>NC_092719.1:13253618-14724571 GCF_047496885.1 Scyliorhinus torazame | reverse complement strand
ATAGGAGCACAATTGGGCCTTTCGGCCATCGAGTCTGCTCCACCATTCAATCATGGCTGATATTTTTCTCATCCTCATTCCCCTGCCTTCTCCCCATAACTCTTGATGCCCTTATTAATCAAGAACCTACCTATCTCTGTCTTAAAGACACTATGATTTGGCCTCCCGAGCATTCTGTGGCAAAGAATTCCACAGATTCACCACCCTCTGCCTGAAGAAACTCCTCCTCATCTCAGTTTTAAAGGATCGTCTTAAGTGTGAGGCTGAGCCCTCTGGTTCTAATATTTCCTACTAGTGGAAACATCCTCTCCGCGTCCACTCTATCCAGGCCTTGCATCCTGCAAGTTCCAATAAAATCCCCCTTCATCCTTCTAAACTCCAACGAGACATAATTGACCTGCAGATATTTGCAATCCCCATTATGGATGCCTGTATGCAGTTGTGGATTTTTAGTGTCTCAACGGTCTGACTTTTAGACCAGATAAAAATCTGCGCTTGATAGTTACAAACCTAAATATTCAAATTGTGAATGCAGGGAAAGCACATGTTTGTTTGAGTATTTTTCGCTTCTCTCGGGTGGTCTAAAACCAGTGCCATGAAACACAATGGACATGGCTCGAATGGCAGAGTATTTTCCCAAATTAAGGGAATTTAACATGGCTTACATATTACAGAGATGTTTGAACAATTTGGATATTCTTTTTTTAATGTCCTTTAACCTAATTCTTGAATAAATTGTGAAACGGTTACAGCTTCAAACTATGCCCACACTGTGCTGATGTATCTATCCATAAGCAATGAACAAACTGGTTTAATGTCAGATTTCCTTCTTTTTTTTTTAGGTTAAGTGCCATTTATGGTGGCACCTATATGTTAAACAAGCCTATTGAAGAAATAATTATGGAAAATGGACAAGTGGTTGGAGTAAAGTCTGAGGGAGAGGTGAGATCGTTTGTAAAGAAACTCTGCAGCAAGAGTACCTCTTTCCTTTGGATAGCGGACAATGTTGCAATAGTTATGATGCAATGGGGGGTTTCTGGAATGAGTATTTATTTGGAGTCCCTGCGCGCAAACAGGAGTGAAGTGCTTTCAAACCTGTGGAAGTGTGAATGGTGCTTGATGTCCAAAGTCCTGAACTTAGCATTACAAATTTGTGTTTGCTGGAAATGACACTTTTTTTTACAAGAATTGATGCAATCTGACCTATCTATACTTGGATGATAATTTGTTTTTTCCATTATTTTTGCTTATTTAGTACTTTCAAAGAAAACCCCAATTGAGCACTTGCTGAGGCAAATCAAATCCATTTTTAAGCTGCATAATTTCCACATGCAGAGTAACAGTTAAACATTTTATTCTACTTGCAATGTGCACAAGTTATGTAGCTTAGTGTTATGAAAATGATCAATGGATACAATATTTTGGAAGATCTGCTTTCTTGGAACAATATTTTTGCAATGATGCAGGGTTTCATTGTAGATGAATGTATTGGCAAAACAGACTAGTCAACTCCGTTTCCACATTTTATTAGCTAGTTTAAATTGAGGTGCCTACAGCAGGAGCTTTGCTGTTTGAGCACTTGGGATTTGATTTTATCCACTAAATAGTGCAACAATCCTCCAAATATAATCCATGGAATGTTTGTGAAGGCAGCATTGAATTGGAAAAATACTGTTTGAGGAATTGATGTCTTTGTACAAAAAGAGTACTTGTTTGAAAGCTGGCAGTAGAACTGCTGCTTGCTGACAGAGGCGCAATGGGCCAAGTGGCCTTTTGTGACGTTCTGATCCAATGCCAGATTTAGTTTTAAAAATATATATATATATATTTTGTTTGCAGATTGCCCGCTGCAAGCAGCTGATCTGTGACCCCAGTTATGTGTCTGACCGTGTGAAGAAAGTCGGCCAGGTGGTTAGAGTCATCTGCATCATGAGTCATCCCATTAAGAGCATAGCAGATGTAAATTCCTGTCAGATTATCATTCCCCAAAATCAGGTCAACAGAAAATCTGGTGAGTAGCTTTCATAAACTTGCATTTTATTATAGCCCTGGAAGTAAAGAGTAGCCAATATTGTGCTTTAAATTGAGCAGAGCAGTGTTCTCAAAGGTGGTGAAGTACGTGTCAATTTGCAGCCAGCTTATTTATTGTGCAAGGCCTATAAATGGATTACCGTCCTGCCTTGATCCTGTACTACAAATTGGATGCAGACCTAAAGGATTAATATACACAAGATTGGAGCAGAGTGGAAAAGGGCTGAGACGGTCAACACCCAAAGGTTGAGTAAGGTCAGCGCTGAGTAAGGTCAGCGCTGCTAGTCAAGAGCAGTATTACGGTGGCTGAGAGGATGCTAGATGGGGACTCATCTTCCGAGGTAGTATAGGCTGAGGTTAGAAACATGAAAGGAGTGGTCACACTGTTGGGAGTCTTCTATAGGCCTCCAAATAGTTCTAGGGATGTAGAGGAAAGGATGGCGAGGATGATCCTGGATAAGAGCGAAAGTAACAGGGTAGTTATTATGGGAGACTTTAACTTTCCAAATATTGACTGGAAAAGATATAGTTCGAGTACATTTAGATGGGTCGTTTTTTGTACAGTGTGTGCAGGAGGGTTTCCTGACACAATTTGTTGACAGGCCAACAAGAGGCGAGGCCACGTTGGATTTGGTTTTGGGCAATGAACCAGGCCAGGTGTTGGATTTGGAGGTAGGAGAGCACTTTGGGGACAGTGACCACAATTCGGTGACGTTTACGTTAATGATGGAAAGGGATAAGTATACACCGCAGGGCAAGAGTTATAGCTGGGGGAAGGGCAATTGTGATGCCATTAGACGTGACTTGGGGGGGATAAGGTGGAGAAGTAGGCTGCAAGTGTTGGGCACACTGGATAAGTGGAGCTTGTTCAAGGATCAGCTACTGCATGTTCTTGATAAGTATGTACCGGTCAGGCAGGGAGGAAGGCGCCAAGCGAGGGAACCGTGGTTTACCAAAGAAGTGGAATCTCTTGTTAAGAGGAAGGAGGCCTATGTGAAGATGAGGTGTGAAGTTTCAGTTGGGGCGATGGATAGTTACAAGGTAGCGAGGAAGGATCTAAAGAGAGAGCTAAGACGAGCAAGGAGGGGACATGAGAAGTATTTGGCAGGAAGGATCAAGGAAAACCCAAAAGCTTTCTATAGGTATGTCAGGAATAAGCGAATGACTAGGGAAAGAGTAGGACCAGTCAAGGACAGGGATGGGAAGTTGTGTGTGGAGTCTGAAGAGATAGGCGAGATACTAAATGAATATTTTTCGTCAGTATTCACTCAGGAAAAAGATAATAATGTGGAGGAGAATGCTGAGCCCCAGGCTAATAGATTAGATGGCATTGAGGTACGTAGGGAAGAGGTGTTGGCAATTCTGGACAGGCTGAAAATAGATAAGTCCCCGGGGCCTGATGGGATTTATCCTAGGATTCTCTGGGAGGCCAGAGAAGAGATTGCTGGACCTTTGGCTTTGATTTTTATGTCATCATTGGCTACAGGAATAATGCCAGAGGACTGGAGGATAGCAAATGTGGTCCCTTTGTTCAAAAAGGGGAGCAGAGACAGCCCTGGCAACTATAGACCGGTGAGCCTCACGTCTGTAGTGGGTAAAGTCTTGGAGGGGATTATAAGAGACAAGATTTATAATCATCTAGATAGGAATAATTTGATCAGGGGTAGTCAGCATGGCTTTGTGAAGGGTAGGTCATGCCTCACAAACCTTATCGAGTTCTTTGAGAAGGTGACTGAACAGGTAGACGAGGGTAGAGCAGTTGATGTGGTGTATATGGATTTCAGCAAAGCGTTTGATAAGGTTCCCCACGGTAGGCTATTGCAGAAAATACGGAGGCTGGGGATTGAGGGTGATTTAGAGATGTGGATCAGAAATTGGCTAGCTGAAAGAAGACAGAGGGTGGTGGTTGATGGGAAATGTTCAGAATGGAGCTCAGTCACAAGTGGAGTACCACTAGGATCTGTTCTGGGGCCGTTGCTGTTTGTCGTTTTTATCAATGACCTAGAGGAAGGCGCAGAAGGGTGGGTGAGTAAATTTGCAGACGATACTAAAGTCGGTGGAGTTGTGGACAGTGTGGAAGGATGTAGCAGGCTACAGAGGGATATAGATAAGCTGCAGAGCTGGGCTGAGAGGTGGCAAATGGAGTTTAATGTAGAGAAGTGTGAGGTGATTCACTTTGGAAGGAATAACAGGAATGCGGAATATTTGGCTAATGGTAAAGTTCTTGAAAGTGTGGATGAGCAGAGGGATCTAGGTGTCCATGTACATAGATCCCTGAAAGTTGCCACCCAGGTTGATAGGGTTGTGAAGAAGGCCTATGGAGTGTTGGCCTTTATTGGTAGAGGGATTGAGTTCCGGAGTCATGAGGTCATGTTGCAGCTGTACAGAACTCTGGTACGGCCGCATTTGGAGTATTGCGTACAGTTCTGGTCACCGCATTATAGGAAGGACGTGGAGGCTTTGGAGAGGGTGCAGAGGAGATTTACCAGGATGTTGCCTGGTATGGAGGGAAAATCTTATGAGGAAAGGCTGATGGACTTGAGGTTGTTTTCGTTGGAGAGAAGAAGGTTAAGAGGAGACTTAATAGAGGCATACAAAATGATCAGGGGGTTGTATAGGGTGGACAGTGAGAGCCTTCTCCCGCGGATGGAAATGGCTGGCACGAGGGGACATAGCTTTAAACTGAGGGGTAATAGATATAGGACAGAGGTCAGAGGTAGGTTCTTTACGCAAAGAGTAGTGAGGCCGTGAAATGACCTACCTGCTACAGTAGTGAACTCGCCAACATTGAGGGCATTTAAAAGTTTATTGGATAAACATATGGATGATAATGGCATAGTGTAGGTTAGATGGCTTTTGTTTCGGTGCAACATCGTGGGCCGAAGGGCCTGTACTGCGCTGTATTGTTCTATGTTCTATGTAATCGGAGAGACCAGGTACACTTGCAGCAGGGAAGAATAATTTGAATGTCCAAAGACCTAGTTACAGAATGGTGTTACTATAGGGTTCAGTTCATCAACCTGGTGAATAATGCAGGATCCATTTTGTAGGATTGTTTGCTGCGTGAAATTTCAAATTGAAAATGACAATTTATCGAGCACCTGATCTTTTGTCAAAATTGTACTCTTGGATAATCGAAAACTTGGCTTGTTTGAATTTATTTGACTTCATCTTTTTAAACATTCCCTAGACATCTACATTTGCATGATTTCCTACGCCCACAATGTAGCTGCTCAAGGAAAGTACATTGCCATTATTAGCACAACAGTGGAGACCAATGATCCAGAAAGTGAAATTCAACCAGCGTTGGATCTTCTGGAGCCTGTGGAACAAAAGTATGCTTTAATATTTGGGCAGATAATGTTTAGTTGAAACTACAATGAGACATTTTTGGATTGTAAATTGATGAGATTTGTATAGGAAGATGTTTGAAGAAGCAAACTGTTATTCCTGTGGTATATGTGGTGGCCTCGCCAATAAAAGTGCATTTGAATAAATGAGGCCTTCAAACAACTGTTATTGGACTTCTCTTAGTCCAGCCTAGTTGGGGTAATAGTCCCAAAACAAACAGTAAGCAGTTTCAAACTAGTCTGGATGGAAGACAAACTCCAATATATAAAAAATTGATAGATGGATGTGTTAAATTGGTAGCAATAATGATGGATGAGAGTCCAACGGTAAATAGATATTTTTCTGACTCTGAAAGGCTTTGTGGGATGGCATCAAATTAGAGATGTGAATCGTTGGTCTTTTCAACCTGTGTTGTGATCTTGTCAGATTTTGCCCGTCTGAACTTGAAATTTGGATTATTAATGCTGTCAACTACATAGAATTTACATGAGGTTTACTGTCCAGAAACAGGTAGTTTTAACCCAACAGGTCCATGTCTGTGTTTATGCTCCACACGAGCCTCGTCCCCACCTTGCCACTTTGCAACCTACAAAGTAATTTTACTGTGGCAGGATTACTGATATAATCCACAGATTTTACTATGGTTGGTGCATCTGTTATCTTCCCTGTGAGATGGAGGACTATTGTGGCAGATTTGTTAATGATATGTCCTTAGCTGTGATAGTTTCCTTGTGATTTCATGATGGGCTATTGCTTATCAATCAAAAGCTGGTATTGACTTTAAGAAACAGTGAAATAGTTTCGGAATGTTCAACAAATGTATGCTTGGGTTGCAGGAAGTTTAAAGTGGAGTTGTTAATCGTGCTTTTATAGACTCCTAGAAATGACGTCACAGAGGAAGGGCATTTAGCCTGTTATATTATTGCTGACTGTGGAACTCTATGCATTGCTCTGCCCTATTTTGAGAGGAGTTGGGAGGATTGTCCTATTGACTAGTTCCATGCCAGCTTTCTGAAGGCTTGGATTTGAGGCATTTTATATAGTTTAAGAAATTAAAAGACTATCCTGTATCTGCAATTCTTACTATTATAACTCTTCCATTATCAGACATATTTAAATTGAATCGCAGCCCCTTCGGTTTTATGGGATAATTTGGTACTTAATTTATCATATACTTTTACTCTTCAGATTTGTTTGCATCAGTGATCAGTATGCTCCTGTTGACGTGGGGACTGAAAGCCAGGTAAGATATGATGTCTTAAATTCTTTTAACTGAAATATTTGTAGAATCCCAACTTTGTAAATTGGTTATGGATACTACTTGATCATTCCTGGTAATACGTATATTGGTTTCAGTTTGGTCTGGTGGCAGCAGAAGTTGGAAGATTGAGCTCAAAATTCCATCATTGGTGCAGTCTGTGTGGCTGGTGGTCAGACCGGATTAGAGATTCAAAACATGTGGAAAAGTTGGCCACAGATTACTTGGGAAGAAAGGGATGTTGGCAGTGGGGCAGGCATTTTTCTAAGATGTACCATTTTGAGGGGGAGGAAAGCAGTCCTGAGAAAAGACCACCATTAGGGGCAGCACGGTAGCATTGTGGATAGCACAATTGCTTCACAGCTCCAGAGTCCCAGGTTCGATTCCGGCTTGGGTCACTGTCTGTGCGGAGTCTGCACATCCTCCCCGTGTGTGCGTGGGTTTCCTCCCACAGCCCAAAGCTGTGCAGGTTAGGTGGATTGGCCTTGATAAATTGCCCTTACTGTTGGGTGGGGTTACTGGGTTATGGGGATAGGGTGGAGGTGTTGACCTTGGGTAGGGTGCTCTTTCAACGAGCCGGTGCAGACTCGATGGGCCGAATGGCCTCCTTCTGCACTGTAAATTCTATGCTTTGTAATACTAGATAGCATGGTGGCCATGAAGGGAAATTAGCTGGGCTGGAGTTCAGTGGGAATGGGATTACTAGCACAAGGTGGGTGTCATGGTCAAGTTGAACTCTTGAGGATGTATGGGGAGATGAGTGAGAAGTAAGAGTGGATTTAAGATTAGGGCAGTGGAGAAACTGGGAAATTTAGCTTGCTGGCAAAGGATTAGGGCAGTGGGGAAACGGGGAAATTTAGCTTGGCAGTGAAACAGAGAATGTGGCAGAGCTGACTAGATCGCTATCTTTTAACAAATGTATTGAGCTTCTTGAACATTGTTAATGAGATTTAAGGGGCAGGGATTTAAGGTGGAAGTTGGAAATAAGAAAAGAAGGCAGGGTTGCCTTTGCATTCAGAACAGCAAACAGCGGAGATAATCAGGACTTGCTGGCACTTGTGGTCCATCTTGATTTGGCATTGAACGGCTGTTGTGCATCATATACATTTAAATGTGTACTCCTTGGACTTGAAGCAAAGATAAGGACCATAAGAACAGGAGGAGGTTATTTAGGCACTCGAACCTTTTCCACCATTCAGTGCGATCATGCTTAACTGTGAACTAAACCAGTGTTCTTCAAACTTTTCTTCCGGGGACCCATTTTTACCAACCCGGCCGACTTTCGCGACCCAACCTGCCCGACCTTCGCGACCCAACCCGCCCAACCTTCGCTACCCAACCCGCCCGACCTTCGCTACCCACCATTTTCTCTTATCTTGTTTGCTGCTGATAAAAATGGAGGAAATGGTTTGGGGTCCCTTTGGCCCTCGTACACGCTCCTCCAATGGAACCTGTTGGATGAAGGTGAAGCCTTCCGGTGTCGGAAAGTATGGAGTCTCCATCTGTCCAAAATTCTGCATTTTCTTCCGTTAAATTTTATTGAATAAAACCCTCTCTAAAAAAAATTAATTAAAAAAAAAAAAAAGAAATTTATATGAATAAAAAAAACCCCGGACCTTGTAAAATAAAAAGCTGCGACCGTTTTTATAAAAAAAAATAGCGGGCGCACTGCGCATGCGCGCCCGATCATCGGCGCGCATGTGCATAGTTTTGTGCATGCACGCCGATGATCGTGCGCGCATGTGCAATGCGGCCGAATTTGTTTACATGTTCGCGGCCATTTTAAAGGCTGCTTGAAGCCGGCGTTCTTAAAAACCGGCTGCTGCGCGGGGATTTGCGCGATCGGGAGCGCCGCGGAGGACGGCTCCGCAACCCTCCTGACACCCGCCCGCGACCCACCCACTCGGTCGTGCCCCCGAGTGTGAAGAACACTGACCTGAACCATAAGTATTGAGCAAGAGGGTAAAGGTTTACAGGGGAAAAAGGCATGAAAAGTAGACTTGGGATAATTTATGCAAATAATACATTAACACTGGTAATTATAGACTTTGAACCTGTGAAACTAATATTGCCAAGGGCTTGGGATGAAGACAAGAGGACCAAGTTAGGTTGTTAGTGGTGAGCTATCTCCTGAGGTAATGATGCTGGGTGGGAAGAAGCCATTGATAGAGATACCTATGGATAATAGTTGAACAAATGAGTCTGGTTTAATAATAATATAATCTTTATTGTCACAAGTAGATTTACATTAACACCTGCAATGAAGTTACTGTGAAAAGCCCCTAGTCGCCACACTCCAGCGCCTGTTCGGGTACACAGAGGGAGAAGTCAAATGTCCAAATTACCTAACAACACTTCTTTCGGGACTTGTGGGAGGAAACTGGAACACCTGGAGGAAACCCACACAGACACGGGGAGAACATGCAGACTCCGCACAGGCAGTGGCCCAAGCCAGGAATCGAACTTGAGACCCTGGTGCTATGAAGCAACAGTGCTAACCACTGACCTGCCTAGCGGGACAAGTGTTCTACTGGTTCTCTGTGGCTGATGGTCAGAAAACAGCCCTCGGGCAAGTTAACTTCTGTATTAATTGGTTACTTTTCTTTAACAGGTTTTCATATCTAGAACATATGATGCAACCACTCACTTTGAGACCACTTGTGATGATATCAAAGATATTTACAGGAGGATGATGGGTGTTGAATTTGACTTTGAAGAAATGAAGCGAAAGCAGAATGATATCTTCGGAGATGATGCGCCGAATGAACCTTCAAAGTAAAAAAACCCCTGAAATCTTGTACTTAATTGGCTGATTCAACTTTGGTGTCATTAAGGAAATTAATGAGCACTGCAGAAAAGGAAGTTTATATTGTGGGGCCGGCTTATTTTTTAAATCGCGTCTTCAAGATCCTGACAAGTATTGCACTGATTCTAGATGGAAACTCCATCAATTGTCTTTGGCATCATGTGTAAATTTTGCTAATATCTTAGGGGTGCTGTCCAAAGAAGACAATTTACCGATGTATGAAAAGATTTGATCAGAGATTCTGCAGGAGGAGTTATGGGGGTTGTTGGGTGAGCCGGGACTTGATTCAGATGCATTCTTTACTGTAAACGTGGAAAGATGTAAAAATGCTAAATCAATATTCCATATTGTCTGTGGAAGTATTTACTGCCATCTGCTTTAACATCAGCTCTAACATTTAATGGGTTAAAAATTCATTTGTGTAATCGACTAACAGTTTATAATGGATTGATTCTATGTAGAACTACAACGTCACAATAAAAACTTGTATGTACCACCAGCCATTTCTAAACACAATAGACACTTGTATAATTTTTAATCTTGTTTACATTTCAGGAGTTTCACATTTGGGAGTGTCCATTAAGCTTTCTTTAGATTCAGTTAACTCTGAAGGTAGTAGGGTCTGTGAATCTGACCCTGACATCTTGCTAAAGGATGCCCTACTATACCTCTGGACCCTTGAGTTGAAGTAAACCATGCTTTTAAGCTGAGCTATAGACAATGTAGATTAGAGGCAACTTGAGAATTTCAGTCAAGTGAACTGATTTCAAAGCAGGTGGTTGTGAATGCCGTCTCTATCTCTGGTTTGGAAATGTCAGGAGCTTAAAAGGTCTGTCATGACCACTTCACACACACTGACCTCTGTACTGGAAGGTTAGATGGTCTTCAAATAAAGTGCTGTATGCTTTTTTGAATCTACCATATAACTTGGTGAATTCAAGCTTTCTTGCTAAGATGCAAATTGTTGGTAAAGATTGTGACCAAAAGTGTAGTTTGCTTTTATGACTGGGGATTGCGTTTAGACCTTCTTTCCAAGCCCAGAATGGTTTTCCAACTTAACTGTTAGGCAGTCGAGTGCTCAACATTCAGTCAGGTAATTTAACATTTGTGTGAAGTTGCCAAATATTCAGATTTGGGCACATTTGATCAGCTCACGGGCGAGCGAGACTATTATAACATTGAAAGGCAGTTCGACTGACTCCTTCCCAATGTCTTGCCAGACTTGAGTAACCCTTTCTAGTGCGTCTAGATGAAGAAGCTTTGTCAAAAGTTGTTACCTGTTCACTCTATTTTCTCTCTTCGCTGCCCCTTGATCATTGAAAGCTCGGGAAGGATGTTATCAACATTAACGGTCATTTTGAAGGATTCTGAATAATCTGATTGCTGAGTTCAGTCATGGGACCGGAAGAACCTGAAGCAGAACCGATCTAAAAATCCATTTGCAGCACTGTACACATTAAAAGTGACTGGACTAGAATATAAATAGTGCTGCTGACATCTTTTAACTTTTTAGCGCAGTTAAAAATTATCCTCACCCCAGCATGGAAGCATAGCTGAAGTTGAAGCACAACCAGTGGATTTTGCAAACGTAGCCAAACATAATGATTAGTCGTACTCCTGTGTTTAACATTTCTGATTATTTTAATTCTTTCACATGGTTTGTGGGTGTCGAATCCCCAATGGCCTTTGAACTGAGGGAGGAGGTTTGAGGCTGAGCAGCGACTTGAAAATAGGGGTGCCAATTTTAACAGTCAAGGTGTTGCTTAACCAGGAACCAACGTTGATCAGTGAACAGAGGGGTGCTAGATGAAACGGACTTTGTGCAAATTAGGACACGGCAGTAGATGATCAGGTTCATGGAGGTTGGAACATGGGAGGCCAGCCAGGTGTGTGTTGGAATCGCCTAGAGGTAACAATTGGTATGGCTGATGGTTTCATCACCAGCTGAGCTGAGGCTAAACATTTCAGTTCCAAGACATTGTTGCAGGAGTTCCTCAGGTTATTGTTCTTGTCCCACCCATGTTTAGCTGCTTCAGCAATTACCTTCCCTATATTATAAGGGCAGAAGTGGGCATGTTCAGCACCATTCGCAACTCCTCAGCTATTGAAACAAGTCCGTGCCTATAATGCAGCAAGGTCTGGATAACATTCAGGCTCTGGCTGACAAGTGGCAAGTAACGAGGTTCGACAAGGTACCTTGCAAAAGGATAAGTCTTGAGATAAGAGCCCATGGTGTTGGAGATATTGGCATAGATGGAGAATTGGCTTGTGGGCATATGGGGTTCTTTTTCAGGTTAATACCTGTAACCAGTGGGGTTCCACCAGGATCAGTACTGGGACCACAACTGTTTAATATGGTAATGAATGACTTGGAGGAAGCTAATGCACTGTTGCCAAATTTGCAGACAGAAAAATAGGTGGAAAGACAAGTTGCAAGATGGATACAAACAGTTTGCAAGAGATATTGGTAGGTTAAGTAAGTGGGCAAAAAGTTGGGAGAACAAAAGAACAGTATTTAAATGGAGGAAAGCTGCAACACAAAGGGACTTGGGAGTACTTGTGCACGAAACACGAAATCCACATTGGATTTGGTGCTGGGTAATGAACCGGGCCAAGTGCTAGATTTGTTTGTGGAAGAGCACTTTGGAGATAGTGACCACAATTTGGTGTCTCACTATTGCAATGGAGAGGGATAGGGCCATACGGCAGGGCAAGGTTTATAATTGGGGGAGGGGTAATTATGATGCGATTCGGCAAGAATTAGGGAGCATAAGGTGGGAACAGAAACTGTCAGGGAAAGGCACAAATGAAAAGTGGAGCTTGTTCAAGGAACAAATACTGCGTGTTCTTGATAGGTATGTCCCTGTCAGGCAGGGAGGAAATGGCCTTGTGAGGGAACCATGTGTTGCTCTTATTAGCCTTCGTTTATTAGCTCTGATTATGTCACCTTTGCTCACGAGTCGCCAGGTATCTTTCGGATACCGCCACGTGGTTCAAGCTCGAGTTATGATTAATAAGTTTACATAGATGATTTGGTGTTGGGGACCAAGGGCAATGTGTCCAAGTTTGCAGACGACACTAAGATAAGTGCTAAAGCAAAAAGTGCAGAGGATACTGGAAGTCTGCAGGCTAAGTGAATGGGCTAGGGTCTGGCAGATGGAATACACTGTTGACAAATGTGAGGTTATCCATTTTGGTAGGAATAACAGCAGAAGGGATTATTATTTAAATGATAAAATATTAAAACATGCTGCTGTGCAGAGAGACCTGGGTGTGCTAGTGCATGAGTCGCAAAAAGTTGGTTTACAGGTGCAACAGGTGATTAAGAAGGCAAATGGAATTTTGTCCTTCATTGCTAGAGGGATGGAGTTTAAGACTAGGGAGGTTCTGCTGCAATTGTATAAGGTGTTAGTGAGGCCACACCTGGAGTATTGTGTTCAGTTTTGGTCTCCTTACTTGAGAAAGGACATACTGGCACTGGAGGGTGTGCAGAGGAGATTCACTAGGTTAATCCCAGAGCTGAAGGGGTTGGATTACGAGTAGAGGTTGAGTAGACTGGGACTGTACTCGTTGGAATTTAGAAGGATGAGGGGGGATCTTATAGAAACATATAAGATTATGAAGGGAATAGATAGGATAGATGCGGGCAGGTTGTTTCCACTGGCGGGTGAAAGCAGAACTAGGGGGCATAGCCTCAAAATAAGGGGAAGTAGATTTAGGACTGAGTTTAGGAGGAACTTCTTCACCCAAAGGGCTGTGAATCTATGGAATTTCTTGCCCAGTGAAGCAGTAGAGGCTCATTCATTAAATGTTTTTAAGATAAAGATAGATAGTTTTTTGAAGAATAAAGGGATTAAGGGTTATGGTGTTCGGGCCGTAAAGTGGAGCGGAGTCCGCAAAAGATCAGCCATGATCTCATTGAATGGTGGAGCAGGCTCGAGGGGCCAGATGGCCTGCTCCTGCTCCTAGTTCTTATATTCTAAGTCAGCACACCGCTTAGTAAGATTGAAATCAACGGTCATTTATTATGTACAGCAATAAATACTTACACAATAATCCTACTTTCTATATCACTACCTACCACTACTGGCCAATACTTAACTTTTGGGGATGGCCCACCAGGTCAGGGAAACAAATGGTTTATCGAATTGGGTCTGGCCTGCGGGATTCAAAAGGCTGATACGGGTCGATGGCTAGGAGTCTATCGGGTAGCGATCGCTGGAGTCAAACTTACAGTTTCTGGTCGATGTTCTTGCGAAGGTTGCGAGCAGGAGAAGAAGGGAGAGAGAGAGAGATCTGAATTTGGCCCCTCAATTTATAGGGCCCAGGGGCTTCCCGCCTCTCGGGGTGGCCCTTGGCCCTGAGTCCCAAGTGATTGGACTTGTTCCCAATCACTGGGTTCAATATGCTCCAATAATGGGGCGATTCCTCGATCGGGGGATGGTCGTTCACCTGTCTTTGTTTCGGCCACTGCAGGCGCCGAGAGGTCTGGCCCGGCATTCAATTGCTAATATGTTGCAATTGTTCCCGGGGATAGCCGATTAAACTGCAGATGTCTGGGTTGATGTGCTGCTAATGGTCGCAGGTATTGATCTGGGCCGACTTCCCCAGAGCCGAATACGCTATTCTGTCTGCAGCTGTCCGTTTGTGTCCTGTTGGCTGCTTTTCCCATCGGCCTTTTCGGTTAGCCATTTTATATCGGGCTTTGGCCAAATTAATCGGGAATCAGCCATTTTAAGTGGCTACACATGGTTCACAAAAGAGGTTGAATGTCTTGAAAAAGGAAGCGTATGTAAGGATGAGAAAACAAGGTTCAGTTGGGTCGTTTGAGGGTTACAAGGTAGCAAGGAATGAGCTAAAAAAAAAAGGGATTAGGAGAGCTAGGAGGGGGCATGAGAAGTCCTTGGCGGGTCAGATTAAGGAAAACCCCAAGGCTTTTTACTCTTATGTGAGAAATAAAAGAATGACCAGGGTGAGGTGAGGGCCGGTCAAGGACAGTAGTGGGAACTTGTGCATGGAGACAAAAGAAATAGGAGAGGCGTTGAATGAATACTTTTCTTCAGTGTTCACCAAGGAGAGGGGCCATGTTTTTGAGGATGAGTGTGAGATACAGGCATGTAGGCTGGAGGAGGTAGATGTTCTGAGGAAGGATGTATTAGCAATTTTGAAAAACATTAGGGTCGACAAGTCCCCTGGGCCAGATGGGATATATCCAAGGATTCTTTGGGAGGCAAGGGATGAGATTGCAGAGCATTTGGCTTTGATCTTTGGGTCCTTACTGTCCACGGGGATAGTGCCAGAGGACTGGAGAGTGGCAAATGTTGTTCCTCTGTTCAAGAAAGGGAATAGGAATGACCCTGGTAATTAAAGGCCGGTTAGTCTTCGGTGGTCGGTAAGTTAATGGAAAAGGTCCTGAAGGATAGGATTTATGACCATTTGGAAAGATGCAGCTTAATCCGGGATAGTCAACACGGGTAAGCCTTGCCTCACAAATTTGATTGAATTCATTGAGGAGATAACTAAGTGTGTAGATGAAGGTAGAGCAGTTGATGTCGTATACATGGATTTTAGTAAGGCGTTTGATAAGGTTCCCCATGGTCGGCTTATGAAGAAAGTAAGGAGGTGTGGGATAGAGGGAAATTTGGGCAATTGGATAAGTAGCTGGCTATCACATAGCAGAGAGGGTGGTGGTGGATGGAAAACTTTCAGACTGGAGACCAGTTACCAGCGGTGTACCACACAGATCAGTGCTGGGTCCTCTGCTATTTGTGATTTTTATCAATGACTTGGAGGAGGGGGCTGAAGGGTGGGTCAGTAAATTTGCTGATGACACCAAGTGGATGAGGTGGAGGGCCGTTGTAGGCTGCAAAGAGACATTGATAAGATGCAGAGCTGGGCTGAAAAATGGCAGATGGAGTTTAACCCTGATAAGTGCGAGGTGATTAATTTTGGTAGAAAAAATTTGAATACTGATTACAGGGTTCTGAGGAATGTGGAGGAACAGAGAGATCTTGGGGTTCATGTCCACAGATCTCTAAAGGTTGCCACTCAAATGGCTAGAGCCGTGAAGAAGGCCTATAATGTGTTAGCGTTTATTAACGGGGTGCTTGAGTTTTAAGAGCCGCGGCATTATGTTGCAACTGTACATGACCCTGGTGAGACCACATTTGGAGTATTGTGTGCAGTTCTGGTCACCTCACTATATGAAGGATGTGGAAGCATTGGAAAGGGTGCAAAGGAGATTTACCAGGATGCTGCTTGGTTTGCAGGTTAGGTCTGATGAGGAAAGGTTGAGGGAGCTAGGGCTTTTCTCTGGAGCGGAGGAGGATGAGAGGCGACTTAATAGAGGTTTATAAGATGATGAGGGGGATAGATAGAGTGGACGTTCAGAGACTACTTCCTAGGGTGGATGTAGCTGTTACAAGGGGGCTTAACTATAAGGTTCAGGGTGGGAGATATAGGAGGGATGTCTGAGGTAGGTTCTTTACTCAGAGCGGTTAGAGTGCGGAATGGACTGCCTGCTGTGATAGTGGAGCCGGACACTTTAGGAACTTTCAGGCGGTTATTGGATAGGCACATGGAGCACACCAGAATGGCAGAGAGTGGGATCGCTTGATCTTGGGTTTCGGACAATGCTCGGCACAACATCGAGGGCCGAAGGGCCTGTTCTGTGCTGTACTGTTCTATGTTCTAGCGCACGTGATAGGGAAGGCTAATTGAATGCTGGCCCTTATTTCAAAGGGGTTGGAGTATAAGAGATGGGAAGACTTCCGGTGCGGCGGCATGAAGTAGCAGCCACATCCCGGGTATCTCCCACGCAGGATTGGCACTTGGGGCTTATCTGCCCAATCGGAAGTCTTTTCAAATGGACTTTCCCAAAAGTGAAACTGATCGCAAAGAGTGCGATTTCAAAATTGACATTGAAGAGAGGCGGAGGGGTGAAATTACAAACGTCCAGCCCGAGCAACGAGACACCAAAGATGGCAGAGGAAGCATCCATGCCTATCACACTCAACATGATGGCATGGGTGGTAGCCAAAGAATTAAAGAAATGGATGAGCGCTTCAAGAATTGAAGGCTTCATTTAAAGCCACGGTGGAGGACGCTTTGGGCCCAATAAGGGAGCAGCTGGGCAAAAACTGGTAGGCGTGCAGGTGGAGAAATTGAAAAATAAGGAGGCCTTATCCCAGCACGGAAGACAGACTTGTCTACGAGGCTGAAATGGCAATCATCGGAGATAGGAGAAAGGGCTTCGGGGCGAAGCTAGATTTGGAAATTAGGCCCAGGCGCATGAACCTGAGGCTGGTGGGTCTACCTGAGGAAGGTGAGGTCGCACTGCTGACCAAATGGGAGGTGAGGACGCACGGCTGACCAAATACTTTGCTACAAAGGTTTCCCAATTGATGAGCAGTGATGAAGTATTTGCGGTGCCGGAGGTCGATAGGACACACACGGCAAAACAACGGGCGGCCTTCAATAAGGTGAAGACAGTCTTGTTTAATGAAAGGGTGCAATTTGGGGTTGTGTACCCAACAAAAGTAAGGGTTACATTTGACTGAAGATTTTTTCGAAACTCCCGAGCAGGCAGAGGACCTTTGATCGTGGTCTAGAGACGGCTTGAGGGATGCAGGCAGTTTGGATGTTAACATTTTACTGTTTTTATTGTTAATGTTGTGAAGGTGTTGAGTTGGGTTAATGGTGGAGGTCTTTGGATGGGGTCATTTCCTCTGTTCTGGGTTTTTAAAAAATATTTTCCTCCTTTATGAGTTTAGTAGTTGTTGGGTAACTTTCCTCAGTTTAAGGCCTTTGTTTATTATGAGTGGGGAACAGGATCAGGAGGGAGTAACGTGCTTGGGGCAGATTTGAAGATGATGGTTAAGGAATAGGTGGGACCTAGGACAGGGTGGTCACTTTACTAGCACTAGAAAGTTGTTTTTTTAGTAAACAAATTTTCAACTATTTTACAAGTCACAACCCCACAAAAACAGTCACTTGCACCACCACCCCCCCCCCCCCCCCCCCCCCCCGAGCAAATCTTACCTTCTACCGGGTCAGAAACTCCAGCAGGTCCCCCTGCCACACCAAGGCACAGGCTGCAGAGGCTGACCTCCACCCCAACAAGGCCTACTTGCAAGCAATCAGCACCGCGAAGGCTAAGACATCTGCCCCTGCACCTCCGGCTGGTCCGACACTCCATGTCCCATGTAGAACCTCCAAAATGGTGCTGAACACAGTCCTCTGAAACTTTTCCAGCTGCAGGCAGGACCAAAACATGCACATGATTCGCAGGACCCTTCCCGCATCACTCACAGGCAACCTCTGCCCCTTCGAACAGCCGGCTCATCCTTGGTGCACCCTGTACACCACCTTCATCTGTATCAGCCCCCCCCCCCCCGGCAGACACCATCGCGTGCAGCAATGAGGAACAGGCACTATCGGGAAGATTGGGAAGACCTTCCTCGTTAAGCTCCGCACATGCGTGTATCTGGCAGTGACCAGTTATCGTATTCTGCCCCTCCATTTAGGTTGGATGGGTCGCCATCTTAGTTGGGCCTACAGCCTGGGAATCATCGGTGAACCTATGACATTTTGCGGTGGTAATGACTGACTCGATGCCAGGGGCCACCTGTAATGTGAAGGCCTGGGGTCCCAGTCAAAAGAGTGCAAACTTTTTGCTAATTTAAAGCACTTGGGAGCCGATGTGATATTCCTTCAGGAGCCCCACATGCGGGACGAGATCAGGCACGGCTTCAGAAGGCTTGGGTATGCCAAGTTTTCCATTCGGGATTTGACAGCAGGGCCCATGGGGTGGCGATCCTTATTAATAAAAGGATCCGAGGCAGCACGGTGGTGCAGTGGTTAGCACTGCTGCCTCACTGCGCTGAGGTCCCAGGTTTGATCCCGGCTCTGGGTCACTGTCCGTGTGGAGTTTGCACATTCTCCCCGTGTTTGCGTGGGTTTCGCCCCCACAACCCAAAGATGTGCAGGGTAGGTGGATTGGCCACGCTAAATTGCTCCTTAATTGGAAAAAAATGAATTGGGTATTCTAAATTTAAATAAATAAATAAAAGGATCCGGTTTCGTTCGGAGAAAGTATTAGCAGATGAGGGAGGGAGATATGTTATAGTAACGGGTGTTAGAAGGGATCCGGGTGGTGTTGGTGAATGTTTATGCCCCATATTGAGATGATACAATGTTCATGAAACGGCTACTGGCAAGGATACTAGATTAAGACTTCCAACAGCTTATTATGGGAGGAGGCATGAACTGTGTGCTGGACCCAAGGGCAGATCGTTTTTGGCCAAGATCGCTGGTCCCAAGTGGTATGCAAGGTGTTAATTGCTTTTATGGAAGTTACGGGAGGGACAGACCCTTAGCGGTTCAGTCACCCGGGGGAGAAAAGAGTTCTCATTCTTCTCCGTCCACAATGTCTTTTCCAGGATTGACTATTTTGTCATAAGCCGAACACTAGTGGCAGGGTTGAAGAAATCTGAGTACTCCGCGGTGGTCATTTCTGACCATGCCCCACATTGGATGGACCGTGATTTACATAAGGACATAACATAAGAACAAGGAGCAGGAGTAGGCCATCTGGCCCCTCGAGCCTGCTCCACCATTCAATGAGATCATGGCTGATTTGGGGGTAGGTAAGGGGCATCGAAAGGGGTGGCGGCTGGATATGGGGCTGCTAGCGGACATTAGGTTCTGTGCAAGGATAGGCTCTCCACGAGATGGGAAAGATATGGTGGGCGAGTCGGAGCTTCCCAAGGCGGAGGAGGAGTTACGAGGGGACCTTGAAGCACTGCTAGAGTTGGATGAGATCAAGCAGGCGATGAAACTCAGGCAGTCGGGAAAGGCACCGGGACCTGATGGGTTTTCCGTGGAATTTTATAAAAAATTCATAGACCTATTAGCCTCTATTGTTAGAGATGTTTAGGGACTCCTTGGAGAATGATGCTTTGCCACAGACGCTGAGGAAGGATTCAACTTCTCTGCTCTTGAAGAAAGACAAAAAGCCCTCAGACTGTGGGTCAGCTCCGTTACTGGTGGTACCAAAGAAGCACTCGCCTGACTTGGTAACAGTAGAATTTGGAGGCAACTCCACCATCATTTTAACTTGGGGGCCGCCTCTTGGCTGACCCCTCCCCTGTCTGTACGAATCAGTTATTCAAACCTGCTGGATTGGATGTGAAATTTAGAGAATGGAAGAATAAAGGTTTAGAGAAAGTGGGAGACTTATTTGTAGGTGGTCGGTTCACTAGCTATGGGGTACGGAAAGAAAAATATGAGCTCACAGATGCTGATGGGTTTGGTTATCTTCAGGTGCACAGCTTTTTATTTTAAATATGTTTTATTGAAATTTTTTTCCCAAACAACAATTTTTCCCCTCTTACAAAGCAAACGCAACAATAACAATACAGAAATTTTTAACAATACACAAGTAACAAAACCCCTTTATCTTTGACCTAAACTAAACTAACCCCCCCCCCCCTCCCCCCTCACCCTGGGTTGCTGCTGCTGGTCATCAGTCTTCCCTCTCACGTTCCCCTAGGTAGTCGAGAAATGGCTGCCACCGCCTGGTGAACCCTTGAGCCGATCCTCTCAGGGCAAACTTTATCTGCTCCAGTTTAATGAACCCCGCCATATCATTTACCCAGGCCTCCAGTCCGGGGGGTTTCGCCTCCTTCCACATGAGTAGGATCCTGCGCCGGGCTACTAGGGACGCAAAGGCCACAATGTCGGCCTCTTTCGCCTCCTGCACTCCCGGCTCTTCCGCCACTCCAAATAGAGCTAACCCCCAGCCTGGTTTGACCCGGGCCTTCACCACCCGCGAAATCACTCCCGTCACTCCCTTCCAATACCCTTCCAGTGCCGGGCACGCCCAAAACATATGTGCATGGTTTGCCGGGCTCCCGCCACACCTCCCACATTTGTCCTCCACTCCAAAGAACCTGCTCAATCTTGCTCCCGTTATGTGTGTTCTATGTAGCACCTTAAATTGAATCAGGCTAAGCCTGGCGCATGAGGAAGAGGAATTTACCCTGCTTAGGGCATCAGCCCACATACCCTCCTCTATCTCCTCCCCTAGTTCTTCTTCCCACTTTCCTTTTAGTTCGCCCACCGACTCCTCCCCCTCTTCCCTCATCTCTCGGTAAATCTCTGACACCTTGCCCTCTCCGACCCACACCCCTGAAAGCACCCTGTCCTGTATCCCCTGTGTCGGGAGCAACGGAAATTCCCTCACCTGTTGTCTAGTAAACGCCCTCACCTGCATATATCTCAAGAAATTTCCCCGGGGCAACTTATACTTTTCCTCCAATGCTCCCAAGCTCGCAAAAGTCCCATCTATAAATAAATCTCCCACCCTCCTAATTCCCAACTGGTACCAGCTCTGAAATCCTCCATCCATTCTTCCTGGGCGAACCTATGGTTGTTCCTGATTGGGGACCCCACCAGGGCTCCCCGCACCCCTCTCTGTCGCCTCCACTGTCCCCAGATATTCAATGTTGCCGCCACCACCGGGTTCGTGGTAAACTTTTTAGGTGAGATAGGTAGCGGCGCCGTCACCAGCGCCTCTAAACTCGTCCCTTTACAGGACTTTCTCTCCAGTCTTTTCCACGCCGCTCCCTCACCCTCCATCATCCATTTACGTATCATTGCCACATTGGCGGCCCAATAATAATCGCCCAAGTTCGGTAGTGCCAATCCTCCTCTGTCCCTACTACGCTGAAGGAACCCCCTCCTTACTCTCGGAACTTTCCCTGCCCACACGAAGCTCGTGATGCTCCTGTCTATTTTATTAAAAAAGGCCTTGGTGATTAGTATAGGGAGACATTGAAATACAAATAAGAACCTCGGGAGGACCATCATCTTAATTGCTTGCACCCTGCCCGCCAGCGATAGAGGCTGCATGTCCCACCTCTTGAAGTCCTCCTCCATTTGTTCTACCAACCGTGTCAGATTAAGTCTGTGCAAGGTTCCCCAGCTCCTAGCGATCTGAATCCCCAGGTATCGGAAGTTTCTTTCCACTTTCCTTAGAGGCAAGCCTTCTATCTCTCTACTCTGGTCCCCTGGATGTATCACAAATAATTCACTCTTCCCCATGTTTATTCAGGTGCACAGCTGGGTCAAAAGGTACTTTTCAGCCTTTCCGATGAAGCTGCCTACTACCTTGCTCAAGAGGATCATATCCTGCTCTGGTTCAGGGTTGGCCAGCATATAGGGTATATATGATGGGGAGGAGCTGGGCTCTGTTGAGGGTGTGAAGGACGTAAGAGCTGGGTCCGGTCTTGGAGGAGGATGTGGTTTGGAGTGAGGCGTTGAGGAGAATGAACTCAACCTCGTCCTGAGTGAGGCTGAGTCTCACCCAGCTGAAGGTGGTGTTCCGAGCACACCATACGTAGGCTAGAATGAATCATTTTCTGAAGGGGTGGGTGATAGATGCGATCAATGTCTGGGGACGCCCAGCTCAGCCCATCACGTGCACATAATCTGGTCCTGCTCAAAGCTGGCAGACTTCTGGAGGTCCTGTTTTGAGACTATGTCTGTAATCCTGAATATTGGGTTGGAGCCTTGCCCATTGGTGGCGGTTTCTGGAGTTTTGGTTGTGCTGGAACTCAGGACGGGAGGGGGTCGGGCGGGGGATGAATATTGCCTCACTTGGTAACAAGGCGATCCTCATGGGCTGGAGGTTGATTACATTGCCAAGCGCCTCAGCGTGGCTGGGTGACTTGAGAGTTTTTACACCTAAGAAGGTTAAGTTTACGGTGAGAGGGGCAGTTTTTACCATAGATTGCGGCCGTTTGTATTTTACCTTAAAGAGCTGGTCACGGTTAGCTGTTTGGCGGGGGTGGGATGGAGTAACTAAATTTTACTTTTGTAGGGGAAGAAGGAGGTGGAGGGAGGGGACTCTCACTTGTTTAATTGTCATTGTGTTTTTGTAGGTTTTGTATTAAAATTGTTAAAAGGTTTTAATAAAAATATTTCCCCTCCAAAAAAGAGTAGGAAAGTCTTGCTGAAACTGTGCAAGGTACTGGTGAGACTGTATCTGGAGCACTGTGAGCAGTTTTGGTCCCCTTATTTAAGGAAATATATTATTTCATAGGGGGCGGTTCAGAGAAGGTTCACCAGGATGACTCCCCGGGTATGGAGGGATTGTCTTATGAGCAAAGGTTAAACAGGTTGGGACTCTACTCATTGGAAGTTAGAAGAATGAGAGGTGATCTCATTGAAACACTTAACAGGCTTGACAGGGTAAATGCCTCATGGGAGAGTCGAGGACCAGACAGACGGCAGAGTCTCAGAATAAAGGCGTGACAAATTTCAGACTGAGATGAGGAGGAATTTCTTCTCTCAGAGGGTTGTGAGTCTTTGGAACTTTTGCCACAGAGAGCTGTGGGGGCAGAGTCCTTGTGTATATTTAAGGCTGAGATAGGTAGACTCTTGATCAGTAAGGGAATCAAGGATTACGGGGAAAGGGCAGGAAAGTGGACGTAAGGAATGTTGAATCAGCCATGAATAGCAGAGCAGGCACGAGGGGCCAAACGGCCTACCCCTGTTCCCATTTCTTATGGTGTTAACATTTGTGTCACCCAAGTGACAGTAACAGAGAATCTAAACACCTCCCTTCAATATTCAATGGCATTACCATCACTGAATCTCATACTAACAACCTCCTGGGATAACCATCAACCAGAAACCAACTGGACCAGCTACAGAAATACTGTGGCAAAAGGGGGGGTTGGGAATTCTGCAGATAGTAACTCACCCTCCTGACTCCTCAAAGCCTGGCCACCATCGACAGGTACAAGTCAGGAGTATAATGGATTACTTTCCGCTCGCCTGGATTAATGTAGCTCCAACAATACTCGAAGCTCAACACCATCCAGGACAAAGCAGTCCACTTGATCGGCACCCCACCCACCACCTTCATCATTCACTCCCTCCATCACTGACGCACAGTGGGAGCAGTGTGTACTATATTCGCAAGATTGCAGAAACTCACCAAGGTTCCTTCAACAGAACCTTTCAAACTCGTGATCTGTACCAAGGACGCGGGCAGCAGATTCATGGGGACACCACCATCGGCAGTTCCCTTCCAAACCACACATCATCCTGACTCGGAACTAGATCACAACGCCTTCACTCTCACTGGTTCAGAATTCTGGAACTGGACCTTCCTTCTTAAATAGCACTGGGGGGAGTACCACACAAGATGGACTCTAGCGGTTCAGGAAGGTGGCTGACCAGCCACTTTTTAAAAGGAAATTAGGGATGAGCAACGATTGCTGGCCTTGTCGGGAATGCCTATATTCCATGAAAGAATAAAAAACATGAGAGCACCAGAATTGGACATTTTAAATCGGACCTAACTAAGATTTCATATAAAGACACAATAATACTATTCTATTATGGATAATCCGAGTCCTACCCATATGCATTCCACACATTTATCTTCATCAAATGTCATTTTCCCGATGTGGCCCCATTCCCCATGGCAGCTAGATCAGATTAGAGTTGTTTTCTCTTTGATCGTAACAAGCCACTCAGTTGTAGCAAAACCGCTACAAAATCTAAAAGGAAAGATATGGGACAGACCACCTGGCATTGACCAGGGCACTGGAAACGACAATGGTAAACTCAGCCCTGTAAACCCTGCAAAGTCCTTCTCACTGGCACCTTGTGGCTTGTGCCAAAATTGGGAGAGCTGTCGCACAGACTAGTCTTAACAGGTAGCATCCCAGACACCACCAACATTATCCCTGGATATGTCCTGTCCCACTGGCAGAGGTGGTGGCACAGTTGAATACAGGAGGGAGGGAGTTGCCCTGTGTGTCCTCAACATTGACTCCGATTCCATAGCAAGGAAACCTTCACATATCGTCCACCGTCAGCTGATAGATCAGTACTCATCCATGATGAACACCACTTGGAGGAGGCACTGAGGGTAGCCAGGGCACAGAATGTACTCTGGGTGGGGGACTTCAATGTCCATCACCAAGAGTGGCTTGGTAGCACCACTACTGACCGAGTCCTAAAGGACCTGGCTGCTAGACCGGGTCTGCGACAGGTGGTGAGGCAACCAACAAGAGGGAAAAACATACAAGACCTCATCCACTCAATCTGCCTGCAGCCGTTCCATGATAGTATTGGTAGGAGTGACCACTGAACAGTCCTTATGGAGACAAAGTCCCATCTTCACACTGAGGACTCCCTCCATCGTGTTGTGTGGCACTACCACCGTGCTAAATGGACAGACTCAGAACACATCTAGCAACTCAAGCCTGGGCATCCATGAGTCGCTGTGGGCCATCAGCAGAATTGTATTCAACCACAATCTGCAACCTCATGATCCAGCTTATCCCCGGCTCTACCATTACCACCATGCCCGGGAATCAACCCTTGCTCAATAATGAGTGCAGGAGCGCATGTCAGGAGCAGCACCAGGCATATCGAAAAATGAGGTGTCATCCTGGTGAAGCTATAACACAGGATTTTATGCATGCTAAACAGAATAAACAGCAAGTGATAGACAAAGCTAAGTGAGCCCACAACCAACGGATCGGATCTGAGCTCTGCAGTCCTGCCACATCCATTCATGAATAGTGGTGGACAATAAAACAACTTGCTGGAGAAGGCACAAATATCCCCTTCCTCAATGTTGATGGAGCCCACCACATCAGTACAAAAGATCTAGGCTGAAGCATGTAGGGCAGCACGGTAGCACAGTGGTTAACATAGTTGCTTCACAGCTCCAGGATTGAATCCCGGCTCGGGTCACTGTCTGCGTGGAGTCTGTACGTTCTCCCCGTGTCTGCATGGTGTAGCCACCTAAATTGGCCAACTCCCGATTTAAAATGGCGAACGGCAAAGGCTGATGGGAAAGTCAGCCAACACAGGCAGAAACCAGCAGGTGCAGGCTTGCTGTGTATTTAACTCTGCAAAAGCCCAAACAGCATCGATACCAACGACCATCAGCATAACAATGTAGCAGCCATCTACATACTGATGAGCAATCCCCGGGAACAATATGTAACATTTGGGACACACAAAGCAAAGCCAGACTCCCCGGCGCCAACAGGAGCCAACACAAAAGAGGTTAACGAACACCTCAAGACCGCCCATCGATCAGGGAACCGCTCCAGGGGCGAAATTCTCCATTATCGGCGGAAAGTCCGCCGATCGGCGCAAAAAACGGCGCAAATCCCACTTGCGTCACGTCATAAAAATGGGCCGATATTCTGCGGCCCGAAATGGGCTAGCAGCGACGTAACGGGATCCGCGCTTGCGCAGTGGTTCACGCCGTGCAGCGTCATACGCGCTGCACGGCGTGACGGCTCATAAGGCCGCGCAGCTCCCCCCCCACCCGACCGGAACAGCCGACCGCAACACCCGACTTGATGGCTAGCCGTCGCTCAGCCCCGAGGTTCGAGTCACGCGATGTGGAGGCGCTCCTGGATGCGGTGGAGCAGAGGAGGGACGCCCTGTATCCCGGGCACGGCCGCAGAGTTGCCCCACGCCACAGCCGGCGTCTGTGGAGGGAGGTGGCAGAGGCCGTCACCGCTGTGGCCCTAACACCACGGACAGGCACCCAGTGCCACAAGAAGGTGAACGACCTCGTCAGAGCAGGCAGGGTGAGCCTCCCCCATATCCCCCATATCCCCCCTCCCCCAAATCCCCCCCTCCCCCATATCCCCCCTCCCCATATCCCCCATATTCCCCCCTCCCCCATATCCCCCCCTCCCCCATATCCCCCCTCCCCCATATCCCCCATATCCCCCCTCCCCCATATCCCCCCTCCCCCATATCCCCCCTCACCATATCCCCCATATCCCCCCTCCCCCATATCCCCCCTCCCCATATCCCCCCCTCCCCCATATCCCCCATATTCCCCCCTCCCCCATATCCCCCCTCCCCCATATCCCCCCTCCCCCATATCCCCCCTCCCCCATATCCCCCATATCCCCAAGTGAATCCAGCCCTAACCTTAACCTCTGCAATGCACGCGCAACCGATGGCGTGCATTCATATACCTGCCTAACACTGTTGCCTTTTACCCCTGCCACCACCACCCCCCCCCCCCCCCCCCCCCCAGGAGAAGCGCGCACACAACAATAGGGAGCATGTGAGGACTGGAGGAGGGCCCGCTGATGAGAGGCCACTGACCGTACACGAGGAAAGGGCCCTGGAACTGGCTGGCGGACCTGAGGACCGGGAGGTTGCTGATGCAGAGGTCGGGGCCCCACGAGCAAGTGAGCCACCAACAGCCCGTCCCCATATCCCCCCTCCCCTATATCCCCCTCCCCCATATTCCCCCCTCCCCCATATCCCCCTCCCCCATATCCCCCCTCCCCCATATCCCCCCTCCCCCATATCCCCTATATTCCCCCCTCCCCCATATCCCCCCCTCCCCCATATCCCCCCTCCCCCATATCCCCCATATCCCCCCTCCCCCATATTCCCCCCTCCCCCATATCCCCCCTCCCCATATCCCCCCTCCCCCATATCCCCCCTCCCCCATATCCCCCCCTCCCCCATATCCCCCATATTCCCCCCTCCCCCATATCCCCCATATCCCCCCTCCCCCATATCCCCCCTCCCCCATATCCCCCCTCCCCCATATCCCCCATATCCCCAAGTGAATCCAGCCCTAACCTTAACCTCTGCAATGCACGCGCAACCGATGGCGTGCATTCATATACCTGCCTAACACTGTTGCCTTTTACCCCTGCCACCACCACCACCCCCCCCCCCAGGAGAAGCGCGCACACAACAATAGGGAGCATGTGAGGACTGGAGGAGGGCCCGCTGATGAGAGGCCACTGACCGTACACAAGGAAAGGGCCCTGGAACTGGCTGGCGGACCTGAGGACCGGGAGGTTGCTGATGCAGAGGTCGGGGCCCCACGAGCAAGTGAGCCACCAACAGCCCGTCCCCATATCCCCCCTCCCCTATATCCCCCTCCCCCGTATCACCTGATCACTGCCTGATGTCTAACCATGCATGCTTCATTGTGTATCGCAGGACCAAACGTCCAGGCACCCATCCCCGCAGATGCAGACCGCCCGCAGGATGCCCCTCGGAGACCACAGGAGACGGAGAGACCCGCACCCTCCAGCATGCGACGCCCGCAGGATGCCCCTCGGAGACCACGGGAGACGGAGAGACCCGCGCCCTCCAGCATGCGACGCCCGCAGGATGCCCCTCGGAGACCACGGGAGACGGAGAGACCCGCACCCTCCAGCATGCGACGCCCGCAGGATGCCCCTCGCACACCACGGGAGACGGAGAGACCTGGAGCAACAGGGAGACGACACCCCCGTCACGTGCGGGAGCGACCACCCAGCGATGAGGGGGGCAGCCACAGGCCCCCGTCACATCCGAGCCAGGACACCACTACCCAGGACACCACTATCCAGGACACCCCTACCCGGGACACCACTACCCAGGACACCCCTACCCGGGACACCACTACCCGGGACAGCACTATCCGGGACAGCACTACCCGGGACAGCACTACCCAGGACACCCCTACCCGGGAAGACGAAATACCGGACAGTGACTCAGAGTGGATGGGTGGAGACGAACCCCCACCCCAAAGTGCCATGGACTCAGAGTGGGACGAAGAGCACGACACAACGCCACTGCTGTCACCAACACCCTCCACCATCGCAGAAACACTCACCACGGTTGGGCACTTTAGTGATGAGGCGTCTGGTACACTCACTGGTGCGCACAACACAGCCGTCCCGGTACAGCAGGTGGAGGTAGGAGCAGCAGAGGGACCGGGCGGTCGGAGGGCAGCCCAGGCCAAGCGAACATCTGCCGCCCAGATGGATCCCGGGTTCCTGCAGTTACCACACCCACACATAGATCCGATGCAACCACTGACACGGAGACGAGCGAATAGGGTGACGGGTGGCTTGCGGCAGCTGCGGTCGCAGGTGGAGGAGTCCACCCGCGTCCAGGAGCTGGGAGTGGTCCCGGTCATGCGTGCCACCCAGGCTGACACCGCACGAGTGGCGTCCGCGGTGGAGGCAATGGGTGCGACGGTGTCAGACATGGGGAACGGTTTGCGAGGCCTGGGGCCTTCCGTGCAGGCGGCGTCTGTGGCCCAGGAAATGGCTGCCCTCTCACAGGAGGCCATGAGCCAGTGCCAGCGCCAGATGGCAGAGGCGCTCAACGCCATAGCCCAGTCTCAGCACGCCATAGCCCAGTCTCAGCAGGCCATGGCCCAGTCTCAGCAGGCCATAGCCCAGTCTCTGCAGGCCATGGCCCAGTCTCTGCAGGCCATGGCCCAGTCTCAGCAGGCCATCGCTGAGGGCATCGGCGCCAGTGGCCATGTGCGAGCTGGCGTCGCACTGTCGCAGACAGGGTTCGACAACCCCCTGGGCTCCATGGCTGCAAACCTGCAGACCCGTCGATACCAGCACGGGCCTCCAGGACTGGCAGCGCCAGATGTCGGGGGCGCGTCGGATGGCCAGTCCGTTCGCATCCCCCACCCATGTAGAGGCCTGGGGTCCATCGGGCACCCCGAGGGAGGAGGAGGTGGTGTGGTCCGTCCCGGCTCCCTCTGTAGGGGAGGTCCCGGTACACCGCGACACCTCGGACTCCCCCCCTTCCGTCCCAGGTGCATCGGGTGGGCAACGGGCAGGACAGGCTGGCAGCTCGCCATCCCAGTCGCCCGGGCCGCAGCCTGGCCCATCTAGGCCAGGACGCCCCAGGAAACGGCCGCCAAAGGGATCCAGTGTCAGAGGGCAGGAATCACAGGAGTCCACCTCCAGTTCTGCTGTACCGTCTGGGGAACCACGTAGACGTAGTCAAAGGGCCCGTAAGGCCAAACAATTAGACACTGAGTAAGTTGGCACGGGTGCAGGGCACAGATGAGTTTTAGGCGCTAGGGCACGTGCATGAACTCCTTTGGTTATTAAAGTCAATGTTACACCTACCGAAGCTGCCTTTGTGCTCTGTCCAAAGTGTGCGGGGGTGTCATGTACGTTGAGCGCAAGTGTGTGTGTGAGGGGTGGTCTTACCTCAGCCCCAGGTGAGTCTGCCCCCTTCCCCCTGGGCCGCCATCAACATCCCCCGGGCAGAGGACGGGACCGTGCGCTGCAGTGTCACAGCCGCATGCAGGGATGGTCCGGGTGGATGGTGGTACTGTGGCCATGGGTCAGACATAGTCCAACGATGTAGAGCCAGGAGCTCATCGGAGGCGGGTTGTCATCATTCTCCATGGCCTGCGATAGACACGCGTCCACCCGCAACTGGGTGAGCCCGGCCCGTTGTGCCGCCGGTGGATCGGCAATTGGGGGTGGGGGGGTGGTGTGCATGCGGGTGGGGTGTGTGGGGTTGGGGAGGGGGGTGAGGGTGCTGGGTGGGTGGGGGGTGTGGGTGGTCGGCTGTTGTCATGGTGTGCGGTCTGTGGCCATACTACCCGATTCCCACGCCCATCTAGTCAGTGAAGCGGGCGTCTATCAGTCTGTCCCGTGCCCGCTGGGCCAGCCGGTAACGGTGGACAGCCACCCGTCTGTGTCTACCCCGTCTCCCCTGACCATTGCCCCCATCCCCCTCATCTGGGGAGGACTGGGCCTCTTCCTGCTGCTCCTCCACTCCGCCCTCCTCTGCCTGCGGCACATCGCCCCTCTGCTGGGCTATGTTGTGCAGGACGCAGCACACCACAATGATGCGGCCGACCCTATCTGACCGATACTGGAGGGCGCCCCCAGAGAGGTCCAGGCACCTGAAACGCATCTTCAGCACGCCAAAGCACCTCTCGATCACTCCCCTTGTCGCTACATGGGCATCATTGTAGCGGTTCTCCGCCTCATTGCGTGGCCTCCGTATAGGCGTCATCAGCCACGATCGCAATGGGTAGCCCCTGTCGCCCAGCAACCAGCCCCTCAGCCGGGGATGGCGTCCCTCGTACATGCCGGGGATGGATGACCGCGACAACACGAATGAGTCGTGTGCACTGCCTGGGTGACGGGCGCAGACGTGCAGGATCATCATGCGGTGGTCGCAGACCACCTGTACGTTCATTGAATAGGTCCCCTTCCTATTAGTGAACACGGCCCTGTTCTCTGCAGGTGGCCGCACGGCGACGTGCATCCCATCGATCGCGCCCTGGACCATGGGGAACCCGGCAACGGCAGAGAAGCCCACGGCCCGGGCATCTTGGCTGGCCCGGTCCACGGGGAAGCGGATGTAGCGGTGCGCCATGGCATAAAGGGCATCTGTCACTGCCCGGATGCACCGATGCACCGATGTCTGCGATATGCCGGACAGGTCCCCACTCGGTGCCTGGAATGACCCCGTTGCATAAAAGTTCAGGGCCACCGTAACCTTGACGGACACGAGGAGAGGGTGTCCCCCGCCAGTGCCACGCGGTGACCTGTGTGCCAGCAGGTGGCAGATGTGTGCCACGGTTTCCCGGCTCATCCAGAGTCTCCTCCTGCATTCCCGGTCCGTGAGGTCCTGGTATGACTGCCGGGGCCGGTACACACGGGGCGCCCTCGGGTGCCTCCGTTGCCGTGGGGCCGCGACGTCCTCCTCCCCCTCCTCGTCCTGTCGGTCAGGTGTCCCTCCAGCCTGGGCGGCTGCCGCCTGCCCCTCTGCGGCATCCTGCGCCGCCTCTCTGGCACGCTCCTCCTCCTCCTCCTCCTCATCCAGGGCAACATAGACATGAGCGGCTGCCACCACGGCGGCCAACATCGCTGGATGGTCTGAAAACATGACGGCCTGGTGGGGGGGAGGGGAACGACGACATGTCATCATTGCCCATATCCCCTCCTCCCCCCAGCCAGGTGGCATGGACCGCATGGGTCCAACTGTTGGAGGCTGGCACCTGGCCAGGTGGACCAACTCATTTGCCCTCCCATCACCCACCCCAGCACGGACCCCCCCCCAACCTCCACCCCGGCACGGACCCCCTCCCCAACCTCCACCCCGGCACGGACCCCCTCCCCAACCCCCAACCTCCACCCCGGCACGGACCCCCCCCCCCAACCTCCACCCCGGCACGGACCCCCTCCCCAACCCCCAACCTCCACCCCGGCACGGACCCCCCCCCAACCTCCACCCCGGCACGGACCCTCCCCCAACCTCCACCCCGGCACGGACCCAACCCCCAACCTCCACCCCGGCACGGACCCCCCCCCCCAACCTCCACCCCGGCACGGACCCCCCCCCAACCTCCACCCCGGCACGGACCCCCCCCCCAACCTCCACCCCGGCACGGACCCCCTCCCCAACCTCCACCCCGGCACGGACCCCCTCCCCAACCTCCACCCCAGCACGGACCCCCCCCCAACCCCCAACCTCCACCCCGGCACGGACCCCCTCCCCAACCTCCACCCCAGCACGGACCCCCCCCCAACCCCCAACCTCCACCCCGGCACGGACCCCCTCCCCAACCTCCACCCCGGCACGGACCCCCTCCCCAACCTCCACCCCAGCACGGACCCCCCCCCCCCCAACCTCCACCCCGGCACGGACCCCCCCCCCCAACCTCCACCCCGGCACGGACCCCCTCCCCAACCTCCACCCCGGCACGGACCCCCTCCCCAACCTCCACCCCAGCATGGACCCCCCCCCCAACCCCCAACCTCCACCCCGGCACGGACCCCCTCCCCAACCTCCACCCCAGCACGGACCCCCCCCCAACCCCCAACCTCCACCCCGGCACGGACTCCCCCCCAACCTCCACCCCGGCACGGACCCCCCCCCAACCTCCACCCCGGCACGGACCCCCTCCCCAACCTCCACCCCGGCACGGACCCCCTCCCCAACCTCCACCCCAGCACGGACCCCCCCCCAACCCCCAACCTCCACCCCGGCACGGACCCCCTCCCCAACCTCCACCCCGGCACGGACCCCCTCCCCAACCCCCAACCTCCACCCCGGCACGGACCCCCCCCCCAACCTCCACCCCGGCACGGACCCCCTCCCGGCACTCCCACGGAGCCCAACCTACTCTAACCACCCCCCCCCCCCGCCGCACACACACACACACACAAGCCGAGACACACCTCTCCTCACGCAATCAGTCTGCGGCCACACCATTTCCTGCCCAGAGCCAACCCCCCAGGCCGTCACTCACCTCCTCGCTGGTCGGCGTGAGCCTGGAGCACCGGGTCACGCCGATGAAAAGGAGGTTTGATTGACGTCGACGTGAACGGTCATCACGTCGACGGGACTTCGACCCATCCGGAAGGGAGAATATCGGCAGGCCGAAAATCGGCTGCCTTGCGCAGACCCGTGACATTCTCCGCGGCAGCGGCGCCATTAACGCCCCGCCGACTTTTCTCCCTTCGGAGACTTCGGCGGGGGCGGGATTCACGGCGGCCAACGGCCATTCTCCGACCCAGCGGGGGGTCGGAGAATGACGCCCCAGTATTGGAGAAATCGAACCAAGCGATTGGAATGAAGTCCAATTACCTAGAACCAGGTACAGGGTCTGCCCCGAAAGGTGGGAAGTCCCTGGGGACTATAAGAGTTAAGCCCCAAGTTCAACTCGCTCCCTTCGTCCTGCCCGGGTCACCTAGCAACGCGAACCAACCTTGACCGTGACCGGTGCAGTGACCGCCGAAAGAAGTAAGTCTTAATTCAACGCTCGCTACGAGATAGGCGCTCCTAGCGACCAATCCGTACCAACTTCGAATCCCGCAGACTCAGAACCCGAACGAAAGGCCATTTGTTTCCCTGACCTGGTGGGCCAGTCTGAAGTTAAGTATAGGCCTGTTAGTTGTAGAAGTAGCTTAGACGTAGAATTTGTGTTTGAGTAGCGATTACTGTGTATAATAAATGTGCTTTGATTTGAATCTTACTAATCGGTGTATTGAGTTATTGATCATTACTTGGACTTGAACCTTGTGGCGGTATCATAAAGATACCTGGCGACTCGAGAGCAAAGATAATAAAACAGAGCAATTGAACCAACGGAAAGTTAGCAACATTATTTGGCGACTCTGGTGGGACTCGAACTCACAATCTTTGAATTAGAAGTCCAATTGGGAACAGAAAACCACAAGCATTCAAGCAGTTCTGATCAATACTCATAATTCGGAAGTGTGTGTATGCATGCGTAACTAACAGGACGATAAGGTAAAACTGATAGATTTTTTGTTGCGATAAAACTGTCGGGAGTTTGTATTTCGGAAAGTAGTGAAAGCCGTACCGGTATTTACAGCACCGCCTTAATACCCCTGTCCCAAATTTGAAGAGCAGCATTCGGATAGGAAAGATGGCAATGCAGGCAATGCAACGCCTTATGAACCCAGAGGAATTTGCGGTTCCTGCGACCAGCAGCAGTAGAGTGGGACAATAAATCAGGAAATATCTCAAAGGGAAGGGATGGCCCCTTTGGAGTGAATTCTGTAACAACGAGGAATCAGGCCCCGGGAGTATAGGACATACTTGGTGGGAGAACCTGAGTGAGATCCACAAAAGGAGCTGAGGGAAAGCTCGCAAGCCGATGGCAATCGTGTCCTGCTTGGCACAGTTGCGAGGCACAGAGGAGGTCGTTAGGACGCTCCGGAAAGAAGTAGAAGGCATACATCGAATGAGTAAGGTCGATGTAAGCGAGGTAGAAAAAGAGAACTTAGAATTAAGGAGGAAGTTGGCAGCAAAAGACGGAGAGGTGGATGATGCCAAGTGGGCTCACCAGTCTTGTCTGGCGCACTTAAGCAGCTGCCAGTCCCAATATGAAAAGGCCTATCAGGCCACACAACGTGCAGTCCTGGTAGGAGAGGAAACCGAGAAGCAGGTAGAAGCATTGCCGAGGCAGTGTAGTGACCTAAAGGCAGCGTTAAGAGCACTCCATGCTGCCACCACGGAACAAAGACAAAGCTCACTGGACCACGCAAAGTGCCGGAAGCAGATTGTAGAACTGCAATCTCTGCTTTCAGTCCAGAAAGGATTCCAGGAAACCTTTGGAGCAACATTAGATGAGGAAGATGGCCCTGATTGGGAAGAATTAAACGAGACAGCGCAGAGATATGTTCAGGGAACATGTGCGCAGGCAAAGCCACTGAAGAGAAAAGCGCCCCAACCCCCCACAGAGCAGATAGTTCAGGCTCCAATGAACCCAGTAACCACCCGCCGCACAGCCATATTGGACGATACGGAATTTCTATACTACACCCCCTTAACAGTGACCCAATTACGGGACGCGTGCGAGAAAATCACACCGTTCCTCCCCACCTCAGACCCCCACCATTTCTTTGCCAGAGTAAAGCAGCAGGCGACCATGTACGGTCTGGATGAGCGAGAGCATGTAAAGCTCACAGTTTTAAGTTTAGACTCTTCGGTCGTAGCAGCCCTTCCCGACCCATAGAATGTAGGAGGAGGCACCCTTGCAGAAATGCATACCGCGGTCCTGGATGCGATCGGGTATAACCGGGGTGACCCCGTAGATGGCCTCAACAAATGCAGGCAAAAGAAAACCGAGCACCCCACAGCGTTCGCTGGACGCCTGTGGATCCACTTTGCAGCAGTCTTTGGAGACTTAGACCGCGCCCATTTGTCCCCAGATGACATGGCCAAATGGACCCGAACCCTTATCTCCCATGCCACAGGAACAGGATAGAAAGCTTGCGCCAATTATGATCCCTCAGAGGAGGCTCATAACGAGAAGTGGGTAGTAAAAAGATTGTCCCGCGCCTGGGAGCAATCTGTACAAAGCAAACCCGCAGTTAAAAATCCCGAGGAAAAGCAGGCCGACGCAGATATACAGGCAGTTACAACACACCAGAACCCCGCATGGGTGAATGAAGGAAAGAACAGCCCCCCACCCAAGTCACAAGAGTGTTACAACTGTGGACAGTTGGGACACTTTGCAAGAGAGTGCAATGCCCCACGAAAGCCACAGAGAGCCCAGCAGACGGGCACTCTGAGTAAGAAGAAGACAGAGCCGATTCATAGTGTTAGCGCCCGTTCAGATCAGACGGACCTGACCGGAACGGATTGACGGTGTACGGGCTCCCCCAGTTGGGTCTGCGACACCCTTTGGGATAGGTCCGGACGACCGGTAGTTGCAGCGAAAATTCGGGGACAGCCCATCGAGTTTCTTTGGGACACAAGAGGGTCCTGCACCACAATAAGTTCCTCCACCATGTTCCAAAAGGGCACGTGGCCCACTACAGCCACTATCACCCTCAGCGGCTTTACAGGCCACTCACAGCAGGGACACATCACAGCCCCTGTACCCATTCAAATCAGTAACATCACCACCAAGCACCCCGTCGTCTTAGTCGATCTGCCCCACACAGCAGAACACATTCTGGGAATCGATTTCATGAATTCCCACAATCTTTCATTTGATCCAGTCAACCAGTGTGTCTGGAAAATGGCAAAATCTGCAAGAGCCCCCGCAATGCTCAACATAGGAGAATACGCAAACAAAATTAGCGCAGTAGACAAATTTTGGTTCAACCCCACCACGCTTAGCATGGACAAGCAGGTTAGGGCAGTTCTGCAAAAGAACAGGGCAGCATTCGCGACCCACAAACACGACTGTGGACGGATGACTGGTTCCGTACAGATCACAGGACCTGACCCTAGACCCCAAAAAATGTATGGATTTCCCCAAGAGGCAGAGGGAGAAATCACAAAGGTAATAGACAGCTTATTAGAGCAGGGCGTACTTAGATCAGTAGCCTCCACTAATAATGCCCCGATTTGGCCAGTGAGAAAGCCCGATGAATCATGGCGACTGACCATCGATTACCGGGAACTCAACAAAATCACCCCCGCAGCAGCCCCCACAGTAGCCACAAGTCCCGAGACCATGCTCAAGCAGGGACTCAATTCACGATTCTTTACGGTTTTGGATGTCAGTAATGAATTCTGGTCCATTCCATTGGCAAAGGCGTGCCAGTACAAATTTGCCTTCACTTTTAAAAATCAGCAATACACGTGGACATGCCGGCCACAAGGATTCCACAACTCCCCCTCCATTTTCCACCGACTGCTGGCAAATGGTTTAGCCAAATTCTCTCGACCCGAATGCCTGGTCCAGTACGTAGACGACATACTACTGCAGACAGACACCAAGGAAGAGCACATCGAGCTTCTGTCCGAACTCCTGGAACTCTTACACTCAATTGGTTGTAAAGTTAACCCCAAAAAGGCCCAGATTTTGGAAGATAGGGTGATATATTTGGGAACAATTATCACACATGGTAAACGCGAGATCGAGCATAAAAGGATTGACTCGATTGCTAAATTGCCCCTTCCCCAGAACGTTTCAGCCCTCCGGTCGTTTTTAGGACTGGTTGGCTATTGCCGAAACCACATTGACGGTTTCGCCAGCAAGGCAGCACCCCTCTCAGACCTCCTAAAGAAAGGAGCCCCCTAGGAATGGCTTCTGCAGCATACGGATGCTGTGGACTCTTTAAAACAGGCACTCATAGCAGCCCCCGCACTACAAGTTCCAGACCCGCTTTCCCCTTACGCCATAGAGGTAGCAAACACAGACCGCATCCTTTCGGCCGTGCTCCTCCAGGAACGGCACGAACAGTTAAGGCCCGTAGAGTTTCACGCCGCCAGAGTTTTAGATGCTGTGGAGCAGGGATTTTCAGCCTGTGAGAGGCACCTGCTCGCAGTATTTTGGGCAGTTCGGTATTTTTCGTACATTACCGGACTGAACCCCTTCACAATTATCACAGAACACACCCACACCCAACTTTTACTGGACGGACGACTCAAGGACGGTACTGACAGTCAGATAAGAGCAGCCAGATGGACCCTTCTTTTGCAGGGACGGGACATCACTGTCAAAAGGACAAACACCCACACTTTTTTAGCCGACAACCTACAGTACCCCGGAATCCCCCCATGAATGTGAAATTGTCTCTCCACACCACAACACAGGCCCCTTTATCGCTAAAACACCCCCCCAGAAAGATAGGTAGTTCAACCCAGAGCCCCCCGCACACAGACACGTGCGAGCCCATAAAGATATATGTGGATGGATCTTACGCAGTATTGGATGGGAAGCGCATAACAGGTTGCGGTATATATGTCGAGGACGCGCAGGGACGCGCCCTAGAAGAAATAGCAATAAAACTTCCAGGACACTTAGGCGCGCAGGCAGCAGAGCTTGCGGCCATCACATATATAGTGGAACACCCAGATTCCTTCCCCAGCCCAGCAGACATATACTCGGACAGCCTCTATGTCTGCAACAGCCTTACGGAATTCCTGCCCCTGTGGAAAGCAAGAGGATTTGTTTCCGCAGACAGAAAACCCCTCCCCTCAGCCCCATTGCTCCGTCACATTTTAGAGAGAGCACAGTACAGGACTTTTGGTATAGTCAAAGTTCGAAGTCACCATCGTTACTCCCCCCCTGGAAATGTAAAAGCCGACGCACTGCCTAAAGCAGGTTCCAGACACGAATATTTTTGGACACCCCCCGAAAGCGCACCAGTGAATGCAGTTCAGGTCTCACAGACTAGGATTGAGGATCTAGTGCAGGCCCAGAAGCAGGACAGCAATCTCAGGGAGATTTTAAAAGGAAACTATCCAGCACCGTACGAGAGGTTTAAAAATGCTCTGACCACACATGACGGTGTGGTGTTAAAAGACACCCTTTATGTGGTTCCTGAACAGGACAGGAATCAACTGATTTGTTTGTTCCATGACGGTCATGGACATCAGGGAATCGATCCCACTACAGCCCACCTCAGGCAGCTTTGTTGGTGGCCGAATTTAAAGGACGATGTTAATCACTACATCGAGAATTGTCTTATCTGTGCCCAGAATAATCCGGACAGATATGCCAAAAAGGCTGAGCTTAGTCACACCCGACCCGCTAATGGCCCCTGGACTAACCTCCAGATTGATTTTATAGGACCATTGCCCCCTTGCAGGAATGGTTATAAATATGTACTCGTGGTGATAGACACATTTACAAAATGGGTGGAAGCATTCCCATCCAGGACAAACACTGCAAAGACCACAGCCAAAATTTTGACCCACCACATCTTTACAAGATGGGGACTCCCCCGCAGCATTGAATCCGACCAAGGTTCCCATTTTACGGGACATGTCATGAGGAATGTCCTCACAATATTTGGCATTACCCAAAAATTCCACATTGCATACCACCCACAGTCGAGTGGTATCGTGGAGCGCATGAATCGGACCCTAAAATCCACCCTCAGAAAAATGGTCCAACAAAACAACACCACTTGGGACTCAGTCCTCCCTTTTGCGCTGATGTTTTTGTGAAATACAGTTTCAACTTCTACAGGTTACATGACCGGACACCCCATGAAAGGCACAGAATTTTTATTAGGTTCAGACTTCACCAGCCCCGAAGTGACGGCCCTCACACACGAGAAAGCAGTAGAGCAATTAGTGGAAAATGTTAAAACGGCTCAGCTAGCAGCAGCAGTGAAATTGGGCACAAGGAAGAAACAGAGCAAGGCCTGTTTCGACAAGACAGTGCATGCGACTGAGTTCAGTGTAGGACAGCAAGTCATGCTCTCCGTATACAACCCCAGCACATTCCTGTCACCAAGGTACTCGGGTCCGTACTCTATTGCGGACAAAGTAAGCCCTTCCGTCTACAAGATAAAGTACCCCAATGGATAGACTGCGTGGTTCCATATCAACCAGCTGAAGGCATATGGAACACAGTCTAACCACGCACACCACGTCATGCTCGATGCAGCACACCACACCCCGCCCACAGCCAGCATAACCCTCCCCTCCCCCAACAAGTCCAGCCCAGCCACGGACTCAACCTCGACTCCACCCCCGAAATATACACTCCGCCCCAGAACGCCCACAGACTGCAGCAGCAGAGACAGCGACTGTGACTCGGACGATAGCCACAGCACGCCTCCCTACTATCCCCATGCAACAGGACCCACACCCAGCGAATCTGACCACGATTCGAGTGATCCCTTCATGATCACTTTCCTAAACAAACCCCACCACCGACAACCGACCCACAATGATGACCCCGATTCCGTCCCCACACAACTAGACACCACCTATTGGCACAGAGATAATTCGTTCAGACTCGTCCGGAATGACGAGAGCGATCCGAAATCATACCAAGCAGCCCTTTCAACCCTGATACATTCAAGAGTTTGGCATCCGGGAGAAGATGACGACCTTGAGTCTGACTCCCAAAACGAGAACCCCTTTGCGACCCTGTTCGCAACCGATAACTGAGGTGTCCGATGATGTTTTAAAAGGAACTGCTTGGGAGAAAACAGTGTCCTTTCTGATGGAACCTGCAGCATGTTTATGTTGTTTGTAGTGTTTTGTTAAATGTCGTATGTCCATATGCTATTTACATCCTGAAACATTGGGATGGTAAATTGCACAGTCTGCGAGACGGCTCTCACTGGTTCATTATTTGTAAGTGTGTCTTGTCCTAAAATTCGGGTTTTGAAAATAAATGAGGGAGTCACACATAGTGACCAATTATAAAGGGAGTAATTGGCACTAAAGGACAGACAGGCTATCATACGAGATGTTAAACCAAGATAGTAACAGATACTATGCTTGTTTCCACAGAATTCCAGAAGCTCCAGGACCGGAGAAGAGAAGAGAAGTGAAAGAAGAAGAACCATCAGGACATCCTCCGGATTGTTCATCGTGATAATGGACATTTGGTTGCGCGTGAACGCGAACCCCATGACCTCAAACCCCCAGCCGTTAATGATTCACTTTCCCACAGTACCCAGAGCCCAGTCACTAGCGACACCACACCATCTTGGTGTGCCAGGTTTATAACCTGGTACTCCCTGTCCTACTTGATAGAATCCCTCTTGGTATTGGCGATACTCTGCTGCATCGTGCAGACTATTCGTCTGAGGAAATGGAGGAGAGCCTACCGCGCTCGCACCCCGGTATATAGGATCAGATCCCCTATTTTTGGATACGACCAGACTCCCGACCCCCGCGATCTATAATAAAGAGCATTCATTTGTGTTTTTGTTATAAATAAAGAACTGTTCATGAGCAATTGTACAATCCTGAGCTTGACTGCCAAGCCAGGAAAAATGTGTATAAACTGCTATGATTTTGTTTGTATGGTTGAGGAAGTTAGAGTGATGAAATGTTTAAGTGAGAGTAGTGTATTAAGGATAGTTAGAGGTTCCTATTTTCTTGTTTTGTAATGCATGTCCCTGTTTGACATAGCGCCCCTTAGAATTGTCAGTTAAAATTTTTTTGCATAGTTATGGTCAGTGTAGAGGCCATGAAAGAAGTGCTCACCAGGTCAGGGAATGAAAACAACGTAGTTATGTGATCCTTCACGCTTCGCGTTAGGATCACAAGGAGGGAGTGTAGCCACCTAAATTGGCCAACTCCCGATTTAAAATGGCGAACGGCAAAGGTTGATGGGAAAGTCAGCCAACGCAGGCAGAAACCAGCAGGTGCAGGCTTGCTGTGTATTTAACTCTGCAAAAGCCCAGACAGCATCGATACCAATGACCATCAGCATAACAATGTAGCAGCCATCTACATACTGATGAGCAATCCCCGGGAACAATAAGTAACATTTGGGACACACAAAGCAAAGCCAGATTCCCCGGCGCCAGCAGGAGCCAACACAAAAGAGGTTAACGAACACCTCAAGACCGCCCATCGATCAGGGAACCGCTCCAGTATTGGAGAAATCGAACCAAGCGATTGGAACGAAGTCCAATCACCTAGAACCAGGTTCAGGGTCTGCCCCGAAAGGCGGGAAGCCCCTGGGGACTATAAGAGTTAAGCCCCAAGTTCAACTCGCTCTCTTTGTTCTGCCCGGGTCACCCAGCAACGCGAACCAACCCTGACCGTGATCGGTGCAGTGACCACCGAAAGAAGTAAGTCTTAATTCAACGCTCGCTACGAGATCGGCGCTCCTAGCGACCAATCCGTACCAACTTCAAATCCCGCAGTCTCAGAACCCAAACGAAAGGCCATTTGTTCCCCTGACCTGGTGGGCCAGTCCGAAGTTAAGTATAGGCCTGTTAGTTGTAGAAGTAGCTTAGACGTAGAATTTGTGCACGAGTAGCGATTACTGTGTATAATAAATGTGCTTTGATTTGAATCTTACTAATCGGTATATTGAGTTACTGATCATTACTTGGACTTGAACCTCGTGGCGGTATCATAAAGATACCTGGCGACTCGAGAGCAAAGGTAATAAAACAGAGCAATTGTCCAACGGAAAGTTAGCAACAATGGGTTTCCTCCGGGTGCTCCGGTTTCCTCCCACAGTCCAAAGATGTGCAGCTTAGGCGGATTGGCCATGCTATATTGCCCTTAGGGTCCAAAAAAGGTTAGATGGGGTTACTGGGTTACAGGGATAGGGTAGAGGTGTGGGCTTGAGTAGGATGCTCTTTCCAAGGGCCGGTGTAGATTCAATGGGCCAAATGGCCTTCTTCTGCACTGTAGATTCTATGATTCATTCGCAAACCACAAGCGCGAAGTGGATGATCCATCTCGGTCTCTTCCACAGGTCCCCAGCATGTCACAGAATACTGAAGGAGGCTAGAGAGGAAATTGCTGAGGCCTTGACAGAAATCTTTGGATCCTCACTGTCTTCAGATGATGTCCCAGAGGACTGGAGAATAGCCAATGTTGTTCCTTTGTTTAAGAAGGGTAGCAAGGATAATCCAGGGAACTACAGGCCGGTGAGCCTTACGTCAGTGGTAGGAAAATTACTGGAGAGAATTCTTCGAGACAGGATCTACTCCCATTTGGAAGCAAATGGACGTATTAGTGAGAGGCAGCATGGTTTTGTGAAGGGGAGGTCGTGTCTCACTAACTTGATAGAGTTTTTCGAGGTGGTCACAAAGATGATTGATGCAGGTAGGGCACTGGATGTTGTCTATATGGACTTCAGTAAGGTCTTTGACAAGGTCCCTAATGGCAGACTGGTACAAAAGGTGAAGTCACACGGGATCAAGGGTGAGCTGGCAAGATGGATACAGAACTGGCTAGGTCATAGAAGCCATGATGTGGAGATGCCGGCGTTGGACTGGGGTGAGCACAGTACGAAGTCTAACAACACCAGGTTAAAGTCCAACAGGTTTGTTTCGATGTCACTAGCTTTCGGAGCGCTGCTCCTTCCTCAGGTGAGGAAGGAGCAGCGCTCCGAAAGCTAGTGACATCGAAACAAACCTGTTGGACTTTAACCTGGTGTTGTAAGACTTCGTACTAGGTCATAGAAGGCAGAGAGTAGCAATGGAAGGGTGCTTTTCTGATTGGAGGGCTGTGACTAGTGGTGTTCCGCAGGGATCAGTGCTGGGATCTTTGCTGTTTGTAGTATATATAAATGATTTGGAGGAAAATGTAACTGGTCTGATTCGTAAGTTTGCAGACGACACAAAGGTTGGTGGAATTGCGGATAGCGATGAGGACTGTCAGAGGATACAGCAGGATTTAGATTGTTTGGAGACTTGGGCGGATAGATGGCAGATGGAGTTTAATCCGGACAAATGTGAGATAATGCATTTTGGAAGGTCTAATACAGGTAGGGTACATACAGTGAATGGTAGAACCCTCAAGAGTATTGACAGTCAGAGAGATCTAGGTGTACAGGCCAAAAGGTCACTGAAAGGGGCAACACAGGTGGAGAAGGTAGTCAAGAAGGCATATGGCATGCTTGCCTTCATTGGCCGGGGCATTGAGTATAAAAATTGGCAAGTCATGTTGCAGCTGTATAGAACCTTAGTGAGGCCACACTTGGAGTATAGTGTTCAATTCTGGGTGCCACACTACCAGAAGGATGTGGAGGCTTTAGAGAGGGTGCACAAGAGATTTACCAGGATGTTGCCTGGTATGGGGGGGCATTAGCTATGAGGAAAGGTTGAATAATCTCAGTTTGTTGTCACTGGAACGACGGAGGTTGAGGGGCAATTTGATAGAGGTCTACAAAATTATGAGGGGCATAGACAGAGTGGATAGTCAGAGGCTTTTTCCCAGGGTAGAGGGGTCAATTACTAGGGGGCATAGATTTAAGGTGCGAGGGGCAAGGTTTAGAGGAGATGTACGAGGTAAGAATTTTTTGCACAGATGGTAGTGGGTGCCTGGAACTCGCTGTCGGAGGAGGTGGTGGAAGCAGGGACAATAGTGATGTTTAAGGGGCATCTTGACATGAATAGGATGGGAATAGAGGGATACGGGCCCTGGAAGTGTAGATGATTTTAGTTTGGATGAGCAGCAAGGTCGGCGCAGGCTTGGAGGACCAAAGGGCCTATTCCTGTGCTATACCTTTCTTTGTTCTTTGTTCAGCCAATACAATTCACTCCACGTGATATCAAGAAACAACTGAAGGCACTGGATACTGCACAGGCTATGGGCTCTGGCAATATTCTGGCACTAATGCTGAAGACTTGAGTTCCAGAACTTGCTGCGCCCCCTAGTCAATCTGGCCACTCTGTTCCAGTACAGCTACAACACTGGCCAGTTGTACCCAGCAATGTGAAAGATTGCCCAGGTATGTCCTGTGCTCAAGAAGCAGGACAAATCCAACCCGGCCAATTACCATCCTATCAGTCCACTCTCAATCATCAGTAAAGTGGTGGAATGGGTCATCAACAGTGCTGTCAAGCTGCATTTACTCGGCAATAACCTGCTCACGAAAGCTCAGTTTGGGTTCCGCCAGGGTCACTCAGCTCCTGACCTCATTACAGCCTTGGCTCAATTATGGACAAAAGAGCTGAACTCCAAACGTGAGAGCGACTGCCCTTGACATCACTGCAGATGTTCCTCAGGGTAATGTACTCAGCCCAACCATCTTCAGCTGCTTCATCAATGATCTTCTTTCCTTCGTACAGTCACATGTGGGAATGTTCGTTGATGGCTGCACAACGTTCAGCACCATTCAGCTCCTCAGACACTGAAGCACTCCACGTGCAACTGCAGCAAGACTTGGACAATGTCCAGGCTTGGGCAGACAAGTAGCAATAAACATTCATTGCACACAAGTGCCAGGCAATGACCATCTCCAATAAGAGAGAATCAAACAATCGGCCTTGACATTCAATGGCAGTACCATTACTGTGTCCCCCACTAACAACATCCTGGGGGTTACCATTGACCAGAAAGTGAACTGGGCTAGCCATATAAATACTGTGGCGACAAGGGCAGGTCAGAGGCTGGGAATTCTGCAGCCTCCTGACTCCCCAAAGCCTATCCACCACCTCCAAGGCACAAGTCTGATGGAAGACTCCCCGCTTGCCTGGATGAGCGCAGCTCCAATAACACTCAAGAAGCTCAACACCATCCAGGAAAAAGTAGCCTGATTGATTGGCACCTCTTCCACAAACATTCACCCCCTCAACCACCGATACACGGTAGCTGCTGTGTGTCCCATCTACAAGATGCACTGCAGGAACTCACCAAGGCAGCACCTTCCAAACCCACGACACTACCATCTGGAAGGACAAGGGCAGCAGATACATGGGAACACCGCCACCTGGAGGTTCCCCACCAAGTCACTCAACATCCTGGCTTGGAAATATATCGCCGCTCCTTCAATGTTGCTGGGTCAAAATCCTGGAACCCCATCCTTAACAGCACTGTGGGTGTACCACACCACATGGACTGAGCGGTTCAAGAAGGCAGCTCACCACCACCTTCTCAAGGGCAATTAGGGATGGGCAACAAATGCTGGCCTAGGCAGCGGAGCCCACATGCTGTAAAAATGAATTTTTTAAAAACTGACCTGTCACCTGCAATGACTCGTGCACATATAGAATTCCTACAGTGCCAGAGGGGGAAATTTAGCCCACTGAGTCTGCACCGACCCTTCGAAAGAACACTCCATCCAGGCCCATTCCCTTGCCCCATCCCAGTAACCCCATGCTTTGATCATGGCCAATCCACCTAAGCTGCACATCGTTTGGAGTGTGGGTGGAAACCGGAGCACCCGGAGGAAACCCACACAAACACGGGGGGAACGTGCAAACTCCACACAGTCACCTAAGGCCGGAATTGAACCCGGGTCTCTGGGGCTGTGCTAACCACTGTGCCACCCCTCGACGGCCCCTCTTTTTAATTATCCACTTTTATTATCGTCTCCCCACATTCTTTCTGCCAAAACAAATAACTTCACACTTCTCTGCATTAAATTGCATCTGCCACCTGTCTGCCCGGGTCTTGTGGTTCAGTGGGTCATGTCCCTGCCTCTGTCATGAAGCTTCAGGTTCGAGACCCACCCCATGACTTGTGTGGCCAAGGAAGATGCGTTCATAACGCAGCCGATGGCAGGTGGTAAGAGGGAGAAACTCCTGGTTAGCCATGCTTGATGTGGACTGGAGAGCCTCAATCGACAAGACAGGCCAGTGACCCGTTCGAGGTAAAACCTGCGATGGGAACAGACAAAAGTCTGCTCTAGGTTCAGGAAGAGAAACAACAATAACGTGACTGCCCATTGCACCAACCTGTGTCCTTTTGCAGTTTAACACTATCCTCTTCACAATTCTACGTTTTGTGCCATCTGCAAATTTTGAAATTGTGCCCCTGTACATGCATTATCAAGAAGAGCTGGGGTTCTAACACTGACGCCTGGGGCACTATAAATCTTCCCCCAATCCGAAAAACAACCATTTAACCACTACTCTCCACGTCCTGTCACTCAGCCAATTTCACATCCATGTTGCTGCTGCCCCTTTCATTTCAGGAGCTCAAAGTTTGCTTGCAAGTCTATTGTGCAGTACTGTATTGAACACCACACCATTTAATGAAACTGCAGCAATACATGAAAGAGGGGCTGGCATATCACCAGCTCCCCATTTGCCCGGATGACCGCAAGTACACTGCATTCAAAGCAGATGGGCAGCTCTACCACTTTCTTAGGGTTCCCTTTGATGTCACAAATGGGGTCTCAGACTTCCAATGGGAGATGGACCGAATGGTTGACCGGTACAGTCTGCGGGCCACATTCCCGTACCTCGACAATGTCACCATCTGCAGCCATGACCAGCATGACCACGACACCAACCTCCGCAGATTCCTCCGTACCACAAAAATCTATAACAAGGACAAATGCGTGTTTAGCACCTATCGCCTAGCCATCCTCGGCTACGTAGTGCATGATGGAGTCATAGGCCCAGATCCTGATCGCATGCGCCCGCTCATGGAGTTTCCCCTCCCCCACTGCCCCAAGGCCCTGAAACGTTGCCTGGGCTTCTTTTCTTATTACGCCCAGTGGGTTCCCAATTATGCGGACAAGGCCCGCCTGCTAATCCAGTCCATGGTTTTTCCTCTTATCGGCAGAGGCCCGCCAGGCTTTCAGTCGCATCAAAGCAGACATCACCAGGGCGACAATGTACGCAATCGATGAGTCCCTCCCCTTCCAGGTCAAGAGCGACGCATCAGACGTAGCTCTGGCTGCCACCCTCAATCAGGCAGGCAGACCCGTGGCCTTCTTTTCACGCATCCTCCACGCCTCAGAAATCCGCCATTCCTCCGTCGAGAAGGAGGCCCAAGCCATTGTCGAAGCTGTGCAGCATTGGAGGCATTACCTGGTCGGCAGGAGATTCACTCTCCTCACTGACCAACGGTCGGTAGCCTTCATGTTTGACAATGCACAGCGGGGCAAAATTAAGAATGATAAGATCTTACGGTGGAGGATCGAGCTCTCCACCTATAATTACGAGATCTTGTATCGTCCAGGGAAGCTCAACGAGCCCCCTGAATCCCTGTCCCATGGCATTTGCGCCAGTGTACAAGTAGAATGACTCCAGACCCTCCATGTCAACCTCTGCCATCCGGGGGTCACCCGGTTCTTCCACTTTGTTAAAACCCACAATCTGCCCTACTCCATCAAGGTGGTCAGGGCCGTAACCAGAAACTGTCAAATCTGCGCAGAGTGCAAGCCGCACTTCTACAGGCCAAAGAAAGCGCACCTGGTGAAGGCTTCCTGCCCCTTTGAACGCCTCAGCGTGGATTTCAAAGGGCCCCTTCCCTCCACCGACCACAACACGCATTTCTTAAACGTGATTGATGAGTACTCCCGGTTCCCTTTCGCCATCCTCTGTCCCGACATGACGGCTGCCACCGTCATTAAAGCCCTCCACGACTTCCGGGTGCGGCGATGACCAGCTAAGTCGCACGTTTCGGCAGCTGCCGGTGGAATGGACTTTTGGGCTCTTACTAAGAGCCCCAACGGCAATTTTAACGGCTAGAAGCACTGTGCGGTAAACCAGAAGGGAATCCCCCCTGGAAACGGATGGAAAAAGGAGAGGGAAGTGGCCAGATTGCAGTGGATCCTTTGGAGCAGCGGCAAGGAAGGCAAGCAAGAACCAAGGTGGCGACGGAAGGTGGCAGTTTAACATGGGGCCCTGAACAACAAGAGTTTTTGAAATGTTGCGTGGAAGAACTTAAAAAGGAAATGAAGAAGGAGCTGTTGGCCCCGATATTACAGGCGATCGAAGGGCTAAAGGACGAGCAAAAGACCCAGGAGCGGGAGCTTCGGGTCGTGAAGGCAAAGGCTGCCGAGAACGAGGACGATATACAGGGCCTGGTGGTGAAGACGGAGATAGATGCACGAGGCACACCATAAACGATGTGTGGAAAGACTGGAGGTGCTGGAGAATAACGCGAGGAGGAATAATTTAAGGATTCTTGGTCTTCCTGAAGGTGCAGAAGGAGCAGACGTCGGGGCATATGTGAGCACGATGCTGCACTCGTTAATGGGAGCGGAGGCCCCGGCGGGTCCGCTGGAGGTGGAGGGAGCATACCGAGTGATGGCGCAAGGACCGAGAGCAGGAGAAATTCCTAGAGCCATAGTGGTGAGATTCCTCCGTTTTAAGGACAAAGAGATGGTCCTTAGATGGGCAAAGAAAGCTCGGAGCAGTGGGTGGGAGAACGCGGTGATCCGCGTATATCAAGACTGGAATGCGGAGGTGGCGAGAAGGAGGGCGAGCTTTAATCGGGCCAAGGCGGTGCTTCACAAAAAGAAGATAAAATTTGTAATGCTGCAACCGGCAAGACTGTGGGTCACATATCAAGGGAGGCACCACTACTTTGAGACGGCGGATGAGGCGTGGACTTTTATTGTGGAAGAAAAACTGGAATAAGCGGGTTATTAAAAAAGAACATTTGAAACAAAGTGGTGGGGCGAGTATGGGGGGCGAAGAGGGGGGGAAAAAGGGGGGGGAAAGATGAGTTTTATGTTATTAATCCTGCGATGCGGTAACTTTTCTCTCTTCCACAGGTGGAGGGAGGGAGGGAGGTGGAGGAGATGGGGCGTTGGCCATGGGGGGCGGGGCCAAAAGGGAAGCGCGGGCTTTGTTCCCGCGCTATGATAATCATGGCGGGAATAGGAAAGCAGGAAGGAGGGGGCGTCGCACGGTGCGAGCCGAGGTCACGGGGGGAAGCCGAGGTCGGCCAGAGTTTGCTGACTTCTGGGAGCAACATGGGGGGTGTAACTACGCTAGTGGGGGATCTAGCGGGGGGGGGGGGGGAGGAGGGGGGAGCTAATGGGTTGCTGCTGCTGGGGAGAGGGGGGAGCCGGAATGGGGTGGGGTGGGCACCGCCTGGGGGGGACACAGCTGCGTGGGAACCGGGTGAGGAGCTGGAAAAAGGGGATGGCTAATCGACAAGGGATGGGGTAAAAAGCCCCCCAACCCGGTTGATCACGTGGAATGTGAGAGGGCTGAACGGGCCGATAAAGAGGGCACGAGTACTCGCACACCTTAAGAAACTTAAGGCAGACGTGGTTATGTTACAAGAGACGCACTTGAAACTTATAGACCAGGTTAGACTACGCAAAGGATGGGTGGGGCAGGTGTTTCATTCGGGGCTAGATGCGAAAAACAGGGGGGTGGCTATACTAGTGGGGAAGCGGGTTATGTTTGAGGCAAAGACCATAGTGGCGGATAGCAGGGGCAGATACGTGATGCTGAGTGGCAAATTACAGGGGGAGGCGGTGGTCTTGGTAAACGTATATGCCCCGAACTGGGATGATGCCAATTTTATGAGGCGCATGCTAGGACGCATCCCGGACCTCGAGGTGGGAAAGTTGGTAATGGGGGGAGATTTTAACACGGTGCTGGAGCCAGGGCTGGACAGGTCGAGATCCAGGACTGGAAGGAGGCCGGCTGCAGCCAAGGTGCTTAAAGATTTTATGGAGCAGATGGGAGGAGTAGACCCGTGGAGATTTAGTAGACCTAGGAGTAAGGAGTTTTCGTTTTTCTCCTATGTCCACAAAGTTTATTCGCGAAGACTTTTTTGTTTTGGGAAGGGCGTTGATCCCGAAGGTGAGGGGGACGGAGTATACGGCTATAGCCATTTTGGATCACGCTCCACATTGGGTAGACTTGGAGATAGGGGAGGAAACAGAAGGGCGTCCACCCTGGAGAATGGACATGGGACTAATGGCAGATGAAGGGGTGTGTCTAAGGGTGAGGGGGTGCATTGAAAAATACTTGGAACTCAATGATAACGGGGAGGTCCAGGTGGGAGTGGTCTGGGAGGCGCTGAAGGCAGTGGTTAGAGGGGAGCTGATATCAATAAGGGCACATAAAGGAAAGCAGGAGAGTAGGGAACGGGAGCGGTTGCTGCAAGAACTTCTGAGGGTGGACAGGCAATATGCGGAGGCACCGGAGGAGGGACTGTACAGGGAAATCAAAGGTTACACGTAGAATTTGACTTGCTGACAACGGGTACTGCAGAAGCACAGTGGAGGAAGGCACAGGGTGTACAGTATGAGTATGGGGAGAAGGCGAGCAGGTTGCTGGCCCATCAATTGAGGAAAAGGGGAGCAGCGAGGGAAATAGGGGGAGTGAGGGGATGAGGAAGGAGAGATAGAGCGGGGAGCGGAGAGAGTGAATGGAGTGTTCAAGGCATTCTATAAAAGATTATACGAAGCTCGGCCCCCGGATGGGAAGGAGAGAATGATGTGCTTCCTGGACCGGCTGGAATTTCCTAAGGTGGAGGAGCAGGAGAGGGTGGGACTGGGAGCACAGATCGAGATCGAGGAAGTAGTGAAAGGAATTAGGAGTATGCAGGCGGGGAAGGCTCCGGGACCGGATGGATTTCCAGTCGAATTTTATAGGAAATATGTGGACTTGCTTGCCCCGATACTGATGAGAACCTTTAATGAGGCGAAGGAAAGGGGACAGCTGCCCCCGACTATGTCAGAGGCAACGATATCGCTTCGCCTAAAGAAGGAAAAAGACCCGCTGCAATGCGGGTCCTATAGACCTATTTCCCTCCTAAATGTAGACGCTAAGATTCTGGCCAAGGTAATGGCAATGAGGATTGAGGATTGTGTCCCGGGGGTAGTCCATGAGGACCAAACTGGGTTTGTGAAAGGGAGACAGCTGAATACGAATATACAGAGACTGCTAGGGGTAATGATGATGCCCCCACCAGAGGGGGAAGCGGAGATAGTGGTGGCGATGGATGCCGAGAAAGCATTTGATAGAGTGGAGTGGGATTATTTGTGGGAGGTGTTGAGGAGATTTGGCTTTGGAGATGAGTATATTAGATGGGTACAGCTGCTGTATAGGGCCCCGATGGTGAGCGTGGTCACGAATGGACGGGGGTCTGCGTATTTTCGGCTCCATAGAGGGACGAGGCAGGGATGTCCTCTGTCTCCATTGTTGTTTGCACTGGCGATTGAGCCCCTGGCAATAGCATTGAGGGGTTCCAGGAAGTGGAGGGGAGTACTCAGGGGAGGAGAGGAACACCAGGTATCTCTTTACGCGGACGATTTATTTGGTGTATGTGGCGGACCCGGCGGAGGGGATGCCAGAGATAATGTGGATACTTGGGGAGTTTGGAGAATTTTCAGGATATAAGCTGACATGGGGAAAAGTGAGCTGTTTGTGGTGCATCCAGGGGAGCAGAGCAGAGAAATAGAGGACTTACCGTTGAGGAAGGTAATAAGGGACTTTCGCTACTTGGGGACCCAGATAGCCAAGAATTGGGGTACATTGCTCCGGGGAGAATGGATGGGGGATTTGGAACATGGCAAAGAGCAGGAGTAACACAATTGAGAGATCTGTTTGTAGATGGGACGTTTGCAAGTCCGGGAGCGCTGATCGAAAAATATGGGTTGCCCCAAGGGAATGCATTCCGGTATATGCAACTGAGGGCTTTTACGAGGCAACAGGTGAGGGAATTCCCGCAGCTCCCGACGCAGGAGGTGCAGGACAGAGTGATCTCAAAGACATGGGTGGGGGACGGTAAGGTGTCAGACATATATAGGGAGATGAGAGACGAGGGGGAGATTATGGTAGACGAGCTGAAAGGGAAATGGGAAGAAGAGCTGGGGGAGGAGATTGAGGAGGGGCTGTGGGCTGATGCCCTAAGTAGGGTAAACTCATCGTCCTCGTGTGCCAGGCTAAGCCTGATACAATTTAAGGTGTTACACAGGGCGCATATGACTGGAACACGGCTTAGCAAATTTTTTTTAGAGTAGAGGATAGGTGTGCGAGATGCTCGAAAAGCCCAGCGAATCACACCCACATGTTCTGGTCATGTCCGGCACTACAGGGGTTTTGGGTGGGGGTGACAAAGGTGCTTTCGAAGGTAGTGGGGGTCCGGGTCGAAGCAAGCTGGGGGTTGGCTATATTTGGGGTTGCAGAAGAGCCGGGAGTGCAGGAGGCGAGAGAGGCTGATGTTTTGGCCTTTGCGTCCCTAGTAGCCCGGCGCAGGATACTGTTGATGTGGAAGGAAGCCAAGCCCCCGGGTGTGGAGACCTGGATAAATGACATGGCAGGGTTTATAAAGCTGGAACGGATTAAGTTCGTCCTAAGGGGATCGGCTCAAGGGTTCACCAGGCGGTGGCAACCGTTCGTCAAATACCTCACAGAAAGATAGAGGGAATGGAAAAGAAGACAGCAGCAGCAGCCGGGGGGGGGGGGGGGGGGGGGACAAGAGGGATTCTCAGGGATGTTAATATATAAGCATAATATGTGTAGGTTGTTGTTATAGATAATTGTACATTGGACTGTTAAAACATATTTTTGGAGAATATTTATCTGGGACAAGGCAGTTGCCATTTAGTTTTGTTTTTGTTTATATATTATTTATTTCTTGTTTATAAAACTGGCCATTGTTATTTATATTGTTATATTACTGTGTAAAGGATACACAATGTACTGTGATGGTTGGCCAAAAATTTTCAATAAAATATTTTTTTTAAAAAGCCCTCCACAGCATCTTTACCCTGTTCGGTTTCCCCGCCTACATTCATAGCGATAGGGGGTCCTCCTTCATGAGTGACGAGCTGCGTCAAATCCTGCTCAGCAAGGGCATAGCCTCCAGCAGGACGACCAGTTACAACCCCTGGGGAAACGGGCAGGTAGAGAGGGAGAACGGGACGGTCTGGAAGGCCGTCCTACTGGCCTACGGTCCAAGAATCTCCCAGTGTCCCGATGGCAGGAGGTCCTCCCCAATGCACTTCACTCCATCCAATCACTACTGTGCACTACTTTTTTTTTGAAATTTTTTTATTTAAAACAAATTTGCAACATTTACAGAGAAAAAAAAGCCCTGTGCAAAGAGCCTTAACATAGTGAAAATGAACTGTGGGAAAGAATAAACATGTTAATAAGGCACTTCCCCTATCAGCTCTGTTTTTGCCCATGCCACACATGTTCAACTAACGTGGCTCTAACCCCCCCCCTCCCCCTCGGGTGCTGCTGCTGTCGGTTTCCCACGCTGTTCCCGGAGAGTCTGCAAGCGAATCTCTCCCCTGGGGGAATCCCTGGTCACCCCCCCCCCCCCCTTAAGTCTCCTCTGCTCTGCTTCTCAGCTGCCCCCCCCCCCCCCCTCCCCGAGGCCTGCGCTTGGCCCTAGCCCGCCCCTCCTTGTACTCTCCCTGGTGCCCCCTGACCTACGCTAACCCCTGCCCCTGGCGCCTGACTGTCTCCCGCCCGAATGCTCGGGGCCCCCCCCCCCCCCACACCAAAGACCCATTAACCTGATTGTATCTCCCCGTGCCCTTTCAAGTCCCTTAACTAGCCCCTAGCCCAGCCCCCTCTCCGAGGCCCCGATCTCCTGCTGAGAGATACCAAGTGCAGTGCCCCCCTCCCTCCCCCCCCCCTCTCCTTCCTCCTCTGCAAACATGTACGGGCCCACAAGTCGGACCCACTGGTCGAGAGGGTACATGCTAACCCCCAGTACACCTATGTGGCGCACCCGACGGCCGACAAGACACGGTCTCCCTCCGGGATCTGGCCCCCGCCGGATCCCCACTCTCACCCCCTCCACCAACCCCAACCATTTTTTCACCGGCGCACACCACCGCAGCCCCCTTCCCAGGAGGATCCGTGTTCCCACTGGCCCCATCCGGATGCAATGAAGCTGAATACGACACGCTCCCAGAGCCACGGATTGCCAAGCAGACGCCAGCATCACTGCCGGGACTGCGATGATCACAGAGGACGACCAGGGCCCCCAACCGGCTGAGTTTCATTGTAAAATGAACTTGTAAATAATTGTCTGTAAATATGTGTATTGCATGTAAAGGCACCGAAGGATACCGCTAGATCCTCTACCACTGTAAAAGCAAGGCCACCACCCCCACTGGACTCTTTTTTAAACAGGGGGTGAATGTGGTAGGCTATATTAGGGGTACCATTGTGAGCTCTAGGCTCAGAATTACTGCATCGCCGTTTGGTCAGCTTTTTCTAGTGTGAACCCATCTAATGTTCTGTGGATTTGCTGTCGAGCGAAGAAAGTTAAAATTTAGCACACCATTCGTGGGCTGATTAAACTGCTGGGTATGCCAAAAACAGCTGTAATTCAAACATGAGCAATAAGGGTACGTCAACGTTTGTCCGATGACACTGCTGACATTTTTCTACATTTCCAGCACAATACCAATGCAAGTTGTTGGCGTTAGGTGAACCAAGCAGGAGAAACATTGTAGAGGGTGACATATGGGGGGGGGGGGGGGGGAGATTCTCCAAAATGGAGACTAAGTGTTCGCGCCGTAGTGAAATCCGTCGCGTTTCACGACGGCGCGAAACGGGCGTGGGGACGATCGCTTCTGTCCCCCACAGGGGGCCAGCACGGCGCTGGTGCAGTTCACGCCGCTTCAGCCTCCCTTCCCAGCGCCAAATGGGAGCCGCGCCAACCCACGCATGCGCGGAGGACCCTACGCAACCTGGCGTGGGGGTTCAGGGGCCGGCCGCGCAACAAAGCAGGCCCAGCGGGGGGAGAAGAGGCCGGCCCGCCGATCGCAGGCAAGGCCCCATCGGACGCCCCCCCCACCCCCCCGGCCCGGTGAAGGAGCGCTTTTCCCTGCCCCACAGGCTGCCCCCCCCGACCCTTCGCGCAGAGTTCCCACTGGCAGCGACCAGGGGTGAACTGCACCGGCGGGACTCTGCTTTTTCCGCGCGGCTGCTCGGCCCATCCGAGCTGGAGAATCGGCGGCCCTGCCGCGTACAGCGGACCGCCGCATCAAACGCGACGGCGCAAATTCTCCGTACCTCGGAGAATCGCGCGTCAGGGCGGCGTGGCGCGGTTGCGGCAATTCTCCAGCCCGGCACGGGGCTCGGGGAATCGCGGCCGGGGCTTCTGTAGAGGTAAAGGAAAAATATTTTGTCCGGCTACTCTCGGAGGTCTGTCTGTACTGGACTCCACGGAACCAGTTGTGGAGAGGTGTTTTTCATGTTTTAACGGAGGGATGGGGAGTACTTTACCTTTTCCTTACTTTGTCCAACTTAAGACAACTGTTGAGTTTCTACGTGCAAAAAGAAAATCTCTTTCACAAAACTTCAAAGCCGTACTTTATTTTAACAAGGAAATTGTGTCAAATGTAATGCTATTTTTGAAATACAGAAATAATCTTTATTTTGACACTGATTAAATATGTACATGTTTACAAATAAATACAAAAATATAATACACTTCAATTGACAAAGTTAATTTTAGTCTGAACGAGACTGAGAAAGTACATTTTGATCCACAAAATAATGAAAATTGATCAAACGTGGCAGCGGTGACAGTTCTGTGACAAGTAACAATAATCATTAATGTATATTCTATTTCTAGGTTTGCAAGTCTTCCTAACTATCACCCAAGAAATCTGAAGCAGGTTTCTGTGTTAAGTGATTTCCATTCAGTTTGTCCTTTAACTTTAATTATTACATATTTGAAAAGGGAGGGAGTAAAAAAAGAAAACAGAACTCATGGAGTTCACCTGTTGAGAGAATTGTGCCTCATGCAGAGAAAGCTTAAAAACAGCATTAAATACTGATTCAAATCAATACGTTTTGTTTAGTGATATGTTTCAACAACTTAAACAGTTTCCTCGTACTTTACTGGATAAGAGGTAGATTATTATTACCCATTAGGTTCAGACAAATTTCCTCAAGTGAAGATTATATTTCACAAAATGTCAGTAAATCAGGATATTATGAACAGGTAAATTGGAGGATACCTGTGCCTTTTCAGGCTAATCCTGTCTGAATCCACAACCACAAGTCCCTTTGCGTTCTTCAAAAGAGCTTTTTTTTGGCGCATGCTGAACACAAAAGTGGTGCTGCTGATGTCTGTAACCTTGACGGGTTTTTGACTGCTCAAAATGAAATACTGTGTAGGGGAGGAGAAAGGGGTTCGTTGAGCTTTTCCAAGAGCTTCAGTGGTAAAACCGGTCATTAAGCGCTTTGAGCATTCCGCACCCTCACTGGCCTAATGGGAAACGAATAATGCAAGAGGTTTGGAGATGAGAACGTGTTATTAGACACCTCTTAAGAAACCTCTCGGCCGTACTAAAAAGAGATTTGTTGTTGGCTGTCAGCCAGAATATCAGACCAGGTTTTCCAAATGTGCCGAGAATGCCAAGTGTTTGCCAAAATCGGGCACTCTAAAAATAATCCATCCACGGCAACATACAAGGAAAAGAAGTGAGAAACAGAAAGACTAACGTGGATGCACAAAATGAACAACAGAGGGGCAGGTCTGTTGCACCCTTTTCCAAATGCAAAAAGCACATTCTGATCTTCATGAATGCATGGGTTACCGTAGTCATGCCTTGTTGAGCTAACATGACTGAATGAAGATGGATGACTTTGTTTTGCTGAAAGCAAAAACAGGCTAGAGAGGTTGAGAAGACTTTCTTCACCACCACCACCACCACCAAGCCACCCTCCACCCCGTCCGCCTCCCTCCCTCCCATTGCACACACAAATGCACAGATCATAATCAGAACAAGGTGGGAGGCATCTGGGTTACTGTAGTTTTCCCAAAGGACGAATCCAACTGGGCCTCTGAGGAGTGGCCTACTTCAGCCAGACATGCTAGAATGAAAGAACAAAGAGTTATTTGGCTCTAATTTAGATGTAATGTCACTTTACACTTGTTCACTGGCTTACCCTGTACTCTGCTCACATTCATTAAAAACACCAGCCTGTTGGACAAGCCGTTTTCAGCACCACAGATATGCCAAAGAAAACACAATTCACTCCAGCACTTCACGGATCTCAACGCATCTCTTTCGACAAGCCGTCACAAGTGTGAGAGGCCAAATGACATCCTTCTGTGCTGGAAGGTTCAACGGTTCAAAAATGACAAGAGGGCTTTGAAGGTAGGATGGGAATAGAGGGATACAGACCCCGGAAGTGCAGAAGATTTTCGTTTAGATGGGCAGCATGGTTGGCGCAGGCTTGGAGGGCCGAAGGGCCTGTTCCTGTGCTGTACATTTCTTTGTTGTTCTTTGTAGCTCAATCTGGCAAACCCGCCTTCTGGTTTGCCATGGCATTTTGTACAAACGTCACAGAAAAAAAAGCAACGTGGCCCATTTGCAAATCTCTGCACCGGAGCCGTTTTTAGAACATAAACATTTCGAAACAATAATTTACAGAAGTTTTTGTTAAAAAATAAAAATATTTATAATAAAAAAAAATAATAAAGGAAAAAAAAAAAAAAAATAAAAAAAAAAAATAAAAAAAAAAAATCGCAAAAATGCCTGAGACGTGTAAAAAATGAAGCAGCTTTGGGCAGAGTTTATTTTAAAAAATTGAGCGGCCAAAAAAAAAAAAAATCACATCAAACCGTTGGTTCACATTGCCTCCTGCGGGTTTACAGAGCCTGCTTGGCTTCAGGGCTTATGCATAAATCACATAGAACAATGGGTTGGGGAGAATTCATAGCTGTAATAAATGAGGAAATGTGACATGGCTTGACGCTTTGGGATATATTGCCTGAATCTGCTGGATGTTTAGCTTGGATAGTAATATATTTTATTTCAAATGTATTAGAAATGCAGTTAACAATTACTCTGCGGAAAACTTTCATCAAATTAACATCTAATACCGGACGTTAATTTCCCTCTTTAGTCTATTGGTCGTCACATTACATTTGTGTGAAATTTCTTGCTGTGCTTTTTTTAAAAAGAGGAATTGTGATTCACTCCGGGTATTCTACTCCAATCGGTTTGCATGTACCAAGTTTGCTGATCCTAGTTTTCAAATGCTCAACAATTTGGAAAACAATACAAACCAGTGTTTCCTCCTGACCTCAACTCGCCAACCTCCTGCCCTCTGACCCAGTTACCTGCTGAAGCTGTTACTTCAGTAACCGTTTCCATTTCTGAAGTAGTCATAGACCTGAATGTTAACTCAGTTTACCGTTGGCTACGCCCTTTAACTATCTCCAGCATGTTCAGCTTACATTTCGGATTCCCTGCTTATTGTCTTTTGTAACATAGAACATAGAAAAATACAGCACAGAACAGGCCCTTCGGCCCACGATGTGCCGAACCTTTGTCCTAGATTAAGGACAAATTAATCGACACCCCATCATTCTACCGTAATCCATGTACCTATCCAATAGCCATTGCTGGACTTGCATAACCGATCAGATTTCCCGTGACGATCAACTCATTTGCGGATCAGATTGTTTTCTACATCGGGCAATCTTCCAATTATAGCAACCAAGAAAAGAAAATCATTGAGAAACAAAAGGGACAAATTGTAAATCAGCCTTACCATTTTTTGTGGCCAGGGTACTTTGTGTTGGAGCGGTTAGCATTCTTAAACCTTTAGTAAAGCTATTTATATCCGTAACAAGGATTCCACTTTGTGCAAAAACTTCTCGGTTCTCTGGATTCCCTAGAAGGTTGTCAATTAGAAAAGACAATAAAACATAAAGGACTATAGTTTTAACAGGTTTGCAAATTGATAATTCATGATCACATTTTCAAAAGGAATAAGTATAAAAAAGGACAATACTCAAGGAGAGCTCGGGTTTTTATTATTCAAAGAAGAGACGGTTTGAAAATATGTTCATTTATTTAATTTTTAAAAATAAATTTAGAGTACCCAATTATTTTTTCCAATCAAGGGGCAATTTAGCGCGGCCAATCCACCTAGCCTGCACACCTTTGGGTTGTGGGGGCGAAACCCACACAGCCACGGGGAGAATGTGCAAACTCCACACGGACAGTAATCCAGGGCTGGAATCGAACCCGGGTCCTCAGCGCCGTAGGCAGCAGTGCTATCCACTGTGCCACCCGTTCATTTATTTAATACTGTAAAGAGGAATACATGAATTTTTCTCGGCAGGTAGGACCAGGCCATTCAGCTGGTTTTCTGCCGATCAGGTAGATTGACGTTGATCTGTATCGGAACTCCAACTATTTCCCTTGGTTCCGCAACCTTTGCCAACTAATAAGCATCTTTTGATCTCAATTTGGAGATTATAACATCGTCAGAACATCTCAAAAACATCCCTAATCATCAATTCACGACTCGGAAGGATAGTCAATCACGATTTCATTTGGAGTCAGAAACTGCAGCCAATGCAATGGCAACGTATCCTATACGGCAGATGAGATGAATGACCGGTCAATGTCTTCCACATACTGTTGGCCACGATCTGGAGATATGCCCTACTCTGCTGAACATGACTATCATAGATTATCATAGAATTTACAGTGCAGAAGGAGGCCATTCGGCCCATCGAGTCTGCACCAGCTCGTGGAAAGAGCACCCTACCCAAGGTCAATACCTCCACCCTATCCCCATAACCCAGTAACCCCACCCAACACTAAGGGCAATTTTGGGCACTAAGGGGATTTTAGCATGGCCAATCCACCTAACCTGCACATTTTTGGACTGTGGGAGGAAACCCATGCACACACGGGGAGGATGTGCAGACTGCACACAGACAGTGACCCAAGACGGAATCGAACCTGGGACCCTGGAGCTGTGAAGCAATTGTGCTAACCACAATGCTACCGTGCGGAGCTGACTCGTATTCTGAAGGAGGGAAGTTTATTTAGAAGAATATGCTGTTGGGGTGAGAGGAGAAAGCTCATGCGGAACATAAACACCAGTCTACACTAGTTGGATGATGAGTCTCTTATGGTCTTGTTCATTCTGTGCAATACCATCAAAGATTTGAGACAACAGGCAGAATTCTCCCATCCCGCCTACAGCAGGCTTGGTGCGAGGCGGGAGCCAAAAAGTCAGAAACACATGGCGTAAAAATGGTGGGTTGGTCTTCCCACTGGCAGGTGGCGTGAACGCAATTTGCATCTCATGAATGCTCGTTAAAACAGCTGTCCGCTGGTATCCCGTCAGGCCTCCCAATCTTGTGCCACACCAGCGGGAAATCCCGTCGGCGTTGAACGCGATTGATAACGAGCGGCGTGCACAAGACAAGTCCTCAGTTTCAAGAGGCTTTGAGGCGAGTACAACAAAGCTGTCTGTCATCGTGCTGCGCTGCTCCTGATACCGGAGCACCTCTCCGCCAGGGCAGACCGGTTCCTGCCCTCCTTCTCCACGCCGAGCTGGTCTTCATGGGCAACACTGTGCTGCTGGACCCATGGACCCTCCTATGTCACTGAGTCGGATCAGCACAGCGCCTGGGGTTGGGGAATATAGCGGTTTTCTTCCCCCCCGCCCCTGGAGCCACACATCGTGTCTACTTACATAGCATTGCTGCAGGACATAATTCCAGGGATGGAGTGCTAGGTGAGGCAAAGGGGGGTGGTGTTAGTATGACAGAGACTTGGGGGCAATGTGGAAGGAGGGCTCTGGAAGGGGAGAGGTGGGGAAAGGGGAACAGCTCACACTGTCAGGCAGAGTGGCAAGGTCGGATGACGACGACGAACAATGGTAGGCGGAGAGAAGCTGGACCCTGGCACGGCTGCAGGAAAATGCTAATAAACATGGGGGTCAAAGGGGTTTTCCAGATGTCATGTCCACGGTACAAAAAACATGGGTGGTGCCGAGTCCAGAGGTGGTGATTTTTGGAGTGTCGGAAGACCCGGGAGTCCAGGAGGCGAGACAGGCTGACGTCTTGGCCTTTGCCTCCCTGGTAGCCCGGAGACGGATATTGCTAGCGTGGAGGGACACAAAGTCCCCAAAAACAGAAACCTGGATTAGCGACATGGCTGGATTTCTCAGTCTTGAGAAAATCAAGTTCGCCCTAAGAGAGTTCAAAGGTGGCAGCCGTTTGTCGACTTCTTCGGGGAAAATTAACTGTCCGCAGGGACAAAAGATTTAAAGAGAGGGGGCGGGGGGCAGAGTTAGGCTATTTTCTGTTTAGGGTAGGAGGGACTTGTCAGGGATGGAAATGATTCATGCACCATGTTTATATTTGTATTTGCATTGTTTACTGTTGTTGCTACTATTATTTGACACTCTGCGCGGATTGGTGAAGAAGGGCTGGAGAGAACGATACGAGTGTGAAGGGCTGGAGAGAACGATACGAGTGTGAAGGGCTGGAGAGAACGATACAAGTGTGAAGGGCTGGAGAGAACGATACAAGTGCACTGGAGTGGTACTTGAATAGGGTGCTGGAGCTTCAAACCCATCAGCCGAGGTTTGGTGGACGAATCGGCTGCAGGTCCGCCAGGTGAGTGGGATGGGAACTCACCTATGCCCAATTAATAAGGCTCCAAGCACAGAATATGGCGCGGGATCCTGCCATTCCGACCAACAGGAAAAAGTGCTGACGGAGCCACCCGCCACTGCATCTACTCTCAAAATGGGAGAATTCCGCCCATTATGCTCTGGTTCCCAGTTCCATTGTGGCTTTGTTGCGTCGCACTCAATACCTGATGCCTGCAAATCTCAGCTGTCAACACTCCATTCTTACCACCTCATGAGGCTCATATAAAATCTGATCTTGCTTGCCTCACGACGCCGGGGACCCGGGTTCGATCCAGGCCCCGGGTCACTGTCCGTGTGGAGTTTGCACATTCTCCCCATGGTCTGCCTGGGTCTCACCCCCGCATGTGATGGGTAGGTGGATTGGCCACGCTAAAATTGACCCTTGATTGGAAAAATTAGAAGAAAAAGATCTGATCTGATCCTTGATTTTGCTTCAGAGGACATTCTGACCCTGAATTTGTGAAGCTAAAACCCGGGTGGCTGTGGACTTGAAAACGTTAAGAACACAGGCTGAATACAACCTCAAAAGATGTCTATGCTTTCAAAGTTACAATTAAGTTTTTAAAATTGAAATATTACCGTCTCAGCCACTTTAAATAACAGCCCCGACTTTCTCTATTTTCACTCCAAACAATAATAAAGATCATCATCCTTGCAGCCGATTTTGTCACATCTCACCTGTGAGGAATACGGCAAACCTGGAGCTTATTTTCTGAACCTGTAGCTTCACAAGACAGCTGAGATGGTCAGGTTTCTTCTGGGACCTAGAATCACACTCGTGGAAAGGGAGAACTTCCACGATGTTGGCTGCAATCTTTCGAGTCAGGAGGGAAATCTTTCTCTTTGCGACGTTGTCTTCTCTGCATGAATAAATGATACAAAGCTAAGTGAATACATTCTAAAACAAGTAACAAAATGGAACAACTCAAATGTTGTGCACCAAAACAAGGAATAAGAGTTCTTTGTAATCAAACCAATTGTGCTAACAAGTGTCTTGCTGTTCAATCGTACATTTCATATCCTCAGGACATCCCAAAGCGCTTCCCAGCCGAGTGTAATGAAATGTTTCGTCAAAAAACACAAGTAACATTCATGCCAACAAGGGTCAGGCAAGGACCATCTCCAACGAGAATCTAACTATCGCCCCCTTGTCATTCAATGGCATTATCATTGCTAAATCCTCCATTATCAACACCTGTAAGGTTATCATTGACCAGAAACTGGACTAGCCGTATAAGTACTGTGGCTACAAGAGCACGTCAGAGCCTGGGAATCCTGCAGCCTCCTGACTCACCTCCTGAGGTTTCAGAGAAAATTCAGACTATACCGCTACCGATTTGGAACAGGACATGGGAGATGGAAGAGGCACCGTGCACGTCACATATTGGGCAATTATGAGGAGCCGACTGTGGCAAATAAAGAATTGTTTGATGACGAACAAAGTAACATTGAGGCGCAGGATAAGGCTATTTATTCAAAAGGACAACTAGCCAAAGTGGGAACAAAGGTGACCGACATTGAGACTGTCCTCTTGGACCACAGCGGCAGGATCTATATCCTGGAGTCCCAGCAGACTGCGGTGATCAGGGAGAAGGTGTCGCTGCAGGGCAAAGTCGATGACTTGGAAAACGGGCCCAGACGACAAAATCTAGGCATTACTGGCCTACCAGAGGGAACCGATGATTGGGCCTCAACGCAATTTATGTCAGATTCATTCAAAAAGATAGGGTGTTGCGAGGTAACTTTCCATAAACCCCCAGAGCTGTTCAGAACCCACCAAACTCTCTGACTGAAGCCTCACCCAGGCAACCTCCCCTGAGCTATTGTGGTACAGTTCCATCGCTATAAAGAAAAGGAGCTTGTTCTTCAGTGGGCAAGGGAGCACCATGATGTCACTTATTAAGGCCACCAAATTGGTCATCCTTCTTTGACACTCTTTCCAAAGTTTTAGATATTGATTTGCAGCCTTGTCCTTTGATAGCCACATTTGGAGGCCCACCTGAACCAGTCAGTCTCACGAAGATTATGGCAGGACGCCATTGCATTCGCTTCGCTAATCGCCCACAGGTGGATTATATTATCTTGGCGGTTCCCCCAAACCACCCACGGCTTCATCCTGGTTGGAAGCATTTGATGTCTTTACTTCATTTGTAAAATATTAAATGTCAACGTCAGCAAAACTAAAAAGTTGGTCATTGACTTCAGGAAGCGAAGTATCGTACACACCCCTGTCTGCATCAATGTTGCTGAGGTGGAGATGGTTGACAGCTTCAAATTCCCAGGTGTGCACATCACCAACAATCTGTCCTGGTCCACCCACGTCGACACTACAACCAAGAAAGCACAACAGCGCCTATACTTTCTCAGGAAACTAAGGGAACTCGGCATATCCGCACCGACCATTACCAACTTTTACAGATGCACCATATAAAGCATCCTATCTGAGTGCAACACAGCTTGCTATGGCAACTGCTTAGCGCAACACCATAAGAAACGAGAGTCGTGAACATCGCCTAGTCCATCACGCAAACCCACCTCCCATCCATTGACTCTGTCTACACCTCTCGCCACCTTGGGAAAGCGGGCACCATAATCAAAGACCCCTACCACCCAGCTTACTCACTCTTCAAACTTCTTCCATCGGGCAGGAGATACAAAAGTCTGAGAACACGCACAAACAGACTCACAGCTTCTTCCTCGCTGTTACCAGACTCCTAAACAACCCTCTTGTGGGCTGATGGACTTATGGACTGATCAGATCTCTTCCCACATCTTCTCTACTGAGTAGTACTACACTTTTGTATGCTTCACCTGATGCCTATCTATATACTTACATTGCGCATTTTATGTTTGCCCTATGTCATGAGAATGTCCCTTTAAGAAATGTTTGTCTGCTCGTGTTACTGTAGTGATGTCAGAGTGTGGGTGGAGCTGAGCTCTGGCTCTGCTTTTTAGTTTCACTTTGAGAGAAGCTTGGGTGTGTCTGTGGGTTTTTTTTTTTTGGTTTTGTTTCAGTGTTGGAGCTGCAGCCAGCCAAAGAATGTGTAATGTTGTTCTCTCTGCCATGTAAAGACGATCACTTGATCATTTGGTGAATTCAGAGGGATAACTGTTCTCAGTAGTGAATTTAAACCTGATGTGCTTCTGTTGAAAGTTTTTTTGTAAATCTTATGGATGTTAAAAGGAAAGCTTAAGGATCACTTCGTGTTGTATTCTTTGGGGGTTGTATTTGAATTAATGGTTGCCAAGATGTTCACTATGTTTTAAAAAGATTAACTTGAGTTCATAGAATAAACATTGTTTTGGTTAAAAAAATACTTTTCGATTTCTGCTGTACCACACCTGTAGAGTGGGCCGTGTGCTCCCCATACCACAATCTAGTAAAAGTTGTGGGTCAGGTGAACTCCATGATACACTTTGGGGTTCTCTAAACCCTGGCCCATAACCTATTAAGTATTTTCTTTTCATATACGGCATGATCTGTCTGAGCTGCACGCAGAACCATACTTTTCACTGTACCTCGGTGGACGTAACAATAAACCAATGCATACCATAAGAGTATTTACCAGAAATGTTATCGTAGATGGCAGCCTTTTGTTTCTTTCTTCAATCAGTTAACTATTGTCGACTGTTGGTTTTGTTTGCACAGTGGATGTTTGCTTGTTTGTTTACTGGGGGGGGGGGGGGGGGGAGAGAAGCTGTGTCAACGTATTGTATTGTACTTTGTTTGTCTGCTCGATTTTTTGAAAACCTATTTAAGAAGATGTCAGAATGCACCCTCCGGCCACAAGGAAAATAAGTTTTGAAGTTTTTTGGGGGGAATTTTAGCAACATATCCCTGGGACTGCTGATCGATAGATATTAATGCAGCAATTTGCAGGGAGAGATTTCATCGGGAAGTATTTTTGGAACCACCTAAAGAATCACTGTGATATAGAAGGAAAATTGTGGCAATTAAAGGATTGAATAATGCGTCGAGAGTACGGTATTTTTCTGTGAGGTCGGTCCTGTTAAAAACAGGTTGCTTCCAGTTAAAGGCAGACCCTGCGGTGTCCTATTGGTATCACACGGAGAGACTAACAGGGATCTTTATCTTGCATGTGGATGATTTTCTATTTGGTGGTTCTGAAGAACTTGAACAATGGGTAATTGATAAAATCAGGAATGAGTTCAAAGATGGGAGCCAGGCTTCAGGGGCTTTTAAATCCATAGGTTTAAGCATTAAACAGATCAATTCTGGAGGGACAGTGAACCAATAATCCTATCCAGGAAATGTTAGTCGCATCCCAATAAATCAGGTCAGATCTTCACAGAAAGAGGAGCCAGCGACCAAGAAAGAAACCAATTAATTGGGAAGTTTAACTGGGCAGTTGAACTCGGCATGTATGTACTCACACTGCTCCCGATACCAGTTGAGACGTATTGGGAACGGAGTACCATGGTGAATCATGCCGTGGTACAGGAAGTTCTGAGGGCAAACCCCAAAGAAAGTAAACTCGGAGAAAAGCACACTTCAGTTCCCAGCCTTTGGTGAACCAGATGATATAGGGTTGGTCATCTTTAGTGATGCTGCGCATGCCAATCTTCCAGATGGAGATTCAGGCACAGGGTTAATCATATTTCTGGTAGGAAAAACGGATAAATGTTGCCCTTTAGTTTGGGAAGACAAGAAAATTAAAAGGGTAGTGCAAAGCACCTGAGCTGCAGAAACTCTTTTTTGATTGGCTGAAGCAATAGGTATTACTCATCCAACAGAAATTTTGTACGATGGTCAAAGCGAGAAAGGTTTGCCCATAGAGTGCTCTGCTGATAGCCAATCCCTCTGGATTGTTGTCCATTCAACAAAGCGTCACTGAAAAAAGGTTAATAGACCTAGCTAACATGAAAGAAATGTTGGAAAGAAGGGAGATTTTGAATATATGATGGGTTGTAATATATATATTTATATGATAAAGGGAATGTGGGATCTAAACTGTTACAGTACATGACTTTGTTTCCATTTGTTTGGATTGAAAAAAATGTGTTCTTGAATTTCTTTGTTCGAAAGCTTTAATTTAAAAGAGTGGGGACTCTGTCAATGTATCAACAATCGCGCCCTTTGGCAATTACATCGTTAAGCCAATTTCATTGTTGAAGACAAGTGATGATTATTAGCTCAATTCCCAAAAGAATATAAATGAACACAGTTGGGGAAACCATACGGAGTTTGTAACTTTACCGAGCTGTATGAAGAATAAACTTGCTGAAGGTAAAAGATGAGCTGCTGTATTATTCCTCCACCATATACTATCATTGATCCTAAGAGCTTGAGGCAAGGTGCACTAATTTTTTCTTTTAAGACTGATTGCAACATACTAGTTCTCCAGTCAGGGATAGTATGCCCTCTGTTTCTAACCTTAGGGTGCTCTCATGAATATGGTTGAAAATTATTTTACTTTTTTTAAACTCAAAAAGAAGTCATTGTTATATTTACAAAACAGGGTTTTTCTGCCATTTATCCATTTTGGAGCTCATAAGATCAATGCTTTGCATCTTATCCCTGCCACTATTCCTGTAGCAACCAGACTACACTCCACGGTGACCAGTACCTGAGCCCCTGGCCTGATGACCAGGGTCCACAATGCCCCTGCCAGCACATACAGCGGTTGGCAGAACATTAATTGATCACATACCAACCTTGCTGTCTCCTTTAGCTTTTTAAGTTCTTTGAAATGTATCATCCACTTCCATTTATACTCTGCACTCAGCTGTTCCAAGACGGCTGAAATCTGTTGCAAATGTTCTGATGGTGCAAAAATAAAAAGAGAAATGCTCAGTGAAAATGTCAGGTTGGATACCATGGAGCTGGTAAACACACTCACTCGGATAATTACTGTGTATTGTGCTTAAAACTGGCACAATCGACTTCCGGGTGCGGTGATGACCAGCTAAGTCGCACGTTTCGGCAGCTCCCGGTGGAACGGACTTTTGGGCTCTTAATAGGAGCCACAACGGCAATTTTAACGGCTAAAAACACTGTGCGGTAAACCAGGAGGGAATTCCCCCTGGACACAGATGGAAAAAGGAGAGAAAGGTGGCCGGATTGCGGAGGATCCTCAAGAGCAGTGGCAAGGAAAGAAAGCACAAAGCAAGCTGGCGTCGGAAGGTGGCCGTCTAGTATGGGGCCCTGACCAACAAGAGTTCCTGCGGCGCTGTGTGGAAGAACTTAAAAAGGAGATGAAAAAGGAGCGGCTGGCCCCAATATTACAGGCGATTGAAGGGCTAAAGGAGGAACAAAAGACCCAGGAGCAGGAGCTTCGGGTCGTGAAGGCAAAGGCCGCGGATAATGAAGACGAAATACAGGGCCTGGTGGTGAAGACAGAGATGCACGAGGCACAACACAAAAGGTGTGTGGAAAGACTGGAGGTGTTGGAGAATAATGCGAGGAGGAAGAATTTAAGGATTCTTGGTCTTCCCGAAGGTGCGGAGGGGGCGGACGTCGGGGCATATGTGAGCACGATGCTTCACTCGTTAATGGGATCGGAGGCCCCGACGGGCCCATTGGAGGTGGAGGGAGCTTATCGAGTTATGACGCGAAGACCGAGGGCTGGAGAAATACCTCGAGCCACAGTGGTGAGATTTCTCCGATATAATGACAGAGAGATGGTCCTCAGATGGGCGAAGAGAACTCGGAACAGTAGGTGGGAGAACGCGGTGATCCGCGTATATCAAGATTGGAGTGCGGAGGTGGCAAGAAGGAGGGCGAGTTTTAAGCGGGCCAAGGCGGTGCTTCACAAAAGGAAGGTCAAATTTGGAATGCTGCAACCGGCAAGACTGTGGGTCACACACCAAGGGAAGCACCACTACTTTGAGACGGCAGAAGAGGCGTGGACATTTATTGTGGAGGAGCAGCTGGAATAGGCGGCCCAGAAAAAGAACGTTTGGGACAAAGTGGTGGTGTGATTACGTGGGGTGAAGGGGGGGGGGGGGGAGAAAAAAAAAAGGGGGAAGGGATGATTTCTCAAGTTGTTAATCTTGCGACCCTGTAACTTTTCGCTCTTCCCCATGTCGTGGGGGAGGGGGTGGGAAGGATGAGGAATTGTGGGCGCCGGCCATTAGGGGTGGGGCCAAGTGGGAAACGTGGGCTTTGTTCCCGTGCTATGGTAATCATGGCGGGAACAGGGAAGCAGGAAGGAGGGGGCCTCGCACAGTGGGGGCCGAGGTCACGGGGGGAAGCCAAGGTCAGCCAGAGTTTGCTGACTTCTGGGAGCAACATGGGGGGTGCAATTACGCTAGAAAAGGATCTAGCGGGGGGGGGGGGGGGGGGAGGATTAACTGTGTTGCAGGAGACGCATTTGAAACTGATAGACCAGGTCAGACTACGCAAAGGATGGGTGGGGCAGGTGTTTCATTCGGGGTTAGACGCAAAGAACAGGGGGGTGGCTATATTAGTGGGGAAACGGGTACTGTTTCAGGCAAAGACCATAGTGGCGGATAGCGGGGGTAGATACGTGATGGTGAGTGGCAGATTGCAAGGGGAGGCGGTGGTTCTAGTGAACGTATATGCCCCGAACTGGGATGATGCCAATTTTATGAGGAGAATGTTGGGACGTATCCCGGACCTAGAGGCGGGAAAGTTGGTAATGGGGGGAGACTTTAATACGGTGCTGGACCCAGGGCTGGACAGATCGAGGTCCAGGACCGGGAGGAGGCCGGCTGCAGCTAGGGTGCTCAAGGACTTTATGGAGCAGATGGGAGGAGTAGACCCCTGGAGATTTAGCAGGCCTAGGAGTAAGGAGTTCTCATTTTTCTCCTATGTCCATAAAGTATATTCATGGATAGACTTTTTTGTATTGGGAAGGGCGCTGATCCCGAAGGTGACAGGGACGGAGTACACGGCAATAGCTGTCTCGGACCACGCTCCTCATTGGGTGGACCTGGAGATAGGGGAGGAAAAAGAACAGTACCCGCCCTGGAGAATGGACATGGGACTATTGGCAGATGAGGGGGTATGTTTAAGGGTGAGGGGGTGTATTGAAAGGTACTTGGAGCTTAACGACAATGGGGAGGTTCAGGTGGGAGTGGTCTGGGAGGCGTTGAAGGCAGTGGTTAGAGGGGAGCTGATATCTATTAGGGCACATAAAGGAAAGCAGGAGGGTAGGGAAAGGGAGCGGTTGCTGAAAGAACTTTTGAGGGTGGACAGACAATATGCGGAGGCACCGGAGGAGGGACTGTACAGGGAAAGGCAAAGGCTACATGTAGAATTTGACTTGTTGACTACGGGTAATGCAGAGGCACAATGGAGGAAGGCACAAGGTGTACAGTATGAATATGGGGAGAAGGCGAGCCGGTTGTTGGCCCACCAACTGAGGAGCAGCGAGGGAGATAGGGGGGGGTGAGAGACGAGGCGGGAGAGATGGAGCGGGGAGCGGAGAGAGTAAATGGGGTGTTCAAGATATTCTACGAAAGATTATATAAAGCTCAGCCCCCGGAAGGGAAGGAGAGAATGATGTGCTTTCTGGATCAGCTGGAATTTCCTAAGGTGGAGGAGCAGGAGAGGGCGGGTCTGGGAGCACAGATTGAGATGGAGGAGGTAGTGAAAGGGATTGGGAGCATGCAGGCGGGGAAGGCCCCGGGACCAGACAGATTCCCGGTGGAATTTTATAGCAAGTATATGGACTTGCTGGCCCCGCTTCTGACGAGAACCTTTAATGAGGCTAGGGAAAGGGGGCAGTTGCCCCCGACTATGTCAGAGGCAAAGATATCGCTCCTCCTAAAGAAGGAAAAAGACCCGCTGCAATGCGGGTCCTATAGGCCCATTTCTCTTTTAAATGTGGATGCTAAGATTCTGGCCAAGGTAATGGCGACGAGGATAGAGGACTGTGTCCCGGGGGTGGTACATGAGGACCAGACTGGGTTTGTGAAGGGGAGACAGCTGAACACGAACATACGGAGGTTGCTAGGGGTAATGATGATGCCCCCGCCAGAGGGGGAAGCGGAGATAGTGGTGGCGATGGATGCCGAGAAAGCATTTGATAGAGTGGAGTGGGATTATCTGTGGGAGGTGCTGAGGAGATTTGGCTTCGGAGATGGATATATCGGATGGGTACAGCTGCTGTATAGGGCACCGATGGCGAGTGTGGTTACGAATGGACGGGGGTCTGATTATTTCCGGCTTTACAGAGGGATGAGGCAGGGATGTCCCCTGTCTCCGTTATTGTTTGCACTGCCGATTGAGCCCCTGGCCATGGCACTGAGGGGTTCCAGGAAGTGGAGGGGAGTGTTTAGGGGAGGAGAAGAACACCGGGTATCTCTGTATGCGGATGATTTGTTGTTGTATGTGGCGGACCCGATGGAGGGGATGCCAGAGATAATGCGGATACTTGGGGAGTTTGGTGATTTTTCGGGGTATAAATTGAACATGGGGAAATGTGAGTTGTTTGTGGTGCATCCGGGGGAGCAGAGCAGGGAAATAGAGGATTTACCGCTGAGGAAGGTAACAAGAGACTTCCGATACTTGGGGATTCAGATAGCCAAGAATTGGGGAACCTTGCACCGGCTTAATTTAACACGATTGGTGGAACAGATGGAGGAGGACTTCAAGAGATGGGACATGGTGTCCCTGTCACTGGCGGGTAGGGTGCAGGCGGTTAAAATGGTGGTTCTCCCGAGATTCCACTTTGTGTTTCAGTGCCTCCCGGTGATGGTCACGAAGGCTTTTTTTAAGAGAATTGAGAAAAGCATTATGAGTTTTGTGTGGGCCGGGAAGACCCCGAGAGTGAGGAGGGGGTTCTTGCAGCGTAGTAGGGATCGGAGGGGGTTGGCACTACCGAGCATAAATGATTATTACTGGGCCGCCAATATTTCAATGGTGTGTAAGTGGATGGGAGAAGGGGAGGGAGCGGCGTGGAAGAGATTGGAGAGGGCGTCCTGCAAGGGGACCAGTTTACAAGCAATGGTGACGGCACCGCTGCCGTTTTCACCGAAGAAATACACCACAAGCCCGGTGGTGGTGGCAACATTAAAAATTTGGGGGCAGTGGAGACGGCATGGGGGAAGGACGGGAGCCTCGGTGTGGTCCCCGATAAGAAATAACCATAGGTTTGTTCCGGGGAGAATGGATGGGGGATTTGGAGCATGGCAAAGAGATGGGATAGTACAATTGAGAGATCGATAGTACAATTGAGAGATCTGTTCGTAGATGGGACGTTTGCGAGTCTGGGAGCGCTGACGGAAAAATATGGGTTGCCCCAAGGGAATGCATTTCGGTATATGCAACTGAGGGCTTTTGCGAGGCAACAGGTGAACGAATTCCTGCAGCTCCCGACGCAGGAGGTGCAGGATAGAGTGATCTCAGAGACATGGGTGGGGGATGGTAGGGTGTCGGACATATACAGGGAAATGAGGGACGAGGGGGAGATCATGGTAGATGAGCTGAAAGGGAAATGGGAAGAAGAGCTGGGGGAGGAGATTGAGGAGGGGCTGTGGGCTGATGCCCCATGTAGGGTAAACTCGTCGTCCTCGTGTGCCAGGCTAAGCCCGATACAATTCAAGGTTCTACACAGGGCGCATATGACTGGAGCACGGCTCAGTAAATTTTTCGGGGTAGAGGATAGGTGTGGGAGATGCTCGAGAAGCCCAGCGAATCACACCCACATGTTCTGGTCATGTCCGGCATTACAGGGGTTCTGGGTGGGGGTGGTGAAGGTGCTTTCGAAGGTGGTGGGGGTCCGGGTCGAGCCAAGCTGGGGGTTGGCTATATTCGGGGTTGCAGAAGAGCCGGGAGTGCAGGAGGCGAAAGAGGCTGATGTCTTGGCCTTTGCGTCCCTAGTACCCCGGCGCAGGATATTGCTTATGTGGAAGGAAGCCAAACCCCCGAGCGTGGAGACCTGGATAAACGACATGGCAGGGTTTATAAAGTTAGAACGGATCAAGTTCATATTACGGGGTTCGGCTCAAGGGTTCACCAGGCGGTGGCAACCGTTCGTCAACTACCTCACAGAACGATAGAGGGAATGAAAAGAAAGAAAGACAACAGCAGCAACCCAGGGGGAGAGGGGGAGGATCCGGGCGGGCTCTTAGGGATGTCATTGTATATGTATAGACATTTGTTATAGGTAATGTATATTGGACTGTTGGATTGTATTTTTGGAGAATAACTATTTTTGACAAGGCAGTTGCCATTTAGTTTTGTTTTTGTTTATATATTATTTATTTACTTGTTGAAAACTGGTCACTGTTATTTATATTGCTTTATTGTTGTTTAAAAGAAAAACCATGTACTGTTATGTTTGGCCAAAAACCTTGAATAAAATATATATATTTTTTTTAAAACCCGGCACAATCGTTTATTGGAGCCTGGGTCCAATTTTTCGGTATGTTGGAGGGGATGGCAGGGTGGGGCGGGAGGGGTTTACCATCTCTCAACTACGGAGGAGGTGGAATCATCCAGCATAAGGTGGCACAGTGGTTAGCACTGCTGCCTCACAGTGCCAGGGACCCAGGTGTCTGCGTGGGTTTCCTCTGGGTGCTCCGGATTCCTCCCACAATCCAAAGATGTGCAGGTTAGGTGGAATGATCATGTTAAATTGTCCCTTGGTGTCCAAAAGGTTAGGTGGGGCTACAGGGATAGGTGGGGTGCTCTTCCAGAGGATCAGTGTCGACTCAATGGGCCGAATGGTCTCCTTCTGCACTGTCGGGATTCTGGGCGGGGTGCTCTTTTGGAGGGCCAGTGCAGACCCGATGAGCAGAATGGCCTCCTTCTGTTGAGATTCTATGATTCCTATTCAGGATCACTATTCAATGATTCCTACTGGCAAGTGCACATTATTAGATGTTGAGCTGTGGCAGGCCAGTGTAAGTGGCAATGCCCCATGGTTAGAAAGTCTGATAACACTCAATGTTTAGGTACACACATACAGATTGGGCATTTTGGTGCTATTCATGACTCCAACATTGGTGACCAAGCCTTTGGCTGCCCAAGAACTAGAGTAGGAAATTAGTATTGTGGCAATTTCTCCAGGGAACACAAGAACTAGAGTAGGAAATTAGCTCTTCCAGCCTGTTTTGCCAGTCAAAGAGATCACGGCTGATCTGAAATCTAACTACATATACCCACTTTACCCCAATATCTCTTAATACCCAAGGTTAACTGAAATTTATCAATCTCAGACTGACATTTAACAATTGATCCAGCATAACTTGCTCTTGGCTAAAGAAAGTTCCAAACTTCTATCACTCTTTTGTGTATGAGGAAGTTTTGCCAATTTTCACTCCTACAAGGTCTAGCTCTCATTTTTAACACTAACCCCCCTAGTCCTAGAACCTTCAACCAGGTCAAATGTTTTTCATTTATCCTTAAAACGTGATCCAATCACTCCTTAATTTTCTAAATTCCACAGAATATAAACCCCATTTCTGTAATCTCACCTCAAAATTTAATTTTTGGTGTCCAGGCATCATTCTGGTAAATCTATACTCTCCTAATATCTTTAAATTTCTCTGGCTCTCTTTTTCCCCCCATAAATTTAGAGTACCCAATTCTTTTTTTTCCAATTAAGGGGCAATTTAGCGTGCCCAATCCACCTTCCCTGCACATCTTTGGGTTGTGGGGGTGAGACCCGCGCAGACACGGGGAGATTGTGCAAACTCCACACGGACAGTGACCTGGGGCTGGGATCGAACCCGGTCCTCAGTGCCGTGAGGCAGCAGTGCTAACCATGTGGCACCGTGCCGCCCTCTCTCTAACCTTCTTTCCTCCTTTAAGACACTCCTAAAATCTACCGCTTTGGCCAGACTTTTGTTCATCTTCCTTATTGTCTCCTTATGTGGCTTTGTATCAAATCCTTCGATAAGATGGTCATTGAAACCAACTTGTTTGACCATGCTTTTGGTCTTCTGTCCTAATCTTATGTGGCTCATTGCAATGGGGAGCCAGGTTTGAAGGGACTGTCGCCTGAAGGTGGGGCTACAACACTGCAATGCAGAACCTCTGAGAATGGATTCTTGCTGGGAGTGTGGATCCAGTGAGTTAAGTTAGTGTTTGAGCATCCTCGGGCTAATGGCCAAGTCTCTACTGTTCAAGCTGGTATGCTGATGTTACTCACAGCTGTCTAGCAACTAGCTAACAAGTTAACAAAACAGATGGAATCAAACAAAAAGAATGCCAATGTTAAATCATAGGCTTTGATATCAGTATATGAAAAACGAGGCACTTTATCCCTCCAATAACTTAGTGGCGCTCGTAAACCATTTATTTTAGGTGTTGTCAGAATGTCGGAAAGGGATTTTACCATCCAGTCCCTCAAGCCTTTTCCACCATTGAACTAGATAAAGACTGATCTCGATATCATCTGCATTTTCTCATAATAGTCCCATATCCCTCAATTGTCATAACCAGCAAAAAAAGATGGGGTTAACGCTTGCACTATAGAAAGTTGGAGGAATTTTAGACAAAAGTGTGCTACACTTTCTTGCTTTCCACAGTGTCATTTCAAGGCTTTAATGGTCCGTAATAATTTGATTTTAATAGGAGTCCTAATTGTGAGACAGCTTCCTCACTACCATTTTCTCTTCCCTGCCCGAAATGTAAAAAGTAACACCGTAGTGCTTTAGAATTCCTTCCATTGCAAAATCTACCGAAATGAAGGCATTTGTTTGACCAACAATCCACTTGTTCAGTTTCATTTCAGTGGGGAAAAACTGCAAAAGATGCAACTAAATCGCTTCTCGGCCTTTTGGCTAAGATCAAGCGTACTAGCCTTTTGGTTCAGGTCTGGTGTGTCTCTCTTGTGGGGACCATGAATTGGATTCAATTTGAATTGGTTTTTGGAGCAGGCGAGGAGCTGGATTAGGGGTTCGCCCCTGACCCACACTCTGAGCCCTGGCTTTGTAACTCAGGAAAAGTAATAAATTTTTTTAAAAAAAGATGCAACTAATGGAATCAGAACAATTATCGAGAGAAGAGGTGAGGGTGTGCCCTACAGAGTTTTAACTATCCATTTGCATAGGCCGCTGCCTTCATCAATAATTACATTCTATTAGGAACAGCCTGGTCTCGTAGCGATTCCCCTGACTGAGCTTTATTCCTTCCCACTGGCAGCCTATCACAGGTACCATGATATGTGCAACTTTATCAGTTTCCACACGTTCCCAGCATCATTCGATTTTCCTTCAGAATTTCCAGAAGGCAGTCATGTAACTAAACTAATTTGTAGATTGGATTTAAATCCCCTATATCATTTCAAGGCATTTCCTCCGTGGCCTTCCAAGGTATTGAAATATTAGTTATTCTGTGAATCACCATCTGGCAACTTTAATTTGACAAATTTCCCATTTATCAAGTGCCATGCATTGTCAATGATGATACTAATCCCATTCGACATCAGGGCATAGAACATATAGTGCAGAAGGAGGCCATTCAGCCCATCGAGTCTGCACCGACCCACTTAAGCTCTCACTTCCACCTTATCCCCGTAACCCAATAACCCCTCCTAACCTTTTTGGTCACTAAGGGCAATTTAGCATGGCCAATCCATCTAACCCGCACGTCTTTGGACTGTGTGAGGAAACCGGAACATCCGGAGGAAACCCACGCAGACACGGGGAGAACGTGCAGACTCCGCACAGACAGTGACTCAGCGGGAAATCGAACCTGGGACCCTGGAGCTGTGAAGCCACAGTGCTATCTACTTGTGCTACCGTGCTGCCCTAGGAGTTGGCAACAGTTTGGAATCTTAAGCATTCCAGTTCCAACATTCAATCTACCCATCACATGGGTGGCACAGTAGCACAGTGGTTAGCACTGATGCTTCACAGCGCCAGGGTCCCAGGTTCGATTCCCACTTGGGTTACTGTCTGTGCGGAGTCTGCACGTTTTCCCCGGGTCTGCGTGCGTTTCCTCCGGGCACTCCGGTTTCCTCCCACAAGTCCCGAAAGACATGCTTGTTAGGTGAACTGGGCATTCTGAATTCTCCCTCAGGCGCCGGAGTGTGTCGACTAGGGGATTTTCACAGTAACCTCTTGCAGTATTAATGTGACAATAATAAAGATTCTTTGATTACATTTCTTCCATAATTTTAAAAGCTTATTTATCATTGAAATTAAATTTAAGCTTATTTCATACTCTGGTCTTCTACATCAGCACAGTAATAACGATTATAGTCAGGATGTGGAGATCCCGGCGTTGGACTGGGGTGGGCACAGTAAGAAGTCTTACAACACCAGGTTAAAGTCCAACAGGTTTGTTTCAATATCACTAGCTTTCGGAGCACTGCTCCTTCCTCAGGTGATTATAGTCAGAGCATGGAGATATATATGCCTCAACTTCACTTGTTGTACAAACTGACTGCAACTTCTGCACCTACCTGGAGTCATATGGTCCAGCACGGTCCCGTCAGAAACAACAAAGCCTCCCGAAATGAATAATTCTTGGAATGTCTGGTCCTTTATGTCCCCTGGACTATCCACACCAGCAAACTGAACACACGGTATCTGTTTCAGTGTTACTAAATGAGGAATCTGGGAAATGGTCCCAAAAGAAAATTATTCCAGTACATGCATAACAATGTCACAATTAAAAGGCAAATCAAGAAATCAGCTCAAGTATGTTGTAGTTATTTATCAATGATAGAATTAGAAGGACGAATTTTAGCCTAAGTCACCCCTTAGGACGCTGACAGGATTGGGCATCATGCTGGTTTAACATGCCATTGAAATCAATGAAGACCAATATTAGACTGGGCGGTAAAACCAACCCTTCGATCCCTCGGGTTTCCTATATAGTGAGTCAGGTTAAAATTGCCCCATTGCAATGGCTCTGACTCCAGCAACAAGCACATGTTACATTTCAGTTTAAAAAAAATGTTCACATCGGGTTTAAAAAGTCATTATTGATAATCATTGAACCCACCCAGTGGGACTGCCTGGCGTCACCTCATTGGCACTGCGGCTCCCTCCTGCTCCGCTGTCAATGAGTCCAGTATATTATTGTTAACGGCTATTATCCGATACCATTTAATTCCACACTCTCCACCACCCTCTTCCCCACCCCCTGAAGCACTGGCAATGGGCAGTCTGGGACTTGGGATTGTGATCGCAGGGGTGGATCTGGTGCAGCACAGGCACACAACACAGGCTCACCCATTTCCGTAACGCAGCAATTTTAGTGAGAACGTTAGCAGATTTACGGGAATAAAAATGCATACATCTGACTGATGCAGAAAGAGAACAATAATGTTATTTAACGGTCAAAAAACATAATGTTGGCTGGGGGATTGCCATTGTATTTGTTGTTATTGTTGATTAGCTGTTGTTGTAAATTTTGATGAAAATGTGAAAAAGGACAATAAAAATATTTATTAAAAGAAAACATAATGACCAAATGGCTTATTCATCCCTCACCTTCTCCGTGACCAGCATTACAACTTTGCTTTGCAGGATTTACTTCAGATACAGGTGTTTTATTTGTTTATTTTTCCTTGGGTGTTGCTGGACACTTATTGTCTTTTTGCAGCTTTCTGCATGATTATAAAATATCCCCCCCAATCCACAGGTTGATCTTGCAGAAGTGGTTGCTGTGCATTAGTGGTGTACCAACCTTGGTTTTTCGCGTCAATAATTCTAGAATGACGTGCGCCACGTACTTACGCCATTCACGAATGCCCCACATCCCTCACTGCTCCAGTGCAAACATCAATTCCCCTCCGTGACACAAAATCAAACCACCACTGGCAGCTGCGCCTTCTGCCGCTATGGCCCAGAGTTCTACAATTCCCACCCTCAATCTCTACCCTAACTCTGTATCACTGCTTTCTAAAATCTGACGCTTTGACCAAGCTTTTGGTCACATGTGAGAACGTCAGCAGATTCATGGGAATAAAAATGCATACATCTGACTGATACAGAAAGAGAACAATAATGTTATTTAACGTTCAAAAAACATAATATTGGCTTGCCGTTGCCATTGTATTTGTTGTTATTGTTGTCATTACCACAGGAAGTAGTTGATGCTAAAACTTTGAATATATTCAAGAGGCGGCTGGATATATAACTTGGGGAGAATGGGATCAAAGGCTATGGGGAGAAAGCCGGATTAGGCTATTGAGTTGGATGATCAGCCATGATGGTGATGAATGGCGGAGCAGGCTCGAAGGGCCAAAAGGCCTCCTCCTGCTCCTATCTTCTATGTATCTATGTTTTAATATAACTTTATTAGGCCAGTTGTCCAATTGTTGTTCCGGTTCTTGTGAAGCGGTCTGGGGTGTTTAACTACATTAACGGTGCTACATCAATGCAAGGGTGGTACAGCTGACTGCCCTTGGGAGGGATCCTACTGGTCGGGACTGGTCAAGCAGATAAGGACAAGGGCTGAGACACATGCAAGGGTAATCAACTGCGCTAAGAGGTACTGTAGGCACAAGGGATCACCCACTGAGAATGCAATCAAGAAAACAGGCAACTCTGTCATTTCACAGGTCGCCCAAATGGGGGCAGCACGGCAACACAGTGATTAGCACTGCTGCTTCACAGCGCCAGTGTCCCAGGTTCGATTCCTAGCTGGGTCACTGTCTGTGCCGAGTCTGCACGCTCTCCCTATGTCTGCGTGGGTTTCCTCCGGGTGCTCCGGTTTTCTCCCACAAGTCCCGAAAGACGTGCTGTTAGGTGAATTGGACATTCTGAATTCTCCCTCTGTACCCGAACAGGCGCCAGAGTGTGGCGATTAGGGGATTTTCACAGTAACTTGATTGTAGTGTTCATGTAAGCCTACTTGTGACAATAATTATGATTATGAACTGCACCAAAGACTTGGGAGTCCAGGATTGAGGGTGTAACAGTGAAGAAATCTTGAACGGAGTGAAGACAGACTAATGTCACGAATCATGTAGCAAACAATGGTGTTTTTTTTAAAGATAGCTTAGTGGTTTAGGAGTTATCCTCAAGGTTAAAATACAATCAAGATTTCAAGGATAGCTCATCTCCTGAATACCCAGGTTCTATGCAAATATGTACATTTCGATCTCCTGGGATGACAAAGCATCTGTTGTAGTGTAAGGTGCTGCAGGGAGTGATCTAACTGGGAGATCACAGCTCTTCTGCTTCCCGATACTCTTCTCGATGCAAGTCCCTGACATTTTCTGTACCTGACACTGCATCTTTGCTCAGGAGCAAACTTTAGGCTGCAGGAACTACTGAATTCTTGAAAGACCACGAACTGCAGCAAAGACGCAGCATCGCCAGGCAGGACCTGCAGCCAGCATCAGAATGGGAACAAGGTTAAGGAAACAGAGGAGCATTTACCCAGGGGTGAGCTTTGTAGTGAGCTGAAGAGGGGAGTGGAGGGGATAGAATGTCTCTGCGAACCAGAAATTCTGTGAGCTGGGCATGGGTTAGAGAGAATAGACAGCAAGTCTCCAAACTGACCGGCGGCCCGGGGGGGGAAAGAGAGAGAGAGAGAGAGAGAGAGAGAGAGAGAGAGAGAGAGAGAGAGAAGAGATGTAAATGGCGAATGTTCTTCTGTTGCGGGCAGCCTTCTGTGGTGTTTCAAGAATTCAGGAGCTGTAAATGGCGAATGCTTCAGGACGAGATAAAGAAAAACCGGATTCTTTGAAGGGATGGGGGGAAAGTTTCTAAAACCGGTTCTCCCACACCCCCATCTCTCGTCATTCTCTCCCAGAGATTTTTCCTGTCATTTTCTTACCTTGTACAGTTCAGGTGGGTTGAGGAGAAAGGGGGAATGGAATCTTCATTTTACAATGTACTGTAAAGTATGGCTCAATACACAACACTGTCTAATGTCAGACTCATTTAAATTATATTTCAGAGAATGACATTATGGGCGGAATTTAATGACCTTTCTAAGTTCATTTGTGGCGGGTTTTTCAGGGAGTTTCCCGCCGGCGAGTTCCTCATCACAACTTTGTTGTGCCCTGGGGAGTTTCTCACCGGTTTAACCCACACTTTGAATTCTTTTCAGCACTGGAGAGCTGAACTCCGAGATTGGGCCGCCATTTGGAAAGGGTGCCCTGATCTCCGAGTGAGAATGTGGGACCTCACACCCATAAGCAATGTCATCACCCCCTCCCCCACACATGGGCACTACCTGCCTCCCCCCTCCTCCCCCCCACCCAAGCGAGCTCCCCCCCTCTTCAGACCCCCCCCCTTACTGGTATCCCCACCATCACCCCCTCAACCTCCCAGACGCCCCTACTTAACTGTCCTAAAGCCCACCCACCCTCACCCTTTATACCCCTCTCCACCCTCCATTCATGGGCATGGCCTCCTTGGACTCTGACTCTTGGCAGTGCCACCAGGGCAGTGCTCCTGCCAGCTGGGCAGTGCCAAGGTGCCCACATTCCAGGGGGAGGGCCACCCTGCACTGGCCCTGACCACACAGGGTCTCCGATGGCCCAGGAGACTCCCCAGGTGCCTTCCGCCTGGTCCACATTGTGTGGACCAGCACTAAACGGTGTATGGCTGCGGCCTCATTAGGGAGGCAGGTGGATTCCGGAAGGCCGGTAAATCCCGGGAGGCCGGTAGATCGCTGGCAAGTACGCTTAAGTAGATTTAAACCCTACGTAGGAAAGCGGCATTTGGTCACGCCCCTTTTGGGCAGGATTCTGATTTTGACGCCTCGCGGGACTTGGGTATATCCCGCGAGACGTAAAAGCTGCCGGAAGCCCGCGGGATGCCTCTCCGGGATCTATCAGCCTTGTTACACACTCAAGTGCAATACGGCCGGTAGATCGTGCCCTATATATTGTATATACACACACACAGACTACAATTCATTAGGTTCCCAATGGCTTTAGTAGACAGGCAATATAATTTAGTATTGACAACTTGCATTTTATTATTTTTGATATATTCTTACCTAGGGAGATGAGCAACAAATGCCGGCCTGGCCAGCGACGCCCACATCCCAGGAAAGAATGAAACAATGTGCTGAGACATGTGACAATGTCTTGTTCATTACATTGTTACACTTAAGAGAAACAGGTGATGGGTAATTGAGCACATATAAATAGGGGATGGCTGGGACACTGGGTTGAGGGGGAGGAGAGCTGTGAGACTGAACAGGTCAATAAACTCTCTCCATAAAGAAAACCTCTTGTGTCTTGGGTTTCAACTTCAGCAACCGGCTCAGATCCCATCAACACCGAGAAGCTGCAGTTGCTTTCCGAATAACAGAGGGGATTGAGGGGAGATTTAAGAGAAGAGAGCATCATTAATTGTGTCCTCTGGTAGCAGGGGCGTTAGCCCGAGGGCACAGATTGAAGATATTTGGCAGAAAAAGCAGAGGGGAGGAAGATGATGTCGTGGGTAGGCTATGCACTGCATGGAAGGATGGTCCAAGCTGATTTCTAAAAAGAAACTGGCTATGCACTGACAAAGGAAGCATTGACAGGGCTGAATAGAGATCAGGGGAATGGGTCCATTTGGATAGATCTTTCAAAAGAGTGGGCATATTTATTATTTATTTTATAGGCGCAATGGGGATGAAGGGCCTCTTTTTTTGTGCTGTATTAGTTTATGATAATGTGGTGATATCAGCATTGAATCTGGCACAAGTAACTTATGCCAGGACCTTCACGGGCCTTATTTCTGATTTTTTTAAAGTTGCAATTTCTGGAAACAACCCCTTCCAATGTATAGCCTTAATGAAAAGAAGCGTCTCATAAAAATGCCTTTGTTATGTAGGATCAAGAGCTTAGGAGCTTTGCTGCGCTACTCACCTGGTGCAAGTGGGCTGATATGTCCTCGTTTCTAATAATAACAAGCACTTTGCCAGAATGACGTGGCGGTATCATTGAAAGATCCAATGGTCCAATCTCCACATGACCTTCATTCTTTAGAAATTCCTGAAACATTAATGGGGTTATTAAATAACTAACATTAATTTGGGAAGGGGCATCTCATTTGAGACAAGGCGGCAGTTAAGCAACGGAGTGTCTTAACCCTTGTAAAAGGCAAACGTCTTTGAACGGTGTCTGACGGAATCAAGTGAGGGAGTAACACCAACGGGGCAAAGCTATCCAATAGTCACTCGAACTGCAGAAAATGTGCATGACAAAAGACCGTTCAGCACATTGAGTCTATTCTCTGTCCAATTAGCACAACCAACAGACCATTCCTTACCCAGCAGAATTTTACAAATTCCAGTGTATCCCAGTATTTATTGGAGCTGACTATTTCGACATGGTCCACAGACTAAGAAATCGTCTTCAGTCAAAGTTGCTAAATTTAAATTATCTGCTCAGCTGAACTGCAAGTTGCTCAAAACCAGTCATTATTTAAATTGCTGACTTTGAACTCAAGGATGATTTCTCCCACCCCCACTATCCAAAGCAACAGAGAACTTTGCATTAACAAGATTAATAGACCGTCAGGCACTGGCGTGCCATGTGTAACAGAGGTGTGATGCATTAAAATAGTTTGGGTTTCAGTTTCACAGCCATTCAAATGATTCATTTCTTTGCAAATATTTCATTATGAATATCTGGAAGTGTATTTCTAACTCTTGTCATGTGAGAGTACCTTTAAGAAATGGGTGTTTCAGAAATGTACCATTAAGAAATGGAACTGCTCATGTTACTGAAGTGATGTCAGAGTGTGGGGGGGAGCTGAGCTATACTTCTGCTTTTTGAGTTTCAGTTTGAGAGAGCAGCTTGGGTGTGTCTGTGTGTTTCCAGGGAGCTGCATGAAGAAAACAAAGGGGCTGGAGCTGAAGTAACCAAAAGCAGCAGCACGGTTGAACCCTTTCTCACTATATATATATTGAATGTAACCTAATGTGCTCCTGTTTGAAGGTTGGTTAAATCTTTTGGATGTTAAAAGGACAGCTGAAACGATTACTTAGTCTTTGGGGGTTATCTTTGAATTAATGGGTGTTAAGATATTCAATGGTTGTTTTAAAAAGGTTAACTTGAGTTGATGGAATAAACATGGTTTTGTTTTAAAAAACACTTGTCCATTTCTGCTGTACCACACCTGTAGAGTGGGCCGTGTGCTTCCCACACCATAATCTATTAAAAGTTGTGGGTCAGTTGAACTCCATGCTACACTTTGGGGTTCTCTAAACTCTGACCCATAACACTCTGTAGGACAAGTGACTGTTGGTGTTCTACGCCGTTTCAATAAATGATTCCTCCTCACATATATCAATGATAATTTACATACCAATCAATCCACCATACATCGCACACACAAGAGTCATCATCTTCAATTATCGCTGTTCCTTAACTGTTGCTGGGTCAAAATGCTGGAACACATTTCTCAACAGCACCTGGGTGCACTCCACTAAAACCATAGAATCACTACAGTGCAGAAGGAGGCCATTTGACCTATCAAGTCTGCACCAACCCTCTGAAGGAGAACCCTATCCCCATAACAAAACAACAAAGAACAAAGAAATGTACAGCACAGGAACAGGCCCTTCGGCCCTCCAAGCCCGTGCCGACCATACTGCCCGACTAAACTACAATCTTCTACACTTCCTGGGTCCGTATCCTTCTATTCCCATCCTATTCATATATTTGTCAAGATGCCCCTTAAATGTCCCTATCGTCCCTGCTTCCACTACCTCCTCCGGTAGCGAGTTCCAGGTACCCACTACCCTCTGCGTAAAAAACTTGCCTCGTACATCTACTCTAAACCTTGCCCCTCTCACCTTAAACCTATGCCCCCTAGTAATTGACCCCTCTACCCTGGGGAAAAGCCTCTGACTATCCACTCTGTCTATGCCCCTCATAATTTTGTATACCTCTATCAGGTCGCCCCTCAACCTCCTTCGTTCCAGTGAGAACAAACCGAGTTTATTCAACCGCTCCTCATAGCTTATGCCCTCCATACCAGGCAACATTCTGGTAAATCTCTTCTGCACCCTCTCTAAAGCCTCCACATCCTTCTGGTAGTGTGGCGACCAGAATTGAACACTCTATATATGGATGGGGTGGTGTTTGTGCAGTGTGTCCAGGAAGCTTTTCTAACACAGTATGTAGATTGTCCAACCTGAGGAGGGGCAATATTGGATTTAGTACTGGGTAATGAACCAGGGCAAGTGATAGATTTGTTAGTGGGGGAGCATTTTGGAGATAGTGACCACAATTCTGTGACTTTCACTTTAGTAATGGAGAGGGATAGGTACGTGCAACAGGGCAAGGTTTACAATTGGGGGAAGGGTAAATACGATGTTGTCAGACAAGAATTGAAGTGCATAAGTTGGGAACATAGGCTGGCAGGGAAGGACACAAGTGAAATGTGGAACTTGTTCAAGGAACAGGTGCTACGTGTCCTTGATATGTATGTCCCTGTCAGGCAGGGAAGAGATGGTCGAGTGAGGGAACCATGGTTGACAAGAGAGGTTGAATGTCTTGTTAAGAGGAAAAAGGTGACTTATGTAAGGCTGAGGAAACAAGGTTCAGACAGGGCATTGGAGGGATACAAGATAGCCAGGAGGGAACTGAAGAAAGGGATTAGGAGAGCTAAGAGAGGGCATGAACAATCTTTGGCGGGTAGGATCAAAGAAAACCCCAAGGCCTTTTACACATATGTGAGAAATATGAGAATGACTAGAGCGAGGGTAGGTCCGATCAAGGACAGTAGCGGGAGATTGTGTATTGAGTCTGAAGAGATAGGAGAGGTCTTGAACGAGTACTTTTCTTCTGTATTTACAAATGAGAGGGGCGATATTGTTGGAGAGGACAGTGTGAAACAGATTGGTAAGCTCGAGGAAATACTTGTTAGGAAGGAAGATGTGTTGGGCATTTTGAAAAACTTGAGGATAGACAAGTCCCCCGGGCCTGACGGGTTATATCCAAGGATTCTATGGGAAGCAAGAGATGAAATTGCAGAGCCGTTGGCAATTATCTTTTCGTCCTCACTGTCAACAGGGGTGGTACCAGGGGATTGGAGAGTGGCGAATGTCGTGCCCCTGTTCAAAAAAGGAACTAGGGATAACCCTGGGAATTACAGGCCAGTTAGTCTTACTTCGGTGGTAGGCAAAGTAATGGAAAGGGTACTGAAGGATAGGATTTCTGAGCATCTGGAAAGACACTGCTTGATTAGGGATAGTCAGCACGGATTTGTGAGGGGTAGGTCTTGCCTTACAAATCTTATTGAATTCTTTGAGGAGGTGACCAAGCATGTGGATGAAGGTAAAGCAGTGGATGTAGTGTACATGGATTTTAGTAAGGCATTTGATAAAGTTCCCCATGGTAGGCTTATGAAGAAAGTAAGGAGGCATGGGATAGTGGGAAATTTGGCCAGTTGGATAACGAACTGGCTAACCGATAGAAGTCAGAGAGTGGTGGTGGATGGCAAATATTCAGCCTGGATCCCAGTTACCAGTGGCGTACCGCAGGGATCAGTTCTGGGTCCTCTGCTGTTTGTGATTTTCATTAATGACTTGGATGAGGGAGTTGAAGGGTGGGTCAGTAAATTTGCAGACGATACGAAGATTGGTGGAGTTGTGGATAGTAAGGAGGGCTGTTGTCGGCTGCAAAGAGACATAGATAGGATGCAGAGCTGGGCTGAGAAGTGGCAGATGGAGTTTAACCCTGAAAAGTGTGAGGTTGTCCATTTTGGAAGGACAAATATGAATGCGGAATACAGGGTTAACGGTAGAGTTCTTGGCATTGTGGAGGAGCAGAGAGACCTTGGGGTCTATGTTCATACATCTTTGAAAGTTGCCACTCAAGTGGATAGAGCTGTGAAGAAGGCCTATGGTGTGCTCGCGTTCATTAACAGAGGGATTGAATTTAAGAGCCGTGAGGTGATGATGCAGCTGTACAAAACTTTGGTAAGGCCACATTTGGAGTACTGTGTACAGTTCTGGTCGCCTCATTTTAGGAAGGATGTGGAAGCTCTGGAAAAGGTGCAAAGAAGATTTACCAGGATGTTGCCTGGAATGGAGAGTAGGTCTTACGAGGAAAGGTTGAGGGTGCTAGGCCTTTTCTCATTAGAGCGGAGAAGGATGAGGGGCGACTTGATAGAGGTTTATAAGATGATCAGGGGAATAGATAGAGTAGACAGTCAGAGACTTTTTCCCCAGGTGGAACACACCATTACAAGGGGACATAAATTTAAGGTGAAAGGTGGAAGATATAGGAGGGATATCAGAGGTAGGTTCTTTACCCAGAGAGTAGTGGGGGCATGGAATGCACTGCCTGTGGAAGTAGTTGAGTCAGAAACATTAGTGACCTTCAAGCAGCTGTTGGATAGGTACATGGATTACGGGAAAATTATATAGTGTAGATTTATTTGTTCTTAAGGGCAGCACGGTAGCATTGTGGATAGCACAATTGCTTCACAGATCCATGGTCCCAGGTTCGATTTCGGCTTGGGTCATTGTCTGTGTGGAGTCTGCACGTCCTCCCCGTGTCTGCGTGGGTTTCCTCCGGGTGCTCCGGTTTCCTCCCACAGTCCAAAGATGTGCGGGTTAGGTGAATTGGCCAATGATAAATTGCCCTTAATGTCCAAATTGCCCTTGGTGTTGGGTGGAGGTGTTGAGTTTGGGTAGGGTGCTCTTTCCAAGAGCTGGTGCAGACTCAGGGGGCCGAATGGCCTCCTTCTGCACTGTAGATTCAATGATAATCTATGATTAATCTAGGACAAAGGTTCGGCACAACATCGTGGGCCGAAGGGCCTGTTCTGTGCTGTATTTTCTATGTTCTATGTTCTATGTTCTATACTCCAAGTGTGGCCTAACTAAGGTTCTATACAGCTGCAACATGACTTGCCAATTCTTATACTCAATGCCCCGGCCAATGAAGGCAAGCATGCCGTATGCCTTCTTGACTACCTTCTCCACCTGTGTTGCCCCTTTCAATGACCTGTGGACCTGTACTCCTAGATCTCTTTGACTTTCAATACTCTTGAGGGTTCTACCATTCACTGTATATAACCTCACCCAAGCTTCACATTGTTGGACACGAAGGGGCAATTTAGCGTGGTCAATCCACCTAACCACATCTTTGGACTGTGGGAGGAAACCGGAGCACCCAGTGGAAACACACGCAGACACGGGGAGAACGTGCAAGCTCCACACACAGTCACCCAAGGCTGGAATCGAACCTGGGTTCCCGGCGGTGAGGCAGCAGTGCTAGCCACTGTGCCACCAAACTGCAGCAGTTCAAGAAGGTAGTTCACCACTTCCTTCTCCATGACATATAGGGATGGGCAATAAACATTGGCTTCGCCAGCGACGCCAACATCCATGAATGAATTTTTAACAAGGACAAGGGCTTGAGAGATAGCTGGAGCTGGGCGTGCAAATGCAATCCAGCCCCCATTTTAGAGTCAGACATTCAGCTCATATTTATAGTCTAGCCGTTCCGGTGGCAGACATGGTGTGAACGGTCACACGGTCGGTGGCTCCCACTGGGCACAAGTATTTGAGGGCAAAAGGTACAGGAGTGCCTGGGGAAGGTCATACTCCTCTGGTGTGGCTGGTGGATGGATCCACGGACAAGGAGTGTTGCAAGAAGGAAAGAGCGGGAACAGGAGAGTCTTTGCGGTGCGCCATGGGTAAAGATGGTGGAGGACAAGGGGGCTGCGCTGCCCGCCCAGTGGTCAACGGAGCAGCTGGTGGAGTTTTTGAATGATAAGTTTCGGCAGCAGGGGAAAGAGGTCCTGGAAGACCCGGCGAAGGTGATGGAACCGCTGAGATCTGGGATCGAGCGAGTGGAGCAGAGGCTGGAGTCTCAGGGCCGGGCGATCCAGAAGTGGAGGAGGCGGTGGGGGAGCATGTGGAGCAGTTGGCCTCGTTGGTGGCTGAGGTGGGAGTGATGTGGGAAAACCACAAAAAGCTGAGGGAGAAGGTGGAGGAATTGGCGAATCGCTCCAGAAGCCAAAACCTAATGATTGTCGGGATGCAGAGGCGTGGCAAGGATTCTGGAGAAACTGATGGGGAGGGGGCCTTTGATTGGTCTCTGGAGGTCGACCGAGGCACAGGGCGCTGATGAGGAGGCCGCAAGCGGGCGAGACGCCAAGTGCGACGGTGGTGCGGTTCCACCGCTTTCTGGACAAGAAGGTCCTTCGATGGGCAAGGCAGACCAGGAAATAAACCTGGGAAGGGAATGCACTGCGGGTGTACGAGGACCTGGGTACGGAGCTGGCAAAGAGGGGGGCCGGGTTTAACTGGATTAAGGCTGCCCTTAAAAAGGGGGTGACGTTTGGGGTATTGTACCTGGCCCGCCCGTGGGTGACTTTCCAGAAGCGAGAGTATTATTGGAGGATTTCTGTGCATTGTTTAAAATGTTTGGTGGTGGGTTTTGGGGGCCAGGTTTTCACAGGGCAGCAATGATGGTGAGTGTGCCTTTTGTTACACTTTAGGGATAGATGGTTGGGTTGGTTGGGGCGGTGGGAACTGGAGGGAGGAAGGGCGGTTGGAGGCCTTGGGCAGGGGCCACCATGCTAGCTGGGAGGGCTAGTTAACAGGAGTGAAGTGGGTGGTTACCAGGAGGAAGGCTGGGGGGGGGGGCATGGTTTGTTGGAGGGTGGGAGGGTTGCTGACATGGGTGCAGTTGGTGTGGCGCAGTTGGGAAGAGATCGATGACAGTGGACATCCAAAGGGTCTGGAGGGTCGCGTGACAGGGGTCGGGACTTGCTCAAAAAGGGATATGGCTGATCGGCAGGGGGAGGTTAATGGAAAGTTGGAGGGTAGGCGGTGGTTCTGGTAAATGTCTATGCCCCGAATTGGGATGTTGTGGATTTTACGGGGCGGATGTTAGGGAAGATCGCGGACTTGGACTCGCATTAGCTGATTAATTGTGGGGGGGGGGGGGGGGTCGTTTCCGAATGCACTGGGTGTATTTGTGCGTGACCCGGGAAGGGGGGGGGGGGGTCATGGCTGCCACACTGTGGGAGGCACTCAAGGTGGTAGTCAGGGGAGGGATTATATTAATCCGGACACTTACAAAATGGAGCAGGAGGAGAGGGCTAGATCGGTGGGTGAGATTTTGAGGGTGGACAGGGGATCGGAGGCAGGGTTGTTGAAGGAGAGGCAGAGGCTCCAGGTGGAGTTTGGGCCAGTTTCTACCGGTTGCTGGTGCGGCAACTGCGGAGGGCCAGTGCAGGGCGAAGGCAAGTAGGATGTTAGCCCGTCAGCTGAGAAAGCAAGAGCGGCGAGGGAGATCAGCAGAGTTAGGTATGGTAAGGACGGTGGTGATAGACCCGGAGGGTGTGTATGGGGTGTTTTAGACGTTTTATAGAAGGCTTTACAAGTCAAAGCCCCCGGCGGGGAGGAGGGAATGCAACAGTTCCTAGATGGATTAGACTTTCCCAAAGTAGAGGATGGGTTGGTTCAGGAACTGTGGGCCCTCCAGGGCTGAGGGAGGTGATGGATAGTTTGGGGACAATGCAGGCAGGGAAGGCCCCAGGCCAGATGGGTTCCCGGTAGAGTTCTATAGAAAGTTTGGGGCGGACCTGGGACCACAGTCGGTGAGGGCGTATAATGAAGCGAGGGAGAGGGGAGAACTACCCGCTACATTGTCACAGACTTCCATCCGCCTGATTTTAAGGAAGGATAAGGATGCGGAGCAGTGGGGGTCGTACCGCCCGATATCTTCATTGAACGTGGACATTGAAGTTATTGGCGAAGGTGTTGGCATCGCGAATGGAGGACTGCGTCCCAAGGGTGATAGGCGAAGATCAAACAGCTTTTATGAGGGGGGCAACTGTTGGCAAATGTGAGGAGCTATTCAATGTAATCATGATGCCTTCAGAGAGGCAGGAGGTGGAGGTAGTGATGGCGAACGACACAGAGGAAAATGTTTGACCAGTTGGAGCGGCATATCTCTGTTGGAAGTGCTGGGGCGGTTCGGGCAGGGGCTTTTGGTTGGGTATAGGGCGGCGGTTGCGAGCTGGTGGACAGACCGAGTGAGTTTGGGGTACTTTGGGCTGCATTGTGGGGCGAAGCAGTGATGCATGCTCTCTCTGTTGCTCTTCGCCTTGGCGATAGAGCCGCTGACAGTGGCGCTTGGGGCGTCAAGGGATTTTGGGGGGGGGGGGGGGGGGGGGTCGAGCACAGAGTCTCATTGTAAGTGGATGATCTGCTGCTGTATATTTCGGACCCGCTGGGCAGCATCGGAGGCATCATGGGGATTCTGGGGGAGATTGGTCGGTTCTCGGGATACAAACTGTATATGGGAAAAAGGGAGGTGTTCCCAATTGAGACTAGAGGGCAGGAGAGGAGGCTGGGAAAGTTGCCGTTCAGGGTGGTGTCGGCCCTAAGGAACTGCAGGCAGTGACGCCAGCATCTGTTACTGGGGGGGTTCCTCGGTGTGGGCGCACATTGATAATAACCATAGGTTTGCATCGGCAGGGCTGGACTCGAGGTTTCGGGGGTGATGGCAGGCGGGGATTGAGTGCTTTGGCTATAGGAGGCAAATGTGTGAAGTTGGAGGACCTGGAAAAAGTGTATGCGTAGCCCAGTCGGAATGGTTTTAGGTACCTGCAGGTTCGGGGCTTTGTAAGGAGAGGTGTCGTCCTTTCCTGGGCTGCCGCCCCTGGGGTTGTAGGACAAGGTGCCGTTGAAGGACGAAATAGGGGAGGGGACGTTTTTAGATGTCTATAAGGAATTGATGGAGTGGGAGGAAGCCTTGATGGGGATATCGAGCGTAAATGGGGGGAGGAACTGGGAGGGGAAGGTGGGGGTCCGCCTCCAAAGGTGGTGATATTTGGGGTGTCGGAAAGACCTGGGAGTCCAGGAGGCGAGAGAGGCCGATGTTTTGGTCTTTTCCTCCCGGATAGCCCGGAGATGGATTTTGCGCGGGTGGCGGGGCTCGGAGGCGCTGAAAGCAGGGGCGTGGGTGAGCGATCGGGCAGAATTCCTGAGCCTGGAGAAGGTTAAGTTCATCCTGAGGGGGTCAGCAGATGGGTGATGGGTTCACCCGGATGTGGAAGCTGTTTATTAATTTCTTCAAGGAGATTTGAGACATCAGCAAGGGGGGGGGTTAAAAATGGGACGGTGGGATGTAAGGAGGGGTTGGCAGGGGAGCGAGTGGGTGTTGGTTGTTTGTTTGGTCGTTATTCTGATTAGGTTTGTATATATATGAAAATGCCTTGAACCCGGGTCACTGTCCGTGTGGAGTTTGCACGTTCTCCCCGTGTCTGCGTGGGTTTCACCCCCACAACCCAAAGATGTGCAGGGCAGGTGGATTGGCCACGCTAAATTGCCCCTTAATTGGAAAAAATGGATTGGGCACTCTAGATTTTTTTTAAAAAGAAGGTGCCTAAAACAAAAATATTTTTTAAAAAAATATTTATAATGGAGACTTATTACGTAAAGGCCGATGATTGGACCCTACTCGGGTCTCCACCTCCAATAGGTATAGTTCAGCCAGTGTGATGGAATACAGTTCAAGATGGTGATGGAGGAGCTGAGGGTATTGGCCGATGATCACGTCAATAATACAACACCTTTCTCAGGGTGTTACTGACTTGCCAGTGGGTGTAGTTGCAGTTTGGGACATCAATCCCAAATCATTAAGTGGCAGGACTTGGCAGGGTCAACTGAGCCAGGATTGTCTCGGAGATTGTGAAAATCATTATCAAATTGTTTCTTTGTTTTAACAATAACAGGAAGTGGGTCCTCCGGTGGCAGCTATGGAGGAGTACGTCGCACATTTGGTGGCTCCCGCTCTGGTCGGACTTTTGGACCTTTCCCCCGTTTTTCCACCGGACTTGAACAGTAAAACGATGTTAACGGCAATTGTTTACTGAATTCCCACTTCAGTGCATGGAGAAAAGCACTAGAAGTGTTTGTAAGGGCAGAAACAAAAATACAGAGAAGGCTTGGGCTGTAGCTGCAACAGAAGACAGCGTGGCGGAGGTTCGGACCTCGGGCTTGTCGAACCAGCAGTCTATGGAGCAGCTGATGCAAGTCATTCAGGAAGGCTTTGCTACGCAGAAACGGGATTGCTTGGACCCGCTAAAAGCCGATTGAGCAGTTGGAGCATAGATTGGACATCCAAGATCGGGCTATCCAGAAGGTGGAGAAGGCGCTGGCTGAGCAGGAGGAACATCAAACTGCGGTGGAGCCGGAGGTGAGATGTTTGAAGGACCAGCAAAAGCTCCTGGAGAAGGTGGAGGACCTTGAAAATAGGTCCCGCCGGCAGAACCTAAGAACTGTCGGGCTCCCGGAGGGGTCCGAAGGAACGGACGCTGGGGCATACATTGCAGACGTGTTTGTGAAGCTGCTGGGGGATGGGGCATTCTCCTGGCCCTTGGAGGCGGAAGGGGCTCACAGAGCACTCGCGAGGAAGCCGCAAATTGGAGACCCCCCCCCCTCCCAGGGCAATAGTGGTGCAATTCCACAGATTCTCGGACAAGGAGCGCATTCTACAGTGGGCCAAGCAGACACGGAGCTGTAAGTGGGACAATTGCATCCTGCGGGTTTACCAGGGTCTGAGTGTAGTGGTGGCCAGGAGGAGAGCAGGCGTCAACCAGATTAGGTCGATCCTTTTTAAGAAAAAGGTGAAGTTTGGACTGTTATACCCAGCCCGTCTCTGGGTCACGCATGAGGATCAGCACTTCTACTTCGAGTCGCCTGAGGACGCACTGGACTTTGCGAAAAAGAAAGGGCTGGCGAAGGACTGAGAACTTCTGAACTTGGCTGCAACGTTCATGTTTTTTTTCTTCTTTTTGTTTTTGTAAAGTTTCTCGTTTTGCGTTTTATGGAAGACGTTTGCATTGATTTGGAACCAGCGGTAGAGCTGAGTGAGTTAAGGTTTTCATTTGCACTATTGGGGGATGGAGGCGTGCTTGTTTTTGATCTTGGTGTTTTTTTCTGTTGGGCAATTGTGTGGGGATTGTTTGATGTTGGAGTTTGTTTGTATGAGCGGGGTGGGGGGGGGAACAATAGGTGGGAGACTATCTGGTGCCGGGGATGGGGGCCACCAAGCTAGCTGGGTGAGTTAGCTCACGGAAGTGCAGTGGGGGTTGTGCATATGTTTGGTTTAGTAAAGGGGTTGGGTTACAGGGCGTTGTTACTGGGGGGGGGGGGGGGAATGTTCTGCTGACGAGGGAGGGACTGGAGCGGAGGGACAGAGAGGAGGTTGGGGGCTGCCTGGGGATGGAGCGGTGGAGGTGCAGAACGCGGGCTGGAGGCGGGCCTAAAAAAGGGGATGGCTGATCGGCAGGAGGGGGGCGGGGGGGGGGGGCAATGAGCCCCCCAACTAGGCTGATCACCTGGAATGTTCGAGGGTTAAATGGGCCGGTCAAAAGGGCACGTGTATTCACGCATCTTAGGAGATTGAAGGCGGACGTGGTAATGTTGCAGGAGATGCACCTTACAGTAACGGACCTGGTTAGACTGAGGAAAGGCTGGGTCAGTCAGGTCTGTCACTCAGGATTAGATTCAAAGACTAGAGGGGTCGCGATCCTGATCAATATGCTGGTGGTGTTTGAGGCGGGTAGAATAGTCTCGGACGTGGGAGGTCGGTACATTATGGTCAGTGGGAAGCTAGAGGGGAAGCAGATTGTATTAGTAAATGTATAGGTGCCAAATTGGGATGATGTGGAGTTTATAAAGAGGATGCTGGGGAAGATACTGGACCTGGACTCGCACAGGTTGGTCATGGGAGGGGACTTCAACAGTTATGGACCCTGGCTTGGACCGGTCAAGCTCGAAAACGGGCAGTATGCCAGCAATGGCAAAGAAACATACCCGCATGGTATGTTGCCTGCCCGGTGCTAGGGTGCGGGACATCTCTGACCGGCTTGAAATGATACTGGAGAGGGAGGGGGAGGATCCAGTTGTTGTGGTCCATGTCGGTACCAACAACATAGGCAAGTCTAGGAAAGAGGACCTGTTTAGAGATTATAAAGAGCTAGGATTCAAATTAAAAAACAGGGTCATAATCTCCGGATTACTGCCCGAGCCACGTGCAAATTGGCATAGGGAGGCAAGAATAAGGGAAGTTAACACGTGGCTGAAAGAGTGGTGTGGGAAAGAGGGGTTCCTTTTCATGGGACACTGGCATCAGTTTTGGGACAGGGGGGGGCCTATACCGTTAGGATGGTCTCTACCTGAACCGAGCTGGGACCAGTGTTCTGGCGAAAAGAGTAAATAGGGTGGTCAATAGGACTTTAAACTAGAGATTGGGGGGGGGGGAAGAGAAAGTCAGGGAACCAAGAGGTGAAGTAATCAGTGGGAAGCGTAGCTGCTTAGGAATACAAAAATGCACAAAAAGACAGAACTCAGGAGAGGTTACGATAGTCCCCATCTCACAAAATATGACACAGTGTATGGAAAGGCTCAGTAAACCAAGGTCCACCACACTAAGAAAACAAAAAGGGACGGTCAATAGAGAATTAAAGGTGCTATATTTAAATGCGCGCAGTGTACGGAACAAGGTAGATGAGCTTGTGGCCCAGATTGTGACTGGCAGGTATGATGTGGTAGGCATCACAGAGACGTGGTTGCAGGGGGTTCAGGACTGGCATTTAAACATCCAGGGATTCACAACATATCGAAAAGACAGAGAGGTGGGCAGAGGGGTCGGGGTTGCCTTGTTAATTAAGAATGAAAATAAATCAACAGCACTAAACGACATAGGGTCAGATGATGTGGAGTCTGTGTGGGTAGAGTTGAGGAACCACAAAGGCAAAATAAACCATAATGGCAGTTATGTACAGGCCTCCTAACAGTGGTCAGGACCAGGGGCACAAAATGCACCACAAAATAGAAAGGGCATGTCAGAAAGGCAAGGTCACAGTGATCATGGGGGACTTCCATATGCAGGTGGATGGGTAAATAATGTTGCCAGTGGACCCAAAGAAAGGGAATTAATTGAATGTTTACAGGAGGGCTTTTTGGAACAGCTTGTGATGGAGCCCACGAGGGAACAGGCCATTCTGGACTTAGTGTTATGTAATGAGCCAGACTTGATTAAAGATCTTAAAGTAAGGGAGCACTTAGGAGGCAGTGATCATAATATGGTAGAATTCAGTCTGCAATTTGAAAGAAAGGTAGAATCAGATGTAAAGGTGTTACAGTTAAATAAAGATAACTACAGGGGCATGAGGGAGGAACTGACAAAAATTGATTGGGAGCAGAGCCTAGTGGGAAAGACAGTAGAACAGCAATGGCAGGAGTTTCTGGGAGTAATTGAGGACACAGTACAGAGGTTCATCCCAAAGAAATGAAAGGTTATCAGAGGGGAGTTTAGGCAGCCATGGCAGACAAAGGAAGTCAGGGAATGCATCAAAGCAAAAGAGAAAGCCTATAATGTGGCAAATAGTGGGAAGTCAGAAGATTGGGAAGGCTACAAAAACAAACAGAGGATAACAAAGAGAGAAATAAGGAAAGAGAGGATCAAATATGAAGGTAGGCTAGCCAGTAACATTAGGAATGATAGTAAAAGTTTCTTTAAATACATTAAAAACAAACAGGAGGCAAAAGTATCCATTGGGCCGCTCCAAAATGACGCTGGTAATCTAGTGATGGGAGACAAGGAAATAGCTGAGGAACTAAATCAGTACTTTGCGTCAGTCTTCACAGTAGAAGACATGAGTAATATCCCAACAATTCAGGAGAGTCAGGGGGCAGAGTTGAATATGGTAGCCATCACAAAGGAGAAAGTGCTAGAGAAACTAAAAATTGATAAATCTCCAGGCCCAGATGGGCTACATCCTAGAGTTCTAAAGGAGATAGCTGAAGAAATAGTGGAGGCGTTAGTTATGATCTTTCAAAAGTCACTGGAGTCAGGGAAAGTCCCAGAGGATTGGAAAATCGCTGTTGTAACCCCCCTGTTCAAGAAGGGAACAAAAAAAAAAGATGGAAAATTATAGGCCAATTAGCCTAACCTCGGTTGTTGGCAAGATTCTAGAATCCATCGTTAAGGATGAGATTTCTAAATTCCTGGAAGTGCAGGGTTGGATTAGGACAAGTCAGCATGGATTTAGTAAGGGGAGGTCATGCCTGACAAACCTGTTAAGAGTTCTTTGAAGAGATAACAAATAGGTTAGACCAAGGAGAGCCAATGGATGTTATCTATCTTGACTTCCAAAAGGCCTTTGATAAGGTGCCTCACGGGAGACTGCTGAGTAAAATAAAGGCCCCTGGTATTCGAGGCAAGGTACTAACATGGATTGACGATTGGCTGTCAGGCAGAAGGCAGAGAGTTGGGATAAAAGGTTCTTTTTCGGAATGGCAACCGGTGACGAGTGCTGTCCCGCAGGGTTCAGTGTTGGGGCCACAGCTGTTCTCTTTATATATTAACGATCTAGATGACGGGCCTGGGGGCATTCTGGCTCAGTTTGCCGATGATACAAAGATAGGTGGAGGGGCAGGTAGTATTGAGGAGGTGGGGAGGCTGCAGAAAGATTTAGACAGTTGAGGAGAGTGGTCCAAGAAATGGCTGATGAAATTCAACGTGGGCAAGTGCGAGGTCTTGCACTTTGGAAAAAAGAATAGAGGCATGGACTATTTTCTAAACGGTGACAAAATTCATAATTCTGAAGTGCAAAGGGACTTGGGAGCCCTAGTCCAGGATTCTCTAAAGGTAAACTTGCAGGTTGAGTCCGTAATTAAGAAAGCAAATGCAATGTTGTCATTTATCTCAAGAGGCTTGGAATATAAAAGCAGGGATGTACTTCTGAAGCTTTATAAAGCATTAGTTAGGCCCCATTTAGAATACTGTGAGCAATTTTGGGCCCCACACCTCAGGAAGGACATACTGGCACTGGAGCGGGTCCAGCGGAGATTCACACTGATGATCACAGGAATGGTAGGCCTAACATACGATGAACGTCTGAGGATCCTGGGATTATATTCATTGGCGTTTAGGAGGTTGAGGGGAGATCTAATAAAAACTTACAAGATAATGAATGGCTTAGATAGGGTGGGCGTAGGGAAGTTGTTTCCATTAGCAGGGGAGACTAGGACCCGGGGGCACAGCCTTAGAATAAAAGGGAGTCATTTTAGAACAGAGATGAGGAGAAATTTCTTCAGCCAGAGAGTGGTGGGTCTGTGGAATTCATTGCCACAGAGGGCGGTGGAGGCCGGGACATTGAGTGTCTTTAAGACAGAAGTTGATAAATTCTTGATTTCTCGAGGAATTAAGGGCTATGGAGAGAGAGCGGGTAAATGGAGTTGAAATCAGCCATGACTGAATGGTGGAGTGGACTCGATGGGCCGAATGGCCTTACTTCCGCTCCTATGTCTTATGGTCTCAGCCAAGGGTGAAGGAGTTCTCCCCTTCTACTCACACATGCATAAAGTTTACTCCCGGATTGATTTCTTTATTTTGAGCAGGGCCTTGCTGGCTGGGGTGGTGGACACGGGGTACTCGGCGATCGCAATCTCAGGCCATGCCCAGCACTGGGTTGACCTGCAGGTTAGTAAAGACAGTAACCAGCGCCCACACTGGAGGTGAGATGTGGGACATTTGGCAGATGAAGGGGTGCACGAGCAGCTGAGGAAATGTATTCAGAGCTACCTGCAGGTCAACGACACGGGGGAAATTTCAGCAGCGGTGGTCTGGGAAGCACTGAAGGTGGTGGTCAGGGGGGAGCTGATTTTGATCCGGTCCCATAGGGAGAAGGTGGACAGGGCAGAGACGGACCGACTGGTAAAGGAGATACTTCAGATTGATAGGAGGTATGCGGAGACCCCAGAGACAGGGCTTTTATTTTATAAATTTGTTTTTATTCAAAATGTTTCAATAATTTTTACAAACCACTACAAAAAGAAAACAACAAAAAGCAGAGTAATAATTAAGAAAACAACTTAACAAATTAGCAAAACAAAGTGGGATATCTGCCCTTTACAAACAAAATTTATCCACCACCCCCCCTCCCCCCCTCTCTGGTTTGCTGCTGCTGCTGACCTCCACTTAACGTTCCGCGAGAAAGTCAAGGAACGGTTGCCACCGCCTGGAGCATCCCTGCAAGGACCCTCGCAAGGCAAACTTTATCCTCTCCAACCTGAGAAATCCAGCCATGTCGCTGACCCAAGCCTCTACGCTTGGGGGCTTCGCGTCCCTCCACATTAACAAGAGCCGCCTCCGGGGTACCAAGGAGGCAACGGCCAGAACTCTGGCCTCTTTCAACTCCTGCACTCCCGCATCGTCTGACACCCCAAAACACATGGACATGGTTTGCTGGGCCCCCTGAACACCTCACACACCTATCCTCCTCCATCCCAAAGAACTTACTCATTCTCGCCACTGTCATTTGCGCCCGGTGCCCATCTTAAACTGGATCAGGCTGAGCCTGGCGCAAGATGAGGAGGAATTGACCCTGCCCAGGGCGTCAGCCCACAGGCCCTCATCGAGCTCCTCACCCAGCCCCTCCTCCCACTTGCCCTTCAGCGCTTCCACCGAGGCCTCCTCGCCTCCTGCAGCTCCTGGTATATGTCCGATACCTTTCCGTCCCCTACTCACACGCCCGAGACCACCCTGTCCTGTACCCTCCGGGCAGGTAGCAATGGAAATACCCCCACTTGCTTTTTCACGAACGCCCGAACCTGCAGGTACCTAAAGGTATTCCCGGGGGGGGGGGGGGGGGGGGGGGGGGGGGCAACCCAAATTTCTCCTCCAGTGCCCTCAGACTAGCAAAGGTCCCATCAATAAACAAGTCCCCCATCCTTTTGATACCCACTCTGTGCCAGCTTAGGAACCCACCATCTATTCTACCTGGAACGAACCGGTGATTGTTCCGTATCGGGGTCCAGACTGAAGTCCTTGCCTCCCCCTTGTGCTGTCTCCACTGACCCCAGATCCTCAATGACGCCGCCACCACCGGGCTCGGGGTGTACCGTGTCGGCGGGAGCGGCAGTGGAGCCGTTATCAATGCCCCCAGGCTAGTATCCCTGCAAGACCCCACCTCCAACCGCTTCCATGCCGCACCCCCCTTCCTCTACTACCCACTTCCGAATCATGGATATATTCGCTGCCCAATAATAGCTGCAAAAGTTCGGCACCGCCAGCCTACCCCCACCCCGATGCGCTCTAAGAACAGTCTCTTAACACACGGGGTCTTGTTTGCCCACACAAATCCCGTAATAATCCTGTTTACCCGCTTAGAAAAGGACTTGGGGATGAGGATGGGAAGGCACTGGAAGACGAACAAGAACCTGGGGAGGACCATCATCTTCACGGACTGCACCCTGCCCGCCAGGGAAAGCGGCAGCATGTCCCACCTCTTAAAGTCCTCCTCCATCTGATCCACCAGCCGCGCGAAATTGAGCTTCTGCAGGGCATCCCAACTCTTAGTCACCTGAATGCCCAAGTAGCGAAAGCTCCTCCCCACCATCTTAAGCGATAGCTCTCCCAGTCTCTTTTCCTGGCCCCTTGCATGTATCACAAAAAGCTTGCTTTTCCCAACATTCAGCTTATACCCCGAAAAGTCCCCGAAATCTCCAAGGATCTGCATAACCTCCCCCATCCCCTCCACCGGATCCGCAATGTACAGGAGCAGGTCATCCGCATACAGTGAAACACGATGCTCCTCCCCCCCCCCCCCCCGAACCAGCCCCCTCCAGTTTCTGGACTCCCTTAATGCCATGGCCAGCGGCTCGATTGCTAGGGCATACAGCAGAGGGGACAGGGGGCACCCCTGCCTCGTTCCTCGATGTAACTTAAAGTACTCCATCCGCAGCCGGTTCGTTGACACACTCGCTACCAGGGCCTGAGACAACAATTTAACCCACCCTATAAATTCCTCTCCAAACCCAAATCTGCCTAACACTTCCCACAGGTACTCCCACTCCACCCGATCGAAGGCTTTCTCCGCGTCCATTGCCGCTACCACTTCTGCATCACCCCCTTCCGAGGGCATGATGATCACATTCAGGAGCCTCCGCACATTCGTATTCAACTGCCTGCCCTACACAAACCCAGTCTGATCCCCATTGATCACTCCCGGGACACAGTCCTCAATCCTAGCGGCCAAGACCTTGGCCAACAGTTTGGCATCTACATTAAGGAGCGAATTTGGCCTATAGGAGCCACATTGCAATGGGTCCTTATCTCGCTTAAGGATGAGCGAGATCAGAGCCTGCGACATCGTCGGAGGAAAGGTTCCCTTTTCCTTAGCCTCGTTAAAAGTTCTCAACAACAGCTCTGAGAATTTCCTGTAAAATTCTACGGGATACCCATCCGGTCCCGGGGCCTTGCCCGACTGCATACCCTCCAACCCCTTAACCAATTCCTCGATCTCAATCGGGGCCCCCAATCCCTCTACCCACCCCTCCTCCGCCTTAGGGAACCTCAGTTGGTCCAGGAATTGCTTCATCCCCCCCCCCCCCCTCCGGGGGTTCTGACTCATATAATTGGCCATAAAAGTCCTTGAAGACCTCGTTGATCCTTGCCGAGCTCAGCACTGTGTTACCCCCCTATCCCCCAATCTCCCTGGCCGCCTCTCTCTTCTGCAGTATATGCGCCAGCATCCTGTTTGCCTTCTCCCCATACTCATACACCGCTCCTTGTATCTTCCTCAACTGAGCCTCAGCCTTCCCCATGGTAAGCAGGTCAAACTCCGCCTGCAGACTCCGGCGCTCCTTTAACAACCCTTCCTCGGGGGATTCCGCGTACCTCCTGTCCACCCTAAGTATCTCCCCCACCAACCTCTCCCTCTCCATCCTGACCCTCTTCTCCCTGTGAGCCCTGACTGAAATTAGCTCCCGCCTGATAACTGCCTTCAGCGCCTCCCAGACCACACTCACTGAAACCTCCCCAGTATCATTGGTCTCCACATAGCTTTGGATACACCGCCGAATCCGCCCACAGACCTCCTCATCCGCCAATAGTCCTACGTCCAGTCTCCACAGAGGGCGTTGGCCTCTCTCCTCCCCCAGCCCCAACTCCACCAAGTGGGGGGCAAGGTCCGAGATCGCAATGGCCGAATACTCCACACCCTCCATTCTCGGGATTAACGCCCTACTTACCATGAAAAAAATCAATCCGCGAGTACGCCGTGTGCACATGGGGGAAGAAAGAAAACTCCTTCGCCCTTGGCCTGGCAAATCTCTACGGGTCCATTCCCCCCATCTGGTCCATGAACCCCCTCAGGACCTTGGCCGCTGCCAGCTTCTTACCCGATCTCGGCCTAGACCGGTCCAGTGCCGGGTCCAGGACCGTATTGAGGCAGGGCTTTTAAGGGAACGGCGGAGGTTACAGGCAGAGTTTTGCTTGCTGACCACAGGGAGGTCGGTGGAGCAGCTGAGAAAGGCGAGGGGGGGCAGTCCACGAACATGGAGAGAAGGCCACCAGAATGCTTGCTCAGCAGCTTAGGAAGAGGGAGGCAGCCAGGGAGATAGGGAAAGTAAAGGACGGAGATTGGAAACTGGTTGGTGATTCAGGACGAGTGAATAAGGCGTTGAGGGATTTCTACAGTGGGCTATACAGGTTGGAACCCCCTACAGGGCCAGAGGGGATGAGGCACTTCTTGCAGGGGCTGAATTTCCCAAAGGTAGACGGGGAGCTGGTGGAGGAGCTGGGGGCCCCGATTGGGTTGGAAGAGATAGTGGAGGGTCTGAAGGCCATGCAGTCGGGTAAAGCCCCGGGGCCGGACGGGTACCCAGTGGAGTTTTATAAAACATTCTCTGGGATATTGGGGCCGGTGTTGATGAGGATGTTCAATGAGGCAAGGGAAAGAGGGGTGCTGCCCCCGACGATGTCACGGGCAATGATTTCGCTGATTCTTAAGCGGGACAAGAACCCGGAGCTGTGTGGGCCCTACAGGCCGATATCCCTGTTAAATGTGGATGCCAAGTTGCGGGCCAAAATCTTGTCCTCCAGGATCGAGGATTGTGTTCCGGACATTATTGGGGAGGACCAGACGGGGTTTGTTAAGGGCAGGCAGTTGGTGGCCAATGTAAGAAGGTTGTTAAATGTGATCATGATGCCCCCGGAAGGTGTGGAGGTAGTGATCGCAATGGATGCAGAAAAGGCTTTTGATCAGTTAGAATGGGATTATCTGTGGGAGGTACTGGGACGGTTCGGATTTGGGCGGGGCTTTATTGACTGGGTCAGGTTATTGTATCAGGTTCCTGTGGCAAGTGTACGGACGAATAGGACTTATCGGACTATTTTAGACTGCACCGGGGGACGAGACAGGGATGGGGGGGGGGGGGGGGGGGGGGGGGGGGGGGAGCACAGGGTTTCGCTCTATGCGGATGACCTGCTTCTGTACGTTTCGGACCCGATAGAGGGGATGGAAGAAATGATGAGGGCTTTAGGGGAATTTGGCCGGTTCTCGGGGTATAAGCTTAATATGGGAAAGTGAGATGTTTGTGGTCCAGGCGAAGGGACAGGAGAGGTGACTGGGAGAGCTGCCGTTCAGGTTAGTAAAGGGAAGCTTTAGGTACCTAGGTATCCAAGTGGCGCGGGATTGGGACCAGCTGCATAAATTGAATCTGGCCCGGCTGGTGGACCAAATGAAGGACGATTTTCGGTGATGGGAAGCGCTTCCGTTGTCTCTGGATGGGAGGGTGCAGACGGTGAAGATGACGGTCCTCCCGAGATTCCTGTTTGTATTTCAGTGTCTCCCCATTTTTATTCCGCGGTCCTTTTTTAAACGGGTCAACAGAGAGATCACGGGCTTCGTCTGGGCGGGCAAGACCCTGCGAGTAAGGAAGGTAATGCTTGAGCGGAGTCGGGGAGAGGGCGGGCTGGCGCTGCCAAATTTTAGCAACTATTACTGGGCGGCTAATATAGCCAAGATCATGAAGTGGATGGTGGGGGAGGGGGAGGCATGGGTACGCATGGAAGCGGCTTCTTGTAAGGGCACCAGTTTGGGGCGTTGGTAACTGCGCCTCTACTATTCTCGCCGGCACGGTACTCCACCAGTCCAGTGGTGCTGGCAGCCCCGAGAGTTTGGGGCCAGTGGAGGCAGCATGTGGGAGCATCGGTCTGGGCCCCAATCTGTTAAAATTACCGGTTTGCCCTGGGGAGTATGGAGGGGAGGTTCCAGTTATGGCGGAGAGCGGGGATTGAGAGGATGGGGGATGTTTATAGAGGGGAGCTTTCCGAGTATGAGGGCGCTGGAGGAGAAGTTTGGGTTGGCGAGGGGAAACTAATTCAGGTATCTGCAGGTGCGGGACTTCCTACGTAAACAGGTGTCAACCTTCCCGCTCCTACCGCTAAGGGGGATTCAGGACAGGGTAGTTTCCAGAGGGTGGATAGGAGAAGGGAGCGTCTCGGACATTTACAAGTAATGTATGGGGTCAGAAGAGACGTAGACCGAGGAGCTGAAGCGCAAGTGGGAGGAGGAGCTGGGAGGAGAGATGGAGGATGGTCTATGGGCGGACGCGTTGAATAGAGTCAACGCGTCCGCAACATGTGCCAGGCTCAGCCTGGTACAATTTAAGGTTGTTCACCGGGCTCACATGACAGTGGCCCGGATGAGCAGATTCGTTGAGGTCGAGAGATGTGCGGGAGGACCAGCAAACCATGTCCACATGTTTTGGACATGTACAAAGCTTAGGGGATTTTGGCAGGGGTTTGCGGACGTCATGTCCACGGTGTTAAAAAGAGCGGCGCTGAGTCCAGAGGTGGCGATTTTCGGGGTGTCAGAAGACCCGGGAATCCAGGAGAAAGAGGCAGACGTTCTGGCCTTTGCTTCCCTGGTAGCCTGGAGACGGATACTATTAGCATGGAGGGACCCAAAGCCCCCAAAGTTGGAGACCTGGCTATCGGACGTGGCTAGATTTCTCTGTTTGGAGAAAATCAAGTTCGCCTTGAGAGGTTCACTGTTAGGGTTCATCCAGAGGTGGCAACCGTTCATCGATTTCTTTGCGGGAAATTAATCGTCAGCTTCTTTGCGGGAAATTAATCGTCAACAGATGCACGGGGGGGGGGGGGGGGGGGGGTACTTTAGATTAGAGTAGGGGGTCAATTAGGGTGGGACCTGTCCGAGAGGTAAATGGCTTTTGCACTATGTGTATGGTTTCATGTATATTGTTTATTTTGTTATTGTTACTATACCAAAAATACCTCAATAAAATGTTTATCAAAAAAAAACAATAACAGGAAGTGCACACAGGACAGTTTTTAAAAAAACGTATTGAAGTCAATTGTCTGTGGTGTTACATCAATAGTTGAAGAGAATCTTTAGCTGAAGACAGTTAAGAGCATCAGGCGTGTCATCTGAGGGTCCCTTTAAGAAAAGTGTGTTTATCAAATAGCTGTAGTGATGTAATTGTGTGGCTGGAGCTGAGCTGTGTTTCTGGCTTTTACTTTCGTTTTGAGCTGGAAGCTGTTTTGTAACTGAGTTTTTGGTTTCATTTTCAGTTGGGAGCTGCATTCAAACAAGAAGGAGTATTTTGATCTCTCTCTCTCTCTGCATGCTAAAGAATGTCTTCAGATGACTTGATAATTTAAAAGTGATAACTGCTTTCTGTAGAGAATTCAAACCTGCTGTCTTTGTTAAAAAGGGTATTTGACTTATGGATATTGTTAAGAAAGTTATTAAGGGTTACCTATAGAGTATTGTATCTGTGGGGATTATTTGTGTTGGTAGTTGATAAAATGTTTAGTGTGTTTATAAAATGTTAACTGAATTCATAGAATAAACATTGTTTTGTTTAAAAATACTTAAGGTCTCTGTTGCATAACACCTGGAAAGTGGGCCCTTGTGTTCCCCATAACCAAAATCTATTAAAAGGTGTGGGTCAGGTGAACTCCATGATATACTTTGGTGTTCCCTAAACCCTGGCCCATAATAGGCACAATTAGGCCTCATTCCGATCACAGTTTAAAGTTGTGTTATTTATATGAAATACACCAATAAATAAATGATAAATTCCTACATTTACATTTCTAACAGAAACTTGTTAGGCTATAGTTCCACTTTCCCACGAGCGGTGACATTGCAGCACCTCCAGTGGTAGGAGGATGTAATTACAATGCAGCAAGTTTGCATCGACAGCATGAAAGTATGTGAACTCATAATTGGTGAAGTTGGCAAGAAATTGGTGCAGGTGTGAGATTTGCTTTCAATGTGTTAATAGTTATAAAATAATTAAAAGTACAATTACCTTAATTTCCTTAAAAAATGGATCAGAATTTGTCTCACTGACATAAAACTTATAAGTGCCTTTCCACGATTCCTTTACAACTTCATTCAAGTTCTGGTGCAAGTCGCCGCATAACTCAGTTATTAGGCCCAAAAATGGATCAATTCTTTTCCTCCGGTCACACCGAGGTTCTTTATATTCCTTACGTTTTACATTTAAAAGTTCACCAGCAAAGGAAGGCCCTTTCGCCCCAGTGGAGTGTGGTTTACTGGGCATCCCGTCTGCAGGCTCAATTGAATGGGGACTCGTGGCGTGTGTCTGACCACATGGCCTCTTGCGAATACCAGTGAGGTTTGGGTAACTTGTGGGTTTGTAAAATGCAACATCTACTTGCTGCCAGGTCCCGCCGTCTGCCTTAGTCCGAAGAGGCGTTTGAGTTTTATTGCGCCTCCTGCTGCTTTGGTCAACCTTGCGGCACGATATCGTCACGGTCAATGGGTTCCTCCTCCCAATTCGTCTCCCACTGGAAAGTGTCCGGATATGCCTCTTCCTCCTCAAAGCTCTTTTGTTCCCATCCCTGGAAGATGAGACGAGGCTTGCATAGGGGGCAGCATGTGCTCGACTTGCCACATTGTGGAGATGCTGAGAAAAATTGATATACTCCAAGTTTAGAATTTTTTCAATCGGACTGATATCGCTTTGACATCTTGCACTCGAGTTCCGCTGTCCTGACAGCTGAGGCGTGTCGCTTTCCTTTTGCCAGTTACAAAATGTCCTGGTGATTCTTTTCCACCCAACTTGCTCATCAGGTTTCTGTCGTGCCTCTGCAGTGACAGTAAAGTTTTGATAGGTTTTTGCACTCCCAAAGCGATCCAAGATTTTAATAACCTGACGCACAGGGGCATCGCCGTCGCTCATCTCAATCTCTGCCGTGTTGTTTTCTTCGAAGACATCTGGTAAATAATTCCTGTCAACATCCCTCACCTGCGTATGGTCATCCCTGGTGCTCCACTGCTCTCTGAAATCTCCACATTCTGGATCGGTATCGGAAAAGCACTGCAATTTCTCTCTGTGCACTTTCCTTTTCCTCTTCTGACTGCCTACTTTAAGACTCGTCCTGGGCATCGTTTTGCTGTTGGAAAAACCTCTAGCACCCGTCTGAATTTCAACCTCCGAACCTCCTGAAATGTTTCCAACGGAAAAAGCAGATTCTTTGGAAAACGTGCGACCGCAATCAGATTTTTGAGAAACGGCGTCAAAGTCATTGCCCTGGTTCACTGCCTCAAATTCCTCCTGCATTTGCTGAGCATTCAGGATCCCCACCCCGCTTTGACTCGAGGTCGCTCGAGGTTCCATCTGGCTTCTGCACTCATCGGCTGGGGACATGCATTGCAGGCTGCCCGGACGTTCAGGATCGCAGTCACTCGTAACCTCCCCGTCTCCCTGAAACTTTCCAACACTTACTCTCTTCCTTTGTGTTTCTGTGCCATCTTTGAGCAGCTGTACGTCAGCACAACTTTCAACGCAAGAGCAAGTGTTCCCTTTCACCAATGGCCCAGCTGTGTTCTCCGAGGAGCCCAAAGTCCTGCTCGGGGTGTGCATGATGGCATTGGAAGATTCAAAGGCGTCTGCAGTGTTATTATGACCTGGTCCATAGTTTGTAAAAGGAAAGCTTTGCAAAGCAGCATCACTATGGTCTACCTCACCAGATTTATGCTGTGACGCATCTCTTTCAGTTTCAGATGCGTCTTTGACGGTTCCCGAGTCCTCTGCGCATATTGTGTTTTCGGCGTCCTCTGAAGCAGCGAGATTTTCGAGTCGTCTGTTCTGAAGTCGGTTTCCACTGGATTCTTTCAGCTTTTGACAACTCCCCGAGGCATCCACGTTGCCCGAGCTCTGGTTTTCTTTACCCCGAGGCGGCTCCCCTGCTGGCAGCTGAATCCCCAGCATCTCTTTGATAACCGAAGACTGTCGAATGATTCCAAGTTGACTTCCAGCAATCACGGGATCATCTGCGTCATCAGTACTTCTTGGCGTCCCTGCATCAGAAATTGAGCACGGTGAGGGCTGCGCTGAGGGACTCGGGACCTCCAATGCTTAACAAGAAAATATACAGATTTAATTAATTGCTTTGAAATGCCCAAGTATTATTTAAGCTTTTCTGATACACAGTAAAAACAAATCAACCTCTCTTTTTTTTCGCAATTAAGGGGCAATTTAGCCTGGCCAATCCACCTACCCTGAACATCTTTTTGGGTTGTGCGGGTGAAACCCACGCAGACACGGGGAGAATGTGCAAACTCCACACGGACAGTGACCCGGGGCCGGGGTCAAACCCGGGTCCTTGGTGCCGTGAGGCAGCAGTGCTAACCACTGCGTCACCGTGCCGCTCCAAAACAAATCTACCTTGTTGACTGAGGGCATCACAAACTGTTATTTAGTTCTTTATTTCGATTGTTAACGGTGACCGTCCATTAATACTAAAACCATGCCAGGACCATTAGAAACGGCTCAGTTAAGACCCACTGAATCTAAACAGGGCAAAGGAACAGCAGCATAGTGGTCATATTACTAGACTCGTAGTCCAGAGACCAGAGTTCAAATCTCACCACGGCAGGTGGCTAGGAACACAGGAGCTAGGAGCAGGAGCAGACTTTTCAGCCTTTTGAACCTGCTCCGCCATTCAACAAGATTATGGCTGACCTCGTCTAGCCCGTATGTGACTGCAGTGGCCTCCCAGCTGCCCTCTGAAATGTCCGAGCAAGCCATTCGGGAAACTGGGGATAGGCAGTAAATGTCGGCCTTGCCATTAACGGAAACATCCGTCAAAGAATAAAGGCAAGTACATTGCGTCCAAGACGAGAATGATAAAACTCCAATTATGAATAATTAAACAAACAAACCGCAGCATTGTACTGCAGTTCACATTCCAATTTAGGCCACTTTGACCTGTTCGGAGTTGGCAGCATGTGGCTGAGGAAGAGGAGCGAGGCCAGAGGAAGAGAAGCCACTCCTGGACATGGTCTGGTGGCCACTGGATAGGGAAGCAGTGAACAGGGCAGTCCTGTGCATGTTCAGACCCACCCACCACGTTATGAAGGCTCCAGGGCAATAATCTGTAGCACCAATTCTCTGACCTTTATTCCCTGTTGGGATTATGGGATCAAGGAACCCATGAGAATCAGTATTCCGTGCATTCACATTCTTCGCACATTTTTACTTGAGTAAACTTTAAAAGTTTCCACATCTTGTAACACAAATTAAACTTGCACCCAAGGACATCATTTACAATTTATCAGAAAGAAATGTGGATATACCGTAATTCACTGCATATAGTCCCGAGGGGTCATGGGGTTTATTTCACTCAATAATTACTATAGATCTCAACTACAAGATGACCCCATTTTCTCGGTGCCAAAATGTATGTTTAGGCCAAAATTGGGCCCCATTTTTAAGCTGTTAAATCCATGTTTAGGGCTTTCTCACAATGAGAATGAACCTCGTTTTTGAGCTGGGGAGGATGGATGCAAGGTTCCGTGGATGGGAGGGGAGGGGGATCAGGGAGATTTGGGGGGGGGGGGGGGGCATGCAGGTGCAAGACTTTGCAAGGAAGGTCTTCCCGACTTTCGAAATAGTGCCCGCCTCTACGTTGTTGGAGGACGTGTTGTTAGCATAGGGCGATTGGAGAGGGGGGGCCGTCTTGGCGATTCATGGGAGAATTTCGGAGGAGGGTAAGATGGCCAAGGAGGAGGTTAAGGCTAAGTGGGAGGAAGAGCTGGGGCGGTATTAGAGGTGCTGCAGAGGGTGAATGCTACGACTTTGTGTGCAAGGCTGGGGTTGATACAGCTGAAGGTGGTGTACAGAGCGCACCTTAAAAAGTCGAGGATGAGCTGGCTGTTTAAGCGGGTGGAGGATGTCTGTGAGCAATGTGGGAGGGGTCCTGCGAATCACATGCTTATGTTCTGGACCTCCCAAAGTTGGAAAGGTTTTGGAGGTCAGTTTTCAGCACCATTTCGGGGGTTCTGCATGTAGATGCCCAGTCCCCTGGAAGCCATATTTGGGGTATCAGACTGGCCGGTGTTGCAGGCGGGTGCGGGGGCAGGTGTCTTGGCCTTCACCTCGCTGATTGTTCGCAGGCGGGTCTTGTTGGGGTGGAGGTCAGCTTCTCCAGCCTGTGCCTCGGTGTGGCAGGGGGGCCTGCTGGAGTTCTTAGCCCTGGAGAAAGTGACATTTTCTCTGGTGGGGCAGGGGGGTGGGGGGTGGGGTGGGGGGGGGGGTGTGATGGGTTCCACAAAAGTTGGGGTTTGTCTATTCTGCATTTTGACGGTTGATAACCCTTGATGCTGAAGGATGGGTAGGGGGAAGGGAGGGGGAGGCACGGGTGGGTGGGGTGGGGTGTCTAACGTATTGAGTAGGTTTGTTATTGTTGTAAAATATAAAAGTCGAAAATAAAAATACTTTTTAAAAAAAGAGTCAACCTTAATTTTTCAGCTGAGAAATGAAGGTTTATAAATCAGTGCATGGGATCAAGCGGACGCATCACGGCTTGTTGCCGATTTAAGATTCACGGGGGTTTAAGACACGGCCACATATTTCAAAATGACCGGCACCTACACAGACACTGGCAGTTCACATTTTATATTTGACATACAAGGAGACCCCGCTTTTGTAAGTTTCTCTCAACCTTCAACGGTTGACTTATGCGCTGTGATCTACGGTAAGTATTTGCTCAGTTATAAGAGTTACCTTCAGACTCATCCGGTGTATATTGCTGAATACGTTCAGTTTGCTTTATAACAGAAGTAGTCTCTCTGTTGTCTGTTTGACTTGTGTCCACAATGTCGCTTTCTTCCAGCAATCCAGTAATTGTATCCTGGGCACCGTTGTATTGTACCAAATCAGTCACTCTTCTTTCATCTGTTGAACAGATGTTTACAGTATTGTTACATATCATTCAGGGCAGCATGGTGGTTAGCACAATTGCTTCACAGCTCCAGGGTCCCAGGTTTGATTCCCGGCTTGGGTCGCTGTCTGTGCGGAGTCTGCACCTTCTCCCCGTGTGTGCGTGGGTTTCCTCCCACAGTCCAAAGATGTGCAGGTTAGGTGGATTGGCCATGATAAATTGCCCTTAGTGTCCAAAATTGCCCTTAGTGTTGGGTGGGGTTACTGGGATATGGGGATAGGGTGGAGGTGTAGGCTTGGGTAGGGTGCTCTTTCCAAGAGCTGGTGCAGACTCGAAGGGCCGAATGGCCTCCTTCTGCACTGTAAATTCTATGATTTCCCAGCAAATCAAAAATGACCACAACAAAAGAATTACTTTAAAAATGCGCTTCACAATTGAGATTCCATTTCAAAAAGTTGTGAATAATAATAATAATCTTTATTATTGTCACAAGTAGGCTTACATTAACACTGCAATGAGGTTACTGTGAAAATCCCCTAGTCGCCACATTCCAAATTACCTAACAGCACATCTTTTGGGACTTGTGGGAGGAAACCGGAGCACCCGGAGGAAACCCACGCAGACACGGGAAGAACATACAGACTCCGCAAAGACAGTGACCCAAGCCGGGAATCGAACCTGGGACCCTGGCGCTGTGAAGCGACAGTAAAAAGAGATACACCAAGCGAAAGAAAGTCATTTTGCAAGACAGAGAATTGACTCATGAGACTCGAGGTGTTGGCTCGTCTAGTGATAGGGCTAGAACACTATAGTTCCAATAGTCCGACACATCTGCACTAAACTAACAATAATTAAAAATTAAGGAATTGGCAAATGTAGATTTCCAACATACAAGTGCACCATTATTGAAATATTGGAAAAGTATTGGTCTTCGTCTAGAAAAAGGATATTGGCATTTTCAAAAAAAGCACATTTATTTCTACGCAAGGACGCAGGCAGGTGAACTGAACACTTGGAGTTCTACAAGGCAGATCTAGGGCAAAGAAATCCAAATATCCCCTGCCAAACCCAGGCAACTGCAGTTTATTGTTAATGGAGGCGCAAAAGATGTGCAGGTTATTTGGATTGGCCGTGATAAATTGCCCTTAGTGTCCAAAATTGCCCTTAGTGTTGGGTAGGGAAGCTGGGTTGTGGGGATAGGGTGGAGGTGTTGACCTTGGGTAGGGTGCTCTTTGCAAGGGCCGGTGCAGACTCGATGGGCCGGGTGGCCTCCTTCTGCACTGTAAATTCTGTAAAAAAAATGTATTCGTTAATTTGGATTTATCTTAAGAGTGCCAGTCAGGACCAGCAGCTGGGGCACAATGGTTAGCACGGCTGCCTCACAGCGCCAGGGACCCAGGTTCGATTCCCGGCTTGGGTGACCGTCGTGCGGAATGTGCACATTCTTCCCGCGTCTCCGTGGGTTTCCTCCAGTCCAAAAATATGCAAGTTAGGTGGATTGGCCGTGCTAAAATTGCCCCCTGGTGTCTAAAGATGTGCAGGTTAATTGGGCTTATGGGGGTTACAGGCATAGGGTGGGCGAGTGGACCTAGGTAGGGAGCTCTTTCAGAGGAGCTCTTTAGACGGACAGCATGGTCGGCACAGGCCTGGAGGGCCGAAAGGCCTCCTTCTGCACTGTAGGGATTCTACAGATATAAACTGACAATCATAGCCTTACACGCGAGCAGTTGAAATCAAGAAATAGGGGAAGCCATTTCACATGGTCTGATGGATGATCGCAAAGCACATCAATTCACCCCCGCTAGCCTGTTAAGCAGAACACCCACATTCTTCACTGTCCCCGGAAGGACAATACCCCGTCTCTGCATTACAGCTACTGTACAGGAACACAGTTATCAGCCTACTGGCCATTGTGCTGTAGCCTTTGTCTACTTAACAAAGAATAAAGAAAAGTACTGCACAGGAACAGGCCCTTCAGCCCTCCAGGCCTGTGCCGACCATGCTGCCCGTCTAAACTAAAATCTTTTGCACTTCCGGGGTCTGTATCCCTCTATTCCCATCCTATTCATGTATTTGTCAAGACACCTCTTAAACGTCACTATCGTCCCTGCTTCCACCACCTCCTCCGGCAGTGAGTTCCAGGCACCCACGACCCTCTGTAAAAAAAATTTTTTAAACTTGCCTCGTACATCTCCTCTAAACCTTGTCCCTCGCACCTTAAACCTATGCCCCCTAGTAATTGACCCCTCTGTCCTGGGGAAAAAGCCTCTGACTATCCACTCTGTCTATGCCCCTCATAATTTTGTAGACCTCTATCAGGTCGCCCCTCAACCTCCGTCGTTCCAGTGAGAACAAACCGAGTTTATTCAACCTCTCCTCATAGCTAATACCCTCCATACCAGGCAACATCCTGGTAAATCTCTTCTGCACCCTCTCTAAAGCCTCCACATCTTTCTGGTAGTGTGGCGACCAAATGCGCCGGCCAATGAAGGCAAGCATGCCGTATGCCTTCTTGACTACCTTCTCCACCTGTGTTGCCCTTTTCAGTGACCTGTGGACCTGTACACCTACACATCTCTCTGACTGTCAATACTCTTGAGGATGGTAGCATTGTGGATAGCACAATTGCTTCACAGCTCCAGGGTCCCAGGTTCGATTCCGGCTTGGGTTGCTGTCTGTGCGGAGTCTGCACGTCCTCCCAGTGTCTGCGTGGGTTTCCTCCGGGTGCTCCGGTTTCCTCCCACAGTCCAAAGATGTGCAGGTTAGGTGAATTGGCCAATGATAAATTGCCCTTAATGTCCAAAATTGCCCTTGGTGTTGGGTGGAGGTGTTGACCTTGGGTAGGGTGCTCTTTCCAAGAGCCGGTGCAGTCTCAAAGGGCCGAATGGCCTCCTTCTGCACTGTAAATTCAATGATAATCTATGATTAATCTAGGACAAAGGTTCGGCACAACATCGTGGGCCGAAGGGCTTGTTCTGTGCTGTATTTTCTATGTTCTATGATTCTACCATTCACTGTATAATACCATTTAATACCATTAAGTTGTAACTAATCACAAAAACATTTCTAAACTGTGCTCATTTGAACCTCAGTGGAGAAGTGCCTGGATGTCCAGTGTTTGCTCCCCACGTGCGTAGTAAAACCACTTGAACATTGCATCTGGACCGTAGAAAGCATCCTATCGGGCTGCATCACAACCTGGTATGGCAACTGCTCGGCCCAAGAACATAAGAAACTACCGAGAGTCGTGAACACTGCCCAGTCCATCACGCAAACCCGTCTCCCATCCAATGGCTCGGTCTACACCTCCCGCTGCCTTGGGAAAGCGGGCAGCATAATCAAAGACCCCTCCCAACCGGGTTATTCTCTCTTCCAACCTCTTCCATCGGACAGGAGATACAAAAGTCTGAGAACACGCACCAACAGATTCAAAAACAGCTTCTTCCCCGCTGCTGCCAGACTCCTGAGTGACCCTCTTATAGACTGAACTACAATAAATCAAATCCAAAGCCTTTGAGTGTTTGGAATTTTACAACAGGGCATTCCTCTGCCCTTGCATTAATTATTTAAATATCTTGCTGGTGTGCCTTTTCGGGAGGATGGGTGAGAAGGAGCAGGAGGTGTCTTCGGAGGACAGAGGTAAGCAAGATAGGACAGGGATGGGGCTACAAGCTTCTGAAATAAGTTCAAAGCTAATTACTGCAGATGCCGCACAATCTCTGCAGAGAGAGACTAAAACGTTTTGAGTCTGGATCTCTCTTTGTCAACGATTCTGAAGGGGCTCAACTATAAGACACCAAGAGGTTGAAATCGTCTGCCTCAGACAGGCTGTGGATCCTCCGTCATTGAATTTATTCATGACCAGAGATCGATATGTGTTCAAGGGACGACCTTCGGACCTCACCTTATTCCAAATGCTTTGTTCGTTAAGATATAAAGCCTTAAGGCTTGGCTTTTTGCCATTTTTAATCATTCTAACTTTTCTTTGTACTGTGGCCCTATTTGCCTCTCGCCTTTGAATACTCTTCTCTACCGTTTTCGCATTTTACGGTTCTGTTTTTTATTACTGTCCTTGTTTCTCTGTCATTCTGCTGCGGTTCCCGTCCCTCTGCTGCGGTTCCCATTCCCCCCCTGCCATACTAGTTTAAAGGATGGTGGAAATATTGAACTCCTACAAACAACTGTTAAAGCTGGGGGTTAACAGGAAATTTCCAAACCGAAACTAATAGCTTTTGTTTACTAAGGAACAAAGTCCCCTAGTGAGCGCGTTTAGCCACGTGTTTCCCAGTGCCACGAAATACATGGCTATTCAATGTGACTCGCGTTGTACCAGGGGCCCGAACGAGGAACCCCACTCACTGGGACTCCCCAGTGTAGCGAAATCGGACCCCCAAAACAATCCCTGTACCCACGCCGGGCACTCCGGCCCGATCGCGCGCGTACAAAAATGCCAGCTTGGCACACAGGTACGGGGAGAATGTGCAGACTCCGCTCAGACAGTGATCCAGGTGGGAATCGAACCCGGGACCCTGGCGCTGCGGAGCAGCAGTGCTGGCCACTGTGCTGCCGTGCCGCCCTTTTGATCCCTCATTCATGGGACAAATGTAGGACTCTGTTCATGTACATCAAACATTTTGGAAAGACCTTTAGCAACACTTCAAAAAGTTACTCTCGTATTTCAACCAGTTGAACAAAGGTGTAGAAACCCCACAGGTTAGGAGGGCCATTTCTTGTTGTTGTGAAGGTAAAACTTGTGCTTTTGCTGGGCTTACCCCAATAGTGTGGCACTGACTATTTTCCACACATGAATGTTAATGTCATGGGTTGCCCATGCACAGTCCCCCATGCCAGAAGCATGCAACCAGATAATTTATTCCACAATCTATTCTTTTGGTGTTTTTATTCAAATAGCACGGAATAGAACCCACAAAACTATTCGGATTATTTTCTTCAATGTGAACGTCAATTCTCGCAGCATATCAATAGAGTGAATTATGTATGACACTGACACTCAAATAACCGAATCCAGTAGACATAATGTTATGGTCACAACCCTGTGTAAGCGTGTAGCAACCTTCAGAACAGGAAAAGTGCCAGACCTGACAACGGAGTTACTCTCTGAGACAAATTGGACTCCTGGTTCCCGTGTTCGAATCTAGCAGCATGCAAGTCATTTGTGGATTCCTGTTCACAGTCCTGTTTGTAAAGCAAAGTATAATTTAAAAGAATTTACGATCGATATTAACACATATTATTGCACATTTTAATCCCTTGCGTCATAACAGTCATTAAACGGAGACTTCCGGTTGCAGCTCCCGCTAAAAACTGACTTTTGGGCTCTTTTCAGTGCCCCCAACTGCATTTTTTTCGACGTTTCCCGGTTTGGGAAGGAGATTGCAATAGTTCCCCGACAGTGTATGGCTTGGACCAGGAGCGGGGCGACTAAAAAAGTGGTGGTGAACCCAAAGAAGGTGCGAGGGAAGAAGAGCAAAATGGTGGCGGGCGGGGACCAGGCAGCGTGGATGCAGTGGGCGCAGGATCAGCAGGAGGTTATCCAGCGCTGCTTTAGGGAGATTAAAGCGGACCTGCTGGAGCCGATGAAGGCTTCTATTGACAAGCTGCTGGAGTCCCAGACGGCCCAGGGGGTGGCGATCCGCGAGGTCCGACAAAGGGTCTCCGACAACGAGGACGAGATCTTAGGCCTTGCGATAAAGGTGGGGGCGCACGAGGCGCTCCACAAGAAATGGCAGGAATGGTTCAAGGAGATGGGGAATCGGTCGAGGCGGAAGAATTTGCGGATTCTGAGCCTCCCGGAGGGGCTGGAGGGGTCGGACGTGGGGGCCTATGTGGTCACCATGTTGAACTCGCTGATGGGAGCGGGGTCCTTCCAGGGGTCCCTGGAGCTGGAAGGGGCCCATAAAGTGCTGGTGAGGAGGCCCAAGGCTAACGAGCCGCCGCGGGCGGTGCTGGTGCTGTTTCATCGGTTCGCTGATCGGGAGTGCGTGCTCAGGTGGGCCAAGAAAGAGAGGAGCAGCAGATGGGAGAACGCGGAGGTTCGAATTTACCAGGACTGGAGCGCGGAGGTGGCGAAGCAGAGGGCCGGGTACAATCGAGCGAAGGCGGTGCTGCACAGAAAGGGGGTGAAGTTTGGCATGCTGCAGCCAGCGCGACTGTGGGTCACCTACAAGGACCAGCACCATTATTTTGAGTCTCCGGAGGAGGCGTGGGCCTTTGTTCAGGCCGAGTTACTGGACACAAACTGAGGGTCGGGATTGGTGGCCGGGGATTGCTATTGGGGTGTTACACTTTGAGGAGGGTTTCTTTGCTCTTATTTCTGTTTGGTTCGATGAGGGTGGTTAGGGTGGGCTCTTGGAGGGGGGTAAGTAAATGGAGTAGGGGTGGATGGCCGGTAGGGGGGATGGGGAGGCCCGAGTCGGGGGTGAGGGTACTGGGCCTGTAAAAGGAGCGGCGACAGAGGTGGCGGGGCCAGGCAGGTGGAAAGCGTAGGCTTTTTCCCGCGCTGAAGGCTGGAGGGGGCGGGCAAGCGAGGGTTGTTTCCCACGCTTGGGATGGAAGGGGGAGGCGGAGAGCATGTGGATGGGTAATGGAGGAGGAGGGTATGTCCCACAATGGGAGGAATCGAAGGAGAGGCGGGAGTAGCCGGGGTCAGCAGGAGTCAGCTGACTTGCGGGAGTGCAATGGGGGGAGTAAAGCAGCTAGGAGGGATCCTAGCTTGGGGGGAGGGGAACCGGGTTGCTGCTGCTATGGTCAAGGGGGAGCTGAAGCGAGTAGAGGGGGTTGGGACGGGGGTCTGCCGCCATGGGGAACGGGCCGGGCGTGGGGTGCGGGCGCGTGGCTGGCCAAGGAGGGGTTATGGCTAGTCGGCGGGGGAGGGGGGGGGGGGCGGGTAGCCCCCCGATCCGGCTGATAACCTGGAATGTAAGGGGACTGAACGGGCCGGTCACGCGGACCCGGGTGTTCGCGCACCTGAAGGCGGATGTGGTCATGCTCCAGGAGACACACCTGAAGGTGGCAGACCAGGTAGGATTGAGGAAGGGGTGGGTAGGTCAGGTGTCTCACTCAGGGTTGGATGCCAAAAATCGGGGGGGGTGGCGATCTTGGTGGGAAAGAGGGTATCGTTCGAGGCGTCGAACATTGCGACAGACAATGGCGGCAGGTACAGAATGGTAAGTGGTAAGTTGCAAGGGGAGAGGGTGGTGCTGGTCAATGTGTACGCCCCGAACTGTGACGATGCCGGTTTTATGCGGCGCATGTTGGGTCGGATATCGGACTTGGAAGTGGGGGGCCTGATAATGGGGGCGGGACGGAAGTGGGACGCAGCTAGGGAGATCGGGGGAGTTAAGGATAGGGGAGGGAGTGTGGTACAGAGTGGGGTTGACATCAATGGGGTCTTCAGGGACTTTTATGAGGAATTGTATCGGTCCGAGCCTCCACAGGAGGAGGGAGGGATGGACCGCTTTCTGGACCAAGTGAGGTTTCCGAAGGTGGAGGAGGAACTGGTAGAGGGATTAGGGGCCCCGATTGGGCTGGAGGAGCTGGCCAAAGGGATAGGGAGCATGCAGGCGGCGAAGGCACCGGGGCCGGATGGTTTCCCGGTCGAATTCTACAAGAAATATGTGGACCTGTTGGGCCCGTTGCTAGTTAGGACCTTCAATGAGGCAAGGGAGGGGGGGGGGGGGGCCTTGCCCCCGACGATGTCCCGGGAACTGATCTCCTTGATCCTGAAGCGGGACAAGGATCCCCTGCAGTGTGGGTCTTACAGGCCGATTTCGTTGTTAAATGTAGATGCCAAGGTGCTGGCGAAGGTCTTAGCCACGAGGATTGAGGATTGTGTGCCGCAGGTGATCCACGTAGACCAGACGGGATTCGTGAACGGGAGGCAGTTGAACGCGAATGTGCGGAGGCTCCTGAACGTTATTATGATGCCGGCGAGGGAGGGAGAGGCGGAGATAGTGGTGGCGATGGACGCTGAGAAGGCCTTCGATAGGGTAGAGTGGGGGTACCTGTGGCAGGTGCTGAAGAGGTTCGGGTTTAGGGAGGGGTTTGTCAGGTGGGTTAGGCTGCTCTATGAGGTCCCGATGGCGAGTGTGGCCACAAACAAGAGGAGGTCTGAGTACTTTTGGTTGCATCGAGGGACGAGGCAGGGGTCCCCCCTGTCCCCCCTGCTCTTTGCACTGGCAATTGAACCCCTGGCTATGGCACTGAGGGAGTCGAGGAACTGGAGGGGGCTGGTACGGGTGGGGAGGAGCAGAGGGTGTCGCTCTAGGTGGACGACTTTCTGCTATATGTGGCGGACCCGGTGGGGGGAATGCCGAAGGTAATGAGGATCCTTAGGGAGTTCGGGGATTTCTCAAGGTACAAGCTCAACATGGGAAAGAGCGAGTTGTTCGTGGTTCACCCAGGGGACCAGGAGAGGGGGATTGGCGAGCTCCCACTAAAAAGGGCGGAGAGGAGCTTCAGGTACTTGGGGGTCCAGGTGGCCAGGAGCTGGGGGGCCCTGCATAGACTTAATTTCACAAGGCTGGGGGAGCAAATGGAGGAGGGGTTCCAGAGGTGGGACGCGTTGCCGCTGTCCCTGGCGGGTAGGGTGCAGTCAGTTAAGATGACGGTGCTCCCAAGGTTTTTGTTCCTATTCCAGTGCCTCCCCATGTTTATCCCGAAGGCCTTCTTTAGGCGGGTCAACAGGAGCATAACGGGGTTTGTGTGGGCACGAGGGACTCAGAGGGTGAGAAGGATGTTCCTGGAGCGGAGTAGGGATTGGGGGGGGGGGGGGGGCTGGCACTGCCCAACCTCTGTGGGTGCTACTGGGCCGCCAATGCGGCGATGGTGCGCAAGTGGGCGATGGAGGGGGAGGGAGCTGCATGGCAGAGGCTGGAGACGGCGTCTTGTGAGGTTACGAGTCTGGAGGCGCTGGCAATGGCGCTGATGCCGCTCCCTCCAATGTGTGGACCCCAATACGGGGGAACCACCGGTTTGTCTCAGGGAGAATAGATGGAGGGTTTTCGGGGCGGCACAGGGCAGGGATAAGAAGGTTGGGGGACCGGTTTGTGGATGGGAAGTTCGCGAGCCTGGGTGAAATGGAGGAGAAGTATGGGCTCCCCCCATGGAACACCTTCAGATATTTACAGGTAAGGGCGTTTGCCAGGCGGCAAGTGGTGGAATTCCCGCGGCTGCTGCCACACACGGTACAGGACAGGGTGCTCTCGGGGGGCGGGGGGGGGGGGGGGGGATCTCTGCAACTTAGCAGGTGATGCAGGAGGAGGAGGAGGCCTTGGTGGCGGAGTTGAAAGGTAAGTGGGAGGAGTTGGGGGAGGAGATCGAGGAGGGGACGTGGGCAGATGCCCTAGGGAGGGTGAACTCTTCCTCTTCATGTGCGAGGCTCAGCCTCATACAGTTTAAGGTGCTGCACAGGGCACACAGGACAAGGATGAGCCGGTTCTTTGGGGGAGAGGACAGGTGTATTAGGTGCTCAGTGAGCCCAGCAAATTACACCCATATGTTCTGGGCATGCCCAGCGCTGGAGGAATTTTGGAAGGGCATAGCGAGGACGGTGTCGGGGGTGGTAGGATCCAGGGTCAAGCCGGGCTGGGGGCTCGCAATATTTGGGGTTGCAGGGGAGCCGGGAGTGCAGGAGGCGAAAGAGGCTGGTATTCTGGCCTTTGCGTCCCTGGTAGCCCGGCGAAGGATTCTTCTTCAGTGGAGGGACGCGAGGCCCCCAAGCGTGGAATCCTGGATCAACGATATGGCGGGGTTTATTAAATTGGAGAGGGTGAAATTCGCCTTAAGGGGATCGGTACAAGGGTTCTTTAGGCGGTGGCAACCGTTCTTGGACTTCCTGGCAGAACGGTAGACAATGGTCGGGATCTGAGGAGGTGTATATATTTGCTATGTTTGCTTTGTGTTAACTCGGGGTGTTAATTTATTTTTTGTGTAGAGGGGGAGGAGCGCACGGGGGTTGTTTTACTTTGTTCTGTATTTAATTCTATTGGGTTTCTTTTTCATTCTGTTGTTGATATTTTGTGAAAATCCTAATAAAATTTTTTTTTTTTTTTTTTTAAACAGTCATTAAACCTTTGCTCAGTAGGCTTCAATTTGAAATTATATTTGTGCACAAATAAAACTCTAGTCCACCCTACCTAACCTTTTGCAATTTACATTAAATCCTAAAACGGTGAATAATTTAGTCGACTGCCCTCACGTCAGTACTTTTTTAAATATAAATTTAGAGTACCCAATTCGTCTTTTCCAATTAAGGGTAAATTTAGCGCGGCCAATCCACCTACTCCACACATCTTTGGGTTGTGGGGGCGAAACCCACGCAAGCACGGGGAGAATGTGCAAACTCCACACGGACAATGACCCAGAGCCGCGATCGAACCTGGGACCTCGGCGCCGTGAGGCAGCAGGGCTAACCCACTGCGTCACCGTGCTGCCCTTCGTCAGTACTTTTTAAAGATATGAAACCGGCTGCTGTCTCCCACAATGCCGCCATCTCAAAAGTTCCAGCCCAGTTCATATTCTCCAGTAGTTTAAATGGTTTTCCCATTGCCTAGAACTGTTCATCTTGTTTTGACCGAATGCTGACGAGAGGCTGGGCCTGTAACTTCCTCCAGACTTCTGAGACCCCCCACGTTTCCTCCTATGGTGGCCTCTTTGTGTATCCCCAATTTTCATCACCATCAACAGCCACGCCTTCATCAATAGGCCCTAGCTCTGAAGCTCCCCCTCTAAATCTCTCCCACCTCTCTAGCTCTCTTTCCACTGCTCCTTGAAACCTACCTAGTCAACAAATAAGCGGAGAGATCAGATTGCTCTTCAGGTGGGCTGGCTGGTAAAAAAAAAAGATGGAAGAGGGGTGGAATAGCACAATCGTGGAGGCCTCGAAACATCTTTGGAAAGAGGCTGAAGGAACTAGCTACTGAAGAGAAATAAGTGGCCGAGGCAGCCTTTCGAACAATATACATTTAGTCATTTACTCCAAAACTGGAATGAATACCTGCAAAGCTTTCTCACCTCCTTAGAGGATCAGTATTGTATAATAAATAATTGATTTGAGATTCACAAACACGCTGAATTTTAGCTGTATCTGAACATGCAAAGCCAAAGGACCCAATGATTGTGAAGGGAGGTATTGTGGTTGAAGATGCTGAGCTGACTTCCGGTGGCGGCTATGGGGGAGTATGTCGCATACTTGGTGGCTCCCGATCTGGCCGGACTTTTGGACCTTTTTCCCCGGCTTGTTCGTGGTTTTGAGTCTTGAATTGGAAAGTGCGGACATTTAAGTACCGGATCCACACAGTGGGTGCATGGAACGGAGAACCCCAAGGGGCCGTTAAGAGAAGAAACAGAAAGATAAGCAAAGGGCTGGATAGAAGTGGCTGCTGAAGTTAACATGGCCGAGGTTCGGACCCCTGCTGCGACTGCCCAGCCATCGATGGAGGAGCTGATGCAGGTCATCCAAGAGGGCTTCGCCAGACAGAAACAAGATCGTCTCTCGACCCAATAAAGGAGTCGATTGATCGGATGGAACGTAGGCTGGATGCCCAGGATCGGACGATCCAGTAGTTGGAGATAGCTCTGGCGGACCAGGAGGAGCACCAAACGGTGGTTGAGCTGGAGGTGGGGATGCTGAAGGATCAGCAGAAGAGGCTGCTAGAAAAGGTGGAAGAGCTGGAGAACAGTGCACGTCAACAGAATTTGAGAATTGTCGGTCTCCCTGAGGGGCTGATGTGGGCGCTTTTGTGGTAAATATGTTCCAGACGCTTCTGGGGGAGGGGGCTTTTCCCCGGCAGCTGGAGGTGGACAGGGCGTACAGGGCGATGGCGAGGAAGCCACGGCCAGGGGGACCCCCCCCCCAAGGGTGATGGTGGTGCGGTTCCACAGATTTCTGGATAAAGAGTGTGTTCTCCAGTGGGCCAAATGTACCAGGAGCTGCAAGTGGGACAATAGCATATTGCGCGTCTATCAGGACTCGAGCGTGGAGGTGGCCAGAAGGAGGGCAGGCTTCAGGCAAGTGAAGGAGATCCTGTTCAAGAGGAAAGTGAAATTTGATCTCCTCTACCCGGCCCGCCTTTGGGTCACACACGAGGACCAGCACCATTACTTCGAGTCGCCCGAGGAGGTGATGGACTTTGCCAAGAAGGAGGGTCTGGCGCAGAACTGAGGACTTTTCCGGACTTAAGCAGCAGCGTCTTTCTCTTTTTTTGAACGATGTATATATGGTTTGATTGTTGTCCTTTCTCTTTTGTTTGTCTTTGAAGATTGGGTGAAGACGAGGGAGTAAAAGATATTCGGTCGTTGTTGGGTTTTTTGGTGTTTTGATGGGGGTGGTTGGTGGGGGCTTTCTGGGTTTTATCGGAATCACCTGATCACCTGGAACGTTAGAGGGCTGAATGGGCCAGTCAAGAGGGCCCGTGTGTTCGCGCACCTGAGGGCTCTGAAGGCGGATGGTGTGATGCTGCAAGAGACACACCTGTGAGTGACGGATCAAGTTAGGCTCAGGAAGGGTTGGGTCAGTCAGGTCTTCCATTCGGGGCTGGATACGAAGACGATTTTAATTAATAAGCGGGTGCAATTCCAGGTGGGCAGTATTGTTTCGGACAAGGGGGGGGGGGGGGGGGGGGGGGGGCGCCGTTATGTCATGGTGAGCGGCAAGCTGGAGGGGAGGAAGGTGGTATTGGTTAACGTCTATGTGCCAAACTGGGACGATGTTGATTTCATTAGGTGGATACTAGGGAAGATATCGGATTTGGACTCGCACAAGCTGGCGATGGGAGGGGATTTTAATATTGTTATTGACCCTGGCCTAGACCGGTCGTGCTCGAGAATGGGGATGGTGCCAGCGATGGCAAAGGAGTTGATAGGGTTCATGGAGCAGATGGGGGGGATGGACCCATGGAGGTTTAGGCAGCCGATGGCTAGGGAGTTTTCTTTCTACTCGCATGTACACAATACCCGGATCGACTTTTTCATTTTGAGTAGGGATGTGCTGGCGGGGGTGGTGGACACGGGGTACTCGGCCATCACTATCTCGGACCATGCCCCATATTAGGTGGAACTGCAGGTCAGTCAGGAGAGCCTCCAGTGCCCGTAGTGGCGATTGGACATGGACCTGTTGGCGAATGAGGCGGTGTGTGAGAGAGTAAGAAAGTGTGTGCTGGACTACCTGCAGGTCAATGACCTCCAAAGTCAGAGGCCTGATTAACCGACATGGCGAGCTTTCTCGGCCTGGAAAAGATCAAGTTCGCCTTGAGAGGCTGTTGATGGTGATGAAAATTGGGGATACACAAGAGGCCACCATAGGAGGAAACGTGGGGGGTCTCAGAAGTCTGGAGGAAGTTACAGGCCCAGCCTCTCGTCAGCATTCGGTCAAAACAAGATGAACAGTTCTAGGCAATGGGAAAACCATTTAACCTACTGGAGAGTATGAACTGGGCTGGAACTTTTGAGATGGCGGCATTGTGGGAGACAGCAGCCGGTTTCATATCTTTAAAAAGTACTGACGAAGGGCAGCACGGTGACGTTAGCCCTGCTGCCTCACGGCGCCGAGGTCCCAGGTTCGATCCTGGCTCTGGGTCACTGGCTGTGTGGAGTTTGCACATTCTCCCCGTGCTTGCGTGGGTTTCGCCCCCACAACCCAAAGATGTGCAGAGTAGGTGGATTGGCCGCGCTAAATTTACCCTTAATTGGAAAAAATGAATTAGGTATTCTAAATTTATATTTAAAAAAGTACTGACGTGAGGGCAGTCGACTAAATTATTCACCGTTTTAGGATTTAATGTAAATTGCAAAAGGGCAGGTAGGGTGGACTAGAATTTTATTTGTGCACAAATATAATTTCAAATTGAAGCCTACTGAGCAAAGGTTTAATGACTGTTTTTAAAAAATAAAAAAAGTTCTTAGCAGCTGTGCTGAAACGAAATGGCTTCATCCCTGGTAATCCCATTAGATCAACAGCCCATCCAGGGAACTACCTACTGTCAGAGACAGCTCTGCAGCCAAAAGGTGTTGTGGTAAGATGGAGTCAATTGTAAACACAGCAAGTAAACGATGGTTTAAAGTCCAGCTTTACAGAGCCAGCGGGTGGTGTATTTATCGAATTATTCTGGAGAATGAGAGCAAAGTGTTAGTAGACCATTAACCCGTTTGATTTCAGCAAAACTATTTGTTGGTGCAGAGCCCAAGGCCCGGCTGAGACAAAATGCTTTTTTTTTTGAAGAGAGGAGAATCACAAGCCTACATTTAATAACATAACAGGAATTCCAGAGCCTTGGTATCGTTAAACCAGATATTAGTTGGAAATGGGTAAACTCACAAATATAGAGGACACGAGGTCGGGTGAAGATGATTGGATGGTGATACTGAGCCCAAGATATGGGGTCAGAATTTTCTGGCCATTCCTATGGTCCTGCCGATAGCGCAGCACCCTCCCCCCTCCGGTTTTGCGGCAGCGAGGGGCACGTTCAATGGGAAACCCCCTTGACAATAAAGATCCCGCCGCTGGCCACTAGAGAGCTGCCCTGCGTCGCTGCAGAACGCACCACGGAAGGGGAGGAAAATCTCGCCCTATATTTAGTGTAAGAATCCAAAAATCATGACGCGCAGATTTAGTTTTTCCTCCATTCAAACAAGATTGTACAAAATACACAGTCATTTATTGCAACACCCTCATTTCCGAGTCATAGAAGGCAAGAGCAGGAGGAGGTCTTTTGGCCGTTCGAGCCTGCTCCGCCATTCATCACGATCATGGTCGGTCATCCAACTCAATAGCCTAATCCTGCTTTCTCCCCATAGCCTTTGATCCCATTCCCCCCAAGTGCTATATATGCCGCCTCTTGGATATATTCAATGTTTTAGCATCAACTACTTCCTGTGGGAATGAATTCCACAGGCTCACCACTCTTTGTGTGAAGAAATGTCTCCTTATCTCTGTCCGAAATGGTTTACCCTGAATCCTCAGACGGTGACCCGTGGTTCTGGACACACCCATCATTGGTAACATCTTCCCTGCATCTACCCGGTCTAGTCCTGTTAGAATTTTATAAGTCTCTATGAGATTCCCCCCTCATTCTTCTGAATTCCAGCAAGAACAATCCCAACCTAGTCAATCTCTCCTCATATGACAGTCCCACCATCCGTGGAATCAGTCTGGTCAACCTTCGCTGCACTCCCTCGAGAGCAAGAACATCCTTCCTCAGAAAAGGAGACCAAAACTGCACACAATACTCCAGGAGTCATAATCAAATAGAAGCTTTGGGTTAATCTGTGCCAAGAGCACTTACCTCCCCAGCAGAGAAGTGCTCAGCAGGTGTAATAGCACTTTGTGCTTCCGGACTCTCCGTATCATCAATATCGATACAGCTCACATTGCCCTGGAGACACTCTTCCCTTGGTTGAGAACTGGCACGAAGGAGTGCTTCTCTGTAAAATAGTGCACCGCTGTCACAAGAAGTGACAAGATTGGATTTCTTCTCAATCCTCTTAATCACAGATGAAACGATTACTCCAGTCGGCTGCTGCTTCTCTGAAGATGCTGACTCGGAACCACCTTCACCCGAATCGGGTTCCCCAACTCCGGCCAATTCTTCGTGCCGGTGCCCCGCGGCAGGTTCTGGAGGCACACAGCATTCCTGCACCTGCCTCGACGTCTGCAGCAGCATGCTAGACTTGGTATAAAAAAGCCCAATCCACATGTGAAGAATAAGTTTCACTTCCTTCATGGTCTCTTGGATGGTCGGATCCCAGGGTCTAGAACAAAAAGGGGGAGATGGGAGGAGAAAGCACATTTACAAGCACAATTATCAGACTCGGTTTTGTACAATCCTGCACAACAAATCTCATACATTTAAGAATCCAAGTGCAATCTCACTCACTCACTGGAGAAACCAAGCCTATCCAATTGAATAATCACGTGATACATTGGACATTGACTTTTGAGCATTTCTCCTCCCAATTTACTCTCTTCTATTGGAGATATTTGTCGTCTACTGGGCAACAATGTGGAGGAGATTATACACACTTTATATCATGGTGAGGTTGTGCGGTGGGGAAGGCATTTAATCAAGCAGGAGGGAACCATGCCCCTTCCCACCCCTCCGCCAATTGGGGCAATTGCCCAATCTCATCTTAATCCGGGGAGGGGGGGGGGGGGGTCCCACTGAAAGTCACCTTCCGCCCTCATGCTGACCCACCCCCTCCACACCCTTCCTCCATGACCCCTTCCCCGCAAACGGCCTCCTTTGGGCCTGAGGCAGTCTGTGATCCTGGACGGGCTGCTGTTCAATAATAAAGCTGCCGGTTTCGGAGTGGCTAGCAGATCCCGAAGGGCAGAGCTTCCTGCTCCTGTGCAACTGCTTCACCGGCCCGCAATACTGGCAGGCCTTCCCGGAGGAGGCAGTGCCGTTCTCTCGCCAGCTCTTCAGCCGACGGCAGAGACTCCCGTCGCCTCCATAAAATTCCCCCTTAGCATCTTTAGAGAACATGGGCTAATTAGGTGAAGACCATAAACTTTTGAATCAACTGCTGCTTTGGTTGGCGCATTTGCAAAGCTAGCGGCATGTCCCTTGATAGTGGAGGGGCGAGTTGGGGAGAATGGCATACTCTTATATACTGTCCACGATCATCCGTCCACACTGCGCCGGAAAAGCATCTCGCTGAGATCCAATGCAATCTCGCGTGATGTTGCAAAGGGAATCCCGCCGACAATTCGAGGGGTCATTTTTTAAGCAAATCTGCATATTAGAGCGAGGCTGTTAGTCTCACTTTAAGGTACAGATGCCCGGGGTACCTGAGGCTTTGGGATTCAATCCCTTCACCTCGGGGACCTTGGGCGAGCGCCGTTTGGTACTGGTCTTCACAAATGGGGATCAAGCGGAACGACCCTCGTGGGGGTCCCCAAGGGGATCGGAGGCCCCCAGCTGAATGTCCTATGGGCAGGGAGGTGCCCTGGCACTGCTGGTGCCACCTGGGTACTCTGGCAGTGCCCATCTGGCACCCTGGCAGTGTGACCCAGGTGGCAGTGCCATGGTGACAGGTTGGCACTGTTAAGGTGCCACGCTGGCATTTTCTGCGTGCGTGCGATCGGGCCGGGAGTGTGGGGGGCCGGGGGGCCAGGGGGCCTCCCATGTGGCGTTCGAGCTGGGGGGAGAGGTTGGGATCTTGTGGGCCCCGGATATCGGGATGCCATTTAAAAATGGCGCCCCGATCTCTCGCTACCACGGGGAATTCCGATGAGCGGAGCTTCCCATTGTACAAAACGGGGCTCTGTGCGGCCTCGGCCACGTGTTCCCCGTTCAAGCCCCTTATTCAACAGGAGTAGCGTTGAATAGCCACTTGTTTCTCAGCACTGCGGCTAAACACGCATGCTAGGGGACTTTGACAGGATCGCGCCCACTGTCTCCTATACATGAACATAGGGAAGAATAGGCTATTCAGCCCGAAGCCATATTCGCCATTCAATTAGATCATGGCTGATTAACAATTTAACTCTATTAAGAACAACCCTCATTTGTTATTCCTTTATACCTTTGTCCCAACAAAAATCTACCAATTGCCTTTTTTTAAGAGTTTTAATCCACCCTCAACATCAACAGCATTTTGGGAGGCGTGTTCCAGGCTTCCACTATCCTCTGTGTGAAGACGTGCTGCCTGACAACATCCTTGAACAACCACGCTCTGACTTTAAGGTTTTCTGAATCCCCCATCTTCAGACTGTCCTACCTGCACTTACAGTTCGGTACTTTTTAAAGAAAAGATTTCTCTTCCTCTTTCATCACAAATGCATCTTCAAACTGCCAAGATCAGTTGGGGCAATTGGACGAACCTGCTCTAGCGAAAAGCCTTTCCTGGTGGGAGTGCATATCAGAAGATTGGGTGTATGTTTCCCACCACCTTTCAATCATCATGGACAAAACCAACGGACAGAAATGCCAGATTTCCCGACTAGCGCTTCCTGCAGGCTAGGCTGTGCCTTGGGAGAGCAATTCCATCAGAATTCCCCTTCCTAATCAGCAATTCATGCACACATTCCTGACGCACAGGTTTAAAGGCTACTTGATGTGCCAATCTCTAACGTCGTTAAGAAAGTTTAACAGCATCTCTGAACCGGTGAAGCGCACCAGGAAACGGCTGGGGGAGAAATGAAAATGTTGAAAGATCTTTTTCCGTTAAAGACATAAATACAGTCCTGCACAACAAAATCAACGGCCTAAAGCCCGATGTTGCATCACTTCCTCATTTCTGAAAGCTTTAAACTATTTACCCATGTAGAGCCCGATTCACAGACTTCTCCAGTGAGTCATTCGTATATTTGCTGTCCCACTGGTATATGTATGGTCCTTTCCATTTGAATGTCACCTTCACAGTGTCCTTTTCCTCATGGACGGTGCGAGAACATTGGAACTCTTCATCCAACCTGCCCTGCGCTGAGTCAGCAGAATTATAATCTTTTCCCAGCGCGCCATTATTCTTCTGTGGAGTTGGCGTGGAATTTGTAACATTTTCCGAACGCGTGTCTTCGCGCCGGAAAGGTACCACCCTTCCAACTAACGTTCTTTCCTCACAGCCCCTTTCCTCATCCTTAGAGCCCATCTCTGACTGCAGCTGCGAAGCATGGGGCGTGTTTTGCAAGTCCACCGGGGGCAGCGGCATGTACTGACACACCACAAGCTCCTTCTCGGCCGGCACGGGGTTAGCACCAGCCAAACTCAGGGATTCTCTATCCCTCGGTGGCCGGGAATACGAGTGGTCTCCCAGGGGGTGAGAGCTGCGCGAGGCAGCCGACGATCGGCGGGCCAGCTCCTTAGCTACACGAGTCTGAGGATGATGGACCTGCGCGGCTCCGCGGCTGGAGACTGCCGGGGCTACACATGGAGGAGATTCTAAATCCAGGGAGGCAGCAGAATGGGACGGCTGACTTTCAGAAGATTCTCCGCCTGCGTCCTGGTGGCTTTCTGCTACAAGTGACATGATGTTTTGTACCCTTAATTCCGTGTTGGGCGAACGATCACGGTGGCTGTCAAGCAAACTGGGACTGGGACAATGGTTAAATTGCCCTTTGCTCGCTGTCGAAGTATCCATGTTGGTAGAACACATCTCGGGTGCCTGTTTCCATGTCAGGATGCATTGGCGTTTAGATTTTAGTACTGCTGTGATAGCTGCATTAATGGCCAGATCAGCAAGAATATTTAGTGCGTCCGTTTCTCCCTCATTGGTATCGACACCTTCCTGTGGAGTCTGGCCTGCCACCGCGGGAATCTTATTTTCACCCACTCTGTTTGATCCATTACCCAAGGGCTGCAGGGAGGCTGGTTCATTTTCAGAGGTGTTTTCCACAATGTTCCAGGTACAGACACCATACCTCGAAACTTGCTCCGTGTTTATTCCTGTAACACAAACTGTCAGATTTATAAAATCAGTCGTAATAGGATAGATGAGTAACAGCCTGTATGCTAAGTGACAGAAACATGCAACCGAGTGGAAGAAAGCAATCATTTTCGTATTTAATCAGGCAGGTATCGAAGACATATGGAGGTCTATCACCATGACTAGGTTTCCAAGCTTTCCAGCCATGCTTGAAAGTGGCCTGTCACTTTAAAACAATCACTGTGCCCTGCATCATTGATTTGCCTCATATTCGCTGCCTATCAGGCCTCTGAGTGTCAAGTCTTTGTCAGACACTTGGGTCCTTGAAAACAAGAGAGAGCCATACTCTTCCTTTGCTTCATCGCACTTCAGCTGAACAAAGCCCTGGTCAGACCACACCTGGCGAGCACGCCGCACCTGACGAGCACGACGCACCCGGCGAGCACGCCGCACCTGGCGAGCGGTACCAGTTCAATGTAGATCTACCAGAATTATACCTGGATTTGAAGGGGTTAAATTGTAAGGAGCGATAGCACAAACTCAGGTTGTGTTTCCTACAATTTAGAAGTTAAAGGGGTGATTTGATCAAAGCATTCAAGGTATCAGAATGGGACAAATAGAAAAGGTGGAGAGAAACTATTTTCACACAGGTTGGCCAGTTCGGACTCGGTGGTATAGTTTAAAACATAGAGCCAGACCTTTTGGGAATGAAATTAGGAAATGTTTTTTTAATTCTGCGCACAAACAGTGGCTGAAGTTAGAGATACTCTTCCATAAATGGTAAAATCATGCTGGATCAACTGAAGTAATTGAAGTTATCGAGGGGCAAGTGACAAAGCCAGAGGGGTGAGCCGCTGCCCCGGTCTTCAGCTGTCATGGCCCTAGAAGTCTTTCTATTCCTCTTTCCTCCTTTGCGATGACCTTGAAAAGTTACCCCTTAGGCCATGTCTTTGGTCACCCGCTCTACCATTGTTTTATGGCGGGGGGGGGGCGCTTGGTGCCAGATTTTGTGTTGCGACGGTCCTGTGAAATACCCTGGAATGTTTTAGTGCATTAAAGGCACAAAATAAAAACAAGTTGTTCTCCTTCGCAAAGGGGCGGAGGTACTTTCAAAGCGGCCGAGATGCTTTCAAAATCTTTGACCCCCCCCCACCCGACTGAGGCACAATGTGTATTTAGATTCTAAAAGTTGAGAACAAATTGAAAAGCAAAAGGTGGGTGCTGTGATATTCTACATTTCTCAGTTAGGAGGGAATTCCCTCACAATTTTCTCCTGGTCTTTTATGGGAATAGTGTGCTGATTAAATTATTACCCCTGGGGAATGGGAACAGAGGAATATACAAACCTAGAAATATGCCATTGGACCCGGCCATTTAACCAGATCATGGCTGAGCTTCTGCCTCAATGCTATCTTCCCGCATTATCCCAGTTTCCCTTCATTTCATTGGTGCATCAAAATCTATTGAACTCTGCTCTGCATATACTCAATGACCGAGTGTCCACAGCCCTGTGGGATAAGGAATTCTAAAGATTCACCACCCGCTGTCTGAAGAAATGCTACCTCATCTCAGTCCTGCCTCTTATTAGACCATAGAACATAGAACATACAGTGCAGAAGGAGGCCATTCGGCCCATCGAGTCTGCACCGACCCTCTTAAGCCCTCACTTCCACCCTATCCCCGTAACCCAAGAACCCCTCCTAACCTTTTTGGTCACTAAGGGCAATTTATCATGGCCAATCCACCTAACCTGCACGTCTTTGGACTGTGGGAGGAAACCAGAGCACCCGGAGGAAACCCACGCAGACACGGTGGGAACGTGCAGACTCCGCACAGACACTGACCCAGCGGGGAATCGAACCTGGGACCCTGGCGCTGTGAAGCCACTGTGCTATCCACTTGTGCTACCGTGCTGCCCTTCCACTTGTGCTACCGTGCTGCCCTAAGTCATAAAAGCAGAATTATGCCATTCGGCCCATCGAGTCTGCTCCGCCATTCAATCATGGCTGATATGTTTCCGTATCCCCTGGTTCCAGATGCCCAACCATGGAAATATCCTCTCTGTAACTACCCTGCTGAGCCCGGTGAGAATTTTACACACTTTAATGAGGTCGCCGCTTATTGTTCTAAATTCTAGAGAATTCAGGCCCCAATCTCCTCAATCTTTCCTGCTGGGCGCAGATACAACGAATAAGGTGATCATTTTGTGTACTTATCGATAGTTGCTTCTTCCTTTAAAGAGGAAAAAGTTATATTTCTTCCTAAGCTTCATTCTTCTCTGAAGCTTTCTGAAAGCATTGCTCCAAATTAATTACTGGTACAAGGATGTGCCTCACTAACAGTGTAACCGGGGGTACAATGCTAACTCAGGATTTACCGGTGCACCAGACGGCAAGGAGGGCAGCAATCTGAAATTCCACTCACCGGTTTCAGCATATTGTCTGGACAGCTTCTTCGGCCCAGGCCTCCCTGCGCCCCTGCAGTTGCCGACACCTTTTCTTGCTGCGGTGGCTCGTTTCAAGTGGGTTTGAGAAGGCGCTCCTCCGGCTGCCTTCGGTTTCTTCTTTTTCACCTCTGGTGGGGCCGGCGGTTCGGTGGAGACATCTTTACCCGATTGCTTCAGGGTCCTTTTATTATTGCGAGCAGACTGTGACCTCGTGGAGTATCCCAGGCTCGCTGAGGTAGCACTGGCTGTCTCACGGCTGGGTACTTCACTGTGGGCTGCACAACTGGAGATTTTGAGGACTCCCACCGCTTCTGCTTTGGCACCCGGTTTGCTCACGGCGCCGGCAAGCAAAGGTTTAGCTACCTTCCTTGTCACTTTGCCGGGGCTTTTGCCAACTGCCTTACAGACAATCGCTTTGCCGGTTGCATTAGCTCTCCCCCCAGCCTTGCATTGGTGTCCGTTTGTCCTTGCTTTAGATCTACTCTTGGTTCCATATCGAGGAGGCATACTCGCCGCGGGCAAGCCCACAGGCCTGGTATCTTTTCCTTCAACCTTTCGGAGTCTTGAAATCCTTTTATGCTTTGGGAACGCAGCATCCGGGGGCTTTGATTCCGAAGCACGAGAATGACACGAGACCTTATTCACGGCCCCAGAGCTTTGGCTCAAGTTGAGAGAGTCCCCTTGAAGTTTCAAGACCGTTGATATGGGAAGTATGTAGCTCGCAGAGTCAGCAAAATAAAGGGAAAGTTGGGAGATTCTTGTGCTCCAGCAATCTCCAGGAAGAGGCGGCACTGCTTTGTTTGATGGGGCACCAGTCGTAGTTGCAGGGCCATTGTCTGCGGTCACACCCTTGGCTCTCATAGACTGCTCTGGAGTCATTTTGAAATATTCAACAAGGTGATCCTCAACCAGTTTGTTCCGTGGGACTGCCCGAGCTCCAGCGGATTTTAGACCCTTCATCACAGCGTAGCCAATACCGGGAAGGAGCGGAGTAATCCTATTCTGGGAAAGCGTGCGGGTAACCCGAACCATTCCTACGATGGCAAAGAAATTCAACATTACACAAGATTAGGGAAAACAATATTATTAACATCTCAAATATTTAACAAATTCTGCATCTTTTTTCAGAAACCTATGAATATAATTTAAAAACTGGAAAAATAAACATTAACATTCCAGTTACCCAACTTATGTTTTATCTATGTATACTTCTTTCCCCTTCTAAAGTGCTACAGGTCTGTATACCGTCTTCTACAGGTGAGCCAGCTAGCACAGGGTGACATTTAGACCACTTCACAAGGTCTCCTGATGGCTCAGTTGATGAAAGTAGCAAACACACAAGGCTCTGTGCCGATCAAAATGCAATTTCTGCAATCGGTCTCGTTTCCAAGGAGTGGAGGGGAAAGCAAAAATCAGTCAGGGCTTCCCACTCCTGATATAAACGGCCACTGTAAAGTGTGGGTATGAACTTCTCACGAACAATTAGGGATAGAACATAAGAACTAGGAGCAGGAGTAGGCCATCTGGCCCCTCGAGCCTGCTCCACCATTCAATGAGATCGTGGCTGATCTTTTGTGGACTCAACTCCACTTTCCGGCCCGAACACTATAACCTTTAATCCCTTTATTCTTCAAAAAACGATCTATCTTTATCTTAAAAACATTTAATGAAGGGGCCTCTACTGCTTCACTGGGCAAGGAATTCCATAGATTCACAACCCTTTGGGTGAAGAGGTTCCTCCTAAACTCAGTCCTAAATCTACTTCCCCTTATTTTGAGGCTATTCCCCCTAGTTCTGCTTTCACCCGCCAGTGGAAACAACCTGCCCGCATCTATCCTATCTATTCCCTTCATAATTTTATATGTTTCTATAAGATCCCCCCTCATCCTTCTAAATTCCAACGAGTACAGTCCCAGTCTACTCAACCTCTCCTCGTAATCCAACCCCTTCAGCTCTGGGATTAACCTAGTGAATCTCCTCTGCACACCCTCCAGTGCCAGTACGTCCTTTCTCAAGTAAGGAGACCAAAGCTGAACACAATACCCCAGGTGTGGCCTCACTAGCACCTTATACAATTGCAGCATAACCTCCCTAATCTTGAACTCCATCCCTCTAGCAATGAAGGCCAAAATTCCATTTGCCTTCTTAATCACCTGTTGCACCTGTAAACCAACTTTTTGCGACTCATGAACTAGCACAACCAGGTCACTCTGCACAGCAGGATGCGCTATAAATGCTGGCCTTGCCTGCGACCCCACATCATTTCCTTTAAAAACGAGGGTGCAACAGTCACGTGGGCGGTGATATCTCCTTACAGGTTAACGTCCAACCCAAAGCTCACTCCCTCAGCTTACAGGCGAAGAAACTGTCACTTGCACGAGGCACAGGTGGTACTTGCCGAACTGCACCACGCCAGGAGTCAAATATTTTCAGGAGGGCAGCAGCAGATAAATGGAGGGAAAGAGCCAAAAGGTCTTTTTCACAGTGAAACCATGTTGACAAAAAATATCAGCTGAATTTTGCCCGTGTAACTAAACATGCGCCGCCTATCCCCTTTTGGTGATGGTGGGAGGGGGCGCAGTAAATGTACGAACCTCGACCACGAAAGGATCCAGCTAATAATCAAGATAATCAATAAGATAATCAAATAAAAGACAAAACGACAGGGGCAGGACGGTGGCGCAGTGGTTAGCACTGCTGCCTCACGGCGCCGAGGTCCCAAGTTCGATCCCGGTACTGGGCCACTGTCCGTGTGGAGTTTGCACATTCTTCCCGTGTGTGCGTGGGTTTCGCCCCCACAACCCAAAGATGTGCAGGATAGGTGGATTGGCCGCGCTAAACTGTCCCTTAATTGGAAAAAATGAATTGGGTGCTCCAAATTTTAAAAAAAAACAAGATTTTTTAAAGACAAAACGACACAACCATTTTTAACGACGCACACTCAAGGGTCTTAAAAATATCTGATGATGTTTGATGACCTTTAAGAGGAGGGCAAAGGGCTGCCTGCATTACAAGGAGCAGAAGTATAGAATAGTCGGTATACCTTTAAGGTGAGATATTCTGGATTCTTTGAAAATGAACACAGCTTGCAACACATTGTGGGTAGGCTCGTCACTCCCTGCAGAACATGAAACAAAATGTCCATTATTGGAATGGAAGGATTTCTCAATTCAGTTGTTGAAACATTCAAGTTTTTCCTTATCTGCGTACTTACCACCGGTGAAGCAGGAGACAGAAGCGCTGAACAACACGAGTAGCCCCTGATCATTTAAGCACTTTACAATCGCCTGGAACAAAAAGCAACACATGTACACCCACTGAAATTCCAAGTGTGTAAGCATAGGAACATGGAAAAAAAGAAGAAGAGGCTGAAAAGTTATTCAAGAATTTGTATTTAGGCAACGCTTTTAATAGAGAATAAAACCTCCCAACACTTTGCCAGGAAGAAACAGACGGACTCCAAGATTTTGGGAATGAATCCCATAGACAATTGAAGTGTCACAATCGGACAATGCACTGTTTTTCTCCACCAACGCATCAGAGAAAAGCAGTTTTAATTTTTAATTTTGTTTTTACATTTCGCCAGCCTTTTTGCTCAGGCCATTTTGAAATGGGAAGACAATAATGTAAAAAAAAAAAAACCTGCCTTGTGTTTGTTTTTAATCAACCCATCAACGACTTGGATGCAAAGTTGTTCATCTGGTTCTCCTCCTACCCGCCCCCTCTCTCTTTGTACTCTTTTAATAAAACCAATAATCAATAAATTCAACAAAAATGACAGGAGTGACAGTCCCTGGTGAGGCACTGTAACTAAAAACAAAAAAAAATTGTGGAAAGGAAACTTAACTAATCCAAATTAAAGTGTCATTCCCGGGGGGTGATGATGCACCCCAGCGCCCATTGTGCCCACGGCACAATGTAGCGTTCTGGCAGGCACCCTGTGCTCCCTCTCCAAGGCCACTCCGCTGCAAACATAGCTGTGGTTGAATGGGCAGACAATCGGATCCAACAACCCCCTCAACCACCCATTGCCTGGATCTATGAATGGCCAATTTGTCCAGACCCAGGAGCAGGCACATACAAGAAGGTATTTCACCCTCCTCGCCTCCCTCCTCACTGGTTGAAGTGTCTCTTCATATATGCTCAAGTGAAACCCAAATTAATGCCCCTTACCTGCACATAATTAAACACAATTATACAATTTTTTTTTTATTAAATATTTTATTGAAAATTTTTGGTCAACCAACACAGTACATTGTGCATCCTTTACACAATATTATAACAACACAAATAACAATGACCTATTTTATAAACAAAAAATGAATAAATAATAAATAACAAAAATTAAAACTAGCCCTAATTGGCAACTGCCTTGTCACAAGTAACACTCTCCAAAAATATAATTTAACAGTCCAATATAGCAACGACCTATACATACTATACAGTATATATTAACAACCCTGAGAGTCCTTCTGGTTCCTCCTCCCCCCCCCACCCCTCGATCCTGGGCTGCTGCTGCTGCCTTCTTTTTCCCATTCCGTCTATCTTTCTGCGAGGTATTCGACGAACGGTTGCCACCGCCTGGTGAACCCTTGAGCCGACCCCCTTAGGACGAATTTAATCCGCTCTAGCTTTATAAGCCCCGCCATGTCATTTATCCAGGTCTCCACCCCCGGGGGCTTGGCTTCTTTCCACATTAGCAATATCCTGCGCCGGGCTACTAGGGACGCAAAGGCCAAAACATCGGCCTCGCTCGCCTCCTGCACTCCCGGCTCTTGTGCAACCCCAAATATAGCCAACCCCCAGCTTGGTTCGACCCGGACTCCTACTACTTTTGAAAGCACCTTTGTCACCCCCATCCAAAACCCCTGTAGTGCCGGACATGACCAAAACATATGGGTATGATTCGCTGGGCTTCTCGAGCACCTCGCACACCTATCCTCCACCCCAAAAAATTTACTGAGCCGTGCTCCAGTCATATGTGCCCTGTGTAATACCTTAAACTGAATCAGGCTTAGCCTGGCACACGAGGACGACGAGTTTACCCTGCTTAGGGCATCTGCCCACAGCCCCTCCTCGATCTCCTCCCCCAGCTCTTCTTCCCATTTCCCTTTTAGTTCATCTACCTTAGTCTCCCCTTCGTCCCTCATTTCCCTATATATATCTGACACCTTACCATCCCCCACCCATGTCTTTGAGATCACTCTGTCCTGCACCTCTTGTGTCGGGAGCTGCGGGAATTCCCTCACCTGTTGCCTCGCAAAAGCCCTCAGTTGCATATACCTGAATGCATTCCCTTGGGGCAACCCATATTTCTCGGTCAGCGCTCCCAGACTCGCGAACTTCCCATCCACAAACAGATCTTTCAGTTGCGTTATTCCTGCTCTTTGCCACATTCTATATCCCCCATCCATTCCCCCCGGGGCAAACCTATGGTTGTTTCTTATCGGGGACCCCCCCAAGGCTCCAGTCTTTCCCCTATGCCGTCTCCACTGTCCCCAAATCTTCAGTGTAGCCACCACCACCAGGCTTGTGGTGTAGTTCCTCGGTGAGAACGGCAATGGGGCTGTCACCATGGCCTGTAGGCTAGTCCCCCTACAGGACGCCCTCTCTAATCTCTTCCACGCCGCTCCCTCCTCCTCTCCCATCCACTTACTCACCATTGAAATATTAGCGGCCCAATAATACTCACTTAGGCTCGGTAGTGCCAGCCCCCCCCTATCCCTGCTACGCTGTAAGAATCCCTTCCTCACTCTCGGGGTCTTCCTGGCCCACACAAAACCCATGATGCTCTTTTCAATCCTTTTAAAAAAAGCCTTCGTGATCACCACCGGGAGGCACTGAAACACAAAGAGGAATCTCGGGAGGACCACCATCTTAACCGCCTGCACCCTCCCTGCCATTGACAGGGATACCATATCCCATCTCTTGAAATCCTCCTCCATCTGTTCCACCAACCGCGTTAAATTTAACCTATGCAATGTGCCCCAATTCTTAGCTATCTGGATCCCCAGGTAACGAAAGTCCCTTGTTACCTTCCTCAACGGTAGGTCCTCTATTTCTCTACTCTGCTCCCCTGGATGCACCACAAACAACTCACTTTTCCCCATGTTCAATTTATACCCTGAAAAATCCCCAAACTCCCCAAGTATCCGCATTATTTCTGGCATCCCCTCCGCCGGGTCCGCCACGTATAGTAGCAAATCGTCCGCATACAAAGATACCCGGTGCTCTTCTCCTCCCCTAAGTACTCCCCTCCACTTCTTGGAACCCCTCAACGCTATCGCCAGGGGCTCAATCGCCAGTGCAAACAATAATGGGGACAGAGGGCATCCCTGCCTTGTCCCTCTATGGAGCCGAAAATATGCAGATCCCCGTCCATTCGTGACCACGCTCGCCACTGGGGCCCTATACAACAGCTGCACCCATCTAACATACCCCTCTCCAAAACCAAATCTCCTCAACACCTCCCACAAATAATCCCACTCCACTCTATCAAATGCTTTCTCGGCATCCATCGCCACTACTATCTCCGTTTCTCCCTCTGGTGGGGCCATCATCATTACCCCTAACAACCTCCGTATATTCGTGTTCAGCTGTCTCCCCTTCACAAACCCAGTTTGGTCCTCGTGGACCACCCCCGGGACACATTCCTCTATTCGCATTGCCATTACCTTGGCCAGGACCTTGGCATCTACATTTAGGAGGGAAATAGGTCTAAAGGACCCGCATTGTAGCGGGTCCTTTTCCTTCTTTAAGAGAAGCGATATCGTTGCTTCAGACATAGTCGGGGGCAGTTGTCCCCTTTCCTTTGCCTCATTAAAGGTCCTCGTCAGTACCGGGGCGAGCAAGTCCACATATTTTCTATAGAATTCGACTGGGAATCCATCCGGTCCCGGGGCCTTTCCCGCCTGCATGCTCCTAATTCCTTTCACCACTTCTTCTACCTCGATCTGTGCTCCCAGTCCCACCCTTTCCTGCTCTTCCACCTTGGGAAATTCCAGCCGATCCAAGAAGCCCATCATTCTCTCCCTCCCATCCGGGGGTTGAGCTTCATATAATTTTTTATAAAATGTCTTGAACACTCCATTCACTCTCTCCGCTCCCCGCTCCATCTCTCCTTCCTCATCCCTCACTCCCCCTATTTCCCTCGCTGCTCCCCTTTTCCTCAATTGGTGTGCCAGCAACCTGCTCGCCTTCTCCCCATATTCGTACTGTACACCCAGTGCCTTCCTCCATTGTGCCTCTGCAGTGCCTGTAGTCAGCAAGTCAAATTCTACATGTAGCCTTTGCCTTTCCCTGTACAGTCCCTCCTCCGGTGCTTCCGCATATTGTCTGTCCACCCTCAAAAGTTCTTGCAGCAACCGCTCCCGTTCCTTACTCTCCTGCTTCCCTTTATGTGCCCTTATTGATATCAGCTCCCCTCTAACCACCGCCTTCAACGCCTCCCAGACCACTCCCACCTGGACCTCCCCATTATCATTGAGTTCCAAGTACTTTTCAATGCACCCACTCACCCTTAGACACACCCCTTCATCTGCCATTAGTCCCATGTCCATTCTCCAGGGTGGGCGCCCTCCTGTTTCCTCCCCTATCTCCAAGTCCACCCAGTGTGGAGCGTGATCCGAAATGGCTATAGCCGTATACTCCGTTCCCCTCACCTTCGGGATCAATGCCCTACCCAGCACAAAAAAGTCTATTCGCGAGTAGACTTTATGGACATAGGAGAAAAACGAGAACTCCTTACTCCTAGGTCTGCTAAATCTCCACGGGTCTACACCTCCCATCTGCTCCATAAAATCTTTAAGTACCTTGGCTGCTGCCGGCCTCCTTCCAGTCCTGGACTTCGACCTATCCAGCCCTGGTTCCAACACCGTATTAAAATCTCCCCCCATTATCAGCTTTCCCATCTCTAGGTCTGGAATGCGTCCTAGCATCCGCCTCATAAAATTGGCATCATCCCAGTTCGGGGCATATACGTTTACCAAAACCACCGTCTCCCCCTGTAGTTTGCCACTCACCATCACGCATCTGCCCCCGTTATCCGCCACTATAGTCTTTGCCTCGAACATTACCCGCTTCCCCACTAATATAGCCACCCCCCTGTTTTTCGCATCTAGCCCCGAATGGAACACCTGCCCCACCCATCCTTTGCGTAGCCTAACCTGGTCTATCAGTTTCAGGTGCGTTTCCTGTAACATAACCACATCTGCCTTAAGTTTCTTAAGGTGTGCGAGTACCCGTGCCCTCTTTATCGGCCCGTTCAGCCCTCTCACGTTCCACGTGATCAGCCGAGTTGGGGGGCTTCCTACCCGCCCCCCCCCCCCCTTGTCGATTAGCCATCACCTTTTTCCAGCTCCTCACCCGGTTCCCACGCAGCTGTATCTCCCCCAGGCGGTGCCCCCCCGCCCATCCTCTCCCATACCAGCTCCCCCCAGCAGCAGCAACCCAGTAATTCCCCCCTCCCACCCCCCCCCGCTAGATCCCCCGCTAGCGTAATTACTCCCCCCATGTTGCTCCCAGAAGTCAGCAAACTCTGGCTGACCTCGGCTTCCCCCCGTGACCTCGGCTCGCACCGTGCGACGCCCCCTCCTTCCTGCTTCTCTATTCCCGCCATGATTATCATAGCGCGGGAACCAAGCCCGCGCTTCTCCCTTGGCCCCACCCCCAATGGCCAACGCCCCATCTCCTCCACCTCCCCTCCTCCCCCATCACCACCTGTGGGAGAGAGAAAAGTTACCACATGGCAGGATTAGTACATAAAACCCCTCTTCGCCCCCCACCACTTTGTTCGAACGTTCTTTTTAATAACCCGCTCATTCCAGTTTTTCTTCCACAATAAAAGTCCACGCTTCATCCGCCGTCTCAAAGTAGTGGTGCCTCCCTCGATATGTGACCCACAGTCTTGCCGGTTGCAGCATTCCAAATTTTATCTTCTTTTTATGAAGCACCGCCTTGGCCCGATTAAAGCTCGCCCTCCTTCTCGCCACCTCCGCACTCCAGTCTTGATAAACGCGGATCACCGCGTTCTCCCATTTACTGCTCCGAGTTTTCTTCGCCCATCTAAGGACCATTTCTCTATCCTTAAAACGGAGGAATCTCACCACTATGGCTCTGGGAATTTCTCCTGCTCTCGGTCCTCGCGCCATCACTCGGTATGCTCCCTCCACCTCCAACGGACCCGCCGGGGCCTCCGCTCCCATTAACGAGTGCAGCATCGTGCTCACATATGCCCCGACGTCCGCTCCCTCCACACCTTCAGGAAGACCAAGAATCCTCAGGTTGTTCCTCCTTGCGTTGTTTTCCAGTGCCTCCAACCTTTCCACACATCGTTTCTGATGTGCCTCCTGCGTCTCCGTCTTCACCACCAGGCCTTGTATATCGTCCTCATTCTCGGCTGCCTTTGCCTTCACGACCCGAAGCTCCCGCTCCTGGGTCTTTTGTTCCTCCTTTAGCCCTTCGATCGCCTGTAGTATCGGGGCCAACAGCTCTTTCTTCATTTCCTTTTTGATCTCTTCCACACAGCATTTCAAGAACTCTTGTTGTTCAGGGCCCCATGTTAAACTGCCACCTTCCGACGCCATCTTGGTTTTTGCTTGCCTTCCTTGCCGCTGTTCTAAAGGATCCACTGCAATCTGGCCACTCTCTCCTCCTTTTTCCATCCGTATCCAGGGGGGATTCCCTTCTGGTTTACCGCACAGTGTTTTTAGCCGTCAAAATTGCCGTTGGGGCTCCTATCAAGAGCCCAAAAGTCCGTTTCACAGGGAGCTGCCGAAACGTGCGACTCAGCTGGTCATCGCCGCACCCGGAAGTCTTTCCACAATTATACAATTGACAGACAGGACCACAGTTTAACATCAGACATCGAAACTGGAGGGAGGTCTTTAAGGCCATCTCAAAGGTGGTGCATGTGAGATAATCAGGGTGTCGGACCAGTCCGGGCTGCCTTCGCCTCGCTGATTGCCCAAAGGCGGGTCCTGTTAGGGTGGAGGTCAGCTTCTCTGCCCTGTGCCTCGGCGTGGCGGGGGGCACCTGCTAGAATTTTTGGCACTCGAGAAGGTGAAGGTTGGGTTGACGGGGAGGATGGAAGGGTTCTACAATTCATGGGCATTGGTTATCATGCACATTCAAGAATTGGGTGCCATCGAACATTTTGTGTGTGTGTGTGGGGGGGGTGGGGTAATGTTTATTGGTTACCCGGTATGGGATGACCATGGATTCTCTTTTGGTCTTTCTTATTTTGTATTGGGGATGTAGGGGGGAGGTTTGGGTTTGTTGGTTGGGGAATTGCTATTGTATTTGTTATTGTTGGTTATCTGTTATTGGGTGTATATTTGATGTAAAAGTGGAAAATGAGGAGGATAAAAATATTTTTTTTACATATATATATTTATATATATTTAAAAAATCGGACTTGAAACACAGTGGGCGGGATTCTCGATCCCACGCCGGGTTGGAGAATCGCCGGGGGCGCGGGACATTCCTGCCATGCCGCTCCGACGCCGGGCCACTGATTCTCCGCCGCCGGTCAGGGGTGGCGATCTGGAGGGGGCCTACCTCCTTCTGTGCGGCCCGCTGTAAAGTCCCCGACATGTTGCTCCGCGCCGGCATGGAGACGGCAACCACGCGCATGCGCGGGCGCAGAGACGGCCGTCGCGCGCATGCGCGGACCTGCGCCGGCCATGCAGGGCCGCCTTTCGGCGCCGAAGCAGCGCGCAGCTCTCCGGCGCCGTGCCAGCCCCCTGAACAGCGGTGAATTGCTGGGCCAGGAGGCCCGTTGACGCCGGCGTGACACCACGCCGGTGTTTACGCAGGCATCAACACTTGGCCGGGATTTCGGAGAATCCCGGCCAGTAGCCCCAACAACGCAGCACTCCCTCAATACAGCAGTGCCACCAAACCCTTCTGACTCAACGAGACAAGAACAACATCATTTATTCAAACTGATGACCATCAAATGCCTTTAGCCTAGAACAAAGACCCGTGCATTCCAACTCTTACCAGGTTCTTTTTCTTCATTTCATCTACGAAAGGACCCAGCTGAGGGCCTTCTCCTCTCTCCATGTATTCCACCAGCTCATACCAACTGCAATATAAACCTTCCAAACAAACTGAAACAAAGCCAAAAGAATGGGTCAATGTTTCAGCCAGGCATCTTTATGCAGCTTAATACGTGGAGCCAAGCAAATAAAATTACCTTCTTTAAGTTTGTAACTTTGTCTTTCAAAAACTGCCTGCGGCAGTTTGCTTCTCAGTTCATCAATTCTCATAACATATTCAATTTCAAGCTCTGCAGGTCTGAATAAAAACATAACAGCAGATGAAAAATGTTATTATTTTACGGGAATGATGCACAATCATGTGCATTTTTTCGGCTGTGCAATCCGTATTAACCTTTCGCATTGCAAACTGTTCACAAATTGCACAACCTTTTGTGACGGTTACACACTGGGGAAGGTTTGTAGGGGGACAGGACGGCAGGGCAGTGGCAGCTGACATTTATCTTGATCAGTCACCTCAACAGGAGGTCAAGGCTCAAGACACTAGAATCATAGAATTTAGGAGGAGGCCATTCGGCCCATCGAGTCAGCACCGGCTCTTGGAAAGAGCACTACTTAAGCCCTATCCTCATAACCCAGTAACCCTACCCAACCTTTATTTTTGGACATTAAGGGCAATTTATCATGGCCAATCCACCTAACCTGCACATCTTTGGACTGTGGGAGTGAAACCGGAGCACCCGTAGGAAACCCACTCAGACACAGGGGAGAACATGCAGACTCCGCGCAGAGAATGACCCAAGCCGGAATCAAACCTGGGACTCTGGAGCTGTGAAGCAACTGTGCTAACCACTGTGCTACCGTACTGCTATGTGCTAGCATCAAAGCCAACATGCTCCTCAGATTTGTCCGGAGAGAACTAAACGTGGTCCTCCTTTCCGGCTCCGGGAAAATTAATTTTCCCTCAAAATGTGAAAACCAGTTCTTTACTTCGCTCTTTTCCATTGCTTTCATTGGCTTTTTGATGCCATCCTGCCGACATTCGTTTGGGTGGGTGGGTGGGGGTGAATTGGGCGCCACCTTCTGGCAATGTGGAGTCATTACATTACAGCGATTGCAGTCGATACACTACATCAATAAGACTTGCGTTTCTATCGCACTTTTCATGACCACCGGACATCTCAAAGTGCTTTACAGCCAATGAAGTATGAGCTGTGGGCACTGTTATTCTGTAGGAAACGCAGCAGCCAATTTGTGCACAGCAAGCTCCCACAAACAGCAATGCGATAATGACCAGGTATTCTGATTCAGCGATATTGATTGAGGGATAAATAATGACCAGGAACCAAGATAACTACCCCGTCCTTCTTCAAAATAATGCCATGGGATCTTTTATGTCCTTTCAAAACAGCCAGAGGGGCACACATTTAATATCTCCTCCACATGATGGCACCTGCGGCAGTGCAGGAACTCCCTCAGTACTGCGCTGGGGAATCAGCCCTATTATTATACTTTCACATCCTTTCAGGGAAGGACTTTTGCAAAAAAATCAAAAGGTGGACATGAAAACCATCCACAAACACACCAATCTTCCAAAGTTTTCCAATAACCAATCAAATAGTACCGATTATCTCTTATAATGTCCTGTTATTATTTCTGATATCTTTTTTACACATGAACCTAATTTCCGACCCGCATGGCTAGGTGTTAGGAAAACAAAGGCAGTTTTAAGGGATTTATATTTATATGGACAAACATTAGAAATAAGGTATAGTTTTAGGTAGGCTTAATTTAATGTTTATGAGCTGTTGGAGAGACGTGGCTTTGGAGTGCAGCGGAAAGCCCCCTCTGGGAGGTGAGCGTGTAACCCGGGCGGTAATTACTGACTGAGATGCGTGCCAATTAAATATATTGGGTTTTCTTTAAAAAGCAAACTCTTGCCCTGCTCCCGAGAAGCTGAGCCAGGTGCTTTCCGGAGCGCTTCGGCTGGGCAATAGAAATGGGCCGTGGGAGGCGCTGCTGGACGGGGCATAGCCTGGGATTTGTCCCAGTGCACAGCGTGTAGGCTCTGCCCATGGGTGGGGGGTGGGGGGAGAGTAAATCTGTGGCTTCGGTAAATAACCAATGAAAAGTGGGGGAGTGAGGTCTGGGGCTTGCGGCTGTCGAGCATTCTCCCTGTGCTTGGTTGGTCACTGTTTTTGCCCGGGTACACAGCAATCACTGAAAACTGGTGGGCAGGTCACAAAGGTTCAGGCATTGTGGAACTGGACAAGGATAGGGATGAGGTGGCTGAGACCCCCCCCTCAATCTGGTGCACACTTTGCAGTTTGGGATCTGGTACCTCCGCATTGTTTTTCGGAAGGGTGTATAGTGTAGCTTCATCAGAATTATTTCTGATCTTAGTACTGATCGTTCATATAGGTTCTGTAAACTTGGATTGTTTTCCCTGAAATTCAGAAAATACAGGAGTGATCAAGATGTTAGAATCGAAAGCAGGATTTGAACTGAATGTGGCTACAGGTACAGTGTGTCAAATCTGGAGATCTGAAGTCCAGATATTTTTTTAAGTTGCCATGCTGGGTAAACAACTTAATGGCGTGTTTGGCTGCCGTGGCAAGGTGGCTTGCCTGTCTTTTCAGGCATTGTGTGGTCTGAGTGATCCTTGACCCAACCCAGCCCACATCTCTTTATTCAAAGCGACAAGATCCAAATTCCGGCACACACACTCCCAAAGTTGCCAGTTTTAAGACATTGTACCTGCAGGAGTTAAGAGAGATGTGTAGTGGTTCTGTGATGGCAAAACTATGTGATGGGTATCAGTCTGTGGAAACTTGCATCAAGCTCAACCAGGTGGGACTTGCAACTAGTCAAGCTTTCTTAATATTAATCTACCAGCTCCTTTGCAAGGACTTCAGGATGATGAGGTTGAAGGTCAGCCATACTGGGCCTCTAGTGTTGTTTGTGTTGTGGAGATCTAATGGCAGTGATGAAAGTTTGTGAATTGTACACAGTGTAAGCTGAGATTTTTATTTATTTATTAATTTATAGGGTGTGACCATCGCTGTCTAGGCCAACATTTATTGCCTGCCCCTAGTTGTCCTTGAGTGGGTCATTATGAGCTATCTTCTTGAACTTTTGCAGTCCATGTGGTGTAGGAGCACCCAGAATTGCTGTTAGGTAGGGATTTCAAGATTTTGTCCCAGCAATAGTGAAGCAATTTAGCAATTGGTTCTAGGAGTATGTTCAAGGCGATGACAGAAGGTTTCCTACTACGACAGAGAACAAGCTTCACCTACATTATTGCTACTCGACCAGCAACTCAGAATTTTATTTTTTTTAATATATTTTATTAAAGTTTTCAAACACAATTTTTTCCCTTGCAGATCAACAAAAATGGTAGCATGATACCTGCTATATAACATTGTTTAAATAATATAGTAAACTAACCAAATAACGCAAAGTAATGCGCCCCACTCCCCATCTAGAACACAAACAATTTACTATACCCCCCCCCCCCCGGGCTGCTGCTGCTGGCTATCTATCTTCCCCCTAACGTTCCACTAGATAGCTGAGGAACGGTTGCCACCGCCTGGTGAACCATTGAGCCGATCCTCTCAGCGCAAACTTCATCCGCTCCAGTTTTATGAACCCAGCCATATCGTTTATCCAGGCCGGGGGGTTTTGCTTCCTTCCACATGAGTAAAATCCTACGCCGGGCTACTAGGGACGCAAAGGCCACAAAATCGGCCTCTTTCGCCTCCTGCACTCCCGGCTCATCCGCCACTCCAAATATAGCTAACCCCCAGCCTGGCTTGACTCGGACCTTCGCCACCTTCGAGATCACACCCCTCCAGTGCCAGACACGACCAAAACATATGTGTGTGGTTCGCCGGGCTTCCCTCGCACCTCCCACACTTGTCCTCCGCTCCGAAGAACCTGCTTAACCTTGCTCCCGTTATGTGTGCTCTATGCAGCACCTTAAATTGGATCAGGCTAAGCCTGGCAAACAAGGAAGAGGAATTTACCCTGCTTGGGGCATCAGCCCACAAACCCTCCTCAATCTCCTCCCCAAGCTCTTCTTCCCATTTTCCCTTCAGTTAGTCCACCAGCTCCTCCCCCTCTTCTCTCATCTCCCGGTATATCTCGGACACTTTGCCCTCCCCGAAAGCACCCTGTCCTGGATCCCCTGTGTTGGGAGCAGCGGAAATTCCCTCACCAGTTGTCTCGTGAACGCTCTCACCTGCATATACCTAAAGGTATTTCCCAGGGGCAGCTCATACTTTTCCTCAAGCGCTCGCAAACGTCCCATCTATAAATAAGTCTCCCACTCTCCTGATTCCTGCCCGGTGCCAGCTCTGGAATCCTCCGTCCAGCCTCCCTGGGACAAACCTATGGTTGTTCCTGATCGGTGACCACACCGAGGCTCCCAGCACACCCCTCTGTCGCCTCCCTTGCCCCCAGATACTTAATGTTGCCGCCACCACTGGGTTTGTGGTAAACTTTTTCGTGGAGAGCGGTAATGGCGCCGTCACCAGCGCCTTCCAGCTCGTCCCTTTGCAGGACTTCATCTCCAACCTTTTCCACGCCACTCCCTCTATCATCCATTTACGAATCATTGCCACGTTGGCGGCCCAATAGTAGTCGCCCAAATTCGGCAACGCCAGTCCCCCTCTGTCTCTGCTACGTTGTAGGAACCCCCTCCTTACCCTCGGGGCCTTCCCTGCCCACACAAAGCTCGGATGCTCCTATCTATTTTTTTAAAGAAGGCCTTCGTGATCAGTATAGGGAGACATTGGAACACAAATAGGAACCTCGGGAGGACCATCATCTTAATTGCCTGCACTCTGCCCGCCAGTGACAGCGGCTGCATGTCCCACCTTTTGAAATCCTCTTCCATTTGTCCCACCAGCCGTGTCAGATTGAGTCTGTGTAAGGTTCCCCAGCTCCTGGCTATCTGAATCCCCAGGTATCGGAAGTTTCTTTCCACTCTCCTTAGCGGTAGGCCATCTATCCCTCTACTCTGGTCCCCAGGGTGTATCACAAAAAGCTCACTCTTTCCCATGTTAAGCCTATATCCCGAGAAATCTCCAAACTCCCTCAATATCTGCATGACCTCTGTCATCCCCCCCACTGGATCCGTCACATACAGCAGTAGGTCATCCGCATAGAGTGACACTCGGTGTTCCTCTCCCCCTCTAACCACGCCTCTCCATTTCCTGGAGTCTCAGCGCTATGGCCAGTTGTTCAATTGCCAGCGCGAATAGTAATGGGGACAGCGGGCATCCCTGTCTTGTTCCCCTGTGTAGTCGAAAATACTCCGACCTTTGCAGATTTGTGACCACACTTGCCGTTGGGGCCCCATAGAGGAGTTTAACCCAGCTGACAAACCCCTCCCCGAACCCGAACCTCCTCCGCACCTCCCATAGGTACTCCCACTCCACCCTATCAAATGCCTTCTCTGCATCCATTGCCGCCACTATCTCTGCCTCCCCCTCTGCTGGGGACATCATTATCACCCCTGATAGCCGTCGCACGTTGACATTCAATTGTCTCCCCTTTACGAACCCTGTCTGGTCTTTGTGCACCACCCCCGGGACACAATCCTCCATCCTCATTGCCAGCACCTTTGCCAGCAACTTGGCGTCCACATTTAGCAATGAGATAGGCCTATAGGACCCGCACTGCAGCGGATCTTTATCTCGCTTCAAGATTAGTGATATTGTCGGGGGTAGGGTCCCCCCTTCTCTGGCCTCGTTAAAGGTTCTTACCAGCAGCGGGGCCAACAAGTCCGCATATTTTCTGTAGAATTCCACCGGGAACCCATCTGGTCCCGGGGCCTTCCCTGCCTGCATGTTCCCCAGCCCTTTGGTCACCTCGTCCACCCCAATTGGCGCCCCCAGGCCTGCCACCTCCTGCTCCTCCACCTTCGTGAACCTTAGTTGGTCCAGAAACTGCTGCATCCCCTTTTTTCCTCCGGGGGTTGGGACCTATATAACCTCTCATAAAAGGTCTTAAACACCTTGTTTATCTTCCCTGCTCTCCGCACCGTGGCTCCCGTTTCATCCCTAACTCCCCCTATCTCCTCCGCCGCTGTCCTCCTTCGCAGCTGGTGGGCCAACAGGCGACTTGCCTTTTTCCCATATTCATATCTCACCCCCTGTGCCTTCCTCCACTGTGCCTCTGCCCTCCCTGTGGTGAGCAGATCGAACTCCGTCTGGAGTCGTCGCCTCTCCCTGTATAGTCCTTCATCTGGGGCCTCTGCATATTTTTTATCTACCCTCAAAATCTCCCCCAGTAGTCTTTCCCTTTCTTTGGCCTCCGTTTTCCCCTTGTGAGCCCTGATGGAGATCAACTCTCCCCTGACCACCGCTTTTAGTGCTTCCCATACTACTCCTACTCGGAACTCCCCGTCGTCGTTGGCCTCCAGGTATCTTTCGATACATCCCCGCACCCTTCCGCAGACTCCCTCATCCGCCAATAATCCCACATCCAGTCGCCAGAGTGGACGCTGCTCCCTCTCCTCTCCTAGTTCCAGGTCCACCCAGTGTGGGGCATGATCTGAAACAGCTATGGCTGAGTACTCAGTTCCTTCCACCCTCGAAATCAGTGACCTTCCCAAAACAAAGAAATCTATCCCGGTGGACACCTTATGGACATGCGAGAAAAAGGAGAACTCTTTTGCCAGCGGCCTAACAAATCGCCACGGATCCACTCCCCCCATTTGGTCCATAAACCCCCTAAGCACCTTGGCCGCTGCAGGCCTTCTTCCGGTCCTAGATCTATCTAACCCTGGGTCCAGCACGGTGTTGAAGTCCGGGATACGTCCCAGCATCCGCTTCATAAATCCCGCACCATCCCAATTCGGGGCATATACATTGACCAGCACGACCTCCATTCCCTGCAGTCTGCCACTCACCATCACATATCTGCCACCACTGTCCGCTACAATGTTCCTAGCCTCGAATGACACCCGTTTCCCCACCAATGTGGCCACCCCCCTATTCTTTGCGTCCAGCTCCGAGTGGGACACCTGTCCCACCCATCCTTTCCTTAACCTAACCTGGTCCGCCACCTTCAGGTGCGTCTCCTGAAGCATGGCCACGTCTGCCTTCAGTCCTTTTTTTTTTAAATAAATATTTTATTGAAAATTTTTGGTCAACCAACACAGTACATTGTGCATCCTTTACACAATATTATAACAACACAAATAACAATGACCTATTTTATATAAACAAAAAATGAATAAATATTAAATAACAAAAATGAAAACTAGCCCTAATTGGCAACTGCCTTGACACAAGTTACACCCCCGCCCCCCGGTCCTGGGCTGCTGCTGCTGCCTTCTTTTTCCCATTCCATCTATCTATCCGCGAGGTATTCGACGAACGGTTGCCACCGCCTGGTGAACCCTTGAGCCGACCCCCTTAGGACGAACTTAATCCGCTCTAGCTTTATAAACCCCGCCATGTCATTTATCCAGGTCTCCACCCCCGGGGGCTTGGCTTCTTTCCACATTAGCAATATCCTGCGCCGGGCTACTAGGGACGCAAAGGCCAAAACATCGGCCTCTCTCGCCTCCTGCACTCCCGGCTCTTGTGCAACCCCAAATATAGCCAACCCCCAGCTTGGTTCGACCCGGACCCCCACTGCTTTTGAAAGCACCTTTGTCACCCCCATCCAAAACCCCCGTAGTGCCGGGCATGACCAAAACATATGGGTATGATTCGCTGGGCTTCTCGAGCACCTCGCACACCTATCCTCCACCCCAAAAAATTTACTGAGCCGTGCTCCAGTCATATGCGCCCTGTGTAATACCTTAAACTGAATCAGGCTTAGCCTGGCACACGAGGACGACGAGTTTACCCTGCTTAGGGCATCTGCCCACAGCCCCTCCTCGATCTCCTCCCCCAGCTCTTCTTCCCATTTCCCTTTTAGTTCATCTACCATAGTCTCCCCTTCGTCCCTCATTTCCCTATATATATCTGACACCTTACCATCCCCCACCCATGTCTTTGAGATCACTCTGTCCTGCACCTCTTGTGTCGGGAGCTGCGGAAATTCCCTCACCTGTTGCCTCGCAAAAGCCCTCAGTTGCATATACCTGAATGCATTCCCTTGGGGCAACCCATATTTCTCGGTCAGCGCTCCCAGACTCGCGAACTTCCCATCCACAAATAGATCTTTCAGTTGCGTTATTCCTGCTCTTTGCCACATTCCATATCCCCCATCCATTCCCCCCGGGGCAAACCTATGGTTGTTTCTTATCGGGGACCCCCCCAAGGCTCCAGTCTTTCCCCTATGCCGTCTCCACTGTCCCCAAATCTTCAGTGTAGCCACCACCACTGGGCTTGTGGTGTAGTTCCTCGGTGAGAACGGCAATGGGGCTGTCACCATAGCCTGTAGGCTAGTCCCCCTACAAGACGCCCTCTCTAATCTCTTCCACGCCGCTCCCTCCTCCTCTCCCATCCACTTACTCACCATTGAAATATTAGCGGCCCAATAATACTCACTTAGGCTCGGTAGTGCCAGCCCCCCCCTATCCCTGCTACGCTGTAAGAATCCCTTCCTCACTCTCGGGGTCTTCCCGGCCCAGACAAACCCCATGGTGCTCTTTTCAATCCTTTTAAAAAAAGCCTTCGTGATCACCACCGGGAGGCACTGAAACACAAAGAGGAATCTCGGGAGGACCACCATCTTAACCGCCTGCACCCTCCCTGCCATTGACAGGGATACCATATCCCATCTCTTGAAATCTTCCTCCATCTGTTCCACCAACCGCGTTATATTTAACCTGTGCAATGTGCCCCAATTCTTAGCTATCTGGATCCCCAGGTAACGAAAGTCCCTTGTTACCTTCCTCAACGGTAGGTCCTCTATTTCTCTACTCTGCTCCCCTGGATGCACCACAAACAACTCACTTTTCCCCATGTTCAATTTATACCCTGAAAAATCCCCAAACTCCCCAAGTATCCGCATTATTTCTGGCATCCCCTCCGCCGTAAAAAAAAAAAAAAAAAAAATAATAAAAAAAAAAAAAAAAAAAAAAAATTTAATGTTTCTCTGCACTGTCCGTGTGCAGTTTGCACATTCTCCCCGTGTCTGCGTGGGTCTCACCCCCACAACCCAAAGATGTGCAGGGTAGGTGTATTGGCTGCGCTAAATTACCCCTTAATTGGTAAAAAAAAATTCAATCGGCTACTCTAAATTTTAATTTTTTTTAAATTATGTTGCTGTGCCTGCAGAGGACCTAAAAGTTAGATTCATGCTGGACAAATGTGTTTGAATTCCAGCTGGGATTCTATTGTTCTTTTAGAGTTCTACAATGTGAAGAATAAACCAAAAGCGTTGCTGAGCAACAGGAGGCCACTTCCGATTGAGAGAGAAATCTTTTGTTTGTTCTTAGATTTTTAAAAAAAAATTTTTTTTTTTTTTAAAAAACAGAAAGTCAGAGCAGTTGCAGGTCGAAAGCCGGAGAGGACACATCTCTCAGCTCTGCCCAAAGCAGGGAAAGCTGTACAATGAAGTATGGTGCAAGGAAACAAGCTCCAGAGGAGCCAAAGGGCAGCTGGTTCTAGAAACCAGGATATGGAACAGAGGTTTTCCAAAAAGTCTGAAGTTAAAGTGATAGCGGAAATTGGAAATAGAACAGAATAGTGCTCATGGGCATCATAGAGATAGCTTAGAAGGAATTGGTTGGTAAGAAGCTAGATTTCTTAAGGTTTCTAAAGACATCCTACAGGTTTCTAAAGTAATCCTATTGTTTGGAATGTCAATTGAAGTAATTGGGAAGACACTATTGGCTGGATATGTCAGAGCTTGGGTAATAGTGGAAGTCAGTTGAGACAAAGGAATCCTGAAGAGTTGGTGTAAAATCCAAGGACTAGATTTGCTGGTTAAAGTGGAGTGGAAGCTCTGTTCACAAGTCTTTTGGAAAACAAGGACTGGATTTTAGAATGCAAACTGCTAATGAAAAGCAGGAGTTTGTAAATGCTCATATGACAATCATGAAATGAAAATGAAATGAAAATCGCTTAATGTCACAAGTAGGCTTCAAATGAAGTTACTGTGAAAAGCCCCTAGTCGCCACATTCCGGCACCTGTTCGGAGAAGCTGGTACTGGAATGGAACTCGCGCTGCTGGCCTTGGTCGGCTTCACAAGCCAGCTACTTAGCCCATTGTGCTAATCATCTGGGGAAGATGTATCCACAGAAATTCTCTTGGGGTTTCATAAAGAAGTGTGTATTTGGCCACAGTCATCTTGTGTGCGTCAAAGGGACTTTATGTGTAAATGAGACCATTTCAATGTACTTTGTCATTCGTGTTAATCTTAAACTTTGTGTAATTCTTAAGGTAAGGGGAAATAAATGAGTATTGTATTATAATCCATTTTTTTGTTTAATAAATGTTTTTTCTTGCTGTTAACACTAATGGACGGCCCTGTGACTCTGCTCCTCCAAGTTTGATTTTTTTTTAAAGTTATGGGGCTGGGTTCTCCGCTGTCGGGATTCCCCATTTCACCGGCAGCCCGACGGCGTGGGGCTGCCCACAATGGGAAACACCATTGGCCGGCTGGCGAGATGGAGAATCCGGGGTCGCGCGCAATAGAAATCTGATGCGGCGGGACGGAGAATCCCGCCCATGGTCTTTTGGGCCAGGGTTCCATTCTGGGAGTTATATCAACAGGGATCGCAACATTGGGACCATGCACTAAGTGCCCTCATGGACTGAGATAGCATTTGGAAGTTTAGAGTACCCAATTCAGTTTTTCCAATTAAGGGGCAATTTAGCATGGCCAATCCACCTAGCCTGCACATCTTTGGGTCGTGGGGGTGAAACCCACGCAGACACGGGGAGAATGTGAAAAATGCACACCGAAGTGACCCAGGGCCGTGATTCAAACCCGGGTCCTTAGCGCCGTAGTCCCAGTGCTAACCTTTGTCTCAGCGATACTGATGTCTTTGCAGCATTGAGCATGTTCAATGCCTTCAGTGTCCAGCACAGAGCTCCAGCCCCCCTACTCGTGCTAGCCCTAGGGAAATCTGGATTGACGCGGCCATATGATCACAAAGCTGTTATCTCCCAGCCAACCTCGGCTGGGTTCAGGATCAATTTGGTTAATGATCTGAGCAAGAGCCGACAAAACAATGCCAATTAAGTCTTGACCTTGGGTGTTCGAGGGAATCTGGAAGCAGTCATGGCTGTCACACCTGTGGAAACGTCTCCCGATGTCCTACAAAGCTACCATGTTCACCAGGGAGTTGATGCATGGTTACCAGAGTTACCTTGGTTACCAGAGCAACGCTGCACAAACTAATGCTGAACTGCCATTGATACATCTTTACAGCAATGGTCAATGGTTCCGACCAGTCAGCCAGTTCAGCACAGGACCTAGCTGACTTCCTGTTCCCCCCAAGCAGCCAACTGCTCAGAACACCCGATCAGCACTCGGCCAACATTCATTACCCATCCCTAATTGCCTTTGAGCAGGCAGCGAGCCGCCCACCTTCTTGAACCGCTGCAGTTCATGTATTGTAGGAACACCCACTGTGAGGGACGAACCAATGACAGTGAAGTAACAGTGAAAATATATTTCCAAGTCAGGATGATGTGTGGCTTTGCAACTGGTGGCGTTCCCAGCCATCTGCTGGCCTTCCAGGTGGTAGAGGTCGCAAGTTGCCATTGAAGGAGCCTTACTGAATTGTTGCACTGCATCGTGTACATGGTGCACGCTGCTGCCATTGTCTGTGGGTGGTGGAAGCAATGAATGTTTAAGCTGGTGGATGGGGTGCCAATAAAGCGGGCTAACTCTGTCCTGGCTGTCGCGAGCTTCTTGCGGGTAGCTGGATCTGCACTCATTCAGGCAAGTGGAGAGTATTCCATCACCCTCTTGACTTGTGCCTGGTTGATGGTAGATGGTGGACATTTCACCCTCCTGAGAGAATGGAAAATTGGACGTACTTTCCAGAGACTTCCGTTACACCACAGCTCCACAACCTGAAGTGAAGTTACTGCTTTTAATGAGAACAAATTAAACATGGTACCTGTTAAGGCGGATCAAATTCGACTTGAAAGAAAGAGGGATGCTCTGCTCTCCAAAAGTTTACATTTACAAAGATTGGCGTGCGCCCCAAGAAGTGACGACTAAGCTTAGACCTTATCACACGTGTAGAATTGGCTCTGCCAATCCAGAGTTATTCTTCCTCCAAGATTCCAAACACGGGTGTTGGAGGAAATTTACATCAATCACGTGGGAATCGCTAAAATGAAACCATTGGCTCGTCTACATGTATGGTGGCCACACCTAGATAGAGGCATTTAAGGCATGGTCAGTGACTGCCACCCCTGCCAAGAAATAAAGTCCTTTCAGTACCTGCCCCATTGCATCTGTGGGTTTGGCCTGGTGGCATTTTTCAGCTTGAGGAGGTGAAGTCATGGCTGGGGGGAGCTCAGAAAAACAGAGAGGCAGTGAGTTTGGAGAAGCTTGGAGCGAGAGGAGCTGAGTTCTGATCTGCCTGAATCGGAGTCCACAATTCTTTCCAAGTAGAATAGTTTGTTTTTTTAAAAAGAGTAATAATATTTTAAAGCAGAGCAGTCTTGCCTAAAGACAAGGAAGAGGCTGAAACAACCCAACTGAAGCAGCTATCTGAAGACATTCAGCCAGAGTCTGAAGGGATTCCAACCAGAGCCAAACCTGTTTTATAAAGCAAGTATTACTCAATGCCCTGCTAATGTTAAAGTGGATTCAGAGGTATATGTTTCTTATCTTGTTGTTTAATGGAAAATGATTTAATTGTGTTAAGGCGTAAATGTAAGCTGTTCTTTTCGGGTGTGAAGTTTAATATTGTATTCATGATAAAGTTTTGGTTTCGAAACACCAAAGTCCTACTTTTTTCATGCAATCACTCCTGGAGCGAATCATTCTTTCCGCACAGACTTACAAATAAACTAAAATATTGAGGTTTCAGTCCAGTACCCTAGCCACTGTTGGGGTCTGACCTGGGACCGTAATACATTGATTGTGGGATTGCTTAGCTCTGATGCCGCTTCCACTGTTTAACATGCAAGTAGGCAGTCCTTTGCTGTAGCTTCACCAGGTGTCACCTCATTTTTAGCACCTCAGCCTGATATCGCTCCTGGCATGCCCTCCTCCGATCTTCATTGAGCAAGTGTTGATCCCCCCCCGGCTTGGTGGAAATTTTAGAATGGTGAATATACCGGGCCATGAGGTTACAGATTGTGGCTGAGTGCAATTCTGCTGCTGCTGTATTGGCCCACAGCACTTCATGGATGTCCAGTTTTGAGTTGTTTGGTCTGCTCGAAATCTATCCCATCTAGCATAGTGTCAGTATCACAGCAGACTGATAATGTTACTGGACTACTAATTCAGAGACCCAAGCTAATGCTTTGGAAACAAGAGTTCAAACCCCAGCAAGGCAGCTGGCAAATTAAAATTCAACTAATTACGAGACTGGGACTCTATTCCAGATTTATTCATGTAAAAACCCACCTGGCTCACTAGCAATCTTCAGGAGAGGAAATCTGCTGTCCTTACCCTGTCTGGTCAAGTTGCGATTCCAGATTCACAGCACTCTGTTGTATCAAACTGCTATAGAATAAAGCACCTGCACCAAATGGACTGCAGTGGGCAGCACGGTAGCATTGTGGTTAGCACAATTGCTTCACAGCTCCAGGGTCCCAGGTTCTATTCCCGGCTGGGTCACTGTGCGGAGTCTGCACGTTCTCCCCCTGTGTGCGTGGGTTTCCTCCGGGTACTCCGGTTTCCTCCCACAATCCAAAGATGTGCAGGTTAGGTGGATTGGCCATGCTAAATTGCCCTTAGTGGCCAAAATTGACCATAGTGTTGGTTGAGTGGGGTTACTGGGTTATGGGGATAGGGTGGTGTGGGCTTGGGTAGGGAGCTCGTTCCAAGAGCCGGTGCAGACTCGATGGGCCGAATGGCCTCCTTCTGCACTGAAAATTCTATGATTCTATGATTAATACCTCCATCCAAGGGCAATAAATGTTGGCCTTATTAATGATATTCACATCCCACAAAGAACAAACATAAAGAATGGGAAAAATACATTACGGGAAGGACGTTACCCTCAAGAGTAAAAAAATAACTCTTCTGGGGGTGTCCATTAAGCAGTAGTACATCCATCAGAATATGGCAGGCACTTAAATAATGACCATTAATCGCCCCGAGATCAGCTTGCCTGTTCTTCATAGCCAAAGATGTTTAGTGTTAAGCAATAACAGCTGGGTAATGCAGATCCTGACAGAAATTTCCCAACTAAAAGCCACCCTGATTTTGCTCCATTACCTTAAACATACCAAATAGGCAAATACCAAAAATGTTTAAATAGCACCTTTAGCGTGGTCAAGCACTCACTGGAGTGGTTTCAGACAAGATTTGCCACCAAGTGACACAAGGATAAGGTGGGGTGTCGAGAGGCACATTTTAAATTGCGTCTTGGAGGAGAGGGAGGCGGAGTAGTTTAGGTAGGATTGATGAAGGAACAAATAAGCAGACTTACAAAACGACTGGCATCAATGGGCTGCCACTTGACTTCAGAGCTACACTGACCACTTTGCCATTGTGGATCAGTTGTCCTTTCCAAGGATGGTACTCCGCTGTTTAATATAAACGGTTGGGGTTAAAACCAATGCAAATGCCTGAAAAACAGGTCCCTGAATCTTGTACATCACAGCCCTCCTAATTGTCCACATAGTCAGAAGGAAACAAAAACACAAAATATACATATCCAGCCCAAATAATTGAAATCTACTTTTAGTTTCAAAAGTTTAAAAATGGAAATAATTTCAATTATGTCATGCAGCAAAGGAGAACTTAATGCTTAAAATTCTATTTAAAATAAAACAAATGATCAGATTTGACTGCCTGGAGAGTGAAGAATTTGCTGTGTGCGCACTTTGGCTTTGTGGCTGACCTCAAAAACTCTACAAAAAACCAGATTTGGATTGAACTTTCGCCTGTACGAGAACCCATGCTGGTAATCGACTGTTGCTGTTATAGGCGATGTTGAGTTCTCCCTGGGAAATGGATTAACCGTCCAGGTTTAAATAGGGATATAGTGTGCGTAAAGTTAGGCTCAAAGAAGGGCCTGGTGTTCATTTCCTTTCTTTTCTGCTTTGCTGAGTATCCGAATTCTCCGTAGCCCGACGCCGAAATTGAGAGCGGCGATTGGATGGAGAATGGCTCCCGATGTCGAAATTGGGGCAGCTGCTGATTTGAACCCGGTTGGCAATGCCCGTCCCCTCCAAATCAGCGTCTTTGAGACGCGCGCTGCGCGCAATCGCAACCCCGTCGGAGCGTCATCAGCTGGCCCACCCACGATGCTCCGCCTCCGATGGGCCGAGTTCCCGACGGCATGGGCCCACGTGTGGTCCCGATGGTCGGGAGCCTGGCATGCCGGCTGCGGACAATGTCCAGCGCAGCCACACTCCTCCCAGATCCATGCCGCTGGCCGGGTGGCTTCTGCTAGGGCTGGGGGGAGTGGCCAGGAGGTGGGCTGTGGGGTCGTGGTGGGCAGGTACACGGTCCAGGACGGCCAGCGCCACGTTTTCCGGCGCGACCGGTGGGGGTTTAGGTCTGAGCAGCTGCAGCTCGGCAGCCCTGCGCATGTGCGGCCCGAGACCCGGGGATTCTCTGGCCGTTTTCCACACGTCCCCCAGGTGTTCCACAAGGCGCCGGTGCTAGCCCCTCACCGGTACCGGAATCAGCGAGGGTTTTCCCGCCGTGGCCCATCACGGATTCTCCACTGGTGCCAGCACTTAGACACAGGAAAGGAGAACCCAGCCCCTTACCTGTAGTATTTAGACCTGTTTCAGCTTCCAACTGAGTGAACTCCACCCCGCATATCCCGATCCCCAGCCCCTCGTGGCATCACACAAGATTCAAAAACATGTGGCAACCACAGAATAAAACATTTTATTTTAAAATATTACACTCCTGAAATGAGCAAACAAGTCTAAACCCAGTCAGGGCAGCACGGTGGCGCAGTGGGTTAGCACTGCTGCCTCACGGTGCCGAGGACCTGGGTTCGATCCCGGCCCCGGGTCACTGTCCGTATGGAGTTTGCACATTCTCCCCGTGTCTGTGTGGGTCTCACCCCCCACAACCCCACAAGATGTGCAGGATAGGTGGATTGGTCAAGCTAAATTGCCCCTTCATCGGAAAAAAAGAATTCGGTACTCTAAATTTATTTTTAAAAAGTCTACCCCCAGAGTTTAAAGGAAAATTCTTTACCTTGAATTCCTGGAACAAGGCTGTAAAGGAGAAAATCGAGAGAAAAGACATTTAGACACCATTGCATGATTTTTAACAATCTTCAGTATGTGCATCATAAAACAAAAATGGGACAGAAAAGAGAACTTACACCTCATTCTCTGCTGAATTTGTCATCATGCACTTGTTATCACAGTACTGAAATTCGACAACAGCGTAAGGGTAAATCTGTCTAGGGTACTGGAGAACGTCACACTGTCCAAACTCATACAAGTAATACTGGAACAAAGGGAAATAAAACTGGTCACTGACAGAATACAAATACCTAAATCCAGTCGCAAAGCTTATGCAGTAACAAAACTTAAAACAGTAAATCACAAGTCCGCAAAACTGAAATGTATCAGACCGAATCGGAATTACACTTCGTTGAGGAATTTTGCGGCAAGCAAAAAAAGAATATTCTGAGAGGGAGCAATCCCCACCAAACACGCATATCGGACAAATGCAAAAGGAGTGGTCTCACCTGCGTCAGTTCAAAGGCTTGAAAGTGGCTGGTTATGGAAGAGACTGTATCACTGTTTGTAGAAACATGGCAGTTGTAACCAGCAGATGGCCCGGTCAAATCTGCTGTGTAATTTTCAATCATAGGCTTCACTCTACCCTGTTCAATAAACAAAACAGCACTGGGACGACTCTCAAATAAGGACCACGTGGAGAAGGAAAATAAAAGGTCATTTTTAATATGCACAATCCTTCCAACTGAACCTACAGAATTATACAATCACGCATTCATTACTTGTGCAAGGGGACTGAATACGCAGAGGTAGAATCAGAGTGAATCCCGTCAAATTTCACTCTAACATCCAGCCAACCAGGCAGCAAATACCATGATAGTGGGTATTTTAACAAATGGTATTTTATGCTCGTAGCCAAAGGCTGAAATTCAGTGTCATTTGCATCACAATATTCATACATGGTCTGGCTTATATCACATTTTTCAGCCTTCTCCTCTGGCTAGTTGAGTTCAACAGGTGGCAGTGTTCCATTAAAGTAACCTGCCTTGATTTATACAGCAGCTGTGAATTATGAATTATGACGTGTTTGAAATTGGAAGCATGTGTGATATAAACACAGGATTCGCTCAACATTGCGGAGATGTTTGCCTGCAAGCAGGGAAGAGAGCTTTTTTTTTTAAATTGCATAGTATCTGAGGATCCAATTCCGATGGATCCTGTGTGGATTACCGTGAATGATCACAAAGAACAAAGAAAAGTACAGCACAGGAACAGGCCCTTCGGCCCTCCAAGCCTGTGCCGACCATGCTGCCCGTCTAAACTAAAATCTTCTGCACTTCCGGAGTCCGTATCCCTCTATTCCCATCCTATTCATGTATTTGTCAAGATGCCCCTTAAACGTCACCATCGTCCCTGCTTCCACCACCTCCTCCAGCAGCGAATTCCAGACACCCACTACCTCTGTCTAAAAAAAACTTGCCTCGTACATCTCCTCTAAACCTTGCCCCTCGCACCTTAAACCTATGCCCCCTAGTAATTGACCCCTCTACCCTGGGAAAAAGTCTCTGGCTATCCACTCTGTCTATACCCCTCATAATTCTGTAGAACTCTATCAGGTCGCCCCTCAACCTTCTTCGTTCCAGTGAGAACAAACAGAGTTTATTCAACCTCTCCTCATAGCTAATGCCCTCCATACCAGGCAACTTCCTGGTAAATCTCTTCTGCACCCTCTCTAAAGCCTCCACATCCTTCTGGCAGTGTGGCGACCATAATTGAACACTATACTCCAAGTGTGGCCTAACTACGGTTCGATACAGCTGCAACATGACTTGCCAATTTTTATACTCAATGCCCCGGCCAATGAAGGCAAACATGCCATCTGTCTTCTTGACTACCTTCTCCACCTGTTTTGCCCCTTTCAGTGACCTGTGGACCTGTACACCTAGATCTCTCTGACTGTCAATACCATTCACAGAAAAAGTAAAATCAAAATGTCTCCGTTGTAACAGCTGTGATTACAGGGACAATTCTAACTTGGCAAAATTCGATCCCATTGTTCATCGAGAAGTATGTAGCTTTTCAGAGAAGTGTCTGTTCCCACATAAAGGCAATTTCCTGGAGGGCAAAGTCTAAGGAATGAAAGGCAGCTGGCAGACCCTAAGCCAGGAATATAACACATCCTTTTATGCCAGTAGATGAAACAGAAGTATAACTTTCTGAAATTTCTAACGCTGTGCATGATATCTGAGCTGCATTATCTGGTCCCTCGAGCTACAACCGGTGCTGTGGATGTTTCGAGATTTCGTGGCATCGCTGCCAAGATCCAAAACCAGTTTTATTTTGTGCGACAGGAAGGAGCGAGTGGGAGAAAAGAAAGAACAAATGTTTAAATTAGATCAGGCTGGGGAACTTCAAAGAGACAACGCTTCTCAGCCAACATGAACATAACTGGCTAGAACACGATCGCAATGCTTTCCTTACCTTAATTATTTTTAAAATGAGAATACAGCCACACTTCCCATGGTACCACGGTGTGGGTTGAAGGAAGTCCGAATATTTACAAAGATACACTCCTGTTGGACAAGAAGAAATGGTCAAGATGCACGAGCGCTGCAGTAAACATCCAAAACCTAAAATGTTTTACTAAAGTGAATGTTTTAGTTCCTATGGCCTTGAAATTACTCTTTTCAATATTGTAATACAGGGATCGAGGGGACAGGAATATAAACTGCACAAGAATGGGAATAAACTACATGTTAGAATGTTCTCCTTCTCCCAGAAAACAGAGCCTCTGGAATATGCTGCCTGTTGACACTTTGCGTTACCACCAAGAGAGACTGTTTGGGCAGAGATCACACAGAAGGTGTCTTTTTAAAATAAATTTAGAGTACCCAATTTTTTTTTTTCCTATCAAGGGACAATTTAGCGTGGCCAATCCACCTACCTTGCACGTCTTCTTAGGTTATGGGGGTGATGCCCCGCAGACACAGGGAGAGAATGTGCCAACTCCACACAGACAGTGACCCGGGGCCAGGATGGAGCCTGGGTCCTTGGCGCCGTGAGGCAGCAGTGCTAACCACTGTGCCACCCGACACAGAATGTGGTTTTGTAGCTGTCGCGTGGAGCTAGATTTTGAGCCCAGCGGAGATCATGAATGGAGGCGGGCGGAGTCCTAGAGGTTTGCACCACTGGCCATGTGCCCGTACCTTGGCTCCATTCAACCCTGGGCCATTTTCTGAAGGGAGGGGGGGGGGCTCTGGCACATCACTGTGTGTGTGTGTGTGTGTGTGTGTGTGTGTGTATGTGTGTGTGTGTGTGGTGCGTGCATGAGAGTGTGGTGTGGTGTGTGTTTGGGTGTGCGGGTGTGGTGTGTGTTTGTGTGTGTGGGTGTGCGGTGTGTGTGCGGGTGTGCGATGTGCATGTGTGCGGTGTACGCGTGTGTGGGGGGGGGTGCGGTGTGTGTGGGTGTGCGGTGGGTATGTGTGTGGGGTGGTGTGTGTGTGTAGGGGGGGTGCGCACACGCATGGGGGTGGGGTTTGTGCACGCACGCGCATGGGGTTGGGGCGTGTGTGTGTGTGTGTGGGGGGGGGGGGGGGGGGGGGTAACCCCGCTCTCTCCGCCCTGTCTCCAGTGGTGACACTCTTTGAGAGTCCAATCGTCATCTTTAATTGGACAGTGGGGCCAGTCTCTGGCTATTGGTTGGCCAGTCCGGGGAAAATCCCACCAAGTGGTCGTTTCCCACTCAGCACAGGCTACTTGACCCCCTTTGAGCCAGAGGAGGGCATTCAGAAGCCTGCATCAACAAAAACACACAGTCCATGGTTCATGCGATCTCCAGCACTGGTTTCATTCCTCTGAGCGAGTGGAGAGACATTTTTCCTGGATCTCTTTCTTTCACTTATTGGCCCTAGGTTTTTCCTCCGTCTCTACCAGGATCTGATACTCTAGCCAACAAGAGTATATGGTGGGTTTGATGGGCGAGCTGATCTTTTTCTACCTGTCAGGTTTGGTATGCTTGTCCAGACACAAGTACCTGCTTCTGTTGCTGATAATTTACTACCCAAGAGTCATAGGGTGCGATCTAACGGCCGCGTCCCATCGGAATCGGAGTGCGATGCAGCCAGTAGGTGCCGGGAGCGGACTCCCCTGGACTTGCCGACAACCGCTGCACCTCTGGGACCCACCCAGTCTCGCAGGGCTAAGTGAGTTTAATAACTCACTTAACCGCGCTGACGCCGAATCTAACCGCCTGCCGGCATCTCCCAGCTTCCCCGGGCAGACCCCAGCCAGGAGCTGATTAGTACCAGGCGGAATGGCAACTAGGGGGAGGGAGGGGGTATCCCAGGCCTTTGAAGCCCCCTTGGTGGTCAGGGACAGGATAGAATGGCACTCTGGCTCTCTCCCAGCACCTGGGCACCTTGCCACTGACATCCTGGCACTGCCAAGGGTCAGAGCCTGAGGAGGCCATGCCCTTGAAGGGAGGGATGAGGAGGGGTATGAAGGATGGGGGTTGAAGGCCAGGTATGAAGGAGCCTCTGGAAGGTTTGGGGGGGGTACTGAAAGGGTGGGGTTGTACGGGAAGGCCTGAAATGGGGAGGCCCTCAGCAGCCCGGTAGTGGGGGGGGGGGGGGGGGGGGGGGGATTTCCCATGGATAGGGAGTCTGGGGACCCACAAGCTCACTTAGAGATCAGGAGAGATCAATAATAGATATAGGACAGAGGTCAGAGGTAGGTTCTTTACGCAAAGAGTAGCGAGGCCGTGGAATGCCCTACCTGCTACAGTAGTGAACTCGCCAACATTGAGGGCATTTAAAAGTTTATTGGATAAACATATGGATGATAATGGCATAGTGTAGGTTAGATGGCTTTTGTTTCGGTGCAACATCGTGGGCCGAAGGGCCTGTACTGCGCTGTATTGTTCTATGTTCTATGTTCTATGACACCCTTTCAATGCGGTAGCCCGATCTCCGAGGAGCCGTTGGGGCAGCGTGTTCAGCTCCCCAGGAAAGAAAACAATTCTAAGTTGGGCGAGCACAGAGAGAAACTCCCCAGGACCCCAAAAAAGTGACTAAGTGTGTTTAGAGAGCGGTGGGGAACTGGCCGAGAGAGTCGAGGAGAAACTCCCAGCCAAACCCGCCTGAAATTACACTAATGAAACGTTCCCGTTAGATCGCATCCAAAGTTTTACAGCATTGAAAGAGGCTATTCGGCCCATCGTGTCTTGCCAGCCAGAGAGCACTTATCAATTCTAATCCCATTTTCCAACACTCGGTCCGTAGGCCTTCTATGTTATGGTGATTCAAGTGCTTATCTAACTGCTTCTTAAATGTTGGGGGTTCTGCCTCTACACCCTTTCAGGCAGAGTTCCAGATTCCCAACAGCTTCTGGGTGAAAGTATTTTTCCTTAAATCCCCTCTAAATCTCCTGCCCCTTAGCTGAATGCCCCCCCCGGTATTGACCCCTCTACTGAGGCGAAAGGTTTCTTCCGGTCTACCCTATAATTGCCCCTCATACTTTTGTGCACCTCGATCAGGTTCCCCCTCGGCCTTCTCTGCCCCAAGGAAAACAACCCCAACCTAACCAGCCTCTCTTCATTGCTGAAACACTCCAACTCAGGCAACATCCTGGTGAACCTCCTCTGCACCCTCTCTAGTGCAATCACGTCGTTCCTATAGTGTGGTGACCAGAACTTCACACAGTACTCTAGCTGTGGCCTAACCAGTGTTTCATCCATCGTAACCGCCACGCTCTTATATTCTATTGTTATGGGCCAGGGTTTAGAGAACCCCAAAGTGTATCATGAAGTTCACCTGACCCACAACTTTTACTAGATTGTGGTATGGGGAGCACACGGCCCACTCTACAGGTGTGGTACAGCAGAAATGGAAATGTATTTTTTAAAGCAAAACAATGTTTATTCTATGAACTCAAGTTAACCTTTTTAAAACAAACAGTGAGCATCTTAGCAACCATTAATTAAAATACAACCCCTAAAGAATACAACACTAAGTTATGCTTAATAACTTCCCAAACAACATCCAGAAGACCCAAGAAACACCTTTTAACAGAAGCACATTAGGTTTACATTCACTACTGAGAACATTTATAATTCTGAATTCACCAAATGATCAAGAGATAGTCTTTTCATGGCAGAGAGAACAGCAGTACACCTGCTCTGTCTGGCTTCAGCTCCAACACTGAAAACAAAACTAAAACACACCCTGCAGCAAACAGCCTAAAACGAAAGTCAAAAGCCCAGCTCCACTCTGACATCACTGCAGTAATAAACATCCATTTCTTAAAGGTACTCTCACTACAGATACATATATACACACCCATTTATAAACACCCATTTCTTACAGGTACTCTCACATGACACTATGCATCAGCTAATAAAGGCAAATATCCAAAATGCCTTCTTAACCCCTTAGCTACCTATTCTGCTGCCTCGACTAGGGGGATTTTCACAGTAATTTCATTGCAGTATTAATGCAAGCCTCCTTGTGACAATAATAAAGATTATTCTTATTATTGCTGTTTGATTTCCAATGGTTGCTGTATGTGCTGGTTTGTTTACTTCAGCAAATGTAGAGTGTATTAGTGTATCAGAATGACAGGGACTGGGATAGCTTGATCTTGGTTTTGGACAATGCTCGGCACAACATCGAGGGTCGAAGGGCCTGTTCTGTGCTGTACTGTTCTATGTTCAGGGGTCTGTGGACATGCACCTCAAAGTCCCTCTGTATTTCTTAGCGTCAGTTCTCCTAGGCTCATTAATAGGTTTCCCAGCAAATTATTGCATAAATTTATCACTTGAGGGATCAGGGTGTGCAACAGCCAAACTTATTGGGCGGGATTCTGCCACCCAATTCTGGGTTTAAGAATCACCGGGGCGCCGTGTGAATTGCGCCACGCTGCCCTGACCACCGCACGCGATCCCCCCCCCCCCCCCCCCCCCCCCCCCCAGAAACCAGCGCCGTGCGAATACCTCCGGCCCGGATGGGCCGAGCGGCCGGCGAAAAAAATGACAGTCCCGCCGGCGCCGTTCTAACCTGCTCTCGGGCCAGCGGGACCTGGGGCTTCAAGGGCCGGGAGCAGCCTTTTGGGCGGGGGGGGGGGGGGGGGGTTCCCAGCCCAGGTAGGCCCTCCGGAGTGGCCTGGCCCACGATCGGAACCCAACGATCAGCGGGCCGGCCTCTCTGTCGACGGGCCTCCTTTCTTCCGCCGGTGAGCCTGGCTCCATGCGCCATTTTTGTGCGGGTCGGCCTGGGGGAGGACGGCCACCACGCATGCGTGAGTTGGCGCCGGCCCAAACTGCCCCTCCTAGCCCCACGAAGGGAGGAGAATAGGGGTCTGGGAACGGGTGCCGACGCTGGAGTAAAACACTCCAGTTTTTACTCTGGCATCGGCACTTAGGACTCCCGTTGGGCGAATCCCACCTATTATATCCATTCCCATTATTCGGATCACAGAAAATTCCATACCAAGCGAAGGTAAAACAAAACAAATGAGGAGGGTGTGCCTCGGGTATCTATGGAAGGATCATTGCCGAAGACACGGTATTGGTGGAGGGGAGCCATTTATCTTGTTCTTCAAAGCGCTGCAACAACATCAGTTAATAATCTCAATGAAAAGTAACACCACATCAAGTTTACACTTCTGTAAACACAGTTTAAAACTCGGTAATATTAAAATACTGAAATACAGGTGGTATTTGCACTATGTTTATAGTCTCGTTAGAGAGAAGAAGGTTAAGAGGTGACTTAATTGAGGCATACAAGATGATCAGAGAATTGGATAGGGTGGACAGTGAGAGCCTTTTTCCTCGGATGGTGATGTCTAGCACGAGGGGACATAGCTTTAAATTGAGGGGAGGTAGATATAAGACAGATGTCAGAGGTAGGTTCTTTACTCAGAGAGTAGTAAGGGCGTGGAATGCCCTGCCTGCAACAGTAGTGGACTCGCCAACACTAAGGGCATTCAAATGGTCATTGGATAGACATATGGACGATAAGGGAAGAGTGTAGATGGGCTTTAGAGTGGTTGCACATGTCGGCGCAACATCGAGGGCCGAAGGGCCTGTACTGCGCTGTAATGTTCTATGTACATTGTTCTTATTTTGCTGCTGTTACAATGCCAAAAAAACACCTCAATAAAATGTTTATGAAAAAAAGAAATACTGAAATACCTAGTTCCCTTTCAATAGAATCCTTGAGGGGGGGGGGGGGTCCGATTACAACCTTTCCATCAGAAAAGAAAAAACGTGAACTCATTAACAATGTAATCTCACACAAGTACTCTCGTGACATCATTTCAAACCAACTGTTCAGCTGCGGTAAGTAGCAGAACTGAAACTGAGCAGCAATTCATTGAGAGTCCAGCCGTGATTCAGATGAAAGGTACTGGATGTGAAACTAAACTGCCTCCCCAGTTTCTCTTTTTTTTAAAAAAAATTTTGTATTATTCCCCACATTTTCATCAAGTACACAGCAAACAAAAGATCACCAACAATAACAAATACAATATCAATCCCCCAACCAGCATCCCCTTCAACATACAAACCCAAACATCACCCTACATTCCTAATAGAACAAAACAAAAAAGACTAAAGGGGAATCAATGGTCATCCCAGACACAGTGAAGAGTAAAAAATGTATTCAACCACCCCCCTCCAATTCTTGAAAGTGCAAGGTAAACAAAGCCCATGAATTGTAAAACCCGTCCATCCTCCCCCTCCCCCTCAGCTCAAACTTCACCTTCTCGAGCGTCGGAAATTCCAGCAGATCCCCCCCCCCCCGCCAAGCCGAGGCACAGGGAGGAGAAGCTGACCTCCACCCCAACAGGACTCGCCTCCAGGCAATCAGCGAGGCGAAGGTTAAAACATCCGCGCCCAGGCCGGTCCGACACCCCAGAATTGGCTCCTAGGGTCGAAACTCACAGATGTCCCACCTCTGAGACGATCTTAAAAACCTCCCTCCTTTACCCCTCTAGTTTCGGACAGGACCAAAACATGTGAACATGATTTGCGGGGCTCCTCCCACAGCGCTCACACACATCCTCCACCCTTCAAAGAGTCGGCTAATCCTCACCCTCGTGAGGTGCGCCCTGTATACCACCTTCTACTATATCAGCCCCAACCTCGCGCACAAGGTTGAAGCGTTTACCCTCCGGAGCATCTCACACCACAGCCCTTCCTCCATACCCTCCCCCAACTCTACCTCCCACTTTGCTTCAATCCCCTCCAAGGATACCTTGTCCTTCCCCCATCGCCGACACCACACCTTTCTTCATTCCCCCAGTCGTCAATGCTTCCTCCAACAATGTGAAGGCCGGCGCTATCGGAAAGCTCTGAACCTCCTTCTTGGCAAAATCCCCGAGCTGCAGATATTTAAATACTTCCCCCTGAACCATCCACATTTCCCCTCCAGCCTCGCAAAACAACCTCCCAGGAACAGGTCCTTTAATACCCTAACTCCCCTCTCCTGCCATCTCCGAAACCTCCCATCCCACTTCCCTGGCTCAAAAATATGGGCCGGGATTCTCCACCGGCGGGATGCTCCGTTTTGCCGGCGCCCGGGGGGGGTTTCCCGACGGCGTGGGGCTGCCCCACAATGGGAAACCCCATTGACCGGCCGGCGTAACGCAGAATCCCATCGGCGGGTCGGGACCCCCTGCACAGACTCTCCTCCATTCTGATCCATTGGGATCTGTCCCCCCCCCCCCCCCACCCCCTTCAGCATTCACCACCCAGTAATAATACAATACATTGGGTAGGCCCAACCCCCTTGCCTGCCGTCCTCCCTGCAGGAGTACCTTCCTGATCCTGGCCACCTCCCCTCCTCCACATATAAACGAGGTAATCAACTTCTCCACCTCCTTGAAAAACCCCTTTGAAAAACGCCTTTGATAAAACGATGGGCAGGCACTGAAATATAAACAAAAAACACGGCAACACATTCATTTAAAATCGCCTGCACCCGACCTGCCAGCCACAGAGGAAGACCATCCCACCTTGCCATGTCTGCCTTTACCCTCCCCACCAAGCTAGTAATAATGTACCTACGGAGCACCCCCCCAGGTCCCGTGCCACCTGCACCCCCAGATATCTAAAGTGGGCCACTGCCCTACGGAATGGCAGCCCCCCCCCCCCCCAACCAACCCCGGCCGGGGCACCACAAAGTGTTGTGCCTCCCCAGTTTCAACCATTCTGTCTATGGCTGTTCCTTGCCTGTCCATTCTCCCACGTTTGCTGACTCTTGCTCTCAACGACTCTGCACATCAGTAGCTTTGATCAATCTCCTTATGGAGATCTATTCACAAACATGTGTATGTAAAGGAATATTCCGAAGTTGACCCTTATCTCTGAAGGTGTGCCCAATCATGAAGAAATATTCCACAAATCTGACCAGCGCTACTAAGATTGTAGGATTGTCCCATATCTCACTTGCGGGTCAGAGATAATGCTACAACACTGTAGCACCAAATTAATCAACCTATGCTCCTCTGAAACATCAGCCGAAATTCCCCCTAATGCTTCCGTTATTGAACATTATTTAAAAGAACTAATGGCAGCCTGCTGGCTTATTGCCAGCAAATACAGTACTCACTTCCTATGATCCATGTGTATGCATGTTAAGTTTATAACATATTAAAAACTTTCAATGGAATTAATTGTGCTGTCCCCAGCACATTTAGGGAAATGTGCTAAATTTTCTTTTGTTTCCTTGGATCCTCCTTCCCAAAGGAAGTCATCTCAGAGGGAGGAGCTTCCAGTGAAAAAAAGCAAACATTATCAATGAAGGTAGAGGAGAGTTGCCCACCTCCGACAGGGCCAAAGGACAGAGAAGAGGAGGAGCTAAAAGTACAGAGATGCATTTTCAATAGCATGGGACATTTACACTTTGCAATATTTACGGGAATAATCCTAAGAGTTCCTAATGCCACTTTCCCGGGATCTCTCAGTGGAGAAGCTGTGTTACTGAACATTTTACATGCTCAAAAACGGAGCACCCTAAACAAACATCCCATTGGATATGTGATACAAAGCAGTACGCAAGACTGGTTTAAGACATAAAAGCCAATGATTTACTTACAAACTGGCACACCTAGCTGAGGTATGCGCACAGGCGTTTGCAATGCAGCACAAAGCTTAGCGGCAATAGTAAGATTGCAGGAACAAGTTAACAATTAATTACAATTATCGTCCTTGTGCAAAAACCATTGACCACCTGGCTCGCTGGCCCCAAAGGAAGGAAGGAACTTGCACTACAAAATCAATTGGTTAATATGGTATCTGAATAACATGCTTTTTTCCGGCGCTGAGGACCCAGGTTCAATCCCAGCCCTGGGTGACTCTCCGTATGGAGTTTGCACATTCTCCCCGTTGTAGCCGCTTAAAATAGCTAACTCCCGATTAGAATGGCCAAACCCCGATTTAAAATGGCAAACGGAAGAGGCTGATGGGAAAATCAGCCAACAGGACTCAAACAGACAGCTGCAGGCAAAACTGTGTATTCGTCTCTGGGGAGGCCAGACAGAACCGATACCTGCAGCCATCAGCATGACAACACACCAGCCATCTGAATATTAATCAGCAATCCCCGGGAACAATTGATACAAATTAGACACACAAAGCCAACCCAGACTTTTTGGCGCCAGCAGGAGCTGACACAAAGAGAGGTGGATGACCACCCCTCGATCAAGGATTCGCTCCAGCTTTGGAGAATATCGAACCAAGTGATTGGGACCAGGTCCAATCACTTGAAACCAGGTACAGGGTCCGCCCCGAAAGGCGGGAAGCCCCTGGGGACTATAAGAATAGGGGCCACGTTCAAATCGACTCTTCTGCACTCTTCCCCTTCTTCTCCTCTCCGCACCCTTCAAGACCCTTCTGCTGACCCTCTACAACAGCCGCAAGAAACTGCAAGTCTCACTCCAACGCTCGCTACAAGATAGGCACTCCTGACTATCGACCTGTATCAGCTTTGAATCCCGCAGGCTCAGAACCCATACGAAAGGCCATTCGTTTCCCTGACCTGGTGGGCCATTTCCAAAGTTAAGTATTGGCCTGTTAGTTGTAGGAAGTAGCTTAGAAGTAGAATTAATGTATAAGTATTGATTGCTGTATATAATAAATGTGCGTTGATTTAACTCTTACTAAGCGGTGTGTTGGATTATTGATCATTACTCGGACTTGGCGGTATCAGAAAGATACCTGGCGACTGAAGAGCAAAGGTGATAGAACAAGAGTAATTAAACTAAGGCTAAAACGAGCAACACCGTGTCTGCGTGGATTTCACCCCCACAACCCAAAGCTGTGCAGGCTAGGTGGATTGGTTTTGCTAAATTGCCCCTTAATTGGAAAAAATGAATTGGGTGCACTAAACTTTTACAACATGCTTATTTTTCAGCAAGTTCACATTACTGGAATGATCTAACGGAAGCCACTGGCTTCCTGCCAGCGAAAACAGTATTCACTTCCTGCAATGAACAAGCACTACAATCCACCCAACGTGTGTATGTATGTTCGTTTATAAACATATTGAATAGTTTTTTTTTAAATCTTACCCTTCAGTGGATCTCCGAGAGTTGTAATATTACTGCCCCCAACCTTCAATCCGTTTTGACAGACAGCTTTTGCCTGCAACATTAAAGCAAGAGGTATCGGCATAAAGAAAACCCAAATCAAAACTTCATTATAGCAATTAGATCCATACAAACACTATCCCATTCCTTGTGATACATATTCGTCTTCCTCCAAGATCCTGGACTATCCCAATTAATGTCTATATGCTTATAGAAAAATACGACTAGTATTAGGTATGCAGAACTGTGTTAGAGAACTACATTATCACAGTTTGGATGAAATTGAGAAATTCTCAGTATCCCCCGTATGAAGATGTGATACAGATTTGCCTTCAACATGCATCCCCACAAGGGCAGTACCGTGTTGCAATGGTTAGCACTGCTGTCTCACGGCGCCAAGGACCCAGGTTGAATCCTGGCCCCGGGTCACTGTCCATGTGGAGTTTACACATTCATTCCGTGTCTGTGTGGGTTTCAACCCCACAACCCAAAGATGTGCAGGTTAGGTGGATTGGCCATGCTAAATTGCCCCTTAATTGGGAAAAAAAATAATTGCACACTCCAAATGTTTTTTTAAAAACATGCATCCCCTCCCTACCCTCTATATTTTCAAAAGTACACCAAATTGCAATTTAAAAAGAGTCTTTGGTGTAATAAAGCTTCAAAAGATATCTATTTTTCCCCCAAATACCATTTTCTATTTTTACCTGATTTTCTGTTTCAAACGATAAAAAAGCGAAGGATTCAGCAAGCTCCTCTTTATTGCATCCTTTCTCCTGCAGGTCCAACCGGTAACCATTGAACTGCAATTAATAAATAGAATGTTATGCTCTCCTCTTCCAAATGACAAAAAAAAACTTGTGCGAGTAACGGTCTTGGCCCAGATTTTGCATCGGTGGCGAACTAATGGAACTATAGTGTTCATTACACCTACACTTATCCATACAAAAGTATATGTGGTTTCACACTGGACATGTAGTTATAGCTCAGGATCCTCTACAGTGGACCTGAGATCTGTGTGAATACAGCAAACAACGGGACGTCTCTTAAACCAACCAGAATGAAGCCACTGAGTCTAAACCTGGGCATGCAAGTTAAAATACTTAATTTGATACCAAGTCATGTTACTCAACTCCCGACTCACCAAAACTGGACCACTATCCAGAAGGCACAAGTCAGGAGAGTGATGGAATACTCTCCATTTGCCTGGATGTCTGCAGCACCAACACTCAAGAAGCTAGATACCATCCAGGATAAAGCAGCCCGCTTGATTGGCACCCCATCCACCTCCTTCAACCTTCACCTCGTCCACCACCAACGCACAGTGGCAGCCATGTGTACCATCTACAAGATCCACTGCAGCCATTCACCAAGGCTCCTTCTAGACTCATAATCTTTATCACCTGGAAGAACAACGGCAGCAGGGGCAAGTTCCTGCAAGTTCCCCTTCCACGTCACTCACCATCCTGACTTGGAAATATATTATCCTTCCTTCACTGCTGCTGGGTCAAAATCCTGGAACTCCCTTCCGAACAGCACTGTGGATATATATACACCATATGGACTGTAGCAGTTCACCACCAGCTTCGAGGGTAATTAGGGATGGATAATAAACGCTGGCTTTGCCAGTGACATTCATAGCCCAAGAATGAATTTTTTTTTTTTTTTTTTTTTTTTAAAAACACCCACGATTACCTTGTCGATTCTTCCCGTGAGAACTCTAATCCATTCTTCCAGTTTCTTTGTCCCTGTCACAGCACTTCCTCAACCCAAGTGGAACAGTCATTTACTTGTACTTCAATATTCCCTGCTCTCTACGTGCTCTACTCCACATTGGGAGAGCAAATTCAGATCGGTTGACTGCTTTTCAATTGACAAGTAGGACCCCAAGCTGAGAAGTCTCCCATTGTTTTAATTCTCCACTCCATTCCCACTCTGACCTCTCTGGCCTTAGCCTCTTGCACCGATCCAAATAAAACTGAATTTAAGCTCGTGGAACAAACAGCACCTTATCTTCAAATAAGGTACTTCACAGCTTTCTGGATTGAACATGGAGTTAAACAATTCTTTTTTTTAAATAAATTTAGAGTACCCAATTCATTTTTTCCAATTCAGGGGCAATTTAGCGTGGCCAATCCACCTATCCTGCAGATCTTTGGGTTGTGGAGGCGAAACTCACACAAACACGGAGAGAATGTGCAAACTCCACACGGAAAGTGACCCAGAGCTGGGATTCGAACTAGGGACCTCGGCGTGAGGCATCAGTGCTAACCACTGCACCACCGTGCTGCCAGAGTAAAATAATTCTTAATCATATCCTTTGCCCCCACCTTTTCAGTGGCAGCTGTTGGTGGCGATTCTGTTTTTGCCATTTACACCTTCATTTGACATATCTTGCCCCGTTACCTTTTGTCTTTCACTATTCCCCTACTTTCCAGCTAATGTCTCCTGCCTTCCACCCCATCAAAGACCTTGGGCGGGATTCTCCGCGAACCGGCAGGGCGGGCAACTCCGGCGGGAAGGAGTGGCGTGAATCACTCTGCCGTCGGGCTGCCCCAAAGGTACGGAATTCTCCGCACCTTCAGGGGCTAGGCCGGCGCCGGAGTGGTTTGTGCCCTGCCGGCCGGCGCCGAAGGGGTTTGGCACCACGCCAACCGGCGCCGAAGGGCCTCCGCGGCCGGCGCGAGTTGATGCATGCGCGGGAGCGCCAGCGTGTGCTGCCATCATCCCAGCGCATGCGCTGGGGGGGGGGGGGGGGTCATCTCCGCGCCGGCCATCACGGACCAGTACACCAGCCGGCACGGAGGAATAGAGTGCGGATCGGTGGGCCCTGATCGCGGCGCGGCCAGGCCAGGCCACCATGGGGGCACCCCCCCGGGGCCAAATCTCTCTCCCCCCCGGAGGCCGCCCACAGAACCAGGCCTCGCCGGTAAGTACCTGTTGAAACATGCGCCGGCGGGACCCGCCGAAAACAGGCAGCCACTCGGCCCAGAGAATCGCCGGGGGGGGGGGCCGCAGCTAGCGGCCGCCGACCGCCGCTGCGCGATTCCCACCCCTGCCAAATCCCCGGCGCCGAATAATTCGGCAGCCGGCAGGGGGGGGATTCACGCCTGCCCCGGCGATTCTCGGTCCCGTCCCTTGTTTTCTGCAATCCTTTCCTTTCCTTTCCTCGCTTACAAACTGTGCATCTCAAAGTTCTCCTAGTTGTGACACAAGGGTCACGACCTGAAATATTAACTCTTTCTCACTCCATCGATGCTGCCGGGTCAAGTGAACATTTCCAGCATTTCTCGCTTTTTAAATTTCAGATTTTGAGCACCCGCAGTTCGCTGCTTTGGTGGATTTGGAAGCAGCTGTTTTTTGCAGCTACCTTTTTCAAATAGTGATCAATTCATCCACAATTTGCTTTAAAATAAGCACCTGTCACTATATAATTGTGGTTATTGCTCCAGTTTAGTCCATGTGTCCCGGATTTGCGGCAAAGCCTATCCTGTAGGTGCAAATTCTCCATCACAACACACAAAAAAAAAGGTTGAAGCCATTTAGCACTGAGCAGAGGAGAAATGTCGTCACTCAAAGGGTTGTGAATCTTTGCAATTCTCTAGGATGCCCAGTCATTGAGCATATTCATGACGGCACGGTGGTGCAGTGGTTAGCACTGCTGCCTCAATGCGCCGAGGTCCCAGGTTCGATCCTGGCCGCGGGTCACTGGCTGTGTGGAGTTTGCACATTCTCCCCCTGTCTGCGTGGGTCTCACCCCCACAACCCAAAGGTGTGCAGTGTAGGTGGATTGGCCACGCTAAATTGTCCCATAATTGGAAAAAGTTTTTTTTTTAAATTCAAGACTCAGATCGATAAATGTTTGAACATGAACGTAAAGTGGAGTCGAGGGAAATGATCAGCCAGGATCTGATTGAAGGGAGTCGCATGCTCAAGAACCTACTCCCAATGTCCAGCAGACAAGTCTGAAAAGCAGGAAAACTATCAGCAAAACCTAAGTTAGCATTACCACAGTAACGAAAATCATTGTGTCGAAGACAAAATCTCAATGTCGGTCAGATTCTTTGCGTGCTCTCAATACCTGATCTAGAAGTTTTGTACTATTCACTAATGTCACTTGGTTGTACTGAAAGTAACTCCGCGATGAAGAGTCCAGGTATGCCTGCTGCAGGATTGGAAGTATTTCTTGTGTAAACTGACTGGAGGTGGGTGGCACCATATTAAATATTTCTGCAAAATAAAACAGGAAAACATCACCGTCCGGTACAGCAATAAAATTGCAGTTTTAATTCTGAAAAGGGCTAGTTAACCCTCAACAATCATACAAACTCTCAAAGACAGTACAGGTTTTAAAAGTACACGCCCCACACTCAATATCCTCGCGACGGCTTTCTGATATGGTTCATCCAATTTCTCCGAGAAGTCTTGACAAAACTGGAAATTGCCACGAATATCGCAACTCATCTGACAAAAGAACAAAGAACAATACAGCACAGGAACAGGCCCTTCAGCCCTCAAAGCCTGCGCCGATCACGTGTCCTATCTAGACCAAACGCCTGTATCCTTCTATACCCCGTCTGTTCAAGTGCCTATCCAGGTAAGTCTTAAAGGTCGCTAACGTATTTGCCTCAACCACCTCACTTGGCAGCGTACTCCAGGCCACCACCACCCTCTGTGTAAACTTCCCCCGCACATATCCACTGAAACTACCCCCCCTCACCTTGAACTTGTGCCCCCTTGTAATTATCATTTCCGCCCTGGGAAAAATCTTGTAACTGTTCACCCTATCTATACCCCTCATAATTTTATAAACTTCTATCAGGTCGCCCCTCAGCCTCCGTCTCTCTGGTGAGAACAATCCAATTTATTCAATTTCTCCTCATAGCTAATACTCTCCATACCAGGCAACATCCTGGTAAACCTTTTCTGTGCTCTCTGCAAAGCCTCCACGTCCTTCTGGTAGTGTGGAGACCAAAATGGGACACAGTATTCCAAATGTGGCCTAACCAACATTCTATATAACAATATAATTAGTGAACTTTTACACACGCTACCCTGTCCTATGAAGGCAAGCATGCCGTATGCTTTCTTTACCACCATTTCCACCTGTGCTGCCACTTTTAAGGATCGGTGGATCTGCACACCTAAATCCCTGTGTGGCTTTGCTCCGGGTGGTTCTGCCATTTTTTATAGCTCCCACCTGAAATGGATCTCCCGAATTGGATCTACCAAAATGCATCAACTCGCATTTGTCCGGGTTAAATTCCATCTGCCATTTCTCCGCACAATTTTGCAGCCTATCTATATCCCGCTATATTCTCGGACAATCTTCATCACTGTCCACAACTCCTGCAATCTTAGTTTCATCCGCAAACTTGCTAATCAGACCCGCTACATTTTCTTCCAACTCATTTATATATGTTACAAACAGCAGAGGTTCCAGATCCCTGCGGAACACCACTAATTACAGACCTCCATTCGGAAAAACACCTTTCCACTGCTACCCTCTGTCTTCAAGGCAGTTCCGAATCCATCTAGCTAGTTCACCTCTAACCCCATGTGATTTAATCTTTTGCACCAACCTGCCATGAGGGTCCTTGTCAAATGCTTTACTAAAGTCCATGTAGACAACATACACAGCCCTTCCCTCGTCAATCATTTTTGTCACCTCCTCAAAAATTAAATTAGTGAGACATGATTTCCCTCGTACAAAACCATGTTGTCTGTCGCTAATAAGACCATTCACTTCCAAATGTGCATAGATCCTATCTCTGAGAATCTTTACCAACAATTTCACTATCACTAGCGTCAAGTTCAATGGCCTATAATTATCCGGGTTAGCCTTGCTACCCTTCTTAAATAACGGGGCAACATTGGCTATCCTCCAATCCCCTGATATCTCACCTGTGGCCAACGAGGAAACAGAGATTTCTATATGAGGCCCAGAGATTTAATCTCTTGTCTCCCTCAGTAATCTGGGATAGATGCCATCTGGCCCTGGGGATTTATCTACCTTAATGCTTTTTAACACACCTGACACTTCCTCCCCCGTAATAACGACCTGCTCTAAAGTGTTTACACATCCATCTGAGACACCACCAATCAACATGTCCCTCTCCTTTGTGAATACCGATGCAAAATACTCATTAAGGACCTCACCTACTTCCTTTGGTTCTTCACATAATTTCCCTCCTTTGTCCTCGAGTGGACAAACTCTTTCTCTAGCTACCCTCTTGTTCCTAATGTGCATATAAAATGCCTTGGGATTCTCCTTAAACCTGTTTGCTAAGGACATGTGTCCTCCTAACTCCCTGCTTGAGCTTTTTTCTACTTTCCTTGTATTCTTCAAGTGCTTCATCTGTTTTTAGTTGCCCAGTCCTCATATTGCATCCTTTTTCTTTTTGACTAGACTCGCAATTTCCCTGGTCATCCATGGTTCCTGAATGCTGCCTTTCCTTTTCACCGGCACATGCCAGTCCTGCACTTCCATCAACTGCTCCTTAAAAGACTCCCACATGCCAAATGTGGATTTACCCTCAAACAGCCACTCCCAAACAACAGCCTCCAAATCCTGCCTCATCTGGTTGTAGTTAGCCTTATCCCAATTTCACGCCTTAATCCTAGGACAACACTCGTCCTTTTCCATGAGTATTCGTAATTGTGGTCACTGTTCGGCACATGTTCCCCCATTGATGACCTGGCCGGGCTTGTTCCCTAGCACTAGGTCCAATATAGCCTCCTCTCCAGTCGGACTATCCACATATTGTTCCAAAAAACCTTCCTGGACCCACTTAACAAATTCCTCACCAACTGGATCCCTAACCCCCAAGGGATTTCCAGTCAATATGAAGAAAATTAAAGTCTCCCACCACAACAACCCTATTATTTGTACATCTATCCAGAATCTGCTTATATATCTGTTCTTCAACTTCCTGTGGGCTGTTGGAAGTCCTGTAGTACACCCCCATCATAGTGACTGCCCCCTTCCTATTTCTGAGTTCTACCCACAGTGCTAGTTTTTTTTTAAATTTAGGAGTACCCAATTCTCTTTTTCTAATTAAGGGGCAATTTAGCGTGGCCAATCCACCTACCCTGCACATCTTTGGGTTGTGAGGGCGAAACCCACGCAAACACGGGGAGAACGTGCAAACATGGACAGTGACTACAATGCCTTGTTACTTGATTCTTCCAAGGTATCCTCCCTCTGTACAGCTTTAATATGTTCTCTAACCAATATTGCAACTCCCCACCTCTTTTACCTGCCTCGCCTAAAACAGTTATATCCCGGAATATTTAGCTGCCAGTCCTGTCCCATATTTAACCAAGTCTCCATTACCGCATCCATATCCAAGTTACGCGCGCAAATCAAGGCTTTAAGTTCATCTGTCTTACCCGTTATGCTCCGTGCATTGAAGCAAATACACTCCAGACCTCCAGGCCCACTGGGTCCGACCTCCCGCAGCCTACCCTTCCTCTTAGCCAGATGGGCCCTGGTACCATGCTCATCCCCAGTCTCTACACTTGCTGGCTTACTGTTCTGATTCCTCCCCCCCCCCCCCGCCCCGCCACATTGGACCAACTGGTGTTTGACACAAGGTAAGAAGAACAGCATCGAACAAATCCAAATGTTTAAATAAAATCAAACTTTTTTTTAAAAAATATTTTATTGAAAATTTTTGGCCAACCATCACAGTACATTGTGTATCCTTTACACAGTAATATAACAATATAAATAACAATGGCCAGTTTTATAAACAAGAAATAAATAATATATAAACAAAAACAAAACTAAATAGCAACTGCCTTGTCCCAGATAAATATTCTCCAAAAATATGTTTTAACAGTCCAATATACAATTATCTATAACAACAACCTGTACATATTATACTTATATATTAACATCCCTGAGAGTCCTTCTGGTTCCTCCTCCCCCCCCCCGGGTTGCTGCTGCTGCCTTCTTCTTTTCCATTCCCTCTATCTTTCTGTGAGGTATTCGACGAACGGTTGCCACCGCCTGGTGAACCCTTGAGCCGATCCCCTTAGGACGAACTTGATCCGTTCCAGCTTTATAAACCCTGCCATGTCATTTATCCAGGTCTCCACACCCGGGGGCTTGGCTTCCTTCCACATCAACAGTATCCTGCGCCGGGCTACTAGGGACGCAAAGGCCAAAACATCAGCCTCTCTCGCCTCCTGCACTCCCGGCTCTTCTGCAACCCCAAATATAGCCAACCCCCAGCTTGGTTCGACCTGGACCCCCACTACCTTCGAAAGCACCTTTGTCACCCCCACCCAAAACCCCTGTAGTGCCAGACATGACCAGAACATGTGGGTGTGATTCGCTGGGCTTTTCGAGCATCTCGCACACCTATCCTCTACTCCAAAAAATTTGCTAAGCCGTGTTCCAGTCATGTGCGCCCTGTGTAACACCTTAAATTGTATCAGGCTTAGCCTGGCACACGAGGACGATGAGTTTACCCTACTTAGGGCATCAGCCCACAGCCCCTCCTCAATCTCCTCCCCCAGCTCTTCTTCCTATTTCCCTTTCAGCTCGTCTACCATAATCTCCCCCTCGTCTCTCATCTCCCTATATATGTCTGACACCTTACCGTCCCCCACCTATGTCTTTGAGATCACTCTATCCTGCACCTCCTGCGTCGGGAGCTGCGGGAATTCCCTCACCTGTTGCCTCGTAAAAGCCCTCAGTTGCATATACCGGAATGCATTCCCTTGGGGCAACCCATATTTTTCGGTCAGCGCTCCCAGACTTGCAAACGTCCCATCTACAAACAGATCTCTCAATTGTGTTACTCCTGCTCTTTGCCATGTTCCAAATCCCCCATCCATTCTCCCCGGAGCAAACCTATGATTATTTCTTATCGGGGACCACACCGAGGCTCCCGTCTTTCCCCTATGCCGTCTCCATTGCCCCCAAATTTTCAGAGTAGCCACCACCACCGGGCTTGTGGTGTATTTCTTCGGTGAGAACGGCAACGGCGCCGTCACCATGGCTTGTAGGCAAGTCCCCCTACAGGACGCCTTCTCCAATCTCTTCCACGCCGCTCCCTCCTCTTCTCCCATCCACTTACATACCATTGAGATGTTGGCGGCCCAGTAGTACTCACTCAGGCTCGGTAGCGCCAGCCCCCCCCTATCCCTACTACGCTGCAAATATCCCTTCCTCACTCTCGGGGTCTTCCCGGCCCACACAAAACTCATGATACTCTTCTCAATCCTTTTGAAAAAAGCCTTCGTGATCACCACCGGGAGGCACTGAAACAGAAAGAGGAATCTCGGGAGGACCACTATTTTAACCGCGTGTACCCTCCCTGCCAGTGACAGGGATACCATGTCCCATCTCTTGAAGTCCTCCTCCATCTGTTCCACCAACCGCGTTAAGTTTAACCTATGCAGTGTACCCCAATTCTTGGCTATCTGGATCCCCAAGTAGCGAATGTCCCTTGTTACCTTCCTCAGCGGTAAGTCCTCTATTTCTCTGCTCTGCTCCCCTGGATGCACCACAAACAGCTCACTTTTCCCCATGTTCAGCTTATATCCTGAAAATTCTCCAAACTCCCCAAGTATTCGCATTATCTCTGGCATCCCCTCCGCCGGGTCCGCCACATACACCAATAAATCGTCCGCGTAAAGAGATACCCGGTGTTCCTCTCCTCCCCTGAGTACTCCCCTCCACTTCCTGGAACCCCTCAATGCTATTGCCAGGGGCTCAATCGCCAGTGCAAACAATAATGGGGACAGAGGACATCCCTGCCTCGTCCCTCTATGGAGCCGAAAATATGCAGACCCCCGTCCATTCGTGACCACGCTCGCCATCGGGGCCCTATACAGCAGCTGTACCCATCTAATATACTCATCTCCAAAGCCAAATCTCCTCAACACCTCCCACAAATAATCCCACTCCACTCTATCAAATGCTTTCTCGGCATCCATCGCCACCACTATCTCCGCTTCCCCGTCTGGTGGGGGCATCATCATTACCCCTAGCAGCCTCCGTATGTTCGTATTCAGCTGTCTCCCCTTCACGAACCCAGTTTGGTCCTCATGGACTACCCCGGGACACAATCCTCTATCCTCATTGCCATTACCTTGGCCAGAATCTTAGCGTCTACATTTAGGAGGGAAATAGGTCTATAGGACCCGCATTGCAGCGGGTCTTTTTCCTTCTTTAGGCGAAGCGATATCGTTGCCTCCGACATAGTCGGGGGCAGCTGTCCCCTTTCCTTCGCCTCATTAAAGGTTCTCATCAGTATCGGGGCAAGCAAGTCCACATATTTCCTATAAGATTCGACTGGAAATCCATCCGGTCCTGGAGCCTTCCCCGCCTGCATACTCCTAATTCCTTTCACTACTTCCTCTATCTCGATCTGTGCTCCCAGTCCCACCCTCTCCTGCTCCTCCACCTTAGGAAATTCCAGCCGGTCCAGGAAGCACATCATTCTCTCCTTCCCATCCGGGGGCCGAGCTTCGTATAATATTTTATAGAATGCCTTGAACACTCCATTCACTCTCTCCGCTCCCCGCTCTATCTCTCCTTCCTCATCCCTCACTCCCCTTATTTCGCTCGCTGCTCCCCTTTTCCTCAATTGATGGGCCAACAACCTGCTCGCCTTCTCCCCATACTCATACTGTACACCCTGTGCCTTCCTCCACTGTGCTTCTGCAGTACCCGTTGTCAGCAAGTCAAATTCTACGTGTAACCTTTGCCTTTCCCTGTACAGTCCCTCCTCCGGTGCCTCCGCATATTGCCTGTCCACCCTCAGAAGTTCTTGCAGCAACCGCTCCCGTTCCCTACTCTCCTGCTTTCCTTTATGTGCCCTTATTGATATCAGCTCCCCTCTAACCACTGCCTTCAGCGCCTCCCAGACCACTCCCACCTGGACCTCCCCGTTATCATTGAGTTCCAAGTATTTTTCAATGCACCCCCTCACCCTTAGACACACCCCTTCATCTGCCATTAGTCCCATGTCCATTCTCCAGGGTGGACGCCCTTCTGTTTCCTCCCCTATCTCCAAGTCTACCCAATGTGGAGCGTGATCCGAGATGGCTATAGCCGTATACTCCATCCCCCTCACCTTCGGGATCAACGCCCTTCCCAAAACAAAAAAGTCTATTCGCGAATAAACTTTGTGGACATAGGAGAAAAACGAAAACTCCTTGCTCCTAGGTCTGCTAAATCTCCACGGGTCTACTCCTCCCATCTGCTCCATAAAATCTTTAAGCACCTTGGCTGCAGCCGGCCTCCTTCCAGTCCTGGATCTCGACCTGTCCAGCCCTGGCTCCAGCACCGTATTAAAATCTCCCCCCATTACCAACTTTCCCACCTCTAGGTCCGGGATGCGTCCTAGCATACGCCTCATAAAATTGGCATCATCCCAGTTCGGGGCATATACGTTCACCAAGACCACCGCCTCCCCCTGTAATTTGCCACTCACCATCACGTATCTGCCCCCGCTATCCGCCACTATGGTCTTTGCCTCAAACATAACCCGCTTCCCCACTAGTATAGCCACCCCCGTTTTTCGCATCTAGCCCCGAATGAAACACCTGCCCCACCCATCCTTTGCGTAGTCTAACCTGGTCTATAAGTTTCAAGTGCGTCTCTTGTAACATAACCACGTCTGCCTTAAGTTTCTTAAGGTGTGCGAGTACTCGTGCCCTCTTTATCGGCCCGTTCAGCCCTCTCACATTCCACGTGATCAACCGGGTTGGGGGGCTTTTTACCCCTCCCCTTGTCAATTAGCCATCCCCTTTTTCCAGCTCCTCACCCGGTTCCCACGCAGCTGTGTCCCCCCCAGGCGGTGCCCCCCCGCCCACCCCACCCCATTCCGGCTCCCCCCTCTCCCCAGCAGCAGCAACCCAGTAACTCCCCCCTCCCACCCACCCCCGCTAGATCCCCCACTAGCATAGTTACACCCCCCATGTTGCTCCCAGAAGTCAGCAAACTCTGGCCGACCTCGGCTTCCCCCCGTGACCTCGGCTCGCACCGTGCAACGTCCCCTCCTTCCTGCTTCCCTATCCCCGCCATGATTATCATAGCGCGGGAACAAAGCCCGCGCTTCCCTTTTGGCCCCGCCCCCCCATGGCCAACGCCCCATCTCCTCCACCTCCCTTCCTCCCTCCACCACCACCTGTGGAAGAGAGAAAAGTTACCACATCGCAGGATTAATAACATAAAACTCATCTTTCCCCCCTTTTTCCCCCCTCTTCGCCCCCCCATACTCGCCCCACCACTTTGTTTCAAACGTTCTTTTTTAATAACCCGCTTATTCCAGTTTTTCTTCCACAATAAAAGTCCATGCCTCATCTGCCGTCTCAAAGTAGCGGTGCCTCCCTTGATATGTGACCCACAGTCTTGCCGGTTGCAGCATTCCAAATTTTATCTTCTTTTTGTGAAGCACCGCCTTGGCCCGATTAAAGCTCGCCCCCCTTCTCGCCACCTCCGCACTCCAGTCTTGATATACGCGGATCACCGCATTCTCCCACCTACTGCTCCGAGTTTTCTTTGCCCATCTAAGGACCATCTCTTTGTCCTTAAAACGCAGGAATCTCACCACTATGGCTCTAGGAATTTCTCCTGCTCTCGGTCCTCGCGCCATCACTCGGTATGCTCCCTCCACCTCCAGCGGACCCGCCGGGGCCTCCGCTCCCATTAACGAGTGCAGCATCGTGCTCACATATGCCCCGACGTCTGCTCCTTCTGCACCTTCAGGAAGACCAAGAATCCTCAAATTATTCCTCCTCGCGTTATTCTCCAGCACCTCCAGTCTTTCCACACTTAGTTTATGGTGTGCCTCGTGCATCTCCGTCTTCACCACCAGGCCCTGTATATCGTCCTCGTTCTCGGCAGCCTTTGCCTTCACGACCCGAAGCTCCCGCTCCTGAGTCTTTTGCTCATCCTTTAGCCCTTCGATCGCCTGTAATATCGGGGCCAACAGCTCCTTCTTCATTTCCTTTTTAAGTTCTTCCACGCAACATTTCAAAAACTCTTGTTGTTCAGGGCCCCATGTTAAACTGCCACCTTCCGTCGCCATCTTGGTTCTTGCTTGCCTTCCTTGCCGCTGCTCCAAAGGATCCACTGCAATCTGGCCACTTCCCTCTCCTTTTTCCATCAGTTTCCAGGGGGGATTCCCTTCTGGTTTACCGCACAGTGCTTCTAGCCGTTTAAATTGCCGTTGGGGCTCTTATTAAGAGCCCAAAAATCCGTTCCACCGGGAGTTGCCGAAACGTGCGACTTAGCTGGTCATCGCCGCACCCGGAAGTCCAAATAAAATCAAACTTAAATTTCACTTCGTAAAAAAAAAAGCAGAGACCTGCAGAACCTTCGCGGAGAATCCAATATTTTTTTTTTACAGGATGGGGATTTAATGTTTCTTTAAATCCCCATCCTATAAAATCCCCATCCCGTTCCTTCCATTTCTCTGTCATTCCACCCACCGGCTCCCACCTACACCCCCTCACAAAAACCGGACAATACCTAGTGTGGTGGTATGACGGTACAACACCTAGTCAGCGGACTTGTCATCCCCACAGGTGCAAGAATCTGCCTGCTTCTACGACAGCTAGGTTAGCAAAATCAAAGCTGGAGCCTTTGCTGGAAAGTCTGAAATTCTTTTTTTTTTTTTAAATTTAGAGTACCCAATTCATTTTTCCAATTAAGGGGGCAATTTAGCGTGGCCAACCCACCTACCCTGCACATCTTTATGGGCCGGTAAGCCCATGTGTCCGCACACTTGAGGCAACCGAAGGCGGACGTGGCCATGCTGCAGGAGACACACTTAAAGCTGGGAGACCAAGTTAGATTGAGGAAGGGATGGGTCGAGCAGGTGTTTCACTCGGGATTGGACTTTAAAACAAGGGGGGGTGGGAGTGGCAATTCTGGTCAACAAAAAGGTGGCATTCAAGGTGGGGAAGATAGAGGCACTCCGGGGGGCTAGATTTATTATGGTCAGCAGGAAGCTGGACTGAATGGCCATGGTACTGGTGAATATATACGCCCCAAACTGGGATTACGTTGAGTCTGTTAGAAGGGTGCGATGGAAGATTCCGGACCTGGACTCGCACCGACTGATTATGGGGGTGGGATTTCAACACGGTCCTGGATCCGAGACTGGACCGGTCGAGTCCCTGGTCTGGAAAGGTGTCAGAAATGGCAAAACAGCTTCGGGGGCTTATGGAGCGCATGGGAGGGATGGATTTGTGGCGATTCGGGAGGCCAAGGAGTAAGGAGTTTTCATTCTACCCCCATGTGCACTTGGTGTATTCCAGGATAGACGTTTTTGTGTTGGACAAAGCGTTGCTGGCGGAGGTTGTGGGTACTGAATACTCAGCAATTGTGGTGTCAGACCACGCCACACTCGGGGGAGACCTGCGAGGGAGTAAAGGTCCAGCGGCCTCAATGGCGGTTAGATGTAGGACGACTAGCGGAGGAGGAGGTGTGCGAGCAGGTGAGGGAGGCCATTCGGGGGTACATACAGAGTAATGATACGGGTGAGATCTCGGCAGGGGTGGTGTGGGAGGCACTGAAGGCGGTTATCGGGGGGGAATTCACCTCAATTCAGGCTCTCAGGGAGAAGACTGAACGGGCGGAGTTGGACAGGCTGGTGGGTGAAATCTTACAGGTGGACAAGAAATATGCAGAGTCTCCAGATGAGGGGCTCCTGAAGGAACATCAGAGACTGCAAATGGAATGTGGGCTCTTGTCCACAGGTAAGGCACAGGGGCAGCTGAGGAGGGTAAAGGGGGCGGTGTATGAATATGGGGGAAAAGCCAGCAGGATGTTGGCGTATCAGCTGAGGAAACAGGAGGCGGCGAGAGAAATTGGGAAAGTAAAGGATACAAGGGGGAAGGTGGTTGTGGACCCGGAGGGGGTGAACGATGTGTTTCGGGAATTTTATAGCCGACTTTATAAATCGGAACCCCTAGTCGGGGAGAAGGGTATGAAGAGATTCTTGGGGGGGGGGGGAGCTGGAATTCCCAAGGATAGACAAGGAATTGGTGGAAGGCTTGGGAGGCCCAATCGGGCATGGGGAGGTGATAGACAGACTGGGGGCGATGCAATCGGGTAAGGCCCCGGGACCTGATGGATAACCGGTGGAGTTTTACAAAAAGTTTTCTGGGTTACTGGGGCCGCTCTTGGTAAAGGCCTTTAATGAGTCCAAGGAGCTGGGAGTCCTTCCCCCAACATTATCACAGGCATCGATTTCCCTTATTTTGAAGCGGGATAAGGATCCAGAGAGCTGTGGATCGTATAGACCGATCTCTCTTTTGAATGTAGATGCAAAGCTGCTGGCAAGGTGTTATAACCTGCCTACTTACCATTGGCTGGGGACTAATGACAATCCCACAATCCTGTGGGAGTATGAGCTTCCCCAATGAGGGGGGCGGAGAAACCATTAGTAAACTCCATGTATAAATGCAGCTGGCCAGTTTGGAAACAGCAGGAAGGAGTGTGCAGCAAGGGAAGTATGCCTCTGTACGAACGTTTGGATGTTTTTGATGCTGCGCTGGGAAGCTGGAACCAGTACACACAACGGATGCGGTACTATTTCCGGGCAAATAATATCACCGAAAACAAGTGCCAGGTGGTCATATTGCTCACCGCCTGCGGCCCGCATACGTTTGGGGTGATTAGGAGCCTTACGTACCCAGCTGCGCCGGACACCAAAACGTTTGATGAACTTGTGAATATAGTGGGGCAACATTTTAACCCAACCCCGTCCACGATAGTCCAGTGTTACCGGTTTAATACCGCTGAGAGGACCCCTGGAGAATCCCTTGCCGATTTTCTATCCAGGCTATGCAGGATTGCGGAGTACTGTGACTATGGTGAGACCTTGTCAGAAATGTTACCCGACCGTTTGGTTTGCGGTATTAACAATGCGGCCACCCAGAGAAAGTTGTTGGCTGAGCCAACATTGACTTTTCAACAGGCCATTCAAATAGTGTTGTCCCGAGAGAGCGCAGAACGAGGAGTGCAGGAGCTACAGGGAATGGAAGTGCATGCCTTGGGGCGCAACCCCTTCCGTCCGAAAACTTCCCCCCGCATTCCTGCGGTACCTTGGGCAAGGCAACGTCCGGACCGACGCCAGTGGCCGTCGGACATTCCTCCCCGAAGGGAGCCTTCTCCAGAACCAATGGATGAGGAGCCATGTCCGTGTCAGACTTGTAGGCGCTGACCCCGTCGCGGACGGCGGTCCTGGGGGCGCCAGAGGCGCCGTCATTCCGACCGAAACTGGGACCAGCCCAGGGGCCGTAACTGGGACCAGCCCAGGGGCCGTACCTTCCATGTGGATGAACCTGCGGCGACTACTCCTGAGGACGTGGAGATGGAGGACGACTGCCTGCAGCTGCATTGTGTGGCAGCTCCCCGTGTGGCCCCCATTAAGGTGACAGTACGGGTCAATGGCCACCCGCTTGAGATGGAGTTAGACACTGGCGCAGTGGTCTCCGTGATCGCCCAGAGGACATTCGACCGCATCAAGCAGGGTATACAGACCCTTACATTAACCGACTCACAGGCCAGGTTGGCCACCTACACGGGGGAACCACTGGACATTGCAGGAACTACAATGACCCCTGTTGTTTATGGACGCCAGGAGGGGCGTTTCCCACTTATCGTGGTGCGCGGCCATGGGCCCAGCCTGTTGGGTCGGGACTGGTTGCGCCATTTGCGGTTGCAATGGCAGCACATCCTCCAAACAGTTTCTGAAGGGTTGACTGAGGTGCTAGGACGATACCCAGATGTATTCCAGCCTGGTTTGGGGAAAATAAAAGGGGCCATAGCCTGTATCCAAGTCGAACCAGGAGCCACGCCGCGCTATTTCCGGGTGCGCCCGGTGCCTTACGCCTTGCTCGAGGAGGTAGAAGGGGAGCTCACTCGTTTGGAGAGTTTGGGTATTATCAGGCCCGTCCGTTTTGCTGACTGGGCAGCACCAATTGTACCTGTAATGAAGCCAGATGCCACAGTTCGTTTGTGTGGCGACTATAAACTTACAGTGAATACGGCTTCCCGACTAGACCGATATCCAATGCCTCGCATAGAGGATCTCTACGCGAAGCTTGCAGGTGGACTCTCGTTCACAAAATTAGATACGAGTCACGCCTACCTGCAGTTGGAGCTGGATCCTGCCTCCCGACCATATTTAACGATCAATACACACTGGGGCCTGTATGAATTACACAGTTGCCCTTTGGAGTATCCTCTGCCTGCGCAATTTTTCAATGTGTTATGGAGGGCATTTTGAGAGGTTTACCACGTGTTGCTGTCTACTTAGATGACGTTTTGATTACAGGGACGTCGGAGCAGGAACATTTGGAAAATCTGGAGGCTGTCCTTAAGACGCCTTTCAGAGGCTGGAGTCCGTTTACGTCGCACAAAGTGCGTATTTCAGGCAAAGGAAGTAGTCTACCTAGGTTATCGGGTGGACCGCGAAAGTTTGCACCCCGTCGCAGAGAAGGTGCGTGCAATTCAACAGGCCCCTGCCCCGACTGACACTTCGCATCTTCGTTCTTTTCTCGGTCTCGTAAACTATTACGGGAAGTTCCTCCCCAATCTGGCAACTACGCTGGCCCCTTTGAACCTTCTACTAAAGAAAAATCACACCTGGGTTTGGGGTCAGCCGCAAGAAACCGCTTTCCAGCGGGTAAAGCAACAATTGTCGTTGTCTGGGTTACTAACCCACTATGATCCTGGAAAGCCTTTGCTCGTCACATGTGATGCATCCCCGTATGGTATTGGGGCTGTCCTGTCCCACAAGATGGAGAACGGGGCCGAGCGACCGATAGCTTTCGCCTCCCGCACATTGACTGCAGCGGAGAAAAAGTACGCGCAGATCGAGAAGGAGGGCCTGGCAGTGGCTTTTGCGGTGAAACGCCATTTCCACCAGTACGTGTACAGCCGCCATTTCACTATCGTGACTGATCATAAGCCTCTGCTGGGACATTTCAGAGAGTATAAGCCAATACCGCCCATTGCTTCCGCACGGATCCAGCGCTGGGCTTTGTTGCTCGCTGCATACGAGTATTCTCTGGAGCACAAACCAGGTACGCAGATAGCAAATGCCGACGCACTGAGCCGATTGCCTTTATCGATCGGCCCCATGTCCACCCCCACGACCGGTGAGATGATTGCAACCCTAAATTTTATGGACACCTTGCCTGTCACGGCATCACAGATCCGTGAGTGGACCCAGACGGAGCCAGTCCTGTCAAAGGTTCGGCACATAGTCCTGTATGGTGGGCAGCATAGACAGCTCCCAGGCGAGTTGCGGGCATTTTCCTCCAAGCTGTCAGAATTCAACGTGGAAGACGGCATCCTCTTGTGGGGGACGCGTGTGATTGTCCCGGAAAAAGGCCAGGAGCTGATACTAACAGACTTGCACAATGGGCATCCAGGTGTGGCCAAAATGAAAATGTAGGCTCGGAGTTATGTCTGGTGGCCAGGCCTCGACACCGACATTGAGAAGGTGGCCCAAAACTGCTCCATTTGCCAGGACATTCAGAAGCTTCCGCCGGCCGCGCCCCTACATCACTGGGAATGGCCAGGGCGGCCTTGGGCACACTTGCATGCAGATTTCGCAGGCCCTTTTCAAGGATCCATGTTCCTTCTATTAATTGACTCCCAGTCTAAATGGCTAGAGGTGCATAAGATGCAGGGGACAACGTCCTGCGCAACAATTGAAAAGATGCGTTTGTCGTTTAGGACGCATGGCCTCCCCGAGGTGCTGGTCACGGATAATGGCACTCCATTCACGAGTGAGGAGTTTGCAAGGTTCACGAAGATGAACGGCATCTGCCATATCCGCACTGCCCCTTACCACCCGGCTTCAAATGGGTTGGCAGAGATTCAAAAGAAGCCTAAAGAAGCAGTCTTCCGGATCAATGGACACGAGACTGGCTCGCTTTTTGTTTACGTATACGACCACCCCCCATGCGGTGACTGGGGTAGCTCCCGCAGAACTCCTAATGGGCCGGAGACTTCGCACCCGCCTTAGTATGGTTTTCCCGGACATTGGCGCAAAAGTACGCCGCACACAAGAACGGCAGGGACAGGGGTTTCCTCGGCATCGGCCGATTCGGCAGTTTGCGCCCGGTGACCCAGTGTTCGTTCGGAATTTTGTTGGTGGTGCCCAGTGGGTTCCTGGTGTAATCTTTCGCCAAACGGGCCCTATATCTTACCAGGTGCAAGCCCAGGGTAGTCTCCAGCACAAACATGTAGACCACGTTCGGTCCAGAAGACTATCCCCTCAAAAGATTCCCCGCCCCCGGAGTTCATTTTTACAGTCGCAGAAACCAGAGACAAAGGACGGTAGTCCTCACAATCTTCCACTGGTGCCTCACTCGAAGCCTGCGCAGGTCGTTACGGGACCGAATGGAGATAGAGACGATGACATGACGGAGGCAGCAGACTCTGACTCTGAGATGGAGACACAGGATGCATCAGAGGGGGAATCCTCGGGTCCACGGGCCGTGGATGTACAACCGTTGCGCCGTTCATCACAGAAGCGCCGGTCTCCGTCTCGTTACACGCCGCCTTATCCAGCGCCGCGTGCAAATGGTGTCCGGCCTGCGGCAAAACTAGTCCGACGCCCTCCTTCGCCAGGGTCTTCGGTGGATTCCTTGGACTTTGGGGGGGGGGGGGGGGGGGAAGGGAGGAGAGGGATGTTATAACCTGCCTACTTACCATTAGCTGGGGACTAATGACAATCCCACAATCCTGTGGGAGTATGAGCTTCCCCAATGAGGGGGGGGGCGGAGAAACCATTAGTAAACTCCATGTATAAATGCAGCTGGCCAGTTTGGAAACAAATATATATGTTATTGTAAATAAATGTTATTACTTTGTATCCTTAAAACTCGTGCTGGATTCTTCATGGCCCTCACAAAACAAGGATTCTGGCCACACTTATAGAGGACTGTGTCCCAGAGGTAATAGGGGAGGACCAGACTGGAGCTGGAGTTGTGGAGGGATGGCATTTGACGTCCAACATTAGACAGCTCCTGAATGTTATAATGATGCCAGCGGAGGGACGCGAGGTTGAGGTGGTAGTAGCCATGGATGCAGAAAAGGCCTTTGATCGGGTGGAGTGGAAATATTTGTGGGATACCTTAGGAAGGTTTGGGTTCGGGCAGGGATTTGTGGACTGGGTCCGGTTGCTATACCAGGCACCGGTGGCGAATGCAAGGACCAACCGGGTACAGTCAGAATTCTTTAGTTTGTGTAGGGGGACAAGATGGGCATGTCCGCTCTCCCCACTACTGTTTGCCCCGGCCGTAGAGCCCTTGGCAATGGCCCTTAGGTCATCAAATGTTTGGCGGGGGATAGTGAGAGGGGAGGGTGGAACATAGGGTCTCGCTCTACGCAGACGATTTGCTCCTGTACATAACAGACCCGCTTGGGAAGGGGGGGGTGGCTGGAATTATGGAGATACTGGAAGGAATTTGGTCGGTTCTCAGGCTACAAGTTAAACATGGGTAAGAGCGAGGTGTTCGCGATCCAGACACGGGGGCAGGAGAGGAGACGGAGGGAGTTACCGTTCAAAGTGGTGGGTAGGGGTTTTAAGTACCTGGGGATCCAGGTGGCTAGGGACAAGGGTCAGCTCCATAAGTTAAATCTGGGCAGGGCGGTCGAGCATATGAAAAGAGACTTCCACAGGTGGGACATGCTCCCACTGTCATTGGCAGGGAGGGTGCAGACGGTGAAGATGACAGTCCTCCCGAGGTTGCTGTTCGCTTTTCAATGTCTTCCAATTTTTATCCCAAGGTTTTTTTCAGGAAGATGAAGGCGGCGATCTTGGGTTTTGTATGGGTTGGTGAGACCCCGAGGATGAAGAAGGTCCTTTAGGAACAGAGGCGGGGGTAGAGGGGCTTAGCCCTTCCGAATTTTATGAACTATTACTGGGCGGCCAACATATCGATGGTTAGGAAGTGGGTAGTGGGGGGGGGGGGGGGGGGGGGGGGGTCGGGGTCGGGGGGGGGGTCGGGGGTCGGGGGGGAGAGGGTCGGGGGGTCGGGTCGGGGGGGTCGGGTCGGGGGGGTCGGGGGGGGTCGGGGGGGGGTCGGGGGGGGGTCGGGGGGGGGTCGGGTCGGGTCGGGGGGGGTCGGGTCGGGGGGGGTCGGGTCGGGGGGGGGGGGGTCGGGTCGGGTCGGGGGGTCGGGTCGGGTCGGGGGGGGGGTCGGGGTCGGGGGGGGGGTCGGGGTCGGGGTCGGGGGGGGGGGTCGGGGTCGGGGGGGGTCGGGGTCGGGGGGGGGTCGGGGTCGGGGGGGGGGGTCGGGGTCGGGGGGGGGGGTCGGGGTCGGGGGGGGGGGTCGGGGTCGGGGGGGGGGGGTCGGGGTCGGGGGGGGGTCGGGGTCGGGGTCGGGGGGGGGTCGGGGTCGGGGGGGGGTCGGGGTCGGGGGGGGGGTCGGGGTCGGGGGGGGGGTCGGGGGTCGGGTCGGGGGGGGGGTGGGTCGGGTCGGGTCGGGGGGGGTGGGTCGGGTCGGGTCGGGGGGGGGTGGGTCGGGTCGGGGGCGGTGGGTCGGGTCGGGTCGGGGGGGGGGGGGGTGGGTCGGGTCCGGGGGGGGGTCGGGTCGGGGTCGGGGGGGGGGGGGGGTCGGGTCGGGGTCGGGTCGGGGGGGGGGTCGGGTCGGGGGGGGGGTCGGGTCGGGTCAGGGGGGGGTGGGGGGGGTGGGTCGGGTCGGGGGGGGGGGTGGGTTGGGTCGGGGGGGGGGGGGGTCGGGTCGGGGGGGGGGGTCGGGTCGGGGGGGGGGGTGGGTCGGGTCGGGGGGGGGTGGGTCGGGGTGGGTCGGGTCGGGGGGGGGGGGTCGGGTCGGGGGGGGGGGGTCGGGTCGGGGGGGGTGGGTCGGGTCGGGGGGGGGGGGTCGGGTCGGGGGGGGGGGTCGGGTCGGGGGGGGGGGGTCGGGTCGGGGGGGGGGGGTCGGGTCGGGGGGGGGGGGTCGGGTCGGGGGGGGGGGTCGGGTCGGGTCGGGGGGGGGGGGTCGGGTCGGGGGGGGGGGGGTCGGGTCGGGGGGGGGGGGGTCGGGTCGGGGGGGGGGGGTCGGGTCGGGGGGGGGGGGGTCGGGTCGGGTCGGGGGGGGGTCGTGTCGGGTCGGGGGGGGGTCGTGTCGGGGGGGGGGGTCGGGTCGGGGGGGGGGTCGGGTCGGGGGGGGGGGTCGGGTCGGGGGGGGGGGGGTCGGGTCGGGGGGGGGGGGGTCGGGTCGGGGGGGGGGGGTCGGGTCGGGGGGGGGGGGGGTCGGGTCGGGGGGGGTCGGGTCGGGGGGGGGGGGTCGGGTCGGGGGGGGGGGGGGTCGGGTCGGGGGGGGGGGGGGTCGGGTCGGGGGGGGGGGGTCGGGTCGGGGGGGGGGGGGTCGGGTCGGGGGGGGGGGGTCGGGTCGGGGGGGGGGGGTCGGGTCGGGGGGGGGGGTCGGGTCGGGGGGGGGGTCGGGTCGGGGGGTCGGGTCGGGGGGTCGGGTCGGGGGGTCGGGTTGGGGGGGGGTCTGGTCGGGGGGGGGTCTGGTCGGGGGGGGGGGTCTGGTCGGGGGGGGGGTCTGGTCGGGGGGGGGGGGGGTCGGGTCGGGGGGGGGGGGGAAATCGGGGGGGGGGTCGGGGGAGCGAGTAGAGGCAGCTTTGTGTAAGGGTACAAGTTTGGCGGCTTTGCCAACGGCGCCCCTACCGTTCTCGCCGACTCGGTACTCCACAAGCCCAGTGTTCGTGGCAGCCCTGAGGGTGTGGGGTCAATGGAGACAGCACATAAGATTGGAGGGGGTGTCAGTGTGGTCACCGATCTGCGATAATCACCGGTTTGTTCCGAGAGGAGGGCTGGACAGTGGCTTTAGGAGGTGGTAGCGGGCAGGGATTGAGAGATTTGGGGATCTCTTCATTGAGGAGGGCTTTCCAAGCCTGGAGGCTTCAGAGGAGGACTTTGAGTTGCCGGGTGGGAACAGGTTTCGGTACTTGCAGGAACGGGACTTTGTCCGGAGGCTGGTTCCAAGCTTTCCTCGCCTCCCCCTGAGGGGGCTACAGGGTAAGGTGATGTCAAAAACAGGGGTTGGGGAGGGGAGGGTCTCGGAGATATACAAGGAATTGATGGAGTGGGAAGGGGTCCCAATCGGGGAGGCACAGAGGAAGTGGGAGGAAGAGTTGGGAGGGGAGCTGAAAGCCGGACTATGGGAAAAAGCCTGAAGAGAGTCAATTCATCCTTGTAGTGTGCCAGAGAGAGAGAGAGAGAGAGAGAGAGAAGCCGATGTTCTGGCCTTCTCCTCCCTGGTGGCCCAGAGACGGATTTTGCTGGGATAGAGGGACTCAGAGTCCCCAAAGTCAGGAGCGTGGGTCAGCGACATGGCAGGGTTTCGCAGGCTAGAAATGATTAAATTTGCCTTGAGGGAGAGGGAAAAAGAGTGGGAAGAAAATGGGAGACATGGCAGTGTAAAATAAGGACAGGAAATCTAATATATACAGGTAGTTAGGAGCTAGGGCGGGAGGGTAGTTGGATATGTTATTGTGATGTGGTTGTGTGCGTCGGGCCGCTAGATTGTTTAGAATGCTAATTTGTTAAATTGTGAAAATTACAAATGCTTCAATAAAATATTTTCTAAAAAATAAAGGAAACTGTGCTGTCACTCATGCAATGAATCACTGCCTTTAACTCCACGAAATCTCCTGCTGTGCAGTTGAATAGAAATAATAATTATTATTATTATCGTTTTTGGCACAAGTAGACTTCAATGAAGTTACTATGAAAAGCCCCTAGTCGCCACATTCCGGTGCCTGTTCAGGGAGGCTGGTACAGGAATTGAACCTGAGCTGCTGGCCTTGTTCTGCATTACAAGCCAGCTGTTTAGCCCACTGTGCTAAACCAACCCCTAATATCGCAGCAACAGCTGTCTGCGGGTCCACCTGTGAGCCCGGTATTTGTTAAGGCGTTCACAGTCCTTTGGAGAGGTACTCACTGTTCCTGATGTTGCAAGTTCATTGCAGAGCCAAGAAGAGACACAATGCTATGTTGGAAGAATCTCAAAGCTTCTAAAGGAAAGACAGCCAGAGCATTATTAAGATTTCCTCGAGGCTCGCCTTCTTCTCTGTTCAAAGACGGATTGCGGCGCTAACACCATGGCCACTCCCAAAGAAGAGCGATATTGGACTCAAAATATTAACTGTTTCTCTCTCTCCACAGATGCATCCAGAAATACCAAGTTTTCCAGAACTTTATAGCACTATGTCTTGCCAGTTTCACTGTTGATTCAGTAGCCCATTATCTACACGTGGCATTGATCCATGCGACACGTTGGGAAGATGCGGATGTTTGAAGGATCACGGAATCACTCTGCACTTTGTCCTAATTGTTCACAACGTGAGAGATCTAATCTTCAGAATTTCCACAGGTATTTGGGGTCAGCAACTGCCCAAGTGCCCATTATCTTTCTTCAAAATATTTTGATTAAACATTTATCATTTGTAACAAATTGATAGCAAACTAACAACTCAAACGACAGCTGTTAATAATAATCTTTATTGTTACAAGTAGGCTTACATTAACACTGCAAATCCCCTAGTCGCCACACTCCGGCGCCTGTTCGGGTACACTGAGGGAGAATTCAGAATGTCCAATTCACCGAACAGCACACCTTTCAGGACTTGTGGGAGGAAACCGGAGCACCCGGAGGAAACCCGCGCAGACACAGGGAGAACGTGCAGACTCCGCACCGGCAGTGACCCAAGCCGGGAATCGAACCCGGGACCCTGGAGCTGTGATGCAACTGTGCTAACCACTGCGCTCCCTTTGTTACACAATACAGCCAAAACCCAACCTATCATATAAATCCCAGCCAAAAGAAATAAATTCTCCGGAACCCCAATACGCTTAAAGCACCCCCCCTACAACTGACGGTGACTAACTCCTTAAAGAGAGGGTGATGAATGGCTGCCATTTCAGGTAGAACCCCTCAACCGACCCCCATACGGTGTATCTAACCTTCTCTAGATATAGAAACTCCATAACATCACCCAACCACACTGAGGGGAATGGAGGACCTCCGCCCCAGCAGAACCCACCTACGGACCATTAATGAGGCAAAGGCGAGGACATCCGCCCTTCAACCCCGTCTGCAGCCCCAGCGAGTCCAATACCCCAAAACAGGCCACCTCTGGTTTGGGAGAGGCAGTAAATAAATCAGGAGATAGAAAAGGAATATAAGAAAGGCAATATTACAATAATCATGGGGGACTTCAATATGCAGGCGGACTGGGAAAATCAGGTTGTTAGTGGATCCCAAGAAAAGAAATTTGCGGAATGTCGAAGTGATGTTTTGTTTTGGAGCAGCTGGTGACAGAGCCAACTCTGGTTCTGGATTTGGTGATGTGTAATGAGGCAGTCTTGATTAGGGAACTTAAGGTGAAGGAACCCTTTGTGGGAGTGACTACAATATGATAGGATTTACCCTACAGTTTGAGAGGGAGAAGCTGGAATCAGATGTAACGGTTTTACAATTAAATAAAGGTAACTGCAAAGACATGAGGAAGGAGCTGGCCAGAGTTGATTAGAAAAGGAGCCTAGCGACTTCTGGGTGCGGCAATGCGGAGCTGAGCTGCACGATTCGGCAGCTCCCGCTACCACGGACTTTCGGGCTCGCTAGAAGAGCCCCAACGGAACTTTTTTTTGAAACTAACCCGTGGGGAAGGTAAGAGGGAGGTCCCCCTCCAACTTGTATGAAACGGACTCGAAGCGTAACGGCCACAAAAGTGGCATTGAAGCAACGGGAAAAAAACGGGGAAAAAAGACAAAATGGCGGCGGCCAGAGACAGAGTGGAGCTGCAGGAGTTTATTAGGCACTGCTTCGAGGAGCATCGCGAGGAGATGCGCAAGGAAATGCTGGCGCCTATGCTTTCGGCAATCGAAGGACTAGGGATCACCCAGAAGGCCCACGAGGTTCAGATCCAGGAGGTACAAAAAAGAGTTGGTCAGAACGAGGACGAGATCTCGGGCCTGGCGGTGAGAGTGGAGCAGAACGAGGCGCTACACAGGAGGGGAAGACTCGAAGACTTGGAGAACAGGTCATAGAATTTACAGTGCAGAAGGAGGCCATTTGGCCCATCGAGTCTGCACCGGCTCTTGGAAAGAGCACCCTACCCAAGGTCAACACCTCCACCCTATCCCCATAACCCAGTAACCCCACCCAACACTAAGGGCAATTTTGGACACTAAGGGCAATTTATCATGGCCAATCCACCTAACCTGCACATCTTTGGACTGTGGGAGGAAACCGGAGCACCCGGAAACCCACGCAGACACGGGGAGGATGTGCAGACTCCGCACAGACAGTGACCCAAGCCGGAATCGAACCTGGGACCCTGGAGCTGTGAAGCAATTGTGCTATCCACAATGCTCGGCGAGCAGAAAGAATCTGCGGATCCTGGGTCTCCCTGAAGGAGCGGAGGGGGCCGATGCCAGGGCATACGCGAGCACGATGCTCAGGGCGATGATGGGCAAGGAGGCCCCTTCGAGGCCGCTGGAGTTGGACGGGGCACACCGGGTGCTGGTGAGGAGGCCCCCGGCAAATGAGCCGCCAAGAGCGATGGTGGTGAGGTCCACCGGTTCATGGACAGAGAGTGGGTCCTGAAATGAGCCAAGAAGGAGCGGAGCAGTAAGTGGGACAATGCAGAGATCCAAATATACCCGGACTGGAGCACGGAGGTTGCAAAGCGGAGAGCGGGTTTCAACTGGGCCAAAGCGGTGTTGCACCGGAAAGAAGTGAAATTCGGAATGCTGCAGCCAGCGCGACTGTGGGTCACATACAAGGGCCAACACCACTACTTTGAAACGCCTGAAGAGGCGTGGACATTTATACAAACCGAAAAGTTGGACTCTAACTGAGGGTTTGTGAGGGTGGGGGGGATATTTGAGGTTTGATGTGTGATGGTTGTTGTATATAGGGGGTCAATCACAATCACGCGCAGGAAATGTTACATGGGCTGGGGGAGAGAGACAAGGCTGCGACAGGAGCTGCGCCAGAGGGGGCGGAGCGGGCTTTGGAAAGCGCGGGCTTTGGTTTTTCCCGCACGCGGGAAGAAAGGAGGGAGGGGGAACTCCCACACGGGGAGGTCAATGGGATAGCGGGGGTAGCCGGGGTCAGCAGGTGTCAGCTGACTTACGGGAGTGACATGGTGGGAGCAAAAAAGCTAGACAGGGGTTTACTTGGGGGGGGGGGGGGGGGGAAGGGGGGGGGGGGGGAGAAAAGGGTTGCTGCTGCACTGGCCGAAAGGGAATGGGACATAGAAGAGGTGGTCGTGACGGGGGTCCCCCGTCTGGGGGACTGGAGGGTGAGGGAGGCGTGGACATGGGACTGGCCCAGAAAAAGAGATGGCTAGTCGGAAAGGTACTTGGAGGCCAACGACAACGGGGAGGTGCGGGTAGGGGTGGTATGGGAGGCTAATCTCCATTAGGGCTCACAGGGAGAAGGCAGGGCATGGAAAGGGAGAGGTTAGTGGGGGAGATTTTGAGAGTGGACAGGAGATACGCAGAGGCCCCAGAGGAAAGATTACTTGGGGAAAGACGACGGCTCTAGATGGAGTTTGACCTGTTGACCACAGGGAAGGCGGAGACACCGTGGAGGAAAGCGCAGGGGGCGACCTAGGAGTATGGGGAAAAGGCTAGTTGGATGCTGGCACACCAGCTCCGTAAAAGGATGGCAGCGAGGGAAATAGGGGGAGTCAAAGATGGAAGGGGAGCCACGGTTCGGAGTGCGATGAAAATAAACGAGGTATTTAAGGCCGTCTATGAAGAGCTGTACAGATCCCAGCCCCCAACGGAGGAAGAGGGTATGAGACGATTCCTCGGCCAGCTGAGATTCCCAAGGGCGGAGGAGCAAGAAGTGGCTGGTCTGGGGGCACCAATTGGGTTGGAGGAGCTGAGCAAGGGTTTGGGGAGCATGCAGGCGGGGAAGGCCCCGGGACCGGATGGGTTCCCGGTGGAGTTCTACAGGAAGTACGTAGACCTGTTGGCCCCGCTACTAGTGAGGACCTTTAATGAGGCAAGAGAGGAGGGGACCCTACCTCCGACAATGTCGGAAGCGACAATTTCTTTGATCCGAAAGCGGGACAAGGACCCACTGCAATGTGGATCGTACAGGCCGATCTCGCTCCTTAATGTGGATGCAAAGTTGCTGGCAAAAGTGCTGGCCACGAGGATCGAGGACTGTGTCCCGGGGGTGATTCACGAGGACCAGACAGGATTTGTAAAGGGCAGGCAGCTAAACACAAATGTGCGGCGGCTCTTAAACGTGATAATGATGCCATCGGTGGAGAGAGAAGCGGAGATAGTGGCAGCTATGGACGCGGAGAAGGCCTTTGACCGAGTAGAGTGGGAGTACCTCTGGGAGGTGCTGCGTAGATTTGGGTTCAGGGGAGGGTTTATCAGTTGGGTTAAGCTCCTTTACAGAGCCCCGGTGGCAAGTGTAGTGACGAACCGGCGGAGGTCGGAGTACTTTTGGCTGTACCGAGGGACGAGGCAGGGGTGCCCCCTGTTGTTCGCATTGGCGATCGAACCATTGGCCATCTCATTCAGGGAGTCTAATAAATGGAGTGGGGTGGTCAGAGGTGGAGAAGAGCATCGGGTGTCGCTATATGCGGATGACCTGTTGCTGTACGTGGCGGATCCAATGGAGGGGATGGTGGAGGTCATGCAGACTCTAAGGGAGTTTGGGGAGTTTTCGGGCTATAAGCTCAATGTAGGGAAGAGTGAGCTCTTTGTATTACAGGCGGGGGACCAAGAAAGAGGGATAGGGGACCTACCGCTGAGGAGGGCGGAGGGGAGCTTTCGGTATCTGGGGATCCAGATAGCCAGGAGTTGGGGGGCCCTACATAAACTGAATCTGACGAGGTTGGTGGAGCAAATGGAGGAGGATTTTAAAAGATGGGACATGCTACCGCTCGCGCTGGCGGGTAGAGTGCAGTCGGTCAAAATGGTGGTCCTTCCGAGGTTTCTCTTTGTGTTTCAGTGCCTTCCCATTGTGATCACTAAGGCCTTTTTAAGAGAGTAGGCAGGAGTATTATGGGATTTGTGTGGGCGAATAAGACCCCGAGGGCAAGGAGAGGGTTCTTGGAACGCAGTAGGGACCGAGGAGGGTTGGTGCTGCCAAACCTGGGGAGCTACTACTGGGCAGCAAATGTGTCGATGATCCGCAAGTGGGTTATGGAGGGAGAGGGGGCGACATGGAAGAGGATGGAGATGGCGTCCTGTAAAGGAACGAGTCTGGGGGCACTGGTGACAGCACCACTGCCGCTCTCGCCGACAAAGTATACCACGAGCCCAGTGGCGGCTGCAACGCTAAGGATCTGGGGCCAGTGGAGACGGCACCGGGGTGCAATGGGAGCATCGGTGTGGTCCCCGATCAGGGGTAACCATCGGTTTGTCCCGGGGAAGATGGACGGGGGGGGGTTCCAGAGCTGGCATCGGCGGGGATTGGAAGAATGGGGGACCTGTTCATTGACGGAACGTTTGCGAGCCTAGGGGCACTGGAGGAGAAGTTTGAGTTACCCCCAGGAAATGCCTTTAGATATATGCAGGTGAGGGCTTTTGTAAGGCGACAGGTGAGGGAATTCCCGTTGCTCCCGGCACAAGAAATTCAAGACAGGGTGATCTCGGGCGCATGGGTCGGGGAGGGCAAGTTGTCGGAAATACACCAGGAGATGAAAGAAGAAGGGGAAGCGCTGGTAGAAGAGTTGAAGGGTAAATGGGAGGAGGAGCTGGGGGAGGAGATCGAGGAAGGTCTGTGGGCGGATGCCCTAAGTAGGGTAAATTCCTCCTCCTCGTGTGCCAGGCTCAGCCTGATACAATTTAAGGTGGTTCACAGAGCTCACCTGATGGGGGCGAGGTTGAGCAGGTTCTTTGGGGTAGAGGACAGATGTGAAAGGTGCTCAGGGAGCCCGGCGAACCATGTCCATATGTTTTGGTCATGCCCGGCACTGGAGGGTTTCTGGAGAGGAGTGGCGGGAGCAATATCTCAGGTGGTGAAAGTCCAGGTCAAGCCAAGCTGGGGGCTAGCAATATTCGGAGTAGTGGACGAACCGGGAATGCAGGAGGCGAAAGAGGCCGGTATTCTGGCCTTTGCGTCCCTCGTAGCCCGGCGAAGGATCTTGCTAATGTGGAAGGAGGCGAAGCCCCCCAGCGTGGAGGCCTGGATAAACGATATGGCTGGGTTCATAAAGTTGGAGAGGATTAAGTTCGCCTTGAGAGGGTCTGCACAGGGGTTCTACAGGCGGTGGCAACCGTTCCTCGACTATCTCGCGGAGCGTTAGAGGGTCGGTCAGCAGCAGCAGCAACCTGGGGGGGGGGGGGGGGGGGAGCTGCCTGGGGGGGTGGATGAGCAAGAGATAACATGAAGAGTCGGGGAAACTGGCACGTACAGGAGAGAGCCAGTGTACAAAGCTATGTAAATATACTATTTTGCCATGTATATATCTTGCTCCGCGCAATTTCTCGTTTCTTTTTTTTTGTTACGGGGGGGGGGGGGGGGGTTATTGTTTGTAAGGGAGAAAAATTGTGTTTAAAAACTTTAATAAATTTTTTTTTTTTTTTTAAAAGAAAAGGAGCCTAGCAGGGAAGACAGTGGAATAGCAGTGGCAGGAGTTTTTGGGGGTTATTTGGGAGGCGCAACAGAAATTCATCTCAAGAAGGTGGAAACATGCTGAGGAGAGGATGAGGCATCCATGGCTGACAAGGGAAGTCAAGGACAGCATGAAAACAAAAGAAAAGCATACAATGTGGCGAGGATTAGTGGGTAGCCAGAGGATCGGGAAGCCTTAAAAGCAATAAGGTGGGGAGAAGGTGAAATAGGAGTGTAAGCTAGCAAGTAGTTTACAAGAAGCTAGGAAGAGCTTCTTCAATATATAAAAAGGTAAGAGAGAGAGGCAAGAGGAGACATTGGACCACTGAAAATTAGGCTGGAGTAGTAATAATAGGAAACAAAGAAATGGCAGAGGAACTGAATAGAATCATAGAATCTATGACATGGAGACAGGCCCTTCCATAAGACCAAGGAGCAGAATTAAACCACTTGGCCCATCGAGTCTATTCCGCCATTCAATCATGGCTGATATTGTTCTCATCCCCATTCTCCTGTCTTCTCCCCATAACCCCTGATCCCCTTATTGATCAAGAACCTATCTATCTCTGCGTTAAAGACACTCAGTGATTTGGCCTCCACAGCCTTCTGCGGCAAAGAGTTCCACTGATTCACCACCCTCTGCCTGAAGAAATTCCTCCTCATCTCTGTTTTAAAGGATCGTCCATTTAGTCTGAGATGGTGTCCTCTGGTTCTAGTTTTTCCTACAAGTGGAAACATTCTCTTTACGTCCACTCTATCCAGACCTTCGGACCAAACTGCTCCATGCCAACCAAAAAGCCCATCTAAGCTAACCCCACTTGCCTGCATTCGGCATAGTTACTTTGCATCAGTCTTCACGGAGGAAGACACCAATGGGATACCAGAACTTCAGAAGAATCAGGGGGCAGAGGTGAGTGTAGTGGCCATCTAGAAGGAGAAGGTTCTGGGGAAACTGAAAGGTCTGAAGGTGGATAAATCACCTGGACCAGATGGACTACACCCCAGGGTTCTAAAAGAGGTAGCTGAGGAGATGGTGGAGGTAATGGGGTGATCTTTCAGGAATCACTGGAGGCAGGGAGGGGTCCCAGAGGACTGGAAAGTGGCTAATGTCACACCGCTGTTTAAGAAGGGAAGGAGGTAAAGATGGGAAATTGTAGGGCAGATAGCCTGACTTCAGTCATGGGTAAGATTTTAGAGTCCATTATTAAAGATGAGATTGTGGAGTAAGACCATAAGATATAGAAACAGAATTAGGAAGCTTGCCCAATGAGTCTGGTCCACCAATCAATCGTGGCTGATATAGAGTACTTGGAAGTGCGTGATAAAATAGGACTGAGTCAGCATGGCTTTGTCAAAGGGAGGTAGTGTCTGACAAATCTTAGAATTCTTTGAGGAGGTAACAAGGAAGTTAGACAAAGGAGAACCAGTGGACGTGATCTATTTAGATTTCCAAAAGGCCTTTGACAGAGCCCATGGTGTTAAGGGTAAGATACTGGCATGGATAAAGGATTGGCTGACTGGCAGAAGGCAGAGAGTGGGGATAAAGGAGTCATTTTCAGGATGGAAGCCGGTGATTAGTGGTGTGCCTCAGGGGTTGGTGTTAGGACCACAACTTTTCACAAATATACATTAACGATCTGGAAGAAGGAACTGAGGTCACTGTTGCTAAGTTTGCAGATGATTCAATGACACGTAGAAGGACAGGTAGTATATGAGGAAGCAGGGGAGCTGCAGAAGGACAGGGACAGGCTAGGAGAGTGGGCAAAGAAGTGGCAGACGGAATAAAATTGTGGAAAAGTGTGAGGTTATGCACTATGGTAGGAAAAATGGAGGCATAGATTATTTTCTAAAAGGGAAACGGTTTAGGAAATCAGAAGCACTTAGGAGTCCCTGTTTAAGATTCTCTTAAGGTTAACATGCAGGATCAGTCGGCAGTTAGGAAGGCAAATGCAATGTTACGTTCATGACGAGAGGACTAGAATACAAAAGCAGTGATGTACTTCTGAGGCTGTATAAATCTCTAGTCAGACCCCATTTGGAGTGTAATGAGCAGTTTTGGGCCCCATATCTAAGGAAGGATGTGCTGGCCTTGGAAAGGATCCAGAGAAGGTTCACAAGAGTGATCCCAGGAATGAAGAGATTGTCAATGAAAAGATTCTCATATGAGGAGCGGTTGAGGATTCTGGGTCTGTACTCATTGGAGTTTAGAAGGATGAGGGGGGATCTTATTGAAACTTGCAGGATACGGAGGGGCCTGGATAGAGTCGACGTGGAGAGGATGTTTCCACGAGTAGGAAAAACAACCCAAGGGCACAGCCTCAGACTGAAGGGACGATCCATTAAAACAGAGATGAGGAGGAATTTCTTCAGCCAGAGGGTGGTGAATCTGTAGAACTCTTTGCCGCAGAAAGCTGTGGAGGCCAAATCACTGAGTGTCTTTAAGACAGAGATGGGTCACAAGTCCAGTGGTGGTGGCAACACTGAAAATTTGGGGGCAGTGGAGACGGCATAGGGGAAGGACGAGAGCCTCGGTGCGGTCCCCGATAAGAAATAATCATAGGTTTGTCCCGGGGAGAATAGATGGGGGATTTGGAGCATGGCAGAGAGCTGGGATTGTGCAACTGAGAAATCTGTTCTTAGACGGGACGTTTGCGAGTCTGGGAGCGCTGATGGAAAAATATGGGTTGCCCCAAGGGAATGCATTTCGGTACATGCAACTGAGGGCTTTTGCGAGGCAACGGGTGAGGGAATTCCCGCAGCTCCCGACGCAGGAGATTCAAGATAGAGTGATCTCAGGGACATGGGTGGGGGATGGTAGGGTGTCGGATATATACAGGGAAATGAGGGACGAGGGGAGATCATGGTGGATGAGCTGAAGGGAAAATGGGAAGAAGAGCTGGGGGAAGAGATTGAGGAGGGGCTGTGGGCTGATGCCCTACGTAGGGTAAACTCATCGTCCTCGTGCGCCAGGCTAAGCCTGATACAATTCAAGGTTTTGCACAGGGCGCATATGACCGGAGCAAGGCTCAGTACATTTTTCGGGGTAGAGGATAGGTGTGGGAGGTGCTCGAGGAGCCCAGCAAACCACACCCACATGTTTTGGTCATGCCCGGCACTGCAGGGGTTCTGGGTGGGGGTGGCAAAGGTGCTTTCGAAGGTGGTGGGGGTCCGGGTCGAGCCAGGCTGGGGGTTGGATGTATTTGGGGTTGCAGAAGAGCCGGGAGTGCAGGAGGAGAGAGTGGCTGATGTTTTGGCCTTTGCGTCCCTAGTAGCCCGGCGAAGGATATTGCTTATGTGGAAGGAAGCCAAACCCCCGGGCATGGAGACCTGGATAAACGACATGGCAGGGTTTATAAAACTAGAACAGATAAAGTTTGCACTAAGGGGTTCGGCTCAAGGGTTCACCAGGCGGTGGCAACCGTTCATTGACTACCTCGCAGAACGATAAAGGAAATGGGAAGGTAACAGCAGCAACCGGGTGGGGGGGGGGGGGCCGCGGGGGGGGGGGGGGGGGGGGGGGGGCCTCAGGGGTGGTTTTTGTGTAGATATTTGCACTTGGTTATGTATATTGGATTGTTTGATTTTATTATCTGGAGAGTTATTATTTTTGTTATGGCAGTTGCCATTTAGTTTATATATTATTTATTTACTTGTTAAAACGGTCACTGTTATTTATATTGTTTTATTGTTGTAAAAAGGGAAAACCTTTGTATTGTTTTGTTTGGCCGAAAAATTTGAATAAAATATATATTTTTTAAAAAGACAGAGATGGGTAAGAATCGGGGGTTATGGGGGAAAGGCAGGAGAATGGAGATGAGAAACGTATCAGCCATGATTGAATTGCGGAGCACTCGATGGGCCGAGTGGCCTAATTCTGCGCCGAAAGAACAATACTCAACAACCATTGAATATTGGCCGACAATTGCCAATCTTTGACAAAGCTGCCTGGTCTTCCGCAATCACCTCCAGGAGACAGGGCCCCAGTCGCAACGCCAACACCTTGGCCAGTAGCTTGTCGTCTGCATTTAATAACTATATGGGTCAATATGACCCACACTCCGTAGGGTCCTTTTCCTTCTTCAGTATGAGAGATAAAAGCCTGCGAGAGGGCAGCATGCAACGAACCCTGGGACAAGGAATCATTGAACGTGTCTACCATCAGTGGAGTCAATTGGCCCACCAACCTCTTCTAGAACCCGAGACGGACCCCATCGGGCCCGGGTGCTTTACCCGTTTGCATCAATCCTGTACCTTTTAGTACCTCCTCCAGACTTGACAGGGCCTCCAACTCCTCCCGTCTCTCCCTATCCACCTCCGGAAAGGACAACCTAGCATATTCCTCAATGGCAGTAGACATTTGCCCACAGACCCTCTTGTCTTCGAACAATGCTGCATCCAGCCCCCACGCTGGGTGTTGAGGGGCGCCCAATTCCAGAGCCAAGTCACAAAATGTGGGGCATGGTCCAAAATAAATATAGTCGAGGACTCCGCCTCCCTTATCCACAGAAGGTACCTACCCGGCAGAAAGAAAGTCTACCCTGGAATAAATCTCGAGAACCTGAGAAAAAAAAGAAAATTCCTCGGCCAGAATTCTCCGATACCGCGGCGGGTCGGAGGGATTCTCCGAGCCCACGGGGGGGGGTTGGAGAATCGGCGGTAACGCCACAAATTCCCACCATGCCACTCCAACAACGGGATTGATTCTTCAGTGACCGGCGAATCGGCGGCAGTCGCGCGCGTGTGGTCGGCATGGCAACTGTCGGGGGCCATTGAAAGAGGCCCCCATGGCAATTCTCCGCGGTCGACCGGCCGAGTACCCACCGGCGTGGTTCACATATGGTACCACCCAGCGGGAGCTCGTACCCGCGGCCACGGTGGCCGACCTGGTGGGGGGGGGGGGGGGGCAGGTGAGATCACTGTGGGGGGGGGCTCCACAACGGCCAGGCCCGCGATCGGGGGCTATCGATCAGCGGGTGCGCGCGATCTGGGGGGGGCTACCTTCTTCCACGCCGGCCCATTATGTCGCCACGCCATGTTGCGCGGCGCTGGCACGGAAATGGCAGCCACGCGAATGCGCGGACCCGCGCTGGCATTGCAGGGCCGCATGTCGGCGCCGGAGCTGCGTGGAGCACACCAGCACCGTGCTGGCCCCCTGTGGGCCACTGAATCGCTGGGCCAAGAGGCCCGTTGACGCCAGCGTGTTTACACCGGCGTCAACACTTCGCCGGGATTTTGGAGAATCCCGGCCCTCATCTCCCAAGTGTAAAAACAGCCACAGATCTGCCCCCCCCCATCAGCTCCACAAAAGCTAACAGCGCCTTTGCTACCCCGATGGAGCCAATGACTTAGGCCTAGATTGATGCAACTTAGGATCAAGCACACAGTTTAAATCCCCTCCAAAAACCAGTTGATGATCCAGATGTCCAGATCCAGAATGGAAGCCAACAGCCTCCTCAGAAACGCCGTATTGCCTCAATTTGGAGCCCAGACGTTGACCAATATTACCCACCAAGGACCCACTTACCATCATGTATCTGCCATTGGTGTTCGCCACGGTCTTGGTAGTTGAAAAGGGAACCAGTCCATTCATCAAAATCTCCGCATCCCGTGCCCTACTGTCAAACCCCGAATTAAACACCTGGCTCACCCAACCCTTCAGCAATCTGGTCTGATCTTTTAACCGCAAATGAGTCTCCTACAAAAACACCACATCAGCCCTCAGACTCTTTAAGTGAGCAAATACTCTCGACTTTTTCACTGAACTCCCCAACCCCCTTAACTTACATTCCAGGTGACCAACCGAATCCCAGAGTCCACCATCTCCACCGAAAGGGACGATTAAGCAGCTGCCCAGAAAGTACAGGCCCAAGGCCCACCCAAAGTGGCTGCCAAATCCACCTCAGCAAATTAAACAAAAGAAAAAATCTGTAATCGCCATCAGTAAAATAACCATTTCCCCCCTCCTCCAAACAACAACCCTCCCTAATGTACATATTGATCACATGTAAGTGAACAATACCCTTTTCCCAACCAACCCCCAATAAAACAGACCCAGCAAAACTGGTCGGACAAGTTGCAGCTCCTCCTCCCCCCCACCTCACTCCAGTGAGCTAGCTAACTTTACTGCTAGCGGGAAAGCCCTCCCCCCAAGGTAAAGAAAAATAAAACACTATTCACTCATCCGGGGATAAAACGTTACACATAAACCATTCCCTATACAAAAAAACAAATTCCCACTGGAAGCTATATACTTCCAACAATATTACATAACACAACACCTTGATAAACAAACACCATGCGAAAAAAGAACTCTCCCAAGAACATAGAGATATGGGGAGGCTGTGGCCAAGTAAAATGGCTGCTTCCCGATTAATTTGGCCAAAACTACATATCTACCAGCTAGCTGCATGTCATAGAGTAAAAGAGTTTTACAAGGCAAATTCTGGGCCCAAATTAGTCAGTATATGCAAAACTTATCTTTTTCTTTAAACTAATGTTCGCTTGCCTATTAATTAATGTTTGATCTATGTTAATTTTAGTTTGTTTGTTACAGTAGAGTTCTTAAAAAGTGAAATCTTGCCTTGTAGGGATTCCTTTCTTTCAAGTTATTGGTCGCTAAGGAGATGATAACAAGGTGTCTCCAGACATCCATTGGTTTTATTTGCTGATATGTCTCCTATTCATCTTGAAATAGCACTTGCTGTTCTTTTGTTATCTTAATACCACTACGAGTCTCTATTCAACACCTCCTTTCAGAACTAACAAATTAGCTTTCCTCTTAACTCAATCTTCCAACACCAGGCATCGGTTTTGTGTCCCTTCTCTGCACCTCTTCCGGGACTTCGATATTTCCTGTGGGTTTTGCCGACCTGAATCCAACAGTACAATAAAAGAACAGCCTCACAGCCTCGGCATGGCAGTCTCAGACTACACTGTGCTGCGTTGACAATGTAGCTCTGCATTCGGTTTACTTTACCCGTTGCTGCTCAGAAATAGCTCAAAGGCAGTAGCCTGGGGTTTCCTCTATGAACAGCCGGATTTCCAGCTGCAATGGGAGAATGTAAAAGCAGGAAACGGCACTGGGGCCCATAATGTCCGATCACAGCCTGCATTTCAAATATTTTAACCATCAGTTGCTCCCAATGCTGAAAACGCGTCCATGAACCTGGTAACGGTACCATTTTCTGTCACTGAAATCTCAGAAATGCCAGCTGCAACTCACTCATGGAGAAAGCAAAATTGCATCATTACCAGGGTGGAAATGAATTCAAGGGGCCCCAAGCACCATTTATTAAAAAGGGTTCTTAAAACTTTCGGAGTCATTCTGATTCTTATCTCCACATTATTGCGTGCAATTCTGGTCGCCGCATTATAGGAAGGATGTGGAAGCATTGGAAAGGGTGCAGAGGTGATTTACCAGAATGTTGCCTGGTATGGAGGGAAGATCTGATGAGGAAAGGCTGAGAGGCTTGAGGCTGTTTTCGTTGCGAGTAGAAGGTTAAGAGGTGACTTAATTGAGGCATACAAGATGATCAGAGGATTGGATAGGGTGGACAGTGAGAGCCTTTTTCCTCGGATGGTGATGTCTAGCACGAGGGGCCATAGCTTTAAATTGAGGGGTGATAGATATAGGACAGAAGTAAGAGGTAGGTTCTTTACTCAGAGTAGTAAGGGCGTGGAATGCCCTGCCTGCAACAGTAGTGGACTCGCCAACACTAAGGGCATTCAAATGGTCATTGGATAGACATATGGACGATAAGGGAATAGTGTCGATGGGCTTTAGAGTGGTTTCATAGGTCGGCGCAACATCGAGGGCCGAAGGGCCTGTACTACACTGTAATGTTCTATGTTCTATTACTGACAGCTGTTTCACCATTTTCCTTAGGTGTTCTGCTGCGTGGTGACCCTTTGCACATGGTGTAGCCTGTAAAATGGGTGGAGGCAATGATTTGGAAATACCCCGTTTCTTTGTTTTATTTGTGAATAAGAGGGGCCCAGGGGGCATCCTCCTGATGGTACAAGGCACTCGCAATCCGAGCTTGCCCAGTAGCACTGATCACAGAGTTTGTATTTTATGAAGGAAGCCAATAAGTTATATCAATCCATAGCTTTAAGCACAAATGCAGGTTTCCAACTTTAGCACTGCAACCTTCATAGCCACCTGTGAGTGTATTCTACGGGGTTAGTATTCCACATTTGGTGGATATGTTGGCGATTGATAATGTTATGTATCTACACAAAGCTGATTAAGTCACAAGTGCAGGTTACCAAAAGAAGCCAATTCATCCACTGTCACAAAGAACAAATGGTAGCTCAGCCCACTGCAAAGTTCACAACAGTTCAGGGCGAGACCGGAAAATCCCAGCCTTCCTGACTTGGAATTATTGCCGTCGTTGTTGCCAAGTCAAAATCCTGGAGCTGTCTATCCCACATCACTGTGGGTATACTCGCACCAGGTGGATCGCAGCAATTCAAGATTGCGGCTCCCCACCAGGCTTCCCCAAGCTCAACCAGTGGTGGACAATAATAAAGGATCATAGAATTTACAGTGCAGAAGGAGGCCATTCAGCCCATCGAGTCTGCACCGGCCCTTGGAAAGGGCACCCTACTTAAACCCACACCTCCACCCTATCCCCATAACCCAGTAACCCCACCTAACCTTTCTCATTAACTAATTTGTTTAAATGCCAGTACTTGAAAACTCAAAGTATTTATTGCAAACACACATAAATATTCCCAGGTTGCACAAAGATTTAGCTGCATATTGAACAATAAATGGTTTCTCCAGTTTGTAGACGATGCAAGCTCCACTTGCAGGATTGGTGATGCTCAGTACAACTGCAGACCAGAAATTTATTGTCCATGTATTGTCCATTTTTTCATTCCATTTAATCTGGTCAAGATTCTTTTGCCTCCAGATATTTGCTTCCACCCTGGTTGGAATAGCAATACACCGACTGAGAAAACATTTCTCACCATACCTTTCTGCTTCCCAAATTTACTATTAGGTAATTAGAATCATAGAATCTCGACACTGCAGAAGGAGTCCATTCAGCCCATCAAGTCTGCACCAACCCTCTGGAAGAGCACCCTGCCTAGGCCCACTCCCCCACCCTATCCCTGTGACGCCACCTAGCCTCTTCGACACCAACGGACAATTTAGCATGGCCAATCCACCTAACCTGCACATCTTTGGACTGTGGGAGGAAACGGGAGCACCCGGAGGAAACCCATGTAGACACAGGGAGAACGTGTAAGCTCCAAACAGACAGTCACCCAAGGCTGGAATTGAATCCGGGTCCCTGACGCTGGGAGGCAGCTGTGAAGCAGCAGTGTTAACCATTGTGTACAATCTGCAATCATACTGCTGTTGTTCGTACAAACTTCTCACCTACAAATATCATCCTCAATCTGCTTTCTATTGTTTATTAGGTTGACAGATCCCTCAATTCAATCCAAAATTTATTCCTTTTGGACAATTTCTCTATTTAAATATACGCTGCAATATTATGACATCTACAACTAGCATAACTACCTCTTCTCTTTCTCCTACTCCATCCTGTTGGTGGTCTTATACCTAGCTACAATCAATTGCCATCCTCACCTCTGTGGCTGCGACAAGGTCATATCGATCAAAGTAGAAAATCGTGACAAAATGCTATTATTCTAGTTCCACATTATATGTTTTAATATACATTAGATATACAAAATACTTAATAAAGAACTTTCACAAATGGAAGTATTTCCTTCCCCTCCCCCCTCCCTTTCATGTCCTCGCTCATGCTCCAATGTGCTCAAAGTCAATTATTGTTTTTGAAGTACAGTCACTTATTTTCTAAGCAAATCCAGAGGCCAAAATGTAAACAACAAGGCCCACCACATCAATGTGACATATAAACTGGTTCATTTGTTTTTGGTGAGGCATTTTGAGAGACAAGTGTTGACCTCCAGAACAGGCAGACAGGGCCCCAGTTTAACATCTCATTTGAAAGACAGACAATACAGCACTCCTTCAGTAACCATAATTAAATGTCAGCCTTGATTAGGTGCCAAAACTCCTGGAGTGGGGCTCAAATGTTATGACTCACAAAGCTGCTACTGCGGCAACTTGATACTTGTATGTTACTGATGCCATAAATAGTGTAGTTTTAAGCAACTTAACACTTAAGAGAATTGAAGACCCGAGTTCAAAATTGTGCATCTCACTTATTTTTTTATGATGTGGAGATGCCGGCGTTGGACTGGGGTGAGCACGGTAAGAAGTACCCAGACCAGATGGTGGGGCATGAATGTAATGCGACATGAATCCAAGGTCCCGGTTGAGGCCATACTCATGTGTGCGGAACTTGGCTACAGGTTTCTGCTTGGCGATTTTGCGTTGTTGCACATCCTGAAGGCCGCCTTGGAGAACGCTTACCCGAAGATCAGAGGCTGAATGCCCTTGACTGCTGAAGTGTTCCCCGACTGGAAGGGAACATTCCTGCCTGGCGATTGTTTTTTTTAATGTTAATGGCTGGCCCATTTCCAATTGTTCTTCAGAAAGTGTCGAGAGCCGTTGCCTTGAATCACTGAGATCCACAGGGTGTAAATACACCCACAATGCTGTTAGGGAGGGAGCTCTGGAAACTGTAGTTTAGGCGATTCAAGTTTACGCACACATGACACCTGTGTGGGTTGCTTGTCTCCAAGAAGTAGAACATTATTTACTGTGGCTCATCTCCCATAGGAAGTGAAGACCAACATTAGTTTTCAGGTGAATTGGATAATTGGTGACGGGCGCTGACCTAATTCTGTCCTGGTTTTTAAAACAGTAGATTTTGCTGATTAAAAAATCCTCTGTCCACACTTGCAATGATGTGCAGATGCTGGCGTTGGACAGGGGTGGGCACAGTAAAGTCTTACAACACCAGGTTAAAGTCCAACAGGTTTATTTGGAATCATTAGCTTTCGGTGCTCAGCTCCTTCATCAAATGAATGCACTGAGTGCACGCTCACCTGATGAAGGAGCTGCGCTCCGAAAGCCAGTGATTCCAAATGAAACTGTTGACTTTAACCTGGTGTTGCAAGGCTTCTTCCTGTGCACACTTGCAATGAAACACACCTATGTAAACCTGTCACGCTGTAATTCTACTCTTCCGCCAGAGGTGGCACTATAACATCACCTCCAGAGAAGATTGTCCAAAATAAGTCAATCTATTTGGTTACCAAGTAATCAAAGCACCGGCAATAAGCTCAAAAAGTACAACCCCAATGGTTTTAAATGGCTGAAGGATGTTGGATTTATTCAACAGAAAACAATAGGGGGTAAAAGCAAATTACTGTGGATGCTGGAATCTGAAACGAAAGAGAAAAAGATGGAAAATCTCAGGAAGTCTGGCAGCATCTGGAGGGAGAGAAAAGAGCTAGCGTTTCGAGTCCAATGACTCTTCGTCAAAGCAGTTTGACAATAGGGGGTGTTTCTGACTCAAAGTCGCCCCCACAACACATAACTATAGTCTCAAAGCTGCCTTCATTTCACCTGATGTTAACACAAATAAAAGTCAGGTCTTGGTTTTGATGGTTTTGACATGTCATTGAAACGTCTTTGTCATAATAATAGAAAACTCTATTCCTGACACTGATAGTGCAACTTAAAGTTTGGGGCCTGTTACAGCCACCTGGGATGGGAGGAAACAGGCTAATAATAATAATAATGTTCACATTAGCACACAGCACAAATGAGGGTGAAAGTTACAGAAAGACAAATGTTAGTGCCCGCGGTGTGAGGGGGACTCACCTGGGGGAGTGACTGGCAGACTGGGGGCACACGGCTGCCCAGCGCCCGGCGGCAGGCCAGGAGAAGACATCTTTCCCCCACCCCCGCCCTCCCCTTCCTCACGCGTCCTGCGGGGCGGCCGGAGAGGAAAAGTTTCTCGGGTTGTTTTTTACCCCAAACCTCAACCTGAAGAGAATCGGCATCGGAGACGAGGCAGAGATGTCCCCCTCAGGAGAACGCTGGTCGGAGCGGCGACATGTTCCGGGGAGAGGAGGAGGAGGGAGGAGGGGTCGCACCTCAGCTACAACAAAATTCTAACCGCGGCTTACATTATTTTTTTTGTGGGTGGTGGGTCCGGGCGGGAGAAACAATCTCTGAGGAAAGGTGTGCGCCTTCGACGGCGGCGAACGTGCAGCGTCCTGCTGCCGTGTGGCCGGGCGGAAGCACTACATGAGGAAGGGAATAAAGAAAGAGAAACCTGGCGGCTGCGCAATTCAACATTGTCGAAGGAAGGGCAGAGCGGGCACTTCCTGGGCACAGGGCAAAGCCGGTGCCCCCAGCGCTCCTCCCGTCACCCAGCTCCCTCTTCAGTGGCAGGGGCTCTTCTCATTTAAGCGGCAGCCATAAAAATTGGGGGGGTGGGGGGGGGGGCATTTACTTTTTTTTTAACCCTTCCCTCTTAACACAAATAAAACTTTTGGAGAAGTTTGGCCAGCCAGAGTGAGTTGGGCGAGTTGGCTGCGGCTACAATGTATCCATTGGCGCCTGTTGCCTTTTCAAACCGTTACATTGTGTTGATCTTCAATTGGGCTGCCCCGGGGACGCGTCACAATCGCCCCCACCCCCCTCTCTCTAATCTCCATGGTAACCTCTCTCCCAACCCCCCCCACCTCCCACATCAAATAGCAAATCACCCTCCTCAGAGTGGCCCCCTTCCTGACTCTTCTCCCCCCCCCCCCCAACCCACATTGTCACCCTCCTGGGTTCACCACTCCTCGGTGAATGCAAATGGGCACCCACTTTTAGGGCAGTGTGGAGGAGTACCCAGGCCCACTTCCCCCGTCACGCCGCCCGACCTGCACGTCGCCTGGAGGCTTAAGGGGCAATTGAGCGGGGCCAATCCACCTCACCCGCACATCTCTGGAATGTGGGAGGAAACCGGAGCACCCGGAGGAAGCCTCACACGGACATGGGGAGGACGTGCAAACTCCGCGCTGGGAGTCACCCAAGGCCAGAGTCGAACCCGGGTCCCTGGCTGCGTGCTAGGCACTGTGCCACCGTGCTGATCCTAACTTGATGGACCAAATGACCTCCTTCTGTGCCGTGCTGGTTCCATGGGCGGAATTTAGTGCCACCCACCCTGGCGAGTGTGGGGGTGTGGAGGGAATTTAATCTGGCGGGGGTGGCTGGTCCCCCCGGCCCTGATTAATTCTGTGGCAGGAAGGCTCATGGATGGCCTTACCATCCCGCCGCCAATTGAGGCCCTCACCACGGCAATTAATGCCCACTTAAGGACACAGCTGCTGCTATTTACCCTATGAGTTGCAGGGGGCTCACCACACGTGCAGTACGAAAAGCAATCCCTGCCCATGGACGGGCGTCAGTTCCTCGTCCAACATTCAGTGCCTGGTCAAGGAGCCCAGCATCAAGAAGGGTGGCCTGCTGAGAGCCAAGCCATGCCCCTGCTGCCAACATCCCTCACCCATGACCCACCCCCTCTGCCGATGCCCCTTCCTCCACCAGTCACGTGTTGAGAGCTCCTCAGCAATCTTTGGCCTTGAATGCATTCCTTCGTAACACAGCTGCTGACCTCTAACTGGCCGGCAAATGTTGGGGACCTAGATCATTTCCACCCGGGGCTCGTTGGTCCCGGGGAAGGTCTGCCACTGTGCTGTTAAGTGTCTGATTGACACTTAATTCAGTGTCAATTCTGTGGCAGGAAGGCTCATGGATGGCCTTACCATCCCGCCGCCAATTGAGGCCCTCAATTCCTTTTTATAAAAATGTTTTATTAGGATTTTTCTTTTTATAGAGAACAAAGATCAAAGTGAACATACACAGAAACTATATACATTGGTTAAAATTCATATTTCTCTCCAGGTGCCTAGCTTTGACTTGGCCTCCTAATCCCAGCTCCCCCTTTCTTCCCAGTCCCCATCCCCGTCTTGCTATCTGGCTTGTCTTCTTTGATTGTTGGATCATCCAACCTAGACCTGTTGGGTGGCATGGTGCTACGTATGCTGCTTCCTGTTCGGTATGGTTGGGTTCTTTATTCCCTAACCCCCTCTTCCCTCTTACCCCCTAATCCCCACCCCCCATCACTCTGAAAACAGCGCGGGAGCTGAGTGAGCCGGGACTCTGAAAACAGCGCGGGAGCTGAGTGAGCCGGGACTCTGAAAACAGCGCGGGTGCTGAGTGAGCCGGGACTCTGAAAACAGCGCGGGAGCTGAGTGAGCCGGGACTTTGAAAACAGCGCGGGAGCTGAGTGAGCCGGGACTCTGAAAACAGCGCGGGAACTGAGTGAGCCGGGACTCTGAAAACAGCGCGGGAACTGAGTGAGCCGGGACTCTGAAAACAGCGCGGGAGCTGAGTGAGCCGGGACTCTGTAAACAGCGCGGGAGCTGAGTGAGCCGGGACAGTGAAAACAGCGCGGGAGCTGAGTGAGCCGGGACAGTGAAAACAGCGCGGGAGCTGAGTGAGCCGGGACTCTGAAAACAGCGCGGGAGCTGAGTGAGCCGGGACAGTGAAAACAGCGCGGGAGCTGAGTGAGCCGGGACTCTGAAAACAGCGCGGGAGCTGAGTGAGCCGGGACTCTGAAAACAGCGCGGGAGATTTAAAAAGCTCGGGAGCTGCGAGTCGGAGCGGAGATTTTAAAAGATCGCGGCCTAGTTTCGGGAGCCGTTCGGAGGAGGAGGAGCAGTCTCTGTCAGGGAGAGAACCTGAGAACATCTAAGACACTCAGAAGGTAAGAAGGTAAGTAAGTGGTTTTTACTTATTTTTACTTTTATACCTTTTTCAAATTGTGTGTGTCGGGGGGAAACTGAAGTGACATCACAGAAAAGCTGTCGCCTGAGTGGCTGGTTGGGAATCTACACTAAATTTAAAAAATTAAGCATTGGTAACTAATTAAACATAATTACTTAATTATAATTTAGTGGGATATCTAAGCCAGAGATCGGAGAGTACTATATTTAGCTTTCGCATTTCTATTAGAAATCTAGTGCTAAGAAACAGATAGTTAACAGTAACTTTGAAAAAAAAATTGAAATATATATATATATTTTTTTTTATTTTAATTTTAATTAATTGACGCAATGTCAGTTAGAGGGGTGCAGTGCTCTGACTGTGAGATGTGGCAGGTCCGGGAGGCTTCCAGCGTCCCAGATGGCTTCATCTGCAGCAAGTGCACCCAACTGGAACTCCTCACAGACCGCATGGTTCGGTTGGAGCAGCAATTGGATGCACTTAGGAGCATGCAGGTGGCGGAAAGCGTCATAGATCGCAGTTATGTAAATGTGGTCACACCCAAGGTGCAGGCAGAGAAATGGGTGACCACCAGAAAGGGCAGGCAGTCAGTGCAGGAATCCCCTGTGGTTGTCCCCCTCTCAAACAGGTATACCCCTTTGGATACTGTCGGGGGGGATAGCCTATCAGGGGAAAACAGCAGCAGCCAGAGCAGTGGCACTACGGCTGGCTCTGATGTTCAGAAGGGAGGGTCAAAGCGCAGAAGAGTAATAGTAATAGGGGACTCTATAGTCAGGGGCACAGATAGGCGCTTCTGTGGATGTGAAAGAGACTCCAGGATGGTATGTTGCCTCCCTGGTGCCAGGGTCCAGGATGTCTCCGAACGGGTAGAGGGCATCCTGAAGGGGGAGGGCAAACAGGCAGAGGTCATTGTACATATTGGTACTAATGACATAGGCAGGAAGGGGCATGAGGTCCTGCAGCAGGAGTTCAGGGAGCTAGGCAGAAAGTTAAAAGACAGGACCTCGAGGGTTGTAATCTCGGGATTACTCCCTGTGCCACATGCCAGTGAGGCTAGAAATAGGAAGATAGAGCAGCTAAACACGTGGCTAAACAGCTGGTGTAGGAGGGAGGGTTTCCGTTATCTGGACCACTGGGAGCTCTTCCGGGCAGGTGTGACCTATATAAGAAGGACGGGTTGCATCTAAACCGGAGAGGCATAAATATCCTGGCCGCGAGGTTTGCTAGTGTCACACGGGAGGGTTTAAACTAGTATGGCAGGGGGGTGGGCACGGGAGCAATAGGTCAGAAGGTGAGAGCATTGAGGGAGAACTAGGGAATAGGGACAGTGGGGCTCTGAGGCAGAGCAGACAGGGAGAAGTTGCTGAACACAGCGGGTCTGGTGGCCTGAAGTGCATATGTTTTAATGCAAGAAGTATTACGGGTAAGGCAGATGAACTTAGAGCTTGGATTAGTACTTGGAACTATGATGTTGTTGCCATTACAGAGACCTGGTTGAGGGAAGGGCAGGATTGGCAGCTAAACGTTCCAGGATTTAGATGTTTCAGGCGGGATAGAGGGGGATGTAAAAGGGGAGGCGGAGTTGCGCTACTGGTTCGGGAGAATATCACAGCTGTACTGCGGGAGGACACCTCAGAGGGCAGTGAGGCTATATGGGTAGAGATCAGGAATAAGAAGGGTGCAGTCACAATGTTGGGGGTTTACTACAGGCCTCCCAACAGCCAGCGGGAGATAGAGGAGCAGATAGGTAGACAGATTTTGGAAAAGAGTAAAAACAACAGGGTTGTGGTGATGGGAGACTTCAACTTCCCCAATATTGACTGGGACTCACTTAGTGCCAGGGGCTTAGACGGGGCGGAGTTTGTAAGGAGCATCCAGGAGGGCTTCTTAAAACAATATGTAGTCAGTCCAACTAGGGAAGGGGCGGTACTGGACCTGGTATTGGGGAATGAGCCCGGCCAGGTGGTAGATGTTTCAGTAGGGGAGCATTTCGGTAACAGTGACCACAATTCAGTAAGTTTTAAAGTACTGGTGGACAAGGATAAGAGTGGTCCTAGGATGAATGTGCTAAATTGGGGGAAGGCTAATTATAACAATATTAGGCGGGAACTGAAGAACATAGATTGGGGGCGGATGTTTGAGGGCAAATCAACATCTGACATGTGGGAGGCTTTCAAGTGTCAGTTGAAAGGAATTCAGGACCGGCATGTTCCTGTGAGGAAGAAGGATAAATACAGCAATTTTCGGGAACCTTGGATAACGAGAGATATTGTAGGCCTCGTCAAAAAGAAAAAGGAGGCATTTGTCAGGGCTAAAAGGCTGGGAACAGACGAAGCCTGCGTGGAATATAAGGAAAGTAGGAAGGAACTTAAGCAAGGAGTCAGGAGAGCTAGAAGGGGTCACGAAAAGTCATTGGCAAATAGCGTTAAGGAAAATCACAAGGCTTTTTACACATACATAAAAAGCAAGAGGGTAGCCAGGGAAAGGGTTGGCCCACTGAAGGATAGGCAAGGGAATCTATGTGTGGAGCCAGAGGAAATGGGTGAGGTACTAAATGAATACTTTGCATCAGTATTCACCAAAGAGACAAAATTGGTAGATGTTGAGTCTGGAGAAGGGTGTGTAGATAGCCCGGGTCACATTGAGATCCAAAAAGACGAGGTGTTGGGTGTCTTAAAAAATATTAAGGTAGATAAGTCCCAGGGCCTGATGGGATCTACCCCAGAATACTGAATGAGGCTGGAGAGGAAATTGCTGAGGCCTTGACAGAAATCTTTGGATCCTCACTGTCTTCAGGGGATGTCCCGGAGGACTGGAGAATAGCCAATGTTGTTCCTCTGTTTAAGAAGGGTAGCAAGGATAATCCCGGGAACTACAGGCCGGTGAGCCTTACTTCAGTGGTAGGGAAATTACTGGAGAGAATTCTTCGAGACAGGATCTACTCCCATTTGGAAGCAAATGGACGTATTAGTGAGAGGCAGCACGGTTTTGTGAAGGGAAGGTCGTGTCTCACTAACTTGATAGAGTTTTTCGAGGAGGTCACTAAGATGATTGAAGCAGGTAGGGCAGTGGATGTTGTCTATGTGGACTTCAGTAAGGCCTTTGACAAGGTCCCTCATGGTAGACTAGTACAAAAGGTGAAGTCACACGGGATCAGGGGGGAGCTGGCAAGGTGGATACAGAACTGGCTAGGTCATAGAAGGCAGAGAGTAGTAATGGAAGGATGCTTTTCTAATTGGAGGGCTGTGACCAGTGGTGTTCCACAGGGATCAGTGCTGGGACCTTTGCTGTTTGTAGTATATATAAATGATTTGGAGGTAAATGTAACTGGTCTGATTAGTAAGTTTGCAGACGACACAAAGGTTGGTGGAATTGCGGATAGCGATGAGGACTGTCAGAGGATACAGCAGGATTTAGATTGTTTGGAGACTTGGGCGGAGAGATGGCAGATGGAGTTTAATCCGGACAAATGTGAGGTAATGCATTTTGGAAGGTCTAATGCAGGTAGGGAATATACAGTGAATGGTAAAACCCTCAAGAGTATTGAAAGTCAAAGAGATCTAGGAGTACAGGTCCACAGGTCATTGAAAGGGGCAACACAGGTGGAAAAGGTAGTCAAGAAGGCATACGGCATGCTTGCCTTCATTGGCCGGGGCATTGAGTATAAGAATTGGCAAGTCATGTTGCAGCTGTATAGAATCTTAGTTAGGCCACACTTGGAGTATAGTGTTCAATTCTGGTCGCCACACTACCAGAAGGATGTGGAGGCTTTAGAGAGGGTGCAGAAGAGATTTACCAGAATGTTGCCTGGTATGGAGGGCATTAGCTATGAGGAGCGGTTGAATAAACTCGGTTTGTTCTCACTGGAACGAAGGAGGTTGAGGGGAGACCTGATAGAGGTATACAAAATTATGAGGGGCATAGACAGAGTGGATAGTCAGAGGCTTTTCCCCAGGGTAGAGGGGTCAATTACTAGGGGGCATAGGTTTAAGGTGAGAGGGGCAAGGTTTAGAGTAGATGTACGAGGCAAGTTTTTTACGCAGAGGGTAGTGGGTGCCTGGAACTCGCTACCGGAGGAGGTGGTGGAAGCAGGGACGATAGTGACATTTAAGGGGCATCTTGACAAATACATGAATAGGATGGGAATAGAGGGATACGGACCCAGGAAGTGTAGAAGATTGTAGTTTAGTCGGGCAGCATGGTCGGCACGGGCTTGGAGGGCCGAAGGGCCTGTTCCTGTGCTGTACATTTCTTTGTTCTTTGTTCTTTTGTATCCCCCTCTCTCTTTATGGTTGTGTCTGTGGTTCTTCTGTGGATTCCCCCTCTTCCTTTCTTATTGGCTGTTGGCTACAAACAGGTCTTGGAGCAGATTGGTGAATGACTCCCACGCTTTGTGGAAACCTTCTTCCAACCCCCGGGTGGTGAATTTGATTTTCTCCATTTGTCGAAATCCCGAAAGGTCGGATAGCCAGTCCACAGCTTTGGGTGGTGCTGCTGATCGCCAGCCGAGCAGGATTCTCCAGCGGGTGATTAGGGAGGCAAAGGCAAGGGCATCTGCCCTCCTCCCCATGAAGAGTTCTGGCTGCTCTGATATCCCGAAGACTGTCACTGTCAGGCACGGCTCCTCCCTCAGCCCACAACCTTGGACATTGCATCGAAGAAGGTTGTCCAGAATCCGACAAGTCTGGTGTAGGAGTACCTGGTGAAGATGTGACTCCTCTGGTGTGGCTGGCAAATGGATCCACGAACCTGGAATGGGGTGAGAAGAAAGGAGCTGCTGGAGCAGGAGAGTCTTCGTTCTGTGCCACAGGATACGATGGTGGAGGGCAGGGGTGTTGTTCTGCCCGCCCAATGGTCAACGGAGCAGTTAGTGGAGTTCCTGAACGCTACATTCAGCCAGCAGAGAAAGGAGGCCCTGAAAGACCTGGCCAAAGTGGTGGGGCCGATTAAAGCAGGGATCAAGCGAGTGGAGCAGAGGCTGGCGACCCAGGGTCGGGTGATCCAGAACGTGGAGGAGGCGGGAGGGGAGCATGAGGAGCCATTGGCCTCGCCGGTGGCCCAGGCGGGGCTGATACGGGGGGGCCCACAAGAGGTTTACGGAGAAGGTGGAGGATCTGGAGAACTGCTCCAGAATCATAATTTGAGGATTGTGGGGATGCCTGAAGGCATCGAAGGTGCGGAGGCCGGCACATATGTGGTCAAAATGTTGGAGCCGTTGATGGGGGAGGGGGCCAATGTCCGGCCCCTGGAGGTTGACCGACGCACAGGGCACTGAGGGGGAGGCCGCAAGCGGGCGAACCACCAAGGGCGATGGTGGCGCAGTTCCACCGGTTTCTGAATAAAGAGAAGCTACTTCGGCGGGCGAGGCAGACAAAGAAGTGTACGTGGGAAGGAAACGAGCTGCGGGTGTATCAGGACCTAGGAGCAGAATTGGCGAAGAGGAGGGCCGGGTTTAATCGTGTCAAGGCTCTTTACGATGGGGGTGAAGTTTGGAGTGCTGTACCCGGCCCGCCTCTGGGTGACTTTCAAGAAGTGTGAATATTATTTTGGCACGCCAGAGGAGGCGATGGAGTTTATGAGGGACAGTGGGGGCAGCAGGGTGGCGCAGTGGATAGCACTGGGACTACGGCGCGGAGGACCCGGGTTCGAATCCTGGCCCTGGGTCACTGTCCATGTGGAGTTTGCACATTCTCCCCATGTCTGTGTGAGACTCACCTCCAGAACTCAAAGATGTGCAGGTTAGGTGGATTGGCCACGCTAAATTGCCCCTTAATTGGAAAAAAAAATAATTGGGTACATTAAAAAAAAATGTAAATGAAGGACAATGGACTGGCAGGGGAAGGAGGACATTGAACTTTGGAGGAGTTTGTGTGAAGGTTTCTTTGTTCTCGGGAAACTTTTCCCCTTGAAATGTTCCTTTTGTTTTGATGGTGAGGTGTTTGGAGGGCAGGCCCTCTGTGGGGGAATGTCAAGGGTGAGTACACCTGTTTTGCTTTCTGGGGGAGCGTGGACGGAGGGGGGAGAGAATGGGGCGGTAGGGGTTTGGAGGCCTTGGGCGGGGCCATCATGCTAGCTGAGCGGGCTAGTTAATGGGAGTGCAGTGGGAGTTGTCAGGAGATGGAGGTGGGGGAGGGGGAGGTGTTTTGTTTTGGAGGGGAGGGTTGCTGACACGAGTGCGGTTGTTGTGGTGCAGCTGGAAAAGGAACGATGACAATGGACATCCGAAGATGAGCCAGGAGGTTTGCATGACACCGGCCGGGGTCTGGCCCAAAAAGGGATATGGTTGATCAGCAAGGGAGCTCTCCGACCAGGCTGTTCACATGGAACGTGAGGGGGCTGAATGGGCCGCTCAAACGGTCACGTGTGTTCGCGCACCTGAGGAGTCTGAAGGCGAACATGGCTTTCCTGCAGGAAGCATACTGAAAGGTAGGGGACCAGACAAGGTTGAGGAAATGATGGGTGGAGCAGGTGTTCCACTCGGGACTGGATATGAAGACGAAGGGGTGACGGTGCTGGTGAATAAGCGGGTGGCGTTCGCGGTGGGGAATGTTGTGGGTGGGGGAGGGGTTTGTGATTGTGAGTGAGAAGATGGAGGGGCTGCGGATGGTCCTGGTAAACGTTTATGCCCCAAATTGGGATGATGTAGATTTCATGAGACGGGCGCTGGGGAAAATTCCTGACTTGGACTCGCACCGGTTGATTATGGGGGTGTGGATTTCAGTACAGTTATAGAGCCAAGCCAAGAAGGGTGCTTTTCTAATTGGAGGGCTGTGACTAGTGGTGTTCCGCAGGGATCAGTGTTGGGACCTTTGCTGTTTGTAATATATATAAATGATTTGGAGGAAAATGTAACTGGTCTGATTAGTAAGTTTGCAGACGACACAAAGGTTGGTGGAATTGCGGATAGCGATGAGGACTCTCAGAGGATCAGCAGGATTTAGATATTTTGGAGACTTGGGCGGAGAGATGGCAGATGAGTTTAATCCAGACAAATGTGAGGTAATGCATTTTGGAAGGGCTAATACAGGTAGGGAATATACAGTGAATGGTAGAACCCTCAAGAGTTTTGACAGTCAGAGAGATCTAGGAGTACAGGTCCACAGGTCACTGAAAGGGGCAACACAAGTTGAGGGAGTCAAGAAGGCATACGGCATGCTTGCCTTCATTGGCCGGGGCATTGAGTATAAAAATTGGCAAGTCATGTTGCAGCTGTATAGAACCTTAGTTAAACCACACTTGGAGTATAGTGTTCAATTCTGGTCGCCACACTACCAGAAGGATCTGGAGACTTTAGAGAGGGTGCAGAAGAGATTTACCAGGATGTTGCCTGGTATGGAGGGCATTAGCTATGAGGAGAAGTTGAATAAAGGCGGTTTGTTCTCACTGGAATGCCGGAGGTTGAGGGGTAACCTGATAGAGGTCTGCAAAATTATGAGGGGCATAGACAGAGTGGATAGTCAGAGGCTTTTTCCCAGGGTAGAGGGGTCAATTACTAGGGGGCATAGGTTTAAGGTGCGAGGGGCAAGGTTTAGAGGAGATGTACGAGGCAAGTTTTTTACACAGAGGGTAGTGGGTGCCTGGAACTTGCTGCTGGAGGAGGTGGTGGAAGCAGTGACGATAGTGACGTTTAAGGGACATCTTGACAAATACATGAATAGGATGGGAATAGAGAGATACAGACCCCAGGGTGAGGTCACGGCCGCCACACTGTGGGAGGTACTCAGGCCAGTGGTTTGTGGGGAGTTTATTACAATTCGGGCAAATAGGGAGAAGGCAGAAGGGACAGAGAGGGCAAGGCTGGTGGAAGAGATTCTGAGGGTAGACAGGAGATTTTCGGATGCCCCGCAGGAAAAATTGTTGAAGGAGAGGCAGAGGCTCCAGGTGGAGTACGGATTGGTGTCCACGGGGAAGGCGGTGGGTCAGCTGCGGAGGGCCAGAGGAGCAGTGTATGAATATGGTGAGAAGGCGAATAGGATGCTGGCTCACCAGCCGAGGAAGCAGGAGCAGCAAGGGAGATTGGTAGAGTAAAGGACGAGATGGGAAGGGTGATGTTGGACCGAGTGGGGGTGTATGGGGCATTTGAGGCCTTTTACTGGAGATTATATGAGTCAGAGCCCCCGGGTCGGGATTCTCCGAGCCCGCGCCGTGTCGGAGAATCCCCGGGGAGCAACGTGAATCCCGTCCCGCCAGCTGCCGTATTCTCCGGCACAGTTTTTCACGGCACGCCGGTCGGGGGCCGTTGACAGCGGCCCCCCTGGCAACTCTCCGTCCGTTTTTGGCCAGTCGCGCAGGCATGGGTTACGTATGGTCTCACACGGCGGGACCTGGCAGGTAGGTTGGCGGCGGCGGTCCTCGTGGGGGGGTGGGGGGGGGACCGACCCCGGGGGGCCCCCCACGGTGGCCTGGCCCGCGATTGGGGCCCACCGATCTGCGGGCAGGCCTGTTCTGTGGGGACACTTCCGCGCCGGCCCCTGAAGGGCTCCGCATGTGAACTCGTGCAGTCCCTTCGGCGCCGGCTGGAGCGGCGCCAACCACTCTGCCGTCCACCCTGGCGGAGAATTCCGCACTTTCGGGGGCTGTTGACGGCGGAGTGGTTGCCGCCGGTTCTCCCGCCAGCGCGGAACAGTCCCCCAGAAGGGAGAATCCCGCTGCCCGGCCGTCGGGGAGAGAATGCGATGGTCCCTCAATGGGCTGGTGTTTCCCAGGGTGGATGAGGAGTTGGTGCAGGGATTGGGGACCCCTATCGGGGTGAGGGATATGATGAAGAGCATGGGGGCAATGCAGGCAGGGAAGAACCGGGCCCGGGTGGGTTCCTGGTGGAGTTTTATAAAACTTGGGGGAGGGGATCTGGGGCCACCTCTGGTGAGGCAATACAATGAGGCCAGGGAGAGGGGTGGACCCCCCCCCCACCCCCACCCCCCTACACAATTGCAGGCATCCATCGCTTTGATATTGAAGAAAGACAAGGATCCAGAGCAGTGTGTGTGGTACCGCCCGATATCGCTATTGAATGTAAATGGCAAGTTGCTGGCAAAGGTGTTGGCTTTGCCAATTGAGGGCTGTGTCCCGGGGGTGATTGGCGAGGACCAAACAAAGTTCGTGAGTGGGAGGCAGCTGTCGGCGATTGTGAGGAGGCTGCTCAATGTAATCATGATGCCTCCGTGCGGACAGCAGGTGGAGGTGGCAGTGGCGATGGACTCGGAGAAAACTTTCAACCGGGTGGACTGGGAATATCTGCGGACGTAATGTCCGAGGTGTTCTGGGTGTAGGTGGCCCCGAGTCTAGAAGTAGCGATATTCAGGGTGTCGGAAGTCCAGGGGGCGAGAGAGGCCGATGTTTTGGCCTTTGCCTCCCTGATAGCCTGGAGACGGATCTTACTTGGATGGGGGGGCTGGGTGCCAGCGGAAGCAGGGGTGTGGGTGAGTGACCCGGCAGATGTCCTGAGGCAGGAGAAGATAAGGTTCGGCCTGAGGGGGCCGGTTGATGGGTTCGCTCAGAGGTGGAAGCCGTTCATTGACTTCTTTAAGGAGGATTGAGGAGGTCAACAAAAGGAGATGGAAGGGAGGGTAAGGGGTTAAAATGGGGAAGGCAGGATGAGAAGTGGGTGAGGGTGGGGAGTGGGGGGAAGTGGGTGTTGATTATTTATAATGTTGTATAATTCTGCTTCGGATTGTTATTATGAAAATGCCTGAATAAAATATATATATTTTTTTAATGTGTTCATAATTTGAAAGTTGAGTCCTCTGTTGCTTGCATGGAAACCAGCCACCATTATTCGATTCTTTTCACAGACAAAATGACTGTTTAGGAACCTGTGCTTGAAAAATAATTGAGCTGGAAGTGCTTTCCTTTCCTTTGAATCTGTTGCTATGCAACGGTGCTCTGGCCTTCATATACCAGCTATTCTGAAGTTGAGTCTTGAACCTGAGGGATCGGAAGTAATCGTGATTGAAAAGGATGGGCAGCACGGTGGGGGCAGTGGGTTAGCACTGCGGCCTCACGGCGCTGAGGTCCCAGGTTCGATCCCGGCTCCGGGTCACTGTCCGTGTGGAGTTTGCACATTCTCCCTGTGTTTGCGTGTGTTTCGCCCCCACAACCCAAGGATGTGCAGGTCTGGTGGATTGGCCACGCCAAATTGCCCCTTAATTGGAAAAAATGATTGGGTCCTCTTAAAAAAAAAAAAAATTTTTAGTGATTGAAAAGGATTTTGCAATCTCTATCTATGCTGCTGCCTTGCAGATCTAAGAGTGGTTCGGATCATTTGTACTTTTTACGCTGTAAAGCATTTTGGGATATCCTGTGTTCATGGAAGGCGCTATGTGAATGCAAGGTTTTTTTTGAAAAGAGGTGCAACATTAGGAGCTAATGAACAATGACAGAATATAGGAAACTGAAGTTACCTCATTAAAGTTAAGAAACAGGTACAAAAAAATTGTGTTTATATCGTGACCTTTCATGACCACTACAGATCTCAAAGAACTTCACAGCCAACAGTCTTTTTTTTGCAGGGTAGTCACTGTTGTAATATAAGAAACATATATATTATATATGTAGTTAGATATAAGATATATATATTTTTTTTTTTTTAAATATGTTTATTCAAAGTTTTTCCACCAAAAATTTTCAACCAATTAAACCCCACCCCCCCGAAACAGAAAAGAAAAAGTGAAAAGAACAGAACAGAACATAAACATATCAATCAAACATAATACAAAACTTATACAGTGGGTTTCTCCCACACATATTAACCCTCCCATATGCTTTTTTTTTACAAGTACCCCTAGGAAAAAACCCTCCCCCGCCCGCCCAAATACCCCTCCCCCCCCGGAAAGAGACCCCCCCCCCCCCGGGTTGCTGCTGCTGCTGCCCGACTTCCATCTAACGCTCCGCGAGATAGTCTAGGAACGGTTGTCACCGCCTGAAGAACCCCTGCACAGGCCCTCGTAGGGCAAACGTTATCCTCTCCAGCTTAATGAACCCTGCCATGTCATTTATCCAGGCTTCCACACTGGGGGGGCTGATATAAGATATATATAGGCACCATTACAATCGATGTAGCATGCCAAATAAGGATTGAGAACATTTGTTCTGCTGATCTTTTCTTCAAAGTACGCATCCTGACTTCCCTTTTCTAAAGTTTAGGAATAATTTAGCCATGCCGTGCTGAAACAAGTACTGTGTTACCAATGTGACTTCCTGAAAAAACCCGTGATTCAGATTTCCCAAATCTTGTAACGAACACAAGAACTTTGAACTTCCTGTTCCGATCTTCGGCCTTTCACTGGATATTCCAATTGTGCTAACAACAAGGGCCACTTAAACAAAAGAGTCCTTGTTTCCTGCAAACCAAGGTGAGATCTTCGATGTGTATTATCTGATAGTGTGACCTAGCGCTGAGTTGAACAGACAGCCCGAGTTGCTGTGCCTGCTCACTTGAAATGCTGCAGGTCATCTACCACCAAGTCACTGATTCTACCACCTTTTCTACGGTTATGTGAGAACAAATATTAATAGCACAAACTCCTGAAATGGCTGTGGTCCAGACTGTCGTGTTATGTAATTTGGAATAACACAAGCTGCCACTTGATGCAGTTTTGAGTAAAAGATGCTCCAGACTTTGAAGTGAGTTCAATGTGTTTTATTGAACTACTAGCACAGTTCTCAATGAGTTCGACTTTCTGCTAATCTAAATGTCGTAACTCAGTCTAACTGAACCAGCCTTGCTCTAAGCCACGTGCTGGGGTGTGATGCTGAGGATACACCTTGTCTCACTCTATAGATGTTGGTCTGTGGAAAGAGGCGGGGTGTGAGTGCCTCATCCCTTTTATAGTGAGATACCACCCCTGAGCGTCCTGACTGCCCATTGGTCGTGTCCTATTCTATGTGTTCATTAGCTGCATGTTTGCATATCATGACATCTCCCCCTTTTTTTAATGTTTTGTTGGTGTATGTGAATGTATTTACATGTGAATGAGTCTGTCTAATGTGACTGATAGAGGACAACAGAACAGAGCAAACAAAACAAATGCTCATAAGTCCAGTCTCTGGGGCTTGCGTCTGATCCTGGTCGACCACCGGAGAGGTGGCGGAGGGGACGACGACGCCTTGACAGGCAGAATGGAAGCCTGACTGGTGGCCTCATGGTACGAGGTATCAGGAGGTGGCAATTCAACACATGGAAATGGAGGAGAAAGTGGTTGCGGGCAGGCACTTTGCGCAGTGCCTGTCGATTCCTTCGCACGATGGAGCCATCAGCCATACGTATAACATAAGAGCGGGGTGCGGCCTGTCGAACAACGACAGCCGGGGCAGACCACCCACCATCCGGTATCTGGATCCTTACAGTGTCTGCCGGGATAGCACGGCCAGATCGGTGGCATGGGCATCATAGCCCTGCTTTTGACCATCTCTGAGCTGCTGCATCTTCTGCAGCACCAGGAGGTGATCCAGGTTGGGCAGGTATATGGCTGGAAGCATCGTCCGCAGTCCCTATTCATCAGGAGTTGAGCCGGCGACATGCCAGTGGACAATGGAGTCGCCCTGTACGCGAGCAGCGCAAGGTGTATGTCGGAAGCAGAGTCCGCGGCCTTGCAGATGAGTTGTTTCACAACGTGCACCCCTTTCTCGACTTTTCCATTGGACTGCGGATAGAGCGGACTGGAGGTGACATGCTGGAAATTGTATGACCTGGAAAACGTGGACCATTCTCGACAGTTAAAGCACGGGCCATTGTTGCTCATGACGGTGATTGGGATGCCATGCCTTGAGAACGTCTCCTGACAGGCTTTGATGACAGTCCGAGAGGTGAGGTCCGGGAGCTTCAGCACCTCAGGGTAATTCGAGAAATAGTCGATGATCGTAGTCACGACCATTCGCATGAAAAAGGTTGATGCCAACCTTGGACCACGGAGAGGTCACTAATTCATGCTGTTGGCGCGTCTCCTTGCTCAGCGCTGGCTGGAACCCCTGACAGGTAGCATAGTTCAGGACCATGTTCGTGATGTCCTGGCTGATGCTGGGCCAGTAGACAGCTTGCCGGGCTCTGCGTCTGCACTTCTCGACGCCCAGGTGTCCCTCATGAATCTGGCACAGCACCAAGCTCTGGAGACTGAGCGGAATGACAATGCTGTCCAGTTTGAGGAGGATGCCATCAATCACCGTCAGGTCATCCGGGAGAGTGCTAGCACACAGCTGCACCTGCGATTCGATGTTCTGGATGATCTCCAGCGGCTCACTGGGTGACGGAGCGGGACAATGCATCAGCGATGATGAGCTCCTTGCCAGGTGTGTACACCAAGTTTAAGTCATACCTCCTAAGTTTAAGCAGGATTCTCTGCAACCGAGGCGTCATGTCGTTCAGGTCCATGTGGATGATGTGGACCAGAGGCCTATGATTCGTCTCGACAGTGAATGTCGGCAGGCCGTAGACATAATCATGAAATTTGATGATGCCGGTGAGAAGACCCAAGCACTCCTTCTCAATCTGTGCATATCTGGTTTCAGTGGGCGTCATCACCCTTGATGCGTAGGCTACTGGTGCCCAGGATGATGTGTCATCTTGTTGAAGCAAACCGCACCGATGCCATCCTGACTTGCATCTGTGGATATCTTTGTCTCCCAGTCCGGGTAAAAGAATGCCAGGATTGGTGTAGTGGTGAGCTTGGCTTTCAGCTCTATCCACTCTGTCTGGTGTGCCGCCTTCCACTCAAATGCAATTGACTTTTTCACCAGGTTGTGTAGCGCAGTGGTGTGTGTGGCCATGTTTGGAATGAATTTGCTCACAAAATTGACCATACCCAAGAAGCGCAGCACCGCCTTTTTGTCCTCGAGGACCTTCATCGCCTCGATGGCCTTGATTTTGTCTGTGTCCGGGCGCACACCATACTGTGACATCTGGTCACCTAGGAACTTGAGCGTGGATGTGCCAAAACAACATTTGGACCTGTTTAACTTTAGGCCGTTAGCATGTACACGGCGGAATACCGTCTGGAGACGGGACACATGTTCTTCAGGGGTCGTGGATCATATGATGTCGTCCACGGACACACAAACCCCTTCAATGCCTTCCATCACCTGCTTCATGATGCGATGGAATATCTCCGATGCCGAGATGATGCCAAATGGCAAGCGATTGTAGCAGTATCTGCCAAAAGGCTTGTTGAAGGTGCAGAGCCTTCTGCTGGACTCTTCCAGCTGGATTTGCCAAAATCCCTGTGATGCATCCAATTTGATGACGAAGCGCGCATGTGCCATCTCACTCATGAGTTCCTCCCGCTTCGGGATGGGGTAGTGTTCCCGCATGATATTCTTATTGAGATCCTTGGGATCAATGCAGATGCGCAGGTCCCCCAAAGGCTTCTTTACGTACACCATCGAGCTGACCCAGTCAGTCGGTTCGGTGACCTTGGATATGATGCCTTTTTGCTGAAGATCCTTGAGCTGTGCCTTCAGGCGCTCTCTCAGTGGAGCAGGGACTCGTCGTGGTGCGTGGACCACTGGCTTGGCATCAGGCCGTAGCAGAATCTTGTATCGATACGGCAGCGTGCCCATCCCGTTGAACACATCTGGATACTGGGCGAGGATGTCGTCGATGCCGGCCTGAAGATCCACATGGGAGGATGGGTTAGGTGGGTTAGGTGGATTGGCCATGCTAAATTGCCCATAGTGTCCAAAATTGCCCTTAGTGTTGGGTGGGGTTACTGGGTTATGGGGATAGGGTGGAGGTGTGGACCTTGGGTGGGGTGCTCTTTCCAAGAGCCGGTGCAGACTCGATGGGCCGAATGGCCTCCTTCTGCACTGTAAATTCTATGATTCTATGATGTTGTGGTGTAAACCTTTTGAATGAGGTTCAGCTGCTTGCAGGCGTGCGCACCTAGTAGGGATGCCCTGTCCGGCTTAACAATTTCAAAGCGTAACCGTGCTTGTACGTGTCAGTTGGATACGTGAAGATGGCAGGATCCCAGTGCCGTGATGGCATTCCCGTTGTAATCCAGGAGCTTGCAGGCAGCTGGAAGGACCATGGGGGGGCTTTTTAATGCGTCTGAAGTCTGCCTGTGAGAGGACGTTGGCAGGGGCACCTGTGTCCAGCTTGAACTGGATGGGGCAGTGGTTGACCTTCATCACTGCTCGCCATTCGTCCTCAGAATCCACAGCTAGGATGGATTGGACTTGCGATGAGTCTGATGTGGCATATTCACACTTTGTAATAATGCCCACAGTGTAGACGTTGTCCAGGTATTCAGCATCTGGATCCGTTGCACTGCCGGGATCAGAATCCTGTAGGCGTTGTTGCAAACTCCAGGATGCGCCGTCGTCGGAATTGGGAGCGCTGGCTCCTGACTGGTGGTGCAGATCTGCACAGGGCTGCATAGTGGCCTGGCTTCCCGCAGTTTAAATAGCATCTGCCTCTTGCAGGACAGTGTTTCTTTAAATGGGCGGTGCCACAGTTCGAACACGTCATGACGTCGGCGTCCTGACGTTCCGTGCGTCGTTGCACATGCGCAGTGCGGGTTTCGGCCGCTTCGTTACCCTGTTTGCATCGCGCATGTGTCGGGCCCCGGGAAGAGCACGCAAAATGACCGCTTTCGTCAATGTTGAGGCACTGAATCCAGATGGCCTGCACACTCTCCGCCTCGTGGGAGGCTAGTTTATCATTTTCTGCGTTTTGTACTGGGAATAGTGATTTTCAGCGTGCTCATGCACCGTGCATGTTTCAATCGCGACTGGCAGGGTCATATGCTTGATCTTCAGTCACTGCTCTCTCAGAGGATCAGAGTGAACTCCAAAAATGATTTGGTCTCTGATCATGGAGTCAGTAATATCACCGAAGCTGCAGGATTACGCTAGCAGCCTAAGGTTCATTAAATATGAGTTGAAGGATTCGTCTTTACCTTGCAATCGCTGCTTGAATATGTAGCGCTCAAAGTTTTCGTTGGTGTCCACCTCACAGTGGTTGTCAAACTTGTCCAGGATGGTCTGAAACTTTGTCTTGTCCTGGTCTTTGGCGAAGTGAAAGGAGTTGAATATTTCCAAGGCGTGATCACCCGCTGTGGTGAGGAGAAGAGCTATCTTCCGTGCATCAGACGCATCATTGGGGTCTGATGCTTTGATGTAAAGCTGAAATTTGTGCTTGAATGTCTGCCAGTTGGCACTGAGATTGCCGGAGGTCCTGAGCTGGTGAGGAGCCTGAATCTTTTCCATTGTGCCGGTATACATTCGCTGGTCGTCATGGATCTTGCTGAGTTGAACTAACTAGATTGAACAGACTCCTGGTATCAGGTTGTGTTATGTAATTTGGAATAACACAAGCTGCCACTTGATGCAGTTTTGAGTAAAAGATGCTCCAGACTTTGAAGTGAGTTCAATGTGTTGTATTGAACTATTAGCACAGTTCTCAATGAGTTCGACTCTCTGCTAATCTAAATGTCGTAACTCAGTCTAACTGAACCAGCCTTGCTCTAAGCCACGTGCTGGGGTGTGATGCTGAGGATACACCCTGTCTCACTCTGTAGATGTTGGTCTGTGGAAAGAGGCGGGGTGTGAGTGCCTCATCCCTTTTATAGTGAGATACCCCTGAGTGTCCTGACTGGTCGTGTCCTATTCTATGTGATCATTAGCTGCATGTTTGCATATCATGACACAGACTTCCTCTTAAGGTGCATCAGACTGTCAGATATTTGAGTCAATAGACAAGGGATATTTTCACTATACGGCTGCAGAACTTAACTTCACATCGAATTTAGAAACCAGCCATTTGGGCCATCAAGTGTGTACCGGTGTTTCTGCCTCAGTCAGTCTCCTACCACTTCTAGCCCTATCAGCATATCCTTCCAACTTCCCCTAATGGCATCTATTTCATTTGCCTCAAACTATTTCATGTGAAGGTGAATTCTACATTTGAACATACAGTTTCCGGGTAAAAACGCTTTTCCTGAATTTTTTCATTGACTTTTTTCGGAACTATCTCTTACTTATTGACTCTAATTTTGGATTCTGCCGCATAGAATTCTCATACGTTGACAGTTCATGAGAACACATTTCATCTGAAACTTTTACTGCAGCCAACAACATTTCGTAAATAATACAGCTGCTGTCTTCTGCTGCTGAAGTCCACACTGTATCCTCATCAGGCAATCAATGGGTGCAATTTAACACCCAAAGAAGAGTCTTGATTTGGGCATGAATAGCAGGGTGTTTCTCTGCGCCTGCAGCACCAAGAGCGAATGCAGGTTTTCTTTGGCCTTGGCGAAGAACGTCCCACAGAGACCGCACTTACCTGACTTCCTGAACTGCAGGAAGAGACCGGAGTGCCATTTTTAAATGCCGCCCCAGTCTTGTGACCGCTCCCTCGGACTCCGCACCGCAACCTCCAGACCCTTCAAATGACCTTTTGGGGGACATCCTCGAGGTCCCCCCTCACCCACCTCTAAAGGGCAGGGCACCAAGGAGACGGATCCCTGGCACGAGCAACATGGCACCCAGGCAGTGCCCCTGCCAGCTTGGCAGTGCCATCTGGGCATCCTGGCAGGGCCAAGGTGGCACTGCCCAGGGGCCCGGATAACACTCCCAAGGTGCCAGGGTGGCTATGCCAAGCTGCCCAGGTGGCAGGGGGAGTGCCAGGACACCACCCTGCCCAGAGACTGCACACCTGGGGGCCTCCAATGGCTTGTGAGACATCCCCAGGTGCCGGTACACGTGGTCCACGCTTCAGATTTGTTTTATTGTCACGTGTACTGAGGTACAGTGTAAAGTATTGTTCTGCATACAGTCCAGACAGATTGTTCCATACATGAAATAAAACATAGGACTTATATAAATACACAATGTAAATACACAGGCATCGGGTGAAGCATACGGAGTGTAGTACTACTATTAGATCAGTTCATAAGAGAGCCATTCAGGAGTCTGGTAAAAGCGAGGAAGGAGCTGATTTTGAATCTGTTTGTGCGTGATCTCAGACTTTTGTATCTCCTGCCCGATGGGAGAAGTTGGAAGAGAGAATAACCTGAGTGGTAGGGGTCTTTGACTATGCTTTTTGATGGACTGTCTTTCCCCTGTGTACTCTTATAACATTTGTAACTTAGGTACACAGTTTTTGGGTAGTTGTAAGAAGGGACCTCGGTTGGGGGGAGGGGGGGTGGAGGAGGTGCGGGTCGGTGGTGTGGTAACGCGACCCCTTTAAGGGGGTCGGCTCCACGGACCATGTGACCAGCTCGAGGCCAATCATGCAGGTGAGTGTGAACCCCAGCCAATAGGGAATTTGCATGGGGCCCTTGAAGCAGGGTTCCGGGCAGTGTGGACCAAGGAGCCAGTGTTAAGACCTGTTATATTGTGATCTGTGCTTGTTACTTAAGTCCTTTTGTCTTTCATCAATGAACCCCTTTTTTAACTACTGGAAACCTCCAGTGTATGTCTCGAGCCACACATATATTTACTCCATATTTCACTCTCAATAGTAAAACCAGATATCTGTACAAAACGTCAATATATATATATGTATTAGATATGGATATCATATATAAATAAGAAATGGTTTACTCACCCAAACCATCATCTGCCATTTTGTTCTGAGCATATATTGCTGTCTTGTGTAACCTATTTCTTAACCATCAAGGTGGTATCATTCACGTCACTTTTGACATTAAGATCAGGAAACATGGAATGTCGGGGATTGCTGGAGCAGTCCCACTTCTCACTAAACCAGGAGGTTACATACTGGTCATCCAGCGTGATACAGAGAGGCTGACTAAAGAGGTTTTTTAGTGCCAAAATAATAAGTGTCTGTTCTGAGGTGAAAATCATTCAGCAAAAAAGTCTACAATTACACAATACAAATAAACTGTTCAGCTGTTGAAATGGTCAGTTTAAACTTCTAAACTCTTGGCAAGGGAAGGGGAACTAACACAATAAAATACATACAGAATGCGGAATGGATCTGCAACGCTACAAAGTGAAGTTCCTTAACTTTGGTAGAGACTAACGAGAATACCCCTCCTTAATTTCAGAAGGAGTGCTGCGCAAACTGACGATCAGATTACATCAATACTGGATTCCAGTTTGATCTTGTTTGTAGGGATATGAACTGGAAACACTTCTCTCAGGTTTTATAATTATGCAGTGAATAAGAAGTTAAATTTTAACAAGAAGTGCGATAGAAATCCAAATGTTTGACCATGTCTTTGTACCATTGATTGTTCTCCAACTTGTTATATGCTTTGGCCAATTATTGATTGTGTCCACTAAGCGATATTTAATCATTCTCTGATAGTTTTCCAATATTAGCAGAGGTGAAACTCTGTTCCCTGGCTCTTTGTAATCTTTGATTTTCGATCACAAATGATACTTCTGTTACTTAAGCCTAATCAGTAATGTTTTAGTGATTAGTATAATTTTAATGGATCTTTTCTAGTTGTAGATTCACACATTAGTTTTTGTTTAACGTTGAACATAAGCAGCAAAGGTATTTGTCTGGGAAATTTGTTACTTTTGGCACTCAGTAAGTGCAGTACATATTTTTAACGTGAAAAAAGTACAAGTTTTAAAAACCTGTGTTCCGTGTTCTTGAGGAACTCAACATTGAAGGAACGCAACTTTGTAGTGTTACAGATCCATTCAGAATTCTGTATGTATCTTATTGTGTTAGTTCCCCTTGCCTTGCCAAGAATTTAGAAGTTTAAACTAATGATTTCAACAGCTGAACAGTTTATTAGTATTGTGTAATTGTAAAATTGTTTGCTGAATGATTTTCACCTCAAAACAGACATTTGTGATTCTGGCTCTAAAAAACACTTTAGTCAGTCTCTCTGTATCACGCTGGACGACCGGTGTGTAACCTCCTGGTTTAGTGGGAAGTGGGACTGCTCCAGCAATCCCCCACATTCCATGTTTCCTGATCTCAATTGTGTCAAATAAGACAACCACTAATAAATGCAATGGGAAATTCAGGAGAAACGTCTTTACCCAGAGAGTGGTTGGAATGTGGAACTCGCTACCACGTGGAATAGTTCCGATGAATTGAATGGGTGCATTCAGGGGAAGACTAGATAAACACAGGTGGGAGAAAGAAACGGAATGTTACACTGATGAACAAGGCGCGGATTTCCAGATTCTTGTCGAGCATAAACACCGACACAGGAATGACTCTGGCCTGTTTCTGTGCTGTAGCAGCGCTGGTGTTTCTTCATTTAAAAGCAACAATGTCACCCTGCCCTCTTGCCCATGAATAGTTCATTGAGTACAGAGTAAGGGGAGTGTCCACGACACACCCAAATACGCACACATGCATATTACTGACTGGAGTGCATAAATTTGATGGCATGTTGCACAATAGGATGTAAGAACAGATTGCAGATCCCAGCTGGGAGGGGAGAATGGTGTAATTCCAATAGAGCTGAAGAACTACCTGCTGAACAGGGAGATAAATAGGTATTCTTTTTGATCATCTCTAATAACTGGTCACAGAGGTTGGTACAGGTACAGGATAATATGCCAGAACACTATTGTTCCATACAGTATTTGATTACTTGCATGACTTGCGGTGCAATAACATGCTTTATTGCTGAACAGCTTTCCTCCAAATTCTCTCAGGGTAGGAGTTCCCCAAGGACAAGAAAGGCCACTTTCTAACATTGATTTAAATGCCAGTCTGAATGAAAAGTGGGACAAACTGGATTGCTCTTTGAACGAGCGAGCACAGATCTGATGGACCGAATGGCCTCCTTCAGTGCTGTACGATACCATGATAGTAACTGCACCACCTAGAACACACAAAAATACTTTTCACTGTACCTGGGTACACATGACAATAAACAAATCCGATCCAATGCTAAATTCTTATATTTTATTTTCTAACCCTCTAAATAACTGTCAGCTCTGCTTCAGTCTGCAGGGTTCTGCTTGTATATGACCTTTTCTAAAATGGTGAATTTGGCTCCTGTGCCCTGTTTTTTCCTAGGTGGAGCAGTGGGAAGGGGAACCGATTGAGATTGTGCAGTAACTAGTCTCTCGGGTTTTACTCCTTTGCAGTGGGAGTTCTCTCGATTCGGTTTAAACATGCAATTGTCCTGGGGGTGGTCAGCCATACAAAGATAGTTTTACAAGCACAAACAGCTCTCCAACTTGTCACCCAACCTCATGTGATTGTCGGCGGTGAGCATTTGCCGATTATTCTGCTGGTAAACAGCATCGCACCAGAATCCAACACATCTGCATGTATGTTTCCCAGTCATCAAGAAATCACTGCTGATCTTTACAAATGCTTTCTCTCCCTTCGTAGATAAACTATGGTCACTTTTACAGAGCTTATACGGTGGCCCAACTCATTCCACACATGATGGTATCCAACCTGGGGTTCCCCGGACTGGGGCTGGGTAACACCGTGGTATGCATTTACCCACTCACCTATCAGTAAAGCTGTAACACATTAAAATATCTTAATTCAGCCAATTTGACTTTTGTTAAGAGCTAATCATAGACATTTAGTATCTCACCCCATGTGGCAGTTTTTATGTGTAAATCTAGCCAGAGTCATTGGTGAGCAATCCATATGGAAACCTGATTATTGTTATCCTCCCGATATCACCGGGGCACTGATTCAAGCTGTCAATGCCTTTGCTACATTAAAGGTACTATAAATCTTGGAACCCCCTCCCTAACAACACTGTGGGGGGTACCTACCCCGCATAGAACATAGAACATCGAAAATACAGTACAGAACAGGCCCTTCGGCCCACTATGTTGTGCCGAACTTTTGTCCTAGATTAAGAACAAATCAATCGACACCCCAGCATTCTGTACCTATCCAATAGCCGCTTGAAGGTCCCTAATGTTTCCGACTCAACTACTTCCACAAGCAGTGCATTCCATGCCCCACTACTATCTGGGTAAAGAACCTACCTCTGACATCCCCCCTATATCTTCCACCATTTACTTTAAATGAATGAAATTAAATGAAATGAAATGAAAATCGCTTATTGTCACAAGTAGGCTTCAAATGAAGTTACTGTGAAAAGCCCCTAGTCACCACATTCCGGAGCCTGTTTGGGGAGGCTGGTACGGGAATTGAACCGTGCTGCTGGCCTGCCTTGGTCTGCTTTAAAAACCAGCGATTTAGCCCAGTGTGCTAAACCAGCCCCTATGTCCCCTTGTAATGGCTTGTTCCGCCCAAGGAAAAAGTCTCTGACTGTCTACTCTATCTATTCCCCTGATCATATTATAAACCTCTATCAAGTCGCCCTCATTCTTCTCCATTCTAATGAGAAAAGGCCTAGCACCCTCAACCTTTCCTCGTAAGACCTACTCTCCATTCCAGGCAGCATCCTGGTAAATCTCCTTTGCACCTTTTCCAAAGCTTCTTGATATCATGTACTGGACTGCAGCGGCTCATGCCTCCTGCTCAAGGGCAATTAGGGATGGACAATAAATGCTGGTCTAGCCAGTGGTGACACATCCCGTGAATGATTTATTTTAAAATGCAGGTTGTCATTTTAGTTTCCCCAAGTCAGCACCGGTCAGTTCTCAAAACTAGGACCATCTGTCTGTACCAAACCACTCCAACATGCAAGGGTTGGGACAGAGGCTGGAACCAATTTGTAAGGCTACGTTAGGCATTTGTAAGATGCTTGTGTTGTTTAAGTGTAAATCAGTGCAAATGAGGTGTCAACCTTCTGAATCTGCAACACAGGATTGTTTGCCTGGCCATCAGCATAAGCAGCAAATAATAGAGTTAAGCGATTCCACGACCAACAGATCCGATCTAAGCTCTTCACTCCTGCCACATGTAGCCGTGAATGGTGATGGATAATTAAATAACTCAATGGAGGAGGAAATTCTACAAATATCTCCATGATGGAGGAACCCAGCACATTAGTGCAAAAAATAAGGCTGAAGCAGTGGCAACAGCCTTCAAAGAACAACAAAGAACAAAGAAATGTACAGCACAGGAACAGGCCCTTCGGCCCTCCAAATCCGTGCCGACCATGCTGCCCGACTAAACTACAATCTTCTACACTTCCTGGGTCCGTATCCCTCTATTCCCATCCTATTCATGTATTTGTCAAGATGCCCCTTAAATGTCCCTATCGTCCCTGCTTCCACCACCTCCTCCGGTAGTGAGTTTCAGGCACCCACTACCCTCTGTGTAAAAAACTTGCCTCGTACATCTACTCTAAACCTTGCCCCTCTCACCTTAAACCTATGCCCCCTAGTAATTGACCCCTCTACCCTGGGGAAAAGCCTCTGACTATCCACTCTGTAGTGGGGGTGTGGGGATGACCTTGGCAAGATGTTCATCGTCATCAATGACGTGTTGAAGGCTGTGAAGAACCACACAACCTTGCCATGGCAATCTCTGCAAGACGTGCCAGATTATCGACATGGATACCACTATTACACGTGAGAACACCACCCACCAGGTACGCGGTACATACTCGTGTGACTCGGCCAACATTGTCTACCTCATACGCAGCAGGAAAGGATGTCCCGAAGCGTGGTACATTGGCGAGACCATGCAGACGCTGCGACAACGAATGAACGGACATCGTGTGACAATCACCAGGCAGGAATGTTCCCTTCCAGTCGGGGAACACTTCAGCAGTCAAGGGCATTCAGCCTCTGATCTCCAGGTAAGCGTTCTCCAAGGCGGCCTTCAGGACGCGGGACAACGCAGAATCGCCGAGCAGAAACTTATAGACAAGTTCCGCACACATGAGTGCGGCCTCAACCGGGACCTGGGATTCATGTCGCATTACATTCATCCCCCACCGTCTGGCCTGCAAAATCCTACCAACTGTCCTGGCTTGACACAATTCACACCTCTTTAACCTGGGGTTACCCCATCTCTGGATCTGTAAAGATTTAATCACCTGCTAATGGTCGCATTCCAAGCATTGTTTGGCATCTTTGAATTTGTCTATATATATGTTTCTGGAACATACCTCTTCATTCACCTGAGGAAGAAGCAGCGCTCCGAAAGCTAGTGACATCGAAACAAACCTGTGGACTTTAACCTGGTGTTGTAAGACTTCGTACTGTGCTCACCCCAGTCCAACGCCGGCATCTCCACATCTCTGACTTTCAATACTCTTGAGGGTTCTACCATTCACTGTATATTCCCTACCTGCATTAGACCTTCCAAAATGCATTATCTCACATTTGTCCGGATTAAACTCCATCTGCCATCTCTCCGCCCAAGCCTCCAAACAATCTAAATCCTGCTGTATCCTCTGACAGTCCTCATCGCTATCCGCAATTCCACTAACCTTTGAGTCGTCTGCAAACTTACTAATCAGACCAGTTACATTTTCCTCCAAATCATTTATATATACTACAAACAGCAAAGATCCCAGCACTGATCCCTGTGGAACACCACTGGTCACAGCCCTCCAATTAGAAAAGCATCCTTCCATTGCTACTCTCTGCCTTCTATGACCTAGCCAGTTCTGTATCCACCTTGCCAGCTCACTTCAGCCAGAAGTGTTGAGTGGATGATCCATCTCGGCCTCCTCGGAGGTCCCCAGCATACACAGATGCCAGTCTTCAGCCAATTCGATTCACTCCACGTGATATCAAGAAACGGTTGAAGGGACTGGTTACTGCAAAGACTATGGGCCCTGACAATATTTCAGCAATAGTACTGACGACTGTGCTCCAGAATTTGCCACGTCCTTAACCAACCTATTCCAGTACAGCTACAACATTGAAATCTACACGCAATGTGCAATAGCTGTATCTATTACTTGCTGCCTATGCTGTTTGCCACACAAGTAGTCCTGTGCTGTAGCTTCACCAGGTTGACACCTCATTTTTCAGTATAAGAACATAAGAACTAGGAGTAGGCCATCTGGCCCCTCAAGCCTGCTCCACCATTCAATGAGATCATGGCTGATCTTTTGTGGACTCAGCTCCACTTTCCGGCCCGAACACCATAACCCTTAATCCCTTTATTCTTCAAAAAACTATCTATCTTTACCTTAAAAACATTTAATGAAGGAGCCTCTACTGCTTCACTGGGCAAGGAATTCCATAGATTCACAACCTTTTGGGTGAAGCAGTTCCTCCTAAACACAGTCCTAAATCTACTTCCCCTTATTTTTAGGCTATGCCCCCTAGTTCTGCTTTCACCCGCCAGTGGAAACAACCTGCCCGCATCTATCCTATCTATTCCTTTCATAATTTTATATGTTTCTAAGATCCCCCCTCATCCTTCTAAATTCCAACGAGTACAGTCCCAGTCTACTCAACCTCTCCTCGTAATCCAACCGCTTCAGCTCTGGGGTTAACCTAGTGAACCTGATGTTACTCTTGGCATGCTCTCCTGCACTCTTCATTGAACCAGGGTTGATCCAAATGCATGTCCTTGCTTAAAATCTGTGACATCTACAACTTTTTCTAGTTCTATTGAAAGGCCATTGACCTGAAACATCCACCCAGTGCTATTTTCAGTGCTTACCACTGACCTCATTAAAAAGCTGCCCTCAAAGATCCTAATGATCTCTCCACATGTATTTCCCCTTTCCCGATACCAGTTTGATTTTGGCGCCATGATTCTGGGATCACATGGCGTCCAGCAGCGGTGACGTCATCAAACAGGCTAAGTAGCCAATCTCATTGAAGAATTCTCAGACAGCAAACCAGGAAGTAAATTGTATCATTTAATGACTCTTCTCTGGAACATGTTTTTTTAAAAAGAGTGTAGAATGGAAAAGTTCATATTCAGTCAGTTCTAAAGATGACTGTCTGCAGGGCCTACAACAAATCACCGTCAGGTGTGGGGTAGCAGGGAAACAGTAACAGCAAGTCTGGATTTCCACATTCAACTGCACAACTAAACTTTGAGTTTTGATCACAGCAAATGCTGACAAGTTTGCCGTTATTAACCCTGTTCCTTCTCCACAGATGCCATCCAACCTGCCTAGTATCTCACTTTCATATTGTGAAATCCATGTCTTTGTAATGTGGAAGAGATTATTATTTATTAACTGCAGTATTCTATCACCTGGCTGGAAATAGAGAATATGAGATGGAGTAACCTATTCTTATTCATGGTGTCATGTGAGAAATGGGGGTTTATAAAATAGCTGTAGTGGATGTACCTTTCAGAAATGGGTGTTTATCAGTGATGTCACAGTGTGGATGGAGCTGAGCTGTCTGTCTGCTTTTACTTTCACTTTGGGCTCGCAGCTACAGCGTGTGTTTGGTTTTGTTTTAGATTTGGAGAAGCTGCAGTCACAGCAAGATGTGTATGAATCTCTGCAAGCTTATGAATGTTCATTTGGTGATTTCAAAGTGGTAACCGTTCTCAGTCGTGAAGTTAAACCTGATGTCTTTCTGTAAAAAGGGTTTGTTTTGTCTTGTGGATGTTGCAAGGAAAGATTAAGAGTTACTTATAGAGTACTGTATTCTTTGGGGGATTTATTGGTGTTGATAGTTGTTAAGATGTTTACTATGGGTTTATAAAGTGTCAACTGGTTTCATAAATAAAGTTTTTAAATTTAAAAGTACTGTAGATTTCTGTTGCATCCCACCTGCAGAGTGGGCCCCGTGTGCTCCCCATAACCACAATCTATTCAAAGTTGTGGGTCAGGTGAACTCCATGATACACTTTAGGGTTCTCTAAACCCTGACCAATAACAATGGGATGTGGGCATTACTGACAACTGAGTGACAGATTTCCTTCCATAAAGTGCTCCCGTGGGGTTTTATGACAGCCAATTATAGTTGTCATAGTCACCATTACTGAGACTAGCTTTTATAATTAAATTTTACCAGCTGCTCTGGTAGGATCTGTACCCATGTTCCCCATAGCAATAGCTCTGGGCCTCTGGATTACCAGTCCTGTAACACTCTCACAATGCCATTGTCTGTCTCCCCGCCCCACACCTCATCAGTGCCTTCATTCACCTCTGACTATAAAACCTTTCCAATGGGGGGGGGGGGGGGGGGGGGGGGGGGCGGGGGGGGGGGAGCTCCCATGGAGTTGCATTCCTGCGGAAATTTTCTTTTAAAAATCATAAATGCGGGGCAGCATGGTGGCACAGTGTAACCCACTGCGCCACCATGCTGCATGCCTCACAGCGCCAAGGCCCCAGTTTCGATCCAAAGATGTGCAGGATAGGTGGATTGACCACGCTAAATTGCCCCTTAATTGGAAAAAATGAATTGGGTACTCTAAATTTAAAAAAAAAAGAAAAAATCATAAATGCGACTCCATGTAAATCCTTCCCCCTTTCATCCTCCCAGGCTAATCTCATTTGGAGTAATTACCCAACTCCTCCCACTGAAATCTCGCGCACTCACAGACACACACACACTTCCGCGTGTCAATTTCGCAGAACCCAGCACTTCCCGCATGCGCAGGCGTCTCCTGATGTTGCAACCGCAATGTGGCGAGTTGCTCGCGTCACGTGACGGAGCCCAGCTGATGTGAAGATGGAAAGTGGCGGCGGAGCGGTGCGGAGGGGAATGGGAGACATCAGTAAGTACTACCGGAGTCAGGGCAACGGGACAGACTGCGTGTTCACTGACCGAGACTGCCCGTGGAAATACCTTGTCTTGTGCCCTTATCCACTCTGTCAACAACACCTTGTATTTATGCCTTTAATAACAACAGCAGCAGCTTGCATTTACATTACACCTCTCTCTTCGCAGGATCACGATCAGACCAAAAATTGACACTGAGCCAGAATAGGAGATATTAGGGCAGGCGAATAACACCGGCGTCCAAGTTCTGTACCCCAACTACTGACGCCACCCCCACCTTGGCACCTGTCAGTGATTAAGCCAGACTGCAAACTTTTGAGTGTCACATTTGCTCCTGCATGAACTTGCGACCTCATTATGTCATCACTAAGTCTGTTCACCCCTCTGGAGCCTGGATCGCGCAACTTTGCCTGTCTTAGCTCATCTGCTGCTGAAACCCTCATCGGTGCCTTTGTAACCTGTAGACGTGACCCCCCCACCCACTGACCACCCACCGCCCCACCCACTGACCACCCACCGCCCCACCCACTGACCACCCACCGCCCCACCCACTGACCACCCACCGCCCCACCCACTGACCACCCACCGCCCCACCCACTGACCACCCACCGCCCCACCCACTGACCACCCACCGCCCCACCCACTGACCACCCACCGCCCCCACCCACTGACCACCCACCGCCCCACCCACTGACCACCCACCGCCCCACCCACTGACCACCCACCGCCCCACCCACTGACCACCCACCGCCCCACCCACTGACCACCCACCGCCCCACCCACTGACCACCCACCGCCCCACCCACTGACCACCCACCGCCCCACCCACTGACCACCCACCGCCCCACCCACTGACCACCCACCGCCCCACCCACTGACCACCCACCGCCCCACCCACTGACCACCCACCGCCCCACCCACTGACCACCCACCGCCCCACCCACTGACCACCCACCGCCCCACCCACTGACCACCCACCGCCCCACCCACTGACCACCCACCGCCCCACCCACTGACCACCCACCGCCCCACCCACTGACCACCCACCGCCCCACCCACTGACCACCCACCGCCCCACCCACTGACCACCCACCGCCCCACCCACTGACCACCCACCGCCCCACCCACTGACCACCCACCGCCCCACCCACTGACCACCCACCGCCCCACCCACTGACCACCCACCGCCCCACCCACTGACCACCCACCGCCCCACCCACTGACCACCCACCGCCCCACCCACTGACCACCCACCGCCCCACCCACTGACCACCCACCGCCCCACCCACTGACCACCCACCGCCCCACCCACTGACCACCCACCGCCCCACCCACTGACCACCCACCGCCCCACCCACTGACCACCCACCGCCCCACCCACTGACCACCCACCGCCCCACCCCACTGACCACCCACCGCCCCCCCCCACTGACCTCCCATCTCCCCCCCCCCACTGACCTCCCATCTCCCCCCCCACTGACCTCCCATCTCCCCCCCCCCCGCTGACCTCCCATCTCCCCCCCACTGACCTCCCATCTCCCCCCCCCACTGACCTCCCATCTCCCCCCCCCCACTGACCTCCCATCTCCCCCCCCCCTGACCTCCCATCTCCCCCCCTGACCTCCCATCTCCCCCCCCCCTGACCTCCCATCTCCCCCCCCCGACCTCCAATCTCCCCCCCCCCCCTGACCTCCCATCTCCCCCCCCCGACCTCCCATCTCTCCCCCCCCCGACCTCCTATCTCCCCCCCCCGACCTCCCATCTCCCCCCCCCCGACCTCCCATCTCCCCCCCCGACCTCCTATCTCCCCCACCCCCCCGACCTCCCATCTCCCCCACCCCCCCGACCTCCCATCACCCCCCCCGACCTCCCATCACCCCCCCCCGACCTCCCATCACCCCCCCCCCGACCTCCCATCTCTCCCCCCCCGACCTCCCATCTCTCCCCCCCCGACCTCCCATCTCTCCCCCCCCCGACCTCCCATCTCTCCCCCCCCCCCCCCACTGACCTCCCATCTCCCCCCCCCCGACCTCCCATCTCCCCCCCCCCCGCCGACCTCCCATCTCCCATCTCCCCCCCCGACCTCCCATCTCCCCCCCGACCTCCCATCTCCACCCCACGACCTCCCATCTCCCCCCCACGACCTCCCATTTCCCCCCCCGACCTCCCATTTCCCCCCCCGACCTCCCATTTCCCCCCCCCCGACCTCCCATTTCCCCCCCCCGACCTCCCATTTCCCCCCCCCCGACCTCCCATTTCCCCCCCCCGACCTCCCATTTCCCCCCCCCCGACCTCCCATTTCCCCCCCCCCCGACCTCCCATCTCCCCCCCCGACCTCCCATCTCCCCCCCCCCGACCTCCCATCTCTCCCCCCCCGACCTCCCATCTCTCCCCCCCCCCCCGACCTCCCATCTCCCCCCCCCGACCTCCCATCTCCACCCCACGACCTCCCATCTCCCCCCCACGACCTCCCATTTCCCCCCCCGACCTCCCATTTCCCCCCCCGACCTCCCATTTCCCCCCCCCGACCTCCCATTTCCCCCCCCCGACCTCCCATTTCCCCCCCCCCGACCTCCCATTTCCCCCCCCCCGACCTCCCATTTCCCCCCCCCGACCTCCCATTTCCCCCCCCCGACCTCCCATTTCCCCCCCCGACCTCCCCCCCCCCCCCCCCCGACCTCCCCCCCCGACCTCCCATCTCCCCCCCCAACCTCCCATCTCCCCCCCCGACCTCCCATCTCCCCCCCCGACCTCCCATCTCCCCCCCACGACCTCCCATCTCCCCCCCACGACCTCCCATCTCCCCCCACGACCTCCCATCTCCCCCCACGACCTCCCATCTCCCCCCCCGACCTCCCATCTCCCCCCCCGACCTCCCATCTCCCCCCCCCCCGACCTCCCATCTCCCCCCCCCGACCTCCCATCTCCCCCCCCCCCCGACCTCCCATCTCCCCCCCCCGACCTCCCATCTCCCCCCCGACCTCCCATCTTCCCCCCCCGACCTCCCATCTCCCCCCCCCCCCGACCTCCCATCTCCCCCCCCCCGACCTCCCATCTCCCCCCCCGACCTCCCATCTCCCCCCCCCGACCTCCCATCTCCCCCCCCCCCGACCTCCCATCTCCCCCCCCCCCCCCCGACCTCCCATCTCCCCCCCCCCCCCGACCTCCCATCTCCCCCCCCCCCCCCGACCTCCCATCTCCCCCCCCGACCTCCCATCTCCCCCCCCCCCCCCGACCTCCCATCTCCCCCCCCCGACCTCCCATCTCCCCCCCCCCCCCGACCTCCCATCTCCCCCCCCCGACCTCCCATCTCCACCCCCCACTGACCTCCCATCTCCACCCCCCACTGACCTCCCATCTCCACCCCCCACTGACCTCCCATCTCCACCCCCCACTGACCTCCCATCTCCCCCCCCACTGACCTCCCATCTCCCCCCCCCCACTGACCTACCATCTCCCCCCCCCCCCACTGACCTCCCACCGCCCCATTTACTGACATCCCACCGCCCCACCCACTGACCTCCCACCCCCCCCCACTGACCTCCCCCCACTGACTTCCCCCCACTCTCCCCACCCACTAACCTCCCCCCACTCTCCCCCACCCACTGACCACCCCCCACTCTCCCCCACCCACTGACCTCCCCCCACTCTCCGCCACCCACTGACCACCCCCCACTCTCCCCCACCCACTGTCCTCCCCCCCCCACTGACCGACCTTCTCCCCCCCCACTGACCGACCTTCTCCCCCCCCACCCCACTGACCGACCTCCCCCCCCCCCCCACTGACCGACCTTCTCCCCCCCCCGCTGACCGAACGTCCCCCCCCACTGACCGAATTTTCCCCCCCACTGACCGAATTTTCTCCCCCCCCCACTGACTGTCCTTCCCCCCCCTCCACTGACTGACCTCCCCCCCCCCCCCACTGACCGACCTTCTCCCCCCCCCACTGACCGACCTTCCCCCCCCCACTGACCGACCTTCTCCCCCCCCCCACTGACCGACCTTCCCCCCCCCCACTGACCGACCTTCTCCCCCCCCCACTGACCGACCTCCCCCCCACTGACCGACCTCCCCCCCCCCACTGACCGACCTTCCCCCCCCCCCCACTGACCGACCTTCCCCCCCCCCCCACTGACCGACCTTCACCCCCCCGCCACTGACCGACCTCTTCCCCCCCCCCAACTGACCGAGCTTCTCTCCCCCCCCCCCACTGACCGACCTCCCCCCCGCCACTGACCGACCTTCCCCCCCCGCCACTGACCGACCTCCCCCCCCCCCCCACTGACCGACCTTCTCCCCCCCCACTGACCTTCCCCCCCCCAACCCCCACTGACCTCCCCCCCCCCCCACCGCCCCCCACTCACCTCCCCCCACCGCCCCCCACTGACCTCCCCCCACCCCCACCCCCCACTGACATCCCCCCACTGGCCTCCCACCTTCTACTCTCTGTAAACATGAGGTGATCCAGTGCTCTGCCCATGACTAAACTCGTAACAAATCCGTTCGCCTGTCACCCTTGCACCCACTGACCCACATTAGCTCCTGGTCAATCAACACATCAATTTTTAAATTCTAATCTTTGTTTCCAAATCCTTGGGCGGTCTTCCCTATCTCTGTAATCTCCTCCAACCCCACAACCCTCTGACATTTCTGTACTCTTCTCATTCTGGCGTCTTGTGCATTGCCATTTCAGTCACGCCACTATTAAGGCCATGCCTTCAACTGCGCAGACCCCAAGCTCTGGCATATACTCCCAACCCACCTCTGCATCTCTATCTTACTTTCCTGCTTTAAGACACTCCCTAAAACTCATTGACCAAGATTTTGACCTAATATTTCCTTATGTGGCTCTGTGTAATTTTTTTTGTCTTAATGCTTCTATGAAGTGCTTTGGGGCATTTTATTACAGTAAATGTGCTCTGTAAATATATATTATTGTAACAAAGAAGTAGGTTTTATGGAGGAGCGAGAACAGAAGAGGTTTTAGGAAGGAATTCCAGAGCATAGATCTTAGGGAGCTGAAGGAATTGGCCATCCACGATGAAGGGAAGAATGGCAGCACGGTGGCGCAGTGGTTAGCACTGCATGCGCCATGGCATCAAGGTCCTAGGTTCGATCCGGCTCTGGGTCACTGTCTGTGATGAGTTTGCACATTCTCCCCATGTTTGCATGGGTTTCGCCCCCACAACCCAAAAGATGTGCAGGGCAGATGGATTGGCCACGTTAAATTGCCCCTTAATTTAAAAAAAAGAATGGGGGAAGAAAATCAGGGATGTAAGAGGACAGAGTTGGTGGAATGTGCAATTCTTGGGAAGATTTTAGGACTGGATGGCCCGAGGGAGAAGTAGCACCACAGAGGGATTCGAACACCAGGATTAGAATTTTCAATTTTAGGTGTTGGTGAACCAGGAGTCATTATTGATAAATGCATACAGGGGTGATGGGTGAATGAAGCTTAGTCCGACTTAGACTAAGGTTGGCAAAGTTTTGGATGAGCTTAAGTTTATGGAGAATGGGACTGGCCAGGGGGAACATTGGTCCGAAGGAAGCAAAATCATTGCTGAGGGTTTCGGAAGCCGGGCTGCAGACGGACAATGTTATGGAGATGGATGTAGGCATGTCTTAATGATGATGAGGGTGTGGGTTAAAAGCTCAGCTTGAGGTCAAACAGTTCGCAGAGATTGTGAATGTTTTGTCTCAAACTGGCCAGGAAGAGGGATGAAATCGGTGGCGAAGGAACTGACATTGTGACAGAGACTAAATATAATAGTTTTCCTTCCAGTGTTCAGTGGGTGCCAACTTTCAGGTAAGTCACTAAGCTGATGCCCCCTCTGCCCTCTTGGGCGAACATAGAAAATCTCGTGGCCACTCTTTTGAAAAAGAGTAGGGCATTTTCCTGGGTATCCTGCCCAATATTTATCCTTTAAATAACATCACAAAAGCGGATTATCTGGTCATTTTCTATGTTTGTGAGTTTGATGTGCGCAAATTGCCTTCTGTGTTTACAATAGAAAAGTGATACAAGGATGGCACGGTGGTGCAGTGCTTGGCACTGCTGCCTCACGGCGCCCAGGATCCGGGTTTGATCCTGGCGGGTCACTGTGTGCGCGTGGGTCTCACCCCCACAACCCAAAGATGTGCAGGTTAGGTGAATTAGCCACACTAAATTGCCCTTAATTGGCAAAAAAAATAATTGGGTACTCTCAATTTTTTTTTTTAATGACTACATAGGATGCAGAGCTGGGCTGAGAAGTGGCAGATGGAGTTTAACCCTGAAAAGTGTGAGGTTGTCCATTTTGGAAGGACAAATATGAATGCGGAATACAGGGTTAACGGTAGAGTTCTTGGCATTGTGGAGGAGCAGAGAGACCTTGGGGTCTATGTTCATACATCTTTGAAAGTTGCCACTCAAGTGGATAGAGCTGTGAAGAAGGCCTATGGTGTGCTCGCGTTCATTAACAGAGGGATTGAATTTAAGAGCCATGAGGTAATGATGCAGCTGTACAAAACCTTGGTAAGGCCACATTTGGAGTACTGTGTACAGTTCTGGTCGCCTCATTTTAGGAAGGATGTGGAAGCTCTGGAAAAGGTGCAAAGAAGATTTACCAGGATGTTGCCTGGAATGGAGAGTAGGTCTTACGAGGAAAGGTTGAGGGTGCTAGGCCTTTTCTCATTAGAGCGGAGAAGGATGAGGGCGACTTGATAGAGGTTTATAAGATGATCAGGGGAATAGATAGAGTAGACAGTCAGAGACTTTTTCCCCAGGTGGAACACACCATTACAAGGGGACATAAATTTAAGGTGAAAGGTGGAAGATATAGGAGGGATATCAGAGGTAGGTTCTTTACCCAGAGAGTAGTGGGGGCATGGAATGCACTGCCTGTGGAAGTAGTTGAGTCGGAAACATTAGGGACCTTCAAGCAGCTGTTGGATAGGTACATGGATTACGAGAAAATGATATAGTGTAGATTTATTTGTTCTTAAGGGCAGCACGGTAGCATTGTGGATAGCACAATTGCTTCACAGATCCATGGTCCCAGGTTCGATTCCAGCTTGGGTCATTGTCTGTGCGGAGTCTGCACGTCCTCCCCGTGTCTGCGTGGGTTTCCTCCGGGTGCTCCGGTTTCCTCCCACAGTCCAAAGATGTGCGGGTTAGGTGAATTGGCCAATGATAAATTGCCCTTAATGTCCAAATTGCCCTTGGTGGTGGGTGGAGGTGTTGAGTTTGGGTAGGGTGCTCTTTCCAAGAGCTGGTGCAGACTCAAGGGGCCGAATGGCCTCCTTCTGCACTGTAAATTCAATGATAATCTATGATTAATCTAGGACAAAGGTTCGGCACAACATCGTGGGCCAAAGGGCCTGTTCTGTGCTGTATTTTCTATGTTCTATGTTCTATGTACACTTCAAAAGTGAGGGGCATAGATAAGGTAGATAGTCAACATATTTTGCTAAAGGTAGGGGCGTCTAAAACTAGAGGGCATAGGTTTAAGGCCAGAGGGGAGAGTTGCAAAAGGGTCCAGAGGGGCAATTTTTTCACAAAGAGCTTGGTGAGTGTCTGGAACAAGCTGCCAGAGGCAGTAGTAGAGGTGAGTACAATTTTGTCTTTTGAAAAGCATTTAGATAGTTATATGGGTAAGATGGGTATAGAGGGATATGGGCCAAATGTGGGTAATTGGGACTAACGTAGTGGTAAAAACTGGGCAGCATGGACAAGTTGGCCGAAGGGCCTGTTTCCATGCTGTAACCTCGATGACTCTGAGTAAACGCAGGAGTAGACCATTCAGCCCTTCAAGCCTGCTCCACCATTCAACATGATCATGGCTGATCCTCTACCTCAATCCCATACTCCAGCACTCACTCCATACCCCTTGACGCCTTTCAGACTCCAGAAACCTACCTGTTTCCTTCCTAAATATATTCACCAATTTGGCCTTCACCGTCTTCTGTGGTAGAAAATTTCACAGGCTCCCCATCCTCTGAGTGAAGAGATTTCTCCTCATCTCAGTCATAAATGGACTTCCCTGTACCCTGAGACTGTTACCCCTTGTTCTAGACTTAATCAGCTGTGCATTTTGAACGTTGTGTGGTTGTGAAAGCTGCTGTTTAAATGTAAGTCTTTTTCTATGGCTATTAGGTGGGCAGTGTGGCAAATCAAAGACAATGGAGAGATTGGGGGAGGTGGTGGTGAGGTAGAGCTGGCTCCACATGGAGAAACCTGCATGTTTTGCAATGTTGCCATCAAGGAGTAACATGTCGATGAGAAATAGGAGGGGAAGAGGATAACCCCTTGGGGCAACACCAGTAGTGATGGTGCAGGAGTGGTAGGTGGTTTTTAGGCTACAATTCTACAGGGAAGAGTGGAACCAGGTCAGTGTGCTGGCACTGAGTAAGACAATCAAAGAGTCAGATGTTAGGGTCAAGAATGTCAAAGAATATGGTCACGTCCAGAAGGATGAGGAAATGATGTGTCACGGTTGCAGAGGATGTGAATTGTGACATATGCCACATGTCATTAACATTTTTAAAGGCTAAACTGGATTTATATTAAAAATAAATAACTTAAGGTGGCACAGTGGTTAGCACTTCACGGCGCCAATGATTGTGTGGAGCTTGCACATTCTCCCCGTGTCTGCGTGGGTCTCACCCCCCACAACCCAAAAGGATGTGCAGGGTATGTGGATTAGCCATGCTAAATTGCCCCTTAATTGGAATACAAATAACTGGGTACTCTAAATTTCTATTAAAAAAAATAACTTGCCAGTTCTATTATTTTTGTTTTGTGAAAGTATTGAAGGCTTATCAGATGCTATCAATGCTGCTACAGGGAGATTTGCTTAACAGGTTAATGTTGCCTTACTTATTTCAGGAAAATGTGTAGCACAGCAGATCTAATTGAGAGAAGTCAATCTGCCTTTCTTAACATGCACTTAATGTGTGTAGTTGAGGCATCTATTTCAGGGAAGGCTCAGGGTTAGATCCAGAATAAGCTGAGAGTGCCATGTCAACATCCCATACAGCCACTGCCCTCAGCGTGGAATTGTCAATTATCCTGATTGCTTTTTATTGATGCCCAACCTGTTTGCAGATATCTGAGGATAGAATAAGGCTGAGGTGACACTTCTCTATGTCCAATAGCCTGGCAATGCACACAGTACATAAGACCACAAGACCATAAGACATAGGAGCGGAAGTAAGGCCATTCGGCCCATCGAGTCCACTCCACCATTCAATCATGGCTGATTTCAACTCCATTTACCCGCTCTCTCTCCATAGCCCTTAATTCCTCGAGAAATCAAGAATATAAGAGATACAAGATTGCCCCTCACATCATTCATTTGGGGATCATGGAAGCAAAACTGAACCTCGGACCAAGTCAGTATCCTGTGGGAATGAGGAACAGCAAAAGAAAAATAATACATTTATATTGATTCAGGTGGGTTTAATAAATATAGATTTTGCGGTAGCTTTGTGGTTATGTTACTAAACCTGGTCTCATAACCCAAAGATCGTAAGTGGAATTCTCAATGTGGCAGTGTGAAACTTTGAATTTGGTTAAAATAGAATTGAAAACAAAGCTTTAAAAGAGAAATTGCCATTGGAAGTCCAACAATTCACTAACGCCTTTATTAGGGAAGGGCATCTGCCAACATCACAAGCAGATTATGGCACTGCTGTCGGCTGACATTAGCTAATTCCGCACAGACCAGGGATTAAGCCGGTACATTGCCTGGCCTACATATCATGGATTACACTCTGAACCTGCTGAGTCATCGAGAGGAGCTGCAGATTCAGTTCCTGCTGGAAGTTGGATGAGAACAGAATTAGGTTTGGCTAGAATGATGCTTCCATATTTGAATGCCTTGTAAAAAAATAGTGTTGAGTACAAGTCAGAAACACTCCCTTGGGAAGGATCACATGGCGTTAGTTCGAGGTCAAGCAAGGGATTTCTCCCAGGTTTCATAGCTGTTGTAAGGTTATTTTAGTGTCTCACTAACCAGTCCAGAGGCTTATTTGGTCGAACGTAAACTGTTTAATGGTAACCCATAACTATACACATATCCAAGGTACAGCCATGCATGGCTGCTGTCTTCTTCCAGACTGTCGAACACAGTCTACCAAGTAACATCATTACCATGTTCTCCAATCCACATGAACTCTTCCTCTGTCCTAGCACCCTTAATTTCCACCTTTCCTCCAAGTCCTTACCCAAATATATTTACAATAGAATCTTCTTTACTTCTCCCCCCCCACACACGCGCGCACACAACACACACAAGTCACTGACTTTATAAATTCAGATGGTCTATGGAGGAATACTGGTTAAAGGTTTGTAAAAATTGAGGGGCGGCACGGTGGTGCAGTGGGTTAGCACTGCTGCTTCACGGTACCAAGGACCCGGGTTCGATCCCGGCCCTGGGTCACTGTCCATGTGGAGTTTGCCCATTCTCTCCATATCTGCGTGGATCTCACCCCCACAACCCAAAGATGTGCAGGGTAGGTGGATTGGCCACGCTAAATTGTCCCTTAATTGGGGGAAAAAAATAATTGGGTCCTCAAAATTTATTTTTAAAAAGTTTTCTAAAAATCTGTTTCAGTCCAAATAACACAGTTTGATTTGCTGTTTATACTGTAGATAAGTGAAACAAAGAAATAAGAACTTATAAGAATGTAAAAATATCTGCTGGTGATGACTGTGCTGTGTAACCTGGCATTGAACCAAAGCGAGGTTGATGTAAAACTCTGTGACTACTATCAGTTAAGTGGATTGGCTTGTATGTGAGAAATGGAAATTTATGGGATAAATTTATATCAATTTGTGCCACTTTGAGCAGAAATATGTGAAATGATTCCTGTAAAAAGTGTCTACAATAAAATGATGGCCGTAGCATGTTGATACACCAGCCTCTGACAGTATTCAAGCTTGGCTCATGTTTTTTCACTGTCCGCATCTCAGTTTCACTTTCCACTGTTGGTTTCACTTTCAGACTTGTGACTTACTTTTTAGTTTCTCTTGTGTATGTCTCGCTTTCTCTCTCTCTCTTTCATTATCCCTCATGTTGGCTTTTCACTTTACATCCATTCTCTCTATTCTTCCTTATCCCCTTCCTCGATTTCCCCCACTCTCCCAGTTCTCAACTCTGGGTCAATTTAGGGGGGAATTGCCATCATGGCAATCAGCCTGCTTTCAGTTTCCAACAGTGGAATGGCAAGGGCAGTGAATCTATAGCTGGGGTAGAAGACCATCACTTTGCCAATGTTTAACTGGAGGGCAGAACCCCTTCTCCAAGGTGGGATGTGAGGTAAGCAGTCTGCTAGCGCAGGCAGTGGAGAAGCAGAACCCAGGTGCCTTCAACATACGTTAGAAGCTGACCCCATATCTAAATCTGATATTGCCAGATGCAGCACACACAAAAGGGAGATGAGGGGGGTGTGGGGATGGGGGGGGTGTATGGAAGTTGGATCATTGGTGGTTTCCCAAAGTGAAGTGAAGTATTGTGGTGGGAATAGAATCCATTGACTGAGGTGTACTGGCTATGATCAGATAAGTTACTAATCTGCCTGGAGATAGCAGATGACATTATTCAAAGGGTCTCATTTGGTATGCGTCTCTCCCAGTATCGAGTTTACAACGGCAGTTTAGACAATCAAGAACAGACAATGGAGGATAAACAGATTATAGACGATTGGGAAAGTCCCTGAGATATACACATGTTAATGTCTAGTCAGTAAGAAGTCTTACAACACCAGGTTAAAGTCTAACAGGTTTGTTTCAAATACTAGCTTTCGGAGCACTGCTCCTTCCTCAGATGAATGAAGAGGTATATGTTCCAGAAACATATATATAGACAAAGTCAAAGATGCAAGACAATGCTTAAATGTGAGCATTGCAGGTAATTCAGTGTTTACAGATCCAGAGATAGGGGTAACCCCAGGTTAAAGAGGTGTGAATTGTCTCAAGCCAGGACAGTTGGTAGGATTTCGCAAGTCCAGGCCAGATGGTGGGGGATGAATGTAATGCGACATGAATCCAAGGTCCCGGTTGAGGCCGTACTCATGTGTGCGGAACTTGGCTATAAGTTTCTGCTCGGTGATTCTGCGTTGTTGTGCGTCCTGAAGGCCGCCTTGGAGAACGCTTACCCGGAGATCAGAGGCTGAATGCCCTTGACTGCTGAAGTGTTCCCCGACTGGAAGGGAATATTCCTGCCTGGCGATTGTCGGGCGATGTCCGTTCATCCGTTGTCGCTGCGTCTGCATGGTCTCGCCAATGTACCACATCAGAAAGTGGACAGGCCAGCTTTTAGCCACCAAGTCTGGACACCAGGCTTACAGCCAACAAGCTTCTAAGTCTTGGAGCCAAGGCAGTGCAGAAAACTTTCCTTTTTAAAAGTAAATTTAACGTACCCAATTCAATTTTTTTCCAATTAAGGGGCAATTTGGCCTGGCCAATCCACCTTCCCTGCACATCTGTGGGTTGTGGGGGTGAGACCCACGCAGACACGAGGAGAGTGTGCAAACTCCACACGGACAGTGACCCGGGGCCGGGATTGAACCTGGGTCCTCGGTGACTGAGGCAGCAGTGCTAACCACTGCACCACCGTGCCTCCTCACAGGTAACCTCCATGACAGCAATTTTAAACTATCTTTGCTGAGGGCAGCACCGTGGCACAGTGGTTAGCACTGCTGCTTCACGGCACCACCGGCCTGGGTTCGATCCCGGCACCAGGTCGCTGGAGTTTGCACGTTCTCCCTGTGTCTGTGTGGATCTCATCTTCGCAACTCAAAGATGTGGAGGGTAGTTCGATGGCCACGCTAAATTACCCCTTAATTGAAAAAAAAATGAATTGGATACTCCAAATTTATTTATTTGTAAATATAGTTTTGCTGGACCAGGAAATAGACAGTTCCCATTTGAGAATCATCCCTGCATTGTATGGTAGCTATAGCTGGTTATTCAATTTGGATGTTGTTTGGGGAACTGGAGAGGTCTTGCAGAGTCAGGTATTATAGAAATAGTTTGTAACAAGGGGTACTATGTTTAATAGTTCAAGCATCTCAACTGTGTGAGAGTAGAGAAGTCATGTTTGTGTGTATTTGTCTTTTCTTTAATAAGTAGTCTTTAATAATTGTTACCCGACAACTGGCCTATTTATTCTCACTTGTCACAAAACTATACACCCCCCACAAGCTGGTGTTTCAAGTTGGGAAACCGTAGCAGATAATAAGAAAGAGCAGTATCCAGTCTGAGCATTATGACTCGCTAGCCAATGGAGCAGGGGCTCTGGGGGCAGGTGGTGTGATTTGACTGTATCAAAAACTGCAGCATGGTCAAGGGGATTAAAAAAAAACCTATTCCTGGGATGTGGGGTCTCAGTGGCTAGGCTAGCATTTATTGCCCATCCCTAATTGCCCTCGAGTAGGTGGTGGTGAGCTATCTTCTTGAACCGTTGCAGTTACTGTGATGTAGGTACACATGTACTGTTAGGGAGGGTGTTCCAGGATTTTGACCCAGTGATAGTGAAGGAATGCCAATATATTTCCAAGTCCGAGTGTTGAGTGACTAGGTGCGGCGTTCCCTTGTGCCTGCTGCAGTTGCCCTTCTAGAAGGCAGCTGTTGGCATTTGGAAGGTGCTGCTCAAGGAGCCTTGGTGAGTTTCTGCAATGCATCTTGTAGATGGTACACACTGCAGGCACAGGCCACAGGATTACCTAACCTCTCGCCTGCTCTTGTAGCCACAGGATTGGAACAGGATAATACATTATGGTCACCGAGAACTCCTTCCCTTTCCACCTCTTCCAACTATCATTGTCTCTCTAACTTACTTTTAATTTCGCTCTTCTTTCTCCAACTTGCCCTCATTGTGTGTCTCCCAATTTCCAATATGATTTCTTATTTGCTTTTCGTCTGTCTCAACTTTCACTTTCTATCCTGCACTTTCACTCTGACTTCAACTTTCTATCTTTTATTCTTTTGGTTTCTCTCTCTCTCATACACTCCATTTCCACTGGCTTCATCTTTTACTCTTTCTAATTTACTGCTTTTTCACCTTTAACTCCAACTCAGTTTCTTTTCCATTTATTGGCTCCTCTGTCTTACCAGCAGTTTGTTTTTTGCTGGCTGTCCTCTTGCTCTTTCTGTCTGACTTTCACTTTATCAGTAATACATCTGCACATCTGTATGTGTGTGTGTGTGCACTTTCACTATTCTTGTTCTCACACTCGTCCCCCTCTCTCTCAAACATCCCTCCTTACCTTTCATCATTTTCTTTTCTACCCCTCGTATTTTCTATGCTTGTTCTTTCATTATATTGATTATTATTTTTTACAATATTTGTTTGCAGGATGTAGCTGATTAGGCCTTGAGAAGGTGGTGAAAGTTAAAACTTTTACTTTTCAATTATTATTACAATAATAATTGATCCCTCTTTCGCTGCTTTTCTAAATTACTTTGTTTGCCTTTTACTTATTTACTTTTATTCTGTCTCTGCTTTTCATTTGATCTCTCTTTCTCCTTTAATTTCACTCTCACTCTCCCTCCATACACACAGGCTTTCTTTCTCCAGACTCTCTCTCAGCAGTCCTCTCTCAGCATAATCTTGCTATGTCCCAAAATGTTACACATATAAAGGAAAAGATGAACTGGCAGTAGTAAGTTAGGAGCGAGATCGAAAGCAGAATCAAATCAGTAGCTGTAAACGTGCTTTTAAAGGTGGGGAGTAGCTGGGGGGGTGGGTGGGGGGGGGGGGGGGTGCGCAGATAACAAGGTGACATGATTTATTGCTGACAAATTGAATCTCTTATCCAAAAAGAAACGCATGTATAAATAAATTGTTAGGTGCCCTAGAGAAGGGTCATTGAAAAATGTAATGCTTTATACGGAATCTATTTTGAAATTTTGATTTTTGATATAAACTCTAAACTTTACTTAAAGAGAAGGGAATCTGCTAATTGTAAATTAATTGTGTTAAACTGTATGCACGTGGTTAATATTAATGTGCGATTAGTTTGTACCCATATGAATAGATGCAAATTGAAACTGTGGTTGTTGGGTTAGGAGTTGTATGCTTGTAATGTACATATCTGTAAATAAATACTTTTAAAGCATGTAAAGATTGCCTCCAGTTCTATTGCTCACCAACTTCTTTTCCAGAAGAGAATAACTCGTTACATAAAACCATTTTTTTGAAGGCAGTGACGTTAGTTCATGTTTATTTTCTTTTTCAGGTTTTTGGGCTGATCATACACCTGTGCATGAAGCAGTCAAAGAAGGGGAGGTCTTTAAACTGAAGCAACTGATTGAAAATGGAGCTTGTGTGAATTTAGTTACTGTAGATTCCATAACCCCATTGCATGAGGCAAGTCTTCGGGGGCAAATCCAATGCGTACAAATACTGCTTGCTGCTGGAGCACAGGTAAAAACTGGGCTCTCGTTCATTAACTGTCACGTGCTGTTTGTGTTAATCCTCACTAAATATTCTTTTTTGAGAAATTTCTTTTTTTGTGTGATACATTTAGAGTGCCCTATTCATTTTTTCCATTCATGGGGCAATTTAGCGTGGCCAATCCACCTACCCTGCACATCTTTGGGTTGTGGGAGCGAAACTCACGCAAACATGGGGAGAATGTGCAAACTCCACACGGACAGTGACCCAGAGCTGGGATCGAACCTGGGACCTCGGCGCCGTGAGGCTGCAGGTATAACCTACTGCGCCACCGTGCTGCCCCTTTTTTGAGAAATGCAAGTGAGAGGAGAACTGGCTAGCAGTGCAGAACACCGCCAAGGGTAGGAGAGCAGAACCCATGAATGAAATGGTGCAGTTGCATGAATTTTGATCACTTGTAGTTTGTAATAGAAATCTCAGGCAGGACAAGCGTTCCATAGTTTGAAGGTTATGGGGAATGGGAACAATTGGCGATGTGTGCAATCTCGATCTCAACGTAGTGAGAGTGTCGGAAGAGGTGTGTAGGATGTAATATTTGGTCCTCGAGAGGAACACGCGAATATGAGCATTAACTGGTATAGTACAGTGGGCTCAACAGCTGGCTTGTAATGAAGAACAAGGCAGCAGCGCAGGTTCAATTCCCGTACCGGCTTTCCTGAACAGGTGCCGGAATGTGGTGACTAGGGGCTTTTCACAGGAACGTCATTGAAACCTACTTGTGACAATAAGCGATTATTATTATTAAAGAGAGAGGGAAGAGAGAGGCAGCACGGTAGCATGGTGGTTAGCACAATTCCTTCACAGCTCCAGGGTCCCAGGTTCGATTCCCGGCTTGTGTCACTGTCTGTGCGGAGTCTGCACGTTCTCCCCGTGTGTGTGTGGGTTTCCTCCGGGTGCTCCGGTTTCACAGTCCAAAGATGTGCAGGTTAGGTGGATTGGCCATGCTAAATTGCCCTTAGTGTCCAAAATTGTCCTTCGTGTTGGGTGGGGTTACTGGGTTATGGGGATAGGGTGGAGGTGTGGACCATGGGTAGGGTGCTCTTTCCAAGAGCCGGTGCAGACTCGATGGGCCGAATGGCCTCCTTCTGCACTGTAAATTCTATGAAGAAAAGGTTGTGAGAAAAGCATCTTCTATCTAATGTTTTCTTGTACTTTGCACTTTTTGAAGTGAAAAAGAGTCGCTAAACAAATTGGGAGCAAATGTCAAGTCCAGAATGGGCTTGCGTGTACCACTGTAAAACTGAGTTATATGAGAAAAGTTTTTAAAAATGAATACAGCTTCATCCATGATCGGAGCACCAGGCAATTCGGGCTCTGATGCTTCTCGGGTTGGCGGATCTTAACCAATACTTAAAGGCTGCAGCATCTTGAGTGAATAAATCCCTTGCATGGTATGGCACTGAGTTCAGTTCCTGGTTTATTCTTTAAAAACATTTTTTTTTAAATTTTCTCCTCCTTTTTCACATTTTCTCCCACATTTACATCCATCAACAATAAACAATAATCAGCAAGATATGTCAGTCCCCATAATAACAACGATCCCATCCACCCACCAACCCCCAAACCTCAATCCGCATGTTTACATAAACAAATGGCAAAAAGGAATCAGGGATTACCCGTAGTCACCCTTAATCTTACACAGCTCTCTCCCCCCCCACCCCCCACCGCAGGTCTCCAGCTCCTCCTGTCCACTGCCTCTTGTAAAACTCCTCCTCCCAACCTCGGTTCCTTCCCCCAACTTTCCACCCCGGCTAGACCACTCGGACCCTGTTCTGTCAGGCTCCGATGGCCGCAGCTCACTCCCATTCACTGGCCGGCTTAAACCGGCCAGCGTGGAGGCCCCCGCCCAGGTCCCTTTCCCACTTGCCCGGCCCTAGGAAAGCCCAAAGATCCCCTTTTAGCACCCAAACCCCGCATAGCCACCTACACCCCAAAGAACTCTCATTTCGAGTGAAAGTCCCGTCCCTTCCCTTGTCCAAATATAAACCACATTGGCTCCTTTAATCTCTACACCCACGTGCAGTGATACAAAAAAGAAGAAAATACAGTCATGAGGTTACATCGGCACATGGCCATTCCTCAATTTGTCAGTTCTGCCACAGTCCTTCTGCTTTCGCAAACTCCTCCGCTGCTTCCGCCGTTCCAAAATAAAAGTCCCTGAGCTTGTAAGTCACCCTCAGCTTCCTCCTGTTTGTTTTTAATATATTTAAAGAAACTTTTACTATCATTCCTAATGTTACTGGCTAGCCTACCTTCATATTCGATCCTCTCTTTCCTTATTTCTCTCTTTGTTATCCTCTGTTTTTGTAGCCTTCCCAATCTTCTGACTTCCCACTACTCTTTGCCACATTATAGGCTTTCTCTTTTCCTTTGATGCATTCCCTAACTTCCTTTGTCAGCCATGGCTGCCTAATCCCCCCTCTGATAACCTTTCTTTTCTTTGGGATGAACCTCTGTACTGTGTCCTCAATTACTCCCAGAAACTCCTGCCATTGCTGTTCTACTGTCTTTCCCACTAGGCTCTGCTCCCAGTCGATTTTTGTCAGTTCCTCCCTCATGCCCCTGTAGTTACCTTTATTTAACTGTAACACCTTTACATCTGATTCTACCTTCTTTCTTTCAAATTGAATTCTACCATATTATGATCACTGCCTCCTAAGTGTTCCCTTACTTTAAGATCTTTTATCAAGTCTGGCTCATTACATAACACTAAGTCCAGAATGGCCTGTTCCCTCGTGGGCTCCATCACAAGCTGTTCCAAAAAGCCCTCCTGTAAACATTCAATGAATTCCCTTTCTTTGGGTCCACTGGCAACATTATTTACCCAATCCACCTGCATATTGAAGTCCCCCATGATCACTGTGACCTTGCCTTTCTGACATGCCCTTTCTATTTTGTGGTGCATTTTGTGCCCCTGGTCCTGACCACTGTTAGGAGGCCTGTACATAACTCCCATTATGGTTTTTTTGCCTTTGTGGTTCCTCAACTCTACCCACACAGACTCCACATCATCTGACCCTATGTCGTTTAGTGCTATTGATTTAATTTCATTCCTAATTAACAAGGCAACCCCGCCCCCTCTGCCTACCTCTCTGTCTTTTCGATAGGTTGTGAATCCCTGGATGTTTAAATGCCAGTCCTGAACCCCCTGCAACCACGTCTCTGTGATGCCTACCACATCATACCTGCCAGTCACAATCTGGGCCACAAACTCATCTACCTTGTTCCATACACTGCGCGCATTTAAATATAGCACCTTTAATTCTCTATTGACCGTCCCTTTTTGTTTTCTTAGTGTGGTGGACCTTGGTTTACTGAGCCTTTCCATACACTGTGGCATATTTTGTGAGATGGGGACTATCGTAACCTCTCCTGAGTTCTGTCTTTTTGTGCATTTTTGTATTCCTAAGCAGCTACGCTTCCCACTGATTACTTCACCTCTTGGTTCCCTGACTTTCTCTTCCCCCCCAATATCTAGTTTAAAGTCCTATTGACCACCCTATTTACTCTTTTCGCCAGAACACTGGTTCCAGCTCGGTTCAGGTGGAGACCATCTCAACGGTATAGGTCCCCCCTGTCCCAAACCTGATGCCAGTGTCCCATGAAAAGGAACCCCTCTTTCCCACACCACTCTTTCAGCCACGTGTTAACTTCCCTTATTCTTGCCTCCCTATGCCAATTTGCACGTGGCTCGGGCAGTAATCCGGAGATTATGACCCTTGAGGACCTGTTTTTTTAATTTGAATCCTAGCTCTTTATAATCTCTAAACAGGTCCTCTTTCCTAGACTTGCCTATGTTGGTACCGACCATGGAGCACAACAACTGGATCCTCCCCCTCCCTCTCCAGTATTCTTTCAAACCGGTCAGAGATGGCCATTCCTCAATTTGTCAGTTCTGCCACAGTCCTTCTGCTTTCGCAAACTCCTCCGCTGCTTCCGCCGTTCCAAAATAAAAGTCCCTGAGCTTGTAAGTCACCCTCAGCTTCGCTGGATATACAATGCCGCACCGCACCTTGCTAATGTACAGTGCCCTCTTCACCCGGTTGAAGGCAGCCCGCCTCCTTGCCAGCTCCACCGTAAAGTCCTGGTATACACATATACCAGCTCCAGCCCACTGCAACCCGCTTCTGCTTGGCCCAGCTCAGGACCTTCTCCTTCACACAGTACCTACGGAGGCACAGAGTCACTGCCCTTGGCGGCTCACTCGCCTTTGGTACAGGCCTCCACGACTGATGAGCCCGATCCAGTTCATATCGGGAGGGATCCTCCCCCTCCCCCAATAGTTTTGACAACATCGTGGCAAAATACTCAGTCGGCTTCGGTCCTTCAACTCCTTCGGGCAGCCCCACAATCCTCAAATTCTGTCGCCTGGATCTGTTTTCCAGGTCTTCCATTTTTCCTCGCAGATCCTTGTTAGTATCCATCACCTTCCGCATCTCCTTCCCCATCGAGGCAAGTTGATCACCGTGCTGCAATACCGTCTCCTCCACTTCCTTCAGCGCCTCCCCTTGCTCTCGCACCTCCGCCACTGCGCTCGCCACCTCCGTCCTCACCGGGGAAACCGCCTCCTCCACCAGCACACTCAAAACCTCCCTCATCTCCTTCCTCATTGTCTCCATGCATTTCGCAATCTGCGCCAACTGCTTTTCAAATTCCGCAGCCATCACCTTAGTTATTTCTTCAGCCGTAAGCAGTGCGGCCTTCCCTGGTGCTCCAGCCTCCATTTTCCTTGGTGACCCCGCGGTGACCTTTCCACTCCCCGACGGACCTTCAGCTGTTTTTTTCCCGGCCGTTTTCTTGCTCACCCTCGACATTTTTCTTTGTTCTTTTTTTCCTCCTGTGTCTTCACTGCCTCTTCCGTGCCGTCTCCCTGCTTCTGCCGCCTCCGTGGACCCTGGGACCGGGCTTAAAGCCCCGAAAATGCCGTTGCCGAACGGGAACTCTCCATTGTGCGGCCGCCTCCCGCCCGCCGTCACCGGAAGCCCCAGTTCCTGGTTTATTCTAATGGCATGTTACAATTTTACTTGGTGTTCTTGGGTTACATAGAACATAGAACATAGAAAAATACAGCACAGAACAGGCCCCTCGGCCCACAATGTTGTGCCAAATGTTTGTCCCAGATTAAGAACAAATCAATCTACACCCCATCATTCTACCGTAATCCATGTACCTATCCAATAGTCGCTTGAAGGGCCCTAATGTTTCCGACTCAACTACTTCCACAGGCAGTACATTCCATGCCCCCACTACTCCCTGGGTAAAGAACTTACCTCTGACACCCCCCCTATATCTTCCACCATTCACCTTAAATTTATGTCTCCTTGTAATGGTTTGTTCCATCCGGGGAAAAAGTCTCTGACTGTCTACTCTATCTATTCCCCTGATCATCTTATAAACCTCTATCAAGTCGCCTCTCATCCTTCTCCGTTCTAATGAGAAAAGGCCTAGCACCCTCAACCTTTCCTCGTAAGACCTACTCTCCATTCCAGGCAGCATCCTTTGCACCTTTTCCAAAGCTTCCACATCCTTCCTAAAATGAGGCGACCAGAACTGCACACATTACTCCAAATGTGGCCTTACAGGGGTGGTAACAGGGGATTGGAGAGTGGCGAATGTCGTGCCCCTGTTCAAAAAAGGGAATAGGGATAATCCTGGGAATTATAGGCCAGTTAGTCTTACTTTGGTGGTAGGCAAAATAATGGAAAGGGTACTGAGGGATAGGGTTTCTGAGCATCTGGAAAGACACTGCTTGATTAGGGATAGCTGCATCATCACCTCACGGCTTTTAAATTCAATCCCTCTGCTAATGAACACTAGCACACCATAGGCCTTCTTCACAGCTCTATCCACTTGAGTGGCAACTTTCAAAGATCTATGAACATAGACCCCAAGATCTCTCTGCTCCTCCACATTGCCAAGAATCCTGCCATTAACCCTGTATTCCGCATTCATATTTGTCCTTCCAAAATGGACAACGTCACACTTTTCAGGGTTAAACTCCATCTACCACTTCTCAGCCCAGCTCTGCATCCTATCTATGTCTCTTTGCAGCCGACAACAGCCCGCCTCACTATCCACAACTTGAGCTTTACTCAAGTCAAATTCTGTAAACATTCTCTTAACATTGAGCATCTTCAGCAAGTTGAAGAATGACTATTATTCTGCAACAAACCTCAAACCCCGGCATCCGTCAGCAACATTGTGAGAGTGAGGGGGGTCAGTAGACGGAAATATATCCCCAAGAGGAAAGACCACTGTGCTACGGTGTCGCCTACAATGTCCCACAGTCTCCAATTACTTCCTTAAAATCATCCTTCAGGTATTACCCATACATGGCATTGTGGAGCCATTCATGTGGGCATCCTGAAAATCTCCCAATTTTCCATAGAGCCGGTCTGTTCCTAGGGGAGCAGTCATGCCCAAGCACAATGATGGGTAACCTGGGCTAGTATGTAGACCGCATGAATGGCCCTCCTTCATCTCAGTGGCTGCAAGATTGAAATCAGAATTGTTCACTAACCATGACACCATGAATAAGATTAAATACCTTTAATACACGCCAAATATTTCATTAGTTATCAGAAATGCTCAATCATTCGATTATTAGTAGAACTATCATCAACTTCAATTGTTAAAAAGAAAATAAATATTTACACTTTGGAAGCAGAGGGAGTGTACGGCTCTCACAGTTAATGTTGCGAGCAATCAGCACACACCTCACTCACTTACCCTTGCTGTATGATGTGAATCACTTCAGTCATACCGGCAGGAAAAAACCCACGGGGATGAAAATCAACGGAATGTGTCAACCCTGCATGTGGAAAACAGTCAACAAAATGTCCCATGGGCCACACTCAACCCAGATGGGCCGCGCGTGGCCCCCCAGGCCCCAGGTTGCCCAAGCACTTGTTTTTTAAAATAATTTATAGAGTACCCAATTCTTGTTTTTCCAATTAAGGAGCAGTTTAGCGTGGCCAATCCACCTACGCTGCACATCTTCGGGTTGTGGGGGCGAGACCCACGCAGACATAGGGAGAAGGTGCAGACTCCACACTGACGGGGGGCCGGGACCAAACCCGGGTCCTCGCCGCCGTGAGGCAGCAGTGCTAACCACTGCGATACTGTGCCCCCCTCAAGCACTTGATTGTTTTTCTTTTGAATAAAGGACCCAGATTTTACTTCTCACAATGTGCCCTGTTAATTGGAATTTTTCTTGCATGTTTAGCCTTAAGCATTTTCTGTCTTCAAAGTGGCTGGATGTATTAGCAGCTAAGAACCTGACAATAGGGGAAGGTTATTTCATCCCTCCAGCACATGAGATCATGGCTGATCTGTAATCTAACCCTGCATCACAGCAAGAGTGACAAGGCATCTGAGACCTTGGTGAACAACAGGGCAAACTGCGCATCTCTTTCATCAATTAAGTTAAAACATTGAGAAATGACCAGAAGAAAAGGAGAATACACTCTAATGGGTGAACTATGGGACACAGAAAGAGAAATAAAGTGAGCAAAAAATATGTTAGACTTGTGGAGATTATTTAGGGAGTTTATAGTAACAGAAAGGGAAAAGAAAACCTCCTGAAACAATTCACACCCTAAAGAAATGAGACTCCACAGTTTTAAATGTTTGTGCTCTGGGCAAGGAGGTTGACAGGCACATACTAACAATTCAATTGTCACTTACACAGTGAATTACTAGATTTAGCGTTTTGTGTGTTTGGTGGGCAATTAATGTGCACATTCAGCAACTTCATAAACGTGGGAAAGTCAAGCATGAAATGAAAATGAAAATCGCTTATTGTCACAAGTAGGCTTCAATGAAGTTACTGTGAAAAGCCCCTAGTTGCCACATTCCGGCGCCTGTTCGGGGAGGCTTTTACGGGAATTGAACCGTGCTGCAGGCCTGCCTTGGTCTGCTTTCAAAGCCAGCGATTTAGCCCTGTGCTAAACAGCCCCTGAGATGACATTTTGTGAAGCTAATGGCAGACTGGCACAATGGCTGGCAGTGTGCCCATTGCAGTTCCTGTGTTGAGATAAGAGCTACTGCAAATTATAGGCCGATGGAACAGCGAGTATCATTCAAACCGCACTAGTGTTTCAGCGAGATATGGACCAATATGTACATTTTATTGTAATTTTTCCAATTAAGGGGCAACTTAGCGTGGCCAATCAACCTACCCTGCACATCTTTGGGTTGTGGGGACACGGGGAGAATGTGCAAACTCCAGGGCCGGGATCGAACCCAGGTCCTCTGCACCGTGAGGCAGCAGAGATAGCCACTGTGCCGCCCCAGCTCCAGTTTTCCCATTGCCCTGAAATGAAATGTTGCACATGGACCCTGGCAGCTGCAAGCTGGGGTGAACTTGCACTGCAGGTTGAGGGTGTTCTTTCGGTGTTGACATGACTGTGTTTGTTCCTCTGTTCTTTGATTGGCCTGGGAATTGGAGGAAACTTTTCTTGGTTGTGATTTTTGTGACCTGTGAACTTTGTACACATGAACTGTTTGGCTGCAGATTAATTTCAACTGATGCAAGCCTCTGTTCCTCATTGGCTGCCGCCGAAGTTATCATGTTACTCCAGGCAGCATGGGCAGAATTTGGACTGAGTGAGGAAATGCCTTCCAGTAAAACATACGCACTTGTTCCTCAGCAGCTCAAAATGTGTTTCTGAAAGGGTGTCACAGCTTTGAAGCTTACTGACATGCTGCTTTCATGATGCTTAACTCTTACCACACTATTGCTTCCCTCCAGCACTAATCAATCTGGTTTTATCATCTTGGGAAAGAGAGCGAGAGAGACTTGTATTTTATATGGCACTTTTCACGGCCTTTAAGGTGTCCCAGAGTACTATTTGAAGTATAGGCACTGTTTCAACATGGGAAATGTAGCATTCCATGTATACCCAGCAAGATTCCACAAATATCAATGTGATTGACCCAGTAATCTGTTTGAAATGAAAGGAAATGAAAATCGCTTATTGTCACCAGTAGGCTTCCAATGAAGTTACTGTGAAAAGCCCCTAGTCGCCACATTCCGGCGCCTGTTCGGGGAGGCTGGTACGGGAATTGAACCGTGCTGCTGGCCTGCCTTGGTCTGCTTTCAAAGCCAGCTCTTTAGCCCTGTGCTAAACCAGCCCCTAATAATAATCGCTCATTGTCACAAGTAGGCTTCAATGAAGTTACTGTGAAAAGCCCCTAGTCGCCACATTCTGGTGCCTGTTCGGGGAGGCCGGTACGAGAATTGAACCCGCGCTGCTGGCCTTGTTCTGCATTACAAGCCAGCTGTTTAGCCCACTGTGCTAAACCAGCCCCTGTTGTGATGTTGGTTGAGGGGTATATATATTTTGGCCATGACACCAGGGATAACTCTCTTGCTCTTGTTTGAGTAGTGCCATTGGACTTTTTTACATCTACCTGCAAAGTCTTGTGGGACCACTGTTCAGCACTTGTCTGAAAGGCAGTACCCCTGACTGTTCAGTACTCACTCAGCGCATTATTTTCTGGTGCCATGCAGTGCGGACGCGCTGACAGGTGGCTCCATGCAGTGCGGACGCACCAACAGTTGTGCCCAGTGAGTTTCATCACTTGACTGGAACCTGTGGCAGATAATCCTGATCCCTTTAATAACAGAGTAAAGACAACTTGGGACTGTAACATGTCTGACAATTAACTTCCATTTATTATTGTCTCAAACTGTTATATACAGAGCAGTGTACAGTCCCACTTTAGAAAACTTGTGTGCAAAGAGCTGCCAGGGAATGGTGAGCAGGTAGCTGTCTAGATCATCCATAGTACTCCTTGAAGGCAAATGGAGTTCCCAACTGAGTTGTGCTTTGTATCCTTTTTTTCTAATAGCATAACATACATTGTCTAAAGTCTTGCTGAGTTTTAACCTTGTTGGACATCTTATAGCCCTCAGGTTGCTGATCATAGTTACGACCAAACAAGATCATGTTCTTGTTAGTCCTGTTCCACCTCTGCTTCCTACCTTTGCTGTTGAATTATTTGCATGTCATTGTGGTCAACAGAAGAGATCTACGAGGTCCAATTGGATTGGATTTGTTTATTGTCACGTGTACCGAGATACAGTGAAAAGTATTTTTCTGCGAGCAGCTCAAACAGATCATTAAGTACATGAAAATAAAATAAAAAGAAAATACATAATAGGGCAACACCAGGTCCACAATGTAAATACATAGACACCGGCATCGGGTGAAGCGTACAGGAGTGTAGTATTAATCAGGTCAGTCCATAAGAGGGTCGTTTAGGAATCTGGTAACAATGGGGAAGAAGCTGTTTTTGAATATATATATATATATATATATTTATTTTTTTTATTCTCCTCCATTTTCACATTTTCTCCCACATTTACATCCATCAACAATAAACAATAATCAGCAAGATATGTCAGTCCCCATAATAACAACAACGATCCCATCTACCCACCAACCCCCAAACCTCAACCCGCATGTTTACATAAACAAATGACAAAAATAAATCAGGGATTACCCGTAGTCACCCTTAATCCTACACAGCTCCCACCCCCCCACCCCAGGTCTCCAGCTCCTCCCATCCACTGCCTCTTGTAAAACTCCTCCCCCTACCCTCGGTTCCTTCCCCCCAACTTTCCACCCCGGCTAGACCACTCGGACCCTGTTCTGCCAGGCTCCGATGGCCGCAGCCCCTCCCCCCACCTCACTCCCGTTCACTGGCCGGCTTAAACCCAGCGTGTAGGCCCCCGCCCGGGTCCCTTTCCCACTTGCCCGGCCCCAGGAAAGCCCAAAGATCCCCTTTTAGCACCCAAACCCCGCCTATCCACCTGCACCCCAAAGAACTCTCATTTTGAGTGAAAGTCCCGTCCCTTCCCTTGTCCAAATATATACCACCTTGGCTCCTTTAATCTCTACACCCGCGCGCAGTGATACAAAAAAGAAGAAAATACAGTCATGAGATTACATCGGCACATGGCCATTCCTCAATTTGTCAGTTCTGCCACAGTCCTTCTGCTTTCGCAAACTCCTCCGCTGCTTCCGCCGTTCCAAAATAAAAGTCCCTGACCTTGTAAGTCACCCTCAGCTTCGCTGGATATACAATGCCGCACCGCACCTTGCTAATGTACAGTGCCCTCTTCACCCGGTTGAAGGCAGCCCGCCTCCTTGCCAGCTCCACCGTAAAGTCTTGGTATACACGTATACCAGCTCCAGCCCACTGCACCACCCGCTTCTGCTTGGCCCAGCTCAGGACCTTCTCCTTCACACTGTACCTCCGGAAGCACAGAGTCACTGCCCTTGGCGGCTCACTCGCCTTTGGTACAGGCCTCCACGACCGATGAGCCCGATCCAGTTCATATCGGGAGGGGTCCTCCCCCTCCCCCAGTAGTTTTGCCAGCATCGCGGCAAAATACTCAGTCGGCTTCGGTCCTTCAACTCCTTCGGGCAGCCCCACAATCCTCAAATTCTGTCACCTGGATCTGTTTTCCAGGTCTTCCATTTTTCCTCATAGATCCTTGTTAGTGTCCATCGCCTTCCACATCTCCTTCCCCATCGAGGCAAGTTGATCACCGTGCTGCAATAATGTCTCCTTCACTTCCTTCAGCGCCTCCCCTTGCTCTCGCACCTCCGCCACTGCGCTCGCCACCTCCGTCCTCACCGGGGAAACCGCCTCCTCCACCAGCACACTCAAAACCTCCCTCATCTCCTTCCTCACCGTCTCCATGCATTTCGCAATCTGCGCCAACTGCTTTTCAAATTCCGCAGCCATCACCTTGGTTATTTCTTCAGCCGTAAGCAATGCGGCCTTCCCTGGTGCTCCAGCCTCCATTTTTCCTGGTGACCCTGCGGTGACCTTTCCACTCCCCGACGGACCTCCAGCTGGTTTTTTTTCCGGCAGTTTTTTTGCTCACCCTCGACATTTTTCTTTGGGGTTTTTTTCCCTCCTGTGTCTTCTCAGTGCCTCCTCCTTCTCCCTACTTCTGCCGCCTCCGTGGACCCTGGGACCGGGCGTAAAGCCCCGAAATTGCCGTTCCCGAGCGGGGGCTCTCCATTGTGCGGCCACCTCCCGCCCGCCGTCACCGGAAGTCCCCTGTTTTTGAATCTATTTGTGCGTGTTCTCAGACTTTTGTATCTCCTGCCCGATGGAAGAAGTTGGAAGAGTGAGTAAGCCGGGTGGGAGGGGTCTTTGATTATGCTGCCTGCTTTCCCCAGGCAGCGGGAGGTGTAGATGGAGTCAATGGATGGGAGGCAGGTTTGTGTGATGGACTGGGCGGTGTTCACGACTCTCTGAAGTTTCTTGCCTTCCTGGGCCGAGCAGTTGCCATACCAGGCTGTGATGCAGCCCAATAGGATGCTTTCTATGGTGCATCTGTAAAAGTTGGTAAGAGTTAATGTGGACATGCCGAATTTCCTTAGTTTCCCGAGGAAGTATAGGCGCTGTTGTGCTTTCTTGGTGGTAGTGTCGACGTGGGTGGACCAGGACAGATTTTTGGTGATGTGCACAATTCAAACCAGGTTTGTTCTACTTGTTGTGGTTTAACCATAGTTGCTACAATAGCTACTTTGCCTCTGTCCTGTATTAAAACAGCCATGTAAAAGATATATCTTTACATCGGTATATGTCTCTCTCAGGTTGATGCCAGAAACATTGATGGGAGTACCCCTCTTTGTGATGCATGTGCTGCCGGCAGCATTGAATGTGTCAAGTTACTGTTGAACTACGGAGCAAAGGTCAATCCCCTCTATTTTGCAGCATCACCATTGCATGAGGCCTGTATGATCGGTAAGTTACAGGTATACTTTACTTTCCTATTTATTTCTCAGTAATTAAAATGCACGTCACGTAACTGAGGGAAGGGGACACTGCACTTGACACCTTTCAATGCCAAGCAACACCAATTTGCATTTATATAGCTGCCTTTGAAGTGGCGAAACATCAAAAAGGCGCTTCCAAGGAATGTTGTCAAACAGAATTGATACTGAGCCACGGAAGGAGATATCAGGGCAGGTGACCAACATCTTGGCCAAAGATCTAGGTTTTAGGGAGCACCTTCAAGGCGGAGAGAGGTAGAGACGTGGGAGGGTTAGGGAGGGAATTCCAGAGCTTCAAGCCCAGGTATGAAGGCATGATCGCCAATACTGGGGCAATCGGCCAGAAGTGGGGGAGCGCCGAGATCTTGGAGGGTTGTAAGATTGGAGGAGGGTGAGTGAGGGCGAGGTCTGCAGCATCTGATATTATCAACAGCTTTGATAATGACAACCTTGTTCAAAGCCATTAGGTGCTGTGATCGTAAACTATTAATCTAGCTCTCCCATTACCAGCTTGTACAATTTCAAATACTCCTATTACAATCCCGGACTAGACTCCAACAATTGCTAGGATACAGGACAGACATCCCAATATTTTATTTTAACTTTGTAAGACTGTAAAGAAAGGATACCTTACTGCAGGAGTGATTTCACGCAAAATAAAGATATGGTATATGAAAACAAACTTTATGACCAACACAGTAACAAAATATCTTTACCATCACACAAGAAAATAGCTTCCAATTACCCCTTAAACAATGCTAATCAATAATAATAATCTTTATTGTCACAAGTAGGCTTACATTAACACTGCAATGAAGTTACTGTGAAAAGCCCCTAGTCGCCACAATCCGGCGCCTATTCGGGTACACCGAGGGAGAATTCAGAATGTCCAAATCACCTAACAAGCAGGTGTTTTGGGAGGAAACCGGAGGAAACCCATGCAGACTTGGGGAGAACGTGCAGACTCCACACAGACAATGACCCAAGCCGGGAATTGAACCTGCGACCCTGGCGCTGTGAAGCAACAGGGCTAACCATTGTGCTACCGTGCCGCCCATGCAATGACAGAATAACCCTTAACTGCTACCTTTATTCCCACTCAAGCAACAAAACCATCTCTGATCCCAATCCACTTTTAAATACAGTTCGCACTCAGCAATACTTGCCTGAAAGAGATGTCTTCTGAGATTGTTTGAAAAGATAAACCTGAACCCTGTCAGAATAACGCAGAATTTCTGGCTGGATATCTTCAGAAATTTCTCAACTTGCCTTCCAGCCACAAACTAAAACAGAACCTGCAACACCTGACTGCTTGAACCCCTGGCTCCGCCCATTAACTACATCATCTTACTAACTGAACACAATATCTCGAATTAACTACTCCTCAGAATACCCTCTTAGTATAAACAAAAATCCATTAGTCCCCAAAAGGATAGGTTGGTCTTATTTTAATTCGAATGATTTCCTCTGATTTTTGTGATTCAGGTAGCGCCGAATGCATGAAACTGCTCATAGATGTCGGTGCAAATCTGGAGGCTTATGACTGCCATTTTGGGACACCATTACATGTGGCTTGTGCAAGGCCCCATGTCGACTGTGCAAAGCTGTTGCTGAATGCAGGTAATAATGTGTTTGTCCCCAAGCTGTGGTGGGAATGAATGGCACTTGCTGGCGTCTTTAACACTTAGCGCTTCCTTTGTGAACTTTAAGATAAACTCAGTGCTAGCGAATCGACCACGTTCCCATTTCTGCATTCATTGTCTCTGGTGTTAACTAGTTGCAGGGCAGGCTGGGTGCAAAAGCTAAACTTTTAAAAATCAATTTAAAGCATCTAATTCTTCTTTTCCAATTAAGGGGCAATTTGAAATGAAAAATGAAAATCGCTTATTGTCACACGGAGGCTTCAAACGAAGTTACTGTGACAAGCCTCTAGTCGCTACATTCTGGCGCCTGTTCGGGGAGGCTGGTACAGGATTTGAACCGTGCTGCTGGCCTGCCTTGGTCTGCTTTAAAAGCGAGCTCTTTAGCCCTGTGCTAAACCAGCCCCGTGACCAATTTGGCGTCACCAATCCACCTACCCTAAACTTCTTTGGGTTTGTGGGGGTGAGACCCACGCAGACACAGGGAGAATGTGCAAACTCCTATTGGACAGTGTCTCGGGGCCACGATTGAAGTCCTCGGCGGTGTGAGGCTGCAGTTCTAACCACTGTGCCACCATGCTGCCTGCAAAGGCTAAACCAGCCCTGTTCTGTCACAGCAATCTACTTTCACCACAAACTCTCTGAAGAGCACCCACTCCCTTGAAGCACCAAATTGACTCCATCCATTTTTCACGCCTGTGAACCTTGTGACCAGGTCTGGTTGCGATTTGATTTGTATTGAGTTTTATTATCGTAGAATACTGTGAACTGGGGACAGTCTGCTGCCTGAATGAAGAGGCCCAAGGTGCTATACAAATGCAAGCTTGTCCTGTTTTTGAATGTGGTTACTCTGTTTCAGGGGCGAACGTTAACAGTGCTAAACTCCACGAAACTGCCCTTCACCTTGCAGCCAAGGCAAAGAATGTAGATTTGATACAAATGCTAATCGACTATGGGGCCAACGTTTATGCAGAGGACAACCGAGGGAAGACCCCTTTGGACTACACGCAGTCTGGATCACCATCCTCAGCGTGCCTGGAGTATTACCAGAGTAAGCAGGTTTATCATGGTGTAACTATGTGGCAGGGGAGAAAAAGTGATGGTGTATGGCACAATCTGGCCACCGTAAATCCAACTCACTGGGGATGGGGATGGGGACCACGGCCAGGGTTGAGGGTTGGGGGCAGTAGTGCGAAACAGTCGAAGGGGTGACCTTCTGCTCTGCCTTTGGCAATTGTCGCACAATTCCTGTCAGCATTGGCAGAGCTACACATGGGGAAGGGGGCCCGCGCCCTTGCTTTCGCGTCCCTAATCGCACGCTGGAGAATCCTGCTCGGCTGGCGATCGGCAGCACCACCCACAGCTGCAGACTGGCTCGCTGACCTCTCGGAATTTCTCCACCTGGAGAAGATTTAGTACGCCACCCGAGGGTCAGAGGAAGGCTTCCTGGACACTTGGGGGCAGTTTGTCGGCCTGTTCCAAAACCTGTTGGAGGCCAGTATAAATATGAGAAATGCCAATAAAAAGATTTTTAAAAAAAGCATTGGTAGAGTAGCCTTAATAGGCCCTTAATAATGCCTAATTGGCTACCCCGCCTAAACAATGGCTGGGAGTTGGAAAGATGTCGACAGACCAGCCAGTGGGAAAATATTGCAGGTCTCTTTGCTCCTGGAACTGTTTAATAATTCAACCCTTTGGCTTAATCAGGTGATATACAAGCACAATAGTGCTAGTAATATGTGAATATGCTGCCGCCGTGTGGTCGTTTGAGGGATTACAGCTGCCTATTCCCTCCGAGCTTTGTACAACAAACTGGCTGAACATCACTTTGAGGAACGAGCATTAACAATCTTTTTTTGTTTGGTTCTGTTTAAGGTGTCCTTTCACAATTTACTTGTAAGCACCTTTTTTAAATTTGCCGTTGGGAGCCAGGAATGGGGGAGATGGATCTGGAATCTAACAGCAAGGTGCTCCAAACATATATGACCCGAATACCCCAGAGCTGTATCTGACTCTCAGTTCTGTCCTGGCCGCAGTGTTTTCAATACAAAATGTACTCCACATTTGTAATTGCTAAGAGTGTCAAGTAATCTGTATCAAAGGTAGTTAAATGGAATTGAGGCTCAGCTCCACAATGGTCATATTGAATAGTGGAGCAGGTGGTGAGAATATCTGACCTATTCCTGTGCAATAAAGCACAGATGGTGCTTAGAAGCTGGTGCCAGGTCAGGGTCCAGGCTGGTAGGCCCAGGAATTGAGCCGACAATTGGGTGTCTGAGTGTGTTGGGGGTGAGAGGCAAGGTGGACCATTGGTTACAGACAATATTGAGGTGCGACAGGTAAATATGCGCTGAGAATCTGGTCCGCCATCGCTTTGAAGAGCCACAAACCCAAGCCCAACAAATCTGAAATTGCACCGAGAGCATTTACAATATTTTTACTATGTTTGGTTTTAAGCTGGTTTCAAGCAGGGGCTGGTTTAGCACAGGGCTAAAGAGCTGGCCTTTAAAGCAGAGGCAGGCCAGCAGCGCGGGTTCGATTCCCGTACCAGCCTCCCCGAACAGGCGCCGGAATGTGGCGACTAGGGGCTTTTCACAGTAACTTCATTTGACGCCTACTTGTGACAATAAGCGATTTTCATTTCAGTTCGTTTTCTTTTCATTTCATTTCAAGCTAAGTTGTACTTTAACGGGCTGAAACGTAGAAACTAGGAGCAGGAATAGATCATTTGGCCCTTCGAGCCTGTTCCACATCCCTGTTGAGCTTCTGGTCAATGGCAACCCCCAGCATGTTGATAATGTTGCTGAAAAAGGAGATGTGTTGGTGACTCTTTTCCTCTTAGACTCATCAAGACAGTTCGCAACAGTATCTTTTTCAACTAAACATAAAGCAGCGTGGTGGCACAGGGGCTAGCACTGTTGCCTCAGTGCCAGGGACCCGGGTTCAATTGCAATCTCGGGTCACTGTCTGTGTGGAGTTTGCACTTTCTTCCCGTGTCTGCGTGGGTTCCCTCCGGGTGCTCCGGTTTCATCCCACAAAGATGTGCAAGTTAGGGATGTGATTGAATCCTCTCCACTTGCCCGGATAAGTGTAATTCCAATGACACTGAAGAAGCTCGACACCATCCAGGTCAGAGTAGCCCTCTTGATTTGCGCCCTTTCCACAATCATTCAGCCCTCCACCACTGATGAACAGTGGCAGCCGTGTGTACCATCCACAAGGTGCACTGGAGGAACTTATCAAAGTTCCTTAGGCAGCACCTTCCAAACACACAGCCACTATCATCTAGAAGGACACATGGGAAGACCACCACCTCCAAGTCCATCACCATCTTGACTTGGAAATATATCGCCGTTCCTTCACTGTCGCTGGGGATGTCCTGGAATTCCCTCCCTAACTACACTGTGGATGTACCTACACCACATGGACTGCAGCGGTTCAAGAAGGCAGCTCACCATCACATTCTCAAGGGAAATTAGGGATGGGCAATAAATGCTGGCCTAGCCATTGATGCCCACATCCTATGAATTAACTTTTTAAAATCTCATGTTCTGTACCACCAAACACTGTATAACCCAGGGATGGGCAACCAGGTGTGGTGAATGGGCCACACAATTGGAATTGAGCACTCTAACCATGACCCCATGAATAAGATTGAATGCTTTTAATTCACGCTAAATATTTCATAATGAGTTATAGAAAACGCTTAATTACTCTCATATTAATAGAACTATCGACTTCAAATGGTAAAAACATTGACTGGGCGAAGAGGGCTCTTACAGTCAAAGTTGTGTGAAGTTTGGGCAGTACTGGTTAACACTGCTGCCTCACGGCGCTGCGAACCCAGGTTCAATCCCGGCCCGGGTCACTGTCCGTGTGGAGTTTGCCCATTCTCCCCGTGTCCGCGCCGGTCTGCACCCCCCCCCCCCCCCCCCCCAATAAAAAAAACCAAAGATGTGCAGGGTAGGTGGATTGGCCACGTTAAATTGCCCCTTAATTGGAAAAAATAGAGAATTGGGTACTTTAAATTTTTTTTAAAGCTGTGTGACATTAGCGTGCATCTCCCTTCACGTACCCTTGTTTTATGTCACACTGGGGAGGGGAAAAAGCAGATGGAAACCATGCAACATTGGAACCCTGCGCATGGGCAACAGTCAGCGAAATGTAGCGTGGGCCCCCGGGTTGCAGGTTTCCCACTGGTTTAACCTGTTGGTCGCTCACACGCGAAGGGGTGATAACTGTCAAAGTAAATTCTAACCTCTTGGTGTAATTTAGTTTAACTTCTGTCCTCTTTGCTTACAGAGTTTTCTTGCCTTTAATGATTTGTTGTAAGTGGTGTTTGAGCAAGTAGGGTGCTGAGGTAAGAGTGAGAAAATATAATTTCTGAGTGAGCGCATCAGCCAGCGTGACAAACTATGTGACCTGGCAAACGGGAATCTATTTTCAAATATGATGAATTTTTGTGCGGGAGACGTGTGTATCCGTCACTTTTAGAATTGCTCTTAACCGCTGTGTTTTTACTCAGGGACTCCGCTGAGTTTATCACACCACTGCAGAGTGACACTGAGGAAAGCCGTTGGGCCCCGGAGATTGCACGCAATCTACCAGATAAACATTGCCCCAAGACTCATCGGTTATCTGTGCTATGACTGAACCTCGCTTTTAACTCCCAAAATATTAATGTGTTCTTCAAAGACATGTTGAATTGAGGAGTCGCGGCTCGATCAATGAATTTTGTGAACAGATTTAACCTTCAAGTTGCTGCCAACAGAACACGAGAGACCACAAGGTACGCTGAAGTGAACAGTAATTTCTCACCGCTCCCAATCTGCAGCTCAAGTTCAAACTCATCTCCAAGAGCAAAAGTTGTCCCTCCATCATTAAGTTTGCTGCAATGTTTCTGCCGGCAGTAGGAAGTGCTATCAACCCTCTCAGCTGATGAATTTAAATCTTACCTGTCTAATTAAGACATTTTTAAACTTGACGCCATTGAAATCTAGATTTATTATTGCAAAGTATCTATTGACATCACTGCTTCCTTCTGTGAGCTGGAGACGGAGAGGACTTGACGACAATCTCACAAAAAAAATAACGTTATCAGCAAACACGACTTGGGTTGTGGGTGTAAAATCAATCCATCACTTACAGCAATGTGATCTCCAAACATGATTGATGGGAGGCGGCAACCAATCATTTTCATTCTGTTCAAGAGTAGCCGTGTCGGGCGGCATGGTGGCACCTCAGGGCACCGAGGACCCGGGTTCGTTCCCGGCCCCGGGTCACAGTCCGTGCGGAGTTTGCACATTCTCCCCGTGTCTGCGTAGGTCTCACCCCCACAACCCATAGATGTGCAGGGTTGGTGGATTGGCCACATTAAATTGCCCCTTAATTGGAGAAATATAATTGGGTACTCTAAATTGATATAACAGAAAGGATTAGCAGCGTCACTATGTGTAGACGTAATGATTTAATTGATGTGGGAATTCCGAATCTGAAAATTGCATTGTGCAATATAGTATAAATATTTAGCGCTTTTGTTACACCCTTGTCCACTTGCATGACGGCACCGCACTTTGGCTGCTATCTTCTGTCCTGTCCCTTGGCGGGTTTGGCAAGGGTCCAAGGAGGGTGGTGGGTGAGCTCTCGACCACCTTACTGCCTCCACCCTGATTAAGTCTAGACACACAGGCCATGGATAGTCTTCCACCCCGCTGCCAATTGAGGCCCTTAAGTGACCAATTAATCTTCACTCAAGGTCCTCATCCGGCTGCCACTGGCATTAATCCAGCGGTGGGCTGGGGGCTCGCTATGCAGGGAGCATGAGAAGCAAACCTGGGCAGCTGCCGAGAGGCTCCCCTGCCCTCTGAACCCTCACCTGCCAACACTTACATGTGACCCAGGATCCAGTGATGATCGTAGTCTTCAGGTGGGTGTCATACCGGCAACAGCCACTTTTCCTTTTCTGTGGCACTGCCATTCACGAGTGCTGCTAGCTTTTGACTGGCCAGCAGTTATGTGGATGAAGCTTCCACGCTAGGGTCTTTGATCCCGGAGAAAGGTCCACTGCCAGTCTGCCGAGGGGCCGAATGGAATAAGATCTGACAGGACTGGATGGAAAAAGGCAATGCTCTCGCCCCCCTCTCCAGCTGGTGGGCAAGACCATTGTGCCTTCCAGCCTTTGATTCAACCCTTTGCTATTTTAATTGTTTTAAAAAACATTATTCTTGACACACGGACATCATTGGCAAGACTAGTATTTATTGCCCATCCCTAATTACCCTTGAGAAGATGGCGGTGAGCAGTCTTCTTGAACCGCTGTAGCTGCGTGCGTGTGTAGACACACCCAGAGTGCTGTCCAGCAGGGAATCCAGGAGTTGGACCCAACTACAGTGACAGTGAAGGAATGTCGATATAGTTCCAAGTGAGGAGATCTCGGAGTTGATGATGTTTCCATGCACCCACTGCTCTTGCCTTTCAGGGGATGGAGTTTGAGAAGCTAACATGTCTGTCAGAACCGAGAAAATTGATGCACAAGATTAGACAGTGGGGCGTGAATAATTTCTAGATCCAGAACCATTCGATAGATTTCTCAGGGTTTATTTTTCTACATCAGTTCCTTGTTTGACAGTTGATGCATTGTATATTAATAGTGTCGCAAGGAGGGCAGCACGGTGGCGCAGTGGGTTAGCCCTGCTGCCTCACGGCGCCGAGGTTCCGGGTTCGACCCCGGCTCTGGGTCACTGTCCGTGTGGAGTTCGCACATTCTCCCCGCGTTTGCGTGGGTTTCGCCCCCACAATCCAAAGATGTGCAGGTTAGGTGGCTTGGCCGCGAAATTGCCCTTTAATTAGAAAAAATGAATTGGGTACTCTAAATTTTTTTTTTTAAATAGTGTCGCAAGGCAGTTAGATTTACTGAAAGGTCTGGTGACATCGACGACTCTTAAGAGACTGGCTTGTTATACCGCATTATTGTTTGTCGTCCGAATTATGCAATGGCCTTTAATCTGCTTGGTACAGTCCAGGACGTAAGGCATATTAATTCAGCTGAGCATTTGGGCATTTGTGATGGACACTAGAAGGACGAGATTCAACAAGACAAGAGGTCCTTGTTTCATCTTTGCTTTTCTTTTTTATGCAGGTGGAATAGAATCATAGAATCCTTACAGTTCCAGAAGGAGGCTATTTGGCCCATTGAGTCACCATGGAGCCTCTGAAAGAGCCCCCTACATGTAACCCAGTAACCCCACCCAGGGGCAATTTAGCGTGGCCAATCCACCTAACCTGTACATCTTTGGACTGTGGGAGGAAACCCACGCAGACACGGGGAGAAAGTGCAAATGCCACACCCGAGGCCGGGATTGAACCCGGGTCCCTGGCGCTGTGAGGTTAGCGATGCTAACCACTGTGCTGCCGTGCTTGCCCCGCAACGTTGATAATTTTTCCTAGATGTTCCTACATTCTGGTCAGTGTTTCTGAGGTTTGAGCAGACCAAGTGTGAGCAAGGGCAGACTTCCATCAACGTCACTCGATGTGGCTGCCGGAATCCCTGTAGAATTATCCCAGGGATATTAATCCCACTTGTTGTTCACTGCTTTCACCCCCTGCCAGTATCTCTTTCCCCCCCCCCCCTTTCCCCACCCACCACCACTACCACACCCCTAGTACCTTCCTACCAAGACACAGTAGAGGAGATGGCGGCGTGGAGGTAATGTCACTGGGCTAGCGGTCCCGAAACCTACACCATGGGGGCATGGGTTCAAACCCCACAACAGGTGGTGGAAATTCAATTCCATCCCCACATCTTGAATGTAAAGTTAGCGTCAGGAATGGTGACTGTGGGCGGCGTGGTGGCACAGTGGTTAGCACTGCTGCCTCGCACCGCCGAGGACCCAGGTTTGATCTCGGCCCCGGGTCACTGTCTGTGTGGAGTTTGAACATTCTCCCCGTGTCTGCATGGGTCTCCAGCCCCAAAGGTGTGCAGGGTAGGTGGATTGGCCGCACTTAATTGCCCCTTAATTGGGAAAATAAATTAATTAGGTACTCTTTTAAAAAAAAAAAAAAGGAATGGTGACCGAGGGAGCCATCACTGATTGTTGTAAAAACCCATCTGCGTCACTAATGTCCTTTTGAGGTGAGGAAATCTGCCAACCTCACTCGGTCTGGCCGGCAAGTGACCCCAGACCCACAGCAATGTGATTGACCCTTAATTGCCCTCTGAAAATAGCCCAGCAAACGACTCTGTTCAAGGGCAATGAGGGTGGGCAATGATTGCTGCTCCCACGTCCCGTGAAAGAATAAAGCGAAATAGAAAGCAACTAGGCTTCGTAAAGCCTCTATCTCCCCGCTCCATTTATCCAATACCATTCACTGCCCATCTCTTGTATCAATTAGCAGTCATTTATCCATAAGTTGTCACTATCACCGCCCACTAACCTCACCGCTTTCCAAAGACTTCAAGCCATTCGGCTGTCTGTACAATATTTATTTCCTAAATGTAAATTACCAATAGTTTGACGCGGGTAAGTAATAGTGAGAATAGTTTGTGGTCAGACCGGGGGGGTTCACAACTGCAGAAAATCGCGTAGAGCACCTCTCATTTTAGATAAAAACTGGAAATGCGCAGCAACGTTGGCACCAGCTGTGCAGAGAGAAACCGAGCTAATGATTTGGATCTCTGACCTTCCATTGGGACCCATTTCAGCATTGACCACATGCTGTGTTGTATTATTCTTCTCTGTTTCTCGCTCTGCAGATGATGCCTGAGCTCCTCCGTACTGCCAACATTTTCTGGATATCCGGAAGCTGCAGGATTTTGCTTTTGCACCTTTTCAGTTTAATCCTTTCAGTTGCCAGGAATCGGCAGTTTTGCTTTTAGAAATCTGACTGTGGAACAAAATATTGTGCCCCCCCCCCCCACCCCCACCCCGCCGCAGTACACGCACGCACATACACCATTCCCAATCAGCATCAAATCATGCTTCAAGGAATAAAGCACTTGTCAAATGAGGGGGTGGTTGAGGACTCTGGGTCTGTACTCATTGGAGTTTAGAAGGGTCTTATTGAAACTTACAGGATACTGAAAGGGCTAGAGAGTGGATGTGGAGAGGATGTTTGCACTGGTAGGAAAAACTAGAACTCAAGGCCACAGCCTCAGACTGAAGGGACGGTCCTTTAAAATTGTGATAGGGACGAATTTCTTCAGCCAGAGGGTGGTGAATCTGTGGAACTTTTTGCCGCAGAAGGCTGTGGAGGCCAAGTCATTGAGCCATAGAGTCAGAGATGTTTACAGCATGGAAACAGGCCCTTCGGCCCAACTTGTCCATGCCGCCCAGTTTCTATCACTAAGCTAGTCCCAAATTGCCCACATTTGGCCCATATCCCTCTATACCCATCTTAACCATATAACTGTCTAAATGCTTTTCAAAAAGACAAAATTGTACTCGCCTCTACTACTGCCGTTCCAGACTCTCACCACCCTCTGTGAAATAATTGCCCCTCTGGACCCTTTTGTATTTCTCCCCTCAAACCTGTGCCCTCTAGTTTTAGACTCTCCTACCTTTGTGAAAAGATGTTGACTACCTTATCTATCCACCTCATTATTTTATAGACCTCTACAAGATCACCACCAAACCTCTTACCCTCCAGGGAAAGACGTCTATCCAGCCTCTCCTTATAAATCAGACCATCAAGTCCCGGTAGCATCCTCGTAAATCTCTTCTGCACTCTTTCTAGTAAGAAGTTTTACAACACCAGGTTAAAGTCCAACAGGTTTGTTTCGATGTCACAATGTCACTAGTTTCAGAGCGCTGCTCCTTCCCCAGGTGAATGAAGAGGTATGTTCCAGAAACACATATATAGACAGATTCAAAGATGCCAGACAATGCTTGGAATGCGAGCATTAGCAGGTAATTAAATCTTTACAGATCCAGAGATGGGGTAACCCCAGGTTAAAGAGGTGTGAATTGTGTCAAGCCAGGACAGTTGGTAGGATTTCGCAGGCCAGAAGGTGGGGGATGAATGTAATGCAACATGAATCCCAGGTCCCGGTTGAGGCCGCACTCCTGTGTGCGGAACTTGGCTATAAGTTTGGCTCGGCGATACTGCGTTGTCGCGCGTCCTGAAGGCCGCCTTGGAGAACGCTTACCCGGAGATCAGAGGCTGAATGCCCTTGACTGCTGAAGTATTCCCCGACTGGAAGGGAACATTTCTGCCTGGTGATTGTCACACAATGTCCGTTCATTCGTTGTCGCAGCGTCTGCATGGTCACGCCAATGTACCACGCTTTGGGACATCCTTTCCTGCAGCGTATGAGGTAGATAACGTTGGCCGAGTCGCACGAGTATGTACCGCGTACCTGGTGGGTGGTGTTCTGACGTGTAATGGTGGTATCCATGTCGATGATCTGGCACGTCTTGCAGAGATTGCCATGGCAGGGTTGTGTGGTGTCGTGGTCACTGTTCTGAAGGCTGAGTAGTTTGCTGCAAACAATGGCACTCTTTCTAGATTAATAATATCTGTCTTTAAGACAAAGATAGGTTCTTGATTAATGAGGGGCTCAGGGGTTATGGGGAGAAGGCAGGAGAATGGGGATGAGAAAATATCAGCCATGATTGAATGGCGGAGCAGACTCGATGGGCCGAGTGGCCTAATTCTGCTCCTATGTCTTATGGTCTTAAGAATATCTGGACTTCACTGGACCTGCTGATCGCTTTACAAACTGAAATAAAAATGTTTAACGTGTTTAAGAAAGCATTTGCTCTTGCTTTGAGCCCCCTGCGTGGAGCTTGGTGCCAGTGTACGGTTTGTTCATGCTGGAGAAAGTGCAAAGACTGCGATACAATTACAGTGCAGAGACCTCGGCTGGTCTGATGGTTTTTTAATAATGTAAATGTGATTTAAAAATGAAAATATTGAATTTAATTTGCTGTGCTTATGTGGTGGCTGAGAGTGGCAGAAGGAATAAATAAACTCCTCACTGCATAACCCAATGAAAAGGGAACAGGCGCGCATTCTAACAGGACAGCATGCGGTTCGAAATGACACACTGTTTCCTACTGGCATTAATTTTACTATAATCAAAGATTATGTTTTCCCCCCAAGAACATGACAGTTAACAAAAGTAAGCAGCATTTAGATGCTTTACCCTCATTTATTTTGGCCATGTTTGAAATGTGATGCTTCAGTGTAAAGACATAGTATAATAGTCTTTATTGTCACAAGTAGGCTTACATCAACACTGTAATGAAGTTACTGTGAAAAGCCCCCAGTCGCCACATTCCGGCGCCTGTTCGGGTACACAGAGGGAGAATTCAGAATGTCAAATTACCAAACAGCACGTCTTTCGGGACTTGTGGGAGGAAACCTGGAGGAAACCCACGCAGACACTGGGAGAGCGTGCAGACTCTGCACAGACAGTGAAACAGGTCAACCTTTTGGTTAAAGAATACGAGAGAAATAAGTGTTTAAAAAAAAAAAGGCGAGAATACATAATAGGTGAGTGGTTGCAATTTCTTTGCCATAATTCAGACATAAAACACATCAACAGATTGATATGCCATCATCATAATCTCTGGGCCCCCCTCCCCATTTTGTACCAAGACCAATGGTGCATGATAAAACACTTTTCCATTAAGTTTTAAAACCATAGGGCAGCGCGGTGGCACAGCTTCTAGCATAGCTGTCTCACAGTGGCTAGCACGGCTGTCTCACAGCGCCGAGGTCCCAGGTTCGATCCCGGCTCTGGGTCACTGTCCGTGTGGAGTTTGCACATTCTCCCCGTGTCTGCGTGGGTTTCGCCCCTGCAACCCAAAGATGTGCAGGGTAGGTGGATTGGTCACTCTAAATTGCTCCTTAATTGGGAACAATGAATTGGGTACTCTAAATTTATAAACTATAAGTGTTAAAACCACACATGGTAGCCATCTGCCTCGACTATAACAGCAATATATTTTTTGATAATGGGGATGTGGGCATTGCTGGCTGGGCCAGTACTTATTGCCCATCCCCGAGGGCATTGAAGGGTCAACCACGGTGGCGCAGTGGTTAGCACTGCTGCCTCACAGCACCGGGGACCCGGGTTCAATCCCGGCTCCGGGTCACTGTCCGTGTGGAGTTTGCACATTCTCCCCGTGTCCGAGTGGGTTTCGCCCCCACAACCCAAAGATGTGCAGGGTAGGTGGATTGGCCACGCCAAATTGCCCCTTAATTGGAAAAAACTAGTCAACCACACTGGTGTGGATCTGATGGTTTTTTACGACGATCGGCATGGTTTCATAGTTATCATTAGACTTAATTCCAGATTTTTATTGAATTCAAATTCCACCATCTGCCCTGGTGGGATTCGTTAGGTCCCCAGAGCATTACACTGGGTCTCTGGATTACTCGTCTAGCAACAGTACCACTGCCTTCCCCGTTTGCTTTTCATTGGGTTATGCAGTGAGGAGTTTATTTATTCCTTCTGGAACTCTCAGCCACCACATAAGCACAGCAAATTAAATTCAAAATGTTCATATTTTTACCACTACATGATGCCAATGTTCTTTTTTTAAAAAAATATATTTTATTCAGAATTTTGTGGCCAAACATAACAGTACATAGTTTTTTTTTGAACAATAAAGCAATATAAATAACAGTGGCCAATTTTAAACAAATAAATAAATAATATATAAACAGAAACATAAACAAAACTGAGTGGCAACTGCCTTGTCAAAAATAGTTACTCTTCAAAGATACAATCCCAACAGTCCAATATACATTACCTGTAACAAGTGTCTATACATATACAATGACATCCCTGAGAGTCCGTCCGGTTCCACCCCCCCCCCCCCCGGGTTGCTGCTGTTGTCTTCTTCTTTCCCATTCCCTCTATCTTTCTGTGAGGTAGTCGACGAACGGTTGCCACCGCCTGGTGAACCCTTGAGCCAAACCCCTTAGTACGAACTTAATCCGTTCTAACTTTATAAACCCTGCCATGTCGTTTATCCAGGCCTCCACCCCCGGGGGTTTGGCTTCCTTCCACATTAACAATTTCCTGCGCCGGGCTACGCAAAGGCCAAAACATCAGCCTCTCTCGCCTCCTGCACTCCCGGCTCTTCTGCAACCCCGAATATAGCCAACCCCCAGCTTGGTTCGACCCGGACCCCCACCACCTTCGAAAGCACCTTTGCCACCCCCACCCAGAACCCCTGTAGTGCCGGCCATGACCAGAACATGTGGGTGTGATTCGCTGGGCTTCTCGAGCACCTCCCACACCTATCCTCTACCCCAAAAAATTTACTGAGCCGTGCTCCAGTCATATGCGCCCTGTGTAGAACCTTGAATTGTATCAGGCTTAGCCTGGCACACGAGGACGATGAGTTTACCCTACGTAGGGCGTCAGCCCACAGCCCCTCCTCAATCTCCTCCCACAGCTCTTCTTCCCATTTCCCTTTCAGCTCATCTACCATACTCTCCCCCTCGTCCCTCATTTCCCTATATATGTCCGACACCTTACCATCCCCCACCCATGTCTCTGAGATCACTCTATCCTGCACCCCCTGCGTCGGGAGCTGCGGGAATTCCCTCACCTGTTGCCTCGCGAAAGCCCTCAGTTGCATATACCGAAATGCATTCCCTTGGGGCAACCCATATTTTTCCGTCAGCGCACCCAGACTCGCAAACGTCCCATCTACGAACAGATCTCTCAATTGTACTACCCCAGCTCTTTGCCATGCTCCAAATCCCCCATCCATTCTCCCCGGAACAAACCTATGGTTATTTCTTATCGGGGACCGCTCCGAGGCTCCTGTCCTTCCCCTATGCCATCTCCACTGCCCCCAAATTTTCAATGTAGCCACCACCACCGGGCTTGTGGTGTATTTCTTCGGTGAGAACGGCAACGGCGCCGTCACCATTGCTTGTAGGCTAGTCCCCCTGCAGGACGCCCTCTCCAATCTCTTCCACGCCGCTCCCTCCCCTTCTCCCATCCACTTACACACCATTGAAACATTGGCGGCCCAGTAATAGACGTTTAGGCTCGGGAGTGCCAGCCCTCCCCTGTCCCTACTACGCTGCAAAAATCCCCTCCTTACTCTCGGGGTCTTCCCGGCCCACACAAAACTCATAATACTCTTCTCGATTCTCTTGAAAAAAGCCTTCGTGACCACCACCGGGAGGCACTGAAACACAACAAGGAATCTCGGGAGGACCACCATTTTAACCGCCTGCACCCTACCTGCCAGTGACAGGGACACCGTGTCCCATCTCTTAAAGTCCTCCTCCATCTGTTGCACCAACCGCGTTAAATTAAGCCTGTGTAATGTACCCCAATTCTTGGCTATCTGGATCCCCAAGTACCGGAAGTCCCTTGTTACCTTCCTCAACGGTAAATCCTCTATTTCCCTGCTCTGCTCCCCTGGATGCACCACGAACAACTCACTTTTCCCCATGTTCAATTTATACCCTGAAAAATCCCCAAACTCCCCAAGTATCCGCATTATCTCTGGCATCCCCTCCGCCGGGTCCGCCACATACAACAACAAATCATCCGCATATAAAGATACCCGGTGTTCTTCTCCTCCCCTGAGTACTCCCCTCCACTTCCTGGAACCCCTCAATGCTATGGCCAGGGGCTCAATCGCCAATGCAAACAATAACGGGGACAGAGGACATCCCTGCCTCGTCCCTCTATGGAGCCGAAAGTAATCAGACCCCCGTCCATTCGTGACCACACTCGCCATCGGAGCCCTATACAGCAACTGTACCCATCTGATATACCCATCTCCAAAGCCAAATCTCCTCAGCACCTCCCACAAATAATCCCACTCCACTCTATCAAATGCTTTCTCGGCATCCATCGCCACCACTATCTCCGCTTCCCCCTCTGGTGGGGGCATCATCATTACCCCTAGCAGCCTCCGTATATTTGTGTTCAGCTGTCTCCCCTTCACAAACCCAGTTTGGTCCTCATGTACCACCCCCGGGACACAATCTTCTATCCTCGTTGCCATTACCTTGGCCAGAATCTTAGCATCCACATTCAGGAGGGAAATGGGCCTATAGGACCCGCATTGCAGCGGGTCTTTTTCCTTCTTTAGGAGGAGCGATATCGTTGCCTCTGACATATTCGGGGGCAGCTGCCCCCTTTCCCTCGCCTCATTAAAGGTTCTCATCAGTAGCGGGGCGAGCAAGTCCACATATTTCCTATAAAATTCTACCGGGAATCTGTCTGGTCCCGGGGCCTTCCCCGCCTGCATGCTTCCAATCCCTTTCACTACTTCCTCCGTCTCAATCTGTGCTCCCAGTCCCACCCTCTCCTGCTCCTCCACCTTAGGAAATTCCAGCTGATCCAGAAAGCACATCATTCTCTTCTTCCCTTCCGGGGGCTGAGCTTCATATAATCTTTCATAAAATGCCTTGAACACTCCATTCACTCCCTCCGCTCTCCGCTCCATCTCTCCCTCCTCATCTCTCACCCCCCCCCCCCCCCATCTCCCTCGCTGCTCCCCTTTTCCTCAGTTGGTGAGCAAGCAACCTGCTCGCCTTCTCCCCATATTTGTACTGTACACCCTGTGCCTTCCTCCATTGTGCCTCTGCCTTACCCGTAGTCAACAAGTCAAATTCTACATGTAGCCTTTGCCTTTCCCTGTACAGTCCCTCCTCCGGTGCCTCCGCATATTGCCTGTCCACCCTCAGAAGTTCTTTCAACAACTGCTCCCTTTCCCTACCCTCCTGCTTTCCTTTATGTGCCCTAATAGATATCAGCTCCCCTCTAACCACAGCCTTCAACGCCTCCCAGACCACTCCCACCTGAACCTCCCCATTGTCATTGAGTTCCAAGTACCTTTCAATACACCCCCTCACCCTTAAACACACCCCCTCATCTGCCAATAATCCCATGTCCATTCTCCAGGGTGGACGCTGTTGTTTTTCTTCCCCTATCTCCAGGTCCACCCAATGTGGAGCGTGGTCCGAAATAGCTATAGCCGTATACTCCGTCCCCGTCACCTTCGGGATTAGTGCCCTTCCCAAAACAAAAAAGTCTATCCGTGAATAGACTTTGTGGACATAGGAGAAAAACGAAAACTCCTTACTCCTAGGTCTACCAAATCTCCAGGGGTCTACTCCTCCCATCTGCTCCATAAAGACCTTGAGCACCCTAGCTGCAGCCGGCCTCCTTCCGGTCCTGGACCTCGATCTGTCCAGCCCTGGGTCCAGCACCGTATTAAAATCTCCACCCATTACCAACTTTCCCGCCTCTAGGTCCGGGATGCGTCCCAACATACGCCTCATAAAATTGGCATCATCCCAGTTCGGGGCATATACGTTCACTAAAACCACCGCCTCCCCTTGCAATCTGCCACTCACCATCACGTATCTGCCCCCACTATCCGCCACTATGGTCTTTGCCTCAAACATTACCCGCTTCCCCACTAATATAGCCACCCCCCTGTTTTTTGCGTCTAGCCCCGAATGAGACACCTGCCCCACCCATCCTTTGCGAAGTCTGACCTGGTCTATCAGTTTCAGATGCGTCTCCTGCAGCATAACCACATCTGCCTTAAGTTGTTTTAGGTGTGCGAGTACCCGTGCCCTCTTCATCGGCCCGTTCAGCCCTCTCACATTCCACATGATCAGTCGAGTTGGGGGGCTCTTTACCCCCACCCTTGTCGACTAGCCATCTCCTTTTTCAATCCAGCTCCTCTCCCGGTTCCCACGTAGCCGTATCTCCCCCCAACGGCGCCCTCCCGCCCCGACCACCCCACCCCATACCAGCTCCCCCTTCTCCCCAGCAGCAGCAACCCAGTTAACCCCCCCCCCCCGCTAGATCCCTTTCTAGCGTAATTGCACCCCCCATGTTACTCCCAGAAGTCAGCAAACTCTGGCCGACCTCGGCTTCCCCCCGCGACCTCGGCCCCCACTGTGCGAGGCCCCCTCCTTCCTGCTTCCCTGTTCCCGCCATGGTTACCATAGCGCGGGAACAAAGCCCGCGCTACCCATTTGGCCCCCCCCCCCCCAATGGCCGGCACCCCCAGCTCCCCATCCTCCCTCCCCCCCTCCCCCACGACATGGGGAAGAGAGAAAAGTTACAGGGTCGCAGGATTAACAACTTCGGAAATCATCTCTTCCCCCATTTCCCCCCCCTTCACCCCACGTAATCACCCCACCACTTTGTCCCAAACGTTCTTTTTCTAGCCCGCTTGTTCCAATTTCTCCTCGACAATAAATGTCCACGCCTCTTCGGCCGTTTCAAAGTAGTGGTGTTTCCCTTGATGTGTGACCCACAGTCTTGCAGGCTGCAGCATTCCAAATTTAACCTTCCTTTTGTGCAGCACCGCCTTGGCCCGATTAAAGCTTGCCCTCCTTCTCGCCACCTCCGCACTCCAATCTTGATATACGCGGATCACCGCGTTCTCCCACCTACTGCTCCGGGTTTTCTTTGCCCATCTGAGGACCATCTCTCTGTCCTTATATCGGAGAAATCTCACCACTATGGCTCGAGGAATTTCTCCAGCCCTCGGTCTTCGCGCCATAACTCGATAATCTCCCTCCACCTGCAACGGGCCCGTCGGGGCCTCCGATCCCCTTAACGAGTGAAGCATCGTGCTCACATATGCCCCGACATCCGCCCCTTCTGCAACTTCGGGAAGACCAAGAATCCTTAAATTCTTCCTCCTCGCATTATTCTCCAGCACCTCCAGCCTTTCCACACACCTTTTGTGTTGTGCCTCGTGCATCTCTGTCTTCACCACCAGGCCCTGTATTTCGTCCTCATTCTCAGCAGCCTTTGCCTTCACGACCTGAAGCTCCTGCTCCTGGGTCTTTTGCTCCTCCTTTAGCCCTTCAATCGCCTGTAATATCGGGGCCAACAGCTCCTTCTTCATCTCCTTTTTAAGTCCTTCCACACAGCGCCGCAGGAACTCTTGTTGGTCAGGGCCCCATATTAAACTGCCACCTTCCGACGCCATCTTGCTTTGCGCTTGCCTTCCTGGCCGCTGCTCTAGAGGATCCACCGCAATCTGGCCACTTTTCTCTCCTTTTTCCATCCGTGTCCAGGGGGGATTCCCTTCTGGTTCACCGCACAGTGTTTTTAGCCATTAAAATTGCCATTGGGGCTCCTATTAAGAGCCCAAAAGTCCGTTCCACCGGGAGCTGCCGAAACGTGCGACTTAGCTGGTCATTGCCGCACCCGGAAGTCCTGATGCCAATGTTCTGACACACAAGCCACATGTGTGACGAGGGATGGTAACCCGTGCAGAGACACAAACATGCACCAAACAGGTGAACAGGATCAAAACTGGCTGCAAACCATCATGTTAGCACAGCACCCAATAAACAATTTCATCTGAATGGGGGACACAGGCACTACAGCAAGCAAGGGCTCATAGCAATTCAGTTCTACATTCTCTAATCGCAGGCCCATCACTGCGCCGAGATTTGTTCACTAAATGCAACAGCTAAAAACTGTCTGCATGGGTTTCACCACCACAACCCAAAGATGTGCAGGGTAGATGCATTGGTGGTACTAAATTGCCCCTTAATTGGAGAAAAAGAATTGGGTACTCTAAATTTTAAAAAAGATCTAGGGAGGAAAGAGAAATGTGCAAATGTGTTAATTTACGAACAAGCATAGGAAGACAGTTGAAGGTAGCAGTGGAGTGGCCAGGTCTAATGCAAATAACCATCAATCATCAAAGTGTATTATGATATCTTGCTGCTAGATCAATGACTTGGTGAATGGCTTTGAAATGGTGAAGCACAAATATAAAAGCTGCTGAAGGCACGTTTGTGAGGAGTGATTGATATCATGGACTTTGGGGTTACATCACACAAAGGGTTATCAAACAGGTCTTTTTAAAAATAGTCTTTAATAATCTGAGAATTCTTGGACATTCAGTCAACTGAACCCTCTTCATGCACAGTATAATCTAGTGGCCTTGTGTCTACCCTTCAGTTCTTGAGGAAATGTCGCCAAAACACAAAATCATATCCAGAAATTAGTTTTGCTTCAGAACACTCTCCCTTGAAGTGGTTTACTCAAATGTTGCAGCGACGTCGTGCAGTGCAAGTGAAATGTCACATCTGACGGGGGAACTGTACAGATCCAAATTCAACTGATTCCGAAAAGTGTTGTCAGATTATAAGCGCTTCAGTCGGCTTTCTCAATATGCTGTGAATTCCACAATTCTTTTTGTTTTAACTTAGTTCCCAATTATTTTTTCCAATTAAGGGGAAAGTCAGCATAGCCAGTCCACCCACCCTGCACATCTTTTGGGTGTTGGGGGGGGGAGGGAAACATATGCAAACACAGGAAAAATGTGCAAACGCCACATTGGGCAGTGACCCAGGGCCGGAATTCGAACCTGGATCCTCAGCACTGCAGTCCCAGTGCCAACCACTGCGCCACCATGCTGCCCTTTGAATTCCACAATTAAACGTTTTTCATTGAAGGTGCAAAGACTGGGCCCATTAGGTCAAGCAAAAGTGGGTAAGGATTGAAGTTTTTGTTTAACTATGCAGGGATTATCAAGGTTAATAGCAGAAAGAGTCATTTGTTAAATTTAGTCAAAATGCAATAACCTAAGAGTGCATTTATGCTCCTCAAGTACCAACAGCAATTAATATAATTAAATCGATAAATGCGAGGACAAAACGGCGCAGTGGTTAGCACTGCTGCCTCACGTAGCCAAGGTCCCAGGTTCGATCCTGGCTCTGGGTCACTGTCCGTGTGGAGTTTGCACGTTTTCCCCGTGTATGCGTGGGTTTCGCCCCCACAACCCAAAAATGTGCAGGGTAAGTGGATTGGCCACGCTAAATTGCCCCTTAATTGGAAAAAATGAATTGGGCAAAAAATAGAATGAAGGCATCATGTCGACGAAAAAATAAATAAAAATGAGCTGAATGTCAAAAACATTTTGGAATATTTAAAAAGTAAGAAATGCGAATAATAACTTTTACTTTAACGTAAGTCAGAGCTGAACATGAGTCCTTAATGAATCTCCGATTCTCAAAATCCCAGGGGTTGCAATTGACCACAAACTTAATTGGACCAGTCGTATAATTACTGTGGCTACAAGAGCAGGTCAGAGACCGGGAACTTTGCAATGGGTAACTCACCTCCTGAATCCCCAAAGCCTGTCCAGCATCTACAAGGTACAAATCAGGAGTGTAATGGAATACTCCCCATTTGGATGAGTGCAGCTCCAACAACACTCGAGAAGCTCAACACCATCCAGGAAAAAGCAGCCCATTTGATTGGCACGTCATCCACCAACATTCACTCCCTCTACCACCGACGCACAATAATAACGGTGTGTAACATCTACAAGATGCACTGCAGGAACTCAACAACGTTCCTTTGTCAGCACCTTCCAAACCCACGACCACTACCATCTAGAAGGACAAGAGCATCTGATGCATGGGAACCCCACCACCTGGAGGTTCACCATCCTGGAAGGGCAGCACGGTAGCACAGTGGTTAGCACAATTGCTTCACAACTCCAGGGTCCCAGGTTCGATTCTTGACTTGGGTCACTGTCTTGCGGAGTCTGCACGTTCTCCCCGTGTCTGCGTGGGTTTCCTCCGGGTGCTCCGGTTTCCTCCCACAGTCCAAAGATGTGCAGGTTAGGTGGATTGGCTATGCTAAATTGCCCTTAGTGTCCAAAATTGCCCTTAGTGTTGGGTTGGGTTATGGGGATAGGCTGGAGTAAGGGCTTGGGTAGGGTGCTCTTTCCAAGAGCCAGTGTAGACTCGATGGGCCGAATGACCTCCTTCTGCACTGTAAATTCTATGAAATCCTGACTTGGAAATTTATCGCCGTTCCTTCACTGTCACGGGGTCAAAATCCTGGAGTGCTGTCCCTAACAGCACAGAGGGTGTACCTACACCACATGGACTGCAGCATTTCAAGAATGCAGCTCCCAATCACTTTTTTTTTAACAAACAATTTTAGTGAGGTATTTTAGGCATATAGAAAAAGTGACATTGTACAGCACAAACAAAGAAGTCAAGACACAAATTAAACATAGTGCAAACCACGGCTCTGTTCACCCACGGACCTGCCTCCATATCCCCCTACTCTACTCTAACACCCCGCCCCTGCTGACGCTTACTCCTCTGCGAAGAAGTCAATGAATGGCTGCCACCTTGTCTGCCACCCAGCCCAATCTGTAAGTGGCTATGGAGCTGTAGGTTGCAGAGACCCCCTGATCTAGTTGGATAGATTACTAAAGATTATGGGAGGTGGCACGGTGGTGCAATGAATAGCACTGCTGCCTCATGGCGCCGTGACCTGGGTTCGATCCTGGGGCCCTGGGTCGCTGTCCACGTGGAGTTTGCACATTCTCCCCGTGTCTGCATGTGTCTCACCCCCACAACCCAAAGATGTCCAGGTAGGTGGATTGGCCAAGCTAAATTGCCCCTTAATTGGAAAAAAGAAATTGGGTGCTCTAAATTTATTTTTTAAAAACTGAAGATTATGGGGTGAATTGTCCGTCCCGGGACGCCTGAACCCCATTTCCCGATGGGGCGGATGACAATCGAAAAATCGGCATCACCGCCAACGTCGGCAGGCACAATCCAATCGTGATGCCCCAAACCCCCCACTGGTGGCGGGATCGAGGTTCACGCCAGCGGGATGATGTAAATTAATGTAAATGAGTCTTAATGACTCATTTGCATCCATTTAATGGGCCCAGCACCCTATTCTCCGGCCCACCAGGATACCCCCTCTGTGGGCTGGGTATCGCATGGACAGGGATTACTACAGATCTCACCAATAGTGAGCCTGACGTGGTGGTCTTCTCGGTCAGCAAAGGGGGAAACTCCTTAAGAGAGTTGCCCCCAAAGTCCATCTGAGGGCCACCCTCCTCCTCCCAAAATGCACACCCTGCCCACCCCTCCTCTACCAGACCAACCCCCCCAGAGACCCCCAAAGTAGAACTCCCCAAGAGACCCCCTTAGTAAGGAAACCACCCCCAGGGATCCCCTTAATAGGAAGACCCCCCTGTGATCCCCTAACTAAAGGAACCCCCCATAGAAACCCTCTAACTAGAGGGACCCACCCACAGGGACCTCCTAACTAAAGTAACCCTCCCCACAGAGACCTCCTGAAGGAACCCCCCCACAGAGACCCCTGACTTAAGGGACACCACCCACAACCCCCCCCCCTTTCCCCCCCCCCCAGAAAAGAGACCACTGTCTAGACGCTAGAGAGCAGTCCAGAGAGGGGCAGTGAAAACAATTACAGCTATAACACTCACCTGGGAACTCTCTTTGTCCAATCCTGGAAGGAGGACAGCTGTGACCTGTGTTCCAACCGCACAGATCCATTAGCTGCGAGCCATTCATTCATTTCTAGTAGTGGGCTATGATTGACAGCTTCCACAAAACAGCTGCAGCCTTGATTCATTGATCCCAGTTCACGGATGAGTGACACTAAGTGCTGAAACCCAAATGTTTACAAACATCAACCACATCAAAGAGAGGTAAGTGCATTCCAATCACTCAAGCAGAAAGGGGCCTCATTTCTGGGTGGGATCTGTGAGGGGATCCCTTTAGTCGGGTCCCCTGGGGTGGGTTCATTTAGTTAGGGGTTCCCTGTGGGGGATCCTTTAGTTAGAGGGTCTCTGTGGAGGGGTCCCTTTAGTTAGGGGGCCTTTGTGGCGGGGTCCCTTTAGTTAGGGGGCCTCTGTTGGGGGTTTCTTTTAGTTAGGTGTCCCTCTGGGGGGTTCCTTTAGTTAGGGGCCCTAGAGGAGGGTCTCCCTATTAAGGAGGTCCCTAGCGTGTCTATCTATTAACGGTGTCCATGGAGGGTCTCGAGGGGGTGGTTGCTTCAGCCTTGTACTCTGGGGAAAGGGGGGCACCCAGGCAATCACGGGGTGGGGAGTTGCTTTGTGGTGCGGGCGAGGGGGGTACTGATTTGTTGTGCAGGGGGCATGACTGACCATGGGACTTTGCTATCAGGCTGCCCGCTTGAAATGGCGGCCTGATAGCGGGATTCCCCTCATTCCCTCGCTATGCAGGGGGAATGTAAATTGGTTGCAATTCTCCAACGAGAGGACACTGGGTGGGATTCTCCATTGCCCGACGCCGATATCGTAATCGGCGAACTGGCGGAGATTCCCTTCCGACGCCCAAATCGGGGTGGCACCGGTTTGACGCCGGTTTTCTGTTCTCAGACCCCTCCGAAATGGCATCATCGCTTTGCGTAGCGCACACTGTTGGAACGGCATTGGAGCGTCTTCGGAAGGCCCTCCCCCGATATGCCGCCCCCGATGGGCCGAGTTCCAGACCAAGCGGGGGATTTGATTTGATTTATTGTCACATGGACCGCAGTACAGTGAAAAGTATTTTCTGAGGCCGAGGGAACGTACACAGTACGTACATAGTAGACAAAAGAATAGTCAACAGAGAACATTGACGAATGGTACATTGACAAACAGTGATTGGTTACAGAGCAGAACAAGGGGCCAAACAAAGCAAGTACATGAGCAGACGTGGTCTGAGCGTCAGGAACCCGACACAGCGGCCGCGGACTGTGTCCAGCGCCGCCACAGTCGAATGGGAGCTGTGCTGCTGGCCGGGGAGGGGGCCTTCCGCGAGGGCTGGGGGGACTCGTGGGGGTGGCCAGGAGGTGGCCGGGGGCAGTAGTATTAGGCAGGGCGGGTCCGCGCACAGCCGGTGCCATGTTGTACGGCGCGACCGCTGCAGGTCGTCGCTGTGTGCATGCTCGGCCACGGACCGAGCCATTCTCTGGCTGCTTTTGCTGCGTGTACGTCGCCGATTTTGGTGTTGTAAAACGCACCAGTTCACACGCCGGCGTCGACACTTAGCCGCGATTCGGAGAATCCAGCCCATAGTCTACCAACCGGAGAATCACGCCCGACAGCTGAAATCAGACTGAGCTGAGGACAGCCAAAAGTGCCTTTCTGGTCATTTCTTGTATACATCTCAATCCTCTTCTCCTGAAATTGCTGACCCCCCCCCACACCACCAACCACCCTGCTACCCCCCACCCTGCTTTAGTACCTTTCCTATGTGAACGTAGAGGGCCTGTTTGACATTGGAAGGTTGGGGTGGGGAGGATGGTGAGGCTCATATGAGGAAACTCCCAGTGAGCTGGATAGGGATCCTGACTCATAGTCCACGCACTTGCATTTTCCCACAGCAGACACTGGATGGCGATGAGCAGCTAGGAAAGTGACCAATTTTCAGCTTGCTGCGGCAAAGCTGAGGCCTCACGAGCTAAAATCAACTAACTCAGCCCGGGTCTGGTATTTTTCTGATCTCTGGAACCAAGTTTAGCGTTAGGCCGATGGTGCATAGACACGCACTGTTTTATAGCAGAGAATTTTAACCCCCAGAAAAGGTTCATATGGAAGTAAAAATATAAAGATAAATCTCAAACCTTCCCATTTACAATATTAACAGAGTGGGATAGTGGGATCGGGGTAATCACCTCTCACTAGAGGAGGGAATGTTGTGATGGCAAACACTGGCACGCTTGCAATGGTTCATTTAATAAAGATAGTGGGTAGTATTACCATAAACTCAGGAAGATCCCAGCCTGGACTCTTCTTTCCCCCGCCTCCCCCAGCCTCAACCAAGTCATTTCACTGTTAAGTAATGGGTTAAGAGACATTCCAATTAGTTGACTCATAAATGTTAAGTATCCAATAATTGACACTGATATGCAAAGGGGCTTCAGGTGACCTTTGTGTCAGGTGATGTGATGTGAGAGTTTTGTGCAGAGACTGTTGAAGTACATTAAAGATGTTTGTGGAAAAGGAGCAGAACCTTTGACTCTTTATACAACAGCAGCTAAATGTCTAACAATTGGTAGCATAGGATGGTTGCTGTGCAAATATGAAGGGTTGAATGATGCAACTTTTCCAGCCCAAACCAAGGAGAGAGTGAAAAGAAGAAAAAAACCAGTATGGCTGAACCTAGGATAAAGATGGCAGGATATGACAACCCCCCCCCCTTATTTTCTGAAAGGGGTTTGTACGACCAATGGAGACGTGCAGTAGTTATGCGGACTAAGATAACTGCCTTGGGAAAGAGAAAACAAGGTATGGCATTGGCTATTTTTCTACCTTATGACAGTAAAATCCAGAGCAAAGTGATTTCTGAGCTGGAATTGGAAGAGTTAGACTCAGAAGGTCTGCAGACTCTATTACGTTATATGGATAAGATTTATAAGAAGGATGACTTGTTAAGTGCATATGAAGCATGGCCAGATTTTGATAGGTTCCGGAAAATAGAGGATTTCTCCATTGAAGACTATATAATGGAATTTGGCAGACTATATAAAAGGCTGCAGAAACACAACCTGGAATTTCCACAGTCTGTGTTGGCCTTTAAATTACTTGCCTGTGCTAGAGTGAGCAACAAGGGTAGGCTCCTGGTTTTGACAGGAGTTTAGTTTGCGGATAAGGATACCTTATTCGACCAGGTGACAGAAGCTTTAAAAAAGTTTCTGGGGAAACATTCGATTCCGATGGCTCTGATGACCCAAATGGCCTGTAATAAAGCAGAATATGGAAGATTCACTACTAACAGGATGGTGAAATCGAACGGCTACAAACAGGTTCCAAGACTACAGAAGGAGATCGGGACCTGGACATTATGAAGACAGAAACCCAGTTAGAACCTACAATAGGAAGATGAACCCCAGAAATGCATGGGGCATGATAAATTGATGTTTGTTTCGATGTGACTCTCAATACCATTATGCTTTCAACTGTCCAACACATTACAATAGAGTGTTTGAAGCGACACATGACACGGAAGAGTCAGAAGAGGAAAAAGATAGTGACCAGAAAGAAGGCATTGTCCTATTGACAAGCAGTCTTACACCGGTAATGAGGGTGTTGGTTGCAGAATCCTTCAACTGTGCTGTATTGGACAGTGGCTGCACATCTACTGTGTGTGGAATTGACTGGTTAAAATGTTACCTGGACTCCTTGAATGCTGAAAATTGTAACAAGGTTAAGGAATTTGAAAGTTCCACAAGTTTCAGGTTTGGGGATGATAATACTCTGAAGTCGCTGAAAAGAGTGGTGATCCCTTGCAATATTGCCGGAGTGAATCATTTCATTAGCACGGATGTTGTATCAAGTGAGATACCTTTGCTCCTGAGCAGACCGTTGATGAAGAAAGCACACTTGAAACTGGATATGGAACAGGATAAGGCAACAGTTTTTGGAAAGACGGTGGACTTACAATTTACACAGTCGGTACACTGTTGTATTCCATTACTGGCAAATAATATTTCAGGTGCAGTTGTTAAGGATGTGTTAATGGCAGTTGAAAATGGGACTTTAGCTGATAAAAAGCTTGTTGTATTAAAACTGCATCGGCAATTTGCGCATCCATCTCCTTGGAGGCTGAAAAATCTATTAAAGGATGCAGGGGTAAGGAATGAAGACTACACTAAGCTGATCGAACAGGTTAGTGATGCTGTGAGGATTGTAGGAAGTACAGAAGGACACCAGCACGACTGATAGTAACCCTATCTTTGGCCAGGGGTTTTAACGACATTGTGGCCATGGACCTTAAGATTTGGGAAAAAGCTAACAATATATTTATTTTGCATTTTGCAGATTTAGCAATCAGATTTAGTCAATCAACCATTGTACGAAGTAAAGAAAAGCGAGTAATACTGATCAGATCGTGGAAAAATGAATAGCGACAGGAATGCACAAAATTCCTTACAGACAATGGGTGATAATTTGCTAATGATGAGTTTAGGGATATGTGTGTAAACGTGAATATCACAGTTACGAATACGGCAATGGAAAGCCCATTTAGTATGGGTGTGTGTGAAAGGAATCATGCTGTAATAGATGACATGCTCCGGAAAATTTTGGCAGATTGACCAAATTGCAAGTTAAATTCAGCTTTAGCATGGGCGGTACACTCAAAGAATTCATTGCAGATGGTTGGGGGCTATAGTCCCTATCAATTAGTGTTTGGTAGAAATCCTAAAATTCCATCCATTTTGGATGACCAGCCTCCAGCTTGGGAAGGCACTACAATTAGCTCTGCCTTTGCTGAGCATTTAAATGCATTACATAGCAGATGAAAAGCTTTTTTTGGAAGCAGAAGTCTCTAACAGGGTAAGGAGGAATTCAGAATGTCCAAATGAACCTACAGGCACGTCTTTCAGGACATGTGGTAGGAAACCGGAGCACCCGGAGGAAACCCATGCAGACACGAGGAGAATGTGCAGACTCCGCACAGACAGTCACCCAAGCCGGGAATCAATCCCGGATCGCTGGCTTTTACTGCCATAAAACAGCTAAGGTGAAAGATTCATGGGGGGGGGGGGGGGGGGGGGGGGGGAATCAGGGGGAGCCGGGGGTGTAGGAGGGAATCCCATGGGTGTCACTCTGGGTGTTTACAATAGTTACCTAGACGTTAGCAAATGTTTTAATTCTTCTAACTTTTTCTGAGTAACTGGGAACGGTACGAAGTTTGCAATTTAATTGACATTTGCAGATGGTTCCCAGCACAAAGTCAATGTCCAGAGGACGTTAGCATTTACCTAGGAATTTTTGAGAGGGATTCCCCAGCACATCTTTGGGGATACCCCCAAAATCTGGCGCTGGGATCTTCAGGAGCTCTGGTCCATTGTTTTCATCAGTCCATGATAATGTCAAAGGGTTTCAATGTGTTAAAAAGGACATTCACAGGCAGCACGGTGGCACAGTGGTTAGCATTGCTGCCTCACGGCGCCGAGGTTCCAGGTTCGATCCCGGCTCTGGGTCACTGTCCGTGTGGAGTTTGCACATTCTCCCCATGTCTGCGTGGGTTTTGCCCCCGCAACCCAAAGATGTGCAGGCTAGGTGGATTGGCCACGCTAAATTGCCCCTTAATTGGAAAAAAAGAATTGGGCACTCTAAATTTTAGGGAAAAAAAGGGACATTCATTTTGAGTGATGATTTACGTTGTGAAAAGCTGTAATACATTCAGATTCAAAAGGACAAAGGTCAATTTTTGGATTATTTCACTTCCTTTGTTTTTATTTTGCAGTGGAATGCAGGATTAGCAAGGCTGTTGTACTCCTCAAGGTTGCATGGAGATTAAATGTCAAAGCTTAAGAAACGATAAAGGATTGCTAACTTAAATGATCTTGGCCAAGGCAAAGTGGGGCAGGGGTGGGGTGGGAAGGTAACTTTTTTAAAAATTTATCAGTGGAAAGTAGGGACAGACGCACCTTCAGTTAACCAGCGACACTATTCCATCTTTCCAAACGTCTCAATTTCTATAACCCAACATGCACCCCTCTCCCTCTGACTGGCTTGTAGTATGTCTCTCTAACCTTATCTTCTAACCAGAGAGCATTCGGCTATCATGACCATTTTGGGGGAATTCTTCCTAAACACCTGACTGCACCTTTCCCCGTCGTTCCCAGTGCACCTACTGCTGCAGACATCTCTCCTGCTTTTGAACACTGTAGAATATTCTGCAGCAACCCTATGTATGTGCAAGTTATTGCCATTGTTAATAGGGATGTATAACACTCCTCGAACCCTGTACAGAATAATTACTTTCTGAGATAGACCCATTACCTGCATTGACCATTGTACACAGAGTAGTGCAGTGTCAATCGTCAATGTGTGCCAGGCTGATGTTGGTGCACCAAATCTGTACAAACTGGTTGGAACAGTCTGGAAAACCCCCAGTGAATCCAGTGTTTGTATTCAAAGCAAAATGCATGTATTCCCAAAGCACCTTTTCCACAAATCTATTCCAAAATACACTCTTGTATGTAGCCAAAACTGCCTTCAGATTGGCACAGTTTTAATTAGACTGAGGGAGACTATCTTTCTAAGTTTCCATTACTAAAGCTGGTACTCACCCAAGACAAGGGTCTTTGTGAGCCTACGATCCTATCAGGCTGAAGGAACTGGATTCAGAAGAAATGCCCTGAAGCCAGTTCAGAAATTTAACCGCAACAAACGTCTCACATCCTGTTCGATACATCAACAGCCTCAAATAAAAACAGAAAATGCTGGATAAACTCAGCAGGCCTGGCAGGATCTGTGGAGAGAGAAACAATTGTTCATGTTTTGAGTCTGTATGACTTCAACCTCAATGTCACTGTGTCTGGCACTGACTCTCGGTGATTTGGTCACCTCTCCTCTTGCCTGGTTTTAAATCAAGGTCCAGCTCCTCTTTAGACTTTTTGAAAACAATTTTTTCTCGAGCCCATCTTACTTAATTGGCATTGGAGCAATAATAAGAGAAGCAATAACGTAGAAGTGACGCAGCTCGGCTCGTAATCCAGAGAGCAGGATAAATACTCCGGAGTAAGGAATCTCCACCATAGAGTTTGGGAAAATTAAATGCAGTTAATAAATCAATCTGGAATAAAACCAAACAATGGTGATCGCGAAACTACCGGATTGTCAAACTAACTCAACTGGTTCGCTCATGTCCCGTAGGGAGGGAAATCTGCTGTCCCTATCCAATCTGGCCTACATGTGACTCCAGGCTCAGCAATGTGGTTGACTCTTAACCGCCCTCAGAAATGGCCTAGCGTGTCACTCGGTCAGTGATGGGCGACCTCGGCTATTGTGTAGGCCACGTGAGTGGCCATCCTTCATCTCACTGGGCCGTAAGATTGAAATTGGGCTTGTTCACTAATCATGACCCCATAAATAAGATTAAATACATTTAATTCAAGCCAAATATTTCATAATGAATTACAGAAAATGCTGAATCATTCATATATATATATTTTTTAATAAATTTAAAATACCCAATTCATTTTTTTCCAATTAAGGGGCAATTTAGCGTGGCCAATCCACCTAGCCTGCACATCTTTGGGTTGTGGGGGCGTAACCCACGCAGACACGGGGAGAATGTGCAAACTCCACACGGACAGTGACCCAGAGCCGGGATCGAACCTGGGACCTCGGTGCCATGAGGCAGCAGGGCTAACCCACTGCGCCACCGTACTGCTGAATCATTCACGTTTTAATGGAACTTTCATCAATTTCAAATGGTAGAAACAAAATAAATATTTACCCTGGGTGAGGAGGGAGCACACGGCTCTCACAGTCAATGTTGTGAGCAATCAGCATGCTCCTCACTTCACTCGCCCTGGCTTTACGTGCAAATCACTTCAGTGATACCGGTAGGAAAAACACTGGACGGAAATCAACAGAATGCAGCAACCCTACACGTGGGCAACGGTCAACAAAATGTATCGTAGGCCCCACTCAGAACCCAGGTGGGCCGCCTGTGACCCCTAGGCCGGAGTTTGCCCACCACTGCACTCCGTTGTATTCAAGAAAGCAGAGCACCACTATCTGCTTCTCTGAGGCAGTGATGGGTGCGGAATGAATACTGGGCTTGCAGCAAGTCCAAGAAAGCAAAAAGGATGTCAAAATTTTCAGTAGGGATACATCCCATGAATGAATTAAAGAAAATAATGTGTTTGCAATTTCACTAAAGCTGGAGCACTGATTAAGGAGGAGCAATATTTTTGCTGTTTGCCTTGGGGAATCGACGCTGGAAGCATTGCTGTGCCAATGAATATCGCCCCTAAATCTTCCCCATTATAAATCCAGCCTTGGAAATATATGTATTGTACCAGTTGAAGCTCTTGTAATGTAATCTAGCCATTAGAAATGAAAATAATGAATGTCTGGACACTGGCTATGCTCCTGTGCCTTTTCTCTCTGTTCCAAATTATTTGGTTTATAGAGATAAAGGAATCTCTCATTTCCATTGCCACAGTGAGTGGATGGAGTGAAGACCTCACAATGAAAGTGCTGGAGAGGATTTGTTCACCAGTAGTGAGTGTTAGACTATAGAAGGAGGCTCTTTGATTCATAACTCTTTGAATGAGATATCCAATTAGTCCCACTTCTCAAATCTTTAATGAGAAGGAAAACCATGCATGTTAGTGATGTCAAATAAAACAAGAAAGGGAGCTTTCAAATATAAGCCCTTGTTTTTAATTGTGATAAAGATGCAGGCTGGATTGTTAAGAACTTCCGATGCTAGTCCTACATTTTCCTTTAAGCTAGTTAGTATACTCTGGTTTCTCTTCACATCGTACAAATCTTCCTTTAAGCTGGTTAACCAGTGATCTGTGATTTCATTCTAACCATTTAACTTCAAGTCATTTTCCTGATTTACCTTTTCCACACTGTCGTTGAGATCACCACTTGGATGTTTCCTTTCAAAGTTGTAAAAGGACACGGCTTCAATCCTCAAGTTTGTTGCCTCATCACCCAGACCTCAAATACTGGTGGATCAGCCAGTGGCTCTTCTCAACGTTCCCTTCACTGGCTGGATGTCTCCCTTGGGTGTTGCTGACCAGTACCAGACACAGAGCTCAAGGTGTGGGCTGTCCTGGGCAGTTTGAGCACGATTTCCTCTGACGCATTATCTGTGTTATATGTGGTAAATTGTGAAAATATATCCTGAGTGATCTCCCAGGATGTTGACAAGGAAGAATGGGCCTGACTTGTCCCATTTATCTGTGTGCGTCATTGAGAGAAAAGCTACGCACCAGTTTGTGCAGGGAGAGGTCACATTGACCCCAAACTAAAGCTTGAATACGGCAAATGAATATTTCAATTTGAACCAAGTACTGAGACTACACATTGTTCCATCACTAATATATTGTGACGTATCAGTGAAACTTTGAAATGTTACTTGAAGGCAATGATTTAAAGAGAGGCCCTTGCACTGTTGGAATTTAACATTAGGCTGGCAGCTCATAAAGGAATTCCTCCTTGATTAACTTTTTAAAAATAAATTTAGAGTACCCAATTCATTTTTCCAATTAAGGGGCAATTTAGCGTGGCCAGTCCACCTGCCCTGCACATCTTTGGGTTGTGGGGGTGAGACCCACGCAAACACGGGGAGAATGTGCAAACTCCACACGGAAAGTGACCCAGAGCCAGGATCAAACCTGGGACACCGGCACCGTGAAGCAGCAATGCTAACCACTGCGCCACCGTGCTGCCCTCATTAGACTAGCTTTTAATTCCAGATTGACTTAAATTTCAGAGCATTAACCTGAGACTCTGGATTACTATATGTTGTGATGTAAAGCTATGAGAACCAGACAATCTTTTCCAGTCCGTCATTTTTCATATATTGAAGGAGTGGTATTAAATGGGAAGGACAAGTTGTGAAAACAGAGGAGTAAGTGAGATGGAGATTTTGATGAATAGCTAATGAACAGACATTTCCTGCGACGTATCAGTACAAGTATTCACAACTTGGAAGTGCATAGAATTGTTTGTTATGACCACCTAGGCTAGTGCACGGTTAATTCCAGCAACACTTGACCCGGAATCGCAACACAATTGAAATTAATAAATAACTTTTAGGAAAAGACCCAAAGTCTTTGGTCCTTGGCTGCCCAATAATTACAATCACCAGGTTTGTAAATTTAAACACAATTAATTTTATTAACACCAAGAACTATAATTAAATATGCAGCAGATAAGGGCAGAACGGTGGCACAGTGGTTAGCATTGCTGCCTCACAGCACCAAGGTCCCAGGTTCGATCCTGACTCTGGGTCACTGTCCGTGTGGAGTTTGCATGTTCTCCCCGTGCTTGTGTGGGTTTCGCTCCCACAAACCAAAAGATGTGCAGGGTAGGTGGGTTGGCCATGCTAAATTGCCCCTTAATTGGAAAAAATGAATTGAGTATCTAAATTTTTTTTTTAAAGTATGCAGCAGATACAACACAACATTATCTAATTCTTAACCCCCCCAACTTAGACTTGCCCATCCTCCACGCACACAAGACAGATAAACTCAGAGGGGGAAAGAGGGGTGAAAAATAATGTAAAAGGGCTAAAAGTCTTTGCTTCAGATGGTTGTCTCATAGCACACCTTCTTTCAATGTAGGGTTTCATTTCAAGGTTTTCACTGTAGATTCATTCAGATTTAGTGTACAGCTATGCAACTTTGCTGGAGAAAACATGAGGGAGAGCGCATCCTTTGAGCACCAGGCTCTCACTCAGGCGAGACCCAATCACCGCCCGTTACTAGGCAGAATACGGCCTCTTGGACAATTCATTGGCCACCAGCCAACCAATCATACTGAATCCCACCGATCTCTTGGGTGCTGAAAATTCATGGTCTGCTGTTTAAAGCTGGCACAGTTTTCTCTTTTGTAACTTTTGAATTCCTCACTCCCTCTGTTTGATGTAAAGATATATGCCCATTACGTATCCATGGATCAAAATGATAGCAGCATACATAAAGAAAGGGGAAATAAGGGAATCAACCCTTATTATAAATAATATTCCCTTATAAATAAGGGAATCGACCTTATATGTCAAACAAGAACTAACAGTTTTCCCCCAAATATTGTGGTGTTTAACTTGGATCTGCCATATTTGATGTCAGTGTTGTTGGTCACGTTACAGGACATCAAGTGATATATGGCAGTCTCGATATTTCTGGGAGGGCTATTTGTGACAAGCCAGGTTGATCGTTTCCGGAAGATAGAATTCACAAGAAAATCTATATTCCTCATGGTGCTGGAGGTGATGACAATGTCAGGGTGAACCTCCTTCCTTCAACACTTGGTAGAGAACTGCAGAGAGTTCTGCTTTCTCTTTTTAAAAAAAAATAATTTTTATTAAGGTTTTCACAGAATATCAATAACAAAATGAAAAAGGAACCCAACAGGGTTAAATACAAAACAGTCAAAAAACAACCCTCCATACCCCACTCCCCCCGTACATAAATAATAAATTAAACCCCGACTTAACACAATGCCAGCATAGCAAATATATACACCCCCTCAGATCCCCCAGTCTAAATAAATATAAATAAAGTAACCCCCCCCCATAAATAAAGTAAACCCCCCCCCCCCGTTGCTGCTGCCATTGACCAATATCTACCATTCTGCCAGGAAGTCTAAGAACGGTTGCCACCGCCTGAAGAACCCTTGTACCGACCCTCTCAAGGCGAATTTCACCCTCTCCAACTTAATAAACCCCGCCATATCGTTGATCCAGGATTCCACGCTTGGGGGCCTCGCGTCCTTCCACTGAAGAAGAATCCTCCGCCGGGCTACCAGGGACGCAAAGGTCAGAATACCGGCCTCTTTCGCCTCCTGCACTTCTGGCTCCTCTAGAGTTCTGCTTTCTCAAAGAACAACAAAGAACAAAGAAAAGTACAGCACAGGAACAGGCCCTTCGGCCCTCCAAGCCTGCGCCGACCATGCTGCCCGTCTAAACTACAATCTTCTACACTTCCTGGGTCCGTATCCCTCTATTCCCGTCCTATTCATGTATTTGTCAAGATGTCCCTTAAACGTCACTATCGTCCCTGCTTCCACCACCTCCTCCGGCAGCAAGTTCCAGGCACCCACTACCCTCTGTGTAAAAAAACTTGCCTCGTACATCTCCTCTAAACCTTGCCCCTCACACCTTAAACCTATGCCCCCTAGTAATTGAACTAGTAATCGATCTCACTTCTCATTTCCCCTTGGCTTAATTTATAACACAGCTTCCTGACATCAAGAGCGAACTTTGCTTCAATGAAATGAGAAGACTTATGTAACTCATGCTTTCAGGGCCATTAAGCTAATTTGGATCAATTGTTTCTCGTGAATTATTATTTGAATGTCAGCCTTTAGAGTACACACATTTTCTCAGTTCACGGAGAAACAGTTGTTGTCTGTTGTACTATATTTGCCGATTACTGAACCCATCAATAATTTATTTTGTTGTGTAAAGTAAAGGATCAGATTTCAGCATATATAAAGGACGCAATCTAACCGAATTGCAAAAGTGTCTGGTGTCGAGTGGGTTTAGCCAGGAGTTTCCCCGCGTTCGGAGCACCGAGAAAGACCCGCTATTGAACGGAACTTTGTTGCAATCCAGGGCCTCAGCGGGGAACCCCCCATCGAGGCCGCATTTGTCCCGTTTCCTGCACTGGGGAGCTACATTCGCCAGGACTCCTCACTGAAGGAGGAGATCAGGATGCCATTTTTAAATGGTGCCCCGATTCTTTGCCCCCCCCCCCCCCCATTGCGACCCCCCCAAAGCCCCACTCATCTACAAGAGGGTCTTCGGGGCCCCCCCCCAACACCCCACCTCACACAGGTAGGTACCCCCGGAGCCAATTGCCGGCGCAGGCACAATGCTAGACAGGCACCTTGGCACTGCCCATCTAGCAGTCCTACTGGGCAGTGCCAGGCAGGCACCACCAGGGTGCTCAGGTGGCACCGGCGATGCCAGGCTGGGGCACTGCCCAGAGGCCTCTGATCCCTGGGAGAATCCCCCAAGTGCCGCTCCGCTTGGTCCCTGTTTGCAGAGACAAGTACTTATCAGTGCTCCCCTAAGGCCTCCAAGGCAAATGTTTTAGATCCCAATGCCTCGGGCACCTCAGGCGAGCTGCAGATTAGAGTGAGACAAGCTACTCACTGTAATATGCAGATTTGCCAAATACTGATCCCGCCCACAATGGGCTGGATCTAGATCGCAATGTCTCGCGAGATCCCGTTAGATTTCACAAGGCGTGGCGAGCTGGTTAGATCCCATAAGAGGCATCTCCCGGGATCCACCGACCACATCGCGCCCCCATTCGCTCAAAAAGGGGTGTGACGGATAGATTGTGTCCAAAATGTTATTGATGTATCTATCAAACGCAATGCAGTAATTATAAGCGCAGATTCAGCCTCCCACATGGGAGACTGATCAAGCAGGTAAGAGCCCATAGGATCCAGGGCAATTTGGCAAATTGGATCCAAAATTGGCTTAGTGGCAGGAGGCAGGGGTGTTGGTTGTAGTTTGTGACCAGTGGTGTTCCGCAGGGAATGGTGCCGGTTCCTTTTCTGTTGTAGTGTACATTAATGATCTAGATGGGAATGTGGAAGGCGTCAGTAAGTTCGCACATGACACATAAATAGCGAGGAGAAAGCCTTAGATCACAGGGCAACTAGGAAGAAACTATTCCCTTTAATTGAGGGGTCAATAACTAGGGGGCATGGGGTAGTGGGCAGGAGATTTAGAGGCGATTTGAAGAAAAACCTTTTCGTCAAGAGAGTGGTGGGGGGGGGGGGGGGCAGCATGGTAGCGCAGTGCGCTGGCCCTGTTGCCTCACGGCGCCGAGGTCCCAGGTTCGTACCCTGGCTCTGGGTCACTGTCCGTGTGGAGTTTGACCATCCCGTCTATATCTTCCTGTAACCCAAGACACTCAACCTCACTGTTAACCACCCGGCCAATCTTTGTGTCATCCGCAAACTTACTGATCCTACCCCCACATAGTCATGTACGTCATTTATATTTGTCCACTTTTAAGCCTGCCAACACCTCCAATACCTTTCCGCTCCCAGTGTTAATTTGCTCACAGTCTCTCTCCCGGAGTTCCATACCTACATCCTCATTCTCTTGGGTGAAGATGGATGTGAAGTATTCATTCAACGCCCTGCCAATGGCCTCTGGCTCCACCCACAGGTTGCCTCCTTGTCCCGAATGGGCCCTCGTTCACTAGTTATCTCTTCCCATTGATACGCTTATAGAATATCTTGGGATTTTCCCTACTTTTACCAGCCAGAGCTCTCCTACTTGCTTTCCTAAGGTCCATCCTGCACTTTCTGTACTCCACCAATGCCCCCTGCTGATTCGCTCCCCTTGTACTTGCTCAAAGCCTTTCTTTTCTTTCTCATCGTATGCTAAATGTCTCTGGTCCTTCATGGTTCTCTGGGCTTGTTACTCCTTCCTATCGCCCTACGCGGAACATGCTGGGCCTGGACCCTCCCCATTTCCTTCTTGAATGCCCCTCATTCTAACTTGCTGCTGTGTTTGCATTTAGGCTGACGATTCCCCTGCAGAAACAGTGTGAAGTTTTGTCCTGCAATAAAGTTATGAGGAAACACTGGGACATTTCTAAAGTCACTTGAGGGCAGCCACGATGTTACTCCCGGGGGGTGGGGGGGAAGGTTCCACACAAACCACCCTTTTGCTAGCCAGCAGTCTTGGAGCCCAAGACAAGGGAAAGCAAAGACTGAGAGACGCCAGTTTAAGTGTCGAAATACATTCTTTCATAATGTGAAAGACCGAGTGGCAATTTAGATAAATCCACTTAGCCAATAAACATGAAGGTTTATAAGTCGACATATGGTTTTTAGTCAACATACTTGAAATTAGAGCTGGCAAGTCCGCAGTATTTTCAATGATGCTTGCTGTGACTGATTTCTGGACTTCTCAATGTACAGAAACGACTCGAGCTTGGCGTATTGTTCTAACACTGGTCTGGCCTCTGGGGTAAAAATTAGATTATCTTTTCTTTTTAAAATAATTTAGAGTGCCCAATTCTTTTTTTCCAATTCAGGGGCAATTTAGCGTGGCCAATCCACCTAGCCTGCACATCTTTGGGTTGTGGGGGTGAAACCCACGCAGACACGGGGAGAATGTGCAAACTCCACACGGATAGTGACCCAGAGGCAGGATCGAACCCGGGACCTCGGCGCAGTGAGGCAACAGGGCTAACCCACTGCGCCACTGTGCTGCCCAAAATTAGATTATCAAGGATTTGCAACCCATCTGATTTTAACCAAGAAAAATTAAATATGCCAGAACTCATCATATCTTACATCTTCCTCCAATTCATAAGTAGCTGGAAATCTTTACATTTTAAAAACATTTTGCAAGCATCACAGACAGGGTTAGAATGAAACGCCCATTAATCTGCATAGGCTCAACTCAGTTTGACATTTCATCGAAAGTATGGCGACTCTCACAGTGCAGAATTCCCTCAGATAGATGCTGAGCAGTTATTAAACATTATTTTTTTATTCATTTACAACGTGTGGGCATCGTTGGCTCGGCCGGCATTTATTAGCCATCCCTAATTGCCCTTGAGAAGGTAGCGGTGATCCGCTTTCTTGAACCTCTGCAGTCCATGTGATGTAGGTACACATACAGTGGGAGGCAGTCCCAGGGTTTTGACTCAGTGACAGTGAAGCAATGGCGATATATTTCCAAGTCAGGATGGTGAGTGACTTGGAGGGGAACTTCCAAGTGATGCTTTTCCCAAGCCAAGGAGCTTTGGTGCGCTGCTGCAGTGCATCTTGTAGACGGTACACATGGCTGCTACTGTGCATCTGTTTTGGAGGGGGTGAATGTTTGTGGAAGGGGCGCCAATCAAGCGGGCTGCTTTGTCCTGGATGGTGTCGAGCTTCTTTGGAGCCGCACTCATCCAGGCAATTCCATCATACTCCTGACTTGTGCCTTGCAGGTGGTGGACAGGATTTAGTGAGTCAGGAAATGTGTTACTTACTGCAGGATTCTGAACTTCTGACATGCTCTTGCAGCCACAGTATTTATATGTTTGGTATAGTTCAGTTTATGGTCAATGGTAACCCCCAGCATGTCACAAAGGTTGCCAGTGCCAGGGATCAAGGGAGGTACCCTACCCTTATGAGGTGGTGTGAGCGGGGGGGACTCGAGGACATCCTCGTACTAAGTTGGGAGTCCAAGCAGACGGTCGAGTGATCCAGGCAGCATTTTTGATTTGATTTGATTTATTGTCACATGTATTAGTATACAGTGAAAGTGTTGTTTCTTGCATGCTGTACAAACAATGCATGTGACATTTAAAAATGGTGCCCCAATCTCTTCCTGTACTGACGAGCTCAATGAAGGTAAGTGTGGCCTCAGCGGGATGTTTCTCACTGAGGCCCAAAAAAAGAAGAGTCCTGTTTGATCGCGGGGTCATTCTTGGTGCTGCAGGTGCTGGGAAACACCCCTCTAAGCACGCCCAAAACGGGACCTCCCGTTCAATCATGCCCAAAGACTCATCTGCTGTCAGATTTATACATTTCTCTCACTCCCTCTACATGGTATCCCACATAACCCTGCACATTGCAGGCAGGGCCACCAATGGTGGAGAATTAAAATGGGGAGAGCACTAGAGGCCAGAATTGGAGAGACAGATTTTTGAGCCGGAGATAAAAATGCGAAAAGCCAACATCACGATTGTAAGGAAAAGATTTAATCAGACTGTCGTCAGGCGGCATGGTGGTGCAGTGGTTAGCATTGCTGTCTCACGGCGCCGAGGACCCGGGTTTGATCCCGGCTCTGGGTCACTGTCCGTGTGGAGTTTGCACATTCTCCCCGTGTCTGCGTGGGTTTCACCCCCACAACCCAAAGATGTGCAGGTTAGGTGGATTGGCCACGCCAAATTGCCCCTTAATTGGAAAAAATGAATTGAGTACTCTCAATTGTTTCTTAAATCAGGATGTCGTCAAGTCCATGGTTACATTACTATAGGTGCCTCTGTATATTGGAGGAATAGTAACATTGTCTAGACTTGTCAAACAGAGGAGTACGTGCCATGCCGCATACTAAACTACTAAATCATTTGCTGACAGTCTACAAAGTATACCTCTGAGCCTCCCATCATTCTTTCTAATTGATACAAATAATACAGCAAGAGTTATAATTAAAGTTTTCAGCTGGTAGAACAGCAATTATATGGAGCAAGAGTGAAACTATTCGTAAGATAACAAACCAATGGCACTATACTGGTTCGCTCATTAAGTTATTGATAAACGATGATTCAATTAAATCCTCCTTATATGGAGTTCTAATTTAGCTTTTGTGTAATTATGTGGTGCAGAATTATGTGGATTGCTACGTAGAGGACTAGATCTTGCAGTTTCTGTGGTGGTGATGGTTTTTTACAGGGTGAGGACGAAGCTAGCCCATGCCCATAGCCCATGTTCAAGAAGGGGAGTAGAGACAACCCTGGTAACTATAGACCAGTGAGCCTTACTTCTGTTGTGGGCAAAATCTTGGAAAGGTTTATAAGAGATAGGGTGTATAATCATCTGGAAAGGAATAATTTGATTAGAGATAGTCAACATGGTTTTGTGAAGGGTAGGTCGTGCCTCACAAACTTTATTGATTTCTTTGAGAAGGTGACCAAACAGGTGGATGAGGGTAATGCAGTTGATGTGGTGTATATGGATTTCAGTAAAGCGTTTGATAAGGTTCCCCACGGTAGGCTACTGCAGAAAATACAGAAGCATGGGATTCAGGGAGATTTAGCAGTTTGAATCAGAAATTGGCTAGCTGGAAGAAGACAAAGAGTGGTGGTTGATGGGAAGTGTTCAGACTGGAGTCCAGTTACTAGTGGTGTACCACAAGGATCTGTTTTAGGGCCACTGCTGTTTGTCATTTTTATAAATGACCTGGAGGAGGGCGTAGAAGGATGGGTGAGTAAATTTGCAGATGACACTAAAGTCGGTGGAGTTGTGGACAGTGCGGAAGGATGTTACAAGTTACAGAGGGACATAGATAAGCTGCAGCGCTGGGCTCAGAGGTGGCAAATGGAGTTTAATGCAGAAAAGTGTGAGGTGATTCATTTTGGAAGGAATAACAGGAAGGCAGAGTACTGGGCTAATGGTAAGATTCTTGGCAGTGTGGATGAGCAGAGAGATCTCGGTGTCCATGTACATAGATCTCTGAAAGTTGCCACTCAGGTTGAGAGGGTTGTTAAGAAGGCGTATGGTGTGTTAGCTTTTATTGGTAGAGGAATTGAGTTTCGGAGCCATGAGGTCATGTTGCAGCTGTACAAAACTCTGGTGCGGCCGCATTTGGAGTATTGCGTGCAATTCTGGTCGCTGCATTATAGGAAGGATGTGGAAGCATTGGAAAGGGTGCAGAGGAGATTTACCAGAATGCTACCTGGTATGGAGGGAAGATCTTATGAGGAAAGGCTGAATGACCTGAAGCTGTTTTCGTTAGAGAGAAGAAGGTTAAGAGGTGACTTAATTGAGGCATGCAAGATGATCAGAGGATTGGATAGGGTGGACAGTGAGAGCCTTTTTCCTCGGATGGTGATGTCTAGCACGAGGGGACATAGCTTTAAATTGAGGGGAGATAGATATAAGACAGATGTCTGAGGTAGGTTCTTTACTCAGAGAGTAGTAAGGGCGTGGAATGCCCTGCCTGCAACAGTAGTGGACTCGCCAACACTAAGGGCATTCATATGGTCATTGGATAGACATATGGACGATAAGGGAATAGTGTAGATGGGCTTTAGAGTGGTTTCACAGGTCGGCGCAACATCGAGGGCCGAAGGGCCTGTACTGCGCTGTTATGTTCTATGTTCTAACCCTCCCCTTATTTGAACCAAACTTGGGGCTGCTTTCGGTGTGGTTTGAGTGGGCCTTCAGGGCTTCACAGACCTGGATATCACAGTCTTCATCACTTTGTCGACTACAGGACCTGAACGCCAGCCTTGTAAGCAGTGGTGCCAAGGATGGTCTAGCATCAGCTGCGAGAAGGTCAAAACATCGTCGACTGGACGGCAACAATGTCCTGCTATCACCACTGGGCAACATAACAGCAAGGACATTGACCACGTCCCCTACTTAGGAAGCAACATCTCCAGGGAGGGCAGTAGAATGGACACCATCAGATGGAGAAAGGAGATGGGGCCAGCCAAAGGAGATCTTTGGTCTTTAAGGAGGACCTTCAAGAGTGGGACACTACCTGGGCTGAAGCAGAATAAATGGAGCAGGAGTAGCGGAGGAGTCTTGCTACCCATTATCCTGCAGAGGACTGGAGGAACTAAGTATGTAGAGGGTATGAGAGAAATGAATAAAAACTGAAAATTTGTAGTGAGAATTTGGATTCATAATTCCTAACACATTGGGGCAGAACTGCAACATGTTTGCATCCTGAAACAAACCTTCAGGTTTTGTTGTTAGTCATACCCTATTAACAAAGAACAGTACAGCACAGGAACAGGCCCTTCGGCCCTCCAAGCCTGCGCCGATCATACTGCCCATCTAAACTAAAACCTTCTGCACTTCCGTGGTCCATATCCCTCAATTTCACGCCCTTTCGGGTGGTCCTTCGATTTGGGCCTTACTAATTGGGCGATCCCTGATCATTCTGTTCGATTCCTTAGCCAATAGGTGGGCGCTGATCTGGACAGCTGGGGTGTCCCAAGCGGTCACTGACCCCGTTGTTTGCGTTTCCCTTGGACAAGGAGTGGCGCCGAAATGTCTGGGACTGTCCCGGTTGCTTGAATACCAGTCCTTTGTTTTGGGGAAGATGGGCCATGAAATGCTAATCGGCCCTGTTCCAATGCAAATTTGACGGAGTTTCGATACCGTCTGGACTTCTTGCTGACAGATATGCATTTCAGGCTCTGAGCCTGCCCGAGTCTTGGCTTGTCCATTTTACCCGCTAGGCTTTGTGAGTTTCTCTGTACCCGGTTAGAAGTGGCCATCCCAGACGGCTACAACTGGACCCCACAATTGGAATACCACATCAGGGAAAGTGCAAAAATTGCTCCTGATGTTGTATACCCAGAGTAAATGTTAACATTATCCACATTGTGTGTTGGACTGTCTGAAAGCGATAGTAATTCTATAATAAAACTATGTCATTGCTCATAGTGAGGTGGCCGATAATCTATTTTATAAACAAGAGGAGCACGTATACATAATGCACAATATTTTATTCTGTTGCTATGCAGCTGTATTTAAACTGGCCTATCCTTGTGTCACTATGAAAGTCTAATTGCAGTAAGCAGTCCGAGATTAATTGCTGTGAGGGGTGTTTGCAAATTGGAACGTGCTGGTAAATTTCTAGTATCAGTTAATTAATAAAGCACAAAATTACTCCTTTTCCTGTTTTTTAAATGATACTTTTTAATGCTTCAAGGTTTGATGAAGGACATACAGGCAGGCATCAAGAGAGTTAGTCAATGCTCCATCTGTCTGCCCCCACGTAATCTCTAATTTAGAGTCAAATGTGCTGAGCCCTCTACATTTCCCGACTCTGCCCCCCTTCCGAGCACCCCAGGACTTGCTATCTCGCTGTGTGTCTTCACCTCTGCTTGGGATTCCCACTGAGGGTATTTCGTCTTTGGACAGCGTGAGCATGTGACCCATTTAAGGTGGTACCCAACGAAAGCAGTCTCTGCTTTCAACAGTCTGCACTAAATCTTCTTTGATTGTTTTCCTGTGCCTAGACTGGCTCCTCCTAACTGCTCTGAATGCTGGTACATTACCAGCAAGCTCAAGGAGATTCCTGCGACTCATTGTCCATCCATAATGGACGAACCAGCTACACTTTTGACAAGAGTGTATCTCTCATCCTCAGTGCATATACACACTCATTCCATCCAGTCGTCCATTGTCCTGCAACTTGAAATGTAACGATTTTAGTAACAGTATACAATCCTTATCATACAATCTTTTGGTTTGCTGTTTCATAATGGTGATTTCATGCAGGAGTTTCACAACATCCCAGAATATCACCCGGTGAATTGACTGACTACCAGAGTCTGACACTTGGGTTATGTAATGATACATTTTCAGAAACTTCATTGGTGAACAACAAGGGATTTATTAACACGTCATGTAGAGCAGCAGCATGTTTGCAGCCATTCTAGAATACCTCTGCCCAGGAGGAAACTCCTCCCCCTGGGTTGATTGTTCATTCTGAATTCCGATTGGTCACCAAGGCCAGGTGACCCTTCCTCTGCTGTGTTGCCCTTAAAGGGATATTCACCACCGGTTCCCATCTTCCCCGTGGCTCCTCATTGCTTGTGATGCTGCAGAATGCATGTTTTAGTCAGCTTTCTGACTTGGGGTCCTGGTTTCCTGTTCAACAGGACTTAAATTATTTGGAATGAAAATGAAAATCACTTATTGTCACAAGTAGGCTTCAAATGAAGTTACTGTGAAAAGCCCCTCGTCGCCACATTCCGGCGCCTGTTCGAGGAGGCTGGTGCCGGAATTGAACCCACGCTGCTGGCCTGTCTTGGTCTGCTTTAAAAGCCAGCTATTTAGCCCTGTGCTAAACCAGCCCCTTTGGAATGACCTTTTGTAAAGGGTTCTTTGTATTCCCTGCACCTAACCACAGATTCCATGCACAATCCATTTCTATTTCCAGCTCTCTCATTATTATCATTACCTTGTGTTCTCAGGTCAAAGGCACGTCTTTGGGTCAAAGGCACGTCTTTGACTCAGAGTCTTCTCTGTGTTTCTTTATCCTGCCACATAACTTCCTTCAATTGTCAAGCCATCCAACATTGATCTTCTCTTCCAGCCTCTTCCTCCATTTCCTGAAAATCTTCCCTCTATTCCATTTCTTACACGCCTGTAAAATGTGCCCTCCTCAAACTCTCTGGCTGTTCCTAATTACGTCCATCAAATTATTTTGTTTGTTAATTCTCCGCAGCACTTCACCATTTGTTAGTTTTTCTGTTCAACTGACCTTTTCCATTCTCCTCTGAAATTCTCCTCCAAATTCACATTTCAAAGTTGTTGAACAAGTTGGTTTCCTTTTTTCATAAGATCCAATTCTCCATTCAAAACAGCACCCCAAATCAGGCTCTGTACAAATCGCTTCTTGACTCCTCCAACTCTCTGTCAATTTAGTGGGGTATTAAATATATGCCTAAGGGTTTTGGCATTGAGGTACCCACAGCAGGACAGCGAGACAGGCCCCCACAGCAGGACAGTGAGACAGGCCCCCACGTCAGGGCAGTGAGACAGGCCCCCACAGCAGGGCAGTGAGACAGGCTCAGTAGCATGGCAGTGAGGCAGACCCCCACAGCAGGGCAGTGAGGCAGACCCCCACAGCAGGGCAGTGAGACAGGCCCCACAGCAGGGCAGTGAGACAGGCCCCACAGCAGGGCAGTGAGACAGGCCCCCACAGCAGGGCACTGAGACAGGCCCCCACAGCAGGGCTCAGCCAGGCCCACACAGCAGGGCAGTGAGACAGGCCCCCACAGCAGGACAGTGAGACAGGCCCCCACGTCAGGGCAGTGAGACAGGCCCCCACAGCAGGGCAGTGAGACAGGCTCAGTAGCATGGCAGTGAGGCAGACCCCCACAGCAGGGCAGTGAGGCAGACCCCCACAGCAGGGCACTGAGACAGGCCCCACAGCAGGGCAGTGAGACAGGCCCCACAGCAGGGCAGTGAGACAGGCCCCCACAGCAGGGCACTGAGACAGGCCCCCACAGCAGGGCTCAGCCAGGCCCACACAGCAGGGCAGTGAGACAGGCCCAGCAGCAGGGCAGTGAGACAGGCCCCCACAGCAGGGCAGTGAGACAGGCCCCCACAGCAGGGCAGTGAGACAGGCCCAGTAGCAGGGCAGTGAGACAGGCCCCCACAGCAGGGCACTGAGACAGGCCCCCACAGCAGGGCACTGAGACAGGCCCCCACAGCAGGGCTCAGTCAGGCCCACACAGCAGGGCAGTGAGACAGGCCCAGCAGCAGGGCAGTGAGACAGGCCCCCACAGCAGGGCTCACTCAGGCCCACACAGCAGGGCAGTGAGACAGGCCCAGCAGCAGGGCAGTGAGACAGGCCCCCACAGCAAGGCAGTGAGGCAGGCTCCCACAGCAGGGCAGTGAGACAGGCCCCCACAGCAAGGCAGTGAGACAGGCCCCCACAGCAGGGCCGAGACAGGCCCCCACAGCAGGGCTCAGCCAGGCCCACACAGCAGGGCAGTGAGACAGGCCCCCACAGCAGGACAGTGAGACAGGCCCCCACGTCAGGGCAGTGAGACAGGCCCCCACAGCAGGGCAGTGAGACAGGCTCAGTAGCATGGCAGTGAGGCAGACCCCCACAGCAGGGCAGTGAGGCAGACCCCCACAGCAGGGCAGTGAGACAGGCCCCACAGCAGGGCAGTGAGACAGGCCCCACAGCAGGGCAGTGAGACAGGCCCCCACAGCAGGGCACTGAGACAGGCCCCCACAGCAGGGCTCAGCCAGGCCCACACAGCAGGGCAGTGAGACAGGCCCAGCAGGAGGGCAGTGAGACAGGCCCCCACAGCAGGGCAGTGAGACAGGCCCCCACAGCAGGGCAGTGAGACAGGCCCAGTAGCAGGGCAGTGAGACAGGCCCCCACAGCAGGGCACTGAGACAGGCCCCCACAGCAGGGCACTGAGACAGGCCCCCACAGCAGGGCTCAGTCAGGCCCACACAGCAGGGCAGTGAGACAGGCCCAGCAGCAGGGCAGTGAGACAGGCCCCCACAGCAGGGCTCACTCAGGCCCACACAGCAGGGCAGTGAGACAGGCCCAGCAGCAGGGCAGTGAGACAGGCCCCCACAGCAAGGCAGTGAGGCAGGCTCCCACAGCAGGGCAGTGAGACAGGCCCCCACAGCAAGGCAGTGAGGCAGGCCCCCACAGCAGGGCAGTGAGACAGGCCCCCACAGCAGGGCCGAGACAGGCCCCCACAGCAGGGCAGTGAGACAGGCCCCCACAGCAGGGCCGAGACAGGCTCAGTAGCAGGGCAGTGAGACAGACCCCCACAGCAGGGCAGTGAGACAGGCCCCCACAGCAGGGCCGAGACAGGCCCCCACAGCAGGGCAGTGAGACAGGCCCCCACAGCAGGGCCGAGACAGGCTCAGTAGCAGGGCAGTGAGACAGGCCCCCACAGCAGGGCAGTGAGACAGGCCCAGCAGCAGGGCAGTGAGACAGGCCCCCACAGCAAGGCAGTGAGGCAGGCTCCCACAGCAGGGCAGTGAGACAGGCCCCCACAGCAAGGCAGTGAGGCAGGCCCCCACAGCAGGGCAGTGAGACAGGCCCCCACAGCAGGGCCGAGACAGGCCCCCACAGCAGGGCAGTGAGACAGGCCCCCACAGCAGGGCCGAGACAGGCTCAGTAGCAGGGCAGTGAGACAGACCCCCACAGCAGGGCAGTGAGACAGGCCCCCACAGCAGGGCCGAGACAGGCCCCCACAGCAGGGCAGTGAGACAGGCCCCCACAGCAGGGCCGAGACAGGCTCAGTAGCAGGGCAGTGAGACAGGCCCCCACAGCAGGGCAGTGAGACAGGCCCCCACAGCAGGGCAGTGAGACAGGCCCCCACAGCAGGGCCGAGACAGGCCTCCACAGCAGGGCAATGAGACAGGCCCCCACAGCAGGGCAGTGAGACAGGCCCCCACAGCAGGGCAGTGAGGCAGGCCCCCACAGCAGGGCAGTGAGACAGGCCCCCACAGCAGGGCAGTGAGACAGGCCCAGCAGCAGGGCAGTGAGACAGGCCCCCACAGCAGGGCAGTGAGACAGGCCAAGCAGCAGTGCAGTGAGACAGGCCCCCACAGCAGGGCCGAGACAGGCTCAGTAGCAGGGCAGTGAGACAGGCCCAGCAGCAGGGCAGTGAGACAGGCCGAGCAGCAGGGCAGTGAGACAGGCCCCCACAGCAGGGCCGAGACAGGCTCAGTAGCAGGGCAGTGAGACAGGCCCCCACAGCAGGGCAGTGAGACAGGCCCCCACAGCAGGGCAGTGAGGCAGGCCCCCACAGCAGGGCAGTGAGACAGGCCCCCACAGCAGGGCCGAGACAGGCTCAGTAGCAGGGCAGTGAGACAGGCCCCCACAGCAGGGCAGTGAGACAGGCCCCCACAGCAGGGCCGAGACAGGCCTCCACAGCAGGGCAGTGAGACAGGCCCCCACAGCAGGGCAGTGAGACAGGCCCCCACAGCAGGGCCGTGGAACAGGCCCAGCAGCACAACCAGAGGCTGGCAGCCTGGTGACACGGTACACCTGCTCTACACCTGGCAAATGACCCCCCTCCACTACCAATCACATGAGGGCAGTAAGCCAACCTCCATGAGAGCCGCGTGGCAGCCAAAATAATTATGGGGCAGTGAGCCCTCTAATACTCACGAGAGCTTATCGCCATGTTGGTGGTGCACTGCTGCATCATCCATAGCTGTCCAATGGGTGGCGCCCTTGTCACCAGCCAGAGACGTGGAGGCCACCTGAAGATGAGGATTCGAGATTCCTTCCCTCTGGATGAGCTGACCGTAAGCGGATGTTCAGACTCCGGTTCCCTTCAGATGTCATTCCCTCATTACAGCTGCTCCGCAATTCTGCACTTTTCCATTCCTCTGCTATGGACCCTGGTGTTCTCCCCTCAGCCAAAATCCTGAAATAAAAACCACCAACACAGATCCATTCCATAACAACTTTATCCAGCAACATCTCCGATGATACAGACAAAACTGAACTCATTACCCTGGTACATTAGTGCTCCCCTCATGGGTGTTTTTGCCTGTCCTAATTTTCCAATGATTGCAAAATGGCGGGCGGAAGCTTGCGACTTGCACTCGGGAGTCTGTACATGGCCTAGCAGGGCCACCTCCAGCGGCTCTGGGACTGAAGGGCCTTGTTGGAACTGCACCATCTCAGCATGGGCAGCAGCAGTCTGGGCCGGCTGGCTGAGGGGCAAAGGTTGGGCACTGGTGGAGTGGCGGTGGTGGGAGCATGAATGCGATTACCCTGACAGAAATAAGTGGGTTCGTGCTCCTAGGAGCCACTGCCTCAGCAAATCCTAGCAATCAGCGGGAGCTCAGATTGCTGCCCTGCTTGGGGAGGCTGCAGGGTCCCTTTCAGCACACAGGCCCTGAGCCGGCAAGGCACTAAGCTGGGTTTCCAAGCAGAGATCTCATGACGTTAATCTGAGCTTCTGCTTGTTCTGTAGCTTCTCCTGGGCTGCGGGAAAGTGAAGACAATGGCTGTCAGATTCCGAATCGCACCCTGGACCCAAGATTGTCACCTAACATCTCCACTTTAGAAAGAGTAGACTGCACCCGGCCCTGTGCTAAGCTGGAACCAGCCTTTCATATTTTCCTTGCTTATGACAAGAGGGTCAGTGGCAGGCATTTCACATGCTCACCCTGCCCACCCCACTGAAGCCCTCATCCAAATCCTCTGCCACAGAACTCACCTGTGATCTTGGGTGAGCTGGCGCCAGAGCTATCCTTTGGCCTGGCCTAGCTGCAGCTGTCTCATGCCCACTGATTTACAACGTGAAGATCCTAACTCTATATAACCCTCGAATGTTTTCACTGTTCTTGGATTTTAATCCAATGACGGCAATTACCTGATCAAGCAAAGGGGTCTCTTCACCCGAGGTCCAGTTTGCTTCTTGCCCGTCGTGGCGAGGTGGCAGTAGTTAGCCAGGAGACAGGTCTGGAGCATCTGAAAGCTGCAATGTAGAAAGGGAGGGTGAGGGGAAATGCAGGAGATTGACAGTCACACCACCTGCACTTTGCTCCAGAAAGGAGGCTGAGGGTGAGGTGGAACTTGAGAAGCATGACATCTGAGAGAGAGAGAGGGGGGGGGGACGACAAAGCCTCGGTTTAATGTCCCACCAGAAAAACACATCCTCCAACAGCACCGTCACAGACTTCATCAGCAAATGTGTGGACGACTGCGTGCCAAAGAAAGCAGTCCGTGCATTCCCCAAACGGAAACCATGGCTCAATCGCGAGATTGACTCCCTACTGAAGGACAGATCGGAGGCGTTCAAGTCAGACGACCCTGACCTACACAAGAAATCCAGATACGACCTCCGCAAAGCCATCCGAGATGCCGAGAGAGAATATCAAACCAAGCTAGAGTCACAGACAGACTCTCGGCGGTTGTGGCAAGGCCTAAACAACATAACGGGCTACAAAGCGAAGCCGAGCAGTATCTCTGGCAGCAGCGCACCCCTCCCCAATGAACTCAATGCATTCTATGCTCGGTTTGAGCAGGTAACCAACAATCCGCTGTCGAGTGCCCCAGCAGCCCATAATTCACCCATACCCACCATCACAGCTTCCGAAGTCAGATCGGCCTTCCTGAAAGTGAACCCTCGGAAGGCGACGGGCCTGGACGGGATCCCTGGTTGTGCACTCAGAGCCTGCGCGGACCAGCTGGCAGAGGTATTCGCAGACGTCTTTAACCTGTCCTTACTCCACTCCGAGGTCCCCACCTGCTTCAAGAAGACCACCATCATACCGGTACCAAAGAAGAACCAGGCAACGTGCCTCAATGACTACCGTCCAGTGGCCCTGACTTCAGTCGTGATGAAGTGCTTCGAGAGGTTGATCATGAAGCGCGTCACCTCCATACTCCCAGGACGCCTTGATCCACTGCAATTCACATATCGTTGCAACCGGTGCACATCAGACACCATTTCCCTGGCCCTACACTCATCCCTAGAGCATCTCGAAAACAAGGACTCCTACATCAGACTCCTATTTACTGACTACAGCTCCACCTTCAACACCATAATCCCAGCCAACCTCATATCAAAGCATATCAAACCTAGGACTTGGCTCCCCACTCTGCAACTGGATCCTCGATTTTCTGACCAACAGACCACAATCAGTAAGAATGAACAACAACACCTCCTCCACAATAGTCCACAATACCGGGGCCCCGCAAGGCTGCGTACTTAGCCCCCTACTCTACTCCCGGTACACACACGACTGCGTGGCAAAACTTGGTTCCAACTCCAACTACAAGTTTGCTGACGATACGACCATAGTGGGCCGGATCTCGAATAACGATGAGTCCGAATACAGGAGGGAGATAGAGAACCTAGTGGAGTGGTGTAGCGACAACAATCTCTCCCTCAATGCCAGCAAAACTAAAGAGCTGGTCATTGACTTCAGGAAGCAAAGTACTGTACACACCCCTGTCAGCATCAACGGGGCCGAGGTGGAGATCGTTAGCAGTTTCAAATTCCTAGGGGTGCACATCTCCAAAAATCTGTCCTGGTCCACCCATGTCGCGCTATCACCAAGAAAGCACAACAGCGCCTATACTTCCTCAGGAAACTAAGGAAATTCGGCATGTCCACATTAACCCTTACCAACTGAATGAAATGAAATGAAAATGAAAATGAAATGAAGGGGATGGTTTAGCACAGGGCTAAATCGTTGGCTTTGAAAGCAGACCAATGCAGGCCAGCTGCACGGTTCAATTCCCGTACCAGCCTACGCTACCACCAAGAAAGCACAACAGTGCCTATATTTCCTCAGGAAACTAAGGAAATTCGGCATGTCCACATTCACCCATACCAACTTTTACAGATGCACCATAGAAAGCATCCTATTGGGCTGCATCACAGTCTGGTATGGCAACTGCTCGGCTCAGGACCGCAAGAAACTTCAGAGAGTCGTGAACACCGCCCAGTCCATCACACGAACCTGCCTCCCATCCATTGACTCCATCTACACCTCCCGCTGCCTGGGGAAAGCGGGCAGTATAATCAAAGATCCCTCACACCCGGCTTACTCACTCTTCCAACTTCTTCCATCGGGCAGGAGATACAGAAGTCCGAGAACACGCACGAACAGACTCAAAAACAGCTTCTTCCCCACTGTCACCAGACTCCTAAATGACCCTCTTATGGACTGACCTCATTAACACTACATCCTGTATGCTTCATCCGATGCCAGTGCTTATGTAGTTACATTGTATATGTTGTGTTGCCCTATTATGTATTTTCTTTTATTCCCTTTTCTTCCCATGTACTTAATGATCAGTTGAGCTGCTCGTAGAAAAATACTTTTCACTGTACCTCGGTACACGTGACAATAAACAAATCCAATCCAATCCAACCTTGGGAATCTGCACATTACAGTAAGACTTACTGCCTCGCTCTAATATGCAGATTTTCCAAAATGTGATCCCGCCCATTATGGGCGGGATTCTGCTTGCAACGTCTCGCGAGATTGCATTGAATCTCGCGAGGCTTTGCGAGCCGGGTGGATCCTGGGACGGGGTGTCCCAGCTTTCACCGGCCACGTTGCGCCACGGCGAGTTGCTTTTCTGGCGCAGCGTGGCAGGAATATTGTGCCCATAGAATTTGAATGAAATAGCTCTATTGGAGTTTCCTCATGTAGCTGAACAAATATTTGGTTCGGGGTCATTAAAGAGGGTATTAACTGGACCAGTGCAGCCAAAATGGTGGGTTGTGTGGTCAGTGTTGGAGGCCGCTTGATGTCACAATGCCATCACTCCAATGCACACACGGCCCACTCTTACTTGCGTTGTCAGTCAGGGTACGCTGTGTGGATCGTATTGAAAGTGGCCAGAGCTGCTCCGGCCGACATTTATTGAGTTTGAGCCTTCTGTAGTGCTGACACCGATGTCAGAGTCAGATTTCTCACCCAAAGTGTCAGAACCTCAAAAAGCTTAGAGAGTGACAGACGTAAACATATGTGTGCTCAGTTGTGCTGATGTGTGTATTAGTCCTTTTGTCTATGTCAATGTGTGTGGGTGTGTGGTTATGTCCTGTTTTCTGTGTGTGTGTGTGTCTCTCTCTCTCTCTGTGCCTGGCTGTCTGTATGTCGCACGTGTGTGATTTATTTGAGGGTCAACGTAACCAAAAAAGCCAGGATAAATTGCTTCAGTCCGAGAGGTGGAATGCCACACATGGTCTGGTCAGGTTTACACATTTCTGTAGCCACTCCCCCTCCCTCAGGCATATTTCAAACATGACTAACAAGTGGATTGCCTTTCTTTGCACAGGAATACATAAAGGCCACTTATCAGTGCAACAAAGTTTTTGGTTAATTCCATTTACCGCAGGACCTATAGCGACCTTTGAACAGCTCTTTGTTGAAACAATCCACTCTGAGAATGACTGAGCATGGCGTTTCTGATTAATAATCCTCCATGGCATGTAACCAAACCCAACCATGCAGGTACACTGACTCTGAACAACAAGAAATTACACTTTGGAATATCAGCATGTTTGTATAAAATGACTCTAAGCATTCTTTTAACAAACACATTAACAAATGCAAACTTAACAAGGAATCTCACTAAAGGAGCAAAATCATTTTCTGGAAGTATTTTAAAAGTCTGCACCTGAATGACACAGCTTAGCCTTCAAGGTGTCAGTGTCGAAATTTGCACTGACATTATTTATAGCACCTGATGAAGATTGTTTGTTGCCATTCTTTTATTAACAGGGCGCTGGCTGGCCCAGTTTTAATTTCTTTGTGGGCTACCGCACGTAAACATTGCGTGACAAAGAGCTAGCACACACCATCCCATTACTGCAAATAGTTTAATTGCCGTACCAAGGATTTCAGCATAGATATTACCCTGACTCTCCAATGCAGTATAAAGGAAGTGCTGCAATCTCCCTTTTGAATGACATTAGGCCAAGGTCCAGTTGGCCTTAGAAGTTGGATGCAATGGGAATAATGGGAAAAGAGGTCATTGTGTAGCTGGTTGCACTTTCACTTCTGAGTGAAATGGCCGTGGAGATTCTCACCCACTCCAGGCACATTATTAGATAACAGAGAGGGAGGTTTCACTGAGGGAGTGCTGCATTGTAGGAGGTGCTATCTTTTGGAGGAGATGTTAAACGGAGATGTCTGCCTCCTCGGGGTAACACAAAGCAGAGGAGGGGAGTTCCCCCCTAGTGTCCTGGCAAATATTTAACCCCTGAATAAATTTTGAAACATGTTTTCTGTGTAAATTGGTCTTTTGAAAGTATTTAATTGCCTGTAAAGCATTGTGAGGTTGTGAAAACCTCTTTATTTTGTTCTTTACCATGAGGAGTATTCAAAGAAAATGGGAGAGTGCTCCCAATACTCTGCCCATTATTCTTCCCTTAACCAACTCCGACAAAAGAGGTACCAGGTTATTACTGTTCATTAACATTCCTGACACGGAATAATATTTGCAGTTGCTTCTACATAAGCAGCTGTTGCACCACAACCACGTTTCAATGTGTGAAACCCGAAGAGACTGCCGTAACTAAATGTGAATTTTCTTTTATTCAACTGCATCTCAACGACAACATTTAAATCGCCTCTTCCAACATTATTTAATGCCAATGATCAAAGCTGCAATGTTGTCCAAGTTTCCAAGTTTAGTTATTTGCTAGCCTTGACGTACCCATGTCTTTGTTATCTTTAGACGTGACAATTCACTGCACTCCTGTCCAGCCTCCCATTCTTCCACCCTCCAAATACTTAAACCCATCCAACTTGCAGAAGTTATGTTCATCCATCACCCCTGTCCGCACTGGCCTGCATTGGTCCCTGGTTAAGTCACAGTTCAATTTTCAAATTCTTATCCTTGCTTTCAAGTCTCTCTCTCCATGGCTTTGTCCCCTCTCTATTTCTGCAGCCTCATCCAATGCTACAGCCCTCCCAGATCTCTGCGCACTTCCAATTCTGACCCTTTACACCTCCCGTTGGCCTTCAGCTACCTCAGTCCTAAGTTCTCGAATTCATGTCGCGAGAGCTAGAATACAAGAGCAGGGATGTACTTCTGAGGCTGTGTAAGGCTCTGGTCAGACCCCATTTGGAGTATTGTGAGCAGTTTTGGGCCCTGTACCTAAGGAAGGATGTGCTGGCTTAGGAAAGGATCCAGAGGAGGTTCACAAGAATGATCCCCGGAATGAAGAGCTTGTCGTATGAGGAATGTTTGAGGACTCTGGGTCTGTATTCGTTGGTATTTAGAAGGATGAGGGGGGATCTTATTAAAACTTACAGGATACTGCGGAGCCTGGATAGTGTGGATGTGGAGAGGATGTTTCCACTTGTAGGAAAATTAGAACCAGAGGACACCATCTCAGACTGAAGGGCCGATCCTTCTGAACGGAGATGAGGAGGGATTTCCATTCAGAGGGTGGTGAATCTGTGGGACCCTTTGCCTTAGAAGGCTGCGGAGGCCAAATCACTGAGTGCCTTTAAAACAGAGATAGATAGGTTTTTGATCAATAAGGGAATCAGGGATTATGGGGAGAAGGCAGGAGAATGGGGGTGAGAAAGATATCAGCCATGATTGAATGGCGGAGCAGATTCGATGGGCCGAGTGGCCTAATTCTGCTCTTAGGCCCATGATCTTATGGAGTAATTCCCTAAACCAAAAACTCTCCGCCTCATTACCCCTCTCTGCTCCTTTAATACACTCTTAAAATGTATAAGGTTTTTGGTCACCTGCCCTAATGAGGTGATGTGTCTCGGTGTCAAATTTTACTTGATAATACTCCTGCAAAGTGCTTTGGGATGTTTTACTCTGTTAATGGCACTGTATAAAATGCAAGTGTGGTTCTACAAAGATTAAATGCACACTCATGCCCCAAGCACCAACTCTAATGTTGGCTCTAGTCCCACATTGACCTGCAAACAGACACTTGGGGGCCAGGGAGATGCTTCCTCAGCGCTGGTCCACAGTATTGGTTCCATTCTCAAGCACACGCTGTTCAAATATTTATATGGAATTTTTAGTATCCTTCGAATACGAGAAATTCAGGATGTTTTGGGGATGTTGGCTCAAGCTTGACCAGCTTTTAAATATCAGATTGGAAAAAAATGTTCACGGAACTTCCATTCTTTGATTACCAAATGTAGATATTAATCTGATGGTCGATAATCTCCTTTCTTTCCACAATATATCATTTGTTGCGGCTAATTTTCGAACTATTGGGCGGTCATCCGCCAAGTCCTCCTCTCAGACTCTCACACATCCCAGTGGGGAACTACTCTTACATCGGAACTTCATCGGAAAGTTTCGGCAGGCTGAAATAAAAGCAGAAAATGCTAAAAATGCTCCACAGGTCTCACAGCATCTATGGAGAGAGAAACAGAGTTAACAGACCAAAACATCTGGGGCGGGATTCTCCGACCCCCCGCCGGGTCGGAGAATCACCGGGGAGGGTGGGGCGGTGTGGATCCCACCCCCGCCGGCTGCCGAATTCGTCAGTGCCGGGGATTTGGCGGGGGCGGGAATCGCGCCGCGCCGGTCTGGGGCCTTTGGCAGCGGCCCCCCCGGTGATTCTCCGGCCTGCGATGGGCCGAGTGGCTGCCCGTTTTTCGGCCGGTCCCGCCGACGTATGTTACGACAGGTACTTACCGGCGGGACCTGACTGCGGGAGCGGCCCCCGGGGTCCTTGGGGAGGGGTGGGGGGTTCAGGCCCCGGGGGGGTGCCCCCATGGTGGCCTGGCCCGCGATCGGAGCCCACCGATCCGCGGGAGGGCCTGTGCCATGGGGGCACTCTATTCCTCCGTGCGGGCTAGTGTACCTGTCCGCCATGGCCGGTGTGGAGTCGAATCGACCTGCGCATGCGCTGGGATGACGCCAGCACACGCTGGCACTCCCGCGCATGTGCCAATTTGCGCCGGCCGGCAAAGCCCCTTCTGCACTGGTCGGCGCGGCGCAAACCTCTCCAGGGCCGGCCTAGCCCCTGAAGGTGGGGGGGATTCCGAACCTTCGGGGCAGCCCGACGCTGGAGTGGTTCATGCCACTCCTTCGCGCCGGATTTGCCTGCCCACCTGGTTCGCGGAGAATCCCGCCCCTGATCTCTGGATGGTCGACCCGGGAGGTACCCCTCAAGTTGCCTTTGGGGGCCATTTGGAATCCTCCGGGTGCTCCGGTTTCCTCCCACAGTCCAAAGATGTGCAGGTTAGGTGGATTTGCCATGCTAAATTGCCCTTAAGTGTCCAAAAGAATTAGATGGAGTTACTGGGTTACGGGGATAGGGTTGAGATGTGGGCTTAGATAGGGTGATAGTTCCATGGGCTGGTGCAGACTCGATGGGCTGAATGGCCTCCTTCTGCACTGTAAATTCTATGATCTATGACTTCGGATGGACAATTTTCCTGTGCTTGGAATCCCTTGAAACTCCGCATTAAAGTCAGAGAGTTCAAATGGTTCTGACCCACTTGCCAGAATGGTTACCCAGGAAATGTCAGAAGGATTAAAACCAGTTCTAACTCTTGGGTAACACCCACACACCTGCCAGCCTACCCCCTCAACCTGCCCACCAGGCACCCTAGCCCCTCACCCACTTACCACACACACTTACCTTGTCTCCGTGGCTTCTCGTATCGAGACATTCAAACTATCTCCTTCCTGGCATATGGCAGCCGGTTCCAACGACAAGAGGCATGGCTTGACCCTGTATTAGGAGGAAGGATTTCAAGAACAGCTACTCTCCGCATTCCTGAGGAGGCCCGTTCAGGTGTCCAGCCCAGACATGAGGAGCTACATCTTAGGGTTTGAAAATAGCAGCAGAAAGCAATCAGATGGTGATTGCAACCTCAATGTTTGAGGTTGAGGACTCTCTTCTTCTTCTTAGACAGTCCCTCGGGGTTGAGGAGGCCTGGCTTCCACTCAGTTCTGAGATGGATGTTAAATCCAATGTGTGATCTTCAAACTCTACCACATGGGGACCAAGTGGTGTTTGAAGGGTTGGGTCGATTGGTTGCTTGGAGGTTTATGCGCTCTCTCGACTTCACCTCTGCATGTTCCCAGCAAGGCCTGTTTCGATGTGACAGTGCCTTCCCAAATGAACCTTCTCCATTTTGGTTGGCCACAAGCCAGGTTCACCTGCCAGCAAAGTTGTTTGATCTCTTCAGAGATTCATTGAGGGTGTCGCTAAGGCGTTTCCACTGCCCTCCTAGATATCTCCTGCCACGACCGGGTTCAGAGTGGAGTCTGAGGAGTCTTGCCCCAGGCATAATAAGGCCCTGCAATCTTTTATGTCCCTCTGAGAGGCCGGACAGTTGCTTGATTTAATATCACATCCAAATAAACAGCATCTCCAATAGTGCAGGACTCCATCAGTGTTACCTTACAATACCAGCCGGAATTATGGTACTCAATCTTGGCGGCATGGACAAGTTCGGCTGAAGGAACCGGAACTGCTGAACCACAACTTGCCAAGAGCTTACATTTTCTCGCTGGACAAGAGGGTCCAATTCGGGAAGCAGCCAACACAAGCATATTGGAAGGATATAGTATTGTTGAATTTTATCTCTATTCAGTGGCTTCTCTTCCCCAAATCAACTCAGCCAAAACTGGGAACTTGGCATGCAAGGAACTACATACACAAGCTTGATTCTATCTGACCACAATACCCCATCCTGTATTAATTTAAGAGGAATTAGCAGAAGTAGTGATGTAATAGATGCAGACGAGACTATTTGTACTGAATGAACACACAGTACTTACTTCCATCTGAATATTTAATGCTGTCTTTCATTCAATTTCGTTGTACTCTTCCTCTCACAACACATTGCAACCAGTTTGACATGTTTTGCTGATGCCATTCAATGACTGTCCACTGAGAACTGGGAGTCATTCAGTGTGACCCTCATTCCAATGTTTGCACCCTGGGGAGAACCAGCTGATCTGTCCCCCGCCCTGCTCTATTGACAAATGCACTATAATTGGGAATGTTAAGAGTGTGAACTGGCATCTGATCAGTTCATATTACATTGCAATGGAATACTAAAAGGAATAAAACAGGAAGTGAAAACATTAATGGTAAGCGACGCGGCAGGTTGTTACATGAAGATATGGGTTCAACGACAAGGAAACTTAGGAGAAAGGTTCAGAGGAAATATAACTTAGGAGAGGTTACTGATCGAGGTGTTAAGATTCAGAACAGAGGTAAAAAAGCCAAGATAAGTGTACTTTACCTGAATGCTCGTAGTATTCGGAATAAGGCAAATGAGTTGATGGCGCAAATCATCGTGAATGACTATGATTTAGTGGCCATTACTGAAACATGGTTAAAGGATGGTCACGGCTGGGAGTTAAATATCCGAGGGTATCAAACTATTCGGAAGGACAGAGTGGATGGTAAGGGAGGTGGTGAAGCTCTGTTATTTAAGGATGACATCCGGGCAACAGTAAGGGATGACATCGGTGCTATGGAGGATAAGGTTGAATCCATTTGGGTGGAAATCAGGAATAGTAAGGCAAAAAAGTCACTGATAGGAGTAATCTATAGGCCACCAAATAGTAACATTATGGTGGGGCAGGCAATAAACAAAGAAATAACTGATGCATGTAGAAATGGTACAGCAGTTATCATGGGGGATTTTAATCTACATGTCGATTGGTTTAACCAGGTCGGTCAAGGCAGCCTTGAGGAGGAGTTTATAGAATGTACCTGCGATAGTTTCCTAGAACAGTATGTAATGGGACCTACGAGGGAACAAGCGGTCCTAGATCTGGTCCTGTGTAATGAGACAGGATTGATTCTGGATCTCATAGTTAGGGATCCTCTCGGAAGGAGCGATCACAATATGGTGGAATTTAAAATACAGATGGAGGGTGAGAAGGTAAAATCAAGCACTAGTGTTTTGTGCTTAAACAAAGGAGATTACAATGGGATGAGAGAAGAACTAGCGAAGGTAGACTGGGAGCAAAGACTTTATGGTGAAACAGTTGAGGAACAGTGGAGAACCTTCCAAGTGATTTTTCACAGTGCTCAGCAAAGGTTTATACCAACAAAAAGGAAGGACGGTAAAAAGAGGGAAAATCGACTGTGGATATCAAAGGAAATAAGGGAGAGTATCAAATTGAAGGAAAAAACATACAAAGTAGCAAAGATCAGTGGGAGACTAGAGGACTGGGAAATCTTTAGGGGGCAACAGAAAGCTACTAAAAAAGCTAGATTATGAGAGTAAACTTGCTCAGAATATAAAAACAGATAGTAAAAGTTTCTACAAATATATAAAACAAAAAAGAGTGGCTAAGGTAAATATTGGTCCTTTAGAGGATGAGAAGGGAGATTTAATAATGGGAGGTGAGGAAATGGCTGAGGAACTGAACAGGTTTTTTTGGGTTGGTCTTCACAGTGGAAGACACAAATAACATACCAGTGACTGATGGAAATGAGGCAATGACAGGTGAGGACCTTGAGAGGATTGTTATCACCAAGGAGGTAGTGATGGGCTAGCTAATGGGGCTAAAGGTAGACAAGTCTCCTGGACCTGATGGAATGCATCCCAGAGTGCTAAAAGAGATGGCTAGGGAAATTGCAAATGCACTAGTGATAATTTACCAAAATTCACTAGACTCTGGGGTGGTCCCGGCGGATTGGAAATTAGCAAATGTGACACCACTGTTTAAAAAAGGAGGTAGGCAGAAAGCGGGTAACTATAGGCCAGTGAGTTTAACTTTGGTAGTTGGGAAGATGCTGGAATCTATCATCAAGGAAGAAATAGCGAGGCATCTGGATGGAAATTGTCCCATTGGGCAGATGCAGCATGGGTTCATAAAGGGCAGGTCATGCCTAACTAATTTAGTGGAATTTTTTGAGGACATTACCAGTGCGGTAGATAATGGGGAGCCAATGGATGTGATATATCTGGATTTCCAGAAAGCCTTTGACAAGGTGCCACACAAAAGGTTGCTGCATAAGATAAAGATGCATGGCATTAAGGGGAAAGTAGTAGCATGGATAGAGGATTGGTTAATTAATAGAAAGCAAAGAGTGGGGATTAATGGGTGTTTCTCTGGTTGGCAATCAGTAGCTAGTGGTGTCCCTCAGGGATCAGTGTTGGGCCCACAACTGTTCACAATTTACATCGATGATTTGGAGTTGGGGACCAAGGGCAATGTGTCCAAGTTTGCAGACGACACTAAGATAAGTGGTGAAGCAAAAAGTGCAGAGGATACTGGAAGTCTGCAGAGGGATTTGGATAGGCTAAGTGAATGGGCTAGGGTCTGGCAGATGGAATACAATGTTGACAAATGTGAGGTTATCCATTTTGGTAGGAATAACAGCAAAAGGGATTATTATTTAAATGATAAAATATTAAAACATGCTGTTGTGCAGAGAGACCTGGGTGTGCTAGTGCATGAGTCGCAAAAGGTTGGTTTACAGGTGCAACAGGTGATTAAGAAGGCAAATGGAATGTTGTCCTTCATTGCTAGAGGGATAGAGTTTAAGACTAGGGAGGTTATGCTGCAATTGTATAAGGTGTTAGTGAGGCCACACCTGGAGTATTGTGTTCAGTTTTGGTCTCCTTACTTGAGAAAGGACGTACTGGCACTGGAGGGTGTGCAGAGGAGATTCACTAGGTTAATCCCAGAGCTGAAGGGGTTGGATTACTAGGAGAGGTTGAGTAGACTGGGACTGTACTCATTGGAATTTAGAAGGATGAGGGGGGATCTTATAGAAACATATAAGATTATGAAGGGAATAGTTAGGATAGATGCGGGCAGGTTGTTTCCACTGGCGGATGAAAGCAGAACTAGGGGGCATAGCCTCAAAATAAGGGGAAGTAGATTTAGGACTGAGTTTAGGAGGAACTTCTTCACCCAAAGGGTTGTGAATCTATGGAATTCCTTGCCCAGTGAAGCAGTAGAGGCTCCTTCATTAAATGTTTTTAAGATAAAGATAGATAGTTTTTTGAAGACTAAAGGGATTAAGGGTTATGGTGTTCGGGCCGGAAAGTGGAGCTGAGTCCACAAAAGATCAGCCATGATCTCATTGAATGGTGGAGCAGGCTCGAGGGGCCAGATGGCCTACTCCTGCTCCTAGTTCTTATGTTCTTATGTTCTTATACGGTGCTGTCTTTGAAATAATATGTTTGAATCTTCGAGCAGCATATCATAGAAACATAGACAATATCAACCAGGTGTTGGTCATTCGGTTCGTCGAACTTGCTCCGTCATTCAAAGTCATCAATGTACCCTAATTAATTTTTTTCCAATTAAGGAGCAATGTAGCGCGGCCAATCCACCTGCCCTGCACAGCTTTGGGTTGTGGGGGTGAGACCCACGTACACATGGGGAGAATGTGCAAACTCGACACGGACAATGACCCAGAGCCGGGACCGAACCCGGGTCCTTGCACCGTGAGGCAGCAGTGCTAACCACTGCACCACCGTGCCTCCCCCCCCCTTCCTAAATATGTTCAGCCGTCTGTGGTAGATAATTCACCACCCTCTGAATGAAGATGTTTATCCTGATCTCCGTTCTAAATGGCCTACTCTGTATTCTGAGGCTGTGACCCCTTTGTGGTAGTCACCACTAGCTGTATTATATGTATTACGGTAAGACACATATACTAGAGGTACATGGGTAAATCCCTCCCTGCTGGCTCCGCCCACTAGGCGGTGTATAAAAGTGTGTGCTTGCCGGTGCTGCAGCCAGTCTGGTTCCAGCTACAGGAGGCACCACATCTTTGCTCAATAAAGCCTCGATTATTCCACTACTCTTGTCTTTATGGTAATTGATAGTGCATCACCCTTGTTCTCGACCCCCCTGCCCCAGTCACAGGAAGGAACATGTCTGCTTCCAGTCTGTCCAGTACTGTTATTTTATATGTTTCAATTAGATCCCCAATCATTCATCCAAATTCCAGTGAATACAGGCGTAGTCAAGCCAATTTTTCCTCAAATAACAATCCTGCCATCCCAGGAATCAGTCTGGTGAACCTTCGTTGCACTCCCTCTTTGGCAAGTATATCCTTTCTTGGATAAGGAGATCAATACTGCACACAATACTCCAGGTGTGGTCTCACCAAGGCCCTGTACAGCTGTCGTAAGATATCCTTGCACCTATACTCACATTTTCTAGCAATGAAGACCAACATATTATTTGCCTTCCTTTTTTTAAATAAATTTAGAGCGCCCAATTATTTTTTTAAAAATAAATTCTGAATACCCAATTCATTTTTTCCAATTAAGGGGCAATTTTAGCGTGGTCAATCCACCTACTCTGCACATCTTTGGGTTGTGGGGGTGAAACGCCCTCACAGTTAGAGTTAGGGTTAGGGTTAGGGTTAGGGCAGCACGGTAGCATTGTGGATAGGACAATTGCTTCATAGCTCCAGGGTCCCAGGTTCGATTCCGGCTTGGGTCACTGTCTGTGCGGAGTCTGCACATCCTCCCCATGTGTGCGTGGGTTTCCTCCGGGTGCTCCGGTTTCCTCCCACAGTCCAAAGATGTGCAGGTTAGGTGGATTGGCCATGATAAATTGCCCTTAGTGTCCAAAATTGCCCTTAGTGTTGGGTGGGGTTACTGGGTTATGGGGATAGGGTGGAGGTGTAGACCTTGGGTGGGGTGCTCTTTCCAAGAGCAGGTGCAGTCTCGATGGGCTGAATGGCCTCCTTCTGCACTGTAAATTCTATGATTTTATGATAAACCCACACAAACACGGGGAGAATGTGCAAACTCCACACGGACTGTGACCCAGAGCCGGGATCGAACCTGGGACCTCGGCGCCGTGATGCAGCAGTGCTAACCACTGTGTCGCTGTGCTGCCCAGCCCAATTATTTTTTTTTCCAATTAAGGGGCAATTTAGCGTGGCCAATCCACCTAACCTGCACATCTTTGGGTTGTGGGGGCGAGACTCATTCAGACACGGGGAGAAAGTGAAAACTCCACACGGACAGTGACCCAGGGCCGGGATTCGAACCCGGGTCCTCAGCACCCTGGTCCCAGTGCTAACCACTGTGCCACGTGCCGCACTCATTTGCCTTCCTAACTGTTTGCTGTATCTGCATGCTTGCTCTCAGTAACTGGTGTACTTGGACACCTAGGTCCATTTGCACGTCAACATTTTCCAATCCATCACCAGTTACGTAATACTCTGTCATTCTGTTTCTCCGTCCGAAGTGGATTACTTCACATTTATCTGCCGCGCATTTGCCCACTCACTCCAACTTGTCTAAATCGCCTTGAAGCCCCTTATGTTCCTCCTCACCACTCATCCCCAGCAAATTTTGTACCATTGGCAAATTTGGAAATATCATCCGGAAAACCCACGATGAGGGTGTAAGAGCAGTTGATAAATTTCAGGCTGATAAGTGACAGTCATAATGGAGTGTGGTACCTAAACATGCAGCCGAGGATCTTCCTTTGTTCCGTGCTAAGTATGGGGACCTCAGCTGGAACAGTTGGCTTCCTATGACTCAGTTCAGAGCCTGTGGGATAGTAGAAGTGGGGGGGGGGGGCAGAAAAAAGTCAGAAGACCAGAAGACGTGGGAGCAGGAGGAGGCCATTCGGCCCATCGAGTCTGCTCCGCCATTCAATGAGATCATGACTGATCTGATATGATAATCCTCAACTCCACTTTCCTGCCTTATCCCCATAACCCTTGATTTCCTTATTGATTAAAAATCTGATTGTCTCAGCCTCTAGACATTTAATGATCCGGCCTCTACAGCCCGCATTGGTAACGAATTCCACAGATTCACTACCCTCTCAGAGAAGACGGGGGTGATTCTCCGAGCCCCGCGCCGGGCCGGAGAATCGCCGTAACTGCGCGACGACGCCCCGACGCCGGCGCACGATTCTCCGAGGGGGGCCTCCGATGGGGTCTGGCCCGCGATCGGGGCCCACCGATCGGCGGGCCGGCCTCTCCCCCCCCCCCGGGCCTACTTTCCTGCGCGGGTTGGCGCGGCGCCCATTTGGCGCCGGGAAGGGAGGCTGGAACGGCGTGAACCGCTCCAGCACCCTGCTGGGCCCCTGTGGGGGAACAGAATCGGTCGGACCCAGGCCCGGTTCGCGCCGTCGTGAAACGCAACGGCAATCACGACGGCGCAAACACTTGGGCTCCATTTGGGAGAATCGCCCCCAAAATTCCTCCTCATCTCTGTTTAAAATGGGCTGTCTCCTTACTCTGAGATTAGGCCTTCAGGTCCGAGATTCTCGCACAAGGGGAAACATCCTCTCAGTATCTACCCTGTCGAGCCCTCTGAGAATTCTATAGTCTCAGCAAAGTAGCCTCTCATTCTTCTAAACTCCAATGGGTACAGGACCAACCGACTCAACCTCGGTCAGCGTTGGATCCCAATCCCGATCACTATTTGTTGCGCCCAGCTGCAATGTGTTCATGTCAGCACGAGGGCAGCGACAGGATGGGCTTCAGTTATGATGACTTAGCCATTCCCAAACTCCACATCTCCCTGAACCCCACTGACGAAGCTCCTCCGTAAAGAATAAATATTTGGGATGTCCAGCATGGACCAGCCCCCGTCAGGAGAAGACAGGGGATAAAGAAAGCTCAATCTAAACACAGAACGTCACTCCAGGCAATTGTAGATGAATCCTGTTGCTGGGGGAATTTCACCAAGTGGTTGGTGGATGAGATCAGGGATATTTCCGACCTTGCTTCTCCTTGACATGTGACAACAGCTGTTTGATGTTTCAAGCAACAAAATCCCTTTGAGTGGGTGACAGAGACAGAGTAAAGTTCAAATTCCAGCCCAAAACACAGACTTTAAAAAAGATTGACAGCACAGAGCTAAAAACCGTAATAGTTATGACAGATTGTATCTGTGAAAATTATGAATAAGTTCATCCAAAAGACACAATCATTACTCTTTAGAGTTACAGAATGGTTATAGCACAGAGGGGGTCATTTAGCTCGCTGAGGCCATGCTGGATCTCTGAGGGGAAATTTCATTTGTCCCACTCCCCGACCCTTTCCCCACACTCTTGCGCTGGATGTACCTGCAACCACCCAGAGTCATTCCATTTTCTTCCCTCTTGTCCTGAAGGTGCTAATTCAAACCAGGCTATGGCGCCACCAACAAACATTCCCAGCACTTCATTGGAATGACTGTTTTCTATGTGTGAGCCCCTGCCTGTCAACAAGCTATTCAACTGTGAGGTGACCCACACTTTTAGCAGCCTTTTGGCAATGGGTGGGAGGCAAGATGGCTGGCAGAATGGCATGGGAAGACGGGCCAATTCACCAGTGGTGGGAGATTTGGCTGGGAGCCCAATTGCGTCACTTAAATGCCAATTAAGGGCCACTTCCTACCCCTGTACGCATTTTGCCCCTGTCAGAAGAGGCCCTCCATCATATAGGGTGACTGCTCTCTGAGGCCTGGTAACCTCCTAGTGGGCTCTTCTCTGGGTGTACCATGGCCCATGGAGACCCACCGCAAAAGTACCACCGGGCACCGTGACCCACATCCCTGATTGCCAGGGACTGCCCTTCTGGCCCTGGCACCTCCCAACCCTGCTCATCCATCTTGAGGGTGCCTGAACATTGTGGTGCCCTCTCCCTACAGCTTTAGCAATGGCCAATGCTGGTGGTGGCGGCACTGGCTGCAGAGCTGCCAGCCCTCTGATTGGGCTGGCAACCCAGGGGCGGGGTGGGGGGGAGAGAGCGGGAAGACCACAGTTCTCACCTGGAATATGCCTCCCTGCAAGTCGTGCCACAGGCAAATAGGTTACAATCCCAGCTGGAAAGATCCCAGAGTGAAATCTGGCATGACAGATCCTAACTTTTTATTAGAAACTGTGGAGGAAAATGAACATACGAACATAGGGACAAGGAGCAGAAGGCCATTCGGCCCCTCGAGCCTACTCCGCCATTTAGTAAGATCATGGCTGATCTGAAACTACCCTCAAATCTGCTTCCCGCCGCCGCCCCCCAATAACCTATCATTACCTTTCTTATCAAGAAACTATCTGCCTCTGCCTTCAACACATTCAAAGACTTTACTTCCACCCCCATTTCAGGAAGAGAGTTCCAAACATTCTCGACCTGCAGGGAAACAATGTCACCTCATCTCTGTTTTAAACGGCTGATCCCTTATTTTTAAACAGTGACCTCTCGTTCTAGATTCTCCTACAAAAGGAAACATCCTCTCCGCATCCACCCTGTCAAGACGCCTCAGGATTGAATATGTTTCAATCAAGTTGCCTCTTACTCTTCTAAACTCTAGTGGAAGCATAATCTCCCTACTCAGTTCCCCTCCCAATATGAAATGAAAAATGAAATGAAAATGAAAATCGCTTATTGTCACAAGTAGGCTTCAAATGAAGTTACTGTGAAAAGCCCCTAGTCGCCACATTCCGGTGCCTGTTCGGGGAGGCTGTTACGGGAATCGAACCGTGCTGCTGGCCTGCCTTGGTCTGCTTTCAAAGCCAGCGATTTAGCCCTGTGGTGACATTCTATTCAGTTTCCTAATTATTTGCTGTACCTACAGACTAATATTTGTGGCTCGTGCACAAGGGCTCCCAGATCCCTCTGCTCCTCCGCTCTGCAGTCTATCACCATTTAGATAATATGTTTCATTTTTATATTTCCTGCCAAAATGAACAATTTCTCATTTTCCCTCAATATACTCCATTTGCCATTTTTTTACCCAATCACTTAACCTATCTGTGCCCCTTTGTAGCTTCCGAATGCCCTCTTCTCGCTAAGCAGGCCTACAAGGTACGATCAAGGTAATGCAGACATTCAGGTGCAGTGAATCAAAGTAGAATATATTAAGCAGGAACGGTAAATATGCTTTCTTTTTAATTTAGAGTACCCAATTCATTTTTTCTAATTAAGGGGCAATTTAGCGTGGCCAATCCACCTACCCTGCACATCTTTTGGGTTGTGAGGGCGAAACCCACGCAGACACGGGGCGAATGTGCAAACTCCACACGGACAGTGACCCAGAGCCGGGATCGAAACTGGGACCTCGGCGCCGTGAGGCAGCAGAGCTAACCACGGTGCCACCATGCTGCCCCTATGGTAAATATGCTTAACAAAGATATTCTTATTGCCCTGAGAGTCCAGATTTTGCACAGTTGCTGATATCGCAAGTGAAATCATTACCTTGATGTTGAGCTGTGTCTCAGGAGAGTGGTCACCGTAGGAACAATGGTCACGCTGCGCCATCGATGTTGTCAATCCTTCAATATTTATCCCTTATTCCGCAAGTCCTTGAGCCACATTTGGATATTAACCCTTTCAATTGGTTCAAAGTGACATCATTCGCTTTCTATCCCCAGCTTCAAGGCTCAAGTTATGTTACCAGTAACAGAAAGCAGATGTCCTTGTACTGAACGCTATCTCTGGATGTTGCAAGAAGTTATTTTCACACACATGGGGACTTGTCATGCACATCCTGAAAGCTATCAGTACCAGCGGTGAGCGGTGTCTCTTGGGGTAAAACAGCAGAAATAAGCAAAGAACTTGTTTTAAATGATTTGCTAAATGATCATTATGTTAGTGAACGAGGGAGAGGAGTTCATGCTGAGATTTCTTAGGAGGCCTTGAATGTGTTTTTAAAGCAAAGGGGTGTTGTCTGTGTAACGCTCCAGACAAGCCGCCAGTTAACACTAATGAGCAGGACAGATCTCCCAGCAGCCCTGGCAGCCTTGCCAGGGCAAATTGCCAGCAGCCCAATCAATCACCTCTCTCTCAGCAGGCAAGTATTTAAGCTAGTGTTTAAAATGTGGATAGGCTAGGAACTCAAATTGTTAGTGCCAATTAATATAAGATCCTAAAATTAGTATCTTTTAAAAAATAAATTGAGAGTGTCCAATTCATTTTTCCAATTAAGTGGCAATTTAGCGTGGCCAATCTACCTAACCTGCACATAGAATTTATAGAATTTACAGTGCAGAAAGGAGGCCATTCGGCCCATCGAGTCTGCACCGGCTCTTGGAAAGAGCACCCTACCCAAGGTCAACACCTCCCCCCTATCCCCATAACCCAGTAACCCCACCCAACACTAAGGGCAATTTTGGACACTAAGGGCAATTCATCATGGCCAATCCACCTAACCTGCACATCTTTGGACTGTGGGAGGAAACCGGAGCACCCGGAGGAAACCCACGCAGACAAGGGGAGGATGTGCAGACTCCGCACAGACAGTGACCCAGCGGGGAATCGAACCTGGGACCCTGGAGCTGTGAAGCAATTGTGCTATCTACAATGCTACCGTGCTGCCCCAAATCTTTGGGTTGTGGGGGCGAAACCCACGCAAACACGGGGAGAATGTGCAAACTCCACACGGACAGTGACCCAGAGCCGGGATCGAACCTGGGACCTCGGCGCTATGAGACCGCAGGGCTACCCACTGAGCCACCGTGCAGCCCTGTAAAATTAGTATCTAATCAATAGCTTACACCTGGCATCTGTGTGGGACAAATTGTACCTGCCACTTATCAGCCCAAACCTGAAATTGTCCAGATTTTGCTGAATGTGGAGATTCTGTGTGCGAACTACTGGCCTCGTCGTGCCGGAATTGGAAATGGGACGCAGCCAGTAAATGCCAGGAGAGGCCTCCCCTCACCCCCCGGCCTCCCGACAGCCGTTGTGCCTCATGAGATCTAACCAGATCTAAGGGTTGGTCATGACGCTGTTTGGTATTGGTCCACACAAACTTGACCAGGTGAAATGGCACCTGGGGTCTCCCAGGTCATTGGAGGCCCCTGGGTGGTCGGGGACAGGGCAGGATGGCACCATGGCTCTTCCCTTGGCATCTGGGCACCTTGGCACTGTCGCCCTGGCACTGACAAGGTGCCCACGTGGCACTGCCACCCTGGCCAGAGTAATGCCAGATTCACCGCCCTCTGGCTGGAAAAATTCCTCCTCATCTCTGTTTTAAAGGATTGTGCCTTTAGTCTTAGATTGTGCCCTCTGGAATGCTGCTGTTTTTGGAGAATTGTCCATCCTTAAACAAACGGATGTGTGAATTCCCCAGGTGGCTGTGAATATCAATATTTAATTAGGTATGGCTTGAGTCTTAGGACCACCTGGAGCTGATACTGCCAAAGGACACATGATTGTTAATGACTTTTTAGTAGACTCCTTGTGTTCAAAATTGTAAATTATTAAGTTATAATAAAGTTTTATTAAAGTTCTCAATATCCTGGAGCATGACTCATTTCCATACTTCACATTCATTTGAAGATTTGTATCACAACTCCCTTTCGGTATAATCTCTAACAAGATAAGTCTGGTCACTTGAACTTTTCTTCATAACTTAGTCCCTCAAAGCACCCGCCCTTTTCTCAACCCCTCCTAACACAAATATACTTCTCACTTTGGGTAAGCACTCTGGAGTCTTCCTCTATCTATAGTTAGGCACGAGGAGACATTTAGTTGAACACTTCTTGAGGGAGTTGGGGAGCATCAATGATAGAACAGAATAAACACTTTCTCTGGGAGTGACATGGTGAATGTTTTCATAAGATTAATTCGGATGAAGCCATCTGTCCAGCCATTTCATATCATCTTTCCAGGATACAGACATTATCAATTGACGCCACCATACAGTCCTCTGGTGTCATAACTTATGTTTTTATAATGGAATGAATCCAATTTTCTTGTCATGTTCAGCCAGCAATCAATCCGAGTAATGATTTCAGAGTGAGTGGGAACGTCTTATATAGGGAGTTAGCCAACGCCTCCACCTTTCCCAAAACTGAGTTCATGAATGGAGAGAAAGCAAAAAGAAAGACAGCCTTGGTTAAAAAAAAAGAGAGATTGCAATATAAATGGTATCAGATGAATCGGAACATCGCACAAGACTGCAGATGGATCATGCAACCCATTGCAACAAACTTTATCAATTAAGCTAATGATCAGCTTCCAAACAGAATTTGTGCACAACACATACTGTGATTCTTTTTAGTTTACCATCATAGAATTTACAGTGCAGAAGGAGGCCATTCGGCCCATCGAGTCTGCACCGGCTCTTGGAAAGAGCACCCTACCCATGTTCAACACCTACACCCTATCCCCATAACCCAGTAACCCCACCCAACACTAAGTCCAATTTTGGACACTAAGGGCAATTTATCACGGCCAATCCACCTAACCTGCACATCTTTGGACTGTGGGAGGAAACCGGAGCACCCGGAGGAAATCCACGCATACACGGGGAGGATGTGCAGACTCCGCACAGACAGTGACCCAAGCCGGAATCGAACCTGGGACCCTGGAGCTGTGAATTGTGCTAACCACCATGCTACCGTGCTGCCCTTTCTACTTCAGTGTCGGTGTTCCCAATGTGCCAATGACACTGGTGGAGAATCAGGACATGCAAAGGTACCACTTTATCATTTGTCAATGGATATCTCTCCCCCTGATTTAATTTATGGCCTGTGTTAAAACAATAAGACTTAGACTATTCATATAATTTTAACTTCTGCTTTTTCTAGAATTTTTCTAGAATACGATATGGCTAAAATTGTGGTTTGAACATTCCAGTAGGTTGGGGAAGTTTTCTTTTTATAAATTTAGAGTACCCAATTCATATTTTTCCAATTAAGAGCCAATTTAGCGCAGCCAATCCACCTACCCTGCACATCTTTGGGTTGTGGGGGTGAAACTCACAGAAACACGGGGAGAATGTGCAAACTCCACACAGACAGTCGAACCTGGGACCTCGGCGTTGTGAGGCAGCAGAGCTAACCACTGTGCCACCGTGCTGCCCTGGGTTGAGGAAGTTTGTTGAAGGGTTCTGAACACTTGTGGCTTTCCATGACTATTTATCAATATGCTGTATGTGACTGATTCCCCCACAATTTTAATTTAGTTTGTGATGTGTTGGGTACTCTGGATCTGTGGAGACTGCGTTTACCGTAGCAGTAACATAGACAGGCTAACAACACTTGTAACAGTACAACTCTATTTTATTTAACTAAGAGCTGTTAAACATACTTGCACTGTGGGTCGACACTATGTTAGATTGACTGAAGACCTATGCCTAACCTGACCAGCTCCTGCTAGCACATGGTGGATGTTTGTGCTATTGACTGCGGGCTCTGTCTGTCTCAGAGGCTGCATCCCGAATGAGCGGGAAAACTAGTGCCCTCTGTCTTTATAGTGACCGTGCCCTAACTGGTGATTGGCTGCTGTGTTGTGTGTGTTGATTGGTCTTGCAGTGTGTCAGTCAGTGTGTGTCTCTGCACCATCATATACTGGTGTGTATATTATGACAGTTTGATCATGTACAAAGCTTTCACTCAGTGTCACTCACTTTATTATTTATTTTGCTGCAGCTCTTTTCATTTTCTTTTGTCAAGAAGCCCAGTGACTTGTGGAGATTGTAAAATTTAATGCTACAGGATGTTCCAATACTGGTTACATTGGTTCCTACCTAGCAACAAGACTGGGACCCATGGGCGGTATTTTGATCTGTTGCCCAGATCAGTTCAGTCAGTTTCAAGCAATCTGTTTGTCAAGAAGTGTCACAGACACCGGGACAGAAATAGGTCCTGTTAAGTAGGTTGGAGCAAAGAAGCAATAAAATAAGTTCTGACTTAAAGAAAGAGCTACAGACTGATTTTGTACTGTGGGCCATACTGTGTTCTCCAGGTGCTGCCTGAGGGAATGTTGTCACTCGGGGAGGTGCTGCCTGAGGGAGTGCGGACACTCGGGAGGTGCTGTCTGAGGGAGTGCTGCACTCTGGGAGGTGCTGCCTGATGCACTAAGCATCAAGAACCACAAAGACATGTGAGACTTTAACTCAGGCTTTAATATACTACATGGGAGGCTTACCCGACACAGACGACCCCAGACAGAATGGGGCCGGTCCCAGAAGAGGGTTCTTATACTAACTCCCGGGGGAGTGGCTAAGGCGGAGCTCTCCGTGGCCAGGTCGGGCTACCTACCAGTGACCGAACCTCTGCAGAGCTACAGTACAATACAGAGTATTACAGGGCCACGTTACACACAACTATTATATACTATGTACAATGGTAGGGAAGTACAGTGGTGTATCACCACACTGCCTGAGGGAGTGTTGTCACTCGGGGAGGGCTGTCTGAGGGAGTGCTGCACTCTGGGAGGGGCTGTCTGAGGGAGTGCGGTCACTCGGGGAGATGCTGTCTGAGGGAGTGCTGCACTCTGGGAGGTGCTGTCTGAGGGAGTGTTGCACTCTGGGAGGGATTGTCTGAGGGAGTGCGGTCACTCGGGGAGATGCTGTCTGAGGGAGTGTTGTACTCTGGGAGGGGCTGTCTGAGGGAGTGTTGTACTCTGGGAGGGGCTGTCTGAGGGAGTGTTGTACTCTGGGAGATGCTGTCTGAGGGAGTGTTGTACTCTGGGAGGGGCTGTCTGAGGGAGTGCGGTCACTCTGGGAGGGGCTGTCTGAGGGAGTGCGGTCACTCGGGGAGATGCTGTCTGAGGGAGTGTTGTACTCTGGGAGGGGCTGTCTGAGGGAGTGTTGTACTCTGGGAGGGGCTGTCTGGGGAGTGCGGTCACTCTGGGAGGGGCTGTCTGAGGGAGTGTTGTACTCTGGGAGGGGCTGTCTGAAGGAGTGTTGTACTCTGGGAGGGGCTGTCTGAGGGAGTGTTGTACTCTGGGAGGGGCTGTCTGAGGGAGAGTTGTACTCTGGGAGGGGCTGTCTGAGGGAGTGTTGTACTCTGGGAGGGGCTGTCTGGGGAGTGCGGTCACTCTGGGAGGGGCTGTCTGAGGGAGTGTTGTACTCTGGGAGGGGCTGTCTGAAGGAGTGTTGTACTCTGGGAGGGGCTGTCTGGGGAGTGCGGTCACTCTGGGAGGGGCTGTCTGAGGGAGTGTTGTACTCTGGGAGGGGCTGTCTGAAGGAGTGTTGTACTCTGGGAGGGGCTGTCTGGGGAGTGCGGTCACTCTGGGAGGGGCTGTCTGAGGGAGAGTTGTACTCTGGGAGGGGCTGTCTGAAGGAGTGTTGTACTCTGGGAGGGGCTGTCTGGGGAGTGCGGTCACTCTGGGAGGGGCTGTCTGAGGGAGAGTTGTACTCTGGGAGGGGCTATCTGAGGGAGTGTTGTACTCTGGGAGGGGCTGTCTGAGGGAGTGCTGTACTCTGGGAGGGGCTGTCTGAGGAGGTGTTGTCACTCGGGGAGGGGCTGTCTGAGGGAGTGTTGTCACTCGGGGAGGGGCTGTCTGAGGGAGTGCGGTAACGCGGGGAGGTGCTGTGTGAGGGAGTGTTGTGCTCTGGGAGGGGCTGTCTGAGGGAGTGTTGTACTCTGGGAGGGGCTGTCTGAGGGAGTGTTGTACTCTGGGAGGGGCTGTCTGAGGGAGTGTTGTACTCTGGGAGGGGCTGTCTGAGGGAGTGTTGTACTCTGGGAGGGGCTGTCTGAGGGAGTGTTGTACTCTGGGAGGGGCTGTCTGAGGGAGTGCGGTCACTCGGGGAGATGCTGTCTGAGGGAGTGTTGTACCCTGGGAGGGGCTGTCTGAGGGAGTGCTGCACTCTGGGAGGGGCTGTCTGAGGGAGTGCGGTCACTCGGGGAGATGCTGTCTGAGGGAGTGTTGTACTCTGGGAGGGGCTGTCTGAGGGGGTGTTGTACTCTGGGAGGGGCTGTCTGAGGGAGTGCGGTCACTCTGGGAGGGGCTGTCTGAGGGAGTGTTGTACTCTGGGAGGGGCTGTCTGAGGGAGTGCGGTCACTCTGGGAGGGGCTGTCTGAGGGAGTGTTGTACTCTGGGAGGGGCTGTCTGAGGGAGTGTTGTCACTCGGGGAGGGGCTGTCTGAGGGAGTGTTGTACTCTGGGAGGGGCTGTCTGAGGGAGTGTTGTACTCTGGGAGGGGCTGTCTGAGGGAGTGCGGTCACTCTGGGAGGGGCTGTCTGAGGGAGTGTTGTACTCTGGGAGGGGCTGTCTGAGGGAGTGCTGTTATCTTGATCTTTCAGAATAGATGATAATCGAGTCCTTGTTTACCCTTCCAAACAAGTGTAACTATCCCATGGGGGGGGGGGGTCACATGGTGTTAAAGTGGGAGCTTCGGCTCTGCTCATCTTGTAAGCTTTTAAAAATCCGTGTGCACGTTTTGTTTCTGTCTTTTCACGGTTTGCATAATTTTTACTCTGTTCCGAGATTTGTTGGTCAGTGTCTGGGCATTATTGAGTGATCCCTGGCGGCTGGCAGGAGTTGTGGTGGGGCCTTGTCTTCAGTGGAGCAGCTGCATTAGGAGGCCTCCGGCCCTGACGGTGTGGGGTACGCTGACGGATAATGGCTGCTTATGATGATATGAATCCATCTGAGTGGCTTGGCACTGCAGTGCGGGTCTCCAAAGTCCATTTTCAAGAGTTGCGAGATTTTTTATGGAGCTTTTGGAGGCACACAAGGAGGTTGTTCTTGCTGCAGAGACAGCACTGTCGATGGAGCATGTTTAATCCTGTCTCCGAGGCCCGGTGTGTGATTGTCCTCCTGGCCCACTGGTCCTTTTTGTCCTGTTCCTGGTGTCAATCGAGAGGAGGGGTTGGAGATGGCTGGGCTGGCCGGGTCACCTCCCAAGTTAATAATTTGGGTGTGATGTGCTGCACTGTAGACTATCCGGAATTAAATTTATATCATGTTATTTGGGATTTGTGCATTGTCTCTTTGTCCCAATGTATCATTGATGGGAGGATGTGCAGAGCTGGAGCAGGTTGAGGGAGGTGTTGGCAGGATTCGTTCTGTCCTCGCTATGTTCAAGGAAGGTTCCCCCCACACCTCAGTGTGAGTTAGAATCCCTGCAGTGCAGAAGGAGGCCATTCAGCCCATTAAGTTTGCACCAACCCTCCGAAAGAGCACCCAACCAGGCCCACGCCCCCAGAATTCAGTAACCCCACCTATTCTTTTGGACACTAAGGAGGCAATTTAGGATGGCCAATCCACCTAAACTGGACCATGGGAGTGTAGCCACCTGAGTTGGCCACTTCCCGACTTAAAATGGAGAACCGCAAAGGCTGAAGGGAAATTCAGCCAACACAGGCAAAGACTAGCAAATACAGAAATCATGTATATTGAAACTTGCAAAACAACCAGACAGCACGGAACCCAGCAGCCACCTGCATAGTAATACAGCAGCCATCTGCATAGTAATGAGCGATTCCCAGGCACAATGGCAACAGTTAAGGTAAACAAAGCCAAGCCAGACCCCTCGGCGCCAGCAGGAGCCAAGACAAAGGAAGGCCAACGGACACTTAGGGACCACCCAGCGATCAGGGAACCGCTCCAGCATTGGACAAATCCATCCAAGTGATCGGAAAGCAGTCCAATCACTTGGAACCAGGTATGGGGTCCGCCCCGAAGGGCAGGAAGCCCCTGGGGACTATAAAGTAAAGTAAAGCCCCCAAGTTCAAATTGTCCTTCTTTGGCAGCTTGAACCAACCCTTGACAGTGATCTGCCTCGCTGCCTCCAACCAAGTAAGTCTCAAGTCAACGCTCGCTACAAGATAGGCGCTCTTAGCTACAAGTCCATACCAGCTTTTGAATCCTGCAGACTCAGGACCTGAACGAAAGGCCATTTGTTCCCCTGACCTGGTGGGCCAGTCCGAAGCTAAGTATAGGCCTTTTAGTGATAGGAATAGCCTAAAAAGTAGAGTTTATGCATGAGTAGTGATTTACTGTGTGTAATAAATGTGCTTTGATTTGAATCTTACTAATTGGTGTGTTGAGTTAATGATCATTACTTGAACTTGAACCTCGTGGGGGTATCATAAAGATACCTGGCGACTCTAGAGCAGAGGTTAAACAAACAGAGCAAATTACGAATTAAGAGCCAACCAAAAGTTAGCAACAGGAGAAAACCGGAGCACCCAGTGGAAACCCACGCAGACATGGGGAGAACATAGAAACTCCACACAGACAGTCATCTGAGGCCAGAATCTAACCCGGGTCCCTGGCGCTGTGAAGCAGCAGTGCTAACCACTTTGCCACTGTGCAACCCATAGTTAGTCTCTATTTTTGTTTAGCATCTTTCCTTTTTCAGGCCCAGGCGGACAGTGTGTTGTCCTGTTGAGAACTGGGACTTGAGTGGCTCCCCTTAAGGATGAGTCAGTCATTTCTCCTGATATGTGTCTCCCTCTCTGACTTCTGAGTGTGATGATAATCCTTGGGGCTTAGTTCTCCTGAGATTGCATTTGGTGACGGCGCCGGGTTAGGCCAAACTCGGCTCCGGGATCAGTGACCAGTGTCCTCCTTTCTATGAGAGACCCTGGGTTGTGATTTGATGCTCGGTAGTTTGCTAGCCTCCCCTTACCATCCTGCAGTTATATCAGGGCTGCCTGTTGTGGCCTGGGCCTGCAGAAGGCTTTAATTATCGCTGTGAGCGTTAGTCGATTTCCTCTTTAGTTCTGGGGTTCCTGAGATATTGTTTTGATCCTCCTAACGCTTTGTGTTGTGGCTATGGTTAAGATGTAGGTCTGTGATGGTGGCTGAATCCTGTTCTGGTACAGACGGGTCTTGTATCCGTGATGGGACTACATTGGGGATTTTGTCCCTGTTTTACCCGGTCTTAATGGGCAGCGCGGTAGCATTCTTGATAGCACAATTGCTTCACAGCTTCAGGGTCCCAGGTTCGATTTCGGCTTGGGTCACTGTGCGGAGTCTGCACATCCTCCCCGTGTCTGCGTGGGTTTCCTCCGGGTTAGGTGGATTGGCCGTGATAAATTGCCCTTAGTGTCCAAAATTGCCCTTAGTGTTGGGTGGGGTTGCTGGGTTGTGGGGATAGGGTGGAGATGTTGACCTTGGGTGGGGTGCTCTTTCCGGGAGCCGGTGCAGACTCGATGGGCCGAATGGCCTCCTTCTGCACTGTAAATTCTATGATAATCTATGATTAATCTGGGACAAAGATTCGGCACAACATCGTGGGCCGAAGGGCCTGTTCTGTGCTGTATTTTTCTATGTTCTATGTTCTATTCTTGTATTGATTATTGTTGGGCTCTGTACCTGTTGGATATTGTTACAATGGCTATTCTTGTTTTGTTTTTCTCTGTTAGATGCGATTTCTATAAGAATTGAAAACTCCAATAAAAAGACTTTTAAAAACATAACCTCCATGGCAATAAAACAATGGAGCAGAAGAATTGTTCTTGGCGATCTAACAGATGGAGTACTACCCTTTTGATAAAACCCCCACCATCTTCAAGCTTTTGTAAAACTCAAGTTTGATTCCAGTTAATCACTACAATGTCATTCGCCCCACATCCTCTTCTACCCTATTTAAATCTGGCACAGTCCTGGATTAATAGTCTTCAATCTTCATTCATGAAATGAAATGAAATGGAAAAAAAAAAGAAGTGTGTGTACCCGGCCAAGGGAATCGAGCCACAAGTAGGGAACATTTTCAATGCTTCAGTAGGGTGAAGTGAGGCGGGGAAGCGCCCCATAGGTCGATAGTCACAGGCTTTTTGTTAGCACATCCCAATTACCAAAGCGACTGCAAGGATTCGAGAAGATAATCACCTTCCAAAGGACAACCAGGAATGGGTAATAAATACTGACCTTGGAGGTGACCGCAGCCCAAGAATTAATGTATATTTTTAAAATGCATAAAATAACCAATGCATATTACATTTTAAAAAAAAATTTAGAGTACCTAGAGTAAATTTAGAGTAGGGCAGCATGGTAGCATTGTGGATAGCACAAATGCTTCACAGCTCCAGGGTCCCAGGTTCGATTCTGGCTTGGGTCACTGTCTGTGCGGAGTCTGCACATCCTCCCCGTGTGTGCGTGGGTTTCCTCCGGGTGCTCCGGTTTCCTCCCACAGTCCAAAGATGTGCGGGTTAGGTGGATTGGCCATGCTAAAATTGCCCATAGTGTCCAAAATTGCCCTTAGTGTTGGGTGGGGTTACTGGGGTATGGGGATAGGGTGGAGGTGTGGACCTTGGGTGGGGTGCTCTTTCCAAGAGCCGGTGCAGACTCGATGGGCCGAATGGCCTCCTTCTGCACTGTAAATTCTATGATTCTATGATACCCAATTATCTTTTCCAATGAAGGGGCAATTTAGCCTGGCCAATCCACCTACACTGCACATTTTTGGGTTGTGGGGGTGAAACCCACACAAACACGGAGAGAATGTGCAAACTCCACACGGACGGTGACCCAGGGCCGGGATTCGAACCCGAGTCCTCAGCGCCGTAGGTAGCAATGCTAACCACTGTACCACCGTGCTGTCTATGCATCTTACATTTGACACGTACAATAAATGGGCCAACCCTGAACCAGATAAAAAAAAACCAAAGAAATCAATTGGGTACCATTCAGTTTACCCTGGGCAGCATTACATTCTTGCTGAGAAGTACAGGTTTTTGAAGCAGTAAAATAGGTTGTAAAAATAAGCACAGCACCATGAGTTGCTTTGCTTGTCTAGACATCATAATCTCATTTGCTGAACGTTTACAAGAAGCATTTAAAACTTACGACTGCAGGAATGGAGGAATGATCTCGGGATCAGCAGCTGGGCACAAACGTTATTGGTAATGTTCTCAAATGATTGAGCCAGGATTATTCTTTATGATGTGCTACAGGCGCCAATCATTAATGTTGTCCCCCCCAGTGCCCGTCTGCTAAAAACAAGCAGATCCAGGGTAGGAAACTGAGGGAAAGTGGAGCGGCAGGAGGCAGTGGGAGATGAGGAGTTCTTCTTGCTCCTGTCAGCCTCAGAGTCGGGCTAACACTATGAATTGATTTAAAGTTTTAAAGTTGAACTCTTGAGTAATTATTATGTGTGATTCTTCCTTGGGCAACACGGTGGAGCAGTGGGTTAGCCCTGCTGCCTCATGGCGCCAAGGTCCCAGGTTCATTCCCGGCACTGGGTCACTGTCCATCTGGAGTTTGCACATTCTCCCCGTGTCTGCATGGATCTCACCCCCACAACCCAAAAATGTGCAGGGTAGGTGGATTGGCCAGGCTAAATTGGCCCTTAATTGGAAAAAATGAATTAGGTACTCTAAATTTATTATTAAAAAAAGTATGATTGTTCCAATTCTGGCCCTTTTGTGCATCCCCGATTTTCTTTGCTCCATCATTGGAGGCGCAGGGTTCGGGAGAGGGATGTAGCACCGTCAATATGACGCGAGGCAGGTTGAGGTAATGTCAATTGAAGGCTTTATTAAGCAGAACTTTATCCCCAGCAGCGTGGTTACAGAATGCAGCTGCTGAGGGAAATGGAGGGAAAAACTGGGTTATACCGGCATTTCTGGGTGGAGTCCAGTAGGTGGCAGATCCTATCAGGACCTGGCATCCCTCCACCAATAGCCTGTCGACACGTGGTGTACCGTATTACCCCTAATACATACCACCACATTCACCCCTTGTTGAAAAAAACCCGGCGGGATGGTGGTTCGCATGGTGGTAGGGGTTTACAGAGTCGGTACTATGCCGTAACTTTGAACAAAACACAAATTTATCGCTTCAACTGCGTCAACGGGCCAAACAGGGTCGGCATGATGCCATAACTATAACAAGACACAATAACTGAAAACTGGGCCAACGGGCCAAACAGGGTCGGCATGATCCATAACTATAACAAGACACAATAACTGAAAACGTTGAGAGTTAAAGTGATTCGATGAGCCGGATGGGCGCCCTGGTCGTCCTTTCCGATCATCTCGGGCGTGGTGGTGATGGCGCTGGCTCGAGTCCCGTCGACTCTGGGAGCGTAGCGCTGTCCCCTGTGTCCTTACTCCTGGGTGGGTCTGGGAGGAGAACCGAACCCCCCGGGAAGGGGGCGGCTGCGGGATGAACCGGCGGGAGTGAGGAGGTGGTGATTGGCGTTGGGGGGGTGTGGGTAGCTCCAGCGGGCGCCAGAACTCGCAGGGAGACCGTGTCCTGTCGGCCATCGGGGTACTCCACGTAGGCGTATTGCAGGTTGGCGTGAAGGAGATGCACCCGTTCCACCAACGGATCTGACTTGTGCGCCCGCACATGTTTCTGGAGCAGAATGGGTCCCGGAGCTGCTAGCCAGGTCGGAAGTGGTGTTCCAGAGGAGGACTTCCTAGGAAAGAGGAGGAGGCGCTCGTGAGGCGTTTGATTCGTGGTGGTGCACAACAGGGACCGGATAGAGTGAAGGGCATCCGGGAGGACTTCCTGCCAGCGGGAAATTGGGAGGCTCCTAGACCGGAGGGCCAGCAGGACAGCCTTCCAGACCGCTCCATTCTCCCTTTCTACCTGCCCGTTCCCCCGGGGGTTGTAACTGGTCATCCTGCTCGAGGCTATGCCCCTGCTGAGCAGGAATTGACGCAGTTCGTCACTCATAAAGGAGGACCCCCTGTCGCTATGGATATAGTCGGGGAAACCGAACAGTGTAAAAATGGTACCGAGGGCTTTAATGACCGTGGACGCTGTCATGTCGGGGCAGGGGATGGCGAAAGGGAAACGGGAGTATTCGTCAACAACGTTCAGGAAGTACGCGTTGCGATCGGTGGAGGGGAGGGGGCCTTTGAAATCCAAACTGAGACGTTCAAAGGGTCGAGAGGCCTTAACCAGGTGCGCTCTATCTGGCCTGAAAAAGTGCAGTTTGCACTTAGCGCAGCTCTGGCAGTTTCTGGTGACTGTTCGGACGTCCTCGACGGAGTAAGGGAGGTTGCGGGCCTTAAGGAAGTGGTAGAAACGAGTGACCCCCGGGTGGCAGAGGTCTCGTGGAGGGCTTGTAGACGGTCCACTTGTACATTGGCACATGTGCCGCGAGATAGGGCATCGGATGGCTCGTTCAGCTTTCCGGGACGATACAAGATCTCATAATTGAAGGTGGAGAGTTCGATCCTCCACCGCAAGATCTTGTCGTTCTTGATCTTGCCCCACTGTGCATTATCGAACATGAAGGCAACCGACCGTTGGTCAGTGAGGAGAGTGAATCTCCTACCGGCCAGGTAATGCCTCCAGTGTCGCACAGCTTCCACTATTGCTTGTGCCTCCTTTTCCACTGAGGAGTGGCGGATTTCTGAAGCGTGGAGGGTTCGGGAGAAGAAGGCCACGGGTCTGCCTGCTTGGTTGAGGGTGGCCGCCAGAGCTACATCCGATGCATCGCTCTCGACCTGGAAGGGGAGGGACTCGTCGATGGCATGCATCGTGGCCTTTGCGATATCCGTTTTGAAGCGGCTAAAAGCCTGGCATGCCTCTGTCGTCAGGGGAAAAGTAGTGGACTGGATTAGTGCACGGGCCTTGTCTGCGTACTGGGGGACCCACTGGGCGTAATAAGAAAAGAAGCCCAGGCAACGTTTCAGGGCTTTGGCACAGTGGGGGAGAGGGAACTCCATGAGGGGGCGCATGCATTCAGGGTCGGGGCCTATCACTCCATTACCCACTACGTAGCCCAGGATGGCTAGACAATCGGTGCGGAACACGCATTTTTCTTTGTTGTAAGTGAGGTTCAGGGCGTGAGCGGTCTGGAGGAATGTTTGGAGATTGGCGTCGTGGTCCTGCTGGTCGTGGCCGCAGATGGTGACGTTGTCGAGATACGGGAACGTGGCCCGTAAACCGTGCTGGTCAACCATTCGGTCCATCTCTCGTTGGAAGACCGAGACTCCGTTCGTGACGCCGAATGGAACCCTTAAAAAGTGGTATAACCGCCCGTCTGCTTCGAAGGCAGTATAGTTGCGGTCACCGGGACGGATGGGGAGCTGGTGGTAGGCGGACTTGAGGTCCACAGTGGAAAAGACCTTGTACTGTGCAATCCGATTGACCATGTTGGATATGCGGGGGAGAGGGTACGCATCTCGCTGAGTGTACCTGTTGATGGTCTGACTATAGTCGATGACCATCCTCTGTTTTTCCCCAGTCTTAACAACTACCACCTGGGCTCTCCAGGGACTGTTGCTAGCCTGGATGATGCCTTCCTTCAGCAGCCTCTGGACTTCGGACCGGATAAATGCTCGGTCCTGGGCGCTGTACCATCTGCCCCTTGTGGCGACGGGTTTGCAATCCGGGGTGAGGTTCGCAAACAACGAAGGCGGTTCAACCTTGAGGGTCGCAAGGCCGCAGACAGTCAGTGGGGGTATAGGGCCGCCAAATTTAAATGTTAAACTCTGGAGGTTGCATTGGAAGTCCAACCCTAGGACTGTGGGCGCACAGAGATGGGGGAGGACATACAGCCGGTAATTTCGGAACTCCCTCCCCAGCACCGTTAGGTTAGCGATGCAGAACCCCGTGATCTGAACGGAGTGGGATCCCGCTGCCAGGAAAATTTTCTGGGTGCTTGGCCGAATTACGAGGGAACAGCGCCTTACCGTGTCCGGATGAATGAAGCTCTCCATGCTCCCAGAGTCGATAAGACACGGTGTCTCGTAGCCATTCACTAGGACTGCAGTGGTTGCAGTCTGGAGCGTCCGGGGTCGCGACTGGTCGAGCGTCGTCGAAGCCAGACGTGGTTGTTGAAGTTGAGCATCGTAATCAGGCAGTATGTGGCCGTCTGTGTCGGGGTCCTTCAGCCAAGATGGCGGCGTCCACGGATCGAGCGCGGTCGGGGGTGGACAAAATGGCGGCGCCCATCTCTCCCTCGTAGTGTCCGGGGTCCGTTGGTCGCACGTGGATCGCTGGGGGTGCTGGGTCTGTGGTCCCGTTTCTTCCCCGGAGATAGCGGCGACCCCGCGGGACTTGCACACCGTCGCGTAGTGGCCCTTCTTCCCGCAGCTTTTGCAGGTAGCCGCGCGGGCCGGGCAGCGCAGCCGAGGGTGTTTCGGCTGGCCGCAAAAATAGCAGCGGGTCCCCCCCGGTTGGTCTGGTGTTTTGGCCGCGCAGGTTTGCGGGGGTGGGGGGGGTGTCGGAGAGTCGACCGCAGCGGGGGTCCACGGAGCCCAAGGGGCTGTAGTGCGGTCGGGGGCGTAGGCGCGGGCGTTACGCGAGGCCACATCGAGGGATGCCCGAGCTTCTGTAAGTCCCAGAGATTCTTTCTCGAGAAGCCTCTGGCGGATCTGGGAAGAGGCCAAACCTGCCACATACGCATCGCGGACCAGGAGCTCTGTGTGTTCACTCGCTGTTACCGCCGGGCAGTTGCAGTTTCGACCCAGGATCTGCAGGGCGTTATAAAACTCCTCCAGCGATTCCCCTGGAAATTGCCGTCGTGTGGCGAGCTGGTAGCGAGCAAAAACCTGGTTGGTGGGCCGGATGTAGATATCCTTCAGCGCGGCGATGGCACCAGTGAAACCGTCCTCGCCCTCGATAAGGGAGTAGACGTCAGGACTCACCCTGGAATAGAGGACCTGCATCTTTTGTTCGTCTGTCGGTGTGCCGGGGGCCGTTCGGAGGTAGCCCTCAAAGCATGCCAGCCAGTGCTTGAAAATAGATGTTGAGTTAGCTGCTTGGGGTGCGATGCGCAGGCACGCCGGGGTGATTCGGAGCTCCATGTTCCCACGTCGTTTTCTTCAATTTAAATTCTGCTTAATAAATTGTAGCACCGTCAATATGACGCGAGGCAGGTTGAGGTAATGTCAATTGAAGGCTTTATTAAGCAGTACTTTATCCCCAGCAGCGTGGTTACAGAATGCAGCTGCTGAGGGAAATGGAGGGAAAAGCTGGGTTCTTATACCGGCATTTCTGGGTGGAGTCCAGTAGGTGGCAGATCCTATCAGGACCTGGCATCCCTCCACCAATAGCCTGTTGACACGTGGTGTACCGTATTACCCCTAATACATACCACCACAAGGGAGAAAGCAAACAAGGGAGCAAGAGAAAATAGGAGCAGAAAGGTGGAGAATGGAAGCAGAGAGTCAGGGTGCTGGAGAGGGAGGGAGAGTTGATGTGCAGCAAAAAGCATTGGAGAGCAGCAGAGAGTCTCGGGGAGAGGGGGAGAGTCTCGGGGAGAGGGGGAGAATCTTGGGAGTAGGAGAGAATCTCGGGGAGTGGGAGAGAGTCTCGGGGAGAGTTTCGGGGAGAGGGGGAGAGACTCGGAGAGAGGGAGAGAGTCTCGGAGAGTGGGAAAGAATCTCGGGGAGAGGGAGAGAGTCTCGGGGAGAGGGAGAGATTCTCGGGGAGTGGGAGAGAGTCTTGGGGAGTGGGAGAGAGTCACGGGGAGAGGGAGAGAGTCTCAGGTAGAGGGAGAGAGTCTCGGAGAGAGGGAGAGTGTCTCGGGGAGTGGGAGAGAGTCTCGGGGAGAGGGAGAGAGTCTCGGGGAGTGGGACAGAGTCACGGGGAGAGGGAGAGAGTCTCAGGGAGAGGGAGAGAGTCTCGGGGAGAGGGAGAGAATCTCGGCGATAGGGAGAGAATCTCGGGGAGAGGGAGAGAGTCTCGGAGAGAGGGAGAGAGTCTCGGAGAGAGGTAGAGAGTCTCGGGGAGAGGGAGAGAGTCTCGGGAGAGGGAGAGAGTCTCGGGGAGAGGGAGAGAGTCTCGGGGAGAGGGAGAGAGTCTCGGGGAGAGGGAGAGAGCCTCGGGGAGAGGGAGAGAATCTCGGGGAGAGGGAGAGAGTCTCGGGGAGTGGGAGACAGTCTCGGGGAGAGGGAGAGAGTCTCGGAGAGAGGTAGAGAGTCTCGGGTAGAGGGAGAGAGTCTCGGGGAGAGGGAGAGAGTCTCGGGAGTGGGAGAGTGTCTCGGGGAGAGAGACTCGGGGAGTGGGAGAGAGTCTCGGGGAGTGGGAGAGAGTCTCGGGGAGTGGGAGAGAGTCTCAGTGAGAGGGAGAGAGTCTCGGGGAGAGGAAGAGAGTCTCGGGGAGAGGGAGAGAGTCTCAGGGAGAGGGGGAGAGTCTCGGGGAGAGGGGGGAGTCTCGGGGAGAGTGAGAGAGTCTCGGGGTGAGGGAGAGAATCTCGGGGAGAGGGACAGAGTCTCGGGGAGAGGGAGAGAGTCTCGGGGAGAGGGGGGAGTCACGGGGAGAGGGAGAGAGTCTCGGGGAGAGGGAGAGAGACTCGGAGAGATGGAGTGAGTCTCGGGGAGAGGGAGAGAGTCTCGGGGAGTGGGGGAGAGTCTCGGGGAGTGGGAGAGAGTCTCGGGGAGAGGGAGAGAGTCTCAGGGAGTGGGAGAGAGTCTCGGGGAGAGGGAGAGAGTCTCGGAGAGAGGGAGTGAGTCTCGGGGAGAGGGAGAGAGTCTCCAGGAGAGGGAGAGAGTCTCAGGGAGAGAGGAAGAGTCTCGGGGAGAGGGGGGAGTCTCGGGGAGAGGGACAGAGTCTCGGGGAGAGGGAGAGAGTCTCGGGGAGAGGGAGAGAGTCTCGGGAGAGAGAGAGAGTCTCGGGAAGAGGGGGGGAGTCACGGAGAGAGGGAGAGAGTCTCGGGGAGAGAGAGAGAGTCTCAGGGAGAGGGAGAGAGTCTCGGGGAGAGGGAGAGAGTCACGGGGAGAGTGTGAGAGTCTCGGGGAGTGGGGGAGAGTCTCGGGGAGTGGGAGAGAGTCTCGGGGAGAGGGAGAGGGTCTCAGGGAGTGGGAGAGAGTCTCGGGGAGAGGGAGAGAGTCTCGGGGAGAGGGAGAGAGTATCGGGGAGAGGGAGAGAATCTCGGGGAGAGGGAGAGAGTCTCGGGGAGAGGGAGAGAGTCTCGGGGAGAGGTGAAGAGTCTCGGGGAGAGGGGGGCGTCTCGGGGAGAGGGAGAGAGTCTCGGGGAGAGGGAGAGAGTCTCGGGGAGAGGGAGAGAATCTCAGGGAGAGGGAGAGAGTCTCGGGGAGTGGGAGAGAGTCTCGGGGAGAGGGAGAGAGTCTCGGGGAGAAGGAGAGAATCTCGAGGAGAGGGAGAGAGTCTCGGGGAGAGGGACAGAGTCTATTGGGAGAGAGTCTCGGGGAGAGGGAGAGAATCTCGGGGAGAAGGAGAGAGTCTCGGGGAGAGGGAGAGAGTCTCGGGGAGAGGGAGAGAGTCTCGGGGAGTGGGGGAGAGACTCGGGGAGTGGGAGAGAGTCTCGGGGAGAGGGAGAGTCTCAGGGAGAGGCAGTTGTGTCTTGGGGAGAGGAAGAGAGTCTCGGGGCAAGGGGAAGAGTCTCGGGGAGAGGGGAAGAGTCTCGGGGAGAGGGGGGCGTCTCGGGTAGAGGGAGAGAGTCTCGGGGAGACGGAGAGAGTCTCGGGGAGAGGGAGAGAGTCTCGGGGAGGGGGAGAGAGTCTCGGGGAGAGGGAGAGAGTCTCGGGGAATGGGAGAGAGTCTCGGGGAATGGGAGAGAGTCTCGGGGAGTGGGAGAGAGTCTCGGGGAGAGGGGAAGAGTCTCGGGTGAGGGAGAGAGTCTCGGAGAGAGGGAGAGAGTCTCGGAGAGAGGTAGAGAGTCTTGGGGATAGGGAGAGAGTCTCGGGAGAGGGAGAGTGTCTCGGGGAGAGGGTGAGAGACTCGGGGAGAGGGAGAGAATCTCGGTGAGTGGCAGAGAGTCTCGGGTAGTGGGAGAGAGTCTCAGGGAGAGGGAGAGAGTCTCGGGGAGTGGGAGAGAGTCTCGGGGAGAGGGAGAGAATCTCGGGGAGAGGGAGAGAGTCTCGGGGAGAGGGAGAGCGTCTCAGGGAGAGGGAGAGAATCTCGGGGAGTGGGAGAGTCTCGGGGAGTGGGAGAGAGTCTCTGGGAGAGGGAGAGAGTCTCGGGGAGTGGGAGAGAGTCTCGGGGAGAGGGAGAGAGTCTCGGGGAGAGGGAGAGAGTCTCGGGGAGAGGGCGAGAGTCTCGGGGAGTGGGAGAGAGTCTCGTGGTGAGGGAGAGAGTCTCGGGGAGAGGGACAGAGTCTAGGGGAGAGGGAGAGAATCTCGGGGAGAGGGAGAGAGTCTCGGGAGTGGGAGAGAGTCTCGGGGAGAGGGAGAGAGTCTCGGGGAGAGGGGGAGAGTCTCGGGAGAGGGAGAGAGTCTCGGAGAGAGGGAGAGAGTCTCGGGGAGAGGGAGAGAGTCTCGGGGAGAGGGAGAGAGTCTTGGGAGAGGGGGAGTGTCTCGGGGAGAGGGAGAGAGACTCGGGGAGAGGGAGAGAATCTCGGGGAGTGGCAGAGAGTCTTGGGGAGTGGGAGAGAGTCTCAGGGAGAGGGAGAGAGTCTCGGGGAGTGGGAGAGAGTCTCGGGGAGAGGGAGAGAGTCTCGGGGAGTGGGAGAGAGTCTCGGGGAGAGGGAGAGAGTCTCGGGGAGAGGGAGAGAGTCTCGGGGAGAGGGAGAGAGTCTCGGGGAGTGGGAGAGAGTCTCGGGGAGAGGGAGAGAGTCTCGGGAAGAGGAAAAGAGTCTCGGGGAGAGGGAGAGAGTCTATTGGGAGAGGGAGATAGTCTCGGGGAGAGGGAGAGAGTCTCGGGAAGAGGGAGAGAGTCTCGGGGAGTGGGAGAGAATCTCGGGGAGAGGGAGAGAGTCTCGGGGAGTGGGAGAGAATCTCGGGGAGAGGGAGAGAGTCTCGGGGAGTGGGAGAGAGTCTCGGGGAGAGGGAGAACGTATCGGGGAGAGGGAGAGAATCTCGGGAAGAAGGAGAGAGTCTCGGAGAGAGGAAGAGAGTCTCGGGGAGAGGGAGAGAGTCTCGGGAAGAGGGAGAGAGTCTCGGGGAGTGGGAGAGAATCTCGGGGAGAGGGAGAGAGTCTCGGGGAGTGGGAGAGAGTCTCGGGGAGAGGGAGAACGTATCGGGGAGAGGGAGAGAATCTCGGGGAGAAGGAGAGAGTCTCGGAGAGAGGGAGAGAGTCTCGGGGAGATGGAGAGAATCTCGGGGAGAGGGAGAGAGTCTCGGGGAGAGGGGAAGAGTCTCGGGGAGAGGGGGGCGTCTCTGGGAGAGGGAGAGAGTCTCGGGGAGAGGGAGAGAGTCTCGGGGAGAGGGAGAGAGTCTCGGGGAGAGGGAGAGAATCTCAGGGAGAGGGAGAGAGTCTCGGGGAGTGGGAGAGAGTCTCGGGGAGAGGGAGAGAGTCTCGGGGAGAGGGAGAGAGTCTCGGGGAGAGGGAGAGAGTCTCGGGGAGAGATAGAGAGAGTCTATTGGGAGAGAGTCTCGGGGAGAGGGAGAGAGTCTTGGGAAGAGGGAGAGAGTCTCGGGGAGTGGTAGAGAGTCTCGGGGAGAGGGAGAGAATCTCGCGGAGAAGGAGAGAGTCTCGGGGAGAGGGAGAGAGTCTCGGGGAGAGGGAGAGAGTCTCGGGGAGTGGGGGAGAGTCTCGGGGAGTGGGAGAGAGTCTCGGGGAGAGGGAGAGTCTCAGGGAGAGGGAGTTGTGTCTTGGGGAGAGGAAGAGAGTCTCGGGGCGAGGGGAAGAGTCTCGGGGAGAGGGGAAGAGTCTCGGGGAGAGGGGGGCGTCTCGGGTGGAGGGAGAGAGTCTCGGGGAGACGGAGAGAGTCTCGGGGAGAGGGAGAGAGTCTCGGGGAGAGGGAGAGAGTCTCGGGGAGAGGGAGAGAGTCTCGGGGAGAGGGAGAGAATCTCGGGGAGAGGGAGAGAGTCTCGGGGAATGGGAGAGAGTCTCGCGGAGTGGGAGAGAGTCTCGGGGAGAGGGGAAGGGTCTCGGGTGAGGGAGAGAGTCCCGGAGAGAGGGCGAGAGTCTCGGAGAGAGGTAGAGAGTCTTGGGGAGAGGTAGAGAGTCTCGGGAGAGGGAGAGTGTCTCGGGGAGAGGGTGAGAGACTCGGGGAGAGGGAGAGAATCTCGGTGAGTGGCAGAGAGTCTCGGGGAGTGGGAGAGAGTCTCAGGGAGAGGGAGAGAGTCTCGGGGAGTGGGAGAGAGTCTCGGAGAGAGGAAGAGAGTCTCGGGGAGAGGGAGAGAGTCTCGGGAAGAGGGAGAGAGTCTCGGGGAGTGGGAGAGAATCTCGGGGAGAGGGAGAGAGTCTCGGGGAGTGGGAGAGAGTCTCGGGGAGAGGGAGAACGTATCGGGGAGAGGGAGAGAATCTCGGGGAGAAGGAGAGAGTCTCGGAGAGAGGGAGAGAGTCTCGGGGAGATGGAGAGAATCTCGGGGAGAGGGAGAGAGTCTCGGGGAGAGGGGAAGAGTCTCGGGGAGAGGGGGGCGTCTCGGGGAGAGGGAGAGAGTCTCGGGGAGAGGGAGAGAGTCTCGGGGAGAGGGAGAGAGTCTCGGGGAGAGGGAGAGAATCTCAGGGAGAGGGAGAGAGTCTCGGGGAGTGGGAGAGAGTCTCGGGGAGAGGGAGAGAGTCTCGGGGAGAGGGAGAGAGTCTCGGGGAGAGGGAGAGAGTCTCGGGGAGAGATAGAGAGAGTCTATTGGGAGAGAGTCTCGGGGAGAGGGAGAGAGTCTTGGGAAGAGGGAGAGAGTCTCGGGGAGTGGTAGAGAGTCTCGGGGAGAGGGAGAGAATCTCGCGGAGAAGGAGAGAGTCTCGGGGAGAGGGAGAGAGTCTCGGGGAGAGGGAGAGAGTCTCGGGGAGTGGGGGAGAGTCTCGGGGAGTGGGAGAGAGTCTCGGGGAGAGGGAGAGTCTCAGGGAGAGGGAGTTGTGTCTTGGGGAGAGGAAGAGAGTCTCGGGGCGAGGGGAAGAGTCTCGGGGAGAGGGGAAGAGTCTCGGGGAGAGGGGGGCGTCTCGGGTGGAGGGAGAGAGTCTCGGGGAGACGGAGAGAGTCTCGGGGAGAGGGAGAGAGTCTCGGGGAGAGGGAGAGAGTCTCGGGGAGAGGGAGAGAGTCTCGGGGAGAGGGAGAGAATCTCGGGGAGAGGGAGAGAGTCTCGGGGAATGGGAGAGAGTCTCGGGGAGTGGGAGAGAGTCTCGGGGAGAGGGGAAGGGTCTCGGGTGAGGGAGAGAGTCCCGGAGAGAGGGCGAGAGTCTCGGAGAGAGGTAGAGAGTCTTGGGGAGAGGTAGAGAGTCTCGGGAGAGGGAGAGTGTCTCGGGGAGAGGGTGAGAGACTCGGGGAGAGGGAGAGAATCTCGGTGAGTGGCAGAGAGTCTCGGGGAGTGGGAGAGAGTCTCAGGGAGAGGGAGAGAGTCTCGGGGAGTGGGAGAGAGTCTCGGGGAGAGGGAGAGAATCTCGGGGAGAGGGAGAGTGTCTCGGGGAGAGGGAGAGCGTCTCAGGGAGAGGGAGAGAATCTCGGGGAGTGGGAGAGTCTTGGGGAGAGGGAGAGAGTCTCGTGGAGTGGGAGAGAGTCTCTGGGAGAGGGAGAAAGTCTCGGGGAGTGGGAGAGAGTCTCGGGGAGAGGGAGAGAGTCTCGGGGAGAGGGAGAGAGTCTCGGGGAGAGGGCGAGAGTCTCGGGGAGAGGGAGAGAGTCTCGGGGAGAGGGAGAGCGTCTCAGGGAGAGGGAGAGAATCTCGGGGAGTGGGAGAGTCTCGGGGAGTGGGAGAGAGTCTCTGGGAGAGGGAGAGAGTCTCGGGGAGTGGGAGAGAGTCTCGGGGAGAGGGAGAGAGTCTCGGGGAGAGGGAGAGAGTCTCGGGGAGAGGGCGAGAGTCTCGGGGAGAGGGAGAGAATCTCGGGGAGTGGCAGAGAGTCTCGGGGAGTGGGAGAGAGTCTCGGGGAGAGGGGAAGAGTCTCGGGGAGAGGGGGGCGTCTTGGGGAAAGGGAGAGAGTCTCGGAGAGAGGGAGAGAGTATCGGGGAGAGGGAGAGAGTCTCGGGGAGTGGGAGAGAGTCTCGGGGAGAGGGAGATAGTCTCGGGGAGAGGGAGAGAGTCTCGGGAAGAGGGAGAGAGTCTCGGGAAGTGGGAGAGAATCTCGGGGAGAGGGAGAGAGTCTCGGGGAGTGGGAGAGAGTCTCGGGGAGAGGGAGAACGTATCAGGGAGAGGGAGAGAGTCTCGGGGAGTGGGAGAGAGTCTCGTGGTGAGGGAGAGAGTCTCGGGGAGAGGGACAGAGTCTAGGGGAGTGGGAGAGAATCTCGGGGAGAGGGAGAGAGTCTCGGGAGTGGGAGAGAGTCTCGGGGAGAGGCAGAGAGTCTCGGGGAGAGGGGGAGAGGCACGGGAGAGGGAGAGAGTCTCGGAGAGAGGGAGAGAGTCTCGGGGAGAGGGAGAGAGTCTCGGGGAGAGGGAGAGAGTCTTGGGAGAGGGGGAGTGTCTCGGGGAGAGGGAGAGAGACTCGGGGAGAGGGAGAGAATCTCGGGGAGTGGCAGAGAGTCTTGGGGAGTGGGAGAGAGTCTCAGGGAGAGGGAGAGAGTCTCGGGGAGTGGGAGAGAGTCTCGGGGAGAGGGAGAGAGTCTCGGGGAGTGGGAGAGAGTCTCGGGGAGAGGGAGAGAGTCTCGGGGAGAGGGAGAGAGTCTCGGGGAGAGGGAGAGAGTCTCGGGGAGTGGGAGAGAGTCTCGGGGAGAGGGAGAGAGTCTCGGGAAGAGGGAGAGAGTCTCGGGGAGAGGGAGAGAGTCTATTGGGAGAGGGAGATAGTCTCGGGGAGAGGGAGAGAGTCTCGGGAAGAGGGAGAGAGTCTCGGGGAGTGGGAGAGAATCTCGGGGAGAGGGAGAGAGTCTCGGGGAGTGGGAGAGAATCTCGGGGAGAGGCAGAGAGTCTCGGGGAGTGGGAGAGAGTCTCGGGGAGAGGGAGAACGTATCGGGGAGAGGGAGAGAATCTCGGGAAGAAGGAGAGAGTCTCGGAGAGAGGAAGAGAGTCTCGGGGAGAGGGAGAGAGTCTCGGGAAGAGGGAGAGAGTCTCGGGGAGTGGGAGAGAATCTCGGGGAGAGGGAGAGAGTCTCGGGGAGTGGGAGAGAGTCTCGGGGAGAGGGAGAACGTATCGGGGAGAGGGAGAGAATCTCGGGGAGAAGGAGAGAGTCTCGGAGAGAGGGAGAGAGTCTCGGGGAGATGGAGAGAATCTCGGGGAGAGGGAGAGAGTCTCGGGGAGAGGGGAAGAGTCTCGGGGAGAGGGGGGCGTCTCGGGGAGAGGGAGAGAGTCTCGGGGAGAGGGAGAGAGTCTCGGGGAGAGGGAGAGAGTCTCGGGGAGAGGGAGAGAATCTCAGGGAGAGGGAGAGAGTCTCGGGGAGTGGGAGAGAGTCTCGGGGAGAGGGAGAGAGTCTCGGGGAGAGGGAGAGAGTCTCGGGGAGAGGGAGAGAGTCTCGGGGAGAGATAGAGAGAGTCTATTGGGAGAGAGTCTCGGGGAGAGGGAGAGAGTCTTGGGAAGAGGGAGAGAGTCTCGGGGAGTGGTAGAGAGTCTCGGGGAGAGGGAGAGAATCTCGCGGAGAAGGAGAGAGTCTCGGGGAGAGGGAGAGAGTCTCGGGGAGAGGGAGAGAGTCTCGGGGAGTGGGGGAGAGTCTCGGGGAGTGGGAGAGAGTCTCGGGGAGAGGGAGAGTCTCAGGGAGAGGGAGTTGTGTCTTGGGGAGAGGAAGAGAGTCTCGGGGCGAGGGGAAGAGTCTCGGGGAGAGGGGAAGAGTCTCGGGGAGAGGGGGGCGTCTCGGGTGGAGGGAGAGAGTCTCGGGGAGACGGAGAGAGTCTCGGGGAGAGGGAGAGAGTCTCGGGGAGAGGGAGAGAGTCTCGGGGAGAGGGAGAGAGTCTCGGGGAGAGGGAGAGAATCTCGGGGAGAGGGAGAGAGTCTCGGGGAATGGGAGAGAGTCTCGGGGAGTGGGAGAGAGTCTCGGGGAGAGGGGAAGGGTCTCGGGTGAGGGAGAGAGTCCCGGAGAGAGGGCGAGAGTCTCGGAGAGAGGTGAAGAGTCTCGGGGAGAGGGGGGCGTCTCGGGGAGAGGGAGAGAGTCTCGGGGAGAGGGAGAGAGTCTCGGGGAGAGGGAGAGAATCTCAGGGAGAGGGAGAGAGTCTCGGGGAGTGGGAGAGAGTCTCGGGGAGAGGGAGAGAGTCTCGGGGAGAAGGAGAGAATCTCGAGGAGAGGGAGAGAGTCTCGGGGAGAGGGACAGAGTCTATTGGGAGAGAGTCTCGGGGAGAGGGAGAGAGTCTCGGGGAGAGGGAGAGAATCTCAGGGAGAGGGAGAGAGTCTCGGGGAGTGGGAGAGAGTCTCGGGGAGAGGGAGAGAGTCTCGGGGAGAAGGAGAGAATCTCGAGGAGAGGGAGAGAGTCTCGGGGAGAGGGACAGAGTCTATTGGGAGAGAGTCTCGGGGAGAGGGAGAGAATCTCGGGGAGAAGGAGAGAGTCTCGGGGAGAGGGAGAGAGTCTCGGGGAGAGGGAGAGAGTCTCGGGGAGTGGGGGAGAGACTCGGGGAGTGGGAGAGAGTCTCGGGGAGAGGGAGAGTCTCAGGGAGAGGCAGTTGTGTCTTGGGGAGAGGAAGAGAGTCTCGGGGCAAGGGGAAGAGTCTCGGGGAGAGGGGAAGAGTCTCGGGGAGAGGGGGGCGTCTCGGGTAGAGGGAGAGAGTCTCGGGGAGACGGAGAGAGTCTCGGGGAGAGGGAGAGAGTCTCGGGGAGGGGGAGAGAGTCTCGGGGAGAGGGAGAGAGTCTCGGGGAATGGGAGAGAGTCTCGGGGAATGGGAGAGAGTCTCGGGGAGCGGGAGAGAGTCTCGGGGAGAGGGGAAGAGTCTCGGGTGAGGGAGAGAGTCTCGGAGAGAGGGAGAGAGTCTCGGAGAGAGGTAGAGAGTCTTGGGGAGAGGTAGAGAGTCTCGGGAGAGGGAGAGTGTCTCGGGGAGAGGGTGAGAGACTCGGGGAGAGGGAGAGAATCTCGGTGAGTGGCAGAGAGTCTCGGGGAGTGGGAGAGAGTCTCAGGGAGAGGGAGAGAGTCTCGGGGAGTGGGAGAGAGTCTCGGAGAGAGGAAGAGAGTCTCGGGGAGAGGGAGAGAGTCTCGGGAAGAGGGAGAGAGTCTCGGGGAGTGGGAGAGAATCTCGGGGAGAGGGAGAGAGTCTCGGGGAGTGGGAGAGAGTCTCGGGGAGAGGGAGAACGTATCGGGGAGAGGGAGAGAATCTCGGGGAGAAGGAGAGAGTCTCGGAGAGAGGGAGAGAGTCTCGGGGAGATGGAGAGAATCTCGGGGAGAGGGAGAGAGTCTCGGGGAGAGGGGAAGAGTCTCGGGGAGAGGGGGGCGTCTCGGGGAGAGGGAGAGAGTCTCGGGGAGAGGGAGAGAGTCTCGGGGAGAGGGAGAGAGTCTCGGGGAGAGGGAGAGAATCTCAGGGAGAGGGAGAGAGTCTCGGGGAGTGGGAGAGAGTCTCGGGGAGAGGGAGAGAGTCTCGGGGAGAGGGAGAGAGTCTCGGGGAGAGGGAGAGAGTCTCGGGGAGAGATAGAGAGAGTCTATTGGGAGAGAGTCTCGGGGAGAGGGAGAGAGTCTTGGGAAGAGGGAGAGAGTCTCGGGGAGTGGTAGAGAGTCTCGGGGAGAGGGAGAGAATCTCGCGGAGAAGGAGAGAGTCTCGGGGAGAGGGAGAGAGTCTCGGGGAGAGGGAGAGAGTCTCGGGGAGTGGGGGAGAGTCTCGGGGAGTGGGAGAGAGTCTCGGGGAGAGGGAGAGTCTCAGGGAGAGGGAGTTGTGTCTTGGGGAGAGGAAGAGAGTCTCGGGGCGAGGGGAAGAGTCTCGGGGAGAGGGGAAGAGTCTCGGGGAGAGGGGGGCGTCTCGGGTGGAGGGAGAGAGTCTCGGGGAGACGGAGAGAGTCTCGGGGAGAGGGAGAGAGTCTCGGGGAGAGGGAGAGAGTCTCGGGGAGAGGGAGAGAGTCTCGGGGAGAGGGAGAGAATCTCGGGGAGAGGGAGAGAGTCTCGGGGAATGGGAGAGAGTCTTGGGGAGAGGTAGAGAGTCTCGGGAGAGGGAGAGTGTCTCGGGGAGAGGGTGAGAGACTCGGGGAGAGGGAGAGAATCTCGGTGAGTGGCAGAGAGTCTCGGGGAGTGGGAGAGAGTCTCAGGGAGAGGGAGAGAGTCTCGGGGAGTGGGAGAGAGTCTCGGGGAGAGGGAGAGAATCTCGGGGAGAGGGAGAGTGTCTCGGGGAGAGGGAGAGCGTCTCAGGGAGAGGGAGAGAATCTCGGGGAGTGGGAGAGTCTTGGGGAGAGGGAGAGAGTCTCGTGGAGTGGGAGAGAGTCTCTGGGAGAGGGAGAGAGTCTCGGGGAGTGGGAGAGAGTCTCGGGGAGAGGGAGAGAGTCTCGGGGAGAGGGAGAGAGTCTCGGGGAGAGGGCGAGAGTCTCGGGGAGAGGGAGAGAGTCTCGGGGAGAGGGAGAGCGTCTCAGGGAGAGGGAGAGAATCTCGGGGAGTGGGAGAGTCTCGGGGAGTGGGAGAGAGTCTCTGGGAGAGGGAGAGAGTCTCGGGGAGTGGGAGAGAGTCTCGGGGAGAGGGAGAGAGTCTCGGGGAGAGGGAGAGAGTCTCGGGGAGAGGGCGAGAGTCTCGGGGAGAGGGAGAGAATCTCGGGGAGTGGCAGAGAGTCTCGGGGAGTGGGAGAGAGTCTCGGGGAGAGGGGAAGAGTCTCGGGGAGAGGGGGCGTCTTGGGGAAAGGGAGAGAGTCTCGGAGAGAGGGAGAGAGTATCGGGGAGAGGGAGAGAGTCTCGGGGAGTGGGAGAGAGTCTCGGGGAGAGGGAGATAGTCTCGGGGAGAGGGAGAGAGTCTCGGGAAGAGGGAGAGAGTCTCGGGAAGTGGGAGAGAATCTCGGGGAGAGGGAGAGAGTCTCGGGGAGTGGGAGAGAGTCTCGGGGAGAGGGAGAACGTATCAGGGAGAGGGAGAGAGTCTCGGGGAGTGGGAGAGAGTCTCGTGGTGAGGGAGAGAGTCTCGGGGAGAGGGACAGAGTCTAGGGGAGTGGGAGAGAATCTCGGGGAGAGGGAGAGAGTCTCGGGAGTGGGAGAGAGTCTCGGGGAGAGGCAGAGAGTCTCGGGGAGAGGGGGAGAGGCACGGGAGAGGGAGAGAGTCTCGGAGAGAGGGAGAGAGTCTCGGGGAGAGGGAGAGAGTCTCGGGGAGAGGGAGAGAGTCTTGGGAGAGCGGGAGTGTCTCGGGGAGAGGGAGAGAGACTCGGGGAGAGGGAGAGAATCTCGGGGAGTGGCAGAGAGTCTTGGGGAGTGGGAGAGAGTCTCAGGGAGAGGGAGAGAGTCTCGGGGAGTGGGAGAGAGTCTCGGGGAGAGGGAGAGAGTCTCGGGGAGTGGGAGAGAGTCTCGGGGAGAGGGAGAGAGTCTCGGGGAGAGGGAGAGAGTCTCGGGGAGAGGGAGAGAGTCTCGGGGAGTGGGAGAGAGTCTCGGGGAGAGGGAGAGAGTCTCGGGAAGAGGGAGAGAGTCTCGGGGAGAGGGAGAGAGTCTATTGGGAGAGGGAGATAGTCTCGGGGAGAGGGAGAGAGTCTCGGGAAGAGGGAGAGAGTCTCGGGGAGTGGGAGAGAATCTCGGGGAGAGGGAGAGAGTCTCGGGGAGTGGGAGAGAATCTCGGGGAGAGGGAGAGAGTCTCGGGGAGTGGGAGAGAGTCTCGGGGAGAGGGAGAACGTATCGGGGAGAGGGAGAGAATCTCGGGAAGAAGGAGAGAGTCTCGGAGAGAGGAAGAGAGTCTCGGGGAGAGGGAGAGAGTCTCGGGAAGAGGGAGAGAGTCTCGGGGAGTGGGAGAGAATCTCGGGGAGAGGGAGAGAGTCTCGGGGAGTGGGAGAGAGTCTCGGGGAGAGGGAGAACGTATCGGGGAGAGGGAGAGAATCTCGGGGAGAAGGAGAGAGTCTCGGAGAGAGGGAGAGAGTCTCGGGGAGATGGAGAGAATCTCGGGGAGAGGGAGAGAGTCTCGGGGAGAGGGGAAGAGTCTCGGGGAGAGGGGGGCGTCTCGGGGAGAGGGAGAGAGTCTCGGGGAGAGGGAGAGAGTCTCGGGGAGAGGGAGAGAGTCTCGGGGAGAGGGAGAGAATCTCAGGGAGAGGGAGAGAGTCTCGGGGAGTGGGAGAGAGTCTCGGGGAGAGGGAGAGAGTCTCGGGGAGAGGGAGAGAGTCTCGGGGAGAGGGAGAGAGTCTCGGGGAGAGACAGAGAGAGTCTATTGGGAGAGAGTCTCGGGGAGAGGGAGAGAGTCTTGGGAAGAGGGAGAGAGTCTCGGGGAGTGGTAGAGAGTCTCGGGGAGAGGGAGAGAATCTCGCGGAGAAGGAGAGAGTCTCGGGGAGAGGGAGAGAGTCTCGGGGAGAGGGAGAGAGTCTCGGGGAGTGGGGGAGAGTCTCGGGGAGTGGGAGAGAGTCTCGGGGAGAGGGAGAGTCTCAGGGAGAGGGAGTTGTGTCTTGGGGAGAGGAAGAGAGTCTCGGGGCGAGGGGAAGAGTCTCGGGGAGAGGGGAAGAGTCTCGGGGAGAGGGGGGCGTCTCGGGTGGAGGGAGAGAGTCTCGGGGAGACGGAGAGAGTCTCGGGGAGAGGGAGAGAGTCTCGGGGAGAGGGAGAGAGTCTCGGGGAGAGGGAGAGAGTCTCGGGGAGAGGGAGAGAATCTCGGGGAGAGGGAGAGAGTCTCGGGGAATGGGAGAGAGTCTCGGGGAGTGGGAGAGAGTCTCGGGGAGAGGGGAAGGGTCTCGGGTGAGGGAGAGAGTCCCGGAGAGAGGGCGAGAGTCTCGGAGAGAGGTGAAGAGTCTCGGGGAGAGGGGGGCGTCTCGGGGAGAGGGAGAGAGTCTCGGGGAGAGGGAGAGAGTCTCGGGGAGAGGGAGAGAATCTCAGGGAGAGGGAGAGAGTCTCGGGGAGTGGGAGAGAGTCTCGGGGAGAGGGAGAGAGTCTCGGGGAGAAGGAGAGAATCTCGAGGAGAGGGAGAGAGTCTCGGGGAGAGGGACAGAGTCTATTGGGAGAGAGTCTCGGGGAGAGGGAGAGAGTCTCGGGGAGAGGGAGAGAATCTCAGGGAGAGGGAGAGAGTCTCGGGGAGTGGGAGAGAGTCTCGGGGAGAGGGAGAGAGTCTCGGGGAGAAGGAGAGAATCTCGAGGAGAGGGAGAGAGTCTCGGGGAGAGGGACAGAGTCTATTGGGAGAGAGTCTCGGGGAGAGGGAGAGAATCTCGGGGAGAAGGAGAGAGTCTCGGGGAGAGGGAGAGAGTCTCGGGGAGAGGGAGAGAGTCTCGGGGAGTGGGGGAGAGACTCGGGGAGTGGGAGAGAGTCTCGGGGAGAGGGAGAGTCTCAGGGAGAGGCAGTTGTGTCTTGGGGAGAGGAAGAGAGTCTCGGGGCAAGGGGAAGAGTCTCGGGGAGAGGGGAAGAGTCTCGGGGAGAGGGGGGCGTCTCGGGTAGAGGGAGAGAGTCTCGGGGAGACGGAGAGAGTCTCGGGGAGAGGGAGAGAGTCTCGGGGAGGGGGAGAGAGTCTCGGGGAGAGGGAGAGAGTCTCGGGGAATGGGAGAGAGTCTCGGGGAATGGGAGAGAGTCTCGGGGAGTGGGAGAGAGTCTCGGGGAGAGGGGAAGAGTCTCGGGTGAGGGAGAGAGTCTCGGAGAGAGGGAGAGAGTCTCGGAGAGAGGTAGAGAGTCTTGGGGATAGGGAGAGAGTCTCGGGAGAGGGAGAGTGTCTCGGGGAGAGGGTGAGAGACTCGGGGAGAGGGAGAGAATCTCGGTGAGTGGCAGAGAGTCTCGGGTAGTGGGAGAGAGTCTCAGGGAGAGGGAGAGAGTCTCGGGGAGTGGGAGAGAGTCTCGGGGAGAGGGAGAGAATCTCGGGGAGAGGGAGAGAGTCTCGGGGAGAGGGAGAGCGTCTCAGGGAGAGGGAGAGAATCTCGGGGAGTGGGAGAGTCTCGGGGAGTGGGAGAGAGTCTCTGGGAGAGGGAGAGAGTCTCGGGGAGTGGGAGAGAGTCTCGGGGAGAGGGAGAGAGTCTCGGGGAGAGGGAGAGAGTCTCGGGGAGAGGGCGAGAGTCTCGGGGAGTGGGAGAGAGTCTCGTGGTGAGGGAGAGAGTCTCGGGGAGAGGGACAGAGTCTAGGGGAGAGGGAGAGAATCTCGGGGAGAGGGAGAGAGTCTCGGGAGTGGGAGAGAGTCTCGGGGAGAGGGAGAGAGTCTCGGGGAGAGGGGGAGAGTCTCGGGAGAGGGAGAGAGTCTCGGAGAGAGGGAGAGAGTCTCGGGGAGAGGGAGAGAGTCTCGGGGAGAGGGAGAGAGTCTTGGGAGAGGGGGAGTGTCTCGGGGAGAGGGAGAGAGACTCGGGGAGAGGGAGAGAATCTCGGGGAGTGGCAGAGAGTCTTGGGGAGTGGGAGAGAGTCTCAGGGAGAGGGAGAGAGTCTCGGGGAGTGGGAGAGAGTCTCGGGGAGAGGGAGAGAGTCTCGGGGAGTGGGAGAGAGTCTCGGGGAGAGGGAGAGAGTCTCGGGGAGAGGGAGAGAGTCTCGGGGAGAGGGAGAGAGTCTCGGGGAGTGGGAGAGAGTCTCGGGGAGAGGGAGAGAGTCTCGGGAAGAGGAAAAGAGTCTCGGGGAGAGGGAGAGAGTCTATTGGGAGAGGGAGATAGTCTCGGGGAGAGGGAGAGAGTCTCGGGAAGAGGGAGAGAGTCTCGGGGAGTGGGAGAGAATCTCGGGGAGAGGGAGAGAGTCTCGGGGAGTGGGAGAGAATCTCGGGGAGAGGGAGAGAGTCTCGGGGAGTGGGAGAGAGTCTCGGGGAGAGGGAGAACGTATCGGGGAGAGGGAGAGAATCTCGGGAAGAAGGAGAGAGTCTCGGAGAGAGGAAGAGAGTCTCGGGGAGAGGGAGAGAGTCTCGGGAAGAGGGAGAGAGTCTCGGGGAGTGGGAGAGAATCTCGGGGAGAGGGAGAGAGTCTCGGGGAGTGGGAGAGAGTCTCGGGGAGAGGGAGAACGTATCGGGGAGAGGGAGAGAATCTCGGGGAGAAGGAGAGAGTCTCGGAGAGAGGGAGAGAGTCTCGGGGAGATGGAGAGAATCTCGGGGAGAGGGAGAGAGTCTCGGGGAGAGGGGAAGAGTCTCGGGGAGAGGGGGGCGTCTCTGGGAGAGGGAGAGAGTCTCGGGGAGAGGGAGAGAGTCTCGGGGAGAGGGAGAGAGTCTCGGGGAGAGGGAGAGAATCTCAGGGAGAGGGAGAGAGTCTCGGGGAGTGGGAGAGAGTCTCGGGGAGAGGGAGAGAGTCTCGGGGAGAGGGAGAGAGTCTCGGGGAGAGGGAGAGAGTCTCGGGGAGAGATAGAGAGAGTCTATTGGGAGAGAGTCTCGGGGAGAGGGAGAGAGTCTTGGGAAGAGGGAGAGAGTCTCGGGGAGTGGTAGAGAGTCTCGGGGAGAGGGAGAGAATCTCGCGGAGAAGGAGAGAGTCTCGGGGAGAGGGAGAGAGTCTCGGGGAGAGGGAGAGAGTCTCGGGGAGTGGGGGAGAGTCTCGGGGAGTGGGAGAGAGTCTCGGGGAGAGGGAGAGTCTCAGGGAGAGGGAGTTGTGTCTTGGGGAGAGGAAGAGAGTCTCGGGGCGAGGGGAAGAGTCTCGGGGAGAGGGGAAGAGTCTCGGGGAGAGGGGGGCGTCTCGGGTGGAGGGAGAGAGTCTCGGGGAGACGGAGAGAGTCTCGGGGAGAGGGAGAGAGTCTCGGGGAGAGGGAGAGAGTCTCGGGGAGAGGGAGAGAGTCTCGGGGAGAGGGAGAGAATCTCGGGGAGAGGGAGAGAGTCTCGGGGAATGGGAGAGAGTCTCGCGGAGTGGGAGAGAGTCTCGGGGAGAGGGGAAGGGTCTCGGGTGAGGGAGAGAGTCCCGGAGAGAGGGCGAGAGTCTCGGAGAGAGGTAGAGAGTCTTGGGGAGAGGTAGAGAGTCTCGGGAGAGGGAGAGTGTCTCGGGGAGAGGGTGAGAGACTCGGGGAGAGGGAGAGAATCTCGGTGAGTGGCAGAGAGTCTCGGGGAGTGGGAGAGAGTCTCAGGGAGAGGGAGAGAGTCTCGGGGAGTGGGAGAGAGTCTCGGAGAGAGGAAGAGAGTCTCGGGGAGAGGGAGAGAGTCTCGGGAAGAGGGAGAGAGTCTCGGGCAGTGGGAGAGAATCTCGGGGAGAGGGAGAGAGTCTCGGGGAGTGGGAGAGAGTCTCGGGGAGAGGGAGAACGTATCGGGGAGAGGGAGAGAATCTCGGGGAGAAGGAGAGAGTCTCGGAGAGAGGGAGAGAGTCTCGGGGAGATGGAGAGAATCTCGGGGAGAGGGAGAGAGTCTCGGGGAGAGGGGAAGAGTCTCGGGGAGAGGGGGGCGTCTCGGGGAGAGGGAGAGAGTCTCGGGGAGAGGGAGAGAGTCTCGGGGAGAGGGAGAGAGTCTCGGGGAGTGGGAGAGAGTCTCGGGGAGAGGGAGATAGTCTCGGGGAGAGGGAGAGAGTCTCGGGAAGAGGGAGAGAGTCTCGGGAAGTGGGAGAGAATCTCGGGGAGAGGGAGAGAGTCTCGGGGAGTGGGAGAGAGTCTCGGGGAGAGGGAGAACGTATCAGGGAGAGGGAGAGAGTCTCGGGGAGTGGGAGAGAGTCTCGTGGTGAGGGAGAGAGTCTCGGGGAGAGGGACAGAGTCTAGGGGAGTGGGAGAGAATCTCGGGGAGAGGGAGAGAGTCTCGGGAGTGGGAGAGAGTCTCGGGGAGAGGCAGAGAGTCTCGGGGAGAGGGGGAGAGGCACGGGAGAGGGAGAGAGTCTCGGAGAGAGGGAGAGAGTCTCGGGGAGAGGGAGAGAGTCTCGGGGAGAGGGAGAGAGTCTTGGGAGAGCGGGAGTGTCTCGGGGAGAGGGAGAGAGACTCGGGGAGAGGGAGAGAATCTCGGGGAGTGGCAGAGAGTCTTGGGGAGTGGGAGAGAGTCTCAGGGAGAGGGAGAGAGTCTCGGGGAGTGGGAGAGAGTCTCGGGGAGAGGGAGAGAGTCTCGGGGAGTGGGAGAGAGTCTCGGGGAGAGGGAGAGAGTCTCGGGGAGAGGGAGAGAGTCTCGGGGAGAGGGAGAGAGTCTCGGGGAGTGGGAGAGAGTCTCGGGGAGAGGGAGAGAGTCTCGGGAAGAGGGAGAGAGTCTCGGGGAGAGGGAGAGAGTCTATTGGGAGAGGGAGATAGTCTCGGGGAGAGGGAGAGAGTCTCGGGAAGAGGGAGAGAGTCTCGGGGAGTGGGAGAGAATCTCGGGGAGAGGGAGAGAGTCTCGGGGAGTGGGAGAGAATCTCGGGGAGAGGGAGAGAGTCTCGGGGAGTGGGAGAGAGTCTCGGGGAGAGGGAGAACGTATCGGGGAGAGGGAGAGAATCTCGGGAAGAAGGAGAGAGTCTCGGAGAGAGGAAGAGAGTCTCGGGGAGAGGGAGAGAGTCTCGGGAAGAGGGAGAGAGTCTCGGGGAGTGGGAGAGAATCTCGGGGAGAGGGAGAGAGTCTCGGGGAGTGGGAGAGAGTCTCGGGGAGAGGGAGAACGTATCGGGGAGAGGGAGAGAATCTCGGGGAGAAGGAGAGAGTCTCGGAGAGAGGGAGAGAGTCTCGGGGAGATGGAGAGAATCTCGGGGAGAGGGAGAGAGTCTCGGGGAGAGGGGAAGAGTCTCGGGGAGAGGGGGGCGTCTCGGGGAGAGGGAGAGAGTCTCGGGGAGAGGGAGAGAGTCTCGGGGAGAGGGAGAGAGTCTCGGGGAGAGGGAGAGAATCTCAGGGAGAGGGAGAGAGTCTCGGGGAGTGGGAGAGAGTCTCGGGGAGAGGGAGAGAGTCTCGGGGAGAGGGAGAGAGTCTCGGGGAGAGGGAGAGAGTCTCGGGGAGAGACAGAGAGAGTCTATTGGGAGAGAGTCTCGGGGAGAGGGAGAGAGTCTTGGGAAGAGGGAGAGAGTCTCGGGGAGTGGTAGAGAGTCTCGGGGAGAGGGAGAGAATCTCGCGGAGAAGGAGAGAGTCTCGGGGAGAGGGAGAGAGTCTCGGGGAGAGGGAGAGAGTCTCGGGGAGTGGGGGAGAGTCTCGGGGAGTGGGAGAGAGTCTCGGGGAGAGGGAGAGTCTCAGGGAGAGGGAGTTGTGTCTTGGGGAGAGGAAGAGAGTCTCGGGGCGAGGGGAAGAGTCTCGGGGAGAGGGGAAGAGTCTCGGGGAGAGGGGGGCGTCTCGGGTGGAGGGAGAGAGTCTCGGGGAGACGGAGAGAGTCTCGGGGAGAGGGAGAGAGTCTCGGGGAGAGGGAGAGAGTCTCGGGGAGAGGGAGAGAGTCTCGGGGAGAGGGAGAGAATCTCGGGGAGAGGGAGAGAGTCTCGGGGAATGGGAGAGAGTCTCGGGGAGTGGGAGAGAGTCTCGGGGAGAGGGGAAGGGTCTCGGGTGAGGGAGAGAGTCCCGGAGAGAGGGCGAGAGTCTCGGAGAGAGGTGAAGAGTCTCGGGGAGAGGGGGGCGTCTCGGGGAGAGGGAGAGAGTCTCGGGGAGAGGGAGAGAGTCTCGGGGAGAGGGAGAGAATCTCAGGGAGAGGGAGAGAGTCTCGGGGAGTGGGAGAGAGTCTCGGGGAGAGGGAGAGAGTCTCGGGGAGAAGGAGAGAATCTCGAGGAGAGGGAGAGAGTCTCGGGGAGAGGGACAGAGTCTATTGGGAGAGAGTCTCGGGGAGAGGGAGAGAGTCTCGGGGAGAGGGAGAGAATCTCAGGGAGAGGGAGAGAGTCTCGGGGAGTGGGAGAGAGTCTCGGGGAGAGGGAGAGAGTCTCGGGGAGAAGGAGAGAATCTCGAGGAGAGGGAGAGAGTCTCGGGGAGAGGGACAGAGTCTATTGGGAGAGAGTCTCGGGGAGAGGGAGAGAATCTCGGGGAGAAGGAGAGAGTCTCGGGGAGAGGGAGAGAGTCTCGGGGAGAGGGAGAGAGTCTCGGGGAGTGGGGGAGAGACTCGGGGAGTGGGAGAGAGTCTCGGGGAGAGGGAGAGTCTCAGGGAGAGGCAGTTGTGTCTTGGGGAGAGGAAGAGAGTCTCGGGGCAAGGGGAAGAGTCTCGGGGAGAGGGGAAGAGTCTCGGGGAGAGGGGGGCGTCTCGGGTAGAGGGAGAGAGTCTCGGGGAGACGGAGAGAGTCTCGGGGAGAGGGAGAGAGTCTCGGGGAGGGGGAGAGAGTCTCGGGGAGAGGGAGAGAGTCTCGGGGAATGGGAGAGAGTCTCGGGGAATGGGAGAGAGTCTCGGGGAGTGGGAGAGAGTCTCGGGGAGAGGGGAAGAGTCTCGGGTGAGGGAGAGAGTCTCGGAGAGAGGGAGAGAGTCTCGGAGAGAGGTAGAGAGTCTTGGGGATAGGGAGAGAGTCTCGGGAGAGGGAGAGTGTCTCGGGGAGAGGGTGAGAGACTCGGGGAGAGGGAGAGAATCTCGGTGAGTGGCAGAGAGTCTCGGGTAGTGGGAGAGAGTCTCAGGGAGAGGGAGAGAGTCTCGGGGAGTGGGAGAGAGTCTCGGGGAGAGGGAGAGAATCTCGGGGAGAGGGAGAGAGTCTCGGGGAGAGGGAGAGCGTCTCAGGGAGAGGGAGAGAATCTCGGGGAGTGGGAGAGTCTCGGGGAGTGGGAGAGAGTCTCTGGGAGAGGGAGAGAGTCTCGGGGAGTGGGAGAGAGTCTCGGGGAGAGGGAGAGAGTCTCGGGGAGAGGGAGAGAGTCTCGGGGAGAGGGCGAGAGTCTCGGGGAGTGGGAGAGAGTCTCGTGGTGAGGGAGAGAGTCTCGGGGAGAGGGACAGAGTCTAGGGGAGAGGGAGAGAATCTCGGGGAGAGGGAGAGAGTCTCGGGAGTGGGAGAGAGTCTCGGGGAGAGGGAGAGAGTCTCGGGGAGAGGGGGAGAGTCTCGGGAGAGGGAGAGAGTCTCGGAGAGAGGGAGAGAGTCTCGGGGAGAGGGAGAGAGTCTCGGGGAGAGGGAGAGAGTCTTGGGAGAGGGGGAGTGTCTCGGGGAGAGGGAGAGAGACTCGGGGAGAGGGAGAGAATCTCGGGGAGTGGCAGAGAGTCTTGGGGAGTGGGAGAGAGTCTCAGGGAGAGGGAGAGAGTCTCGGGGAGTGGGAGAGAGTCTCGGGGAGAGGGAGAGAGTCTCGGGGAGTGGGAGAGAGTCTCGGGGAGAGGGAGAGAGTCTCGGGGAGAGGGAGAGAGTCTCGGGGAGAGGGAGAGAGTCTCGGGGAGTGGGAGAGAGTCTCGGGGAGAGGGAGAGAGTCTCGGGAAGAGGAAAAGAGTCTCGGGGAGAGGGAGAGAGTCTATTGGGAGAGGGAGATAGTCTCGGGGAGAGGGAGAGAGTCTCGGGAAGAGGGAGAGAGTCTCGGGGAGTGGGAGAGAATCTCGGGGAGAGGGAGAGAGTCTCGGGGAGTGGGAGAGAATCTCGGGGAGAGGGAGAGAGTCTCGGGGAGTGGGAGAGAGTCTCGGGGAGAGGGAGAACGTATCGGGGAGAGGGAGAGAATCTCGGGAAGAAGGAGAGAGTCTCGGAGAGAGGAAGAGAGTCTCGGGGAGAGGGAGAGAGTCTCGGGAAGAGGGAGAGAGTCTCGGGGAGTGGGAGAGAATCTCGGGGAGAGGGAGAGAGTCTCGGGGAGTGGGAGAGAGTCTCGGGGAGAGGGAGAACGTATCGGGGAGAGGGAGAGAATCTCGGGGAGAAGGAGAGAGTCTCGGAGAGAGGGAGAGAGTCTCGGGGAGATGGAGAGAATCTCGGGGAGAGGGAGAGAGTCTCGGGGAGAGGGGAAGAGTCTCGGGGAGAGGGGGGCGTCTCTGGGAGAGGGAGAGAGTCTCGGGGAGAGGGAGAGAGTCTCGGGGAGAGGGAGAGAGTCTCGGGGAGAGGGAGAGAATCTCAGGGAGAGGGAGAGAGTCTCGGGGAGTGGGAGAGAGTCTCGGGGAGAGGGAGAGAGTCTCGGGGAGAGGGAGAGAGTCTCGGGGAGAGGGAGAGAGTCTCGGGGAGAGATAGAGAGAGTCTATTGGGAGAGAGTCTCGGGGAGAGGGAGAGAGTCTTGGGAAGAGGGAGAGAGTCTCGGGGAGTGGTAGAGAGTCTCGGGGAGAGGGAGAGAATCTCGCGGAGAAGGAGAGAGTCTCGGGGAGAGGGAGAGAGTCTCGGGGAGAGGGAGAGAGTCTCGGGGAGTGGGGGAGAGTCTCGGGGAGTGGGAGAGAGTCTCGGGGAGAGGGAGAGTCTCAGGGAGAGGGAGTTGTGTCTTGGGGAGAGGAAGAGAGTCTCGGGGCGAGGGGAAGAGTCTCGGGGAGAGGGGAAGAGTCTCGGGGAGAGGGGGGCGTCTCGGGTGGAGGGAGAGAGTCTCGGGGAGACGGAGAGAGTCTCGGGGAGAGGGAGAGAGTCTCGGGGAGAGGGAGAGAGTCTCGGGGAGAGGGAGAGAGTCTCGGGGAGAGGGAGAGAATCTCGGGGAGAGGGAGAGAGTCTCGGGGAATGGGAGAGAGTCTCGCGGAGTGGGAGAGAGTCTCGGGGAGAGGGGAAGGGTCTCGGGTGAGGGAGAGAGTCCCGGAGAGAGGGCGAGAGTCTCGGAGAGAGGTAGAGAGTCTTGGGGAGAGGTAGAGAGTCTCGGGAGAGGGAGAGTGTCTCGGGGAGAGGGTGAGAGACTCGGGGAGAGGGAGAGAATCTCGGTGAGTGGCAGAGAGTCTCGGGGAGTGGGAGAGAGTCTCAGGGAGAGGGAGAGAGTCTCGGGGAGTGGGAGAGAGTCTCGGAGAGAGGAAGAGAGTCTCGGGGAGAGGGAGAGAGTCTCGGGAAGAGGGAGAGAGTCTCGGGCAGTGGGAGAGAATCTCGGGGAGAGGGAGAGAGTCTCGGGGAGTGGGAGAGAGTCTCGGGGAGAGGGAGAACGTATCGGGGAGAGGGAGAGAATCTCGGGGAGAAGGAGAGAGTCTCGGAGAGAGGGAGAGAGTCTCGGGGAGATGGAGAGAATCTCGGGGAGAGGGAGAGAGTCTCGGGGAGAGGGGAAGAGTCTCGGGGAGAGGGGGGCGTCTCGGGGAGAGGGAGAGAGTCTCGGGGAGAGGGAGAGAGTCTCGGGGAGAGGGAGAGAGTCTCGGGGAGAGGGAGAGAATCTCAGGGAGAGGGAGAGAGTCTCGGGGAGTGGGAGAGAGTCTCGGGGAGAGGGAGAGAGTCTCGGGGAGAGGGAGAGAGTCTCGGGGAGAGGGAGAGAGTCTCGGGGAGAGATAGAGAGAGTCTATTGGGAGAGAGTCTCGGGGAGAGGGAGAGAGTCTTGGGAAGAGGGAGAGAGTCTCGGGGAGTGGTAGAGAGTCTCGGGGAGAGGGAGAGAATCTCGCGGAGAACGAGAGAGTCTCGGGGAGAGGGAGAGAGTCTCGGGGAGAGGGAGAGAGTCTCGGGGAGTGGGGGAGAGTCTCGGGGAGTGGGAGAGAGTCTCGGGGAGAGGGAGAGTCTCAGGGAGAGGGAGTTGTGTCTTGGGGAGAGGAAGAGAGTCTCGGGGCGAGGGGAAGAGTCTCTGGGAGAGGGGAAGAGTCTCGGGGAGAGGGGGGCGTCTCGGGTGGAGGGAGAGAGTCTCGGGGAGACGAAGAGAGTCTCGGGGAGAGGGAGAGAGTCTCGGGGAGAGGGAGAGAGTCTCGGGGAGAGGGAGAGAGTCTCGGGGAGAGGGAGAGAATCTCGGGGAGAGGGAGAGAGTCTCGGGGAATGGGAGAGAGTCTCGGGGAGTGGGAGAGAGTCTCGGGGAGAGGGGAAGGGTCTCGGGTGAGGGAGAGAGTCCCGGAGAGAGGGCGAGAGTCTCGGAGAGAGGTAGAGAGTCTTGGGGAGAGGTAGAGAGTCTCGGGAGAGGGAGAGTGTCTCGGGGAGAGGGTGAGAGACTCGGGGAGAGGGAGAAAATCTCGGTGAGTGGCAGAGAGTCTCGGGGAGTGGGAGAGAGTCTCAGGGAGAGGGAGAGAGTCTCGGGGAGTGGGAGAGAGTCTCGGGGAGAGGGAGAGAATCTCGGGGAGAGGGAGAGTGTCTCGGGGAGAGGGAGAGCGTCTCAGGGAGAGGGAGAGAATCTCGGGGAGTGGGAGAGTCTTGGGGAGAGGGAGAGAGTCTCGTGGAGTGGGAGAGAGTCTCTGGGAGAGGGAGAGAGTCTCGGGGAGTGGGAGAGAGTCTCGGGGAGAGGGAGAGAGTCTCGGGGAGAGGGAGAGAGTCTCGGGGAGAGGGCGAGAGTCTCGGGGAGAGGGAGAGAGTCTCGGGGAGAGGGAGAGCGTCTCAGGGAGAGGGAGAGAATCTCGGGGAGTGGGAGAGTCTCGGGGAGTGGGAGAGAGTCTCTGGGAGAGGGAGAGAGTCTCGGGGAGTGGGAGAGAGTCTCGGGGAGAGGGAGAGAGTCTCGGGGAGAGGGAGAGAGTCTCGGGGAGAGGGCGAGAGTCTCGGGAGAGGGAGAGAATCTCGGGGAGTGGCAGAGAGTCTCGGGGAGTGGGAGAGAGTCTCGGGGAGAGGGGAAGAGTCTCGGGGAGAGGGGGGCGTCTTGGGGAAAGGGAGAGAGTCTCGGAGAGAGGGAGAGAGTATCGGGGAGAGGGAGAGAGTCTCGGGGAGTGGGAGAGAGTCTCGGGGAGAGGGAGATAGTCTCGGGGAGAGGGAGAGAGTCTCGGGAAGAGGGAGAGAGTCTCGGGAAGTGGGAGAGAATCTCGGGGAGAGGGAGAGAGTCTCGGGGAGTGGGAGAGAGTCTCGAGGAGAGGGAGAACGTATCAGGGAGAGGGAGAGAGTCTCGGGGAGTGGGAGAGAGTCTCGTGGTGAGGGAGAGAGTCTCGGGGAGAGGGACAGAGTCTAGGGGAGAGGGAGAGAATCTCGGGGAGAGGGAGAGAGTCTCGGGTGTGGGAGAGAGTCTCGGGGAGAGGCAGAGAGTCTCGGGGAGAGGGGGAGAGGCACGGGAGAGGGAGAGAGTCTCGGAGAGAGGGAGAGAGTCTCGGGGAGAGGGAGAGAGTCTCGGGGAGAGGGAGAGAGTCTTGGGAGAGGGGGAGTGTCTCGGGGAGAGGGAGAGAGACTCGGGGAGAGGGAGAGAATCTCGGGGAGTGGCAGAGAGTCTTGGGGAGTGGGAGAGAGTCTCAGGGAGAGGGAGAGAGTCTCGGGGAGTGGGAGAGAGTCTCGGGGAGAGGGAGAGAGTCTCGGGGAGTGGGAGAGAGTCTCGGGGAGAGGGAGAGAGTCTCGGGGAGAGGGAGAGAGTCTCGGGGAGAGGGAGAGAGTCTCGGGGAGTGGGAGAGAGTCTCGGGGAGAGGGAGAGAGTCTCGGGAAGAGGGAGAGAGTCTCGGGGAGAGGGAGAGAGTCTATTGGGAGAGGGAGATAGTCTCGGGGAGAGGGAGAGAGTCTCGGGAAGAGGGAGAGAGTCTCGGGGAGTGGGAGAGAATCTCGGGGAGAGGGAGAGAGTCTCGGGGAGTGGGAGAGAATCTCGGGGAGAGGGAGAGAGTCTCGGGGAGTGGGAGAGAGTCTCGGGGAGAGGGAGAACGTATCGGGGAGAGGGAGAGAATCTCGGGAAGAAGGAGAGAGTCTCGGAGAGAGGAAGAGAGTCTCGGGGAGAGGGAGAGAGTCTCGGGAAGAGGGAGAGAGTCTCGGGGAGTGGGAGAGAATCTCGGGGAGAGGGAGAGAGTCTCGGGGAGTGGGAGAGAGTCTCGGGGAGAGGGAGAACGTATCGGGGAGAGGGAGAGAATCTCGGGGAGAAGGAGAGAGTCTCGGAGAGAGGGAGAGAGTCTCGGGGAGATGGAGAGAATCTCGGGGAGAGGGAGAGAGTCTCGGGGAGAGGGGAAGAGTCTCGGGGAGAGGGGGGCGTCTCGGGGAGAGGGAGAGAGTCTCGGGGAGAGGGAGAGAGTCTCGGGGAGAGGGAGAGAGTCTCGGGGAGAGGGAGAGAATCTCAGGGAGAGGGAGAGAGTCTCGGGGAGTGGGAGAGAGTCTCGGGGAGAGGGAGAGAGTCTCGGGGAGAGGGAGAGAGTCTCGGGGAGAGGGAGAGAGTCTCGGGGAGAGGGAGAGAATCTCGCGGAGAAGGAGAGAGTCTCGGGGAGAGGGAGAGAGTCTCGGGGAGAGGGAGAGAGTCTCGGGGAGTGGGGGAGAGTCTCGGGGAGTGGGAGAGAGTCTCGGGGAGAGGGAGAGTCTCAGGGAGAGGGAGTTGTGTCTTGGGGAGAGGAAGAGAGTCTCGGGGCGAGGGGAAGAGTCTCGGGGAGAGGGGAAGAGTCTCGGGGAGAGGGGGGCGTCTCGGGTGGAGGGAGAGAGTCTCGGGGAGACGGAGAGAGTCTCGGGGAGAGGGAGAGAGTCTCGGGGAGAGGGAGAGAATCTCGGGGAGAGGGAGAGAGTCTCGGGGAATGGGAGAGGGTCTCGGGGAGTGGGAGAGAGTCTCGGGGAGAGGGGAAGGGTCTCGGGTGAGGGAGAGAGTCCCGGAGAGAGGGCGAGAGTCTCGGAGAGAGGTAGAGAGTCTTGGGGAGAGGTAGAGAGTCTCGGGAGAGGGAGAGTGTCTCGGGGAGAGGGTGAGAGACTCGGGGAGAGGGAGAGAATCTCGGTGAGTGGCAGAGAGTCTCGGGGAGTGGGAGAGAGTCTCAGGGAGAGGGAGAGAGTCTCGGGGAGTGGGAGAGAGTCTCGGAGAGAGGAAGAGAGTCTCGGGGAGAGGGAGAGAGTCTCGGGAAGAGGGAGAGAGTCTCGGGGAGTGGGAGAGAATCTCGGGGAGAGGGAGAGAGTCTCGGGGAGTGGGAGAGAGTCTCGGGGAGAGGGAGAGTCTCAGGGAGAGGGAGTTGTGTCTTGGGGAGAGGAAGAGAGTCTCGGGGCGAGGGGAAGAGTCTCTGGGAGAGGGGAAGAGTCTCGGGGAGAGGGGGGCGTCTCGGGTGGAGGGAGAGAGTCTCGGGGAGACGAAGAGAGTCTCGGGGAGAGGGAGAGAGTCTCGGGGAGAGGGAGAGAGTCTCGGGGAGAGGGAGAGAGTCTCGGGGAGAGGGAGAGAATCTCGGGGAGAGGGAGAGAGTCTCGGGGAATGGGAGAGAGTCTCGGGGAGTGGGAGAGAGTCTCGGGGAGAGGGGAAGGGTCTCGGGTGAGGGAGAGAGTCCCGGAGAGAGGGCGAGAGTCTCGGAGAGAGGTAGAGAGTCTTGGGGAGAGGTAGAGAGTCTCGGGAGAGGGAGAGTGTCTCGGGGAGAGGGTGAGAGACTCGGGGAGAGGGAGAAAATCTCGGTGAGTGGCAGAGAGTCTCGGGGAGTGGGAGAGAGTCTCAGGGAGAGGGAGAGAGTCTCGGGGAGTGGGAGAGAGTCTCGGGGAGAGGGAGAGAATCTCGGGGAGAGGGAGAGTGTCTCGGGGAGAGGGAGAGCGTCTCAGGGAGAGGGAGAGAATCTCGGGGAGTGGGAGAGTCTTGGGGAGAGGGAGAGAGTCTCGTGGAGTGGGAGAGAGTCTCTGGGAGAGGGAGAGAGTCGTCTCGGGGAGAGGGAGAGCGTCTCAGGGAGAGGGAGAGAATCTCGGGGAGTGGGAGAGTCTCGGGGAGTGGGAGAGAGTCTCTGGGAGAGGGAGAGAGTCTCGGGGAGTGGGAGAGAGTCTCGGGGAGAGGGAGAGAGTCTCGGGGAGAGGGAGAGAGTCTCGGGGAGAGGGCGAGAGTCTCGGGAGAGGGAGAGAATCTCGGGGAGTGGCAGAGAGTCTCGGGGAGTGGGAGAGAGTCTCGGGGAGAGGGGAAGAGTCTCGGGGAGAGGGGGGCGTCTTGGGGAAAGGGAGAGAGTCTCGGAGAGAGGGAGAGAGTATCGGGGAGAGGGAGAGAGTCTCGGGGAGTGGGAGAGAGTCTCGGGGAGAGGGAGATAGTCTCGGGGAGAGGGAGAGAGTCTCGGGAAGAGGGAGAGAGTCTCGGGAAGTGGGAGAGAATCTCGGGGAGAGGGAGAGAGTCTCGGGGAGTGGGAGAGAGTCTCGAGGAGAGGGAGAACGTATCAGGGAGAGGGAGAGAGTCTCGGGGAGTGGGAGAGAGTCTCGTGGTGAGGGAGAGAGTCTCGGGGAGAGGGACAGAGTCTAGGGGAGAGGGAGAGAATCTCGGGGAGAGGGAGAGAGTCTCGGGTGTGGGAGAGAGTCTCGGGGAGAGGCAGAGAGTCTCGGGGAGAGGGGGAGAGGCACGGGAGAGGGAGAGAGTCTCGGAGAGAGGGAGAGAGTCTCGGGGAGAGGGAGAGAGTCTCGGGGAGAGGGAGAGAGTCTTGGGAGAGGGGGAGTGTCTCGGGGAGAGGGAGAGAGACTCGGGGAGAGGGAGAGAATCTCGGGGAGTGGCAGAGAGTCTTGGGGAGTGGGAGAGAGTCTCAGGGAGAGGGAGAGAGTCTCGGGGAGTGGGAGAGAGTCTCGGGGAGAGGGAGAGAGTCTCGGGGAGTGGGAGAGAGTCTCGGGGAGAGGGAGAGAGTCTCGGGGAGAGGGAGAGAGTCTCGGGGAGAGGGAGAGAGTCTCGGGGAGTGGGAGAGAGTCTCGGGGAGAGGGAGAGAGTCTCGGGAAGAGGGAGAGAGTCTCGGGGAGAGGGAGAGAGTCTATTGGGAGAGGGAGATAGTCTCGGGGAGAGGGAGAGAGTCTCGGGAAGAGGGAGAGAGTCTCGGGGAGTGGGAGAGAATCTCGGGGAGAGGGAGAGAGTCTCGGGGAGTGGGAGAGAATCTCGGGGAGAGGGAGAGAGTCTCGGGGAGTGGGAGAGAGTCTCGGGGAGAGGGAGAACGTATCGGGGAGAGGGAGAGAATCTCGGGAAGAAGGAGAGAGTCTCGGAGAGAGGAAGAGAGTCTCGGGGAGAGGGAGAGAGTCTCGGGAAGAGGGAGAGAGTCTCGGGGAGTGGGAGAGAATCTCGGGGAGAGGGAGAGAGTCTCGGGGAGTGGGAGAGAGTCTCGGGGAGAGGGAGAACGTATCGGGGAGAGGGAGAGAATCTCGGGGAGAAGGAGAGAGTCTCGGAGAGAGGGAGAGAGTCTCGGGGAGATGGAGAGAATCTCGGGGAGAGGGAGAGAGTCTCGGGGAGAGGGGAAGAGTCTCGGGGAGAGGGGGGCGTCTCGGGGAGAGGGAGAGAGTCTCGGGGAGAGGGAGAGAGTCTCGGGGAGAGGGAGAGAGTCTCGGGGAGAGGGAGAGAATCTCAGGGAGAGGGAGAGAGTCTCGGGGAGTGGGAGAGAGTCTCGGGGAGAGGGAGAGAGTCTCGGGGAGAGGGAGAGAGTCTCGGGGAGAGGGAGAGAGTCTCGGGGAGAGATAGAGAGAGTCTATTGGGAGAGAGTCTCGGGGAGAGGGAGAGAGTCTTGGGAAGAGGGAGAGAGTCTCGGGGAGTGGTAGAGAGTCTCGGGGAGAGGGAGAGAATCTCGCGGAGAAGGAGAGAGTCTCGGGGAGAGGGAGAGAGTCTCGGGGAGAGGGAGAGAGTCTCGGGGAGTGGGGGAGAGTCTCGGGGAGTGGGAGAGAGTCTCGGGGAGAGGGAGAGTCTCAGGGAGAGGGAGTTGTGTCTTGGGGAGAGGAAGAGAGTCTCGGGGCGAGGGGAAGAGTCTCGGGGAGAGGGGAAGAGTCTCGGGGAGAGGGGGGCGTCTCGGGTGGAGGGAGAGAGTCTCGGGGAGACGGAGAGAGTCTCGGGGAGAGGGAGAGAGTCTCGGGGAGAGGGAGAGAATCTCGGGGAGAGGGAGAGAGTCTCGGGGAATGGGAGAGGGTCTCGGGGAGTGGGAGAGAGTCTCGGGGAGAGGGGAAGGGTCTCGGGTGAGGGAGAGAGTCCCGGAGAGAGGGCGAGAGTCTCGGAGAGAGGTAGAGAGTCTTGGGGAGAGGTAGAGAGTCTCGGGAGAGGGAGAGTGTCTCGGGGAGAGGGTGAGAGACTCGGGGAGAGGGAGAGAATCTCGGTGAGTGGCAGAGAGTCTCGGGGAGTGGGAGAGAGTCTCAGGGAGAGGGAGAGAGTCTCGGGGAGTGGGAGAGAGTCTCGGAGAGAGGAAGAGAGTCTCGGGGAGAGGGAGAGAGTCTCGGGAAGAGGGAGAGAGTCTCGGGGAGTGGGAGAGAATCTCGGGGAGAGGGAGAGAGTCTCGGGGAGTGGGAGAGAGTCTCGGGGAGAGGGAGAACGTATCGGGGAGAGGGAGAGAATCTCGGGGAGAAGGAGAGAGTCTCGGAGAGAGGGAGAGAGTCTCGGGGAGATGGAGAGAATCTCGGGGAGAGGGAGAGAGTCTCGGGGAGAGGGGAAGAGTCTCGGGGAGAGGGGGGCGTCTCGGGGAGAGGGAGAGAGTCTCGGGGAGAGGGAGAGAGTCTCGGGGAGAGGGAGAGAGTCTCGGGGAGAGGGAGAGAATCTCAGGGAGAGGGAGAGAGTCTCGGGGAGTGGGAGAGAGTCTCGGGGAGAGGGAGAGAGTCTCGGGGAGAGGGAGAGAGTCTCGGGGAGAGGGAGAGAGTCTCGGGGAGAGATAGAGAGAGTCTATTGGGAGAGAGTCTCGGGGAGAGGGAGAGAGTCTTGGGAAGAGGGAGAGAGTCTCGGGGAGTGGTAGAGAGTCTCGGGGAGAGGGAGAGAATCTCGCGGAGAAGGAGAGAGTCTCGGGGAGAGGGAGAGAGTCTCGGGGAGAGGGAGAGAGTCTCGGGGAGTGGGGGAGAGTCTCGGGGAGTGGGAGAGAGTCTCGGGGAGAGGGAGAGTCTCAGGGAGAGGGAGTTGTGTCTTGGGGAGAGGAAGAGAGTCTCGGGGCGAGGGGAAGAGTCTCGGGGAGAGGGGAAGAGTCTCGGGGAGAGGGGGGCGTCTCGGGTGGAGGGAGAGAGTCTCGGGGAGACGGAGAGAGTCTCGGGGAGAGGGAGAGAGTCTCGGGGAGAGGGAGAGAGTCTCGGGGAGAGGGCGAGAGTCTCGGGGAGAGGGAGAGAATCTCGGGGAGAGGGAGAGAGTCTCGGGGAATGGGAGAGAGTCTCGGGGAGTGGGAGAGAGTCTCGGGGAGAGGGGAAGGGTCTCGGGTGAGGGAGAGAGTCCCGGAGAGAGGGCGAGAGTCTCGGAGAGAGGTAGAGAGTCTTGGGGAGAGGTAGAGAGTCTCGGGAGAGGGAGAGTGTCTCGGGGAGAGGGTGAGAGACTCGGGGAGAGGGAGAGAATCTCGGTGAGTGGCAGAGAGTCTCGGGGAGTGGGAGAGAGTCTCAGGGAGAGGGAGAGAGTCTCGGGGAGTGGGAGAGAGTCTCGGGGAGAGGGAGAGAATCTCGGGGAGAGGGAGAGTGTCTCGGGGAGAGGGAGAGCGTCTCAGGGAGAGGGAGAGAATCTCGGGGAGTGGGAGAGTCTTGGGGAGAGGGAGAGAGTCTCGTGGAGTGGGAGAGAGTCTCTGGGAGAGGGAGAGAGTCTCGGGGAGTGGGAGAGAGTCTCGGGGAGAGGGAGAGAGTCTCGGGGAGAGGGAGAGAGTCTCGGGGAGAGGGCGAGAGTCTCGGGGAGAGGGAGAGAATCTCGGGGAGTGGCAGAGAGTCTCGGGGAGTGGGAGAGAATCTCGGGGAGAGGGGAAAAGTCTCGGGGAGAGGGGGGCGTCTCGGGGAGAGGGAGAGAGTCTCGGGGAGTGGGAGAGAGTCTCGGGGAGAGGGAGAGAGTCTCGGGGAGAGGGAGAGAGTCTCGGGGAGAGGGAGAGAGTCTATTGGGAGAAGGAGATAGTCTCGGGGAGAGGGAGAGAGTCTCGGGAAGAGGGAAAGAGTCTCGGGGAGTGGGAGAGAATCTCGGGGAGAGGGAGAGAGTCTCGGGGAGTGGGAGAGAGTCTCGGGGAGAGGGAGAACGTATCGGGGAGAGGGAGAGAATCTCGGGGAGAAGGAGAGAGTCTCGGGGAGAGGGAGTGAGTCTCGGGGAGAGGGAGAGAGTCTCGGGTAGTGGGGGAGAGTCTCGGGGAGTGGGAGAGAGTCTCGGGGAGAGGGAGAGAGTCTCAGGGAGAGGGAGTTGAGTCTCGGGGAGAGGAAGAGAGTCTCGGGGAGAGGGGAAGAGTCTCGGGGAGAGGGGGGCATCTCGGGGAGAGGGAGAGAGTCTCGGGGAGAGGGAGAGAGTCTCGGGGAGAGGGAGAGAGTCTCGGGGAGAGGGAGAGAATCTCGGGGAGAGGGAGAGAGTCTCGGGGAGAGGGAGAGAGCCTCGGGGAGAGGGAGAGAGTCTCGGGGAGAGGGGGAGAGTCTCGGGAGAGGGAGAGAGTCTCGGAGAGAGGGAGAGAGTCTCGGGGAGAGGGAGAGAGTCTCGGGGAGATGGAGAGAGTCTCGGGAGAGGGAGAGTGTCTCGGGGAGAGGAAGAGAGACTCGGGGAGAGGGAGAGAATCTCGGGGAGTGGCAGAGAGTCTCGGGGAGTGGGAGAGAGTCTCAGGGAGAGGGAGAGAGTCTCGGGGAGTGGGAGAGAGTCTCGGGGAGTGGGAGAGAGTCTCGGGGAGAGGGAGAGAGTCTCGGGGAGAGGGAGAGAGTCTCGGGGAGAGGGAGAGAGTCTTGGGGAGTGAGAGAGAGTCTCGGGGAGAGGGAGAGAGTCTCGGGGAGAGGGAGAGAGTCCCGGGGAGAGGGAGAGAGTCTATTGGGAGAGGGAGATAGTCTCGGGGAGAGGGAGAGAGTCTCGGGAAGAGGGAGAGAGTCTCGGGGAGTGGGAGAGAATATCGGGGAGAGGGAGAGAGTCTCGGGGAGTGGGAGAGAGTCTCGGGGAGAGGGAGAACGTATCGGGGAGAAGGAGAGAGTCTCGGGGAGTGGGGGAGAGTCTCGGGGAGTGGGAGAGAGTCTCGGGGAGAGGGAGAGAGTCTCAGGGAGAGGGAGTTGAGTCTCGGGGAGAGGAAGAGAGTCTCGGGGAGAGGGGAAGAGTCTCGGGGAGAGGGGGGCATCTCGGGGAGAGGGAGAGAGTCTCGGGGAGACGGAGAGAGTCTCGGGGAGAGGGAGAGAGTCTCGGGGAGAGGGAGAGAATCTCGGGGAGAGGGAGAGAGTCTCGGGGAGAGGGAGAGAGTCTCGGGGAGAGGGGGAGAGTCTCGGGAGAGGGAGAGAGTCTCGGAGAGAGGGAGAGAGTCTCGGGGAGAGGGAGAGAGTCTTGGGGAGAGGGAGAGAGTCTCGGGAGAGGGAGAGTGTCTCGGGGAGAGGGAGAGATACTCGGGGAGAGGGAGAGAATCTCGGGGAGTGGCAGAGAGTCTCGGGGAGTGGGAGAGAGTCTCGGGGAGAGGGAGAGAGTCTCGGGGAGAGGGCGAGAGTCTCGGGGAGAGGGAGAGAATCTCGGGGAGTGGCAGAGAGTCTCGGGGAGTGGGAGAGAGTCTCGCGGAGAGGGAGAGAGTCTCGGGGAGTGGGAGAGAGTCTCGGGGAGAGGGAGAGAGTCTCGGGGAGAGGGAGAGGGTCTCGGGAGAGGGAAAGTGTCTCGGGGAGAGGGAGAGAGTCTCGGGGAGAGGGAGAGAATCTCGGGGAGAGGGAGAGAGTCTCGGGGAGAGGGAGAGAGTCTCGGGGAGTGGGAGAGAGCCTCGGGAGAGGGAGAGAGTGTCGGGGAGAGGGGGAGAGTCTCGGGGAGAGGGAGAGTCTCGGTGGGAGGGAGAGAATCTCGGGGAGTGGCAGGGAGTCTCGGGGAGTGGCAGAGAGTCTCGGGGAGAGGGCGAGAGTCTCGGGGAGAGGGAGAGAGTCTCGGGGAGTGGGAGAGAGTCTAGGGGAGAGGGAGAGAGTCTCGGGGAGAGGGCGAGAGTCTCGGGAAGAGGGAGAGAGTCTCGGAGAGATGGAGAGAGTCTCGGGGAGAGGGAGCGAGTCTCGGGGAGAGGGAGAGAGTCTCGGGGAGAGGGAGATTGTCTCGGGGCGAGGGAGAGAGTCTCGGGGAGTGGGAGTCTCGGGGAGTGGGAGAACGTCTCGGGGAGAGGGAGACAGTCTCGGGGAGTGGGGAGAGTGTCTCGGGGAGTGGGAGAGAGTCTCGGGGAGTGGGAGAGAGTCTCGGGGAGAGGGAGAGAGTCTCGGGGAGTGGGAGAGAGTCTCGGGAGAGGGAGAGTGTCTCGGGGCAAGGGAGAAAGTCTCGGGGAGTGGGAGTCTCGGGGAGTGGGAGAACGTCTCGGGGAGAGGGAGACAGTCTCGGGGAGTGGGGAGAGAGTCTCAGGGAGATGGAGAGAGTCTCGGGGACTGGGAGAGAGTCTCGATGGGTGGCTTTGAAAGCAGACCAAGGAAGGCCAGCAGCACGGTTCAATTCCCGTACCATCCTCCCCGAACAGGCGCCGGAATGTGGCGACTAGGGGCTTTTCACAGTAACTTCATTGCAGTGGAAGCCTACTTGTGACAATAAAGATTATTATTATTATCATTTTCTGTTTTCGTTGCAAGTTATTATTGTTATTTTGCTGATTGCATTTTGCAATTCTGATCCACGTGATATCAGCATCTTTGGCTATTAAATACAAAAGTAGTTGCCATTCTGTATAATTAAGGGTGTTTGCGTGATAGGATTTTTGTTTCTTATCAGAATCCTGACCAACACATCGTCCCTTTCTTTTGTTTAATAAATTTAAAAGACCCAATTCATTTTTTGCAATGAAGGGGCGATTTGGCACGGGCAATCCACCTACCCTGCACATCTTTGGGTTGTGGGGGCGAAACCCACGCAGACACGGGGAGAATGTGCAAACTCCACACGGACAGTGACCCGGGGCCAGGATCAAACCCGTGTCCTCCGCGCCCTGAGGCAGCAGTGCTAACCACTGCACCACCGTGCTGCCCCTACATCTTCCCTAATGTAACACCACCAAGATATCTTCCTTTGCAGAACATGTCGTACCATTGACCGACCTATCAGTTATTACACCTCAGAGTAATGAATTGTATGTTTGTCAGATGGTGCTATATAAATGCAAATCTGTCTTTCTTAATTGACAAAGAGTTCACAGAACAAAATGTGATAATAGGTGAAGTCAACTGAAGCTCTCACAGGTAACACTGGTCTTTCTTTTGTGTTATTGAGCCCAGCTTAATGGGAGTCTTGTCATTGAAATCGATTGTGAAACAAGACTGTCGTGAGGGTGTGACGTACATTTCCAACTAAACAATCTGGTGTTGAGAGAATTAAAAAAAGGGAAGAAACATTCGGTTGGAAAATAGATTCAGCTTGTGTTTTTTCCAATGCCTTTTGGCCCTTAAAATAAAAGCAAAACACTGCGGATGCTGGAAATCTGAAATTAGAACAGAAAATGTGAGAGCAGAGAGGTTATGATGGAGCTGTATTAAAGCTGGTTTAGCCACAGCTGGAGTACAGTGTGTAGCTCTGTTTGGCGCACCATAGGAAGGATGTGACTGCGCTAGAGAGGGTGCAGAGGAGATTCGCCAGGGCGTTGCCTGGGCTGGAGCGTTTCAGCTGTGAAGTGAGGCTGGTTAGGCTGCGGTTGTTTTCCTGAGCGCAGATTAGACTGAGGGGGACCTGATCAAGGTGGACAAAATTATGAGAGGTGAGGTAGAGTGGATAAGCGGGAACTTTACCCCTTAATGGAGGGGCCAGTAAACAGGGTCACTGAAGGTAATGGGTGGGAGATTTAGAGTAGATGTGAGGAAAATGGCCGCACAGTGGTTAGCACCGTTGCTTCACAGCTCCAGGGTCCCAGGTTCGATTCCGGCTTGGGTCACTGTCGGTGCGGAGTCTGCGCATTATCCCCGTGTGTGCGTGGGTTTTCTCCAGGTGATCCGGTTTCCTCCGATGAGTTCCGAAAGACGTGTTTGTCAGGTGAATTGGACATTTTGAATTCTCCCTCCGTGTACCCGAACAGGCACCGGAGTGTGGCGACTAGGGGCTTTTCACAGTAACTTCATTGCAGTGTTAATGTAAGCCTACTTGTGACACTAATAAAAAGATTTTTCAAAACCTTTTTCACCCAGAGGGTGGTTGGAATCTGCAACTCGCTCCTGAAAGGGATTTAGGGGTGGAAACCCACAGAAGTATTTTGATGAGCACTTAACATGTCATAGCATACAAGATTACGGAGCAAGTGCTGGAAAATGGGATAGGTGCTTGATGGCTGGCCTGAACTCGATGGGCCAAAGGGCCTCTTTCCATGCTGTAAAACTATATGATTCTGTGGACGCAATTTCCCGGCCGCGTCCTGCTGGAATCGGGATGCGAAACAGCCGATCGATCCCACCAGCGGCCTCTTCCTAGATTCCCGATGGTTGTTACGCCCCGCGAGATTGGGGCGAGAGAGTGGGGCGCCATTTAAAAATCGACTGACTGCGGTCTCGGGAGACATTCCTGGCTGAGACCGGGAAAAATAACAAAGTGACGTTCGATAGCGGGGTCATTCCCACCGCGTACAGGGCTCAGCTTTCTTGTTCCTTAGGTCACATCCTGTGACTCTAAAATGCTGAATAAACTCAGCAAGTCTGGCAACATTTGTGGAGAGAGAGTTAACGTTCCGAGTCTGTATCAGTCGTACGGATTCAAAACGTTAACTCGGGCCGATATTCTCCACCCCATGATCCCGCAACGCTAACTGAGATCGGGCGAAGAATCGGCTGTCCGGCCAAAATCGAGATCCATGCCCAGTGCCGATTTGGGTGCCAAGCGGCGGTCCCTCGCTGGTGGTGATAGCGATGTTTGCACCCCACGTTGGCATGCATAACCGCCGTTTGCATTCATTTAAATGTGGTTAGCGGGTTGGACACAGTACGCGCCGCTCTTCCGCGATGCTGCACTCCTCTCAGGTGGAAGTACTTACAAACATGGACTGGGCCCCATGTTTGCGGAGGGAGAGTGGGAGGCTAAAAACTTTCTGAAGAACCATTGAAAACTCTTGGGTTTGCTGGGGGTGTCTGCCCAGGCCGGGGGCAGCAGTGGGTAGTGACTTGGTGCCAAATCCCTGGATTTGGGGTCCCCTGCCTCGGGATCGGGGTGGCCTGGCTCAGACCGTCATTGTGACAGTCTGTCTTTTAAACACACCCCTTTGGTCCTGCTTACAGGCTCCTGGTCGCTCACATTGCTGCATGCTGCCTGTGCCCTTTAAATACTCAGAAGGCCACTGTCACTGGGGTAGTGTCCCTCCGCTCCTCACTGCCATGGAGTTGTGGGTCCACCTTGGACTCCCGCCTTCAGGGGGGGGCGGGGGGGGGGGGGCAGGATTTACCGGCTGTTGATGCCAGCGGGAAATTCCGGTCAAACGCTGGCCCACAACTATCCTGGCGACGAGGGTGCTGTCCCCGGAAATCCCATTGATGATGGCGGGGTCGGTAGCACGGCCGCCTCCGCTGCTGAAAACCACGTGGTCGGTAAATCCCGCCCATTGTCATTCTTTCGGGCCCAAGGGGGTTTCTCTCCGTGCTGCCCCTCACTGGGGACTGAACCCGCTGGCAGACCGGCTCCTCAGAGAACAATGGTTCCTTAATCTCGTAGAGAGCTAGAGGGTCCCCATTCCACCCCCACCCAGGGACAATGTCACCCCCCCACACACATGGGCAATACCCTGCACCTCCCCCAAGTGAGGACACCGCACTATGGGGTCGCTGAGGGTACCCCTTTGCAGGCATTCCCAAGCCCCCTTTTGCACCCCCCCCATTCCAGGACCCCACCCTTCCCCACACCACCACCACCCCCCCGTTCATACCAGCCCTCTTCCCTCCTTTCATGGGCATGCCCCCCCTCAGACCCTGACCCTTGGCAGTGCCACCCTGGCACCCATACACCATGGGACCGCCACTCTGGCACCCTGGGAGTGCTCCTACCAGCCTGGCAATGCCTCTTCCAGCCTGGCAGTGCCAAGGTGCCCAGGTGATGAGACAGGGTGCCACCCTGCCCTGTCACTGACAACCCAGTGGCCTCCGATGGCCGGGGAGATCCCCCCAGATGTCATTCCACCTGGTCCACTAAACGGTGCCTGGCTGGGGTATCCCTGGAGAGGTCGATAAATGCAGGGAGCGGATTAGATCCAGCGACAGCAAGGTTCAGTGGTGCAGGTGGTGACGCCTCGCGAGATCTGGGGGCACACCAGCCATCGGGAAACCTGAGGGTGGCCTTTACCGGCCGCGTCCTGCTCCGTTTCCAGCAAGGTAGACCGGTAGCCAGTGCCCTTGGTCTCCCAACCGGAGAATTGCGCCCTCTGCGTCTCTCTCCACAGATGCTGCCAGACCTGCTGGATATATCCAGCATTTTCTTTTTTTTTTACATTTAGAGTATCCAAATCTTTTTTTCCAATTAAGGGGCAATTTAGCGGGGCCAATTCACCTACCCTGCACATCCTTTTGGATTGTGGGGCGAGACGGGGAGAATGCGCAAACTCCACACGGACAGTGACCCCGGGGGGGGGGGATCGAACCCGGGTCCTCAGCGCCGTGAGGCAGCAGTGTTAACCACCATGCCACCGTACCGCCCAGCATTTACTGTCGTTTGAACCATGACAGTATCCAGGGCCAGTGGAACTGAACGGATTGTTCCCTGGCAAGAAAAACACTGCCGGCGTTTATTCTGGAGCGGAACTGAAAGCCAGCCAGGTTTCTATTGATGAACAAATAGCAAATTTGTTTCCATTTTCCACAGATTTATTTATACCGAAAGGAAGGGGTTGTGTCCATTACGCCAGCTGTGTTTGCCATTTAGGAATAGTGGTAACATTTTATCTCGATCACTGTTTTAATAACCTTTTGAAATGAGATGTAGCTCTGTCTGGGACACCTCAGCCTGACTGATCATTGTGACAATGAACTTAGCAATGCGCCCATCGCCCTTTCGTTAGGAGTGAACCGTGGCATCTCTTTGTTATAAGCAAAGCTTCGTTGAAAAGCAGTTAACGTGATGAAGTTTGTGTACAGTACTCTGATAAATAAAGATCTAAACTATCCCAAATTGGCTTTTCAAGTGTCTCTGTTGTTAGAATTAATTGATACTTTCTGTTTCACTTCCGTCCCCACATGTAGAATAGTGCGGGTGAGTGGGATATCAAAGTGTAACAATGGAACCGCAATATTTCAACAATCAGAGTGTTAAAGATAATCTTTTCAATTTTGAGGGGTTATTGTCTTGGCGCAGCACCGATGGAACTTATTGGAAAGTCTGATACGACATTGTGAGATTTCCGATTGAAAATGACAATAGGGCTGCACGGTGGCGCAGTGGTTAGCACTGCTGCCTCACTTCGCCGAGGTCCCGGGTTCGATCCCGGCTCTGGGTCACTGTCCGTGTGGAGTTTGCACATTCGCCCCGTGTTTGCGTGGGTTTCGCCCCCACACCCCAAAGATGTGCAGGGTAGGTGGATTGAGCATGCTAAATTGCCCCTGATTTGGAAAAAAGTAATTGGGTACTCTAAATTTCTAAACAAAAATGGCAATATACCTTCTGTGGTATAATCTAGCTTAACCATTGTATTAAGACTTGTGGCCTCCATAGCTGCCAATGTATATCCATTCGCTGGACCATGATGCAGATTAACATTCATTTAATGGATATTCTCGCTTCCAGATTGTTTGTTCTCATCATTTCTACATCGATAATCCGGTCAGGTGGGAGCACTTTGGAAGTCACAAAAATGTCTTTTTTTAAACTCACTGTACTGGAATAATTGTTGATTTCCCATCTGAATCTTTTGTTCTATATCATCACCAAGGGGCTTGGGGAATTCGGCACACTGTCATATTAGTGGGATTAAGATATAATTATGAAAAGGAGGAACAGATTCTTTCCCGGGGTAAGGGGAACGGAGTTGGGCGTGTTTGAAACCACAAAATCGGTAGCTTTAAATTACAACTCGGAATTCATTGCAGTCAAAGAAGTCTATTTTTCTCCACTTATCGCTGGCTCCCTATCCAGCCCCACCGCTCTACTCGCCTCCCCTCACCTTCTCAACCCTGCCCCTCGCCTGAGGCGTGGTGACCCTCAGGTTAAATCATCACCAGTCTGTTCTCTCTCAAAGTGGAGACGCCAATGGTCGTCTGCAACTATGGCAACTTTTTTTAACATGTGTGGATGTGAGCATGTGTTGCACATGTGAGAGTGCCCATCTGTGTGGCTGTGACTATGTGTATCAGTGAGTGTGTGTGTGTGGAGATGTGAATATGTGCGTAAGTGCATGTGTGTGGATGTGTGTGAGCAAGCATGAATGTGAGTTTGTGTGTTAGGTGTGTGCACATATGTGTGTTTGTGTGTGTGAGTGTAAGTGTTTGATTATAAGTGCATGTGTGTGTAAGTGAGTGAGTGTGTGTATATAGAGTCATAGAGTTTTACAGCACAGAAAGAGGCCCTTTGGCCCATCGCTTCTGTGTCGGCCATCAAGCACCTTTCTATTCTAATCATATTTTCCAGCACTTTTATGCGATGGTGTTTCGAGTGCTCATCTATGTGTGTGCGTGAGCGAGTGAGTGTGTGAGTGAATGCGTTAGTGTGCGTGTGTGTCTGCTGGGGGTTGGAAGTGCGAGGTTTGCCGAGGAGGACAAACACCTTGACAGAGGGCGGCACGGTGGAACAGTGGTTAGCACTGATGCCTCACGGCGCTGAGGATCCGGGTTTGATCCCAGCCCCGGGTCACTGCCCGTGTGGAGTTTGCACACTCTCTCCGTGTCTGCGTGGGTCTCACCCCCTCACCCAAAGATGTGCAGGGTAGGTGGATTGGCCGCGCTAAATTGCTCCTTAATTGGAAAAAGATAACTGAGTACTCTAAATTTATTTTTAAAAAACACCTTGACAGTATCCGACACTGAGGTCTTGACTCTCTCAATTACAATTAAACAGCTAATAAAAATAAACAATTTTGTTCCAGGTATGTTTCAGTTTGTTCCTGTTGGTTCCAGTTTGCCTCTGCATTAGAAGGAAATGGGTTGGAGCCTACAGAAGGTTTTGAGCTGACGTGGCGGAGGCATTTTGTTACAGTACCCAAAGAGTGCTGCACTGTCACAGATGCTGAGCAAGTAACAATGGTCTTGGCTGCCTGTGCAGGTGGATGTTAAAGAATCTATCGCCCCTATTGAACAGCAGGCCATTATCCCACTGCCTTAAACAAAATCCAATTTGACTCATCGTTCATCTCATTGCTGTTTATTGCGTACTCCTGGGGTAGAATGGAGGTTGCCTAAATAGTAAATTGCTGCATTTCAAGCACAATTCATCGTGTGGGTTTTTGAGATTATTCAGTGTGATAGGACACTGGGCGGGATTCCCTGGTCCCCCAGATGCATGTCTCTCGTCAGCAGCCAATCACTGACAGCGGGATTTTCTCTTCCTACCGCTCGTCAATGGGATTTCCCATTGAATCCACCGGATGCCACCGGGAAACCCACGGGCAGGGGAGCGCTGCCAGTGGGAATGGCTGGAGAATTATGGGCTCAATGTATAAACGCAAAGATAATTATTATTCTTTTGGATAACCATCTTTATTTTGGTTTCATCTCAGACAGGAACTCAGCTAGACTAGCCCTATAAATACTCTGGCAACGGAAACAGGTCAGAGGCTTGGAATTCTAGTGAGTAACTCACCTCCTGACTCCCCCAAAGCCTGTCCACCATCTACAAGGCACAAGTCAGGATTGTGATGGAATATTCTCCACTTGCCTGGATGAGTGCAGCTCCAACAACACTCGAGGCTCACCATAATCCAAGACAAAGCAGCCCACACGATCAACACCACATCCACCACCATAAATATTCCCTCCCTCCACCACTGACGCACAGAGGCAGAGTGCGCACCATCTACAAGATTCAGTGCAGCAACTCACCAAGGCTCCTGAAACAACTCCTTCCAAACACACCTGGAAGGACAAGGGCAGCAGATACCTGGGAACACCACCACCTGCAAGTTCCCCATCACATCATTCATCATCCTGACTTGGAAATATATCGGCGTTCCTTCACTGGGTCAAAATCCTGGAACTCCCTTGCTAACAGCACCCTGGGTGTATCTACACCACGTGGACTGCATAGGTTCACGTAGGCAGCTCACCGTCACTTTCGGGAGGGCAGATAGGGATGGGCAATAAATGCTGGTCACATTCCAAGAACAAATAAAACAAACTTTGCCAGTCTTGCCTGTATACAATGGGCAAGGTTCAAATAATTGTTCGCTCTACAGTTTATCTTCAGAATATAATTCATACACAAGTTCTGAATCATTTTCTTTTGTCAGAGGATAATTGCTGATTTCACCAGAATAACTGGTTCTTGTCCATAATGGACCAATTCATTCCTTTCTTATGGTGGAAGTGATGCAAAGTCAATAGATGGGCCGAGTTGGCTCACATCTTTTTTTTGAAATTTAGAATACCCAATTATTTTATTTCCTATTCAGGGGCAACTTAGCGCGGCCAATCCACCTGCCCTGCACATCTTTGGGCTGTCGGGGTGAATCCCATGCAGACAGGGGACGAATGTGCAAACTGCACATGGACAATGACCCAGGGCTGGGATCGAACCGGGGTCCTCGGCGCCGTGAGGCAGCAGTGCTAACCACTGCACCATGGTGTTGCCCTTGCTCACATCAAGAACAGAATATAAAAAGCGTATTTCACTTCTTTTTGTCAAAAGGATTTCTATGAGGGCAGCATGGTAGCGCAGTGGGTTAGCCCTGGTGCCGCACGGCGCCGAGGTCCCAGGTTCGATCCCGGCTCTGGGTCACTGTCCGTGTGGAGTTTGCACATTCTCCCCGTGTTTGTTTGAGTTTCGCCCCCACAACCCAAAGATGTCCAGATGTCCACCTACATTGGCCACGCTAAACTGCCCTTTGAATTGGGCACTCTAAATTTAAAAAAAGGAGTTTCCATGGACTATTAGCTAAAAATAGCACAAATCAGACAAAGTTATTGATAAATGGTTACTGTTTGAATGCCTTTGTCAGCACCAAAGAGTCAATCCCCACACTTCCTGGACGTATGCCCTTGAGCAGAATATTTGTTAAATGAGGTTATTTTTTTCCGGATTTCCTCCTCCATTTTTAGAAGCTCCCCACATCTCACAGCTGAAAAGGTTCAATCATAGGTGTCCTTGGCCTATGGCATACAATTAAAAGGAAGCCTATGGTGACCTGGCCAGCAAATTCATGGGGAAATGTCTGGACTCTTTCCATGTCTCCTTCATAAGGGCATCGCTAGGGGTTTGATAAATACAATGGACATACCCTTGTCTAGCATACGACCCTAAGGTTCTGTACAGCTTCCAGGCTCTCGGTGTGCTATGACTGAAAGGGTCTTAGACTGTGACCTTTCTCCATCGTGCCTTAGTGGCGGCTGCCTCAAGCTTCAGTGTGACCCTCAGCACGTAGTCCTAGATCTTGGCATGTGTCAGTCTGCAACACTCGGTTGAGGACAATATCAAGAATATTGAAATTGTATTGTGACACCTCAGAATGGAACATGCTATGTGGAGACAAGTTGAATTTTATTACACTTACTGTAATTTTCATGTCAAAATGTCATGTAATGTACTTTTGGAAATGTTATGAACAAAGCATCTTTTTAGAACCAAAGCACTAGGTAACACTAGGTGGTAACCACCTACATTCTATGGTAGAGTGCTACAGTTCTCAATGTACTGCTCCTCAAAGCAAATCATTAAACAATGAAATCTACACATTTTCTTTTAAAAAAATAAATTTAGAGTACCCAATTATTTGTTTTTTCAATTAAGGGGCAATTTAGCGTGGCCAATCCACCTAACCTGCACATCTTTGGGTTGTGGGGGTGTAACGGGGAGAATGTGCAAGCTCCACGCGGACAGTGACCCAGGGCCGGGCTTCGAACCCGGGCCCTCAGCGCCGCAGTCCCAGTGCTAACCACTGCACCACATGCCGCCCCTTCCACATTTTCAGTTGGAGGTACGAATCAATATACTGTGAGCTGCAACAGGATTTCAGCTGCTTATATGGCAAACATGAGGTAGGCCTGAAATTCTCCTTTTAAAACAGTAAACTTTGGGAGAGTTCCTGTATTTAATGCAGTTAATTCAGCCAGCCATTAAATTGAAGGAACACCCAAAAAGGTGATATCCAAGAACGCAATTCCTTTACGGGGTGATTGATTTTGGAGGAAGTCAGATGTTCTCCCATTTATACAGGTAAAAATAAACATGCAGATCCATTCCTAGCTCATTGAGGCAAAATGTTTTTAATTGAATGTTACCATGGGAGAGTGCATCAGTTGATGGTGACTGACAGTTAACTGCCAAGTATGGTTTGAAATTTTAACCAGGTAGCTTGATGCTGATTGATCAAGGCATTGCGCTGAGGGATGAACTGGCAAATGGTTATAACTTATTTTGTTTAGCTGAAATGGGCGCAATGTGTATATATGTTCTTTCTGAATCACATCTAATGTTGGACACTGTGTTTTGAGTTTTCCAAGCACAGGCTGGTTGGGTATGGTCTGTACCCTGCCCATTGTGAACAGTGGCTGAGAAATGCTGCTTAATGTGATTTGCCAGTCTTTGCGACATACCTCCTGCCTACCCAGCATCACACTGGCACCGCAATTCATAAACCACATTACTCATTTGTGTGATAGGTACAACATCTTCAGCTGCTTCATCAATGACCTTCCTTCCACCATACGTTCAGATGCGGGGATGTTTGCAGATGATTGCACAATGTTCAGCACCATTCACAACTCCTCAGATAATGAAGCAGTCCATGTCCAAATGTAGCCATACCTAGACAATATCCAGGCTTGGGCTGTCAAGTGGCAAGTTACATTCACGCCACACTATTGCCAGGCAATGGCCATCTCTAATAAGAGAGAATCAAACCATTGTCCTTTGACATTCAATGCCATCACCATCACTGAATCCCACAATCAATATTCTAGGGCTTGCCATTGATCAGAAATTGAACTGGACGAACGATATTAATACTGTGGCTCCAAGAGCAGATCAGAGGCTAGGAATCCTGCAGTGAGTATCTCACCTCCTGACTCCCCAAAGCCTGTCCACCACCTACAAGACATAAGTCGGGAGTGTAATGGAATACTCCCCACTTGCCTGGATGAGTGCAGCTCCAACAACACTCCAGAAGCTCAACACCTAGGGTGGCGCGGTGGCACAGTGGTTAGCACTGCTGCCTCACGGCACTGAGGACCCGGGTTCAGCCCCGGGTCACTGTCCGTGTGGAGTTTGCACATTCTCCCCGTGTCTGCGTGGGTCTCACTCCTACAACCCAACGATGTGCAGCATAGGTGGATTGGCCACGCTAAATTGGCCGTTAATTGGAAAAAAAGAATGGGTACTCTAAATTTATTTTTTAAAAAGAAGCTCGACACCATCCAGGACAAAGCAGCTGCTTGATTGCTCTTTCCACAAACATTCACTCTTTCCACCACCGACGCACAGCAGCAGCGTGTGTGCCATCTACAAGATGCACTGCAGTAACTCACCAAGGCCGCACCTTCCAAACCTACTACCATCTAGTAGCAGCAGATACCTGGGAACCCCACCACCTGGAAATTCCTCTCCAAGTCATTCACCATCCTGACTGGGAAATATATCACCGCTCCTTCACTGTCGCTGGGTCAAAATCCTTGAACTTCCTCCCTACCAGCACTGTGGGTGTACCTACACCCCATTTGCTGCAGGGGTTCAAGAAGGCAGCTTAGCAGCACTTACTCAAGGGCAATTATGGTTGGGTAATAAGTGCTGGCCTAGCCAGCGATGCTCACATCCTGTAAAAATGAATTAAAACAAAGCCAGAAGATCTCGCCCTATATGTCCCTTCTACATTACATGTGAATCTTTCCTCATACTTTCTCGTTTCCCTCCTTAAATACATTTTAAATGACCCCTTTCAATCTCTGCATTCTGCCTATTGTAATTAACATTTCTCATAAATCTATTTTTTCTATTTTGTTTTAACCATCATTTCCTTTTTCACGCTGGGAGCTCCAGCTCTGGATTTCACTTCCTTCCTCTTTTTGGTTTGTAACTGAAGCCTCTCTGCCTTTAAGAATCACCATTGCTCATCGGTTAATAAGCTTGTTGGTCATACCTCAGAATATATCGACATATCCAGGCGAAGGCAGAACAGTTCGTTCACCAGTTTGTTTGAGGTGATGATATGTGTCGTGATCTCTATATGTGCATGTACACAAGGTGTTAATGTGTAACCACATGATCACTAGAGGGCCGGACCAACAGGGGTATAAAAGGCAGCCTCATTGGGTCTCGGGGGCTCTCGGGGTGCACTGTGACCAGGGCAATAGCAGAGTAGTTCAGATGGTTCGTGGAGTTACATATAGTTACTGTAGTTAGATCTTGTTAACTTTATCACTAGTATCAAAGTTAAAGTAAAGAACTCATGCAATTATTGTTATAGTTACTCAATAAATCTTTTCTTACTACTGGACGAGTTCGAGTCTTCTTCATCGAGATTCAGAAGACCTCATCATTAACCAAGGATTGAGTAGCACATGTTACCTATCACACAGGTAACAAAACAATATGCACAGAGGTTTTCCTCAGGAATGCGTCAGTCAGTCTTCTAGTAAAGTGTCCCTTTGTTCAACAGCAATACCAAAATGACCATTCTGTGCTTTATAAGTTAGTCTTAAAAGCATGTGGATTTCGACCTAAATTAGATTGATTTACGAGTGTGCTACAATTTTGAAATCATTACTCTACGTGGAAAAAGTGATTTAATGTCGAGTCTGTCACAGGTGGTGCATTTTATTTGGAGATCCTGCTGTCTTTAATGTATTTAATGAGCAGATACCTTGGCTCACGCCAATGGAATAAACTACTTTCGCCACTAAAGAAAGTGTTCCACTTTCAGCCTCGATGCAGGTGGTTTCCCTGCATATGTGGAATTCAGCAACAGCAGCAGAGAAATAGCGTAGCATATGCTAAGAACAGGTCTGTTAATGGTAAGGCCTATTGTGGAAAATGAGGAAATGTTCTGGTTTACGAGAACTGCGTTTCTCACAAGGAGGAGCGGAATCGAAACAGTGGTGACTGCCAAAGTCCGAAAAGGGAACATCGCCCTGAGCTACAGAGAATAGAAAATTCTCCAAGCTGCACACAGCCCAAATTCTGTGTAAACAGCAAAATGACAAAGTCGATTTTTAATCATGATCTTTATTATTGTCACAAGTAGGCTTACATTAACGCTGCAATGAAGTTACTGTAAAAAGCCCCTAGTCGCCACACTCCGGCGCCTGTTCGGGTACACGGAGGGAGAATTAAGGATGTCCAATTCACCTAACAGCCTGGGCGCGATTCTCCGCTCCCGCGACTAAGTGCCCACGCTGTCGTGAACGGTGTCGAGGTTCACGACGGCGCGAAACGGGCCCGATCTCGACCGATTCAGGGCCCGAAAATGGGCTAGGATCAGGGCCGCGAGAAACTCAGGGGGCGTGTCGCTAAGGCAGCATCGTCAGCGCGCGCCGGGCATCGGCCACCTAACTGGCGTCACCCGCGCATGCGTGGTTGCCGTCCTCCCGAGGCCGCCCCGCAAGAGGATGGCAGATGGATCTTGCGGGGAGCGGAGGAAAGGAGGTCCTCCTTCAGAGATGCCAGCCCGCCGATCGGTGGGCACCGATCGTGGGCCAGACCCCTTTTGAGTGCAACCCCGGTGAAAGGCGATTCTCCAAACCAGCGCGGGAGCGGAGAATTGCGCCCCCTGTCTTTCAGGACTTGTGGGAGGAAACCGGAGCACCCAGAAGAAACGCACGCAGACACGGGGCGACACAGGATCCAAGCTGGGAATCGAACCTGGGACCCTGGCACTGTGAAACCACAGTGCTAACCACTATGCTACCGTGCCGCCCACTGTGTGTAAGGAAGAAAGAAATTGTATTTACATTTTTAAATAAATTTAGATTACCCAATTCGTTTTTCCAATTAAGGGGCAATTTAGTGTGGCCAATTCACCTACCCTGCACATCTTTTTAGGCTGTGGGGATGAGTCACGGGGACAGTATGCAAACTCCGCACAGACAGTGACCCGGGGCTGGGATCAAACCTGGATCATCGGTGCTGTGAGGCAGCAATGCTAACCACTGTGCCACCGTGCTGCCCATTGTGATTTTCATGTCCTTAGGATGTCTCAAAGCACTCTTGAACCATTGAATTAGTTACAAGGTGCAGTTCCTTGTGTCAGAAACACAGCAGCCAATCGGTGCAGAGAAAGGTCCCACAGTGAGATAAATGACAAATAGTTTTTTCTGATCTTAGTGCAGAGATAGGTTTGGACAGGGCTCTGGGAGGACACCACTGATGTTCTTCAAGTAGCGCCCTGGGATGTTTTGCATTAGTTACAACCTGAAATGAAATCAAAGCGATATCATTTCTAAAGCAATGGAAAAAATTAGGGAATTAGTGCATTTAGGCCTTTGTTTAAGCATCACAATAACCTGGAGGTTTTTTTATAAAGAGATGCTGGCAGGACCAGCGGCATCAGTACAAAGTGCTCTGACCTGCCTGGGGCCAGTTGGCTTTTGTAACAGGTTTTTTGATCTTGCACTGTGATACAAAAGCAAATACTAATAAATCAATGAAGAGTGCAGGAGGACATGCCAGGAGCAGCACCAGATATGCCTAAAAATGGGGTGTCAACCTGGTGAAGCCACAACATAGGACTCCTTGTATGTCTTACAGGGAAAGCAGCATGCAATAGAGAGAGCTAAACAATGTCACAATCAATGGATCAGATCTAAGCTCTGCAGTCCTGCCACATCCAGTCATGAATGGTGGTGGACAATTAAACAACTCACTGGAGGAAGAGGCTTCACAAATACCCCCATCCTCAATGATGGAGGAGCCCAACACATAAGTGCAAAAAGACAAGGCTGAATCATTTGCAACAATCTTCAGCCAGAAGTGCCGAGTGGATGATCCATCTCAGTCTCCTCCGGAGGTCCCCAGCATCACCGATGTCAATCTTCAGCCAACTCGACTCACTCCATGTGATATCAAGAAACGGCTGAAGGCAGTGGATACTGCAAAGGCTATGGGCTCTGACAATATTCCGGCAATAGTCCTGAAGACTTGTGCTCCAGAAATTGCTGCGCCCTTAGCCAAGCTATTCCAGTACAGCTACAATGCTATGTGAAAACTTCCCAGGCATAACCTGTCCATAAAAAGCAGGATAAATCCAACCCTGCCCATCGGCCTACTCTTGATCATCAGCAAAGTGATCAAAGAGGTCGTCGATTGTGCTATCAACTGGCACTTACACAGCAATAACCTGCGTACTCACTGACGCTCAGTTTGAGTTCCACCAGAACCACTCAGCTCTTGGCCTCATGCAGCCTTAGTCCAAACAGGGACACAAGAGGTGAGGTGAGAGTGACTGCCTTTGGCATCAAGGCAGCATTTAAGCATGGCAGCAAGGAGCCCGAACAAAACAGGAATCAATGGGAATCAGGAAGAAAACTCTTCACTAGTTGGGATCATAATCATCAAGGAAATTGGTTGTGGTTGCTGGAGTCAATCATCTGAGTCCCAGGACATCACTGCAGGAATTCTTGAAGGTTGTATCCCAGGCCAAGTCATCTTTGGCTGTTTCATCAATGACCTTACCTCCATCACAAGCTCAGATGTGGAGATGTTCGCTGATGATCGCACAATGTTCAGCACCATTCGCAACTCCTCAGATATTGACGCAGTCCAGTTAGACCTGGACAACATTCAGGCTGAGGCTGATTAGTGGTAAGTGACATTCATGCCTCACAAGTGCCAGGCAATGACAATCTCTAACAAGAGAAAATCTAACCATCATCCCATGACATTCAATAGCATTACCATTGCTGAACCCCCCACTATCAGCATCCTAGGGTTACCGATGACCATAAATTGAACTGGACTAACTGTATAAATACTGTGGCTACAGGAGAAGGTCAAAGGCTGGGGATTCTGCGGGGAATAACTCACCTCCTGACTCCCCAAAGCCTGTCCATCATTAAGAAAATGGGACAAGTGGCAGCACGGTGGCGCAGTGGGTTAGCCCTGCTGCCTCACGGCACCGACGTCCCAGGTTCGATCCCGGCTCTGAAATGAAAATGAAAATCGCTTATTGTCACAAGTAGGCTTCAAATGATGTTACTGTGAAAAGCCCCTAGTTGCCACATTCCGGCGCCTGTTTGGGTCACTGGGTCACTGTCTGTGTGGAGTTTGCACATTCGCCTCGTGCTTGCGTGGGTTTCGCCCCCACAACCCAAAGATGTGCAGGCTAGGTGGATTGGCCACGCTAAATTGCCCCTTAATTGGAAAAAATGAATTGGGTACTCTAAATTTTTTTTTTTTAAACAGGACCAGAGGGGGGTCCCAAACCTGCCCTTTACAGCAGTGAGATAGATAGAGCATTCTTCCCAGAGGCAACCTCCTAACTGGCTGCCTCCAGACTCACTGAACTATTTTTTTAAAAAAATAATATTTTAAGGTATTTGAAAATTTTTATAACACTAACAAAAACAATGACATCAACATGGTAAAATAAACATTTCCCCCTCCAGCCCAATCTTCGCACACCTCAACCATACAACACAATCCGCCCCCCGCCCCCTGGAATACTGCATCTGCTGACAATTTTTAATTTTCCCCGAGAAAGTCGACGAACGGCTGCCGCCTCCGGGACAACCCTAACATTGACCCTCTTAAGGCAAACTTTGTTTTCTCAAGATTGAGAAACCCAGCCATGACACTAACCCAGGTCTCTACACTCGGGGACTTCGAGCCCCTCCACATTAATAAGATCCACCTCCGGGCTACCAGGGAGGCAAAGGCCAGGCCTCTTTTACCCCCTGAACTCCCCTCACTGAACTATTAATGATAAACGATGGGCTCCCAATATGGACGGCATGGTAGCACAGTGGTTAGCACTGTTGCTTCACAGTGCCAGGGTCCCAGGTTCGATTCCCGGCTTATGACACTGTCTGTGCGGAGTCTACCCGTGTCTGGGTTTCCTCCGGGTGCTCCGGTTTTCTCCCACAAGTCCCGAAAGACGTGCCATTAGTTGAATTGGACATTCTGAATTCTCCCTCTGTGTACCCGAACAGGTGCCGGAATGTGGCGACTCGGGGCTTCATTGCAGTGTTAATGTAAGGCTACTTGTGACAATAAAGAAAACTATTTCTTAAATGATTTCTATTGCTGGCCCAGTCAGAGGGCCGGCAGCTCTGGTGCCTAAGCAACCCCACCCGGAGACGTGGGCACTGTTGAGACAGGTAGGAGATCGCGAATGCACCTTAATATGGAAGGGCTCTTACCGGCCTGCACGCCAATCAGCAAATAACCAACATCTAGAGCAATAGGTGAATCTGGAAGACACGCCCCATTGCATCAGCCTCAACCACAATTGTGGCCATTCATTGATGCCCTCTCTGTGGCGTGAAGCCTCCACATTTAGGCCACAACACTAAACGGGGTCTCCCAGCCATTAACGTAATAGCGGCGGGGTGGCTACACAGCCTCCAAATGGGGCTTCAATAATGTTAATTAACCATCACCTCCGTGGACTGAACAGCTGATCCGCTTCCCGCCTTCCCTGGGAAAATTCCCAGGTGATGGGAATGCGTCAGGGAACTGTCCCGACACAGTCCCCTCCTATTTCTCAATACACCCATCCCCACCACCCTCTACCACCCCCATTTTCAGCTTCACCACCACGAAGCCCGGAAATATTCAGGGTAGAAAAATGATAACCCCCTACCAAGGCTGGCATTAACCATAATAATATAATAACCTCCATTACCCCCTTTACATATGTCAACTAATGCCCTTTGATTGTCCCCTATGGCTTTCCTGCTATGATCCAAAGCACTGCTCACTCTCGGAATAAAGACAATTTTAAACACAGGAGAATGGAAAACAAAAATGCTCAATCCAAACATGCCAGCGCTATCAACATTTACAAGTCTGCGGCTTCTCTTTTCAATAACACATGTACAGTTTCCATTGATACGGGTGGCCTTCAACTCATGTAATTTTCCATTGGATAGTGGGGAACTGAAGAACAAACTCTCAAAGCCAAATAAAACATGCAGTCGGCAGCTCCTTGAAATAGCTTTTCTTTATACTTTTTCTAAAATTCCAGGGACCCACCGTCTGGTTTTGAGGTGGGCCCGACACTGGGTAAAAGCAGCTTCTGATTGAATAAAGAATAAACCGCGGTCCCAAACACCAATTCTATTTCACTCAATTGAGTGGCAGGTCAATAACCTGCTCGCAGCAATGACACTAGTTTAGTCGCTGATTCATTTTAACAGGTCAACTGGAGGTGGTCGTGTGTTAGAGTTCACTTCACTCGGAGAGCCCCATGCACGTGTGGCAACATACACTTTTTTTTAATATAAATTTAGAATACCCAAATCATTTTGAAAAAAATGAAATGAAAATCGCTTATTGTCACTTCAAATGAAGTGACTGTGAAAAGCCCCTAGTCGCCGCATTCCGGCGCCTGTTCGGGGAGGCTGGTATGGGAATTAAACCGTGCTGCTGGCCTGCCTTGGTCTGCTTTCATAGCCAGCTCTTTAGCCCTGTGCTAAACCAGCCCCTTTTTTTCCAATTAAGGGGCAATTTAGCATGGCCAATTCACCTACCCTGAACATCTTTTGGCTTGTGGGGGCGAAACCCACGCAAACATGAGGAGAATGTGCAAACTCCACACGGACAGTGACCCAGAATCGACGCCGTGAGGCCGCAGTGCTAACCCACTGCGCCACCGTGCTGCCCTGCAACATACACTGTCAAATGGATGTTATAACCTGGAGCTGTGGACAGTGATGACAGAGGCTCCAATTTCCTCCTGTCACATGGCTGATCAGGAATCCCTCCCGCTCTTACTGGCTGCCATTGGCGTGGGTTGAAAAGATTTGCAGGTTGATACACAACCTGTTTGACTGCGTTATTCACGCACCTTCCTTGTTCATCAAGTCTTGGGGTGGGTTCAGAAGTGGGGCACTACCCACTGACCCATAAGATCTCATCGTTAACTGATGGGCAAGTTACTTTACCCACGATGTTAACCTGAATGCACCTGGATAGTAAACGTACCTGCAGTGCAAGTCGGGCAAAGGTATCTGGAGAGAATTGATAACACGATCTTAATCGCTGCTATTCATTTTATAGCCATTTGTTAAGCAGTAATAATCAAAACTATTTTATACTGTTGGTCTCTGCTTATGGTCTGCCCAACAAGTGGAAACATTCTCTCTGTCTACAGCCTACCAGAAAATAAGCTGTAAAGTTCAATCTAGCTTCCACTGGGTATTTTACATTAAGGGTGATCTCCTTCCTCAAGGGTTGGGGGGCGGGCGGGAGAGGGGTGGTGGTGGTTAACAGTTGTTCGAACAATGCACAGTGGGTGATGGGCCCCCTCCTCTGTTTTCTGGTTGTTCGAGTACAGCTGCTGCTCCCAGCACGATGATTAATTCTCCTTCAGCCACTTAAACAAAGGCTGATTCTAAGGACAGGTGGTAGTTGAACCTAGTTCAAGAGTCCCCAGTACCTTCTGAATTTAATACTGGAATCTGGATGCGCACATAGAAACCTGGCAGTTGTCAAGCTGTTCCACCCTGTAATTAGTCATTTAATGAATACTTTAACAACTCTGGTGGTAACCATTAATACCAGCCATTAATCCATATTCCAAAATGCAATTATATACATTCATCTGAAGCTGATTTTATTGCCCAAAAAGCCGGGGTTTTTTGCTCACAATTATACTTGCTGAAGTATGCTTTGTAAAATCCAGGCGTGCATCTATAACATTACTACCACACAGGTGCTACCTTCTATTTTTACAAGCAATAAAGCGAACCTAATCACAACACAGCATTTCACAACCTTCTGTACCATCTCTGATTAAAGGTGCCAAGTTTCCATTGCAAAGCATCAAATGGAAATGTTGATCATATTTGGAAATAAAATAAAACTGATCCGAGAAGATTAGAAAGGTTACTCGTTTCTTCCCAAAATGCAAAATGAGATTGTCTGCCCAGGGAATCTATGTCAGCTGTTAATCGTATGTTAATTACACTGTTCAGATACAAAGGTGAAGGGCATTGTTTGAGTAAGTACTTAGAACACTTATAAGGAGAGACTGCTGGGCCACTGGGGCGCTAATAGGTAGGAGGTAGGCATATGTAAAGCTGCATTCTGTGCGGCACGGTAGCACAGTGGTTAGCACGGTTGCCTCACAGCACCAGGGTCCCAGGTTTGATTCCTGGCTTGGGTCGCTGTCTGTGCGGAGTCTGCACATTCTCCCCGTGTCTGCGTGCGTTTCCTCCGGGTGCTCTGGTTTCCTCCCACAAAGTCCCAATAAGACGAGCTGTTAGATAATTTGGCCATTCTGAATTCTCCCTCAGTGTACCCGAACAGGCACCGAAATGTGGCGACTAGTGAATTTTCACAGTAACTTCATTGCATTGTTAATGTAAGCTTACTTGTGACACTAATGAAGATTATTGTTATGTTTCTATTGTTGTACTTTATAAACTGAAAAAGGTTAATAAAAATATATTTTAAAATGCTACCTGCATTCGGATACCGAAGCTCTCTATATTTTTACTAATGTTTTGTAACCTCTAGCTTTATCTGCTGGTGCACTCTTAGCTTCGTACATTCTGTCCCTTCCTGCCACACTCTGATCATCATTTTCCTTCTTCCCACCTTGCTCTCTTGCCTTGTCTTCTCTATTTAATTTAACACATCTTCCCAAACATTTAAAAAAAAATTTAGAGTACCCAATTATTCTTTTTCCAATTAAGGGGAAATTCAGCATGGCCAATCCACCCAACCTGCACATCCCTGGGTTGTGGGCGTGAAACGCACGCAGACACAGGGAGAATGTGCAAACTCCATACGGGATAGTGACCCAGACCCAGGATTCGAATCCGGGTCCTCAGCGCCATAGTCCCAGTGCTTAACCACTGCACCACGTCCCACCCTTCCCAAACCTGATTCCTTGCCCCCCCTATTCAGTTTAAAGTCCCCTCTGCTGCCTTAGTTAAACACCTTGCCAGAACACATGTCCCAACATAATTCAGGTAAAGACCGTCCCAATATCACAGCCCCCACTTTCCCCAGTACTGCTGCCAATGCTTCATAAATCACAGCCCATTCCTCCCATGCCAATCTGTCAACTACGCAGTTAACTCTCTCATGTGATTTACCCAATGCCAACTTGCTCATCCCCCAGGTAGTAATCCAGAGATGATTACATTTGAACTTCTGTCTTTTAATTTAGCCCATAGCTGCTCATGCTTCCTCAGCAGAACCTTTTTCCTAGTTCCACCTATGCTGCTGTTCCCTATGTGGCTGACTCCCTCGCACTGCACTCCCATCAGTCCTCAACCCCCACAAAAAATTACTCATTCTATCTCTAGTAAGATGAGACCTAAACCACTACCTTAGGCTGGATCAAGTTTTATCTCGTACATGAGGACGTGACATTCACCCTACGAAGGGCTTCACTCCGCACCTCATCCTCCAACATGGGCCCCAGCTCCCCCCCCCACTTGGCTTTCACCCCCCCCCCCGCACCGAGACCGAATCTTCCGCCAGAATCCGCCCATATATACCGGACCTACCACCCTCCTCCGGCTCCCTCCACAAAAGGATCCTCTCCGTCGAAGAGGATGGTGGTCTGACAAAATTTCATATGTGAACGCACCTAAACGAGTCTGGGCCGGAGAACTCAAACTTCTCTTTCAATTTTCCAAGCTGACAAATCGCCCCTCCAGGAATAACGTCCCTCAGGTGCCGCCCTATCCGTAGACTGCAGGTCAAACCAGGAGTTCCGGGGTTGGTTGCAGGTAGCATTTATAACAAAACAGATGAATTGACAGCAGAAATAGAAATAAATATTTATGACCAGATATCCATTAGAGACATGGCTGCAAGTTGACAAAGGCAACCCCAGGCCAGTTAGCTTAATATCTATTGCTGGTATCTATTATTAAGGAAGTTATAGTGGGGCACAAAATGTAATCAGGCTGAGTCAACATGGTTTTGTGAAAGGGGAGTCTTGTTTAACTAATTTATTGGAGTTCTTTGAGCAAGTAGCAAGCAACATGGCTTAAGGGGAACCTGTGGATGTGATGTACTTAGATTTCCAGGAGCATTTAAAGGTACTGTAAAGTCACTATAGTCCCAGATGATCATAGTGTGCTTTCCCCCTTTGAGGGGATGGGGCGGGGGGAGGGGGGGAAGCTGACTGGTGGCAATTTAACCTAAGGGCATCACACCTTAGGTGAGGGGCAAGGTTGAGAAGGAGGGGCCTTCATGAATAACCTCTGCCAATACGGGATCCGGTTTAGTTCAGTTGTCTGGACGGCTGGTTCATGATGCCAAGCGAGGCCAACATTTGCAGGTACCACATCAAAGGTTTCTACAGAAAATAAGAGCTCATGGAAACATATTGGCACAAGAAGAGGATTTGTTAGCTAACAGTAAGCAGAGAGCAGACATAAATGGGTCGCTTTCAGATTGGCAATTTGTAATTAGAGGAGTTACTCAGGGATCTGTGCTGGGGCCTCAACTGTTTACAATCAATGATTTAGATCAAGGGACTGAATGTACAGTTGGTACATTTGCTGCTGACACAAAGATAGGTCAGAAAGTACGTTGTGGGGCAGCACGGTGGTGCAGTGGTTAGCACTGCAGCCTCGCGGCGCCGAGGTCTCAGGCTTGATCCCGGCTCTGAGTCACCGTCCATGTGGAGTTTGCACATTCTCCCCGTGTTTGCGTGGGTTTCGCCCCCACAGCTCAAAGATGTGCAGGCTAGGTGGATTGGCCACGCTAAATGCCCGCTAAAATTGGAAAAAATGAATTGGGTACTCTAAATTTATTTTTTAAAAACGAAAGTTCTGAAGAGGACATTTGGAGACTGCAAAGGGATACAGGTAGGTTAAAAGAGTGGGCCAAAAATTGTCAGATGGAATATAATGTACAAAATTGTAAATGTGTTCACTTAGACATGAAGAATAAAAACACAGTGGGCGGGATTCTCCGAGCCGAAATCGCCACCGGCGCGGGGGTGGAGAATGGGCGCCAAACCCGAGATCGGATCCGCTGCCGCTCCCGTGATTCTCCAGTGACTGGAAAATAACCGTTAATTCACACGCGCTAAGTCTACGTGGCGCCGGTCGGGGGCCATTGAAAGAGGCCCCCACGGCGATTTCCCAACCTAAACTGGCTGAGTCCCCGACGGCGTTGTATCTCGAATGGTCCCACCCACCTGGAACTCGGCGTGGCGGCTGCGGACTCAGCCCGCGGCTGCCCCGGTGGGGGGGCGGGAGGATCCTTCACCGGGGGGAGGCCTCCAGGACGGCCAGGCTACCGGTTGGGGGCCACCGATCCGCGGGCACGTGCAATCGAGGGGAGGCCTATGTTTTCGGTGCCGGTCCGCGGTGTGGGTCCGCCATGTCGCGCGGGGCAGCCAACGCAGGCTGCCGCTGTGCGCAGCGTGGACCCCCGACCGGAGGTGCAGCGCCCCATATTGGCAGCCGGAGCTGCGAGGAGCACGCCCTGCTAGCACCCTCCAGGTAAGTGAATCACTCCGGACTTTCTTCAGGAAAGTCTGGAGTGATTCGCCTGCGCTTTTCCACGGGCATGGGGACATAGCCCCATTCTTGGAGAATCCCGCCCAGTATATTTTTTCAATGGAGAGCGTTGCAGAACTCTGAGGTACAGAGGGATCTGGGTGTCCTGGTACATGAATCAGAAAAAGTTAGTATTTAGTTACAGAAAGTGGATAGGAAGGCAAATGGAATGTTGTTGTTTATTGCAAGAAGAAATATGAAAATATAAATATAAAAGTAAGGATATTTTTCTACAGTTACTCAGGGCACTGGTGAGTACACATCTGGAGTACTGTGTACAGTTTTGGTCTCCTTATTTAAGAAAGAATATTGTAAAATCTTCAAGAGACCCGAGAAGGTGATACAAACACAGGTTTGTTCTTAAGGCAAAAGTAAAGGCCGCAATGCAGCATACAGCACATGGGCCCAGTCGGGACCACCGATCATGCTGGTCCCAATCCAGGCCGGCTCTTAAATGTTAGATTCATGGGCCTCCAGCTGCTAGACCTCTGCCACTCAGCAGAGGAGCTCGTATTCCAACAGCCCTACGGGGAGATCAATTGGGTTGTCTCCATTGGTCTCGTGTAGATTATTACAGTATAAATGCATTAGAAGCAGTTCAGGGAAAGGTCACTCAGTTGAAAATAATAATAATCTTTATTAGTGTCACAAGTAGGCTTACATTAACACTGCACTGTAGTTTCTGTGAAAATCCCCTAGTCGCCACACTAAGGCGCCTGTTTGGGTACACTGAGGGAGAATTCAGAATGTCCAATTCACCTAACAAGCACGTCTTTCGAGACTTGTGGAAGGAAACCGGAGCACCCGGAGGAAATCCACGCAGACACGGGGAAAACGTGCAGACTCCGCACAGACATCGACCCAAGCCGGGAATCGAACCCGGGTCCCTGCCGCTGTGAAGCAACGGTGCTAACCATTGTGCTACCGTGCCGCCCTGGGATACTTGGGATGGGGGTGGGGCGGTTATCTTATGAGGAAAAGTTGGAAGGGCTGGGCCTGTATACACTGGATTTTAGAAGATTAAGAAGTGTTTCAACAAGATCCTGAGGGGACTTGGCAGGATAGATGCTGAAAGATATCCCCCCTTGTGGGAGAGACTAAAGCTTGGGGATACAGTTTAGAAAGAAACGGTCTCCCATTTAAGAAGGGGATGAGAATAATGTTTTTCGTTCGGAACTCTCCTCCCGCAGAGTCAGGGTCAATTAATATTTTTTAAGGTGGGGTAGATAGATTCTTGACTCACGAGGGAGTTAAAGGTTATTGTGGATAAATGGAATGTGGAGTTCAGGCCACAGTCAGATTAACCATGATCTTATTGAATAGGCGGAGCAGTCTCAAAGGGACCAAATGGCCCACTCCTGCTCCTCATTCACATCTACCTCAGTCAGAAAGGTTTCAGTTCAAGTCCAATCCTAGGGCTTGAGTGCAAAGGCCCCAGCCCAGTACTGAGGGAACCCTGTACTGTCAGAGGTGTCTTTCGAAATAGATATTAAACTGAGGCCCTGTCAGCCCTTTTAGTTAGGTATAAGAGATCCCATGGCACTATTGTGAAGAAGAACAGAGCGTGGTCACCAATATTTATCCCTCAATTAATGTCGCAAAACAGATTATCTGCACAGCGCTGCCAGTGGGATCTTGCTGTGTACAATCTGGCTGTTGCGCTTCCTACATTACGACAGAGGCTTCACTTCACAAGTACTTCACTGGTTGTAAACTTGACAGCCAGTGTAAAACATTTTGGGACATTTAGTGGTCATGAAAGGTGCTATATAAACGCAGGTCTCTCTTTTTTTTATCTGGCATTGCTTAACATCTTATTTGCAACGACAGATTGCTATTTCAAAACTGATTTTTCTTTTGCTGTTTAACGATTGCTTGCTGATAAATTGTGTACACCAATGGTGGAATTATAGGTTAGACTTGCATATTCAGGAAGTGCCAAGTGGTCTCCAATGATATGCATATAATTTCAGAGAACACCTGCTTGGATAGTTGTCAAATCCTACCTTGAGTCAGTAACTCCACATTATAATCCATGAAGACAGCACAAAGTATGATTTGCCTCATAAGTTAGTGGATATTTTGAACTGATTCCCTAGAGCCACAGTTCATTAATTCTGTTGAAAAGATATTAGAATAAAGGTTGTATGAATAACCACAAATATAGCTGATCAAACTAAAAGGGGACAACAATGATTGTGCCATAATGGATGAATCATCCGTGATCATGAATCATCACCAGAGTTAACCGGAGCAGGTCGTAAATTTTATCTCTTTCACCTTGAGAAGGCTTGAAGGTTTTACTTGTCACAGAATCACAGAAACACTACAGTGCCCACGGGGCGGGGGGGGAGAAGGAGGGGAGATGGAGTGTCTGCAGGGGGATGGGTGGTGGGAGGGCCCATGGGGGGGAGGAGGGGCTGCGGGATGTCTGCATGGGGGGGGGGGGAGATGGTGGGGGTGGGAGAGGCCACAGAGGGGCGGGTTGGGTGGGGGAGGGGTGGCAGGGCTGTGGTGGGAGGAGGAAGGGCCTGTTTAATGTCCTGTACAGCGGTCACTGACAATGCTTATAGTAAACCTGCAGTTTTTCATAGTATGATAGAGCCCCTACAGTGCAGAAGGAGGCCATTTGACCCATTGAGTCAGCACAGACCCTGCGAATGAACACTCTCCCCATATCCACTCCCCCTGCCCTATCCCCAATCCACCTAACCTGCACATCTTTGGACTGTGGGAGGAAACCGGGGCGCCCAGGGGAAACATGGGCAAACATGGGGAGAACGTGCAGACTCCGCACAGACAGTGACCCAAGGCCGGAACTGAACCTGGGTCCCTGGCACTGTGAGGCAGCAGTGCTAACCACTGTGCTAACGTGCCGCCCTTGTGATTATACTTTGCTCATGAGAATGGCTAGTTTGGGCAGCACGGTGGCGCAGCGGTAGCACTGCAGTCTCACGGCACCGAGGTCCCAGGTTCAATCCTGGCTCTGGGTCACTGTCCGTGTGGAGTTTGCACATTCTCCCCGTGTTTGCGTGGGTTTCGCCCGCATAACCCAAAGATGTGCAAGGGAGGTGGATTGAACACGCTAAATTGCCCCTTAATTGGAAAAAATGAATTGGGTACACTAAATGTATTTTTTTTAAAGCGAATGGTTAGTTTACATAACTTCAGTAACTTGTCAAATTGGGCATAGTGTGTGAAAAGAATCTTGAGGGAATGAATATCCTTTTCGTGTTCAATACTTTCATATGTTATTAAAGGTACCATCAATAACCGGAATTCCCTAGCACATGGCTGCTTGCAATTGTCTTCTTCATATTCTTTGACCCCATATTTTTATTTGTAATTACTCCTTTATTTTGCATACAGAACTTGAGTTTATTGAAAAATTAGTCATGCTGATGAAGCTTTTTGCCTTGTACACATCAGGACAATTTGCAAGAAGAGAGGGCTGATTGATTGGCAAGTGCACACTGATTAATAGCGGCGTTGCCATGGAGAATGTACAGGGAGCAGTGAACTGCCAAGCTTTTGTTCAACATTTCTTGTAGTCAGGGCAGCACGGTGGCGCAGTGGTAGCACTGCAGTCTCACGACGCCGGGGTCCCAGGTTCGATCCCGGCTCTGGGTCACTGTCCGTGTGGAGTTTGCACATTCTCCCCGTGTTTGCGAGGGTTTCGCCCCCACAACCCAAAGATGTGCAAGGTAGGTGGATTGAACACGCTAAATTGCCCCTTAATTGGAAAAAATGAATTGGGTACTCTCAATTTATTTAAAAAAAAACATTTCTTGTAGTCATGCCTTATTTGACCTTGTTAACCAATCAGCACTCTCTTCTCATGCAGTATAAATTGTTGTTCTCTTTAAAGTGGCATTCAGGTGAATTGGCCTGATGGATATAAGATGAAAAACTTCAAGAGCATGCCTCTTCTTTTCGGCAATCCTTTTTTTCTGAATGTAGGTTATTTACTTCTTCAATCCATCATAGTTCACATTAGAGAAGGGTTGGATAATCTGATTCAAAGTCCCTGCCAATGCTGGTCTGATACCAGCCACCAGGAGACACACGAGTGATGGTTTGGAAAATGGTCTTGTTGCTAAAGTTCACATTCTGTCAGAACCGAGAGGCAGATTTCCTTTCTCTATGTTGGATGCAAGTGTCAAAAATTAACTGAAATTACTGTTGATCTGTTGTTTTTTTCACAATTTAGGCCTCAATGCCAGAAAAGCTTCTGACATTGAATGGTGCAATGGGTAAATAGCTTGTGTGCAATGGTTTAGCACTGAATGTTCCTGTGGTGAATTAACATAGTATTTTTTCAAAATACACAAACACTTCACTCTTTAAAAGAAACCGTAAGGAGAAAATATTATAGCTGCATAAAAGATACAAAATAGAATTACAAAAGGTTAATCAGGAAATCATTACAAGTTAAAATAACAGGACAAGAACAAAGCACAAAGAACAAAGAAAATTTACAGCACAGGAACAGGCCCTTCGGCCCTCCAAGCCCGCGCCGATCCAGATCCTCTATCTAAAACTGTCGCCTATTTTCTAATGATCTGTATCCCTCTGCTACCTGCCCATTCATGTATCTGTCCAGATACATCTTGAATGGCGCTATTGTGCCCGGCACTACCACCTTCGCCGGCAATGCGTTCCAGGCACCCACCTTCTCTGTGTAAAGAACTTTCCATGTATATCTCCCTGAAACTTTTCCCCTCTCACCTTGAACTCGTGACCCCTAGTAATTGAGTCCCCCACTCTGGGAAAAAGCTTCTTGCTATCCACCCTGTCTATACCTCTCATGATTTTGGAGACCTCAATGAGGTCTCCCCTCAACCTCCGTCTTTCTAATGAAAATAATCCTAATCTTCTCAACCTCTCTTCATATCTAGCGCTCTCCATACCAGGCAACATCCTGGTGAACCTCCTCTGCACCTTCTCCAAAGCATCCACATCCTTTTGGTAATGTGGCGACCAGAACTGTACGCAGTATTCCAAATGTGGCCGAACCAAAGTCTGATACAACTGTAACATGGCCTGCCAACTCTTGTACTCAATACCTCTTCCGATGAAGGAAAACATGCCGTATGCCTTCTTGACCACTCTATCGACCTGCGCAGCCACCTTCAGGGTACAATGGACCTGAACACCCAGATCTCTCTGTACATCAATTTTCCCCAGGACTTTTTCATTTACCGTATAGTTCGCTCTTGAATTGGATCTTCCAAAATGCATCACCTCGCATTTGCCTGGATTGAACTCCATCTGCCATTTCTCCGCCCAACTCTCCAATATATCGATATTCTGCTGTATTCTCTGACAGTCCCCTTCACTATCTGCTACTCCACCAATCTTAGTGTCATCTGAAAACTTGTTAATCAGACCACCTATACCTTCCTCCAGATCATTTATGTATATCACAAACAACAGTGGTCCCAGCACAGATCCCTGTGGAACACCACTGGTCACAGTTCCCCATTTTGAGAAACTCCCTTCCACTACTACTCTCTGTCTCCTGTTGCCCAGCCAGTTCTTTATCCATCTAGCTAGTACACCCTGGACCCCATGAGACTTCACTTTCTCCTTCAGCCTACCATGGGGAACCTTATCAAATGCCTTACTGAAGTCCATGTATATGACATCTACAGCCCTTCCCTCATCAATCAACTTTGTCACTTCCTCAATGAATTCTATTAAGTTGGTAAGACATGACCTTCCCTGCACAAAACCATGTTGCCTATCACTGATAAGCCCATTTTCTTCCAAATGGGAATATAGCCTATCCCTCAGTATCTTCTCCAGCAGCTTCCCTACCACTGACATCAGGCTCACCGGTCTATAATTACCTGGATTATCCCTGCTACCCTTCTTAAACAAGGGGACAACATTAGCAATTCTCCAGTCCTCCGATACCTCACCCGTGTTCAAGGATGCTGCAAAGATATCTGTTAAGGCCCCAGCTATTTTCTCTCTCACTTCCCTCAGTAACCTGGGATAGATCCCATCTGGACCTGGGGACTTGTCCACCTTAATGCCTTTTAGAATACCCAACACATTCTCCCTCCTTATGCCGACTTGACCTAGAGTAATCAAACATCTATCCCTAACCTCAACATCCGTCATGTCCTTCTCCTCGGTGAATACCGATGCAAAGTACTCGTTAAGACTCTCACCCATATTCTCTGACTCCACTCATAACTTTCCTCCTTTGTCCTTGAGTGGGCCAATCCTTTCTCTAGTTACCCTCTTGCTCCTTATATATGAATTAAAGGCTTTGGGATTTTGCTTAACCCTGTTTGCTAAAGATATTTCATGACCCCTTTTAGCCCTTTTGATTCCTCGTTTCAGATTGGTCCTACATTCCCAATATTCTTCCAAAGCTTCGTCTGTCTTCAGTCGCCTCGACCTTATGTATGCTTCCTTTTTCCTCTTAGCTAGTCTCACAATTTCACCTGTCATCCATGGTTCCCTAATCTTGCCATTTCTATCCCTCATTTTCACAGGGACATGTCTGTCCTGCACTCTAATCAACCTCTCTTTAAAAGCCTCCCACATATCAAATGTGGATTTAATTTCAAACAGCTGCTCCCAATCGACATTCCCCAGCTCCTGCCGAATTTTGGTAAGTTGGCCTTTCCTCAATTTAGCACTCTTCCTTTAGGACCACTCCCGTCTTTGTCCATGAGTATTCTAAAACTTACGGAATTGTGATCACTATTCCCAAAGTAATCCCCTACTGAAACTTGAACCACCTGGCCGGGCTCATTCCCCAACACGAGGTCCAGTATGGCCCCTTCCCGAGTTGGACTATTTACATACTGCTCTAGAAAACCTTCCTGGATGCTCCTTACAAATTCTGCTTCATCTAGACCTCTGACACTAAGTGTATCCCAGTCAATGTTGGGAAAATTAAAATCTATCACCACCATCCTGTTCTCCTGAACCTTTCCATAATCTGTGTACATATTTGTACCTCTATCTCACGCTCGCTGTTGGGAGGTCTGTAGTACAGCCCCAACATTGTAACGCACCCTTCCTATTTCTGAGCTCTGCCCATATCGCCTTACTGCTCGAGTCCTCCATAGTGCCCTCCTTCAGTACAGCTGTGATATCCTCTCTGACCAGTAATGCATCTCCTCCACCCCTTTTACTTCCCTCTCTATCCCGCCTGAAGCATCGATATCCTGGGATATTTAGTTGTTAATCATGCCCTTCCCTCAACCAAGTCTCAGTAATAGCAATAACATCATACTCCCAGGTACTAATCCAAACCCTAAGTTCATCTGCCTTAACTACTCTTCTTGCATTAAAACAAATGCACCTCAGACCACCAGTCCCTTTGCGTGCATCATCTGCTCCCTGCCTACTCTTCCCCTTAGTCACGCTGACTTCATGATCTAGTTCATTACAGGCTTTAGTTATTACCTCCTTACTGTCCACTAATCTTCTAATTTGGTTCCCATCTCCCTGCCACATTAGTTTAAACCCTCCTCAACAGCGTTAGCAAAAGCACCCCCAAGGACATTGGTTCCAGTCCGGCCCAGGTGTAGACCGTCCAATTTGTAGTAGTCCCACCTCCCCCAGATCCGGTCCCAATGTCCCAAAAATCTGAACCCCTCCCTCCTGCACAATCCCTCAAGCCACGCATTCATCCTGCCTATTCTTTCATTTATACTCTGACTACCACGTGGCACTGGTAGCAATCCTGAGATTACTACCTCTGAGATCCGACTTTTTAACTTGGCTCCTAACTCCCTAAATTCTGCTTGTCGGATCTCATCCCGTTTTTACTTATATCATTGGTGCCTATATGCACCACGACAACTGGCTGTTCACCCTCCCCCTTCAGAATGTTCTGCAGCCGATCTGAGACATCCCTGACCCGTGCACCTGGGAGGCAACATACCATTCGGGAGTCTCGTTTTCGACCACAGAACCGCCTATCTACTCCCCTTACAATTGAATCCCCTATGACTATAGCCCTTTTACTCTTTTTCCCGCCCTTCTGTACAGCAGAGCCAGCCACGATGCCATGGACCTGGCTACTGCTGCCTTCCCCTGGTGAGCCATCTCCCCCAACAGTATCCAAAACGGTATACCTGTTTTGGAGGGAGATGACCGCAGGGGACACCTGCACTGCCTTCCTGCTTTTTCTCTGGCTTTTGGTCACCCATTCCCTGTCTCCCTCACCAATCCTAATCTGTGGTGTGACCAATTCGCTAAACGGGCTATCCACGACCTCCTCAGCATTGCGGATGCTCCAAAGTGAGTCCATCCGCAGCTCCAGAGCCAACCTGCGGTCTGACAAGAGCTGCAGCTGGACACACTTCCCGCACATGAATGAGTCAGGGACATCAGCCACGTCCCTGAGCTCCCACATTGAGCACGAGGAACATAACAAGGGTCTGAGATCTCCTGCCATTTTTTATCTTAAGCTTAACATAGTCCAACTATAACATCAAATAATAGATAAATGAAAATGGAAAAAAAAAAGAAAAATTGTTACCAATCACACGATAAAAAGAAATAGAAATAGAAACTTTACCTTATCAACACACCACAGTCTTTTTTTTAGTTAGAGGAGGAGGGCAGGTGGGAGACACTACACATGTAGTGTCTCGGGTTCAGCCGCTGCCCAAATATATCAGTTCACTCACCTTCCCAAAGCGCAATTCGACTGCACCCACTCAGCTCCTCCCGGTCATCGCTCCTGTAAGGTAAGTTTTTAAAACGGGAAACTTACCTTCCCGACAGCCCCCTGGTTACTGCTCTCGCTGCTACCGCTGGAAAACTGAAGGCCGCTTCTCCTGTAAGGTAAGTTTTTAAAACGGGAAACTTACCTTCCCGACAACCCCCTGGTTACTACCCTCGCTGCTGCCGCTGAAAAAGTAAGAAGCCTTGGGTATAATTGGATAGAGGCACATTCAATTTTTCTTTCCAATTAAGGGGCAATTTAACGTGGCCAACCTACCTATGCTGCACATGGCTGGGTTGTGGGGGTGAGACCCACGCAAACACAGGGAGAATGTGCAAACTCCACACAGACAGTGACCCGAGGCCAAGATCAAACCCGGGTCCTCAGCGCTGTGAGGCAGCAGTGCTAACCACTGCGCCACCCTTCCTCACCATACTGAACATGAAGAAGATATCCTTTGTGTCACCCTGCTCCTTTTGCCAATTACCTTCGATCTAAGCCCTTAGATTAGTGAAGTTTCAGCCATTGGCAACTGTTCCTTATTTATTCTGTCTAAACTGCTGAATCTTGAAGCAATTGTGAAATAAATAAGGCAAGGTTCTGAACATTCGTTTTGATGCTCTATAAATGCAGAGGTTGCAACTGAGGATTGTAAAGTGATTATTTTTTATTGATATTCTGAAATAACCTCAAAACCTTTTCCTAAGCATAGAAATACATTTTTTTTAGTGCGTACCCAGCAGAAGAGTGTCAGCTACTTGCCCTTTGCGCGTTTCAGCCTCGGCAATCCTAAACAATCATTCTTACAGCAGCATCTTTTCAGTTCCTGGGGTCTACTCTACACCAGGATTCTGTTCTGACCCCTGAAAACAGACAATGGTTGTTAGAAAGGGAAAAAAGAAGGACTTGTATTTATGTTGTGCTTTTCAAAACCACTGAACATCCCAAAGCACTTTACAGCGAATTAAATACTTTTAAAGTACGGAAGCTACAAATCTAAGTTCTGCATTCCTGCCACATCCAGCCGTGAATGGTGCCGGACAATTAAATAACTCACTGGAGGACCCAGCTCCACAAATGTCCTCATTCTCAATGATGGGGTAGTCCAGCACATCTGTGCAAAAGATAAGGCTGAATCATTTGCAACCACCTTCAGCTAGAAGTGCTGAATGGACGATTCCCCCAGTCTCCCTGCCTGAGGTTCCCAGCATCTCAGATGTCTTCAGCCAAGTTGATTCACTCCATATGATATCAAGAAATGGTTGAAGGCACGGGATACTACAAAGGCGACGGGATCTGACAACGTTTCGGCAATAGAACTGCATACTATTGCCCCAGAACTTGCCGCTCCCCATGCCAGACAGTTTCAGTACAGCTACAACACTGGCATCTACCCGGCAATGTGGGAAATTGTCGAGGTATGTCCTGTACACAAAAAACAGGACAAATCCAACCCGGCCAATTACCGCCCCATCAGTCAACCCTCAATCATCAGTAAAGTGCTGGAACATGTTGTCAACAGTGCTATCAAGCAGCACTTGCTTCGCCACAACCTGGTCGCTGATGGTCAGTTTGGGTTCCATCAGAACCACCCAGTTCCAGACCTCATTACAGCCTTGATCCAAACATGGATAAAAGAGCGTAGCTCAAAAGGTGAGGTGAGAGTGACTGCCCTTGGCATCGAGGTAGCATTTGACTGAGTGCCAAATAGTCCTAGAAAAACTGGAGCCAATGGGAATCGAGGGGGAGCTCTCCACTGGTTGGAGTCATTCTTAGAACAAAGGAAGGTGGCTGTGGTTGTTGGAGGTGAATCACCTGAACCCAGAACATTGCTTCAAGGGATCCTTAGGGTTGCGTAGGAGGCCTAGAACATCTTTGGTTGCTTCATCAATGACCTTCCCTCCATCATAAGATGAAAAGTGGAGATGATCGGCGATGATTGCATTAAGTTCACCACATTTTACGACTCTTCAGATACTGGAGCGGTCCGTGTTTATATGCATCAAGACCAAGGTGATATTCAGGCTTGAACTGCTACGTAGCAATTTACATGTGGACTACACAAGTGCCAATCTTGACCACCTCCAGCAAGAGAGAATCTCATAATCTTCCCTTGACATTCAATGGTATTACTGTCACTGAAACGCACTGTCAACATCTTCAGGGTTACTCCTGATCAGAAACTGAACTGAACCAGCCAAACAAAACACTGTGGCTACATGAACACGTCAAAGGCCAGGAATTATGTGGCAAGTAACACACCTCCTGACCCCCCAAAGCTTGTCCACCATCTACATACACAAGTCAGGAGTGTGATGGAATACTCTCCACTGGCCTGGATGAGTGCAATTCCTACAACACTCAAGAAGCGTGACACCATCCTGGAAAGGGCAACCTGCTTGATCCACACCCCTTCCACCGCCTTAAACATTGACTCCCTCCACCATGATGCACAGTGGCAGCAGTCTGTACCACCTGCAAGATGCACTGCAACAACTCCCCAAAGTTCCATTGTTACAATCCCAGTTGGTGTTTTAACTGGATGGGAAGATCCCAGAATGGAACCCTGACTCAAAAGACCGTAACTTGGGGCAGCACGGTGGCACAGTTGGTTAGCCCTGCAGACTCACGGCACTGAGGTCTCAGGTTCGATCCCGGCTCTGGGTCACTGTCCGTGTGGTGTTTGTACATTCTCCCCTTGTTTGCGTGGGTTTCGCCCCCACAACCCAAAAGATGTGTAGGCTAGGTGGATTGGCCACGCTAAATTGTCCCTTAATTGGAAAAAATGTATTGGGAACTCTAAATTTAAAAAAAAGACCGTAACTTTACTTTTTAAAATAAAGTGTGGAGCAACAGAGTCCCAGGATCACTAATTCATTTTAACAACAAGGAATAAAAACTATTAAACATGAAAAATTGGATTATAATACAATACTCCTTTACTCCCCCCTTAGCTTAACAAATGCACACAGATTTTCAAATGAACACGGATTACAAAGTACATCTTAAGTAACAATTGTCTCATTAATGCATAAAGTCCCTTCTAAGCACACAAGATGACTGTGGTAAGACACACTCCTCTCTGAACTCAAGTGATTATCTGTGGATTTCTTCTCAAAATCCCCCCCGATTATTCTTATACCGTGAACGAATTTGATTTCAAATTCAGCTTTCAAAAGTCACACTTTCAAATCTTCTTTTAAATTATGCTTTTCCTCCATGGCTTCCATCAAGGTTTCGCTTTCCTGTTTTACACCTCCCCTTTCCAGGTTTCCTTTGTCTTAAAGGCTTTTGCACAGACTTCGAAGTCCAGCCATCGATTTCCACAATTATTTCAAATAATGTGTCCCAAAATGTAATAGTTTTTCACAAACTTTAGCACTACTGCAGATGTCCTTCTGGCCTTTCATGTTCCAATACATTTTCAACTCTCCGTGACTTTACAGTAATATGTTCTGGTTCCCAGTTTCCTCTGTTCTGGTAATTCCAGACTTCTTGGAAACTTCTCTTAATTTCCTTAGTTTCCATAACTAACTGGACTTCAGGTTTCCAGCATCTGTTTTCTGAGCCTTTACTCCACAGTGTGGCTTTTTGTCTAGCAAGGCTGAGAGAGATATTCCCTATTTATCCTTCTAAATTCAACAGCTTCTATCAGAGCTGTGAGAGCTGTCTTCTCCCTCATTACCCACTGCCACTGCCATCAAATTCAGTTAAACTAAAACTTAAAAGCTCCTCTACCTTACAAGGCCCCAGTTGCTAAGCAACCACTGGTGGTTTATTTACTCTTCACATCGTAGCCCTCTCTAAGCACAAATTGAAATCACCTCCACACATATAAATACCTTTGTCCAGCATGAATCTAATGATATGTTTTACCCTTCCAGGCACTGAAACATTTAATTAAACCCACTTAAACTATACCTTATTTCTAATGTTAACCAATACAAATACTAATCCCTTAAAACTACCTTTAATTTCCTAACTCTGTCAACAGCACCTTCCAAACCCATGACCTCTACAATCTAGAAGGGTAAGGGCAGCAGACATATGGGAACTCCACCACATGCAAGTTCCCCTCCAAGGCACACACCATCCTGACTTGGAAATATTTCGCCGTTTGTTCACTGTTGCTGGGTCAAAATCCTGGAACTCCCTCTCTAACAGCAATGCGGGTGTACCTACTCCACATGAACTGCAGCGGTTCAAGAAGGCGACTCACTGCCCCCTCCTCAAGGGCAATTAGGGATGGGCAATAAATGCTGACTAAACAGCAAATGCTCATATCCTGTGAATGAATAATAACAAAACCTCCATTTAAACATTTTAAAATACTTTCTGAACTATCTAACCATCTGGCACAGAGCCCTTTCCTTTTATTTTTTTAATATAAATTTAGAGTACCCAATTATTTTTTCCAATTAAGGGGCAATTTAGCGCGGCCAATCCACCTACCCTGCACGTCTTGGGGTTGTGGGGGTGAAACCCACCCAGACACGGGGAGAATGTGCAAACTCCACACGGACAGTGACCCAGGGCCGGGATTCAAACCCGGGTCCTCAGCGCCGTAGGCAGCAGTGCTAACCACTGCATCACCGCGCTGCCCGCCCTTTCCTTTTCTGACACTCGATTGGCTGATTTATGATCAGTTCCACTCCTAGCCATAATATAATACCCGGTGGAAAAGTAAAAAAGCAGAAGCCAGTTGGCAGCTTACCCTTTCACTTCTCCTCAAGGTTGGTGCAACAAACAATAACACAAATGCATACGGAAACTGCCTAATTCAAGTGAAGAAAGATAATGTGAAATTAACTAAGCCGCTGGGCCTCTCTGAGACTTTTATGTATCTCTGAATCTCTTGTGCATCTCTGAGTTGCTCGTGTATCTCTGAATCTCTCGTGTATCGCTGAGCCTCTCGTGTATCGCTGAGCCTCTCGTGTATCGCTGAGCCTCTCGTGTATCTCTGAATCTCTCGTGTATCTCTGAGCCTCTCGTGTATCTCTGAATCTCTCGTGTATCTCTGAGCCTCTCGTGTATCTCTGAGCCTCTCGTATCTCTGAGCCTCTCGTGTATCTCTGAGCCTCTCGTGTATCTCTGAATCTCTCGTGTATCTCTGAGCCTCTCGTGTTTCTCTAAGCTTCTCGTGTATCTCTGAGCCTCTCATGTTTCTCTAAGCTTCTCGTGTATCTCTGAGCCTCTCGTGTATCTCTGAGCCTCTCGTGTATCTCTGAGCCTCTCGTGTATCTCTGAGCCTCTCGTGTATCTCTGAGCCTCTCGTGTATCTCTGAGCCTTGTGTATCTCTGAGCTTCTCGTGTATCTCTGAGCCTCTCGTGTATCTCTGAGCCTTGTGTATCTCTGAGCCTCTCGTGTATCTCTGAGCCTCTCGTGTATCCCTGAGCCTCTCGTGTATCTCTGAGCCTCTCGTGTATCTCTGAGCCTCTCGTGTATCTCTGAGCCTCTCGTGTATCTCTGAGCCTCTCGTGTATCTCTGAGCCTCTCGTGTATCTCTGAGCCTCTCGTGTATCTCTGAGCCTCTCGTATCTCTGAGCCTCTCGTGTATCTCTGAGCCTCTCGTGTATCTCTGAGTCTCTCGTGTATCTATGAACAGATGTTGCTGGCTAACCTCAAGGTGTCTAATCCTTTCAGACAGTAATGACATACAACTTGGTCAGCAGATATACAGCTGGTGTTTTGTTGAATTTTATCAGGTGGTCAGGGAGTCGACTTTCTGCTTTCTTTACATCCAATGTGAAATGATGAGGTTGACGACTCGAATACACTGGAATAATCAGATAAAGTCAAAGTAAACTCATCAATTTTAATTATGCTGCGATGATTTTGTGATCACCTTGGTCAAATAGGCAGCCAAAACTAGTAGTCAAAGTGACAATGACACTCCACTCTTACCCAAACTTTAAACATTTTGAGAGCCTGCTGCTGGAAATGTGTATGAGGACTGGGTTCTGTGGGTTGTTCCCCACATTGAATTGGGTTGTGCCAGTCAGTGCCAAGGCTCACAATGAGGAACGGCCATTTAGATGACATACGGAGAGTCACTGATGCTTGAGGAACTGCATCATAATATGAGACCGACAAGTTGTAAAGCAGAGAGGAGGAGAGAAAATTGGCAATAAAATGGGGCAGTCAATAAACAAATGACGTCCTTGACAAGGAAGGTATTGCCTGCTGTTTTGTTTGGAGCTCTGAAGAGCTGTGCATGTCAAAAGGTTGAGGCCAATTTGTTACTTCACATCTCCAGGGTCCCATGTTCGATTCCCGGCTTGGGTCACTGTCTGAGCGGAGTCTGCACATTCTCCCCGTGTCTGCGTGGGTTTCCTCCAGGTGCTCCGGTGTCCTCCCACAAGTCCCAAAAGATGTGCTTATTAGGTGAATTGGACATTCTGAATTCTCCCTCCGTGTACCCGAACAGGCGCCGGACTGTGGCGACTAGGGGCTTTTCACAGTAACGTCATTGCAAGCCTACTTGTGACACTAATAAAGATTATTATTATTTTTATCTTTGTTCTGTACTATCTATGTGAACCTTAACCCACTGTTGATGACAGCAATTACAATAAAAATTGGATTGGGAAATCAAACCCCACACAACTGCAGTTAGAGACTCCTGTTTGTCAGTAACCCGACGACACCAATTTAAAATAACTGGCAGAAAAACCAGAGAGAAGAAAAGGGGCCCTTTTTTATTCAGAGAGTTTTGATCTGGAATGGACTTACAGAAAAGATGCTGGAAGCATAATGGATAGCGGCTATCTAAAGGGAATTGGCTATAAGTTGAAAGGGAAAGATATGGGATATCGCATGTGAGTGGGACTAATTGAATGGTCCTGTCAAAGAGCTAGTACAGGCAGAATGGGCTGAATGGCCTCCTGCAGTGCTGTAAAGCTTTATGATTCTATGAGGTACAGTGGAGATGTTTAGTTTTCAGGGTGCTGGAGAACTGCCAGCACCGAACCCAAGAGGCCATTCTTCCTATCTCAGCGGTACTGAGGCCAATTGTAAAGGCCCAGCTACTGTTAACTTTAACTCCCTGTTTTTGCCCCCCGCCAAGATCAGGAATTACTTACTAATGTTATAGCTGCTACTATACGCAATAAATCAATAGATGTGCTGATGCGTCTTAAAGATTTAATAGCACAGTCACCACATGTTGTCACACATGGTCAGGGATTGCATTTTGTGTAGTAAAAGTTCTGCTTCACCTGGGTGAATAATTTCCATTTTAACCGGGTTTTATCTTGTTCAGACCCCATAATTTTGTGGTCAGGTGTAACTTTTTGTGATGTGCTGATGCATGCTTCCTGAAGAGAGAGAGCGGGTACTGTCACACTGAGGGTGGGTAGTTTAGTGGATCAGGTAGGCTAGTAATCCAGTGATTGAGTTTAAATCCACTAATCGTAGTCTAGCAATTTAATTTCAGTTTAAAAATATTTGTATTTGATTTAAGTTGGTAATTAGATGTGAGTTAAAAACTCAATAAGTTCACTGATGGCCTCACAGCGCCGGGACACGGCCTCAATTCTGGCCTTGGGTGACACGGTCTGTGTGGAGTTTGTACTTTCTCTCCGTATCTGCGTGGGTTTCCTCTGGGTGTCCTGGTTTACTCCCACAATTCCCGGACGAACGAGGTACTTGTTAAGTGAATTGGACATTCTGAATTCTCCCTCTGTGTACCCAAACAGGCTCCGGAATGTGGTGATTCGGGGATTTTCACAGTAACTTCACTGCAGTGTTAATGTAAGCCTACTTGTGACACTAATTTCTTTTTTTAATTTAGAGTACCCAATTCATTTTTTCCAATGAAGGGCCAATCCACCTACCCTGCACATCTTTGGGTTGTGGGGGCGAAACCCACGCAAACACGGGGAGAATATGACAGTGACCCAGAGCCAGAATCGAACCTGGGACCTTGGCGCTGTGAGGCTGCAGGGCTAACCCAGTGTGTCACCGTGCTGCCCTACTGGTGACACTAATAAAGATTATTTAATAATAAATGCTTATTGTCACAAGTAGGCTTCAATGAAGTTACTGTGAAAAGCCCCGAGTCGCCACATTCCAGCGCCTGTTTGGGGAGGCTGCTGGCTGCTGCTGGCCTTTTTCTTCATTACAAGCCAGCTGTTTAGCCCACTGTGCTAAACCTATTTAATCATGGAATCATAGAATTTACAGTGCCGAAGGAGGCTATTCGGCCCATTGAGTCTGCACCGGCCCTTGGAAAGAGCACCCTACTTAATCCCGCGCCCCCACCCTATCCCCATAACCCAGTAACCCCACCTCATGTTTGGACACTAAGGGGCAATTTAGCATGGCCAATCCACCTGAACTGCCATCTTTGGACTTGTGGGAGGAAACCGGAGCACCCGGAGGAAACCCATGCAGACACTGGGAGAAAGGGCAAACTCCACACACACACACAGTCACCCAAGATAGGAATTGTACCCGGGTACCTGGGGCCGTGAGGCAGTAGTGCTAACCACTGAACCACCGTGACGGCCAAAATTATTATTATGATTATTAAATTGGTCCTTAGTGTCCAGGGAGATACAGGTTAGGGTACAGGGATCGGCTGGGGGTGGGAGTGCGGGCCTAAGTAGGGCACTCTTTCGGAGGGTTGCTGCAGGTGCGGTGGCCGAATGACCTCCTTCTGCATTGTAGGGATTCTATGGTTCTATGATTCCATGATATCCCAAACAGGCTTCAATCCCACAACAATATGGTTGACCCATATCTGCCCTCAGAGTGTTGCACAGCTGTATCAGCCCAGGGATGGACAGGAGAGGCTGGTCTTGTCAGCAATATGAAAATTGAATATTTACTGTCTGACTCATTTGTTAAATCAAAAAGTATTACTCACCGTCTTTTAATTGCGATGTTAGAATCTTTGGTTTTAATTTTAACTTTAAGGGACAGAAATGTTTGAATGTGGTAATTTTTTCCAAATCATAAATAGATTGAGGCTTTGTTAAAGCGGAAAGTAAAGGATTTCACCTGAATTTGCTAATCGATTAGTTAAGAATAGTGCACCAAGACGTTTGCGTCCCTGAGTAGTGACGGTATCATTAAAACTTGCATTTCTGTAGTACTGTTCACGCCCTCAAGTCATCTCAAAGCACTTTAGGGCCAATGAAGTCTAGTCAGTTATAATTATCATAGATTATCATAGAATTTACAGTGTAAAAGGAGGCCATTCGGCCCATCGAGTCTGCACCGGCTCTTGGAAAGAGCACCCTACCCAAGGTCAACACCTCCACCCTATCCCCATAACCCAGTAACCCCACCCAACACTAAGGGCAATTTTGGACACAAAGGGCAATTTATCATGGCCAATCCACCTAACCTGCACATCTTTGGACTGTGGGAGGAAACTGGAGCACCCGGAGGAAACCCACGCACACACGGGGAGGATGTGCAGACTCCGCACAGACAGTGACCCAAGCCGGAATCGAACCTGGGACCCTGGAGCTGTGAAGCAATTGTGCGATCCACAATGCTACCGTGCTGCTGTAGGAAATGTGATAAGCAATTTGTGCACAGCAAGCTCCCACAAACAGCAATGTGATTATGTAACAACAGCGATGTGAATTGAAGGATATACAGTGACAAGAACACCCGGTGAAAGCTCCCCCCCGTTTCTTTGGACTAACACCACGGGATCCACAAGGTCTCGATTTAAATCAGCGGTGGGCAGCCTGCAGCCCCTGGGCCACATCAGGGTCCTGAGTGCGGACCACGAGATATTTTGTTGACCGTTGCCCACATGCTGGGCTACCGCATTCCACTGATTTCCCTCCGTGTAGGTTTTTTCCGACTGGTTTGACTGAAGTGAAACGCAAGTAAAGCGAGGGTGAGTGAAGTGAGGAGTGTGCTGATTGGCCGTGTGCTCCCTCTGCATTGACGTTGATGATAGTTCTATTATTATACATGTGATTAGGGCAGCACGTGGTGGAGTGGCAGCACTGCGAGGACCAATCCTGCAGCCCACTCACTGGCCCAGGTTGTCCATCCCTGGTTAAACATCACGAGTGCGATTCTTTCAAAGGGGAACAAAGTCCCCGAGCGAGCCGCGTTTAGCTGCGTGTTTCACAGCGCTCACAGTGCCGAGAAACACATGGCTATTCAATACGACCCATGTTGTATAAGGGGCCTGCATGGGGAACGCACGGCCGAGGCCTGTTTTGTACAGTGGGGAGCTCCGCTCGCTGGGCCTCCCAGTGTAGCGAGAGATTGGGACGCCATTTTTAAATGGTGTCCCGATCTCCGAAACCACCGAAGCAATCCCCAACTACCCCCCCCCCAGCCCGAATGCACTAGGGGTGGGTCTCCGGCCCCTCCCCGCACACCCCCAGCACCCACGCAGGGCACCCTTGGTCCGATTGTGCGTCGTGCGCACAAAATGCCAGCTTGGCACCTTGGCAGTGCCAACCTGGCATGATGGCAGTGCCCAGTCCAGCTGGAAATGCCACCTGGGCACCATGGCAGTGCCAGGCTGGCACACATATGGCACTGCCAATGTGCCCGGATGACACTGCCAGGGTGCCCAGGCGACACCAGCAGAGCCAGGGCATCACCCAAGGGGCATGCAGCTGGGGCCTCCAATCCCCTGAGAAACCACGAGTGCCATTCCGTCTGGTTCCCGTTTGCTGAATGGCGCTCACCCGAGGTCTCTGAAGCGAAAGGGATGAACCCCAAAGCCTCAGGTACCTCGGGAATCTGCGCCTTTTGTGAGACTAGCTGCCTCGCTCTAATACGCAGATTTGCCAAAAGGAATCCCGCCCACAATGGGTGGGATTTACATTGCAACGTCTCACAAGATTGCGTTGGATCCATTGGATCGCGCCCCATACTCAGAGACAGTACCTCCAACAGAGCAGCACCGGAGTGTCAGCTTAGCTTGTTGCAATGAAGTGCCCGGAGTGGGACTTGAACCTTCAATCTTTCTGGCTCAGAGGTGGACAACAGAAATCTTGGGCTAGATTCTCCGCCGGCGGGATGCTCCGTTGTGCCGGCAGCCCGGGCGGGGGTTTCCCGGCGGTGTGGGTCTGCCCCGCAATGGGAAAACCCATTGACCAGCCGGCGAAACGGAGCATCCCGCCGGCGGGGTGAGGCAGAAATGTGGCGCGGTGGGGCGGAGGATCCAGCCCCTGGTGTCTTTGCACAAGGAGGCACAATGGATTGGCAAAGTGGCAGCAGGTAGGACCTTTCCCCCCAATCCCACCTCACCACCACCCTGAGTCCAAGGGTTGGGTTTATTGCTGGCAGTCACAGTGGGGAACATGGCGGTGGAGACCACATGTCAGCCACCCAGCAGCGCTTACGTCGGAGGCCCAAAGAGCCCCAAGGGGAACACTCACCCGTTTGTGGTGACACCAACTATTCGTGAGTCCACCAGAATTTAGTGGTGGCTCTGGGATTAAATACGAGTGGACCAGATTTCCTGTGCCTCCCATAGGTCACCCAGCAAACCTTGTGACCTCCGAGGGGGAGTCCGTCTTTCAAAGATATTCAAATGGGTATTCTGTGCTCTATCAAAGGACTTGGCATTGGGGAGATGGCTGGCTTCCCACCAACCCCCGACCTTGCCTGCAACCCCATGCCCCCTTCTCGCGCAACCTTTGTCTCGTCCTCACTCACCTGAGTTCAGTGGTCTCACAATAGCCTCTGCTGAAGACCCTGGGGCATTACTGCCAGCAGCCACTGCGCCTCCTTATGGCGCTGTGGCAATGCAGAGCTGCCGACCTTTGATTGGCCAACATCTTTCAGCAGGCAGGAGTTCCGGCCTCCCCCTCGGAGGCAAGAGGATTTTCCCATCAGATTTCCAACCGGGGCTGGACCCGGTGTCAGTTACATTAAATTCTGCCCCATATCTTTGGGTTGGGCGCTATCAATAATGTAGGGCTTGCTCCCAAGATGGGCTTGGTCTCACTGTCAAGAAAGAGCCGACAATTTCACAACTACCAAACTCTGCAGCACATAACAACGTAGTGAGGATTTAAAGGACAACCCAGAATGAGCAATGTTTTATTGGACCCCACTAAAATCAGGGGGCGGGAAATCACTAATCCCGCGGCAAAGTGTCCACGCCGTCGTAAATGCCGTCGCGTTTTACAACAGCGTGAACGGGCCGCTGCCAGGACTAATTCTGGCCACTACAGGGGGCCAGCACAGCGCTGGGCCGGTTCACGCTGCTCCAGATGCCAATCCCGGTGCGAACTGGGCACCACTGGATCCGCGCACGCGCAGTGGCCTCCTTCAACCCGCCGGCCCCGATGCAACATGGCGCAGGACTACAAGGGCCGGCACATAGGAAATGAGACCCGCAGCCAGAGAGGCCGGCCCGCCGATCGGTGGGCCCTGCTCGCGGGCCAGGCCGCATCGGAGACCCCCCCCCTCCCCGTGGTCGCCCCCCCCCCCCCTCACAGGCCGCCACCCGACCCTTCCACGCTGAGTTCCCGCCGGCTGAGAGCAGGTGTGGACAGCGCCGGCGGGACTCAGCTATTCCACGACGGCCACTCGGCCCATCCCGGCCCGAGAATCGGTGCTACGAGGCCGGCCCGCAACCGGCGCCGCGCCAAACACGCCGGTGCCAATGGCGCCGATTCTTTGCTCTGCGGAGAATCGCGTGCCAGCGTCGCCCGGTGGTGGGGATTCTCCGGCCCCGGGCTGAGAGAATCCCGCCCAAGGTCTCAAGAAGTGTGTCCCATGTGAAGGGATGAAATGCCACAAGTATCATTAAATTCTCCAGTGATTTTCACAGCTCTAAAACCTTGGAGCTGGAGCAGGTGTGTTGAGGATTCACTGGATTATTTCCCAGGTGATTTATTTTCCTATAATGTCTTGAGCAATGATAATGTGATAAAAGAGCGGCATGGTGGCACAGTGGTTAGCACTGCTGCCTAACAGCACCCAGGACCCAGGTTCGATCCCAGCTCTGGGTCACTGTCTGTGTGGAGTTTGCACTTTCTCCCTGTGTCTGCGTGGGCTTCCTCCCACAGTCCAAGGATGTTAGGTGGATTGGCCACGCTAAATTGCTCTTAAAGTGTTCAAAAGGTTAGGTGGGGTTATGCGGATGGAGTGGGTGCTTGGGCCTAGGTAGGGTGCTCTTCCCAAGGGTCGGTGCAGACTCAATGGGCCGAATGGCCTCCTTCTGCACCTTGGAGGTTCTATGATTTACTGTTTACTTTTGGGAGCCTGCCAGTAGTCTACGCTCAACATGTCCCAAAGGTCCATGGTCAAGGACTATTTTTTTCAAGTGCAGTGACTGTTGCTATGGAGGTAAACACAATGCAATTTGTTCAGAGTCCCACAAACAGCCAAATGAATGAATCATTCAGTGATCTGGCTTTTGGTTGCAAGACACAAGCTCACCAGGACATTGGGAAAACTCCCTGCTCCTCTTTGGCTGGAACCAAAGAATAATACTCGCAGGATTTCCCCTTCTGTATCTGGAGTCAAATAGAGTCCAGATTTAAAAAACAAATCTTCGGGTCGCCTTCTCCCTTCTTGGTTGTGGCATTATCAATAGATACCTTTTTGACAAAACTGATCACAGCCTGAGTGACTAATCATTAATAATTTCACAGCCTTGAGTAAACCGACTTGATATACAAAGACAGAGGGATCGACACACACAGAGTATTAGCTGCCCTCAGCCTCCTCATTTCAACAGATCTGGCAAGTCACAAACTACACGCATTGTTTCATCAGACCAAGCCTTCAGGGCGTTCCTGAAACAACTAATCGTCATGCATGAATCATGCTGATTTTTTAGGGTGCTGTTCCTACAGCCACAGTAATTATATCCATTCTTTCATTGCAAGAGACAGGTTTGACATAATATTATAACCACACTGTAGATTAGAGGGTGTTTTGAAGTTACAAAGTGTGTGTTCGTCAGATGGTTCAGTTGCTGGGTTTCACTGTTATCTCACCTGCCAATTATTTTGTGAAATCTCAAATCATTTTGAACAATTAGGAAAAGTTTCAATCTGGAGCTAAATGGCTTTTTAAGGGGCCAATTTATTAAAGTTTTTGGCAAGTCTCTGAGTGAGCACCAAGCACAGCAAAACGGTTCAACTCATCTAACGCCATGCCAAAGCATATCTGCATTATTTGTGGGTGACATTGTTGCAGACTGTACTTTTACCTTACATCATTGTTGGTAACTTCTGATGTGTAAATCTTGCACAGTTAATAGTGTTGCTAAATGCAACCAGTTTTTCGTCCAAATGATCAAACTTTCAATTCAGTCTCTAAATCTGGCAGCGGTTTCTACCACTGCCCTTGGTTTTGTTCAGTAGTGAGGCTCTCATTTCCGGAGTCAGGGGCCAGGGATTCGAGGCCCAATCCAGAGACTGGAGCACATAATCTAGGCTGACACGTCAGTGCAGGACTGACAGAATGCTGCGCTGTCAGATGGGACAAGAAGGTGAGGCCTGTCTCGGGTGGGTTTAAAGGATTTAATTTGAAGAGATGGGAAGTTTCTTCGGTGTCCTGGCCAATAAAAAGCATCACTAAAGATTATGTGATCATTAGCATATTGTTGGTTGTGGAATCTTCCTTGCTTTGAGCATCTTTCTCCGCAGAACAAGTTTCGACACTTCGAAAGTACTTCATAGGGTGTCCCAATTGCTTTGCAGCCAAAGATCATGAAAGATGATCAAATCCTTTTTCAAACCCTCTCTGGCCACATGTGAGGTGCCAGAAGTCTGGAGGACTGCTAACATTGCCCAAGTATTAAAAAAAGACAGTCGGGGGGGCAGTGGGTTAGCACTGCAGTCTCACGGCGCCAAGGTCCCAGGTTCGATCCCGGCTCTTGGTCACTGTCCGTGTGGAGTTTGCACATTCTCCCTGTGTTTGCGTGGTTTTCACCCCCACAACCCAAAGATGTGCAGGGTAGGTGGATTGACCACGCTAAATTGCCCCTTAATTGGAAAAAATGAATTGGGTACTCTAAATTTAAAAAAAAAAGACATTTGGAGGGCAGCACGATGGCATAGTGAGTAGCACTGCTGCCTCACTGCGCCGAGGTCCCAGGTTCGATCCCGGCTCTGGGCCACTGACCGTGTGGAGTTTGCACATTCTCCCCGTGTTTGCGTGGGTTTTACCCCCACAACCCAAAGATGTGCAGGCTAGGTGGATTGGTCACGCTAAATTGCCCCTTAATTGGAAAAAATGAATTGGGTATTCTAAATTTATTTTTTAAAATTTTAAAAAGGCAGTCGTGATAGATCAGGAAATTACACGCCGGTCAGTCGAACCTCAGTGTCAGGGAGATTACTAAAAATAATTCTGAAGGATAGAATATATCTGCACTTGGATCGACACAGATTAATCAGGAATAGTCAGCATGGATTTGTTAAGGGAAGGTCATGTGTGACAAATTGAATTGGATTTTTTGAGGGGGTAACCAGGAGTGTTGGTGAGGGTAATGCACTTGATGAGATCTATATGGACTTTAACAAGGCTTGTGGTAAGGTCCCTCATGACTGACTAGTTACGAAAGTAAGGGCCATGGGATCCAAAGCAAAGTGGCACATTGGATCCTTAATTGGCTGCGAGACAGGTGATAGGAATGTGGGAAGTTAACGAGATTAACAGGGAATTTGTGGTGAAATAAAATAACAGACAAGTAACAAGACTAGCAGGCATATAGAAAAGTAATGTGATTTGCCCAGTAACAAGATTAGCAGGAGTCTAGAGACATTGAAGTGTGAATGGCTATATCAGAAACATTGCTTACCAGTGATCAGTGAGGCTATACAGATGATAACTTCTAAAGACAAGGGCCTGGATTCTCCGTTTTTGGGACTATGTCCCCACGCCATCGTAAAAACTGTGGACTTTCACACCAGAAAGACTGGTGTGAAAGGGCCACACATTCCGAGCCCTGCAGGGGGCTAGCAAGGACCCGACATAAATCGAGCAGCTTTAGCTGTAGATACTGGCCCCCGCACTTCCGGGTCGGAGGGCGCGCATGGCGGCGGCCTCCAGCGGCCGCGCCGTGCTTCATGGCGGACTCAGACCACGGAGTTGGACATTAAAAATAGACCCACCTGATCGGCCGCGCGCCTGACCCTGACCGCCCGCCCAAACATTGCCCGGCCACATATAAGGCCCCCCCTGCCCTCTGATCGACCCACCCCAACCAGGGTGGCCGCGGACTGAGTCCACAACCGCCACGCTAGTATCCCAACCGGCAGGACCATATTATATCCACGCTGTCGGGACTTGGCTGGTCGGGGGCGGAGAATTGCGGGGCAGACCTCCAGCAGTGGCCGCAGGTAGGGGATATGTGGCGTGGCGGGCTCTCCGAGGACGGTGCTTTTCAGGGCCTGCAGAATCGGGGAACTAACGCCGGTCCCGATTCCATGCGGGGGAATGGATTCTCCGTGCCGTCCGCGATTCCGGCGCCGGGGTGCGGAGAGTCCAGCGCAAGGAATTTGACAGATGTAGACATTAGAATCCACAGAGGGAAATATCAAAGAAACTGAACAGTATAACTGCTGGGACCCTCATTGGGGAAGGAGGCTAGTTTTCCATCCAACAGTCAGACAGACCTGTCCCAGCTACAATCTGAGCCATGGAGCCCTGTTCCATCTGACACTTAGAGCTGCAGCACATTGCAGATAGTCCCTAAAACATTCTCTTCCGTGCCTTGGCTGAGCCAGGAAGAGACGGTTTCCCAGACTTGTTCATCTAAGTGGTATTGTGTGGTAACTATTAAATAAATATTCTGTGTCAATGCCAGGACTAGTTCCTCACTGCATTGTACATAGCTCTTCACATTACTCCAAACAAAAATACACCACTAAGAACCAATGTTTCAAATAATCCTTTGGGGTTTTGAGACACTCTTTTTTATTAAATTTAGAGTACCCAATTCATTTTTCCAATTAAGGGGCAATTTAGCGTGTTCAATCCACCTAACCAGCACATCTTTGGGTTGTGGGGGCGAAACCCACGCAAACACGGGGAGAATGTGCAAACTCGACACGGACAGTGACCCAGAGCCGGGATCGAATCTGGGACCTCGGCGCCGTGAGACTGCAGTGCTACCACTGCGCCACCGTGCTGCCCTTGGGTTTTGAGACACTCTTGCAGGTCACATCAGCGGGATTCTCAAAACATGAAGCAGAGGGTGATGGTAGAGGGATGTTTTTGCGACTAAGTCTGTTTCCCATGATGTTCCGCAGGGCCCAGTTCTGGGGACCTTGTTATTTGTGGCGTACATTAATGATTTGGACTTAAATGTAGAGGTGTGATCAAGACGTTCATGCGCCACATGCAAATTGGCAGGGCAGGGTGGTGAATAATGAGGAGGACAGCCATAGACTGGTCAGGTGGACAAAAGTGACAAATGAAAGTCAACCTGCAAAAGTGGGATATAATGCACTAGAGGAGGGCTAACAAGGCAAAGGATTACACTAGGAATGGTAGGACCCTGGAAAGTACTGAAGATCAGAGGGATCTTGGAGCGCACATCCACAGATCCCTGATGGTGGCAGGGTAGGTAGATAAGATGGTTAAGAAGGTATATGGGATACTTGCCTTTATTCGCCAAGGCATAGAATACAAGATCAAAGGGGGCAGGCAGGGCCACGCTAAATTGCCCCTTAATTGGAAAAAAAATAATTGGGTACTTTATTTTTAAAAATGTATTTTGATATTCACAGGGCGATGGGCCAAGCACTGGGAAATGGGGTTAGTATAGTCCAATCTTTGTTGACTAGTATGGACTCAATGGGTCAAATGGCCTCCTTCTGCGCTGTAAACGTCTACAATCCTGTGATATATAGGTGTAATTTCTTTCTTTTGCCTAAATCAGGCACTGTCAAATTCAGGGGCGCGACTCGCGGGTGGGTCGCGGGCAGGTGTCGGAGGGTCACGGAGCCGTCCGTCGTGGCACTCCCGATTGCGCAAATCTGCACGCAACAGCCGGCTTTTAATAATGCCGGCTGTGAGCGGCCTTCAAAATGGCCACGAACATGTAAAAAAACTGCGGCAAAACTATGCGCATGCGTGCCGATGATCAGGCATACATGCGCAGTATGGCCGCTTTTTTTTAAACGGTCGCAGCTTTTTGTTTTACATGTTCGGGGGGGTTTATTCATTTATTTTATTCATTTAATTTTTATTTTTTTCATTTCATTTATTTTATTCATTTTATATTTATTTCTGTTTACAAGTTCGGGGGGATTTTATTTGATAAAATATTACAGGAAATAAATGCAGAACTTTGGACAGATGGAGACTCCATACATTCCAACACCGGAAGGCTTCACCTTCATCAAACAGGTTCCATTGGAGGAGCGTGTACGAGGGCCAAAGGGACCCAAAACCATTTCCTCCATTTTTGTCAGCAGCAAACAAGGTAAGAGAAAATGGTAGGTCGCTCAGGTCGGCCGGCGTGGGTCGCGCAGGTCGGCCGGGTTGGGTCACGAAGGTTGGCTGCTTGGTAAAAATGGGTCCTCGGAAAAAAGGTTTGAGGAACACTGGCCTAAATGAACCAGATTAAATCAATGAAGGCAGCACGGTGGCACAGTGGTTAGCACTGCTGCCTTACAGCGCCGAGGTCCCAGGTTCGATCCCGGCTCTGGGTCACTGTCCGTGTGGAGTCTGCACATTTTCTCCGTGTTTGCGTGGGTTTCGCCCCCACAACCCAAAGATGTGCAGGGTAGGTGGATTGGCCACGCTAAATTGCCCCTTAATTGGAAAAGAAAAGAATTGGATACTCTAAATTTATTTTTAAAATAGATTAAATCAATGAGCCCATGGTCTTGGAGCACAATAAAAGAGTGCATCTACATTCTATATGAAGTGTGCACATGACTCAGGGTGTATTCCCTGGCTCATGACATTTTTATTGTAAATTGCAGATTATTATCTGCAGCATCCTTTGCTGCTAGTCACCGGAAGGCATGTGTGAAAGTGAGTTAGTCTGTGGAAAATATGAGCTCAGGCGAGAAGGCCCCGGGGATTAGGCTGGGCATTGTTCACCTGAAAGCTCATTAAATTTATTCTTCATCCTAAACACCCCTCCTGCCCAACACTATTTGGTTTACAATTCTGAAGAGAAGGCAGTTCCATTTTATAGCTCCCATCCCTAAATTTTATAATGCTTTGACGAAGCAGACCATGCCCGAGCGATTGAGTCATTTCACTCCTCCGTACACACTGAGCTCCAAGATATAGAGAATAAAGGCAGCAACATATGGTAAGGACAGTATCAGTTTCCATTCTTACCCAATCAGAAGGTGTGGAATTCCGCAGGGCATAAACTGAATGTAACTTGTCTCAAGGTGATTGGGAAAACGTAGGCAAGTAAGTGGCAGTGTTCCAGAATAGTTCAGGTCTCTGCGTTTCAGTGCTTTTATGGCTGTTCTTAAAACTCTTTTACCCCTGCTTCATTTACATCTTTCCCACTTCTCTCTCGGTGCCATTGCCCTCATCTTTTGTTTGCAAAAAATACTTTGTTCATCAAATATCTGAAGGAACACTACAAAACATTTCAAAATGACCATCATGGAAGGCGCAATGATATTCAGCTTTTCTACGTGGGTTATGTTGCATTCTGAGGTGCTTCAATACAATAAACAAATTACAAACATTTTGAAATTGTCATTGTAGAAAGTGCAATGATTTTTAAATTGTCTACATTGATCATGATGCACTCTGGAGCTTCAATACCATTGTGATACATATCACAGCCAAGGGGATCTATACAATTTCCAGCCCCTCAGTGTGCTATGGTTGAAAGGTCTTAAAGACAGCGAGCTTTCCCCCATTGCACCTCTGTGGTGGATACCCCAAGCATTAGTGCTGCACATAGTCCTGGACTTTGGAATGTGCCAATCTGCAACACTCAGTTGGGAGCAACTCTTTGCACTGGAAGACCAACATGTTTTGGGCAGACCGAAGAGTGTCTTTCACCAAGTTGATCATTCTCCAGCAGCAGCATTTGATGCTTGTCTCAGTTTGCTTCCCCTCCTAACAGCCCATAGAGCAGAGTCCCACAAATTAGAACTGCTCAGGATGAACCTCAACAAAAACATCTTTGCAAAGGCACAATTCACAAAGAGGCAGACACCAGTCTCTTCCCCACCGCAGTCATCTTGAGGGCAATGTGAGGCTGGGGCGAGGTTCTGGGAAGATAGGAAGCATTTGATGGGGAGGGCCTTTTTCAGTCATGTCTTGGTGCTTGTCTGAAAGTTTTGGTGATGAGGCATTCTGCCAAATAACTTTGACCGTCTGCTCAGGGGACCACCCGACAGGACCCACCATTTCCTTTTTCCTGCAGGGCGTCTAGGACATTACATGGAGACCACTGCCTGATGGTTTTGTGGTCAGAGGTGTTTCTCTGCATAGGTTTCTCTACAAAGGACAGTTGGTACGGCACCGTCCAAGGCAGAGACAGCCCAGTACACCACGTCCAACTGAGTGTATGATCCCAGATTTGTGAATGTCAGCTCCAGTCACCCCTGTAGCAGAAATCTTTAGATAGGGCTGTCTTTCAGTTATACAATTAGAAAGAGGTACACACCGAGTAAAGCACGGGATGTACAAGGCTATTACCAGTTCATAAATGACCATAAAGCTGTCAGATTGTGGGAAAAACCTAAATGGTTTCCTAATGTAGCTGGTTTGAAATTTCTATGGTTGAAGGACACCTTTTCTTTTTAAAAAAATATTTTTATTCCCCTCCTTTTTCACATTTTCTCCCAAATGTACACCCACCAACAATAAACAGGAAGCAGTAACGAAAATGTCAGTCCCCATATCAATAACAAAAATCCCATCCTCCCACCAAACCCCAAACAACTGCCCACATGTTAACATAAACAAATAACAAAAAGGAATCAGGAATCACCCACAGTCACCATTAACACATACAGTCCTCCTCCCCCAAACCCTTCCAACCCCCCCCACTAATGTTTGATGTAAGACAATTCTTGAAATTGCATAATTAATAACGCCCATGAATTGTAGAACCCCTCCATCCTGCCCCTCAGTTCAAACTTAACCTTCTCAAGAATCAAGAATTCCAACAGGTCCCCCCGCCACGCCAGGGCACAGGGTGGAGAGGTTGCTCTCCATCCCAACAGGATCCGCCTTTGTGCGATCAACGAGGCGAAGGCTACAACATCCTCCTCCGCATACGTTTCCAACCCCGGCTGGTCCGACACCCCGAATATGGCCTCCCGAGGGCCCGTTCCAGTTTCACGTGCACCACTTTAGAGATTACCCTAAACACCTCCTTCCAGTAATCCTCCAGCTTTGGACAGGACCATAACATATGAACGCGATTTGCAGCCCCCCCCGGCAACGTCCACACACATGTTCTAACCCCTCAAAGAGCCGGCTCATCCTCGCCCTTGTACACCTTCAGCTGTATCAGCTCCAACTTCGCGCATGAGGTGGAGGCATTCACCCTCCAGAGCACCTCACACCAGAACCCCTCCTCCATACCCTCTCCCAACTCTTTCTCCCATTTTGCTTTGATCTATTCCAGTGGTGCCTGCTCCTCTTCCAAAATAGCCCCATAAACCGCCGACACTACCCCCTTCTCCAGTCCCCTTGTCGTCAGCAGGACACCTTTTCAAATGGATTAGTAATCATGGACCCCTGCATAGAAATGAGGGAAAATAATAATAATAATCTTTATTATTGTCACAAGTAGGCTTACGTTAACACTGCAATGAAGTTACTGTGAAAAGGGCAGCAGTGGTTAGCACTGGGACTGCGGCACTGAGAACCCGGGTTCGAATCGCGACCCTGGGTCACTGTCCGTGTGGAGTTTGCACATTCTCCCCATGTCTGCGTGGGTTTCACCCCCACAACCCAAAGATGTGCAGGTTGGGTGGATTGGCCACGCTAAATTGCCCCTAAATTGGAAAAAAATAATAATTGGGTACTCTAAATTAAAAAAAATAAAATAAAATTTAAAGAAAGTTACTGCGAAAATCCCCTAGTCGTCACACTCCGGCACCTGTTCGGCTACATTGAGGGGAGATTCGGAATGTCCAATCCACGTAACAAGCACGTCTTTCACGACTTGTGGGAGGAAACCGGAGCACCCGGAAGAAACTCAGGGAGAACGTGCAGACTCCGCACAGAGAGTGACCCAAGCCGGGAATCGAACCTGGGACCCTGGTGCTGTGAAGCAACAGTGCTAACCACTGTGCTACCATGCCACCCTAGGTACTGTGGGCAAATGTGTTCTGGCACCATTCCTTTGAGTTTATGTACTACATTTCTTTATTAACTCCATTCTCTTGCACAAGGCTGAAATTACCTGTCACCACCAGCAGCCTTAGTAACTGTTGGTCTAACTGGTGATTTTTGAGTTGTTCTCAGTGATGTGTTATGCACTCTGGGATAACACAGGCTGCAACTCGATGCAGCTTTGACCAAAAGATACTCCAGACTTTAAAGTAAGTTCAATGTGATTTATTGAACCATTAGTACAGTTCTCTATGAGTTCGACTCTCCTGCTAATCTTGTTATAGTAATTCAGTCTAACTAACCAGTCTGCTCTAAGCCACGTGGTGGGTGTGATGCTTCTGATCTGCCCCTGTCCTTCTCTCTAAGTGTCACCTGTGGAAAGAGACAGAGCATGTGTGCCCTGTTCTTCTATATATGGGTTTTGTAATGCCCCCTTGTGGTAGTGTCACCTCTGGGTGTCTTGACTGCCCATTGGTCGTGTCTTATTCTATGTGTTCATTAGCTGTATGTCTGCATGTCATGACATCTATGGTGCTCTCTCTAGTGTTTACTTAGTCGTAGTGGATTTACATTAACCCCTCGTGTATTTACAGTGATGCATATCACCACACTCAGTGTTCCTCCATGTCTGTCCCCTCCTCAGAGATTCAGCCACCAATGTACTTTCAGGAAGGAAATCTGTTGCCTATGCCTGGTCTGACCTATACATGACTTCAGTCCCACATCAACATGACTGACCCTTAGTATCCCTCTGGAGTGGTTTTGCAAATCACTCAGATGAAAGCACTCTTTGACATTTGAATAGAGATTAGAATTGGATTGTTTTGGGAAGGAGTCGGAAAACACACAATGGTTCAAATAGCCTTTTTCTCTGGTATAAACCTTCATAATTATATATCCCCAGGCATCTCCCTCGGTCTGCATGGGGAGGAATGCTAAATTGTACCTTCCGCAGGTTATACATCAACTGTGCTTGTTATTATATCAGATGGATTATAATTAGTGCTGCATAATTGGCTTTGAAAGGTGACAAGACCCATGGTTTTAAATCTTTCAGTTTGCAGCTAAGTGAAAAAGGTCAGTGCATAGTTATCACCTTCAATCAGGAAACATATCAGTTTCAATCTGTGAATATAAACAGGGCCCAGTAAATGCTCCCTAATTCCAGCGTGGTTGTTCAGGTTTCACGAGTTGCTTTCCTTTCCATTGCTCATAAAATAATACTGTGTTGAAGTTAATAACTACGCCCTTTCTGCCCGTATAAATAAAGGAACTAAATTGAGAAATAGTTGCAAGCATTAACCGTGATTCCCCCCCAGGAATGTACATCCCTAAGGTCTTATGTCAACACTCAATACCCGGTCAGTGAGAAGATGGTTTACAAGGCACTGTAAATTACAAAGCCTTAAACTCTTCCACAAGGCAAAAAGTTCTTGTGGATTGAAGAATAGTGTGCCTGTGGGACAAGTGTGCTCATTATTTATATTTCCAGAAGGACAAGTGATTGAATAAGATTATGTAGCTTACACAGTGGGTTTCCTCTGGGTGCTCCAGTTTCCTCCCACAAGTCCCGAAAGACATACTGTTAGGTCATCTGGACATTCTGAATTCTCCCTCTGTGTACCCAAACAGGCGCCGGAATGTGGCGCCTAGGGGCTTTTCACAGTAACTTCATTGCGGTAATGTAAGCCTACTTGTGACAATAAAGATTATTATTAAGGTCCCAGAAACAATATAATAACCATTTTTTAAAAGTGGAATTGGCTGTGGCATAAATAATTGGTTGAGATAACTCCATTGCTTTTCTTCAAAATACCGTTATGAGATCTTTGACACCTACCTGGGGGCAGGTAGGGTTAACATCTCATCCGAAAGATGACACACGAGTGAAACATAACCTCAGTAGCAGTGTTGAAATGTCAACCTAGATTATGTGCTCAAGTCTCTGCAGTGTGGCTCAAACCCACAACCACTGACTCAGAACGCTACCCACTGAGTCACAGCTGGCCTGAGGAAGAACAGGAGAAATTAATTGGAGCAATGATCCTAACATCAATAGGAACAAAAATGGTGATGGAGATAGAGTGATGATGGCTAGAAGTGAACGGATCAGAGGCTGAACAGAAGGGTGAGATTCATCTGTATTCATTGCCCTGAGTTAGTTGCTAATATTAGGCAGCCTGAGCTGAATTAGCCTCAGGAATCTCAGGAATTGGGCAAACGTGTTAAATGTTTGAAGCCCATGTAAGTGAATGAACAATTGTGCATCACTTCCAAGTTCTCACCATCCTTGAATGCACTTGGCAATATACTTACACCAGCTACTTTAAAAGTAGCTTTCTAGGGCAGCACAGTGGCACAGTGGGTAGCACTGCAGTCTCACAGCGCCGAGGTCCCAGGTTTGATCCTGGCTCTGGGTCACTGACCGTGTGGAGTTTGCACATTCTCCCAGTGTTTGCGTGGGTTTCGCCTCCACAACATAAAAGATGTACAGAGTAGGTGAATTGGCCATGCTAAATTGCCCCTTAATAGGAAAAAATGAATTGGGTACTCTAAAGTTTAAAAAAAAGAATGGCTGAGCTACAATCTCTGGTTGTGATTGCGAAAATTAGCAAGGCTCAGGTGGTATTGGCTGAGTGGTGAGGAAATGCTGGAGGCACCAGAATTGATCTGGGTGCCCTTACAAAGAGAGGGAAGAGGTGGCCACAAAGATTTACCTTCCCAACAGTGAACCAGCCCTTCTAGAGGGAAGTGCGCCATTCAGACAAGAACATGATTGACTTAAGTCTGCAATGCCCTCCAGTAGAATAGCTGACTGTTGAAACTGTCCAAACATGTAGATTAAGAACGTCGTTTGGACAGTGTCCAAGAGGTTTGACTGTAGAACTGAACAGCACAGACAGTGCCTGAGGCAAGTTGGAAGAGGTGGAAAAACTTGCTTGAATGAGGCAGCCGGTATGTCAACTTTTGAACACGTGGCATTGAACCTCTGAATTGGGTTTGAAGTTTGCACCCAAACGAGGAAGCGCAGCAACCGTCACTGAAATCCAAATTTGGACCCAAAGGCTTTATTTATTTTAGACAAAAGAAACATGGAATATTTCCCATAAAGGGAGGAAATTGTTCTTTTTACCTCCTCTCATATCCCATTTCCATAGTACAGATGGAAACGCCCTGGTTGCTGCAATAATACTGGTCTGAACATTTTCACAATTAAACACTTGGGTAGATTGGCAAAGATTCCAATGCAGTGTTGAATGTAACTTTATAGGATGTTTGATATGATTTCCCAGATGAGCAAATAAAAATATAGAATCTCATAACATTTACAACACAAGAACAGGCCAACTCAATTGGTCAACATTGGTGTTTATGCTCTACATGGAGCCTTCCCCATCCTACTTAATCTTAACTGTGTCAACATATCCTCCCACTCCTTTCGCCCTCGTGTGCTTGCTACTTGCCTCAACTACCCACCTCAACTCGTCTCGTGGTAGCAAGTTGCAGATCTTAATCACTTTCTGGTTAGATTTTATCCTGACTCACATTTTGGATCCTTACGGAAGCTAAAATTGGTTATGAACTCTTGTCTTTTTTGCAAGTTTAGAGTACCCAATTCATTTTTTCCAATTAAGGGGAAATTTAGCGCGTTCAATCCACCTACCTTGCACATCTTTGGGTTGTGGGGGCGAAACCCACGTAAACACGAGGAGAATGTGCAAACCACACGGACAGTGACCCAGAGCCGGGATCGAACCTGGGACCTTGGCGCCGTGAGGCAACAGTACTACTCACTGTACCACCGTGCTGCCTTTTTTGCAAGCTATTCTATCAAATATCATTTTAAAACCAAACTCTGGCAAACATTTATGGGGAACATTGGTGGCACGCTCATCCATATTTGGAAAGAATATCTATCAGTAAAATCTCAAGCCGTCTCTTCAAATACACAAAGCCTTCATCCATTTGGTCCTCTGGAGGGTTAGCTTTCATCAGTTAAATGACAAGATTGTGCTGACATCACAGACACACAGTAATTTAGTCTATATTTATTCTGTGGGAGTGAATGTTATTTTTTAAACTGCTCAGGAAAAAGGAGGCACTCAGGGGTTTATGGACATTTTAACATTTGAAAATAACACTGCCAAGTCACAGACACCACTGAGAAGGACTGCATAATTAATCATTCTTTGCGAGTCTATTCACTGTTAGCCATTATTAAAAAGGTAGTTTTGTCCTAACTTTCTGGCCAGCTGTAGAATTTAAATGCTTACTTTTTAAACTATCCATGGGGACAAACTATTTTTTTTAAATGGACTTCAAATGGATACTTTCCCAATAGGTAGACTGGTCTGTTGTTTGTTTGTTCATACTTAAGGAAAGAATTTTCCTCTTGGCTCAACTCTCCAGATGATTTTAACCACCCCTAGCTCAGGATCATATTGACCAGCAGTAGCTTCACCAGTGATGGTGATTTTGGTCCTTTCTGGCTGGAGCATCCTGCTGTGCACTGGACTTAAATCCTAAGGAATTAGGGTATCATTTTTTAAAAAAAGCATCGAGCCACCTTCACAGAATTTACAGTGCAGACGGAGGCCATTCGGCCCTTGGAATCTGCACCGTCCCTTGGAAAGAGCACCCTACCTAAGCCATTGAGGTGAACTCTTGTTTAGTTCTGGGCTGGGAGCAGATTTGTGGAGGGGAGCTAGAAACAATAGACATTTATCATGGATTGAGGAGGAAGGGGTAGAATATGCAAAAGTTCAGATCTAAATATAAATTTTTAAAAATAAATTTAGTGCGCCCAATTATTTTTTTCCAATTTAGGAGCAATATGGGGAGGGGGGGGGGAATCCACCTACCCTGCACATCTTTGGGTTGTGGGGGTGAGGCCCACGCACACAAGGGGAGAATGTGCAAACTCCACACAGACAGTGACCCGGGGCCGGGATCGAACCCAGGTTCTCAGTGCCATAGGCAGCAGTGCTAACCACTGCGCCACGGTACCGCCCCAGATATAAATATAATTAATGCAAATTATATTTTCCATATGACTTGATAGCACGCCAAATATGGGCAACATGGTGGCGCAGTGGTTAGCACTGTTGCCTCACAGCGGCGTGGATCCGGATTCGATCCCGACACTTTGTGTGGAGTTTGCACATTCTCCGTGTCTGCGTGGGTCTCACCCCCACAAACCCAAACATGTGCAGGGTAGGTGGATTGGCCACGTTAAATTGCCCCTTAATTGGAAAAAAAAGAATTGGTACTCTAAATTATTTATTTAAAAAACCCAGACCCAATACAAATGATTTCATTAAAACATAGTGCTTTGGCATTCCTGGTGTGTACCTTAACCCTGTAAGACATCCACTTTGCAAAAGACATTGCTAATTCTTGGCAAATCACTTTGACCTGTTACTAACCCACATAATTAAAAAAAAAATGTTTAAACAAATTTAACATACCCAATTCTTTTCTGTCAATTAAGGGGCAATTTAGCGTGGCCAATCCACCTACGCTGCACATCTTTGGGTTGTGGGGGAGAGACCCACGCAGACACGGGGAGAATGTGGCTAACCCACATAATGTTACCAACTTTATATAACATTTTAAATAGAATATAAATTGCACACATTACAAGTGATAACAGCTGGCTTGTATCATATGTTAGTGAAGGTTGGGACAGAATCTCCTGCTGGCAACAGGCTGTACTTTGTCAGCCGTATTCTTTGTATAATAAATGACCCAAGACAGGCTTATAAATAATACAATTCAAGATTTAACTATTTGTCAAGGCAACCTTTTTACATCACACCAGTTGTACATTAATATAGGTAAACAAGAAATTCAACAATACATAGCAATTAGGATAACAAAAGAATTACTGGAGGCCATTTAATTGTTCATGGCTCACCGATCTAGAAAGACTAGAAATTATTTAAATTTAGTTGACTCTTAAAACATTTGAATTTTCACCTCCATCATGTACTACCAGTGTGTGAAGAATTTGCTGCTAGCAGTCCCAAAATTGGTCTGGATTCTCCACCTCGCGACTTCAGAAATGTGAATTGCAATCCAGCGGAGAATCAGGTGTCCGGTAAAAATAGAGGTTCGTGCCCTGCACGGATTCGAGCGACATGCTCCAGTCCCTCCCCGGTGGTGAAAACGAGATTTCCACCCCTTGCGGTGGGGGCATACAAAACTGAGTGATTAGCGATTTGGATATTTCATGGTCCGCCCTTCTGCAATGCTCCGCCCTTGTAAGGCAGAAGTCTCGTAGATGCGAATTACTGCAAGTATTTACAAACGGGGACAGGGCACCATGGCCGCGGAGGGGGAGCAGGAGGCTAAAAAACTGGAAAAGCGTTGAAAATGGTCAGGCTTGCTGGCGAGTGGCTGCCCAGGCCAGGGGCAGAAGCGGGAAGCAACTTGGTGCCAAGTCCGTGCACTTGGGGTGTCTTCCTCAGGATCGGGGTGACCTGGCTCAAACCACCATTGCTGCATTGTCTTTTAAACCCACCCCTTTGGTGCTCCTTATTGGCCCCTGGTGGCTCACATTACTGAGTGCTGTCTGTGTCCTTTAAATGCTCAGGTCTCCAGTCATCTGGGAGCTCACCCAGGCTGCCCCTCTGGACACCTTCATCCCCCAGCTGTATCATCAAGGGGCTGGGTGTGGTAAAGCTCGATCTCAATCAGGCGTCAACAGGTGTTGGCACTGTTTCGAAGCACTGCCCCATTGCAGAGGAAGGGATCACCAGAGCTCACCCCAACCACCTGTACCGTGGCCTTTGGAGCCCCCCCTGGTTTTCCGCCTCTCTCAGGGCAGAAACCTCACTAGTGACCCCCACTCCCTCCGGTTCACCAGCTGGTGAGGCTGGCAGCACTGACTGCCTCTGCCACCTCCTTCCTGGTGCTGTTCAGAGGGCAGGCTCGAGTCTGCAGTCCACCCTGGGGAACAGGGTGTTGTCCCTCCGCTGCTCACTGGCATGAAGCTGTGGGTCCACCTCGGAGTCCTGACCTCATGGGGCAGGTCTTCTCTGCGCCTGCAGTAAGCGGGTGGTAAGTGGAATGCTTAAAACCAGTTCCAGTTGGCAGGCTCTCGAGCACTAACTCCGGTGCCAGTGTTTGGAACACCTGCCGGGCTAGGAGTTGCTCTGAATTCAGGACGGCAGAGAATTCAGAGTGCTGGCCTATTTTGCATGCCTTGACTCGCTTACCGAATAGTGCCCACAACGGGAACGTGAACCACATGCAATTCAGTCCGGGCACCAACATTCAAGTCTCCTAAATGGAGAATCCTGCCCATTGTCTTTTTACAGGTTTAAACCCACTCTTCTCCATTTAATTTTTAACAGAATTAGTTCATGAGACACTACTCCAGCTACGGACGCAAACAGGCTCACAAATGAAAATATCCAGTTTTGCCATATTACATTGTGTTCAGAGCAATAAGAATATTAGCCTTCAGTTCTGGCACTCAAGTGTCAGAATCAAGCAATCCGCTACAGAATGGATAAGGTACCAAGCAATGCAGCCCCTACCATCTTCCAACAATCGAGTTGAAAGCACAGCAAGATTAACAACAAGGTGGTTTGGAGATGGTCTGAAATTGTCACAGAGATTTACTGATAGAATATCAGTGCCGAGAGATTTTAGTTATATGGAGATTAGAGAAACTGGGATCGTTCTCATCCGGAACAGAGGAGGTCTTGGAGGCGAATTTGTTTGCAACTTCCAAACTGGAATTTGTTATTAAAAAGGAAAATTTTGCAAGGTTATAAGTTTTGATGAAAGCTCATTGACCGCTCTCCACAGATACTACGAGACCCACTGAATATTTATAGCATTGTCTAGTTTTATTTCAGATTTCCAGAATCTGCAGTAATTTGCTTTTGTATTATGATTAAGGAGGTTCAAATGGAGGTGTAAAAATTATGAATGAACTGAAAGTCATTGACCTAAAACAGTAAATGCTGTTGCTAAAGGTCATCAACCTGAATTAATGACTGCTGCTCTCAGATATTGCCAGACCTGCTGAGCAATGCCAGCATTGTTTTTCTATTTCAGATTTCCAGCTTGTTAATTTGAATCCATCCACATCAAATGAAGTTGACACCATTTTAGCAGGAATCAGTAAACTTAAAAAACACACTGGCCAAGCAACTACAGATTACCATTTTCCAGTTTTATTGTACATTTGAGGCTAAATTTTTACATCAGAGAAATGCCCAACTGCAATATTTATTTCACACTTGCCATCTTGCCATGTGTATTTTATACACAATTACCATTACATACCAGACCCCCTCTTCAGCACTCACTTTCACAATACATACTTGTGCCATCTTACGATGCCACATTGTTCCCATATTACAATGCTGCCGACTGTTTTAAACCTTACTTGCGTGCCATCCCAAACAGTCGCATCACGGCTGATTGATCATTAATTCTCGCCAACCAGCTTTGTTCTTCTTCAATTCCATTAAAAACTCATTCTTCTCTACCTTTCTGCAACTTTCCATTATCCATCGAAACCCCCATTTTCTTAGCAATTCTCTCAGTAGTCAGAAGCACAAAACACTTTTTACATGCTTACATCAACAAAAATCTTGTGCAAGATCATACAGCAGGTAAATGGTCAAAACAATCACGGGAATGGCTCAAAGACTGAATTGCCCGACACCTGGAAATTGACTTGACAAAATCTTTGCTGATCTAAAAAAAAAATGCATCTCATTAATTAAAAAGTACTTATGTCTGGATTGCTAAGTTGTTTTTTTTCCTCTAGGTATTACTTTATCTCATTTCCCTGTTTAATTAAAAAAAAAGTCTTATAAACAGCGCAGAAAGAAAAACCTGAAAATACTTGCAGGGAATATGGATAACATAAGGGAATGTATAATACAAAAATATTGTTAAGACAGTAAATGCCATTGACAAACTGCAACAAATGACGCTTTCATACAAAACTCTGCTGCAGTGAATAAACCAGTAATTTTAAAACTCTACTGGATTATTGTCACTTTGTAGAAGAACCAGAGTAGTTCAGCAAAGCTGACTTCATTTAATAGCTGCCATAAAACATATATATATATATATATATATATATATATATAAAAACAAAGCAAGATTAGCAATTTAATCCCGCTGCTACACCACAGTGCAAACACTGTACAGAAGTATAAATAGAGTCATTTTCCTGAGCCAGCAACACGAGTGCTCACACTAATGTTTCTGTTCTCTTTGTCATTTGTTCTTGTTGCTCGACTGCTTCTATGCTTTGTTTTGATAAGAAATCACACTGCTCGACTGTTTCTTCACTCTCTATGCTGGTTCTCAGGCTGCTAGTTTCGGATTCGCTTGTGTCCATGCTGGAGCCTGTTTCTGACTGACTGTCTGCCATTTCCACACCTTCAGAGAGGATGGGCGACTGCCCTTCCTGTGCGAGCTCTGACTGGGGCGAGCTTTGCTCGGCTTCTTCATTCAACTCGAAGAGCTCTTTGTGGTCTGTTGGACAAGGTGATGGCTGGTAGAGGTACATAGCATTTCGTAGGCAATTCATCCACTGCTGTTTGTTGTAAATATCATTGGCCTGGAGTGTGTGCGATGACTGCCCTTGCACTGTATGTCGGAAACGAACTCTGAAGATGTTTTTGGCTGTGAATAAAGAACATAACAAATTATAGTTACAGCAGAATTTCTAATTCAATAATCTTTATGCACTATGATCTAAGAATCTGTAAGGAAAGCACAGATGTCCAGGTCCACCTATTTAAGCAGCATGCGCTTGCAGACATTACAACTGTAACACTAAAATTTGGAGTGCATGCCATGTGCTGAATTAAAAACTAACAGCATCATTGGAAAAGATTGTGATTATTGTCTTCTGGAGGTGCAATTAATTGACATGTTGAAAATAGAAATTATTGCCCACATTTCAGACATTAAATGAAGCACAAGATAATTTGCAGCTACAATGAGCAATTCATGCAGCTGCTAAACCTCTTGTTCCCCATGATCCTGGGCTTACCTTTGTCAGAATTGCCAAAGGCTCCTCTGAAGGAACCTCCCATTTTTGTATCACCATCCTGAAGATCTTCCAGTAGAAGATCCTTAACTGGGATTGGCTGACGGTATACTTGGTAACACTGGCGGTCATTACGTGACACAGGGCGAGTCAGCACCAGGATTTCTTGGAACAGAAAGACGTACAGCTTCTGGAAAGGTAAAAGGTCAAAAAGATTAAACTTTTATGTGCCCTCCCCAAAAGAACTCACGTAAGATATTTCATAAATAATTCACCACACGAGTAACAAAAGGTTATCGACACGTGGGTATTGATATCAGCGATTTGTCCTAAAGTTGTAGAACTCAAAATATACAACAGATAGCAGGACGCAAATACAACAAAAAATATGTCCATTGATGGCAAGGAGTAACGACTGAACCTACCGTTCCCCGGTTGTTTCGCAGCTCTCCGTGGCAGAGCAGCACTTTGCTGCTTTCAATTCGAGCATCCTTCTGTCTCTCATCCAGGTAGTCCAGCTTGTCAACGTAGTACTGACAGTCTGATTCTCCTTTTTTCAAATTGATGTCTGATAGGACTCCTTGGATAATGGCAATCTAGAAAGTAACATCTGAAGATCAGCAATGCAATAAACTGTATTTTAATAGTTATAAATGTGCGGCTTGCTGTCATTTTAAAATCATTTAATAAGCATTTTATTTTCAAAATTGTGGTCAACTCAAATATCTGAATTGAAAAAACAATCAACTCTAATTTAACTTTCAGCTCTTGAATTGGTATCAATCACCACTCACATTGCAATATCATGAACCTGCAATTTACATTCCCTGTAAGATTTGTGGCTGCGCAGCAACTTGAAAGGCCTGCAGCGGCCTTTCGCAAGTTGACCCATTTGAGTTACTGCGCATGTACAGCCACACAAAAAGAATTAAGAGGCTGTGTATTTAAATTAGGTGGGAACGTTGCTTGCAATCACACTTTGAACTGAGTGGATGAACACAGGTACAGATATGGATCTTTAATGTGTGGAAAACTCGTAGGAGAAAAGCCATTGAAAAGATAAAAAAAATTCTGGATTTTATACATGTGGCATTGAATGCAAAAGCAAAACGTGATACAATCCTATGATAAGTAATTATATCGAAGCAATGGCAAGCAGGCAAAAAAGATTCACCAACTGAGGTAACAGGTTAAAGTTGAAAGTTCAAAAAAGGGGCATTTTTCAACAGATTAAAATGGAATTTTGCGGTAAATAGGGTAATTGCTAGAAGTACAGGTGGCATAGTGGCACAGTGGTTAGCACTGCTGCTTCACAGTGCCAGGGACCTGGGTTCCATTCCGGTATTGGGTGACTGTGGCGAGTTTGCACATTCTCCCAGCGTATGCACGAGTTTCCTCTGGGTGCTCCAGTTTCCTGCCACAGTCCAAAGATGGGCAGCACAGTAGTACACGTGGCTAGCACTGTGGTTTCACAGCGCCAGGGTCCCAGGTTCGATTCCCCGCTGGGTCACGGTCTGTGTGGAGTCTGCATGTTCTCCCCGTGTCTGCGAGGGTTTCCTCCGGGTGCCCCGGTTTCCTCCCACAGTCCAAAGACGTGCCGGTTAGGTGGATTGGCCATGATAAATTGCCCTTAGTGTCCAAAAAAAAGGTTCGGAGGGGTTATTGGGATCGGGTGGGAGTGAGGGCTTAAGTGGGTCAGTGCAGACTCGATGGGCTGAATGGCCTCCTTCTGCACTGTATGTTCTATGTATCTATGTGCAAGTTAGATGGATTGCTGAATTGCCCTTAGTGCCCAGAGATGTGTAGATTAGGTTAAATGGTTATTGGAATAGGGCAAGGGAGTGGGCTTGGGTGGGGTGCTCTTTCAGAGGGTCAGTGCAGACTTAATGGGCCGAATAGCCTCCTTCTGCACTGTAGGGATTCTATGAACGAAGGGAGAAAGAAGAAATTCACTACAGAGGGTCAGTGAAACTCGCACAAGTGACTATTGAAAGAAATTAATATATTCATTAAAAGCAAACTAAATTTATATTTCATCCTTTTCCTCTACACCCTGTGAAGAGTTAGTACGGATACAGGAATGATAGACGAAATAGTCTCCTTCAGTGTAATTTTGATAATTCAATCGGCCAAACATTATGATGTACAGTTACTGTTTAAAGATATTAATTCTCATAGCAATAACGTAGCTACATCCAGCACAGAAACGTACTGCATTTTCCAGGCTCTTCTGGTCCAAGTGATCAGTCGGCGTGTGTCGTAAGATCTCCTTTAATAGTAGGGGGTACTTGACCAACCGGCTGCGAGGAATATCCAGAAAACTCCAAAGGTCAAGTTTCCTGCTGAAGGGTGACTCTAAGCAACGCTGAAGGAAATCCTGCACTCTCTTGTCCTGTTTCTTTTGATCCAAGAGTGCTTTTGCGGCCAGCTGATTGCTGCAGTATTCCTTGTATTCATCAAGCCGCGGTAACTGGAAGCACAAAACATACTCAAGCATTAGGAGCAGTTTTGTAATGGATTGATGCAATAGAATTGGTTTGCATTACATTTGAAGAGCAAAAAATAATTGCAATTAAAATTGTTCTCAAAGCAACTATTTTAATAGTTGGACCGAGATAAGTCAGTATGTAGAAAAAGTAGCCGAAGCTCGAGAAGCATTTCATGCAATGCAACTTTAACCATCCCACAACACTAGCCCATAAAAATGGCTTTCTGATATGACGATTGATGTGAAGCCTTGTCCACTTAGCAATACGATGGTTTTCAAATTGATCCACATTTAGATACTAAAATATGCAAAATACTGTGTATGATGGAACTGGAAACAAAAACAGACTATGCTGGAAAAACTCAGCATATCCGCCAGCATCTATCAGGAGAGCAACTGAGACTCTCCATTTTCTCTCCTGATAGACCTGCTGAGCTTTTGTAGATATTTAGACATGCTGCTTGGGGTAACTTGACCTTCTGGTAAATGGCACCGAGAAAAATGAAAAACCCTTCAGTAATGGCTGATTTTACAGGACTATCCGATATCATTAAAAATGGTCAGCCTTTGTTGCATAAGTAGTAAATTGATTGGAGTATGGCATAACAAAGATCCTCCCTTGCTGATCAATCTAGTGGCAAATGCTCTGCTTTATATTGATTAACGCACCCACCCCACATCACAGTAATGTCATTAGGTAATTTGATAATGTCAAGTATTAAATCAAGTTTAAGCCTTCGGACAAACGGAAGGTTTACTTCTTTCTTTTGAATATAAATTTAGCATACCCAATTCATTTTTTCCAATTAAGTGGCAACTTAGCGTGGCCAATCCACCTACCCTGCACATCTTTGGGTTGTGGGGGCGAAACCCACGCAAACACAGGGAGAATGTACGAACTCCACACGGACAGTGACCCAAAGCCAGGATCGAACCTGGGACCTCGGCGTAGTGAGGCAGCAATGCTAACCACTGCGCCACCGTGCTGCCCTGGAAGGTTCACTTCTAATGGAATGATTTCAAAACAACTTACCCAGCTAACAAGAATTTGACCAATTTGTTCCACTGTTCCATCTTGTTTTGTAGCTTTAGCAAGCTTGCTCAGCAGATCTGGAAGAAAACAAATGCATTAATTTGGTTGTCAGCAGCATCAATCATTAACTGAAGGTTAATATGAAAACCTCAAACACAAATAAAAAGAAATCCAGGATTTCTACCACGTGTGCACTTAACTTCAAAACATTTGGATTGGAAGTCAACACATCACAAAAATCCACTTGACATTTGAGGCAGAATAAATCTATTTGAGAGTAAAATAGCAATGATAAATGGGAGTTGCAGTTCTAACTATGGCGAGCTCCTTTATTTATCATCGCTCATTGTCAAAGAGTTAATTTGTTTTAAATTACCTTTCAAATGGAACTGACAAGTGCTGTGCTATTAAAAACTCTTCCACATTGAAATATACTCTTTGATAAAGAGATATTCACCTTCATGCAGGGGGATGTAAGAATCAAGAGCTCCAAATATTTGTGTCAGTTCTTCTTCTGTCATAATGGACAACTTCAGCATCGGGTCATGGTAAGCCTGTGCACAACAGACACAACAGCAGTGTTTACACAATTCTTTCTCAAATAGGTTTTAACCAGCAAAAACAGGCATGAATCTGAATGTTCATACTGCTCCAAGACCACATCGTATTTTAGACTTTGCTACAATTCACTTGTATGAACATTTTTATTAAAGCATTTTATTATATTGGTTTCTTGAGCCAGTAAAGCTTACATAAATTGTTAGGGTTTAAACGGTTTATATGGAACAAAACTTTACCAAAAAGTAACTTCTACCAGTATTACTTTAAGAAATATCTAACCAAACAACTCCTTTTTTAAATGACTAAGATCCAATTTAAATTTACTTGCTGGGAAATAAGTAAGGCATGGCCTCACTAAAACACTGACCTTTCTTGCTAATTTTAGGTCTTCAATTAAATCTTGCTCCCCTCGAAACAGCTCAAATATAGCCTGGAAAACAAAGAAAACAACTTCTGACGATGTGTACTTGGCATGAAACAACTGTGCAAAGAATAGCATGTTATCATGACCATCTAAAAATAATGTAATTTTACTGTCCCAATGTTTTTCCCTGAAAGTTGTAAATTTAGCTGCACCCATTTTTGTTCAATACAAAAGGTAGAAGTGTACAATGTTCATCGCAGGAGCAGCTGGTCAAACTTAACATGTACTTGAGTGCAGCATTAACCTGTGGAGGCAATTCGGAGAGTTTGCTGTTATGTCTACATAGATATCAATGAAAGTTAACTGCCGTGAGAAAAGCAAACAATTTTGTGGATTTTGGAACAAATAACAGCACTGGCAGGCCAAATTACAAATAACCGATCTAAATGGTTAAATATAGCCTTCACAATTCTCTAAATAGCACCAACATCATGGAAAAAATATCCTCCACTTTGAGTTGGCGGCATTAATAATTTTAACTTGCTTAAAAGACCATCAATTTCATCTTTGTTTTTCTTCCATCAGACATTTTTGTTCAAAATGGTTTTGAAGTTTACTCGATATATTTTGTCCTTATACAGAAATAAAAAGTGCTGTTGAATACTATCTTGCATTGTATGGACCATACCTCTTGTCGTTTAATTTCCTTTGAAGAAAAATTCTGCTTTGTGCTTATATCAAGTGTCTCGGACCACAATTTGCTGTTGCGCCTTTTAGGTGGAGTTGGGGCTGACGTTTTGCTGCATAGCTTTTGTGAGCAACTTGGAGATTTGTTGTCACTGCGGAACGTGATGGATCTCTGCGGATAGAAAATTTAAGACGGTTAACATTCCAAAAATCACCTGGCAATAAAGCACTAAATTCAACAGGTTTGAAAATGTTTACTCATTGCAGCTGCTCTTTGCCTCAAACAAATAATAAAAATCAGAAAGGTTTTTTGTGGGATTATTTACTTTGAAACATGCACACCTAAGATTTCATGGCTGGGACTCCAACAACAACATGCAGAGATAAAGAACACTGCCAAGATTATAACAAAATGCACACACTAGGGTAGACTAGTTCATTATATTTTCTTCTCCAAAACAAAAACTAGGTAAAATAACATACAAGGAGCTCCCTCCAAATCTACCCAACAAAATGGTCAAGCTGCTCTCAAAATCAAACATGCAACATAGATTGTGGGCGGGATTCTCCGAAATGGAGGCAGAGTGTTCGCGCCGTCGAGGTTCACGATGGCGCGAAACGGCCCCTATCCCGACCGATTCAGGGCCCGATAATGGGCTAGGAGCGGCGCTGCGTCATTTACGCGCGCCAGGCCATGGCGCCGTGTAAAGGCTGCGCCGCATACATGACGCGGCCGGCGCCGCATAACTGGCGTCACCCGCGCATGCGCTGGCTGGCCGGCGCCAACCCGTGCATGCGTGGTTGCCGTCCTCTCCGAGTCCGCCCCGCAAGATGTCAGACGGATCTTGCGGGGCTGCGGAAGAAAGGAGGTCCTCCTTCAGAGAGGACGGCCCGACGATCGGTGGGCCTGAGAATAGCAGAGGTGCCGGAGTATCGCCATTTTGGGTGTCTCGGGCGATTCTCCGGCCTGCGCCGCGCAGTACTCGACGGGGCCGCTCTCGCCGCTCGGGAGGGCATCGGACCGGCGTAGCGGGAAAATTTGGCGACCCAGGCAATTCTCCCAACCGGCGCGGGAGCGGAGAATCGCGCCCTGTGTGTGGGGCTCAGCCATATCACACAAGAGCATGGAGTCCCTGTGGCCTATTTGGTATAAAATTGCATCTGATTTGAGGTCAACTTTTTGAATTTTTGCTACTGACATGATGTCAAATCTTAGGGCAGCACGGTGGCGCAGTGGTTAGCATTGCTACCTCACGGCACCGAGGTCCCAGGTTCGATCCCAGCTCTGGGTCACTGTGTGGAGTTTGCACATTCTCCCCGTGTTTGCGTGGGTTTCATCCCCACAACCCAAAGATGTGCAGGGTACGTTAAATTGCCCCTGAAAAAAAGAATTGGGTATTCTAAGTTTATTTTTAAAAAATGATGTCAAATCTTCAGCAAGGAGCAGTGTGCACCCAATGTTTGCTGCTAACTCCTGTGGAAGAGGAGGGTGCAAAAGTCTTGCTGACTAGGGCAGCGTGGTGGCGCAGTGATATCACTGCAGTCTCATGGCGCCGAGGTCCCAGGTTCGATCCCGGCTCTGGGTCACTGTCCGTGTGGAGTTTGCACATTCTCCCCGTCCGTGGGTTTCGCCCCCACAGCCCAAAGATGTGCAAGGTTGGTGGATTGAACACGCTAATTTGCCCCTTTATTGGAAAGATTGAATTGGGTACTAAATTTATTTTTAAAAGTCTTGCTGGCTGACCCTCTCAAACGTTTCAAATTGCTTCACAAAGCCCTAGGCTGTTCTGAAATGCAAGGACTGTTAGGCAAAGAAATGGAAGGGGCAAGAAAGAAACATTACCTGTAACGTTTGACCAAAGCGTCTGACTGCGCCATTTTTTGAGGGGGATATTAAATTTGCCAGAGATGTTACGCGTGACAACGGTCGAACCCGCTTGTTACTTGGCTCCTGTAAGAGAATAAAAGTGCTGCTCATGAATATGCATGACCTTTTCTGGAGACCCAAAGAATCCTGAGTGCCACCAGCTCAGCCAACTAAGTCATCTGTTCACACACGACCAAATATACAAACACTTCCAATATGCAAAAAGCAATGTTTGGTTACTGACTTGGACCAACTTGGCCAAGTTCTCTTGCTCTAGCCAGGAACAGTGACCATTTTCCAGGGAAGGACAGAAAGGAAGAGGTGGAGAAAGGGTGTTTGTTTTCTGATGAATAAGAATGTTTTCTTATCAATCTGATGAAAATTTCCTCACCTAGTGTTGACAGACAGCCCAAGGACCCTCTTCAGCACATTCTAGGTGCAAAAATATACATGCCTTACGCCCCATTCAAACAAAGGGTATGTGACAAGTGACCTGGAATAACTCAAGAGAAAGCACACCCTTGCTACAAAACAAAAATTATCATTTGATGTGGTCATTAATGATGAATCAGTCCAAATAGCTCAACATGGAATTCATACACAAGTTGAATTTCAACTTTAATCGACAGGTTTAATAACAAAACCCATGAAAATGTCCCAACATCAAGGCAAGTAATATCCAGTACTAGTTAACAGCTTCAATAATTAAAGGCTTCCTCACTTTCAGAATCACCAGTTTTTGGATGAAGAATTAAATTGTACAAAAATGTAAAAAAAAGCTCAACCCATTCTGCAATAATCTCATTTACAATTCCACTGTGTGTTAAAATGTCTACCTCACTTAGTAACAGAATGCATACAGCAACGGCTGTTTGAGCATTTGTGTCCTACCTGGAATTTTGTTGTAATGCCCTTCCTGCCTCTCCTTGGTCCTCATTATTTAAGCTTCAAAAGGAAATTTATTCCACAAGTATTTTCTGTGTCATTTTCAGTAATGGACCATGTTTATCTCATTAGAAACCTAGTCTACCCATGGATTATTATTTGCTTCCTTTTACATAGCTAAATGTTGGCAAGACCTGATATACAAGTCACCACCAGGATTGCTTTTAAATAGTTCAGTCAGGCATTGGTGCCAGCAGAGTCAGGTGGGTATCGATTAGCCAGAAGTAACTTCAAAAGTCCCAACAGGTTCCATTTGAAACTAACCACCAGTTGCACGAGACCTTTGAGTTAGTACGTCATGAATCTGATAGAAAAACCACTGCGTGACAAGCAGGACTAAATAAGGAAGTAGAGATCAGGTATTATCAAATGCAAAATAATTCCAGAAAGGGGAGCCATTTTAATTTAGGAAAGAAAGGGTTAAGGCTTTATGCACTGTTTAAAATTTTTTTATTTAAAAAAAGAGTACCCAATTATCTTTTCCAATTAAGGGGCAATTTAGCATGGCCAATCCACCTTCACCCGGTGCGGAGAGGGGCAGGGAAGGCAGAGGACCTCCTTGTGAACCTGCTATTGGCGAAGCACGTCATTTATAGGTCCAGGCAGAAGGTGACTGAGGGGGTCGTCTGACCAGACTGTCTGTCCCTCTTGCGCAGCTACATTCGCGGCCGGATGTCCCTGGAAAGGGAGCATGCGGTGTCCACGGCCACCATCGAGGCTTTCTGTGTCTGGTGGGCACCGCAGGGGCTGGGGTGCTTTATTGACCCCTTTAACTGCACTCTTATTTTATGTTTTTAAGTTTCCGTTAATCTTTGTTATGTTCGGGCAGTGCCCCTAACAGGAGCGGCCCTTTTTTGTTTTGTCCCTCAGTTTGTTTTTCTTTCTTCTGTTTTGTTGGTGGACCTCAAGAGTGGCCAATGCACCGAACCTGCACATCTTTTGGTTGTGGGGTTGAGTTCCACGCAGACACGAGGAGAATGTGCAACTCCACACGGACAGTGACCCGGATCGAACCCGGGTCCTCAGCACCGTAGGCAACCAGTGCAAGCCACCGTGCCGCCTACCAGGGTAAACACCGTTTTTGAGTCAGTTTCATTGGTTTGGCATCTGTCAGAAACTCCTGTGGTTCCTCATGAATCAGTTTTCTATTGTTCTATGATCACACTTCAGAGACCAAGGTTCAGCTGGATCTGAGAATTTTGCAACAGGTTACAGAAAACAGACTCCACAGCACTAAAGGCCAGGAACCAGTTCCTGGAAGGCAGGCTTCTAGAAACCAAATAAAAATATATGAAAGCAGCTCATGAATTGATCAGGATGAAAAGTGTACATTTGAGCCCAGGGGCAGGCTTCTTTCAGGTAGCATTACTTGCATGCAATGGTTCCACTAATTTGCATGCCACTCAATTGTGAGTTGGCATGATTTGGGTATGTTTTCCAAGCTGAACATTACTTAACAATTAAAGGCATGAGAAGAAAGCATGCCTGACGTGATCTAGCTCATGTTCCTACAGGAATGCTGAAATACAGCAACAAAACAGAGTGTTACTAGGTGCAAAAAAGGTAAACCCAGACGGCTCCAATGCTCGTCTTCTAGAATCTTGGCAAACCGGCTTTTTATAGTTTTCCACTGGCATTTTCACATTTAAATTGGGGTCCCAGGAGAGTTGAAATTAAATTTAGATCCCCAACCCATATTCCATTTTGCCAATTTTTCTACCTTCACTCTAAAACAAGAGTAGTTAGGATGTCATAAATCCACAATGTGATGGCTTCAGAAGGAACCAACTCCGGAATATTTAGTTGCAAGCAGAAATTCAATGGCAGTTCACGAAAAGCCAGGTTTCAAATGACAAGGGACTATGGTGGGAATGCCTGCTTTGTGGATGGCCAAGGCTGTTATCATGCCACACAAAAGTGCCAAAAAACATGGAACAGAAAATTAATGAGCAAATGCTCGTTACCGATATCTGCTAGGTACAGAACAGCTAGAGTAAATTAGACTGAGATCAATCTTTCATTCCATCACTTCCTGTCTTCTCTAACCTCAACTGTGGCACGTCTTGGTGTTACTATGTACTGGTCACGACTGCTGGTCTGTAATACTGTCCCTCCTATCGAGCTGCCCAATAGCATTATTCTTCTTTGAAAATGGAGTGAATCCTGACACGAGGACAATCGTGTGCACCACTCATCAGAATGTTCTAAGCCACTTTTATCGCATCACTCCAATTCTGGAAGATTTGAACTCTGTGAGATACCTCCTCAAGATTTGTAATTCTAGAATTGGCACCTTATACAGACAGCAAATTTGCAAACCTGGTTTGATGTGGGTGCACGGTTTCACTGCTTGGGTAAGTGAGTTAGGTCTATGGTAATACTGGGAGCCGGTTCACATGTTGACATCCTCGAATGTGACTGAAAACAAGTTACCAGCCTAAGGCTGGCTAGCACGATAAATGGACAAATATAATGGACATTTAACGAAAGAAATTTATTTGCCATATAATAAATGTGTCTTCTTCCTCCATTCACTTAATTCCACATTCTCTGTCAATACTCAGCTAGTCTCAATGATGGTCTTTAGCGCACTTCTCAATTCTTTTGCATTCCGTTCAACCCAAAATCTTTGTTCAGAAAAAGACTTTTTCCTCATTTTGGATGATGCTGGTTGATGTGGACAGTTCTTTAAAAATGACTACCTTCTTTGATCATGCTTTCTTCAAGCCTTAAAACTAAAGTCACTTTTAGATTCAACTTGATTAAAAGATCAATGGCGGGCAGCACGGTCGCGTAGTGGTTAACACTGCCGTCACAAGGCGTCGAGGTCCCAGGTTCGATCCCGGCTCTGGGTCACTGTCCTTGTGGAGTTTGCACATTCTCCCCGTGTTTGCATTGGTTTCGCCCCCACAACCCAAAGGTGTGCAGGGCAGGTGGATTGGCCACGATAAATTACCCCTTAATTGGAAAAAATGAATTGGGTACTCTAAAATTTTCAAAAAGATCAATGGCACTTTACACCGCAAATCAATTAAGCATGCAAGTGACAAAGTTCTTGTAGAAAGACAATCTGTTTCGTGCAGATTCTGCAATCTTTCACTGTGGCTAGTTAAAAGTACAAAAGGAAACTGCAGCTCTGCACAGATTTTCAATTTTCAGTGCTGTATACATAGTGGGATGGTGCTTTGTATATTCAATATTTAACAGTGATAGATCACCCAAGGTGGCTCGAATTTTAAGTTGTAGGGGCTTTTCACATCTCAAGGGAAACACTTTTAAAGTTTTTGTTGTGCAAATTGAAGTGTTAAACAGCTGCAGCATCTTATTGTAGACACACAGTTGACACCCGTTTTTGGATGGATGCTACAGATTACACAAGGCAATTTGATCCCTGGGAGTGATACTTGCATTACAAATGAATATTCGACTACGTGGAGTTACTTTGATTCACACTTCTGAGTTTACTATAGATGCCTACGTTGCTCTATGCACTTACTTCTTTAAGAAAAAAGGAAACTTTGTTAAATTGTGAAAAAGGTTATAAAAATCATTAGCAGGGTGGTGCGGTGGTTAGCACTGCTGCCTCACGGTGCCGAGGACCCAGGTTCGATCCCGGTCCTGGGTCACTATCTGTGGAGAGTTTGCACATTCTCCCGAGTCTGCGTGGGTCTCACCCCCACAACACAAAGATATACAGGGTAGGTGGATTGACCACACTAAATTGCCCTTAATTGGAAGAAAATAGAATTGGGTACCCTAAATTTTAAAAACAATTAGCAGAAACTGCACAACTTTGATGAAATGTACACGGAATTGCTCCCCAATTCCCAATGTCCAGAGCCTTATCTTCAATATTCCTGATGTGGAGATGCCGGCGTTGGACTGGGGTGAGCACAGTACGAAGTCTTACAACACCAGGTTAAAGTCCAACAGGTTTGTTTCGATGTCACTAGCTTTCGGAGCGCTGTTCCTTCCTCAGGTGAATGAAGAGGTCTGTTCCATATTCCTGTTTTTATTCATTTTTCTTTTTTAATGTGTTAGAAATGTTTCTGCATTTGACCTTTTTGGGGCTTCCTGTCTATTTCTCACATTCTGCAGTTCTCTGGCTCTGTTCCTCTCAATCTTGCAGTGCTGCGATCATCCTGCCATCAATAGCCTTTGTGACAGTTCACCGATAGCTAGCTTGCTGCTGTTGTGAATTCACAATTATAAGTGGTCTGTCTGTCCTGAAACATTATTTCACATACATAAACATGAGTATTCAATGCAGTATATGTAGGCAAGTTAAAAACCCAAAACTGCTGTAAATTTTCCAAGCTGTCCCTTTGATCACAGCAGGCAAGGCTACGAACTACAACCCTTTCCAATTGCCCGGCAATTAACTAACATTTTACAATTATGGAGATCTGGCTTTGTACCACCACTCTAAACTTGCCAGAATTGTGGTGGGAAGACCGGTTCTCTGACTCCAGGCGATGGGGGAGGGGGTACAGACTAAGCTGGATGCAAAACAACAAACACTGGAAATTTGAACTGCTAGAGGACTGTTTGACACAAGGTACTTGTTTAAAGCTGACAGTTGGGGAACTAATGGTTTTGGAAAAATTAATAAACGCAATGAAACAATTATGTAGTTAATTTGAAATGCTAACTTTTCATGTTAACTGCACAAGCTCTTTCTTTGTAATTGTTAATTCCAACTCTTGAAAACCACCCACTGAAATTCAAATTAGCATCAATTTCCAATTCGAGCCATTGGCTAAAGACAAGAAACAGGAATTATTCCAACAATGGGGTGACAATTCATCTCAAATGGCTTTTCTGAGAGCAGGAAGAATTCAGGAATCAAGATAAATCTGTGCCTTTTGTTTCTGTGATTAAGTGTGAAATCTTTGCACTTTTGGCATGTAGGGCAGCTGTCAAAGTCACAAACCACCCATACATCAGAGATTCTTGACTCTCAACCCCCACTGGTAGAAAAGATCTTTTCATTTCAGATGCAACCATCAAGAGGATGCATGCTATTATGATGTTGGGAAACTAGTTTTGCAGTGGCAGTTACAAAACTGAACCAACATTTAAATATCTGGGACAGCACGATGGTGCAGTGGGTTAGCACTGCGGCCTCATGACGCCGAGGTCCCAGGTTCGATCCCGGCTCTGGGTCACTTGTCCGTGTGGAGTTTGCACATTCTCCCCGTGTTTACGTGGGTTTCGCCCCCACAACCCAAAAGATGTGCAGGGTAGGTGGATTGGCCATGCTGAATTGCCCCTTAGTTGGAAAAGAATTGAATTGGGTACTCTAAATTTAAAAAAAATCATTTAAATATCTGCATGTGTGCAAGTTTCCTTGTGTAGTGTTAAAACTGTAATAAGCGACTATTTGATGGGGAACAAAACTTTGCTCATTGTTTTCTCCAGGCCACCAAGAGTAAAACCCCATTTCTGACATCCAAGTGGCACATGGCACAAGAACTTCAATCGCTCAGCTTATCTCAGCCTAATTACTGCATGGGTATGTCACCCAAGGATTCATAGTGCTCTTCTATGGCCACCAGTGGAAAACTAGAGCGTTCAAGGATCAAGTGGCCTTTTTTGCATAGTTAAGGGTTAAAACATGTTAATGGGTGACCATAGCTGGGCTTAGTACTCAAGCAGAGGACAATGTAAACAATCTGCTGTTAATTTATATCCATTGACTGCTGCTGGAAGGTTTATTTGTTGGATGAGGACAGATATTCCTCAGCAGTCATGCCCTCAAATCTTTGTAGCATTATAGTCAACACAACAGTTCTTTAACCAGTGCAGTGTCAGATCTTCCTTTGACATTATGTAGATGCTGTTGCACACGTCCACTCAATTTCCCAGAACACTGCATTAGGAATAAGACCTCACACCTAAAATGAAACTGTTTTGGTTGGACAGGAAATTGTATAATCTCAAACTATAAACCTTTCAAAGGATGTTATGGGAATAAGGACAATCAAAAAATTCCCAACATGTGCATCCTGTAGCAAGAAAAATCCCTTCAAACATCAATGTTCAGCTTTTGGCAAAGGGATAGATATCTCAAAATGATTTATTGAATTTGGCCAACTGCTAGTCACCACCTTCAGAGGTTACTGTTTCTAAACTAATGGGATAACACTGGCAGGAGGCACGGTGTTCTGAATTTACAAATTCCATCACGTTCTCTACATCAAGGAACAATATTTAATAATGCTTTTGAAACTCTTCCTAAAAATACCAACTAGAAAGATCAGCCACTTCTTTTTAAAAAAATTTAGAGTGCCCAATTCAATTTTTCCAATTAAGGGGCAATTTAGCTTGGCCAATCCGCCTAGCCTGCACATTTTTGGGTTGTGGAGCCAAAACCCACGCAGACACGGGGAGAATGTGCAAACTCTACATGGACAGTGACCCAGAGCTGGGATCGAACCTGGGACCTCGGCGCCGTGAGGCCGCAGTGCTAACCCACTGCACCACCGTACTGCCCCAGATCTGCCACTTCTTACCTTGAAGTCTATTCTTGTGTTGCATCAAGAATTTTGTGATGTGGGACTGAATTTTGCTTTTCACAAATTTGAACCTACGCCCCTGACATAATTTGTGTATGCCGGTTAAGTGGAGTTCTGGATATACTTTTCCTGTACCGATGAAGCCATCCCTCGGTTCACTATTCCAAAGATGAAAACTTTCTCATTCTCCCCCTCCCTAACAGCCCAGTTTGGTGACTCTGCTCTACACTTTTTTGAGGATTTAAATGGCCCTTTGCAGATACAAGAGAGCCAGAACTGGACATCATGCTCAACATGTAATTTCATTAGAGCACAGAAGCATGATAACAGGTTTGTAATCTACTATTTGGTTATATTAATCAGCATTCATTGTTGATTTTGTTTAGAATTCTTTGTCAAGAGGTGGGCATCATGGGCGAGACAGTACTAATTGTCTATCCCTACTTGCCCTCAAGATGGTGGTGGTAGGTCTTCTTGAACAGCTGCAGTTCTTTGGTGGTTTCATACAACTGAAGGACTTGCTCAGCAGCTTCAGAGGGCAGTTATCCGTCAATGTGGAACAGGAACCACATGTACAAAAAAAATAAGTACAGTGGGTTTTCCTCACTAAAGGACGTCAGGAAGCCAACTGGATTTGTGTAATACTCTTGACAGCACACGGTGTCTTTTATTGGTAGTTTTGTTTTTAATTCAAGGTTTTAATTTTTTTTAAGCGAATTCAAAATCTCAAACTACCGAGCTGGAACTTGACTAGTTCAGTACAGCAAGTATTGCATTATCCTACCCACAATCAGATAGCTCCAAGTTATCGGGCAGTTGGAGCATTTTATTTACTGATTATTCTAGATTCTTGACTGGAGCTATTTTGATATCTTGTCAATCACTTGTGTCATCCACTTATTTTCCTTGTAGCGTACTTCACACTTTGTATTGAATTTCATCTGTCATTGTTCTTCTATTTGCATATTTTGCCTCCCTCCAACTCTGGCTCCAAGTTCTCTAGTAGCTGCAAATTTAATATATTTGCATTGAATTTTTCAATCCAAATTAGAAACCTGCTTGCTGTTACCCACAAATCCTCAACCCTTCACGGTAAAGTATAGCAGCAGTTTTGTGCAATGAAAGGTGCTGGGGGTGTATGTGGGTGTTCCACAGTTCGTTTAAAATGTCACTTGGACAGAGAAGATAATTTAGAGTACATTATAAATGACATTGTCTCAAAGAATTGAAGGTGTAATTATAGTTTACTAGGGTCCAACAAAAAGGCAATTTACAGATTACTCCCTATTCTTTATGGGCTTCACTAATTACATTTTAACATCCAAAAGAGAAGCATTATCTCAACAACGTCACACAAATTATAGTTCTTCAGCCCTCTCCCAAACAAAGAAATACTGCTTTGAATTATTTAACCACAGAAAATGCCACATCCCTCAAACTGTGGATATAGTTGCTTCACTTTACTAACAAAACAAAATTAATATGTAATCCTACTTTAATCTTCATGATCTTAAATCCTTAAGATAGGGAATTGAATGCTGGGATTTTGGCTTGTATTACATGACTTCCCCCAAAGTTAACTTGTTACAGTTTAAATAACTATCCACCCCACATGTTTTGTTCAGATTTATTTGCTTCCATATCCATGGAAAGCATTCTTTCTGGTTGTATCACAGCCTGGTATGGATCCTGCTCTGCCTAAGACCACAGGAAATTACAAAAGGTCGTGAATGTAGCCCAGTCCATCACGCAAACCAGCCTCCCATCCATCGACTCTGTCTATAATTCCCGCTGCCTCGGAAAGACAGCCAGCATAATTAAGGACCCCACGCACCCCGGACATACTCTCTTCCACCTTCTTCCGTAAGGAAAAAGATACCAAAGTTTGAGGTCACGTACCAACCGACTCAAGAACAGCTTCTTCCCTACTGCCATCAGACTTTTGAATGGACGTACCTCGTATTAAGTTGATCTTTTCTCTACACCTTGCTATAACTGCAACATTATATTCTGCAGTCTCTCCTTCCTTCCCTATGTACGGTATGCATTGATTGTACAGCATGCAAGAAACAATACTTTTCACTCTATACCAATACATGTGACAATAATAAATCAAATCAAATCCTGTGCTGAAGGCAGCATCTTAATTTGGGATGTGCACAAGTAGCTTGCTTGTACCTCGCACAGTAGGGATCATTGAATGGGTAGGTACTGATGGAAGCAAAGGTCAATCAGGGCAGCCCCCCTGCTGTGCTGGGTAAACATGATGTGGAGATGCCGGCGTTTGAAACAAACCTGTTGGACTTTAACCTGGTGTTGTAAGACATCTTGCTGTGCTGGGTAAAAGCAGCTAATTTAGCAGCAAAGGGTTAAATCTGGACCACCTTATTAACCAGGGCACCCCAATATTAAGATTTTGATTACACCTGAATATGATCAAGATGGTATTTATTTTGTAGCAGTGAACACCACTTTCACTCATTTGCGGAAGGAACTTTCCCTTAAAGGACACTGTAACCAGAATTTTTCACCACCCTTTTCTTCTCCAGCTCTAATATGTTTTCTCTGCTTTTAAAAAAAAAAATCTGGTTCAGTCCTCCACTTTAATTTTCCCCAATCTTGTCCTTATATGTGTTCTTATGACCTCCATGCCCTTACAGACACTCCTTGATAAAGAAGTCTCATTGGCTTTATAGTATGTCCTACAGTAGATTTGCTTCCCATATATGTATTCAGTAATAAACTGAAAACTTGCTAATGCATCACAGCCAACCCGTGCAAGCAAACAAAGCTTTCTTCACCGTGGAACAGTCAGATCTCATTTATCCTCTGACTCACAGTGACTTCCAATCTCAGGTCAGTTATCTGGAGGGTAGGTCACATGGTTACAAGGCTATTTGCCCACGATAAAGGGAGGGAATAAAAACAATCTGAAAGAAAATTAAGTGAGATAGCTAGCACTCCCTCACATTACTTGCCACTTCAACACACATTTTTGTAGATAACAAGGAATCGATCAGTTATACCTATTGTTAGCAAAGAAATGGTGCAAGGCATTAAATGGCACTTGCCAGTTAGGAGGAAAGAGAGAAAGAGAATGAAAACTATGAGGCAGTTTGTAAGAGGGCTTCACAATATTCCACTATGCAGCCAGGTGTTTTAAATTAAATTGCATTTATTATAATTTAATATGCAATGTTTACAAATGTGTTGTTTTTCATCCAAACTGTTGAAAGCTGAGCTTTTGACATTTTTTGGAAAGCTTTATTAAAATGTTAGCAATTTTTATACAAAGTTTACAGAAAACTCAAATAGTGTATTTAAAAAAAATTAAAGTACCCAATTTTATTTCCCCAGTTTAAGGGGCAAATTAGCATAGCCAATTCATCTATCCTGCACATCTTTTTGGGTTGTTGGGTTGAAGCCCACGCAGACACGGGGAGAATGTGAACAATTGCACATAAATATAGTAATAACCCCCGCCACCCGACAATTACTTTAATATCCAATATTGCATAAAGGAAAATGCTTTTCAGCAAAAATATTTTGAATGGTGAATATTCTAATTCTTGCAGATTGGTTTCAAATTTATATTTTACGAGGTCTTTGGCAAAGCATTGGGTTTAAAAAAAAAAACTGGAGTGGAGTTTGAGCAAAACAAACTAATGAAAGTAAGGCCAAATTTTATCATAATCAAAGGTGGTCCAAAATGGAAAATGAAACAGGAAAGGGTCGCAAAACACTGCTTGGAAAAAGAGTGCCTGTTAGCCCTTAGGGGAAGTAACTGTCCCAGTGTAAATACTATAAAAGCTATTTGAACCAAAACTAACAAGACCAACCTGACAAAGAACTATCAGGTCATTTCCAGCTGATTCTTAACAAAAAAAACCAGCAAGTCAACACAGTTGACATGCTGTGTTGTTGCACAGTTAACATGATCAAAAAAAGTCAAATGTCAGGAATTCTGACTAGCCCCTACCCCCACCCCAGCAAAGCCACCAAGAAATATCTGTATTAATGCAAATTATATTTTAATAAAGACAGCAAGCAGTTAGAAGAATAGTTCAAATCCCCAGTTTAGTCATGCTGCAATGCCATTTTCTCACATTTCATATTAGCTTTACATAAAATGGCAAAACTATTTATAGCCATGTTAACCAGCAGCTTTACATGCATCAGCTTGGCAGATATGGTTCTGGGAATCACTGTTGCTAACCGCTTTAAAATGGGTTTTCATTTTGGTTGGGGGAATAAACGTTAGGACAATTCATTTTCGCTTCTTTTAAAAATGGTCTCATTTCAAAAATGTTGGCAGACAGGTTTAGGATCAATGTATTTTTTATGGGGAAGAAATTTAAGCATTTGCAGCGAAAACCAGATGGACTAATCTAAACCAATCTAAATTGCATTAAATACAGAGCACGGTCTTTGACATTCCACTGGTGATCAGAGGGTCAAGAACATTTTGCAAACCTAATAAAGTTATGCAATACGTTATAATTGGCTAGATAACAAAGTTCCAACTGTGCAGCAATTTGAGCTGACAACAGATTTGGCCCACATGCCAAGTTAGACTTTTACTCAGACATGGTATCAGACACCCGGAATCTTTTCAAGGCCTGGCAAAGTATATCCGATCATTCTGCACAACTGTCTGACAAACAGGCAGTCTGTTCTCTCCGCAGACGAGGAACAGTATCTGATTACACCGAACGCAAAGCTGGAGCCCGAGGTCACAGCCCAATTCCTTAGTACCTTAAATAAAAGGCAGTCGGGGTGGAATCAGGCAGCTGACGTGGTATTAAAAGTAACAAATAGACACAACTTCGTACTGAAGAAAACTTGCCCATTATTATAGCACACAACTAATTCAACGCTACATCGCATCGGCAATGCTTCAACAAATCCAAAAATTCTTACCTCCAATTCTTTTGCGGCGGAGGCCTGCGACTGAACATCGACCACTGTGATAGTCCTTTTAGTGGGCAGCAGGTTTTGTATTTCATCAAAAGCGACCATACTTGGTGAGTTCCTATTTAAACCCTGTTTAAAGACTGGTGTTCAGAGTGCCCCAGACACACTCCGCTCCCCGCGCTCACTCTGCAGCTCTGCTACTGCCGACCAGCTCGGAACTCAACTTCACCCAGCTGGGAGGAGCCAGTGCTGAAGGGCAGCTGCCTACATTGAGGTAAATCAATCTCTAGGTGGGACACACCCTCGCTGCTCCATCCACAAATCCTGGAAAAGTTCAATAAACTCTGAACGGACTGGGAAATCAAAAATTATAAACTGAACTCAAACTAATCCAGCTCATATAGATTGATGACCAGGATTCCGACATATCCCTCTCTTTTCCAAAGATATAAAAAATCCTTTTATGTCTGCCAAGCTGCTCTTCTGCTGTTACCCCTGTTCGAGGTGACACGGATAGGTGGTGTACCAGAATGAAAGCAGTGGGGAGAATGGCATTCCTTTCCTCCAAGAACCAATCCCCTCAGACTGAAGCAGTTGGTGCTCAACATTAAAAAAAAATGTATTTTATTGCAAACGTGTATCAAAACAGGTTACAGCAAATAAACACCCCGGCATACATACTTCCCAACAATCAACTATACAGTCCGTACAGATTTCCACCCCCACCTCCCACAGTTCCTCAAATATGATCACAAACATCCCCCACCTTTTCTAACCCCGCTGCTGAGTCCCTTAACTCATATTTTATCTTCTCTAACCGCAGGAGGTCGTACAGGTCACCCAGCCATGCTGCTACCCCCGGTGGCGATGCTGACCGGCACTCGAGTAAAATTCGCCGCCGTGCAATGAGAGAGGCGAAGGCCAAGACATCGGCCTTCCTCCTCTCCATGAACTCCGGCTTCTCCGAGACCCCAAATATCGCCACCAAAGGGTCCGGGTCCACGCCCTCCTCCACTCTGCTGGCTAAGACCGCGAACACTCCGTCCAAAATCTTACCAATTTTTCACAACCCCAAAACATGTGCGCGTGATTCGCTGACCCCTGCCCACACCCCTCACTCTCATCTGCTACCCCCTGAAAGAACCCACTCATTCTCGCCCGAGTCATATGCACCCTGTGCACCACCTTCTGTATCAGGCTCATTCTTACACAAGTGGAGGTCCCGTTTACCCTACGCAGTGCCTCACTCCATATTCCCCAATTGATCTCCCCTCCCAACTCTGCAGCCCATTTCTCCTTGTGGTGCTCAACATTGGCATTCTGTTCAATAGGGAGTTGAGCTTTCAGCAAATCTTTGGAACAATATCCACTTATGCCACTACTGAAACCCCCGTCGAAATATTCATATCTTGGGAATCAACTTCATTGACGTCCCTGTTCCTTAAACTTCAGCTGATGCAGAATTCCACGTACCAATCATCTGATCACTCTTTAATGCCCCAGCAAACAAATATCGAAATCATGGTCTTCATTTACAAAATCCTCAGCAACTTCTTGACAGCACAGTAGCACAGTGATTAGTACAGTTGCTTAAAAGCTCCAGGGTCCCAGGTTCGATTCCCGGCTTGGGTCACAGTCTGTGCGGAGTCTGCACGTTCTCCCTGTGTCTGCCTGGGTTTCCTCCGGGTGCTGCGGTTTCCTCACAGTCCAAAGATGTGCAGGTTAGGTGGATTGGACGTGATAAATTGCCCTTAGTGTCCAAAAATGATGGATGGGTTTACTGGATTACAGGGATAGGGTAGAGGCGTGGGCTTTAAGGGCCGGTGCAGGCTCGATGGGCCGAATGGTCTCCTTCAGTACTGTAAATTCTATGCTTTGATGATTGCCTGTCCACTTCCCTTTCTACTTCATAAAAACATACTGGAAACATTCCTTTTAACTCAGTCTTGACCATTAAAACTACGAAACAGAACGCCTGGAGGCCTTGTTCATCGTGGCCGGAGACGTCAACAAGGCCAACCTCAAGAGTGTACTGCCAAAATTCCAGCAGCACATCTTCTGTCCCACCAGGGGCGACAACACTCTTGACCACTGCTACTCAAAAATCAAGGGCGCCTACCGTTCTATCCCCCAACCGCACTTTGGGAAATCAGACCATAAGACGGTGCTCCTTCTCCCGGCATACAAGCAGAAACTCAAGCGGGAGAATCCGGCTAAGAAGGTTGTGCAGTGCTGGTCCAAGGAAATAGAAGATCTCCTACGTGACTGCTTAGAGACAATGGACTGGCCCATATTTAAGAACTCAGCGACCAACTTAAATGAGTATGCCACCACCGTCACAGAATTCATCAGCAAATGTGTGGACGACTGCCAAAGAAAGCAGTACGTACGTTCCCCAACAGGAAACCATTGCTCAATCGCGAGATTGACTCCCTACTGAAGGACAGATCGGAGGCGTTCAAGTCAGATGACCCTGACCTATACAAGAAATCCAGGTACGACCTCTGCAAAGCCATCCGAGATGCCGAGAGAGAATATTAAACCAAGCTAGAGTCACAGACCGACTCTCGGCGGTTGTGGCAAGGACTAAACATCACAACGGGCTACAAAGCGAAGCCGAGCAGTATCTCCGGCAGCAGCGCACCCCTCCTCGATGAAGTCAATTCATTCTATGCTCGGTTCGAGCAGGTAACCAACAATCCACTATCGAGTGCCCCAGCAGCCCATAACTCACCCAGACCCACCATCACAGCTTCCGAAGTCAGATCGGCCTTCCTGAAAGTGAACCCTCGGAAGGCGACGTGCCCGGGCGGGATCCCTGGTCGTGCACTCAGAGCCTGCGCGGACCAGCTGGCAGAGGTTATCGCGGACATCTTTCACCTGTCCCTACTCCACTCCGAGCTCCCCACCTGCTTCAAGAAGACCACCAAAGAAGAACCAGGCAACTTGCCACAATGACTACCGTCCGGTGGCCCCGACTTCAGTCGTAATGAAGTGCTTCGAGAGATTGATCATGAAACTATGGGTGCACCTATGGGTGCACATCTCCAAAAATCAGTACTGGTCCACCCATGTTGATGCTACTACCAAGAAAGCACAACAGCACCTATATTTCCTCAGGAAACTAAGGAAATTCGGCATGTCTACATTAACCCTTACAGATGCACCATAGAAAGCATCCTATCTGGCTGCATCACAGCCTGGTATGGCAACTGCTCGGCCCTGGACCGCAAGAAACTTCAGAGAGTCGTGAGCACCGCCCAGTCCATCACATTTGCCTCCCATCCATTGACTCCATCTACACCTCCCGCTGCCTGGGGAAAGCGGGCAGCATAATCAAAGACCCCTCCCACCTGGCTTACTCACTCTTCCAACTTCTTCCTTCGGGCACGAAATACAGAAGTCTGAGAACACTACACCCTGTATGTTTCATCCGATGCCGGTGCTTATGTAGTTACATTGTGTTGCCCTATTATGTATTTTCTTTTATTCCCTTTTCTTCTCATGTACTTAATGGTCTGTTGAGCTGCTCGCAGAAAAATACTTTTCACTGTACCTCAGTACACGTGACAATAAACAAATCCAATCCAATCCAATCTGGGTGCGATGTAACAAAAAAAAACGACTCCCATTTTGGGCGCCAATAGTGGGAATTTCTCAGAGCCTGCAGCACTGGTAACAACCCTGCTATCAAACAGGATTCTGATCATTTTGGGGCGTCTGCAGGGAACTTCCCGCTGAGGCCGCACTTCCCTCATTTCTTGCACTGATGAGCTCAGCCGTTTTAAAAAGTTGCCCCGATCTCTCGACCCCCCGTGACGGCTTCTGGGCCCCTCAAATGCCCCAACTCATCGATTAAATGGTCCTCGAGCATCCACCCCATACCACATCACATAAGGACAGGGCATCCCCGGGCCCGATTCCCAGCACGGACCACCTGGCACCCATGCACCTTGGTGGTGCCAGGCTGGCAGTATCCAGGTACACCCCCCCCCCCCGGCCCATTGCCGTTACGTCTGACCCATGTTTGTGTGGACCAGTGCTAAATAGCGCCACGGCGAAGTCTCCCAGGCGCGGGTGTTTGATTCCGTGCCTTGGGCTTATCCGGCACAGACATATTTAGGTGAAGCTAACAGCTCACTTAAATGTGAAAATCTGGATCACGCCCAGTGAGGGCGAGATCTAGATTGCAACGTCTCGTGAGGCATCCGGAGCGTCGTAAATCCCGCAGCCTGTCATTTAGAGCGCGGCTGTTCGATCACACCCTCTGTGAGAAGCCATCTTGCACAAGGATTGCACTGCGTTAATCAAAGAAGTTGTTAAAATCAGCATCAGTCACTTATTTTATTTCTTCAGTTCCCGCACAGGATCCATTCTTGTTTTTCTAACATTCAGGAAACTATATATAAAACTGGCATTGATCCTTTGATGGCTCCATATTAGCTCTTAGGGTGGTCTAAATCTTTGAACTTTGAAAAGAAGCTGTTCCATAACTCAGTCGGTCGTTGAAATCACCAGTAAGGCAAAAGTATAATGGGACCTGGACTGGCAGGATTCTATTCAGTTTAAAAATTAACTTTACAGTACTCCTTCCCCCCTCCCCCCAACACACACAAAAAATGGGAACTTCTGATGAGAAAGAATGCTCCTGGGCTTTATCATCTCTTTAAAATAATTAATGAACCCAAAGTTCAATCTCTTGATACCATGGTATGATGCATTAAAGAGGGAATTAGATGACTATTTGAAAATATATAATCTGCAGGTTTACAGGGAGAAGGCAGGGAAATAGCACTCGGTGAAATGCTCATTCGAAGAGCTGGAGCAGCCAGGCTGGCTGAATGGCCTCCTCCTGCTCTGTAATGATTCTATGATATGATCTGTAGGTTTCTGCATATTCTAAAACCAGAACTGGAATTGAGAGGCTTTGTCATTGGATTCAGGTCAGCATTCCTTACAGCGAGCTATGAAGGCGGCAAGGAGACATGTATCAACATCTCTGTACCTGTGGTTCCTGCTGCATATTTTGATGCCAATAATTAATATTGCTCACAACTTTAGAATAGAACAAAGCATTGGGAAATCAGTGACAAATCTTTTCCTGAAGACAATGGCTGACCATGCAATACTTCCCCAAGTTTTTGTTAGGCAAGCTGAGTAATACCAGTGGGGGAACTCAGCGAGGGAACCCAGTGAACAAACCAAGCAGCTATGTAACTTCGTAACCAATCATATTCAAGGATTGTGAAATAAAGAGTGCAAGGTCTAAGAAGGAAGTACAAATTAGAGTGGATGGATTTAATCTTAAATAGAGTAAAGTACAAAAAGAGCAAGAGAGGAGGAAAGTTTGGATGAAGGAGAAAAACAAAGTATTGAACAATTAGAACATAGGATTGAGACTCCACATCTGTTATAGTTAACTTTCAGAGCCAGAAGAAGTTGACTGGCATTAACTAACACCTCTGTTCAGAGTACTTGGATTTTGATTACAAGACAACATTTTGGTGCATTTAGTTTGTAACCACTGTGCAAATACAGGAACTTCACAGTGTTTAATGCATTTCAACGGTGAGGCAGACAGCAAAAGGGGGAAAATTACAAAGAGTAAACCAGAAACTGGAATATGAAAAAATAATTGCAAAAGGTTTCAAATGAGACAGGGTTGTGTTGGACCAAAATATATCACAACTTTAAGCTTTTAGCTTCGCCTCACTCACTCAAAATGAAAGGAAAACATTTCCAAAATAAAACTGCATCACTAATGAGTAAATGTGCAAGCAGGCAAGCTTGGTGATTTTTCCCATAACTGCACCGTAACATTAAACTGACCTGGATCATTTAGAACTATCAAGCTTGGTAATAGGAATTAATTATTCTGAAAACAGGTTTCAGGATATCATAGAAGGGTTAATGCAACAAAGAGGCCATTCGCCCAATCAAGTCTATGCTGGCTCTCTGCAAGATCAATTCAGCTCATCCCACACCCCTGCCTGTTACCTCTGGCCCTCTAATTTTTTCAATGTATATCTTTGGATGCTTATCTAATTCCTTTTGAAAGTCACCAATGAATTTGCCTCCACCGCCCTCTCAGGCAACAGGCCAAAAAAGACTTCCAGACAGTCCTGGACAAGTTTGAAAACTACTGCGAGGTAAACACCACAGAAATCGGTAAAACTGGCGCCGATACTCACCACGAGGCAGAGGTAGGGATGCAACAGAAGCAAATGGCAATTTTGATTGACAGCCATCTTGCGCAAGGAGCCGCAGATGCGCAGTTCCCGAGAAGACGCGATCCGGCAAACCAGTGTTTTGCGCATGCGCAGTTCCGAAAAATGCGCACAGTGAAGGAAAGTCTGTTTGCGCATGTGCGACGACGCGCGGAGCGTCAGGACGCCGACGTCATGACGTGCTCGAACTGCGGCAACGCCCACTTAAAGAAACACTGCCCTGCAAGAGTCAAGCGATGTTTAAACTGCGGGAAGCCTAGACACTATGCAGCCTTGTGCAGGTCTGCACCACTAGTCAGGGCCCAGCACTCCCAATTCCGACGACAGCGCGTTCGGAGTGTGCATCAACGATTACAGGACTCTGATCCTGGCAGCACAATGGATCCAGAGGAAGAATGCCTGGACTCCGCCTACTGTGTGGGCATCATTACCAAATGTGAATATGCCACATCCAACTGATCACAAATTCAATCCATCCTCGCTGTGGATTCTGCGGACGAATGGCGTGCGGTGATGCAGGTCAACCACTGCTCCATCCAGTTTAAGCTGGACACAGGTGCTTCCGCCAACCTCCTCTCACAGGCAGATTTCAAACGCATCAAGAAGCCCCCCAAGGTCCTTCCAGCAGCCTGCAGGCTCCTGGACTACAACGGAAATACCATCACGGCACTGGGATCCTGCCATCTACTTGTCTCCAACCGGAGCACCCATGCAAGCTTACGTTTTGAAATTGTCAAGCCAGACAGGGCATCCCTACTTGGCGCGCACGCCTGCAAGGAGCTGAACCTCGTGCAGCGGGTTTACACAACGACATCCTCCAATGTGGATCTTCAGGCCGGCATTGACGACATCCTCGCTCAGTATCCGGATGTGTTCGACGGGATGGGCACGTTGCCACATCGATACAAGATTCTGCTACGGCCTGATGCCAAGCCAGTGGTCCACGCACCACGCTGGGTCCCGGCTCCGCTGAGGGAGCGTCTGAAGGCACAGCTCAAGGATCTTCAGCAACAGGGCATCATTTCCAAGGTAACCGAACCGACTGACTGGGTCAGCTCGATGGTATGTGTTAGAAAGCCTTCAGGAGACCTGCGCATCTGCATTGATCCCAAGGATCTCAATAAGAACATAAAATGCGTGAACACTACCCCATGCCGAAGCGGGAGGAACTCACCAGTGAGATGGCACACGCAGGTTTTTTCACCAAGTTAGTTGCGTCACATGGATTTTGGCAAATCCAGCTGGATGAGTCCAGCAGAAGGCTCTGCACCTTCTACACACTGTTTGGCAGATACTGCTATAATCGCAGGCAGTTTGGCATTGTCTCGGCATCGGAGATTTTCCATTGCATCATGGAGCAGATGATGGAGGGCATTGAAGGGGTTCATGTGTACGTGGACAACATCATATGGTTCATGACCCCTGAAGAGCATGTTTCCCGTCTCCAGCAGGTATTCCGCCATGTCCATGCCAATGGCCTGAAGCTGAACAGGTCCAAATGTTGCTTTGGCATGTCGACACTCAAGTTCCAAGGTGACCAGATCTCTCAGCAGGGCCTGCGCCCGGACCCAGACAAGGTGAAGGCCATCAAAGCCATGAAGGTCCCTGAAGACAAGAAGGCGGTGTTGCGTTTCCTGGGCATGGTCAATTTTCTGGGCAAGTTCATCCCAAATCTGGCCTCACACACCACAGCCCTACAAAACCTGGTGAAAAAGTCCACATCAAGCAGAGTGGTTGGAGCTGAAAGCCAAGCTCACCACTGCACCCGTCTTGGCATTTTTCGACCCAGACAGGGAGACGAAGATCTCGACAGATGCGAGACAGGATGGCATCGGTGCGGTGCTGCTTCAACGCGATGACACTTCATCCTGGGCACCAGTAGCCTACGCATCGAGGCCCACTGAAACAAGGTATGTGCAAATAGAGAAAGATTGCCTGGGTCTTCTCACTGACATTCTCAAGTTTCACGACAATGTCGACGGCCTGCCGACATTCACTGTCGAGACGGATCTTAGGCCTCTGGTCCACATTATCCACAAGGACCTGAACGACATGACGCCTCGGTTGCAGCGCATCCACCTCAAACTCAGAAGTACGTCTTTGACTCAGTGTACATGCCTGGCAAGGAGCTCATCATTGCTGATGCATTGTCCCGCCCCATCACATTGCCTAGTGAACTGCTGGAAATCATCTGGCAGATTGAATCTGAGGTGGTGGTTCATATCCGCGAGGAGACAGCCAAAGACCCCCTCTTGCAGCATGTCATGCACCACCTCGCCAATGGCTGGCAGAAAGGGCAGTGCCCTCAATTTTACATGGTAAAGGATGACCTGACGGTGATTGATAGTATCCTCCTCAAGCTGGACCGGATTGTCATTCCACTCAGTCTCCAGAGCTTGGTGCTCCGCCAAATCCATGAGGGACACCTGGGCGTCGAGAAGTGCAGACGTAGAGCCAGGCAGGCAGTCTACTGGCTCGGTATTAGCCAGGACATCTCGAACATGGTCGTCAACCTGTCAACGCTTCCAGCCAGCGCAGAGCAAGGAGACGCTCCAGCAGCATGAAATCGAGACCTCTCCATGGTCCAAGGTTGGCATCGACCTCTTTCGTGCGAATGGTTGTGATTACGTGTTGATTATTGACTATTTCTCCAATTACCCTGAAGTTGTGAAGCTCTTAGACCTCACATCTCGGACCGTCATCAAAGCCTGTAAGGCGACGTTCTCCAGGCATGGTAACCCACTCACTGTCATGAGTGACAATGGCCCGTGCTTCAACAGCCACGAGTGGTCTATGTTTGCCAAGTCATACCATTTCTTTTTTTAATATAAATATTTTAATTCAATTTTAGCAAATTTTCAACAAAACCCCCCCCTTACAGAAAAAAGAAAAACATAAAACACACAGATCAACATCGTACACTTACATCACGAATTCCCCCAATGTACAAACCCCCTCATGAAACAATAATAAACACATACCCGAAACCCCCCCCCCCGGTTGCTGCTACTGCTGACCACCTCCTAACGTCCCGCTAGAAAGTCTAGGAAAAGTTGCCACTGCCTGAAGAACCCTTGCACAGACCCTCGCAAGGCAAACTTTACCCTCTCCAATTTAATGAACCCTGCCATGTCGCTGATTCAGGCTTCTACGCTTGGGGGCTTCGCATCCTTCCACTGTAGCAGAATCCTCCGCCGGGCTACCAGGGACGCAAAGGCCAGAATACCGGCCTCTTTCGCCTCCTGCACTCCCAGCTCGTCTGATACCCCAAATAATGCTAACCCCCAGCTCGGCTTGGCCCGGGTGTTCACCACCTTAGACACAGTCCTCGCAAAGCCCCTCCAAAACCCATCCAGTGCCGGACACGCCCAGAACATATGGGCGTGGTTTGCTGGGCTCCCCGAGCACATCACACACCTGTCCTCTACCCCATAAAACCTACTCAACCTCACCCCCGTCATATACGCTCTGTGAAGAACCTTAAATTGTATCAGGCTAAGCCTGGCGCAAAAGAAGGAAGAATTAATCCTACATAGGGCATCAGCCCACAGACCCTCATCTATCTCCTCCCCAAGGTCCTCCTCCCATTTACCCTTTAGCTCCTCCACCGAGGTCTCCTCCTCTTCCTGCATCTCCTGATAGACCGCCGAGAACACCGTGTTCTCTTGTGTCCTCCAACCCACACCCCCGAGGGCACCCTATCTTGAATCTTACGTGCTGGAAGTAGCGGGAATTCCCTCACCTGCCGTCTCACAAACGCCCTCACCTGCATGTACCTGAAGGCGTTTCCGGGGGGGCAGCCCAAATTTCTCCTCCAGCGCCCCAAGGCTCGCAAACATCCCATCTATAAACAGGTCCCCCATTCTTTTAATTCCTGCCCAATGCCAGCTCAGAAACCCCCCATCCATTCTCCCCGGGACGAACCGATGGTTGTCTCGGATCGGGGACCAAACCGAGGCTTCTACCTCACCCCTGTGGCGCCTCCACTGCCCCCAAATTTTCAGAGTCGCCGCCACCACTGGAATCGTGGTGTACCTTGTCGGCGGGAGCTGCAGCTGTGCCGTCACCAGCGCTCTCAAACTCGTGCCCACACAGGACGCCATCTCCAGCCTCTTCAACGCCGCCCCCTCCCCCTCCATTACCCACTTACGGATCATCGCCACATTGGCAGCCCAGTAGTACTGTAGCCACCTGGGTTGGCCACTTCCAGACTTAAAATGGAGGTCCGCAAAGAATGCAGGGAAATTCAGCCAAGCCAGGAAAAACTAGCAGGTGCAAAGTTTCCTGTGTATTAGAATTTGCAGAAACCCAGACAGCACTGAAACTCACAGCCATCTGCATACTAATTAGCGATCCCCGGGAACAATTGAAACATGCAAGGTGAATAAGGCCAAGCCAGACTCCTCGGCGCCAGCAGGAGCCAAGAAAAAGGAAGGCCAACGGACACACGGGGACCGCCCAGCAATCAGGGAACGGCTCCAGTATTGGAGAAATCGATCCAAGTGATCGGAACGTAGTCCAATCACTTGGAACCAGATACAGGGTCCGCCCCGAACGGCGCGAAGCCCCTGGGGACTATAAAGTAGAGTCCCCAAGTTCAATTCGGTCTTCTTGGCAGGGTCACTCAGCAGCGCGAAACAACCCTGGACAGTGACCTGCCTCGCTGCCGCATCAACCAAGTAAGTCTCCAGTCAACGCACGCTACGAGATAGGCGCTCCTAGCTACCAGTCCATACCAGCTTTTGAATCCTGCAGACTCATAATCGAACGAAAGGCCATTTGTTCCCCTGACCTGGTGGGCCAGTCCCAAAGCTAAGTATAGGCCTTTTAGTGTTAGAGATAGTCTAGTAAGTAGAGTTTTATGCATGAGTAGTGGTTGACTGTGTATAATAAATGTGTTTTGATTTGAATCTTACTAATTGGTATGTCGAGTTATTGAACTTGAACCTCGTGGCGGTATAAAGATACCTGGCGACTCTAGAGCAAAGGTTATAGAAACAGAGCAAATTAAGTAAAGACACAACGAGCAACAAATTAAGAGCCAACCAAAGTTAGCAACACTACACGAAGAAGCATAACACAACAGCAATGTTTTCCCAGATCCTAACCACTTACTGCGTAAAAGCAAAATGGTTCTTTACTAAAGGTAACATGAGAACTTATCACCTTAAATTGTGTCCTCTGTTTTTTTTTTAAATTTAGAGTACCCAATTATTTATTTTTTTCCCAATTAAGGGGCAATTTAGCATGACCAATCCACCAAACCTGCACATCTTTGGGTTGTGGGGGTGAAACCCACGCAGACACGGGGAGAATGTGCAAACTCCACACAGACAGTGTCCCAATGCTAACCACTGTGCCACCGTGTTCTCTTGTGTCCTCTGTCTTGACCACTGCATCAATGGGAACAATCTCTGCCCATCTACCTCTCTCTGGACCCCTCAATATTTTGAGCATCTCTACCAAATCTCTTCTCAACCTTTTCTTCTCCAAAGAGAACAACCACAACTTCTCCAATCTATCGTCAAACTCACATCCCTCATTCCTGGAACTATTCGTGTAAATGTTTTCTGCACTCTCCCGAATATCTTCACAGGTGGCGGTAAGAATTGACGCAGTACTCCAGTTGAGGAAGAATCAGCCTTTTTTTATAAAAGGCATATCATAACCATTTAAGCCCAGGAGCCTATATGTCTTTGAAACCACGTCCTCAACCTGCCCTGTCACCATCAACAATATCCGCACATATACACTGCTATGACACATTGGGCTAGTACGCAGTGAATTCCAGCTCCACATGCCCGAGGCATAACAGAAGTGAATTAACCAATAATTCTTATAAAAATACCCAAAGTCATTGGCCACTCAAAAACTAGTCACTAGATTTGTAAATGTAAACATGATTACTGTTTATATCAATAACTATCATGAAATGTGCAGTAAATACAACTGGTTAACGACAGGCTAACCCACTTTAGCTGAGCACCTTCTACCCACACACAAGCGGTGGGTGGGGGTGAAAAATAATAAGGATGAAAGTCAAATTAAGCGTCTTTGCTTCAGATGATGGTTCTTTAGCACACTTTCTTTAAGCTTGGCGATTAGAGTTTTTGGTTTGCAGCCTGTAATGGTCTCCTTTGTACATTAACTCATCTAGGGTCCCTGTAGTTTAGAAATTGCGGTACTCACAGGCAGCAGGCTTTGTGGAGAGAAACCTTATTTCTCATCAAACTGGGCCTTCAGCTTGAGGTTTGCCTCTCTCTTTCTGGAGAGGCACTTTATTTCACATCAGACTTTGCTTTCATTCTCCTCGTGTCTGCGTGGGTCTCACCCCCACAACCCAAAGATCTGCAGGGTAGGTGAATTGCCATGTTAAATTGCTTTTTAATTGGAAAAATTAACGAAACAAAATCTTGCTTTCAGCTCGTGGCCAGAGGCTTGCTTCAGAGTCAGCTCTCACAGTGGCCTTCTGCTGAGAATTAGCTAGATCTTTTTGAAGTTGGATCTCTTGGCTGCCAGAATCAAAACTGAAACTAAACTCAAGCCTTGGGGTTCTGAAAAATCTATCAGTAGGATCAGATGCAATCACCACCTGTTACCAGGCAGAGCACAGCCATATGGGCCAATTCATTGATCACCAGTCAATCAATAAAACAGAGTCCTCACTGATGCTGGCCAGTCCGCAATCACCAGTTTAAATCAGCACAGCCTTCCAGCTTCCTCTGCATGAATTAAAAGTACAGGCTTCTTGCCTTAAAGTGAGATGTGCATCAATCATCCATAGATCAAAAGTGCAACAGCAAAATAAAAGGGGAAACAAGGGAATAAACAGAAAGGACCCTCACAATATCAGGTCTTTGTTCCTGCACGTCCTTGAGAACTATCAGAGTTATCTTATACTGCCGTTTCCCGTTCTTCCTGCCTCTCCCTCATCTTCGCACCAAAATAAGTGATTTCACACTTCGCTGCACTTGTTTATGTACTTTGATTTCTACATTATTCCCCTGGTAGTTTTATATCAGTAAATGTTGAAATTATGCCCTGTACACCCAAGTGATTAAGATATTAAGAAAAGCAGTGGTCCTAGAACCAAACCCTGGGCATACCACTATACCTTCTCTATAAAACAACCGTTCATCACTACTGTTTCTTGACACTCAGGCAAGTTTGTAACCATGTTGCTACAATCCCTTTTATTCCATGAGCTCTAATTTTGCTCACGTTTATTTTGCACTACTTTATTAAATTCCTTTTGAAAGTTCATATAGACTACATTAACTAACCTCATAAAACCCCCCACGAAAAACACTGTTTGCTTTTAACAAATCCGTGCTAGCGTTCCTTAATTAATCCACCCAAGTCAACGTCCAGGATTACCATTTCTAAAAGCTTTCCCACACAATGTTAAACCTGTAGTCGTTGGGTTTATCCTTAAACCCTTTTACGAACAAGGATGTTAACATTTGCAATTCTCCAATCCTGACACCACCCCAATCTATAAGGAGGATTGGAAGAGTATGGTCAGAACTCCATATCTCACCAGGTCTTGGTGACTTTCAGCTAAGTGCACGCAGCCTAAAACTGCCTCTCATTTAGCCCTCCAGTCGGGCCACTTGCTCACAGGCTACCAGCACCCACAGAATATTATTTCAGCAAGTGCCTGGTCTTCAGTAGAGCACAGGAGAACTGGAGAAAGGAAATTAAAACATTTCAGAATTACCTTCAATAATCTATTTTGATGGCATCACGTTGGAGAAGGAATGTGCACAGCACCATATTGCAGCATAAATATAAACTTCATAACATCTTTTAAAAATAAATTTAGAGTACCCAATTCATTTTTTCCAATTAAGGGTAAATTTAGCATGGCCAATCCACCGACCTTGCACATCTTTGGGTTGTGGGGGCGAAACCGACGCAAATACGGGGAGAATGTGCAAACTCCACACGGACAGTGACCCAGTGCCAGGATCGAACCTGGGACCTTGGCGCGTGAGGCAGCATTGCTAACCACTGCACCATCGTGCTGCCCCTAAACTTGATAACATTGAAAGAATTTACATATGATTCTTGAACACAAGTATCAGCTGTAAACAAAATTGGCTAGAAGCAGCCAGTGGTCTCAAAATTGAGGGAAAGGTGAGTGAATTGTAAATGTTCCTCTGAATCTGTGAACAGGAGGGCAGGTAAGATCATCTCGCTTGGGAATATTTGTCAGCAGGGGAGCATACTCCCTGTGGAGGACATGGCAAATAGGCACAACAACATTTTGCAATAAGATAACCAAAAAGAAAACTATTATGGGAAGGGTGGCACGGTAGCACAGTGGTCAGCAGTGTTGCTTCACAGCGCCAGGGGCCCGGGTTCAATTTCCAGCTTGCGTCACTCTATGCGGAGTCGGCACGTTCTCCCAGTGTCTGGGTGGGTTTCCTCCGGGTGCTCCGGTTTCCTCCTATGAGCCCCAAAAGACGTGCTTGTTAAGTGAATTGGACATTCTGAATTCTTCCTCAGCGTATCCAAACAGGCGCCGGAGTGTGGCGACTAGGGGATTTTCACAGTAACTTCATTGCAGTGTTAATGTAAGCCTACTTGCGACACTAATAAAGAGTATTATTATTAGCTGATTGCTCAATGTGTAGCTTCATTGCATAGGATGGTTTTGAACATGCAGCACTGTAGTAAAGACTAGGGATAATACAATTTTAATGAAATGTCACAATCTGAAGTGTTAACACTGTTTCTCTCTCCACATTGTTGTGTTCGGTCAGATGGCCGTTGCAATGAGGTACACAGAACATCCAGTTGCTGAACTAAAAGGTGATCTTGTAAAATACATGTGGAAATATAACTATCAGATTACTATAAAGATAATGTAAAGGATCTGTAAAGATTTAATCCCCTGCTAATGGTCGCATTCCAAGCATTGTCTGGCATCTTTGAATTTGTCTATATATGTATGTTTCTGGAACATACCTCTTCATTCACCTGAGGAAGGAGCAGCGCTCCGAAAGCTAGTGACATCGAAACAAACCTGTTGGACTTTAACCTGGTGTTGTAAGACTTCGTACTGTGCTCACCCCAGTCCAACGCCGGCATCTCCACATTATAAAGATAATAGCTACTCTATGAATTCTACTGGAACTACTCTAACTGCGACTATCCTCACATAGGTCCTCCTACCAACTGGTGGATATTTCAGGACACCTGAAGGATATCTGGCGCCACCAGCTGGTTGGAGGTCGCATCACGAACTACCTAAAAAATTGTGCACAGGCATATCGACACAGACAGATGCTGTCATGCTTGCTGCATACTTCCAGCATTTTCTATTACAATTTTGATGTTTGGCCAACGCCCCTTATGTTGATCTGATGAATCCCACAATCTATTCCAGATTACCGTCATCAGCTCCCCTTAAATTCTATGTATTGAACTTGGGGAGAGTAGATTTAAGGCCAGTTGTAATATTCCATATGGCTAAATAACCGACAGTCACAGTCAAAATCCAGTTACTATAATCATAGAATTTGCAGTGCATGAGGCCCATCGGGTCTGCACCGGCCCTTAGAAAGAGCGCCCTACTTAAGCCCACGCCTCCACTCTATTCCCCGTAAAGCCACCTAACCTTTTTGGACACTTTTTGGTCAATTTACCACGGTCAATCCACCTAACCTGCACATCTATCGACTGTGGGAGGAAACCGAAACACCCGGAGGAAACCCACGCAGACACGGGGAGAAAGTGCAAACTCTACACCAGAGGCAGGAATTGAACCTGGGACTTAGGGGCTGTGAAGCAGCAGTGTTAACCACTGTGCCGTGCTCAAAGCAGGTCTCTGGGATGATCTTGAGAAACTGTATCTCATAAAGTTTGAGGTAGATAAGCTATTTAATGCCATATGAGGGGGATAGATGGAGTGGACATTCAGAGACTATTTCCTCGGGTGGATGTAGCTGTTACAAGGAGGTATAACTATAAAGTTTGGGGTGGGAGATATAGGAGGGATGTCCGAGGTAGGTTCTTTACTCAGAGAGTGGTTAGAGTATGGAATGGACTGCCTGCTGTGATAGTGGAGTCGGACACTTTAGGAACTTTCAAGCGGTTATTGGATAGGCACATGGAGCACACCAGAATGACAGGGAGTGGGATAGCTTGATCTTGGTTTCGGACAAAGCTCGGCACAACATCGAGGGCCAAAGGGCCTGTTCTGTGCTGTTCTATATGGACGTCAAAAGTCGGGATTTACTACAATGTAACCCAGATGGGTTTTTAAAATGCACCATGAATAACCTCTCTATAGAGATTAATAAATGGTTGGCATGATCTTCTAATGGGGCAAAGACATAAAACCAACAAATCAAAATAAACAGTGATAAAAATCGGAGCGAGCATTTATTCTCACATTCCTATAGCTTATACAAAAGGAGAATAATGTGTTAACAGGCATATAAACTGTTCTTGTATTTTGCTCTCAAAAGCTTAAACAATGGTTTTAATTATTCCTGTCCTGCTCCTGATACCTGCTGATAAACCAATTTGTGTATTGTTACAGCTTCACTGTGCTGGTTTATTACTTATTTCACATTTTTACAAGTCACAGCAGTTTCCAACAGCAAGTTTGCCATTGGAGATAGCCCTCCAAAGCAAACGCATCAATACCAATACCAGTACCACCAATGCCAAAGACGTCATTGACTCAACTAAGGAGAAAGCTTGCCACCTGAATTCAATGCATACAAACATTCAGTGCTACCATATTCTTAATAACAAGTCTTCGAACATTGGAGGAGGCCAATCCAATCAGGGAAATGCTGACAAATGTGATTTATCATCTGTACATGATCCTTCTCCAAATGATTTTAAAATTGTGTTTACAATTGCAGAGCAAATAAATACAAATGTCAAATGCACATTAAATCCATGGTTGCTAAGTCTGTGTACAGCATAGGGAGAGAAATTTGGCAGCAAGAAACTGGATTAGGGTACAGATTTCAGTGGCAGCAATTCAGGCATACACATCATCTTTATGTACTTTAGAATCAGCCCTGAATTGAAATTTAGGTGATAATGAGATAAAAGGCCTTGACAACTCTATACTAAGCAGGAAGATGCTCAATTACTTCCTAGACAACTTCAATAAAAATGAAAATGAAAATCGCTTATCACAAGTAGGCTTCAAATGAAGTTACTGTGAAAATCCCCTAGTCGCCACATTCCGGCGCCTGTTCGGGGAGGCTGGTACGGGAATTGAACCCGCGCTGCTGGCCTGCCTTGGTCTGCTTTAAAAGCCAGCTATTTAGCCCTGTGCTAAACCAGCCCCTTTGTATCAAAGACATTTGTTGCTGGGCCCGGTTAGGATTGTTCAGACATGAAGCTCCATTTAATGTTTTCCTTCCCTTGCCGGGAATTGCCCAGTCCTAATTCAGCTGGGCACGGAATAGGAACAAAGTGAGAATTGAACAAACTTTCATCCCACCATCATACGGTACCAAAGAAGAACCAGGCAACGTGCCTCAATGACTACCGACCAGTGGCCCTGACTTCAGTCGTGATGAAGTGCTTCGAGAGGTTGATCATGAAGCGCATCACCTCCATACTCCCAGAACGCCTTGATCCACTGCAATTCGCATACTGCTGCAACCGGTCCACATCAGACACCATTTCCCTGGCCCTACACTCATCCCTAGAGCATCTCGAAAACAAGGACTCCTACATCAGACTCCTATTTATTGACTACAGCTCCGCCTTCAACACCATAATCCCAGCCAAGCTCATATCAAAGCTCCAAAACCTAGGACTTGGCTCCCCACTCTGAAACTTGATCCTCGATTTTCTGACCAACAGACCACAATCAGTAAGAATGAACAACAACACCTCCTCCATAATAGTCCTCAACACCGGCGCCCCGCAAGGCTGCGTACTTAGCCCCCTGCTCTACTCCCTGTACACACACGACTGCATGGCAAAACCTGGTTCCAACTCCATCTACAAGTTTGCTGACGATACGACCATAGTGGGCCGGATCTCGAATAACGATGAGTCCGAATACAGGAGGGAGATAGAGAACCTAGTGGAGTGGTGCAGCGACAACAATCTCTCCCTCAATGCCAGCAAAACTAAAGAGCTGGTAATTGACTTCAGGAAGCAAAGTACTGTACACACCCCTGTCAGCATCAACGGGGCCGAGGTGGAGGTGGTTAGCAGTTTCAAATTCCTAGGGGTGCACATCTCCAAAAATCTGTCCTGGTCCACCCATGTCGACGCTACCACCAAGAAAGCACAACAGCGCCTATACTTCCTCAGGAAACTAAGGAAATCCGGCATGTCCACATTGACTCTTACCAACTTTTACAGATGCACCATAGAAAGCATCCTATCAGGCTGCATCACAGCCTGGTATGGCAACTGCTCGGCCCAGGACCGCAAGAAATTTCAGAGAATCGTGAACACCGCCCAGTCCATCATACAAACCTGCCACCCATCCACTGACTCCATCTACACCTCCCGCTGCCTGGGGAAAGCGGGTGGTATAATCAAAGATCCCTCCCACCCGGCTTACTCACTCTTCCAACTTCTTCCATCGGGCAGGAGATACAGAAGTCTGAGAACACGCACGAACAGACTCAAAAACAGCTTCTTCCCCACTGTCACCAGACTCTTAAATGGCCCTCTTATGGACTGATTTCATTAACACTACACCCTGTATGCTTCATCCGATGCCAGTGCTTATGTAGTTACATTGTATATGTTGTGTTGCCCTATTATGTATTTTCTTTTATTCCCTTTTCTTCTCATGTACTTAATGATCTGTTGAGCTGCTCACAGAAAAATACTTTTCACTGTACCTCGGTACACGTGACAATAAACAAATCCAATCCAATCCAATCCAATCAGAGTCCATATCAAGGAATTGGTGTTGCAGCATCCAGGACCATTGTGCCAAAATGTCTCATTAACAAGGCGTGTTGCAAGCCTGCCTTACTTCACCGTTATTATTTACTCAGCTTCTATAGGCCTCAGATGGGGGAACAGGAAAAAGCAGACTCCTGAGTTCTTGTGATAGCTGGATCATTAAGACCTGCGAAATTAATTAATACAAGCCAGCACATGAATTTCAACATAGAATTTTGAAGTCCATTATTTCAACTGGAACAATCTCTACAGAAAATCTCAAACTTTCAGTAAATTTGGAGAAACTGTAAACATGGAATGCAAAATAATGAAATTCACAATCATTGTTGCATAGGGCCTGAGAAATCAATTAAGCACTTAAAATCCTTCAATACACCCTTAGAGAATCATATCACAAAATAATTCCTTGATACCTTTTGTGACTCAAGTGTCAGTACTCCTTTCCAAATCTCAGTTCAAGAGTGGGACTTGATTTGATCAGCCGCCATGCACTATTTTCACAGTTAGGAAGACATATCAATGTTTTCAATAAAGTGAATTCCATGCTGATGATTACGTAAACAAAAGTAGAGGGGTTTGATCAATGAGTGTTTTTTTTGGCGGGGGCAGTGGTGTTCTTCGATACATTGTAATGTTATTTCTAAAAATTGGATAAACTGTTTTTAACCCATTCCTCCTCCTCTGTAAGATTTGTCAGACCGCGATGGTATCTACTCATCTATTACGTACTTAATAGAAGTAGGCTAAAAGTGTAACTTGATTAGAAGCAGTATAATTATTCTACTGATTGGTACAAAGGAATGCCATCAAATCAATAGAATTCTATGCAGAACTTTGGATGGTACAGTAGAAAGCTATTTGAATCACAAGATTAAATAATAGTTTTATTATTCAGGAATTATGGACTGCCATCTCATAATGGAGAGACTATTATAAAGCAATAATTTAACTGAGTGTTTCAGATAGCTGAAAGACTGAGCCTCTAGGGCACACTGATGTTCAGACTGGGGTCTAGGAGCATTCCTTGGGGTCTGCACAGTTTAGGCTGTGTGTCGAGCATTCTTCATTCTGTATTTTTGAGTCTTCATTAACACATTATATCTGTTGCTGAATGTCAGCAAAACCATTTTCTTCATTAATAGTATGGTTTTCTTTTGTATTATGCATGCTGCATTTTGCAGGCAGTCTCACACATGGGAAAGGAAAGTTTAAAAGCAGCAGTTCATGGGGTTTTACATCCTGAACCCTTATAGCTTATATCCTTAAACTTGTAGTTTTGAAAAATTCCTGCATGCGCAACTGTCTAATCTAAAGGTACTCTGTGGAATGTGAAGTGGACATTATTATTATACACTTCTATTTCCCTCCTGAGAAGGTGCATAATCGTTTTAGGAATACGAATTGGATGGTAGGCATATCCAATGCTGCATTCTGTGCGACACGGTAGCACAGTGGTTAGCACGGTTGCTTCACAGCGCCAGGGTTCCAGGTTCAATTCCCGCTTGGGTCAGCCTGTGCGGAGTCTGCACGTTCTCCCCGTGTCTGAGTTGTGGTGGTGGAACCCACGCAGGTATGAGGAGAATGTGCAATAAATTGCCTATTCTTAATAGTGAGTTTTACAGACTATTCAATTATTGTGGATACGACAGATGATATCCATTTGAATCACTGAACAGCAATCACTGGGAAACTTCATTGCTGCTAATCTGCTTTTCAGATAAGGCTTCAGAGGCCAAAGTAGGGCCGCAACTACCTTCTTACATGAGCGGAGCTAACTCAGGCAAAAACTGACAATTTAAATGTCAAGTCTGCTCAGTGGTAGCACTGTTAGGAGTCATGGGCTCAAACTTCATTTCAGAGATTCAAGGACAATACTTCTGTGCAATACTGATGAACATCTATATGTTGTGATTTTCAGATGAGGTGCTAAGCTAAGACTCTCTCTGCCAATGCAGAAGGAGGTAAAGAGATCGTATATCACTATTCAAAAGGAGAGAAGTGGAATTCTCCTGGTACATTGTTGAGATTTTGATGTCCAATCATTAAAATAATTATCTGGGTGTACCCAATGGCTGGCTATATTTACATATATCACTCATTATTCTGATGCCAAAAGAACTGAATTGGCTATGAAACACTTTGGAACATTCTGAGAGTGCAAAGAGCGACGTAAAGGTATTCTTTCAAGGTTAAAATCTTTATTATTTGTTTCACGTTATATTTGCATCAAGCACGGTGGCATACTGGTTAGCACCATGGCTTCACAGCGCCAGGGTCCTGTGGTAGTATGCATTAGGGGTCATGTGGGACTGTGAAGCCGTGATGTCATTGGCTGACAGATCCCGGGTCCTGGTTGGCTGTTGACCTCTAGCTCCGCCCTGAAGGCGGAGTATAAGAACCAGGAATTCTCCCCGCAGCTCCACTCTGTTGCTGAACTGCGGGGAACGAGTCACGCTTAATAAAGCCTCATCGACTTCACCTCTATTCGTCTCTCGGGAGTCTTTGTGCGCTACAATTTATTAAGCGTGCTTAAAGGACTATGGAGCTCAGGATCGTCCCGGAATGCCTGAGGATCAGCCCCCACGCAGTGAACTCAGCAGCAGTTTTTAAACACTGACAGACTTGTTTCGAAGCCTACCTCCGAACGGCCCCCAGCCGGGTCACAGAAGACCAGAAACTACAGGTCCTGCACTCGAAGGTAAGCCCGGAAATTTACCCTCTCATAGAAGACGCAGAGGATTTCCAGACGGTGTTCGCAGCACTAAAGAGCATCTATGTTCGCCCAGTGAACCAGATCTACGCACGCTACCAACTCGCAACGAGACGGCAAAGTCCCGGAGAATCGCTAGACGAATTCTACGCCGCGCTGCTAATTTTGGGATGGGCCTGCAGCTGCCCGCCGGTAAACGCGATTGAACACACGGACATGTTAATTCGCGATGCGTTTGTGGCTGGTATGAACTCTCCCCAAATCCGCCAAAGACTTTTAGAAAAAGAGTCGCTAGGACTCTCAGAGGCACGGGCCATCGCAGCTTCCCTAGATGTGGCCGCGCGAAACGCCCGCGCCTACGGCCCCGACCGCGCGGCAGCCCCTTGGGCTCCGTGGACCCCCGTCGCGACAAACCCCCCCCCCCCACAGGCTTGCGCGGTTCAGACGCCAAGTCGTCCCGGGGGAGCCCGCTGCTATTTCTGCGGCCAGGCGAAACACCCCCGGCAGCGTTGCCTGGCCCGCGCAGCGATTTGCAAGAGCTGCGGAAAAAAGGGCCATTTCGCGGCTGTGTGCCGGTCCCGGGGGGTCGTCACTGTCCCCGGAGAAGGAGGAGTCCTGCGCGTTCCAAACGTTCCCCAACCCCCCCAGCGCCCCATGTGCGACCCACAGGCGCCGCCATTTTGGGTCCCGGCCACCACGAGGGGAGGAGGGGCGCCGCCATCTTCGGACCCCCCAGCCCTGCGCGACGCATGGGGACGGCCATTTTGTCCACCCCCGCCGCCATCTTGTGACCCCCCAGCCATGTGCGATGCATGGGGGTGGCCATTTTGTTCACCTCCACCGCCATCTTGGACGGCAACAATGGACCCCAGCATAGACGGCTCCACGGGGTTCGAGGAAGACGCTGAAGCACTACGACCACGTCTGGCCTCAATGACGCTGGACCAAGCATGGCCCCGGACGCTCCAGACGATGACAACAACGGTGCTGATCAACGGACACGAGACACCATGCCTGGTCGACTCCGGGAGCACAGAAAGCTTCATCCACCCCGACACGGTAAGACGCTGTTTTTTGACCATCCGTCCCAGTGCGCAAAAGATTTCCCTAGCTGCAGGATCCCACTCCGTACAGATCAAAGGCTTCTGCATAGTGAACCTAACGGTGCAAGGGAGGGAGTTTAAAAACTACAGGCTCTACGTCCTTCCTCAACTCTGCGCGCCCACATTACTGGGATTAGACTTCCAGTGCAATCTGCAGAGCCTAACTTTCCAATGCGGCGGCCCAATGCCCCCACTCACTATCTGCGGCCTCGCAACCCTCAAGGTTGAGCCCCCATCCTTGTTTGCAAACCTCACCCCGGATTGCAAACCCGTCGCCACTAGGAGCAGACGGTACAGCGCCCAGGACCGGACATTTATTCGGTCCGAAGTCCAGCGGCTACTGAAGGAAGGCATAATCCAGGCCAGCAATAGTCCCTGGAGAGCACAGGTGTTAGTAGTAAAGACAGGGGAGAAACAAAGGATGGTCATAGACTATAGCCAGACCATCAACAGGTACACACAGCTAGATGCGTACCCTCTCCCCCGCATATCCGACATGGTCAATCGGATTGCCCAATACAAGGTCTTCTCCACCGTGGACCTCAAGTCCGTCTACCATCAGCTCCCTATCCGCCCAAGTGACCGCAAGTACACAGCCTTCGAGGCAGACGGGCGATTATACCACTTCCTAAGGGTCCCATTTGGCGTCACTAACGGGGTCTCGGTCTTCCAACGGGAGATGGACCGAATGGTTGATCAACACGGGTTGCAGGCCACGTTCCCGTATCTCGACAACGTAACCATCTGCGGCCACGATCAGCAGGACCACGACGCCAATCTCCAAAAATTCCTCCAGACCGCTAAAGCCTTGAACCTCACATACAACGAGGACAAGTGCGTTTTTAGCACAAACCGGCTAGCCATCTTGGGATATGTAGTGCGCAATGGGATAATAGGCCCCGACCCCGAACGTATGCGCCCCCTCATGGAATTTCCCCTCCCTCACTGCTCAAAAGCCCTAAAACGCTGCCGGGGGTTCTTTTCATATTACACCCAGTGGGTCCCCCAGTACGCAGACAAGGCCCGCCCCCTAATACAGACCACGACCTTCCCTCTGTCGACAGAGGCTTGCCAGGCCTTCAGCCGCATCAAAGCGGATATCGCAAAGGCCATGATGCGCGCCATCGACGAGTCCCTCCCCTTCCAGGTCGAGAGCGACGCCTCCGATGTAGCTCTAGCGGCCACCCTTAACCAAGCGGGCAGACCCGTGGCCTTTTTCTCCCGAACCCTCCACACCTCAGAAATCCGCCACTCCTCAGTGGAAAAGGAAGCCCAAGCCATAGTGGAAGCTGTGCGACATTGGAGGCATTACCTGGCCGGCAGGAGATTCACTCTCCTCACTGACCAACGGTCGGTAGCTTTCATGTTCGATAATGCACAGCGGGGCAAAATTAAAAATGACAAGATCTTAAGGTGGAGGATCGAGCTCTCCACCTTCAACTATGAGATCTTGTACCGTCCCGGAAAGCTGAACGAGCCGTCCGATGCCCTATCCCGCGGCACATGTGCCAACGCACAAATTAACCGTCTCCAAACCCTCCACGAGGACCTCTGCCACCCGGGGGTCACTCGGTTCTACCATTTTATAAAGTACGGTAGCATACTGGTTAGCACCATGGCTTCACAGCGCCAGGGTCCCAGGTTCAATTCCCGGCTTGGGTCACTGTCTGTGTGGAGTCTGTACGTTCTCCCCGTGTCTGCGTTGGTTTTCTCTGGTTGCTCCAGTTTCCTCCCACAAGTCCTGAAAGACGTGCTATCAGGTAATTTGGACATTCTCCCTCTGTGTACCCGAACAGGTGCCGGAATGTGGCGACTAGGGGATTTTCACAGTAATTTCATTGCAGTGTTAATGTAAGCCAACTTGTGACAATAAAGATTATTATTATAAAATGGCATCCCATAACATGGATCTTGCACAGCCTGTGATGACTCTAATATAAATGTACTAGATTCAATAAATGCACCCCCCCTCCTGCCCCCAGCACCCACCCTTTCCCAGGTGTTGCCAACAGCTTGATTTTGTGAATTCAATAAGTTTTACTGACACCAATTTAGTTGTTGCTGTAAACTGCAGCAAGATGGAGGGACACTTTTACTTGTGTTCTTGGTGTTTTTTGCTGGCACTGAATACCATGATATACTCCATCAAGGATATTTTATATAGTTTTTTAAAACAAATTTTGAGTATCCAATTCATTTTTTCCTATTAAAAGACAATTTAGTATGGCCAATACACCTAGCCTGCACATTTTTGGGTTGTGGGGGCGAAACCCACGCAAACACGGGAAAACGTACAAACACCACACGGACAGTGACCCAGAGCCGTGATCGAACCTGGGACCTCGGCGCCGTGAGGCAACAGGGCTAACCCACTGTGCCACCCTTTTATATAGTTGATAGGTTAGCCCAACGTGAACTTGCAACCAACACAAAGAAGTATGTAAAGAACTGCAATGTGAATAAAAGCTCTGCAAAACACTCAAAACTACACCTGATCTATAATACTGTTTACATTGGTGTAATACGATAGCTGGATAAAAGCAAATTACTGCGGATGCTGGAATCTGAAACCAAAAAGAAAATGCTGGAAAATCTCAGCATTCTGGAAATGCTCGAAACATCAGCTCTTTTCTCTCCCTACAGATGCTGCCAGACCTGCTGAGATTTTCCAGCATTTTCTTTTTGGTAATACGATAGCTAGCTTAGTACCATTTACACAAAAGAAAAATATTGCAGATGCTAGACGTCTATTGCAGGCCACCGAGCTGAAATGTTAACTCTGTTTCTATCTCCACAGATGCTGCCTAATCTGCACAATGTGTCCAGGATTTTCTGTTTTTAATGCAGCATTGTTTCTTCATAAGTTAGAAACTTTAGAGAAGCAATTAAAAATAAAAATAAAAAATTTTTAATAAAGGTTTTCATAAAATATCAATAACAAAATAAAAAAGGAACCCAACACGGTTAAGTACAAAACACAGTCCAGAAAAACAACCCTCCGTACCCCCCTCCCCCCCTGTACACAAATAATAAATTAACATTAACACCCCCTCAGACCCTCCAGTGTGAATAACAAAAACACAAAATAATAAAGTGATCCCCCCCCCCCCCCCCGAGTTGCTGCTGCCATTGACCAATGTCTACCGCTCTGCCAGGAAGTCTAAAAACGGTTGCCACCGCCTGAAGAACCCTTGTACCGACCTTCTCACGGCAAATTTCACCCTCTCCAACTTAATAAACCCCGCCATATCGCTGATCCAGGATTCCACGCTTGGGGGCCTCGCATCCTTCCACTGAAGAAGAATCCTTCGCCGGGCTACCAGGGACGCAAAGGCCAGAATTCCGGCCTCTTTCGCCTCCTGCACTCCCGGCTCCTCTGCCACCCCAAATATTGCGAGCCCCCAGCCCGGTTTGACCCTGGATCCTACCACCCTCGACACCGTCCTCGCTACGTCCTTCCAAAATTCCTCCAGCGCTGGGCATGCCCAGAACATATGGGTGTGGTTTGCTGGGCTCCCTGAGCACCTAACACACCTGTCCTCACCCCCAAAAAACCGGCTCATCCTTGTCCCGGTCATATGTGCCCTGTGCAGCACCTTAAACTGTATGAGGCTGAGCCTCGCGCACGATGAGGAAGAGTTCACCCTCCCCAGGGCATCTGCCCACATCCCTTCCTCAATTTCCTCTCCCAACTCCTCCTCCCACTTACCTTTTATAGAGAAGCAATTTGTTACATTAGAGAATAAAAATAAAAGTTATGGAACTACCATCATACTTTATGGGTGTAGAAGCCCAGCCTGAGTTGCTCAAATGTAATGCGATTTCAACTGCAATTTCACAGCACAACTAACCTAACAGCACAAATTGGAGCCGGCTGGAAGGGCTTCGTGTTCCACTTAATGTTGGTGTTGAGATCTAAAAATGTAACAATGACCTGATATATCAAATTTCTAAACATAAGCCAATCTACAATAATGGAGTTGAACAATGCAAAAGGTGGGGGGGGGGGGGGGGGTTGTAATATAATAGGGTGAAAAAGTAACCCAGGAACACTGTAATGATCACAAGATATAAGAATCAACATTTAGGTGGTCACGAGTACATTTTCCAGCAGGAATCACTGGGAACTCTTGGTACTTTTTCTCTCCCATAGACTGAGTGCGAAGGTCAATAGCACCATAAATGTTATCCCATAGAGATAATCTAAATCAGCATAGGCCAGATATCAATTTTAAAAAAAAAGGTTCTTGGGATTTGGTCGATGCAGGCAAGACTGCGTTGATTTCCCATCCCTATTTAACCAGTGGTGAAGGGCCTGCTCCTTGGCCTGCTACAGTTGTGTAGATATTAGCCTCACAGTAGTATCAAGTCTGTACTTCCAAGATTCTAACCAAGTAACAATATATATTGATGTCAGAATAATATGCAACATGGGAGAAGAAACTGGGTAGGGGACGGGGGGGGGGGGGGGGAGACGGGACGGGGGTGGGGGGGGGGAATGGTGCTGTATTTCTGCTCTTGCTCATCTTGTTGGTAAATGCCACATGGAAATGAGGTACTATTTTAGGGGGTAGTTAGGTGTCTGCAACACTTGTTAAGTAATTTGCCTCGTCAGGCAGCACACGGCACAGTGGTTGGCACTGCTGCCTACGGCGCTGAGGACCCAGGTTCGAATCCCGGCTCCGGGTCACTGTCTGTGTGGAGTTTGCACATTCTCCCAGTGTCTGCGTGGGTTTCACCCCCACAACCCAAAGATGTGCAGGGTAGGTGGATTGGTCACACTAAATTGCCCCTTAATTGGAAAAAAAATAATTGGGTACTCTAAATTTATTTTTAAAAAGTAATTTGCCCAGTTGGTGTATTAAGAGTGGGAAACTGGATCCAGAATTGGGATCGAAGATAAAGTATGCAATTTAGGAGTTAAAAAAACAGAGGAAAAAACTGCTGGCATGGAGTCAGAGGGATACGCCCCTACTTGGCCTGAGTTACATTGTTTCATTCAAACAAAATTGTTAGTGGAAATCCACAGGATGCCCTTGTTCAACCTGGGTGATTCACTCTAGATCCATTGTTCTTCAGGACACTCTTGACCAGCCATTAGCCCATTACAGATTCAGATGGTCGCTTTTGTCTGTAAATGTGAGGTTAGTTCTTTGTTCTTTTGTATAAACAGGAGTGGGAAATCAAATAGCCAAGATAATGGTGATGGGTTCAAGTCTGGACACCCCAGAAAAGAACCTTTGATTGAGTGACTGGGGAGCTCCGAGAAAGAATCCTGTTTGAACAGGTAATGAGAAGGATTTGAAAAGCTAGAGAGAGGCCATGGAAAGCTGTCAGAGAGACAGATTTTTGAAAAGGGTTCTGAAGGAATTTAACAGCAGAAAAAAAATGTTTTGTAAATGTAAGAATCACCTTTGCCTGCCTACGTAAGTGGAATGAGAGCTGTATGTTAATTTGAAGTGCTGTTTAATGGAAACTCGTGTGTTAGGGTTAAGAAACTACCTGTAATCGGTTATCGTTGGGGTTGAAGTTTAAAAGTTTAAATCGTGTTTTTCTTTATTTTTAATAAAGTTTGTTTACAAAATAACCAGGCCCTATTTCTTCATGTTATCTCTCCTGGAACAAATCGATTTTTCCGCACCGCTGTGGTTCTGGTCCAGTATATTAGCCACTGTTGAGAGATGACCAGGCGTCCATAACAGGTGTCAGACAAATGCCTTTCAAGAATCATGAATACGAGTCAAACATATATTACCATCATTACAGAGAAACAGACAGTCCTTCAAGATAGTACAATGAGACATTTAAACTTATCACAACACCAAGTTATGAGCTCCCATAAAGATTGATCAGTGGGCGGCATGGTGGCACAGTGGTTAGCACTGCTGCCTGACAGCGCGAGAGACTCGGGTTCAATTCCAACTTTGGGTAACTGTGTGAAGTTTGCACTTTCTCCCATGTCTGCGTGGGTTTCCTCCGGGTGTTCCGGTTTCCTGGCACAGTCCAAAGATGAGGAGAGGATTGGCCATGATAAAGTTCCCTCTTGGTGTACAAAAGATTAGGTGAGGTTATAAGGTTATGGAGATAGGGTGGGTTCGTGTGCCTAGGTAGGGTACTCTTTCGGAGGGTCGGTGCAAACTCGGTGGGCCAAATGGCCTCCTTCTGCATTATAGGGATTCTATGATTTCTTCTATGAAATTGTGCAATATTTTATTAAATGAAAGCTACTCGCACTTTAAGCAGCAATTACTGGACATTTGCCAACTAGTGAAGTCTCGTTCATCCACAGCAACAAGAGTTCTCAGATTCAGACTTAAGTCAGAAAGAGTTGGGCAACATTTGCCATTCTATCCAATAATGATTTAAAAGGGAGGCTATTAAGAAAAGAATAGGGCTTGATGGTTGTCATGATATTCAAGTGAACATCACAGCACATACATACATACATAATGTTGGACAGATCAACGGACCAATCAGCACACACAACACGACACCCAATCACCGACAAGAGCATACACAGTACAAAACAAGGAACACGACACTTCCTGAGCAGTCCAGCAGGAGACGGCTCAGGGCACAGACCTCATTGCCAGCCACTCAGACAGTCACCACGTGCTAAGTACCAGAGTTTACTATGTCAATAGTTAAATGAAATAAAACTGCGTTGTACCATTCGCAACCGCGTTGGTTCGTCTGTGTCTCAGAGTACCCAACACTTCATGGTACCAGGAGTGAATTAATACCTACCCACAAATCTGCCATCCTGCGCCATGGACACCGTCAACACACCGCAGCCGTTGCAAGTCGCTGGGAACCTTGGCGTAAATTGCACATTGTTCAAACAGCGTTTCGAACTCTTTCTGGAAGCCAACAAAAAAGAGAGCGCCTCAGACAAAAGAAAGATCGCCATCCTCCTCACCACCGCAGGTCAGCACGCCATCCATGTCTACAATTCCCTGGTGTTTGCGGAAGGCGAGGGCAAATCTAAATACAAGACGGTCCTTCTCAAGATCGACCAACACTTCAACGTCGAGGTCAACGAGAGCTTTGAGGGGTATGTCTTCCAGCAGCGCCTGCAAGGTAAGGATGAGCTCTTTCAGTCATTCCTGACGCATCTCCGCATACTCGCGCAGTCCTGCGGTTACAACACCACCTCAGAGTCCATGATCCGGGACCAGATCGTCTTTGGGGTCGCCTCGGGCACCCTATGCCAGCAGCTTTTAAAAATAAAAGGCCTAACCATAGCCTCTGCAATCGAAGCCTGTGTCCTGCACGAGAACGTGACCAGCCGCTATGCCCAATTTCAGGCGACCGAATCGGTGCGGAGCGGGTCCTACGCGACCGGATCGGCGAGCCAGGTGCCCCACGAGGACGAACGGGTCCACGCGATCGAGTTCCTCCCGGCCCGCGGCCCGGACGAGGGCGGCCGTTTCGCGCGCTTTTCGAGGCCTCCCGCGCTTGTGCGTAGCAAAACCTACGGCAACACTGAGGGACGTGATGCGCAGGCGCGCTCGACGCAAGACCGAACTGCGCATGCGCAGTGGCGCGACGAACGCCATGACGTCATGACGTGCGGCAACTGTGGAGCTGCACATTTAAAGCGGCAATGTCCCGCAAGAACCCGACAATGCCTACGCTGTGGCAAGGTGGGCCACTACGCTGCTTACTGTCGAGCAGTTCAACCTGTCGATCTTCCACATCTCCGACAACCTTGCAGGGACGTGCGGACCATTCAGCCTCCCCATTAAGAATCGGGCCCAGACGACATCCAGACCGGTGACACAGATGACCGAGACTCCTTCCGGGTTGCGGTCCTTGATGGGAATCGAGTCAACACGATCAATCCGGGTGATGAATGGTGTGCCACCGTGACGGTCAACCGATCCCCGATCACTTTCCGCCTGGACACTGGCGCCTCTGCCAACCTCATAGCATGGTCAGCCTTCTACGCCATGAAGGTCAGACCACCAATCCGGCCGTCCCGGTGCAGGATGGTCGACTACAACGGGAACGTTATCCCGGCTATGGGATCCTGCCAGCTCCAGGTGACACACAACACACACACGGCCACACTCTCGTTCGAGATAGTCGGCTCATCGAAGGACTCCCTGCTAGGCGCACAGGCATGCAAGGCTCTCCACCTCGTGCAACGAGTCCACTCTCTCTCTCCAGACGGCACGTCTGACTTCCCGGATGCAGAGTTCAACGCACAAGCTCCAATCGCTCCTCGCCCACAACCAGGAGGCATTCGAGGGCATGGGGATACTGCCATACACCTACCGAATTCGCCTCAAACCAGACGCCACCCCGGTCATTCACGCACCTCGCAGAGTCCCTGCACCACTCAAAGACCGCCTCAAGCAGCAGCTGCAGGATCTCCAGGACCAAGGGGTCCTATCCAGGGTCACAGAGCCCACGCCGTGGGTCAGCTCCATGGTGTGTGTCAAGACGCCCTCCGGCAAGCTCCGGATATGTATTGACCCAAAAGACCTCAATAACAATATCATGAGGGAACATTATCCCATACCCAAACGGGAGGAGATCACGAGTGAAATGGCCCAGGCGAAAATATTTACGAAACTGGATGCCTCTAAGGGGTTTTGGCAGATCCAACTCGATCCGTCCAGCCGAAAGCTGTGCACCTTCAATACCCCTTTCGGCAGATTCTGCTACAACCGGATGCCATTTGGCATCATCTCGGCATCCAAGGTCTTTCATAGGATCATGGAGCAGATGATGGAAGGCATCGAAGGGGTGCGCAAACACGTGGACGACATCATCATCTGGTCCACCACACCACAGGAGCACATATATCGTCTCCAATGCATTTTTGCCCGCATACGGGAAAACGGCCTGCGCCTCAACCGAGCCAAGTGTTCCTTTGGCCAAACCGAGCTGAAGTTCCTGGGGGACCATATTTCCCGGCCAGGGGTCCGTCCGGATGCAGACAAGGTGAGCACCATCACAGCCATGCCGCAGCCGGCAGACAAGAAAGCAGTGCTACGCTTCCTTGGCATGGTCAACTTCCTGGGGAAGTTCATTCCCAACCTTGCCTCCCACACGAACGACAGCTCTGCGCCACCTCGTCAAAAAGTCCACAGAGTTCCAGTGGCAACACACACACACCAGCTGGAATGGGAGGAGCTCAAACTCAAACTCACCACTGCACCGGTATTGGCGTTTTTCGACACGTCTCGTGCCACCAAAATCTCGACTGATGCCAGCCAGTCCGGCATTGGGGCAGTGCTCCTGCAGCGGGATGACACGGCATCATGGGCCCCAGTTGCCTATGCATCGTGAGCCATGACCCCCACAGAGCAGCGCTACGCGCAGATCGAAAAGGAGTGCCTGGGCTTGCTAACCGGTTTAGACAAGTTCCATGATTATGTGTATGGTCTTCCCCGGTTCACTGTTGAAACTGACCACTGCACCCTGTCAGCATCATAAACAAGGACCTGAACGAGATGACTCCTAGCCTCCAGCGCATCCTACTTAAACTCAGGAGGTACGACTTCCAACTGGTCTACACCCCAGGGAAGGAACTCATCGTTGCGGATGCCCTATCCAGAACAGTGAGCACGTCGCCAGATTTGGAGGGGTTCGTATGTCAGGTCGAGGTGCAGGTGGCATTCACATCGGCAAATTTGCCAGCTGACGACTCCAGTCTGGCCCGTATTCGCCGAGAGACTGCGGCAGACCCCCTTCTACAACGTGTGATGCGCCACATGACGGGAGGGTGGCTCAAAGGGCAGTGCCCGCAGTTCTACAATGTCCGAGACGACCTGGCCGTCATTGATGGTGTCCTTCTGAAGCTGGACCGGATTGTGATTCCGCACAGCATGCACAAGCTGGTCCTCGACCAACTACACGAAGGCCACCTGGGGGTCGAGAAGTGCAGACGGAGGGCCCGAGAGGCGGTATACTGGCCGGGCATCAGTGACGATATTGCCAACATGGTGCTCAACTGTCCCACCTGCCAAAGGTTTCAGCCGGTGCAACCTCCTGAAACGCTTCTGCCCCATGAGCTGGTGACGTCCCCCTGGGCGAAGGTGGGTGTGGACCTATTTCACACACTCGGCAGGGACTATGTCATCATCGTTGACTACTTCTCCAACTACCCAGAAGTCATACGCCTGCACGATTTGACGTCGTCTGCTGTCATAAGGGCTTGCAAAGACACCTTCGTTCGCCACGGCATTCCGATGACTGTCATGTTGGACAATGGGCCCTGTTTCGCCAGCCAGGAATGGTCATCGTTTGCTGCCTCGTATGGCTTCACACATGTGACGTCTAGCCCTCTGCACCCCCAGTCCAATGGAAAGGCGGAGAAGGGCGTTCACATTGTCAAGCGGCTCCTCTGCAAGGCTACTGCTGCCGGATCGGATTTCTGCCTCGCCCTGCTGGCCTATCCCTCGGCCCCACTAGCCACTGGTCTCTCACCAGCTCAGCTGCTGTTGGGTCGCGCCCTCAGGACTACTGTACGTTCCATTCTGGCACCCACGATCGACCATGCTCCGGTACTGCACAGGATGCAACTGCAGCGCAGTCGCCAGAAGAGGTCATATGACACACGGGCAACTGATCTTCCCGCCCTGGCCCTGGCCCCTGGAGATGAAGTCCGCATCCGCCTACCAGAAGGTGGCTGGTCAGCACCTGCTGAAGTTCTCCAATGCGTGGCTCCCCGCTCGTTCCCGGTTCGCATGCCTGATGGATCCGTTCGTAGGCGCAATCGCCGAGCTCTTCGCCTACTTCCATGCTCGCTACAAGACCTTACACTGACACCGTGTCCTCCTGTTGTTCCTGATAGCGACTTCGTGGAGCTGCCTGCTACCATGCCCCTTCCGTCATCGCCCGTGGCCAGGCCCGCACCTCAGCCGGTGGTTCCCGACCTACCCTTGAGGCGGTCAACCCGGATTCGTCGCCCACCTACTAGACTGGACTTATGAGACTGTTTACACGTTGAACTCATGCAACCACTGTGTTAACATGTTTATATTCTTATCGTTACATGAATTCGTTTTATCGTTCCACATTTCCCCGTTCTTTGTTATGGTACAACCTCGTTATTATGTCACACCCGACATCGCCCCTTGTATATAGTTATGCCCCATGTACATACTGTAAATATTACACACACACACATTTAGCTGCACTCAGTACACATCTCTATTTATAACCACGTAGGCACATGATCTTGTAAAAAAGGGAGGGATGTCATGATATTCAAGTGAACATCACAGCACATACATACATACATAATGATGGACAGATCAACGGACCAATTAGCGCACACAACACGACAGCCGACAAGAGCATACACAGTGCACAACAAGGAGCACGACACTTCCTGAGCAGTCCAGCAGGAGACGGCTCAGGGCACAGACCTCATTGCCAGCCACTCAGACTGTCACCACGTGCTGAGTACCAGAGTTTACTATGTCAATAGTTAAATGAAATAAAACTGCGTTGGACCATTCGCAACCGTGTTGGTTCGTCTGTGTCTCAGAGTACCCAACACTTCAATGGTATGAATTAAATTGGACCTTCAAGTGCTTCCATCCTCAATTGTCCAATGATGTGATCGTGAGCAATCCATCTGATACTACCTGAAGTAAAATATACTGCAAAATATTTTCAAGGAATAACGTACATTTCTATAGCTCCTTTCACAATCTTGGGACAGCTCAAAGCCCATTTGTTGTCACTGTTATAATGGCAATAGGTGCACAGCAATGCTCCACTAGCAGCATCGAGACATGAACCAGAAAATTTGTCTCAAAAATGTACATTTATGGGCAACAAGATGTATTCTCTTCACCAGAATCAGAACAATTTAGAAAAAGGAAAGCCGATGAACACAAATTCTTTTTTATTCAGCTGAGGTCCTAGAACATTATAAAAATCACTAAATGGACAGTGAACACAGACATCGGTCAGCTGTTTTGATCATTGGAAAGGTAGTTGTCGGACAGTAGATGCACTGTGCAACTAAATGAACATCACATGTTAACAGTATTTTTTTTTAGATGGCCCAAAGACAAAAAGTTGAGAGGGCCTTATGTAACAAAATCATTAACCTGCTCTGTAAAATTAAAAACTCCACACCTATTGTGAAAACATGTTTGACATGTCTTTTACTGTTGGTTCCCCAACACAATGTAGATTTTTCATCTTGGAACACACATCACTTAATACAAAAATCAGCTCTCTTTCTAACTGCACTCCATCATCCCCTTGCGAAATACATCGCACAGGGAGAGACATTGTGAATTTTACTCCAGCATGATGTAACCACGCCTGTTTCTTTCCCCTAGGGCTTATGTGTGGCCATCACTGGAGACAGGATGTCTGATCCTGCTGTGTGTTGTGCAGATGTCAGTGGTGGAGATTAGTGGCATAGCAACAGGCAGCTGCACTGCAGTTTGATACCTCAAAAGATTCAGCTTCAAAGGCCACCAAATTCATTTGTTTTTCATGTATTAAACTTCCATGAGTCCTACAGGAAAGCGAAACTATTGGCCAGCAATACTCAAATCTAATATCGAGCTCAATTACCATAAACTCGAATGGATATCTCCTGCCAATACATATTTTTTAAATTAAATTTCGAGTATACAAATTTTTTCCAATTAAGGGGCAATTTAATGTGGCCAATCCACCGATCCCGCACATCTTTGGGTTGTGGGGGTGAGACCCGCCTAGACACGGGGAGCATGTGCAAAGTCCACACGGAATGGGCAAACCCCACATGGAATGTGCAAACTCGAACCTGGGTCCTCAGCATTGAGGCAGCAGTGCTAATAACTGCGCTACCGTGCCGCCTTTGCCAATACATATTTGATTTAGATTCTGTTAATTGCTACTCTCCTGGTTTAGATTTAACTCGTCTTCTCTGCAATTTCTTCCTTTTCACTCCTTTTGCTCAATTCTTTCACTTTGCATACCTTTTCCCCTCAAAACTATTTATAAGAGAGCCTTAATTTTTCTTCACTGACATGAGTAAAATCCGAGTCTTAGCAATAAAGTAACTTGAATTCCACAACATCGTTGTGTTATTAGGAGAGGTGTCTCATGGAGACCATGTCCTCCACAAGGAGGGTGAAAATGTGCCAAATAGCCTATTTGATTGATTTTTGTACCCTCATGAGGATTTACTTTTAGGACAGTCTTCACAGTAACGTTGTACCCTCATGAGGATTTACTTTTAGGACAGTGTTCACAGTAACTTCGGAGAACAATTGTGCCCCCACTGACTACAGATAGTCAGTGGGGGCACAAGCTATTCTTTTTTTGTTAATAAATTTAGTGTAGCCAATTCATTTTTTCCAATTAAGGGGCAATTTAGCGTGGCCAATCCACCTACCTGCACATCTTTGGGTTGTGGGGGCTAAACCCACGCAAACACGGGGAGAATGTGCAAACTCCACACGGACAGTGACCCAGAGCCGGGATTGAACCTGGGACCTCGGCGCCGGGAGGTAACAATGCTCACACTGAGCCACCGTGCTGCCCCGGCACAAGCTATTCTGTAGGTACATGCTTATGCTTGTATTTGACCTAGCCTTTTCTTATTACTGTATAATCATACCGCTAAATAAAGTGCATAGTGCACTGCAGGGAAACAAAGTAAGAAACAGAACTTATGATTTTAAAGCTTAAGCCTGGTCAAAAAGCCAGCAGTTAACTTCTTCAGTCAGTTACCCACAAGGTAGGAAAAATATATATTTTAAGACAAAAAGTAGTTTTATGATAAATAAGTTGCTGGATTTCTGGAAACTTAGTATGCAGTTACATCAGCAATTCACATGATCTATTTCTAATCTGTAATTTATTGGAATCTCTCAAAGCCAGCGCAGTGCTTTCCACTCCAGAAGCATGCAGTATTAACTTTAAGCTAAGATTTGAAAGGATTCTGGGAGACTGCATTTTTGAGTTCCCAGGTTTATATTATTAGATACTGGGACTTCTGTCCAAGCAGAATTGTTGACCACCAACATGCCCTTTACTCTGATCTGAAGACACAATGCTAAGAAAATACCATGGCTGCATAAAGCTGCCCTTGATACGTAAATGTAGCACCGTCAATATGACACGAGGCAGGTTGAGGTAATGTCAATTGAAGGCTTTATTAAGCAGAACTTTATCCCCAGCAGCGTGGTTACAGAATGCAGCTGCTGAGGGAAATGGAGGGAAAAGCTGGGTTCTTATACCGGCATTTCTGGGTGGAGTCCAGTAGGTGGCGGATCCTATCAGGACCTGGCATCCCTCCACCATTAGCCTGTCGACACGTGGTGTACCGTATTACCCCTAATACATACCACCACATTCACCCCTTGTTGAAAAAGAACCCGGCGGGATGGTGGTTCACATGGTGGTAGGGGTTTACAGAGTCGGTACTGTGCCGTAACTTTGAACAAAACACAAAATTATCGCTTCAACTGGGCCAACGGGCCAAACAGGGTCGGCATGATGCCATATCTATAACAAGACACAATAACTGAAAACGTTGAGAGTTAAAGTGATTCGATGAGCCAGATGGGCGCCCTGGTCGTCCTTTCCGATCGTCTCGGGCGTGGTGGTGATGGCGCTGGCTCGAGTCCCGTCGACTCTGGGAGCGTAGCGCTGTCCCCTGTGTCCTTACTCCTGGGCGGGTCTGGGAGGAGAACCGAGCCCCCCGGGAAGGGGGTGGCTGCGGGATGAACTGGCGGGAGTGCAGAGGTGGTGATTGGCGTTGGGGGGGGGGTGTGGGTAGCTCCGGCGGGCGCCAGATCTCGCAGGGATCCTGTCGGCCATCGAGGTACTCCACGTAGGCGTATTGCGGGTTGGCGTGAAGGAGATGCACCCGTTCCACCAACGGATCTGACTTGTGCGCCCGCACATGTCTCCGGAGCAGAATGGGTCCCGGAGCTGCTAGCCAGGTCGGAAGTGGCGTTTTGAGGAGGACTTTCTAGGAAAGAGGAGGAGGCGCTCATGAGGCGTTTGATTCGTGGTGGTGCACAGCAGGGACCGGATAGAGTGAAGGGCATCCGGGAGGACTTCCTGCCAGCGGGAAATTGGGAGACTCCTAGACCGGAGGGCCAGCAGGACGGCCTTCCAGACCGTTCCATTCTCCCTTTCTACCTGCCCGTTCCCCCGGGGGTTGTAACTGGTTGTCCTGCTCGAGGCTATGCCCCTGCTGAGCAGGAATTGACGCAGTTCGTCACTCATAAAGGAGGACCCCCTGTCGCTATGGATATAGTCGGGGAAACCGAACAGTGTAAAAATGGTACCAAGGGCTTCAATGACCGTGGACGCTGTCATGTCGGGGCAGGGGATGGCGAAAGGGAAACGGGAGTATTCGTCAACGACGTTCAGGAAGTACACGTTGCGATCGGTGGAGGGGAAGGGGCCTTTGAAATCCAAACTGAGGCGTTCAAAGGGTCGAGAGGCCTTAACCAGGTGCGCTCTATCTGGCCTGAAAAAGTGCGGTTTGCACTCAGCGCAGATCTGGCAGTTTCTGGTGACTGTTCGGACGTCCTCGACGGAGTAAGGGAGGTTGCGGGTCTTAAGGAAGTGGTAGAAACGAGTGACCCCCGGGTGGCAGAGGTCCTCGTGGAGGGCTTGTAGGCGGTCCACTTGTACATTGGCACGTGCCGCGAGATAGGGCATCGGATGGCTCGTTCAGCTTTCCGGGACGGTACAAGATCTCATAATTGAAGGTGGAGAGTTCGATCCTCCACCGCAAGATCATGTCGTTCTTGATCTTGCCCCGCCGTGCATTATCGAACATGAAGTCAACCGACCGTTGGTCAGTGAGGAGAGTGAATCTCCTACCGGCCAGGTAATGCCTCCAGTGTCGCACAGCTTCCACTATTGCTTGTGCCTCTTTTTCCACTGAGGAGTGGCGGATTTCTGAAGCGTGGAGGGTTTGGGAGAAGAAGGCCACGGGTCTGCCTGCTTGGTTGAGGGTGGCCGCCAGAGCTACATCCGATGTGTCGCTCTCGACCTGGAAGGGGAGGGACTCGTCGATGGCGCGCATCGTGGCCTTTGCGATATCCACTTTGATGCAGCTAAAGGCCTGGCATGCCTCTGTCGACAGGGGAAAAGTAGTGGACTGGATTAGCGCACGGGCCTTTGTCGGCGTATTGTGGAACCCACTGGGCGTAATAGGAAAAGAAGCGCAGGCAACGTTTCAGGGCTTTGGCACAGTGGGGGAGAGGGAACTCCATGAGGGGGCGCATGCGTTCAGGGTCGGGGCCTATCACTCCATTACGCACTACGTAGCCCAGGATGGCTAGACGATCGGTGCGGAACACACATTTTTCTTTGTTGTAAGTGAGGTTCAGGGCGTGAGCGGTCTGGAGGAATTTTTGGAGATTGGCGTCGTGGTCCTGCTGGTCGTGGCCGCAGATGGTGATGTTGTCGAGATACGGGAACGTGGCCCGTAAACCGTGCTGGTCAACCATTCGGTCCATCTCTCGTTGGAAGACCGAGACTCCGTTCGTGACGCCGAATGGAACCCTTAAAAAGTGGTATAACCGCCCGTCTGCTTCGAAGGCAGTATAGTTGCGGTCACCGGGACGGATGGGGAGCTGGTGGTAGGCGGACTTGAGGTCCACGGTGGAAAAGACCTTGTACTGTGCAATCCGATTGACCATGTCGGATATGCGGGGGAGAGGGTACGCATCTAGCTGAGTGTACCTGTTGATAGTCTGACTATAGTCGATGACCATCCTCTGTTTCTCCCCGTCTTAACAACTACCACCTGGGCTCTCCAGGGACTGTTGCTAGCCTGGATGATGCCTTCCTTCAGCAGCCTCTGGACTTCGGACCGGATAAATGCTCGGTCCTGGGCGCTGTACCGTCTGCTCCTTGTGGCGACGGGTTTGCAATCCGGGGTGACGTTCGCAAACAAGGAAGGCGGTTCAACCTTGAGGGTCGCGAGGCCGCAGACAGTCAGTGGGGGTATAGGGCCGCCAAATTTAAATGTTAAACTCTGGAGGTTGCATTGGAAGTCCAACCCTAGGTGTGTGGGCGCACAGAGATGGGGGAGGACATACAGCCGGTAATTTCCGAACTCTCTCCCCTGCACCGTTAGGTTAGCGATGCAGAACCCCGTGATCTGAATGGAGTGGGATCCCGCCGCCAGGAGAATTTTCTGGGTGCTTGGCCGAATTACGAGGGTACAGCGCCTTACCGTGTCCGGATGAATGAAGCTCTCCATGCTCCCAGAGTCGATAAGACACGGCGTCTCGTAGCCATTCACTAGGACTGTAGTGGTTGCAGTCTGGAGCGTCCGGGCTCGCGACTGGTCGAAGGTCGTCGAAGCCAGACGTGGTTGTTGAAGTTGAGCATCGTAATCAGGCAGTATGTGGCAGTCTGTGTTGGAGTCCTTCAGCCAAGATGGCGGCGTCCACGGATCGAGCGCGGTCGGGGGTGGACAAAATCCTCCATCTCTCCCTCATGGCGTCCGGGGTCCAAAATGGCGCAGTCCGTTGTTTGCACGTGGATCGCTGGGGGGACTGGGTCTGTGGTCCCGTTTCTTCCCCGGAGATAGCGGCGACCCCGCGGGACTTGCACACCATTGCGTAGTGGCCCTTCTTCCCGCAGCTTTTGCAGGTAGCCGCGCGGGCCGGGCATCGCTGCCGAGGGTGTTTCGGCTGGCCGCAAAAATAGCAGCGGGGCCCCCCGGTTGGTCTGGTGTTTTGGCCGCGCAGGTTTGCGGGGGTGGGGGGGGATGTCGGAGAGTCGACCGCAGCGGGGGTCCACGGAGCCCAAGGGGCTGTAATGCGGTCAGGGGCGTAGGCGCAGGCGTTACGCGAGGCCACATCGAGGGATGCCGCCAGGGCCCGAGCTTCTGTAATTCCCAGAGATTCTTTCTCCAGAAGCCTCTGGCGGATCTGGGAAGAGGCCAAACCTGCCACATACGCATCGCGGACCAGGAGCGCTGTGTGTTCACTCGCTGTTACCGCCGGGCAGTTGCAGTTTCGACCCAGGATCTGCTGGGCGTTATAAAACCCGTCCAGCGATTCCGCCGGAAATTGCCGTCGTGTGGAGAGCTGGTAGCGAGCAAAAACCTGGTTGGCGGGCCGGATGTAGATATCCTTCAGCGCGGCGATGGCACCGGTGAAACCGTCCTCGTCCTCGATAAGGGAGTAGACGTCAGGACTCACCCTGGAATAGAGGACCTGCATCTTTTGTTCGTCTGTCGGTGTGCCGGGGGCCGTTCGGAGGTAGCCCTCAAAGCATGCCAGCCAGTGCTTGAAAATAGATGCTGAGTTAGCAGCTTGGGGTGCGATGCGCAGGCACTCCGGGGAGATTCGGAGCTCCATGTTCCCACGTCGTTTTCTTCAATTTAAATTCTGCTTAATAAATTGTAGCACCGTCAATATGACGCGAGGCAGGTTGAGGTAATGTCAATTGAAGGCTTTATTAAGCAGTACTTTATCCCCAGCAGCGTGGTTACAGAATGCAGCTGCTGAGGGAAATGGAGGGAAAAGCTGGGTTCTTATACCGGCATTTCTGGGTGGAGTCCAGTAGGTGGCAGATCCTATCAGGACCTGGCATCCCTCCACCAATAGCCTGTCGACACGTGGTGTACCGTATTACCCCTAATACATGCCACCACAGTAAACATCAAGTGTCACGGCGTGCTGAGGTTCTACCTGTCCCTTGCTTTGCGAGTTGTGCATCTGGCCACAGTACAGCAGAACACGCCAAGCAGTTGGGCCGTGCCGTACCACCAATCCCTCATGGAAAGGTTTATGCAGAAAAAATCTTTTGTCCACAAGTCAGACAGTGGTCTGCACATAACATTCTAGAGGGCCTGCAGGAAAAGATGGCAGATCCTGTCAGATGGTTCCCGGAGCAGACTGTCAAAGTCATTTGGCAGAATGCTTCATTGTCAGAACTTTCAAACAAGCACAAAGACATAGCTTGACTGCTGGTGAGAAAGGTACTCCACGTCATAACCTTTCTACGTTCCTGAGTCTTGCCTCCTCTGCATCTTGACCTCGAGGTGACTTTGGTATGTCAGAGGCTGTTGTCCACTTCCTTCTGGAATGTGCTTTGGTATGGAGAGAAATGCAGGGATTTTGTCGATCCCAGGAAGTTCTGTGATGCAGAACACTTGTTCCCTAGGGTCTGTTTCCAGGGACGCACACCAAGATAAACACAAACTGTGGTTAGAGGACCATTAACTGTGAAAGATGCTTGATGATCTGCCGAAACTTGCTCGTCAAAGTGTAGAGAGTAGCCCTTGACCTAATGTTGCAACTGGCACATTATAAGGTCTAGGACTATGTGCTGAAGGACACACTAATGCTTGGAGCAGATGCCACAGAAACACGATGAGGAAAGCACACCGAGGGGCTAGAAACCGTCATAAACCCCTCAGCTTTACGTTTGAAAGTGAATGGATATTAGGAAACTCAAGAGTATTGAAATGTGCAGTGCCAACCGCAGAGCCGGCGGGAGCAGCCGGGGTGACAGACAGGATTGATGCCAACTCATCCGTGCGGCCTGGTGAAGATCGTTGAGATTTTTCCGGCAGTGGGTGGCTGTCCTACTGATGACACTCCCTACATCAAGGCTGCCGCCACTGCCTCCCAGGCTGCACTGGCTGCCCTGTGGCTGACCCTCTGGGGGAACACGGTATCTGGTCTGGACTGCACCGCGTCCAACAATCTGGCCAGGTTGGCATCTCGGGCAGTGGTGCAGGTCTCTTTGGTGGCATGGCTGCATGATGTCTGGGGTTGCTCTGTGGGATCCGTTTAAGTGCTGCTCCCCCTTGTTAGTGGGGAGCTGCCTTGCGCTGTCCAGGTGAACCAGATGGCAACACAGTCATTTCCAACGTGATGTCCATGGGGCATCATTACTGGCCCTAATTGGTGTTAGATATCGATAGCGGTCTCATCGGGTCAGCTGACAGGAAGCACCCGGAAATTCCTGTTCGCTACCACATTTAGATCGCACATTTTGTCTTCCGGCTGAATGCCTGACATGGAATGAATAATGTAAATATCAAGAGTATTACAATTGTACAGAGCCACCTCAGGAGTAGAAATGCTGTATGGAGAGGAGTTAAATTTAGTTGCACTCTAATTTTCAAGTTGAAATGTTTTGCGTACTTATATACTTTACAAATAAAGTATATATTTAGAAAGAAATACTCCAAAAACATCAGTTTCTTTTAAATAATGAGCTAATTATGCTCAATCTCTATGCGAATGGTGCTATTAAATGGACCCAAGCTGCCCAATCCCATTCAAAGCAACTGTCTGATGGTATTCAACAAGTTATGTTTATATAATGATTTCAAAGCACAGCCACAAAAGAGGTGCAGAGGTTTTGCTGTGGGAAGTTTACAAGAAGTTACTAAAATCTTAGTAGGGTTTCAGCTTTTTAGAAAAAGACAAGACATTGGTCCAAAGATGTAAAGGTTAGGTGGATTGACCATGCTAAATTGTCCCTAGTGTCCAAAGATGTGCAGGTTAGGTGGATTGACCATGCTAAATTGCCCCTAGTGTCCAAAGATGTGCAGGTTAGGTGGATTGACCATGCTAAATTGCCCCTAGTGTCCAAAGATGTGCAGGTTAGGTGGATTGACCATGCTAAATTGCCCCTAGTGTCCAAAGATGTGTAGGTTAGGTGGGGTTAAGGGCAGGGCATGGGCCTAGGTAGGATGCTCTTTTGGAAGGTCGGTGCAGACTCGATGGGCTGAATGGCCTCCTTTTAAACCATAGGGGCTCTATGATGGGTGGCTGGAGGTTGGGGAATAATACTTAATAGGAAATGCTCCATGGGAAGGACATAATGGCTGAGGACTGCCAAAGATAGTGGAGGAAAGGGGAGAATAGGATGCAAGAGTCAGAGGACTGAAAGGCAACTGAAATCAGAAGGCTCGAGAAGGTTGCAGGGGGAGAGTGGTTTCTGCTTCTCCCAGCAGATTTGTTTCTGGGAACCACACTTCAGGAAGAATGTGAAGGCATGAGAGAAGGTGCAGAAAATAATAGTTTCAGGAATGAGGAACTTCACAATTACGTAACCAGACTGGGATAGCTTGAACCGGCCTCCTTGGAGAAGAGAAGGTTCAGAGGGGATGCGATAGAGGAATTCAAAATCATGAGGGGTCAGGACAGAGTAGGTAGGGAGAAACGGTCCTATTGGTGAAAGGATTGAGAACCAGAGAGCACGGATTGAAGGTAACTGGTAAAACATGAGGAAGAGCTTTTTTAACACAGAGTGGTAGGATCTGGAATGCACTGCCTGAGAGTATGGGAGGCAGGATCAACTGAGGTGTTCAAAAGAAAATTGAATCATTATCCGAAAATGAAAAAAAAATGCAGGACTACAGGGAAAAGGCACTGGATGTAGGCCATTAGAGTGGTTGCAGCTTAGTGCAGGACAGGAGTCAGGGTGGCAAGATTTTAGGCAACTTGTTGTTTATGAAGCATAGAAAGGTACGGCAATAGAAAAAAGAGGTGTGTTTTTATTGGCAATGGAATAAAAGCAATAGAAATGGGAAGAAATTCAGTTTGAAGCCTACATTTTGGGAAAAGCCCACTAAAGCCGTAGGACAGATAGATAAGGTGCCTAAGAAGGCAAATGGTACACTTTCCTTCATGAGCTAAGGCATAGCATAAGAGTAAGAGCATGGAGGTTAGGCTAAAAGTGTATAAACAGGAGTTAAGCCACACCGAGAGTACTACATACAGTTTCTGGTCACCACATTACAGGAAGGATGTGATGAGGTGAAATTTACAAGGATGAGGCCAGGAATGGAGAAGTTTAGTTAAGAAGTACAATTGGACAGGCTGTTGCTCTTTGCTTTGAAACAGGGAAGTTCAAGTGGAGATTACATTGAGGTGCATAAAATTAAGCGGACTAGATAGAGTGAATATAAAGGACCAATTTCCCTTCATAGAGAGGTCAATAAACAGGGTGCATAGGTTAACGTATTTGGGAGAAGTATTGGAGGAGGATTGAGAATAGGGTTATTGAGGATCTGGAACTCACTGTCGTCAAAACAGAAACTTTCACTGCATTTAAAAATGATTATATATACACACACACACACACACCTGAAGGACAGTAACCAACAGGAAATGGAGCAAAAACTGGAATGTCAAATAAGGCTATATAGCTCTTTTTCACCTTGCACAGGCAGAATGACCAAACAGCTTCCTGTGCTGTGAATTTCTAAGATTCTAATTGTCACACTCAGCTTGTGACAATGGCCGGAGAGCAAGATGGATTTGGTGGCCAGCAAGTAGGGATCATGGCAAAGGCCAAAAGTTGTGGCTTTGGCTTTCTTAAAAATCAGCCAATGGAATAAAATGGTTGATCTACAACAGCGCAGAAGTGATTGTCGAACAAGGGAAGAGGTGTTGTCTGAAACCCTCATTAGTGCATCAATTTCAACTGTACATTTGAACATAACAGGACAGCATAGTGGCGACTTCCGATTGCGGCGATGCACTGCTAAGCCGCACGTTTTGGCAGCTCCCGTTCTAACGGACTTTTGGCCTCTTTTCGGGAGCCCCAACGGAAATATTTTCAGACCAAACCCAGTGTGGGGTGACGAAGGAAGGTGTCCCCCCGGGTGTGTATGGAAAGGACCAGTGGCAGTGGCCAGATTGCGAAGGATCCTCTGGAGCAGCGGCAGAGAAGAAAAGGAAGAAGCAAGATGGCGGCGGATGGAGCCCAGGCGACATGGGGCCCGAACCAGCAGGAATTCCTCCGACGGTATGTGGAGGAACTAAAGAAGGAGGTGCTGGCGCCGATGTTATTGGCAATCGATGGGCTAAAAGAAACACAAAAGGCCCAGGCGATAGAGCTCCGTGGGGTGAAGGCAAAGGCAGCCGAAAACGAGGATGAGATACAGGGCCTTGTGGTAAAAATGGAGACGCATGAGGCACTACATAAGAGGTGTATTGAAAGGCTTGAAGTCCTGGCGAACAGCTCGAGGAGGAAGAACCTCCGGATTCTGGGTCTCCCCGAAGCAATGGAGGGAGCTGACGTTGGGGCTTATGTGAGCACGAAGCTCCATACGCTAATGGGAGCTGAGGCCCCCTCGGGCCCCCTGGAGGTGGAAGGGGCTCACCGGGTCCTTGTGAGAAGACCAAAGGCTAGAGAACTACCAAGGGCGGTAGTGGTGAGATTTCACCGCTTCACGGACAGAGAGGCTGTCTTGAGCTGGGCCAAGAAGGTACGGAGTAGCAGGTGGGAGAATGCAGTGATACGAGTGTATCAGGACTGGAGCGTGGAGGTGGCGACAAGGAGGGCGAGCTTTAATCGGGCCAAGGCGGTGCTTCACAGGAAGAAAATAAAATTTGGGATGCTGCAGCCGGCGCGATTGTGGGTTACGCACCAGGGCAAGCACTACTACTTTGAAACGCCGGATGAGGCATGGACCTTCATCCAAGAAGAGAAACTGGACCAAAACTGAGGACTGATGTTGGGCGGGGGGGAAGACAACGAGGTTGATGTACAGAAGTGTAAATTGGGGAATGGGAGGTTTATAGTATCGAGACGATAGACGGGGAATTTTTCTCCTCTTGATGGGGGGACACTGAGAAATGTGGGCGCCGGTGGAAAAAGGGACTGAGAGAGGGGATGGGGAATGGGGGAGCTGCGCCATGGGGGGGCGGGGCCGATCCAGGAAAGCGCGGGGTTTTTCCCACGCTATGGAGATGATGGCGGGAAGATAGGCGCAGAAAGGAAGAGGGTTCCACGCACATGGGGGGTCAAGGAGAGAACGGGGGAAGCCGGGGTCAGTTAGACTTAGCTGACTTTCAGAAGCATGATTGGGGGAGTAACCATGCTCGATGGGGATCTAGCGGGGGGGGGGGGGGGGATCAACTGGGTTGCTGCTACTGGGAGCGAGTGGCAGCTGACAAGAGAAGAGGTGGTCGGGCCGGGAAGGCGCGCCTGGGGGACGGGTGGGTGCGCGGGACCCGGACGGGGGGCTGGCCTAGAACAGGGGATGGCTAGTCGGCGGGTGGCCCCCCAATCCGGCTGATCACTTGGAATGTGAGAGGCCTAAATGGGCCGATTAAGAGGGCCCGAGTGTTTGCGCACTTAAAAAGACTGAAGGCAGATTTGGTCATGCTTCAGGAGACGCATCTGAAGGTGGCGGATCAGGTTAAGTTAAGGAAAGGATGGGTGGGACAGGTGTTCCACTCAGGGTTGGACGCGAAAAATAGGGGGGTGGCGATATTGGTGGGGAAACGGGTGTCATTCGAGGCTAGGAATATAGTGGTGGATAACGGGGGTAGATACGTGATGGTGAGTGGTAGATTGCAAGGAAAGGAGGTCGTGCTGGTAAATGTATATGCCCCGAACTGGGATGACGTGGGATTTATGAAGCGGATGCTGGGACGTATCCCGGACTTGGAGGTGGGAAGCCTAGTAATGGGGGGGGGGGGATTTCAATACTGTGCTGGATCCAGGGCTAGACCGGTCTAGATCCAGGACCGGAAGAAGGCCGGCAGCGGCCAAGGTGCTTAGGGGGTTCATGGAGCAAATGGGGGGAGTGGATTAGTGGAGATTTGCTAGGCCGTTGGCCAAAGAGTTCTCCTTTTTCACCCATGTCCACAAGGTATACTCCCAAATAGATTTCTTTGTTTTGAGCAGGGCACTGATCTCGAAGGTGGCAGGAACGGATTATTCGGCCATAGCCGTTTCAGACTATGCCCCGCACTGGGTGGATCTGGAATTAGGAGAGGAGAGGGAGCAGCGCCCACTCTGGCGACTGGATGTGGGATTATTGGCGGATGAGGGGGTCTGTGGAAGGGTGCGGGGATGTATTGAGAGGTACCTGGAGGCCAATGATGATGGTGAGATCCAGGTGGGGGTAGTGTGGGAAGCGCTGAAGGCGGTGGTTAGGGAGAGTTGATCTCCATTAGGGCTTACAAGGAGATAAAAAGAGGGCAAAGAAAGGGAGAGATTAGTGGGGGAGATTTTGAGGGTGGATAAAAGACATGCGGAGCCCCCGGACGAAGGACTATATAGAGAGAGGCGAAGACTTCAGACGGAGTTTGACCTGCTGACCACAGGAAAGGCAGAGGCACAGTGGAGGAAGGCACAGGGGATGAGATACGAATATGGGGAAAAGGCGAGCCGGCTGCTGGCCCACCAACTTCGCAAGAGGATAGCGGCGAGGGAAATTGGGGGAGTTAGGGATGAAACGGGAACTACGGAGCGGAGAGCAGGGAAGGTAAATGAGGTGTTTAAGACCTTTTATGAGAGGCTATATAGGTCCCAACCCCCGGAGGAAAAGAGGGAATGCAACAGTTTCTGGACCAACTAAGGTTCCCGAGGGTGGAGGAGCAGGAGGTGGCAGGTCTGGGGGCGCCAACTGAGGTGGATGAGGTGACTAAAGGACTGGGGAACATGCAGGCAGGGAAGGCCCCGGGACCAGACGGGTTCCCGGTGGAATTTTACAGGAAATATGTGGACTTGTTGGCCCCGCTGCTGGCGAGAAGCTTTAACGAGGCCAGAGAAGGGGGGGGACTCTACCCCCGACAATGTCGGAGGCGACGATATCACTAATCCTGAAGCGGGATAAAGATCCGGTGCAATGCGGGTCATATAGGCCTATCTAACTCCTGAATGTAGACGCCAAGCTGCTGGCAAAAGTGCTGGCGACGAGGATTGTGTCCCGGGGGTGATGCATGAAGACCAGACAGGGTTTGTAAAAGGGAGACAACTGAATGTCAACGTACGACGGCTGTTGGGGGTGATAATGATGCCCCCAGCGGAGGGGGAGGCAGAGATAGTGGTGGCGATGGACGCAGAGAAGGCATTCGATAGGGTAGAGTGGGAGTATCTATGGGAGGTGTTGAGGAGGTTTGGGTTCGGGGAGGGGTTTGTCAGTTGGGTCAGACTCCTATATGGGGCCCCAGTGGCAAGTGTAGTCACAAACCGGCAGATCGGAGTATTTTCGGTTACATAGGGGAACAAGGTAGGGGTGCCCCCTGTCCCCATTACTGTTCGCGTTGGCAATTGAACCACTGGCCATAGCGTTGAGAGACTCTAAGAAACGGAGGGGGGTGGTTAGCGGGGGAGAGGAACATAGAGTGTCACTCTACGCAGATGACCTACTGCTATATGTGGCGGATCCTGTAGAGGGGATGACAGAGGTTATGCAGATATTGAGGGAGTTGGGAGATTTTTCGGGATATAGGCTAAATATGGGGAAGAGTGAGCTTTTCGTAATGCACCCTGGGGATCAGGGAAGAGGAGTAGACACCCTGCCGTTAAGGAGAGTGGAAAGGAGCTTCCGATATTTGGGGATCCAGGTAGCTAGGAGCTGGGGAACTCTACACAAACTCAATCTGACGCGACTGGTGGAGCAGATGGAGGAGGATTTCAAGAGGTGGGATATGCTGCCGCTCTCACTGGCGGGCAGAGTGCATGCGGTAAAAATGATGGTTCTCCCAAGGTTTCTCTTTGTGTTTCAATATCTCCCCATTCTGATCACGAAGGCCTTTTTCAAGAAAATAGACAGGGGCGTTATGAGTTGTGTGTGGGCGGGGAAGACCCCGAGGGTAAGGAGGGGGTTCCTGCAGCGTAGCAGGGACAGATGGGGACTGGCGTTGCCAAATCTGGACGACTACTACTGGGCCGCCAATGTGGCGATGGTTTGTAAGTGGATGAGGGAGGGAGAGGGGGCGGTGTGGAAGAGGCTGGAGATGGCGTCCTGTAAGGGAACGAACCTAAAGGCGCTGGTGACGGCGCGCTGCCGCTCTCCCCGAAAAGGTATACCACAAACCCAGTGGTGGTGGCAACCTTAAGGATCTGGGGGCAATGGAGGCGACACAGGGGGGTGGATGGGTGCCTCGGTGTGGTCCCCGATCAGGAACAACCATAGGTTTGTCCCAGGAAGGATGGACGGAGGGTTCCAGAGCTGGCATCGGCCAGGAATTAGGAGAGTGAGAGATTTGTTTATTGACGGGACGTTCGCGAGCCTGGGAGCGCTGGAGGAAAAGTATGAGCTGCCCCTGGGGAATATTTTTAGATACATGCAAGTGAGGGCGTTTACGAGCAACAGGTGAGGGAATTTCCGCTGCTCCCGACACAGGGGATCCAGGATAGAGTGATTTCCGGGGTATGGGTCGGGGAGGGCAAAGTGTCCGAAATATATCAGGAGATGAGAGATGAGGGGGAGGCGCTGGTATAGGAGCTGAAGGGAAAATGGGAAGAATAGCTGGGGGAGGAGATTGAGGAGGGGCTGTGGGCTGATGCCCCAAGTAGGGTAAATTCCTCGTTCTCGTGTGCCAGGCTTAGCCTGATACAATTCAAGGTTCTACACAGAGCACATATGACGGGAGCAAGACTGAGCAGGTTCTTCAGAGTGGAGGACAGGTGTGGGAGGTGCTTGGGAAGCCCGGCGAACCACACACACACACATGTTCTGGTCGTGTCCGGCACTAGATGAGTACTGGAGGGGAGTGGCAAAGGTGATCTCAAAGGTGGTGAAGGTCCGGGTCAAGCCAGGCTGGGGGTTAGCTATATTTGGGGTAGCGGAAGAGCCGGGAGTGCAGGTGGCGAAAGCGGCCGATATTCTGGCCTTTGCGTCCCTGATAGCCCGGTGAAGGATCCTACTTATGTGGAAGGAAGCGAAACCCCCCGACGTGGAGGCCTGGATAAACGATATGGCAGGGTTCATAAAACTGGAACGAATGAAATTTGCGCTGAGAGGATCGGCTCAGGGGTTCTCCAGGCGGTGGCAACCGTTCCTTGACTATCTCGCGGAACGTTAAGGGAAAATAGATCGTCAGCAGCAGCAGCCCGGGAGGGGGGGGGGGGGGGGGGGGCACTATTTTTTGTTACTTTGTTAGTTCACTATTTTATTTAAATAATGTTATTTATCAGCTATTGTGTTATTTATATGTTGATTTGTAAAGTGGAAAAATTCTGGTTGAAAACTTTAATAAAATATATATATATTTTTTAAAAAGGACAGCATGGTGGCACCGCAGCCACTCAGCGCCAGGGACCTGGGTTCAATTCCGGCCTTGGGTGACAGCCTGTGTGGAGTTTGCAACATCTCCCCATGTCTGCCTGGGTTTCCTTCCACAGTCCAGAGACGTGAAGGCTAGGTGGATTGGCCTGCTAAATTGCCCCTTAGTGTCCAAAAGGTTAGGTGGGGTGACAGGGTTACAAGATATGGTGGGGACGTGGGCCTAGGTAGGGTGCTCTTTCCAAGGGTCGTTCCAGACCTGATGGGCCAAATGCCCTCCCTCCGCACTGCAGGGATTCTACGATGATATTTCAGGTCAAGCTGACAATTAAAAAATCTTGGTCTGTTATTACAGTCAACTACAGAAACCCTTTTTGGACTGGCAAGACAGGAAACCATAGCCAGAAACACAACAAAGGACTTGCATTTAAATAACACCTCCAATGACTTCAGAAGTGCTAAAGCAGAGTTTGTCAAAGTGCGGGTCACGACCCCACGGGTGGGTATCAGGAGGATCGCGGAGTGATCGGTCATTCCGTTCCTGCGGTGGTACTGATCGTGGGAGAAGCGCCCAATGGCTGCTATTGCCATTTATAAGATGGCTGCTGCCACCGTATAAAAATAAATGAGGCTGAGTGCCCAGCATGTATACCTGACATCAAGCACTCTCTATGTACATGTTTTTACCGCCAAATCACGGAACATAATGGCTTCCATTTATCAGCTGCTAGCAAGAGGACCGTGAAGATGGATCGTTTTCGCAAAAGTAAGAGATAGCCAGAGACTCAAATAGGCAGTGTACCTATTGGACAGGATCTCACAACAGAGTCTGCTGGAGAGCGCTGCTCAGAAGAGTCCAGGGCAAAGTAGAGCGAGTGTTAGTTGTGTACAGAGCTCAAGGTCCTTGGGTTAACAGCCTACAAAGAAGAAATACTTGGGACCAAAGCAGTATAAAAATTAATTATTGAGGTATGGTTTGGCAATTGTGCCAATGCAAATAAGGATGCAAAGCCTACGTATGTTATATGCAGGGAAGTACTGGCAAACGAGAAGTTTCAGATTTTGAAAGAGAATTGGTGGGTAAAATTCTTTTGAGGTTGAGGTTCCGGAGTCAGTTATTAACTTAGAGCTGACTCCAAATTAAAATACGCTGCTGTAACTGATGTGTAATACTATGCCAAAAGCCCATGAGACTGCCAGCATTCTGGAGTAGCATCTCCAAGGAGTATCCAGTGCTGAGCAAAACACACATTTTTAGCTACTGCCCCTCACGACCACCTACAAGTACAGGATTTTCCGTTTTCATAAAGATGAAGATGGCACAAAGGAACTGGCTGAAGTCTGGCTAATATGCACATTGCCCTCTCCTCCTTTGCACCTGATTCAAGTAAGATCATGAGGACCAAGCAGGCTCCCCTTTCGCATTAAAGGTAAGCGAACGTGGCGTGTGTCACGAAGGTTGGCCAGCGTGGGTCCTGAAGGTTGGCAAAAGTGGGTCCCAAGAAATAAAGTTTGAAAATCACAGTACTAAAGCACTTGAACCTGAAGCATCAAAGCCAATGAACTACTTTCGAAGCTAGTGACTGTATTCCCTTTGTATGCACTGTAGGTGTCAGCTTTGATCTTTGTGCTCGCACCCCTTGTGTGGGACCTGAATCCAGAACCAGGGTACTACCAACGAGGTCGTAGTTGATATTCTGTACTCAAATCTCTGGGGAGTTATGTGGTCTGAGAATTTTCTGACTCAGAAGGGGGATGTCGTGGAGTTGAGTCTCACATAGGTTTGAGATCACACATTTTCATATCACGTTGATGTACATATAGATTAGGTCCCATGTAAAGAGCCTTAAACGAAAAGCCACTTCAACACCATAGAGCAAAACACACAAAATATGCTCATGGAGACAGAAAGATTATGAAAATCATTAATGTTTCTGACACTAGTCAAAATGGTTTATTTCACCCCAGCACTAAAATAAGCATCATTGTACCAGCCATTGCAGTAATGATACACAAGTGACAACTTCTAGCACAAATGTTTATTAATGTACAGTGTGTACACTTGAACAATTTGTTCGAACGGGTTCATTTCACAAAAATAAACTTTGGAACGGATGTGACAAAGCACAAGATGTATGCAAATCTGAATACAAACAACTGGATACAAATCCAAGAACAAAAACAGCCGATTTTGTCACTTGTGGTGCAATATTATTAACGTTTGCTTAGCCAGAAGTCAGGTATAATTATAAATGATAATCCAGTTTTTTTTAAATTACTGAGAAATTCCATCTTTCTTTACATAGGCGTATAAGAGGAACAGTCCATTTGGCCCTTCAAGCATACTCCGCCATTCAATAGGATCATGGTTGATTTGGTTGTGGTCTCAGAAGAGAATTCCACACAGCAACGACAGTGTCTCCTCATCTCGGTTTAAAACCGGTTTCTCCTCATCTAAATTTAAAAAAGTGGGGACGACTTGGTGGCACAGTGGTTTACACGGTTACCTCACTGCGCTGAGGACCCGGGTTCAATCCCGGTCCTGGGTCATTACTGTGTGGAGTTTGCACATTTTCGTGTCTGTTATGGGCCAGGGTTTAGAGAACTCCAAAGTGTATCATGGAGTTCACCTGACCCACAACTTTTACTAGATTGTGGTATGGGGAGCACACGGCCCACTCTACAGGTGTAGTACAGCAGAAATGAGAAAGTATTTTTTAAAGCAAAACAATGTTTATTCTATGAACTCAAGTTAACCTTTTTGAAACATACTGTGAACATCTTAGTAACCAACAATTCAAATACAACCCCCAAAGAATACAACACTAAGTAAACCTTTAAGCTTTCCTTTTTAACATCCATACGACTTAAAAACAAAACCTTTATGAGAAGCACATCAGGTTAAAGTCACTACTGAAAACATTTATAATTCTGGATTCACCAAATGATCAAGAGATAGTCTTTTGATGGCAGAGAGAACAGCAGTACATCTGCTTGGTCTGGCTTCAGCTCCAACACTGAAAACGAAAGTAAAACACACCCTGCAGCAAACAGCCTAAAACAAAAGTAAAAAAGCTGACAGACAAACCAGCTCCTCCCACTCTGACATCACTGCAGTAGTAAACACCCATTTCTTAAAGGTACTCTCACTACAGATATTTATATACACACCCATTTATGAACACCCAATTCTTAAAGGTACTCTCACATGACATGTCTGTTGGAGTCTCACCCCCAGAACCCAAATATATGCAGGGTAGATGAATTGGACATGCTAAATTGCCCCTTAATTGGGAAAAAATTGAATTGGGTACTCTAAATTTATTTTTAAAAAAATTTTTTAAAAAAGATTTTAAAAAGTTTCTCCTCATCTCGGTTTAAAAATCAGAGGACTCAAACTTTGTCTTTGTTTTTTTGTGGCAACGGTGCTTTAAAAAAAAAATTGAGTACCCAATTCATTTTTTTTTCAATTATGGGGCAATTTCACGTGGCCAATCCACCTACCCTGCATATCTTTGGGCTGTGGGGACGAAACCCACAACCCAAACGCAAACAGGGGGAGAATGTGCAAACTCCGCCCAGACAGTGACCCAGAGCTGGGATCGAACCTGGGACCGTGAGGCAGCAGTATTAGCCACTACGCCACCGTGCTGCCCTGCGACGGTGTTTCAGGGATTTGTATGATTGCACCGGATCTGTTTGTTTGAGAAGGGTAGATATTTTCTTGTTGTTTTCCTGGGACTAGGTCGGGGGAGGGGAAGGGGGCCTGGGCTGGGCCCCCCGCACTAGCAAGCCTCAGTCAGCTAGTGATCGGAGGTGTGGTGGGGGAAGGGCTGCGGACATTGGAGCCTGGTGAACAGATTTTGATGGGCGTAGGTGGTGTAAAAAAGGGCGGAGGTTCGATGGTAACAATGGAGGTGGGGGGGGGGGCAGATAAGGTCCAGTGGGCAGGGCCCGGAGTTATGATGGTGGTGGACAGGGAAGGGGGGGGGGGGGAGAATAGAAAGGAGCAGACCCCGGATAGGTTAGTTATGTGGAATGTGAGGGGGTTGGGAAGGCCAGTGAAGAGGTCGAGGATGTTCGCGCACCTAAAAGGTTTAAAGGCCGATGTGTCTATTTTGCAGGAGACTCGTTTGAGGGTGAAGGAGAGGGCTGCATGTGACGCAGTGGTTAGCATTGGGACTGTGGCGCTGAGGACCCGGGTTCGAATCCCGGCCCTGGGTCACTGTCTGTGTGGAGTTTGCACATTCTCCCCATGTCTCTGGGTTTCATCCCCACAACCCAAAGATGTGCTTGGTTAGGTGGATTGGCCACCCTAAATTGCCCCTTAATTGGTAAAGAAAAATAATTGCCGATTCTAAAAATTAAAAAAGAAATTAAAATTTGAGGGTGAAGGGTCAGACAAATTTCAGGAAGGGCTGGGTAAGCCAAGTGTTTCATTCGGGGTTTGACAGCAGGTCGTGGGGGTTAGCGGATTTAGTTAGTAAGAGAGTGAGGTTCCAGATGGAGAAGGTGGTGGCGGACCAGGGGGGTAGGTATGTGATAAGTGACAGGGGCATTGGCAAGCGTGTATGGTCTTAACTGGGACGATGCAAGGTTCGCGAGGAAGGTATGTGGGGCCATCCCGGATTTGGACTCAGAGAGCTGATGGTGGGTGAGGACTGGAACTTTGTGCAGAAGCCAAGGCTGGACAGGTCGCAGCCATGCTCGCTTGCCCAGTCTGGGGGGGGGGGGGGGGGCAAAGGCGTTGACTGGACTTATGGAGCCATGATGTGGAGATGCGGTGTTGGACTGGGGTGGGAATAATAAGAAGTCATATAACACCAGGTTAAATTCCAACAGCTTTGTTTGGAATCACTAGCATCTGTAGGGAAAGAAAAGAGCTAACATTTCGAGTCCAGATGACCCTTTATCAAACCTTTGTTGCAAGTGGCATGCAAGAACATAAGAACAGGTTCCAGACCACCAAAAATCTAAGGAGCCAAGAATATAATGAAAAGTTCTCATATTTAGTATACTTTCTCTCCCTACAGATGCTTCCAGACCTGCTGAGATTTTCCAACATTCTCTCTTTTGGCCCCTGTGGCATTCCACTTGTTACAGCTTGTCAACCTGAAAAATACCTATTGATCCCTAGTCTCTGCTTCTTGTTAGTCAACAAATCCTTTATGCATGCTACGCCTCTACACCATGTGCTCTTATCTTGCATGCTAACCTTTGATGTGGTACCTTTTCAAATGCCTTTTGGAAATCCAAAGTACAGCACAGGTTCCCCTTTATCCACCTTGAATGTTACTTTGTCAAAATACTTGAACAGATGAGTTGAACACTATTTCTCTTTCACAAAGGGTAATTTTTCTGGCAGAACTCAATTAAGTATCTCAAATTAAATTTTCAATCAGAGTTTACATCAAGGTTGCAAGTGGCATGCAAGGACATGTACATAAGAATAGGTTCCAGACCACCAAAAATCAAAGGAACCAAGGACATAATCAAAAGTTCTCATATTTAGTATACTTTCATTAAGATTCTTTTTTTGTTTAAATTTAGAGTACCCAATTCTCTTTTTCCAATTAAGGGGCAATTTAGCATGGCCACTCCAGCTACCCTGCACATCTTTGGGTTGTAGAAGGTGAGACCCACGCAGGTACGGGGAGAATATTCCTAGAGCGTACACATCTGCAAAAAATCTGACCTGGTCCACCCACGTCGACACTACCACCAAGAAAGCACAACAGCGCCTATACTTCCTCAGGAAACTAAGGAAATTCGGCATGTCCACATTAACTCTTACCAACTTTTACAGATGCACCAGAGAAAGCATCCTATCTGGCTGCATCACAGCCTGGTATGGCAACTGCTCGGCCCAAGACCGCAAGGAACTTCAGAGAGTCGTAAACACAGCCCAGTCCATCACACAAACCTGCCTCCCATCCATTGACTCGGTCTACATCTCCCGCTGCCTGGGGAAAGCGGGCAGCATAATCGAAGACCCCTCCCACCCGGCTTACTCACTCTTCCAACTTCTCCCATCGAGCAGGAGATACAGAAGTCTGAGAACACGCACGAACAGATTCAAAAACAGCTTCTTCCCCGCTGTTACCGGACTCCTAAACGACCTTCCTATGGACTGACCTGATTAACATTACACCCCTGTATGCTTCACCCGATGTTTATGTAGTTACATTGTGTACCTTGTGTTGCCCTATTATATATTTTCTTTTATTTCCTTTTCTTTTCATGTACTTAATGATCTGTTGAGCTGCTCGCAGAAAAATACTTTTCACTGTACCTCAGTACACGTGACAATAAACAAATCCAATATGCAAACTCCACATGGACAGTAACCCAGGACCAGGATCGAAGCACAGTGCTAACCACTGTGCCGCCTCAGTTTCACGAAGATAACTGTGGATCTCTAGTGGTGCTGTTCAAATAACAATGTTTGTTCTTCAGTTTTACATGAAAGATTAGTTGTAGGCCACATCAATGCACAGCTTGGTGCAGTAAATGCAGTCACCCAACAATCTCTTTTCTAAAGGTCCCCTTCCAATGCACTAACTTTACCTTGCAAAATGCTTTCAGATATTGTGGGCATGTGAAAAAGTGATATAGATATTTTCTTCTTTCCTTCAGTGGCCAGTAACTTTCGGATTTTTTCGCAGACTGGGCGTCAGTAGACAGAAGAGTGATTGTGAAACCTACTGTCATTTTGAAAGTGCATTGTATTGTCATTTACATAAACAGGATTTTTATTTGTCCTAACTGGCTGGATGACTGATGACGTGCCAACAAGCACATTCATACCACAAAGAAAGAAAAATCACGAGGAGCAAAGCTCGCCCGACACAATCCTCCATCCTCTTGTAAAAATGATTACAAAACAGGAGAAACAAATTTGCCAATTCCAGTGAATCTCTTGAAATGAGTTTCTAAGAGATATTCACCTATGTTGTGCTAATTCAGCAGATGGATAGTTCTGAACATGCTCACTTCCAAAAGGAGACCGCATATTCCAATTATGTAGGTGACAAATTGTATTCTTGACAAGATAGGTTTATAACATAATCCCCGAACTACAAACATAAGTGGGATTAAGAGGATTGTCAGGCTGAAATTTCTTTTCATAGTTGGTGGTCACATGAGGTACAGGCTTCATTTACCCCACCAGTAACTAATAAGCATTAGATTCTTATTTACCAAGTTACAAATCCACCCATTTTAAGTTAAATGGTCTTAAGACAGATCATTAAAAAAAAAAGTCAGCACAAATCTTGTTCCTTTACGAATTAAACAAACAGGATAAACCAGTACAGAAAAGGAAAGGCACAGTAGTACTGGGTGAGGCACTGCAATAAGGCTCTCAGTTGTTAGATACGTAGACAGCAAAGTACGTAGATAGAAGAGAATACCAGTGAGAAGACAATGTTGAGGCAATTTTTTGATTTCCGATAACAAACTTAAGTAATCGAAAAACAAGAATGCTAAATTAGAAATGGTTGGCAAGCTTAAAACAATACTTGCAAGAGTAAATGATGACAGGCTATCATAAGAATTAGTAAGTAATATATATAAATAAATATATATACATATACATATATATATATATATATATATATATATATATATATAATAAATTTATTGTTACTTGCTGCTCTACTTCAGGTACACGACAGGCTGTCTCTATCTCCTGCTTTCTGTCTCACAGATGACTGTAGACCACACCAAACAAATTGCTGTCTGTGACATTCATTGTTTTGAAGGGAAGCCTGTAACCTAACCTCAAAAATGGATTCCTCCACATGGAATTGTGTAAAACATGAACCGTTTACCACGGTAGAAATGCTAATTAGTTATCTGTGACCTCAACTCCCTTTCAGTTTAGAAGAAAAACTGTTTACAGCCCGATACCTATAACACTTTTGAGGCTTTGGGTCTCCTCATGGTAAAACTTAGAGACTGTTGACATTGCCTTCCAAGCTCAAATATATATCCTTCTTCTCAAAAAAGTAATCTAAACCTTCCTTTGATTTCTAGCTGACAAACCACCCAGGCTTGTCAGGCAGATGGCAGAACAAGTCACGTGACTCCTTTCATTTGCCCTAACTTTAAAGTTAGTCCCCAAAAATAATAATCTTATAAACCTGAATCGGGGCTCCAGGTAGCTCCAAATTAAATTGAGCATGATTTGCTAGAGGTGAATGCTTTGTTGACATTCATAAGAACATAAGAACTAGGAACAGGAGTAGGCCATCTGGCCCCTCGAGCCTGCTCCGCCATTTAATAAGATCATGGCTGATCTTTGTGGACTCAGCTCCACTCTCCGGCCCGTACACCATATCCCCGAATCCCTTTATTCTTTAGAAAGGTATCTATCTTTTTCTTAAAAACGTTTAAAGAAGGAACCTCAACTGCTTCACTGGGCAAGGAATTCCAGAGATTCACAACCCTTTGGGTGAAGAAGTTCCTCCTAAACCCGGTCCTAAATCTACTTCCCCTTATTTTGAGGCTATGCCCCCTAGTTCTGCTTTCCCCGACCAGTGGAAACAACCTGCCCGCATCTATCCTATTTATTCCCTTCGTAATTTTATATGTTTCAATAAGATCCCCCGCATCCTTCTAAACTCCAATGAGTACAGTCCCAGTCGACTCAACCTCTCGTCATAATCTAATCCCCTCAACTCTGTGATTCCACAGAGTTTAAATCCATAATGGAGTCAAATGCGATTTACCAAGTGGCTAGTTGATCTGCTGAATCCCCATTGACCTTTTCGAAACCTACCTTATCATAAAACATTTAGAAAACAATGTTTCTTCCCTTCCCACTCTAAATGTGAATACAACTTAATTAGGAGATAGTTCTGTGGATCCTTGTGTCCAGATACACACAAAGCTCTCTCCTAAACAGGACAGCTAGGGTTCCAGCAACAAAGTTCAACCTTGCTAGAGTTCAAATTGTAGCAGTCTCCAATCATTAACTGCAGCATGGAAGTTCTGTGAATTTGTCATTCAACAGGTTAAATCTATTAAAAACACTTGGTATTATTTTGCAGAAATTGGATTGTCTGGCCATACAACCTATATTCTGGTCACAGATTTTAGTTGAGTAGGCTGCAGGAAATTACTGAATGTCGACAAAATTCCAGGAGCTCTGACAGTAAGATTCAATGATTTAAGGATACTCAGAATCCTATTGAGATCAAGACACCACACCAAGTGAATTTATGCTTGATCCCTGGTTTGTGCTAAATATCGGCCAGGGCACAAGCAAGGTCAACCACCTTCTGTTACTGAGTTTGGACAGCGAGCAGAAATACAAAATGAAAGAAAGTTGAAAAAAGATCATTCAGGATTCCTGCGGCTCATTTCAGCAACTTTAATTAGATTCAATTGTGATCGGGTGATGTCAAAGTGAGTACATCTGTGATGACTCCCACCCCCTCACTGGTGAATTAATTCAGACATTATCTGGGCTCACACAGGAGAAATGGCCACGTCACACAGCTAATTGAAATGAAATGAAAATCGCTTGTCACAAGTAGGCTTCAAATGAAGTTACTGTGAAAAGCCCCTAGTCGCCACATTCCGGCGCCTGTTCGAGGAGACTGGTACGGGAATTGAACCGTGCTGCTGGCCTGCTTTCAAAGCCAGCGATTTAGCCCTGTGCTAAACCAGCCCCTTATTGTGGAATTGTGGAACTACACCCTAGTTGAAATCAGTACTTCCACAAGTGCAAGATTCCAGTTAAAACACTTATTCTGTGCTCAATTATTATTAGGTAATTTTGTACAATAAAACCTTTTAATATTTAATCGGAAATGATGAATGAATCACAAAAAGAGTAGACCTCATTACGACATTTTATCACTTCTTGTTTCTAAATTCACAGTAATACAGATGACATCCCAATTCCTACAAAGGCCTTCCACAATTTTATAAAGGCTCCAAATATAGCCAAGGGTTCTGGTTTCTGTTGGTTAGTTGGCAGAGTAAAAAGCGTCAATTTGACATCTACTTTTCTTCACAACCGCAGCCTCTTAACATGTGTGATTTTAAAAACCTAACAAACAGGAACAGCATTAAAGATTTTCAAGAAGGGATAGGGTGGAGGAATGAAAAGACAAGCATCGTGTTGTTCAACACAGAGGAAGAACAATGAAATGTTGAGACTAAGACAGCGAGAAATATTCTATTGTTATAGTTAGGTGGAGAGCATTTTAGGAGTATACATTGCATCATGAAGACTCGGAAGGTTACAAAAATTGCTTCATGAAGCTGCTAAAGAAAGTCAAAAAATAATGAGTTGAATGGCAGAGAAGATGGTTAATGCATTAGTTGTATGACCCCAACAGATTTATTGTTTCTGCATCAGAACCGTGAGGGTAGCAGAGGAGAAATTGCTCAACAATCTTTTCTTTGGACGACTTGAAGTTTGGATCCTTCTCATGGTATAAATTGAATGTGAGCAAGAGCAAAATTTTCTTGGTAAACCCACTGGAAAGGGGGGCAGACTTGGGAACGCTTCTGTTCAAACTGGCAAAACAAAGTTTAGATACCACAGGTGGCGCATGACTAGGCCCTGTTGCATAAATTGAATTTGGACAGTATGGTAGAGGAAGTAAAAGGAGACTTGAAGAGGGGGGATGCCCTCCTGCTTTCTAATTTGCAGGAACCATAGCTTTGCACCATCGGTGATGGATGCAACATACAAGATTTGGAAGAGGAAGGGAGTCAAAAGATTCAGTTAACTATTTGTGGAAGCTATGTTCATGGGACTGGAGGAGATGATGGAAACATTTCACCTCCCAAGGAGGAAGTGCGTTTAGGTATCTGCATGTGCGAGACTCTGTTCGCAAAGAACTCTGTTTGTTCCCTCAGTTACGGAGACCTACACTGATGGACAGGATTCTATCTCGTGATGTGTTTGGAGAAGGGTAGATATCGGACATATACGGGTGGTAGCTGGAGTCAGGGAAGGCTCCTGTGGTGGAAATAAACGGGAAGTGGGAAGAGGAATTGGGCCTGGAGGGAGGGGTCTGGAGTGAGATTTTGTACAGGTTGAACTCCACCTCCTTTTGCACCAGTCTAAGCCTGATAAATAGTGCATAAGGTGCACCTGACTAGAGCGTACATGAGTGGGTTCTTCCTCGGAGTAAAGGACAGGTGTGAATGATGTCTACGGGGGCCGACAAATCACTTGCACATGTCTTGGCCCTGCCCAAAATTTGTTGAGTTCTGGTGTTCGTTCTTAGGGGTTAGACTGGAGCTGTGTCAACTGGTGGTGATTTTTGGGGTGTCAGATTTGCCTGAGCCTCGAGGGGAAGAGGTCCGATGTCTTGGTATTCGTCTCCCTGATAACCCGGTGACGGGTCCTGCTTGGATGGAAGTCGGTGGTGCCACCTCGGGACTTGGCATGGTTAGGAGACTTGGGAGAATCTCTCTCGAGATTAGAAAAGATTAAGTATGCCATCAGAGGGTCGGAGGAAGGGTTCTACTTCATGTGGAAGCCATTTACCGTTTTTTTCAAGGATCCGTTTGTGGCCAGCAGCTTTGGGGGACGGGGGAGTAGAAGGGGAGAGAAGAGTCTAGGGGATCTGAATATTACTGCTAGTTTGTTAAAACAAAAATGACAATCTGTTTGTACTATATTTGAGTGTTTATGTGTATGAGATTTTTGCAACGTTTGGAATAAAAATATATGGGGCAGCACGGTAGCACAAGTGGATAGCACTGTGGCTTCACAGCGCCAGGGTCCTAGGTTCGATTCCCCGCTGGATCACTGTGTGTGCGGAGTCTGCACATTCTCCCCGTGTCTGCATGGGTTTCCTCTGGGTGCTCCGGTTTCCTCCCACAGTCCAAAGACGTGGATTGGTCATGGTAAATTGATTTACTGATCGTGAGGCTTTTGCACCTGGAAATACCTCCATATCAGTGCAAAAGAAAACTGTTGGGAAATAAAAACACTGAGTGGGCAAAATAATGTAGGAAGTAAAATTTGGAGTGTCAGATAACACTGAGTTGGTTGCTTCCAATTGGGCAGCAGTTGGACTATAGACTAGCTTCTATGTCAAAGGAGGATGGTGGAAAATCAGTCAGGATACCTTCACTTGACTGCAGGACTAATCATTGCTAAAAAATATACACTCACGGATGTTAGGTGCTAACAAAATCAGAGTCAGTTATGGTCAAAATAACTTTCCACACTTGTTGTCTAGACTCACTTGAAGAACTGCCACTTGGACAAAGTATTGAGGGATTGACAGTGCCCCTGGAGCTACATGGCAGCAAAATTCAACACCTTTGTGGAAAAGAAAGTTGAGTTTTGAGAAACGGTGAACCCTTTTGAATCATTTTGTAATGTAAACTATTAAATGAAAAATGTTTTATTTTTTCCGGTCAATAAAGAAGTGTCATGGGCAGCATGGTGGTGCAGTGGTTAGCACTGTTTCCTCATGGCGCCAAGGACCCGGGTTCGATCCCGGGCCACGTACGTGTAGAGTTTGCACATTCTCCCCATGTCTGCGTGGGTCTCATCCCTCACGACCCAAAACGTGTGCAGGATAGGTGGATTGGCCATCTAAATTGCTCCTTAATTGGAAAAAAAAATTTGGTACTTTAAATTTACACTAAAAAAAAATGAAGTGCTATTTTGGCTCTTTGGTAGCACTATCCTCCAAACTCAGAGGTAGAGCTAAAGTTCCAGTCCAGGACTTGAACACATATACAAAAGCAAAGTACTGCAGATGCTGGAAATCTGAAATAAAAAGGATTTGAACACACATACTTGGCAATGCTGCAGTGGGGAGTGTCTTTATCAAACCAGATATTAAATGGGCATCTTGTTTTACTTTTCTGATGAGTGCAAAAGATCCCAAAACAGTATTCAAGGAACAGCAGCAAAATGCATTAATTGGTAAACTTATTTGCTCTTTGTGGAACATTGCGGCACAGAAATTGGTTGCCCAGTTCGTACATAATGAATAATTTTCAAATAGTTATAGTTACATCATCAAATGTAGAAGTTAATTTGCATACAAAGTTCTGCAAACAGCTGGTTATTAATTTCATTGCTAACGTTTGTGTGACAAAACGACATCAAGTTTCCCAAGATCTTTACTTTTTAAAAAATTTAAAAAAATTTTTTTAAAGAGTACCCAATTCATTTTTTCCAATTAAGGGGCAATTTAGTGTGGCCAATTCACCTACTCTGCACATCTTTGGGTTATGGGGGCGAAACCCACGCAAACATGGGGAGAATGTGCAAACTCCACACGGACAGTGACCCAGAGCCGGGATTGAACCTGGGACCTCGGCACTGTGAAGCAGCAGTGCTACCACTGTGCCACCGTGCTGCCCCCCAAAATCTTTACTACTCAGAAATCACCTGTTCGATATTGGTCAGAGGCCAAAATGCTAGAAATGGTGGGAGGGTTTAAAAAAAAAAATTAAGATTGGATATTTTATTTCTCAGACCAATAAAGTTCTTGCATATTGAGGCTAGAGTTTATAGTACATAAAATAGTACAGTACATTTAACAGTACTAACAGCCTCACCAGGGCATGAATTCTGAGCTTATGCAAGTTGATCAGACATCTTTATAAATTCAAGGCATCTGTACAAACTGGCAATTATTGGACATTTCAAGTCATCAGTGATTACACCTCCCACAAATTGAGAAACCAGTATGTAATGGTATGTCTATAATGCAGCTCCCTCAGTATTCACATGATTACTTCAAATATGATACATCAACTGGGAAGCAATTCTGGATGCCCTGAGGATAATAATATTTTTTAAGATTACTTCTCAAAATAAGAAATTCACAAATTCAAAAACCGTGGAAAAGCATGACTGAGAGTTACTTGGTGGCCAATTTTAACAAATTATTATAAAGGTAGAAGAAATAAAATGAAAAGAGCTCAGTATTTGTTCCAGAAGTTCAACATAAATCCATTTCATCCTTCACGCGAGATGTACCACTTTTGAGGATTTAAAATAATTCAACCCGTTGGGAAGGATGGAATTCCATTAATTTTCAGCACTTCTGAAATCTGAACAAAATTTGTTTATCTGGCACATCAAATAAATATCAACCTGAAAAATAAAAACTGATTGAATTGGAGGAAAAGTCATGGAGGTGCGCCCGCAGGAGAAGCAAGATACAGAGAACCATAATTGGCAGTTTCGCCAGACTGCTACAGTGCAACTGTCCTGAATAAGAATCAAAGAATTGAATTTCTCAACACAAAACAATACTGTGGTCACATTTTCATTGTGTTAATTCTAATTTCATCCACTTCAATCAGAACTGTACTTTCCTTTCTGCTTCCACAAAAGGCACTGTTTTTTAAATAGACATTGTATTTCATACTCTTAGTTTGCGCAAAAACTAAACCAAAATGATTGGTCTACCAAGTTACTATTCTCAAGAGTAGTTCTGAGCATTTGTGGAAACAATACTGAAACATGCTCCAACCATACACAGACGGGGAAAAAGGAATTGAAAATGTTGCAATACCACGTGTGTACAGGAAATCATCTGGCTGAATTATCATTTAAGTAAAGAACTTGCATTTATCTTTTTAAAACAACAAAACATTTTTTTCCCCCAAATTAAGAGGCAATTTAGCGTGGCCAATCCACCTACCCTGCACATCTTTTGGGTTGTGGGGATGAGATCCACAAAGACATGGGGAGAATGTGCAAACTCCACAGCGACAGTGACCCGGGGCCGATCGAGCCCAGGTTCTCGGCGCCGAATTGATCATTCATGTCTCCAGGACAACAGGCACTTCACGGATAATGAATAATTTTCAAATAGTTATAGTTACATCATCAAATGTAGAAGTTAATTTGCATACAAAGTTCTGCAAACAGCTGGTTATTAATTTCATTGCTAACGTTTGTGTGACAAAACGACATCAAGTTTCCCAAGATCTTTACTTTTTAAAAAATTTAAAAAATTTTTTTTAAAGAGTACCCAATTCATTTTTTCCAATTAAGGGGCAATTTAGTGTGGCCAATTCACCTACTCTGCACATCTTTGGGTTATGGGGGCGAAACCCACGCAAACATGGGGAGAATGTGCAAACTCCACACGGACAGTGACCCAGAGCCGGGATTGAACCTGGGACCTCGGCACTGTGAAGCAGCAGTGCTACCACTGTGCCACCGTGCTGCCCCCCAAAATCTTTACTACTCAGAAATCACCTGTTCGATATTGGTCAGAGGCCAAAATGCTAGAAATGGTGGGAGGGTTTAAAAAAAAAAAAATTAAGATTGGATATTTTATTTCTCAGACCAATAAAGTTCTTGCATATTGAGGCTAGAGTTTATAGTACATAAAATAGTACAGTACATTTAACAGTACTAACAGCCTCACCAGGGCATGAATTCTGAGCTTATGCAAGTTGATCAGACATCTTTATAAATTCAAGGCATCTGTACAAACTGGCAATTATTGGACATTTCAAGTCATCAGTGATTACACCTCCCACAAATTGAGAAACCAGTATGTAATGGTATGTCTATAATGCAGCTCCCTCAGTATTCACATGATTACTTTATATTGCAACAAACCATTGCTTTAGAGTTAGCCTTGGTTCAAAGGTTACATGATTCTTGTGCTAAAATTGACTTATGCTTCGTTACTCAACAAGAACAGGATAATATTACTAGAACACAAGCAAAAATTAAGACTATACTAGTGTACCATTACAGAAGTTCCAAAAGCCTGATTACAACATTCCTACAGAGACCAACTGTGGTTGCACAGCTTTTATTTATTTTTAAATAAATTTAGAGTACCCAATTATTTTCTTTTCCAATTAAGGAGCAATTTAGCGTGGCCAATTCACCTAACCTGTACATCTTTGGGTTGTGGGGGTGAAACCCACACAGACACAGGGAGAATGTGCAAACTCCACACGGACAGTGACCCAGGGCCGGGATTCGAACCCGGGTCCTCAGCGCCGTAGTCTCAGTGCTAACCACTGTGCCACATGCTGCCCCTACACAGCTTTTATGATGTGGAACAATTTGAAAATGATGATCTGTCATTTGACTTTCTAGCCATCAGACCCTCCCCAATGAATTGGTAAGAATCCATGCAAGTCCAGCAATGGGAAAGGCAGATTATGACGTGTAATGAAAAATAGAAGCCACTATGACAAGAGGCTGGTATTTGCATTGCTGATTTAGTTTTTTCTGTTTATTTTAAATGTTTCCAATTAAGGGGCAATTTAGCGTGGCCAATCCACCTATCCTGCACATCTTTGGGTTGTGGGGGTGAGACTCACGCAGACACAGGGAAAATAGGGCAGCATGGTAGCACAAGTGGATAGCACTGTGGCTTCACAGCGGCAGGGTCCCAGGTTCGATTCCCCGCTGGGTCACTGCCTGTGCGGAGTCTGCAAGTTCTCCCCGTGTCTGCGTGGGTTTCTTCCGGGTGCACCGGTTTCCTCCCACATGTCCAAAGACATGCAGGTTAGGTGGATTGGCCATGATAAATTGCCCTTAGTGACCAAAAGGTTAGGAGGGGTTATTGGGTTACGGGGATATGGTGGAAGTGAGAGCTTAAGTGGGTCGGTGCAGACTCGATGGGCCGAATGGCCTCCTTCTGCACTGTATGTTCAATGTTCCACACAGACAGCGACCCGGGGCCAGGATCGAACCTGGGTCCTCGGTGCCATGAAACAGTAGGGCTAACCACTGTGCTGCCCACTTCTTTTTCTGTTTCTTGAGGCTCCAGGGCAAAACTTCAGCTGGGGCTAAAATTATTGTCAACACAACGTATCATTTCACAGGAACTCCTGCAAAATGTATATTATGTCTAACTTTGCATAGAAGGACAAGTCAACTCATCTCCCTTTCAGTTGGCAGCCTAGGATTGATAGGGACTTTGAAATATATCACCTACCTGATTTCCAAGTTCATAAATGGTGTGCAGCACAGTGAGACCTAAGGAATTGATGAGTAACCCAAGAGCAGCAGATTTATCCATAGTTCACCAGCAGCAGTGTGAGAGTAGACAACTGCACTCTGGTGCTGAACAGTATTCAGGTAGACCAATGGATTTCTTCTGCAAAATGTGCCGTACACAGATGGGAAGTGACTACAGTGTGTATAAAACAGGAAGAAAGATGCTCAGCACAGAATAGATTGAGCCATTGAATTTCAGTATAGCTTTAAGTAACGGGTGTAGAGCGCATATATAAAAGTAAATTATTTCATTTATGATGGCATTAAATGCTTATTTATAATATATATTAATTTCTCACATGAAGTCCTAAATAGTTCTGTTTTTCGGCGAAGAAATGCTACATGGTTCAGTATAAAAACTGCATAACACTGGTGGCAATATTTTTTGCAGTACCTATTCCTAGTTGAGAAATTGCTGAAACATTTGATTTTCCATTCTTTGCATTTTCAGTTTTACTTGCCTAAGAAAAATGGAAAGAGGTAGGTTTTGTTCCTTTTACCTGCCAGAACTGAAGTGAAGTTGGGCAAGTTTATATAAATGAAACAGGAATTAAAAAATTATTATAAATAAAAGTTAATAAAAAAATAAACAGTTGAATCACACCATTGTTTCAAAATCTATTTTAATGAATTTATTTGGAATTTAACAAGACCAAATTTCCCACGTTTTACCTGCTCCTTTCCTGAAGGTATTGATGCCTTTTACTTGGAAAAGTTACACACCACAGCTAAGCAGCATTGTGCTTCACCCCCAACTGGCTGTTCTTCAATATGGATAACGGGAAGTATCATATCCTGTATTAAGTCACATATATCCATGACCTCGTCTTTGCTGACCTCTATGGCATCCAGTCCTCCAGTTTAAATTCTCATCTTCATGTTTAAATCTCTGCATGGCCTTGGCACTCCCCCAACTCTGGCCTCCAGCCAAATACCTCTCTCCATCCATAACTCAACTCTCCCTCTCCTGAATTAAAGCACTATATAAACATGCTGGAAAGTGCATGTTTGGGGACAGTACTGAAAATCAAATGTGAAACACTAACACTGAGTTCATGGAGGAAGAACGGACACTTAAATAACATTATTTTTTTAAAAAGTACCCAATTATTTTTTTCCCCAATTAAGGGGCAATTTAGCGTGGCCAGTCCACCTACCCTGCACATCTTTGGGTTGTGGGGATGAGACCCACGCAAACAAGGGGAGAATGTGCAAACTCCACATGGACAGTGATCCAGGGCCAGGATTGAACTCGGGTCCTCGGCGCCATGAGTCCACTGTGCCACCCTCGGAAAAATAGGTAAGGGTCTAGCATGTTAGAGGAACATTGCTCCAGCATGTGTCATCTCAAAAAGGAACATGTGTGCAGGTAGAAGAGAAGTAATAGGAGCCGAAAGCCCTCCAAATCTGCCTTTGTTATACTTAATAAATTAAACAATGGTCTGTGGGCACAGGAAATTTAAGAAGCAACATGCAATTCCCCAGAGTGGTCCAACACAGGTAACACAGACTGATGATTTATTGCACTATTGAATGCAAGCAGACGCCAGGCAACTCCCTGAATGAAGACAGGTTTAACTTAAAATGACAAATACATGGAGGTGTTGACAGAAACCTGAAACTTGCAGACTTGTGTGAGTTTCTAATTTTACAAATGTCCTTTGTTCACTTTGATCCTCACAGTGAAACCTTTCTTTAGGCTCCTAATTATTAGGAGTGCACTTCAAGAGAGCTTTCGCCCAAGTACAGTATTTGACTGGTTCCTGCTATACATAGCTCACTGATTGTGTCATTGTATGGTTTAACTAAAAATATTTCCAGAGATCAGTTTTCAATTGTACTAGCCGAACACTTCTGAAATACAAATTGCACCATTACAGAAAAGCAAACACAAAAATATAGAACATTATATCAAAGTTACAACATAACGCAAGAAACCTCAACTTGATTATTTAAAAAAATATATATATTTATTAAGATTTTTAACACAATTTTTCACCCTTACAAACAAACCCCCCCCCGTAACAAATAGAAAGAAAACGCACATAGCAAGACATAAACATGGTAAAACGATATGTTACAGAACTTTGTAAATTGGATTCCTCCCGTACATGTCAGTTTTCCAGATCCTCCATGTATTTCTTGCTCAAATACCTCCCAGTCAGACCCTCCTTACCCCTCCCTCCCTTCCGGCCCCACCACGCAAGACATCCCCCCCCGCCCTGGGTTGCTGCTGCTGACCGACCTTCGTCTAACGCTCCGCGAGATAGTCTCGGAACGGTTGCCACCGCCTGTAGAACCCCTGTGCAGACCCTCTCAAGACAAACTTTATTCTCTCTAACTTGATAAACCCTGCCATGTCATTTATCCAGGCCTCCACGCTGGGGGGCTTCGCCTCCTTCCACATTAGCAAGATCCTTCGCCGGGCTACTAGTGACGCAAAGGCCAGAATGCCGGCCTCTTTCGCCTCCTGCACTCCCGGCTCGTCCACTACTCCAAATATTGCTAGCCCCCAGCTTGGCTTGACCCGGACTTTCACCACCTTAGATATTGTTCCCGACACTCCCCTCCAGAACCCCTCCAGTGCCGGGCATGACCAAAACATATGGACATGGTTTGCCGGGCTTCCTGAGCATCTCCCACATCTGTTCTCTATCCCAAAGAACCTACTCAGCCTCGCCCCCGTCATGTGCACTCTATGAACCACCCTAAACTGTATCAGGCTAAGCCTGGCACACGAGGAAGAGGAATTAACCCTACTTAGGGCATCAGCCCATAACCCCTCCTCAATCTCCTCCTCCCATTTACCCTTCAGCTCCTCTACCAATGCCTCCCCCTCTTCTTTCATCTCCTGGTATATCGCCGACACCTTGGCCTCTCCGACCCATACACCCGAGATCACCCTGTCTTGAATTTCCTGTGCCGGGAGCAACGGGAATTCCCTCACCTGTCGCCTCACAAACGCCCTCACTTGCATGTACCTGAAAGCATTTCCCGGGGGTAGCCCAAACTTCTCCTCCAGTGCCCCTAGGCTCGCAAACGTCCCATCAATGAACAGGTCCCCTGTTCTAATCCCTGCTCGATGCCAGCTCTGAAACCCCCCGTCCATCCTCCCTGGGGCAAACCGATGGTTACCGCTGATCGGGGACCACACCGAGGCTCCCATTGCACCCCTGTGCCGTCTCCACTGGCCCCAGATCTTTAGCGTTGCCGCCACCACCGGACTCGTGATGTACCTTGTCGGCGAGAGCGGCAGCGGTGCCGTCACCAGCGCCCCCAGGCTCGTTTCCTTGCAGGACGCCATCTCCAACCTCTTCCATGCCGCCCCCTTTCCCTCCATCACCCACTTACGGATCATCGCCACATTTGCTGCCCAACAGTAGCCACCCAGATTCGGGAGCGCCAACCCTCCTCGGTCCCTACTGCGCTCCAGAAACCCTCTCCTTACTTTCGGGGTCTTATTCGCCTACACAAAACCCATCATACTCCTGCCTACCCTGTTAAAAAAGGCCTTGGTGATTACAATTGGAAGGCACTGGAACACAAAAAGAAACCTCGGGAGGACCACCATTTTGACCGACTGCACTCTACCCGCTAGCGAGAGCGGCAACATGTCCCATCTTTTGAAGTCCTCCTCCATCTGCTCCACCAGCCTCGTCAGATTCAGTTTATGTAGGGCCCCCCAACTCCTAGCTCTTTGGATCCCCAGGTACCGAAAGCTCCTTTCCACCCACCTCAGCGGTAAATTGTCTATCCCCCTTTCCTGGTCTCCTGCCTGTACTACAAAAAGCTCACTCTTCCCTACATTAAGCTTATAGCCCGAAAAATCCCCAAACTCCCTTAGAGTCTGCATGACCTCCACCATCCCCTCCACTGGATCCGCCACATACAGCAACAGGTCATCTGCATAGAGCGACACTCGATGCTCCTCACCCCCTCGGACCACCCCCCTCCATTTCCTAGACTCCCTTAATGACATGGCCAAGGGTTCAATTGCTAATGCAAACAACAGGGGGGACAGGGGGCACCCTGCCTCGTCCCACGGTACAGCCGAAAATACTCCAACCTCCGCCGATTCATCACTACTCGCCACCGGGGCTCTGTAAAGGAGCTTAACCCAACTAATAAACCCTCCCCCGAACCCAAACCTACGCAGCACTTCCCAGAGGTACTCCCACTCTACTCGGTCAAAGGCCTTCTCCGCGTCCATAGCTGCCACTATCTCCGCCTCTCCCTCCACCGATGGCATCATTATCACGTTTAGGAGCCGCCACACATTGGTGTTTAGCTGCCTACCCTTTACAAATCACGTCTGGTCCTTGTGGATCACCCCCGGGACACGGTCCTCGATCCTCGTAGCCAGCACTTTTGCCAGCAACTTAGCATCCACGTTGAGGAGCGAGATCGGCCTGTACGACCCACATTGCAGTGGGTCCTTGTCCCGCTTCAGGATCAAAGAGATCGTCGCCTCCGACATTGTCGGGGACAGGGTCCCTCCCTCCCTTGCCTCATTAAAAGTCCTCACTAGCAGCGGGGCCAACAGGTCTACGTACTTCCTATAGAACTCAACCGGGAACCCGTCCGGTCCCGGGGCCTTCCCTGCCTGCATACTCCCCAGACCTTTGCTCAGCTCCTCCAACCCAATTGGTGCCCCCAAACCAGCCACCTCCTGCTCCTCCACCCTCGGGAAACTCAGTTGGTCGAAGAATCATCTCATCCCCTCTTCCCCCGCTGGGGGCTGGGATCTGTACAACTCCTCATAGAAGGCCTTGAATGCCTCATTTACTTTTGTCGCACTCTGCACCGTGGCTCCCCCTCCATCCTTGACTCCACCTATTTCCCTCGCTGCCATCCTCTTACGGAGCTGGTGTGCCAGCATCCGACTCGCCTTCTCCCCATACTCCTACGTCGCCCCCTGCGTTTTCCTCCACTGTGCCTCTGCCTTCCCTGTGGTCAACAGGTCAAACTCCTTCTGGAGACGTCGCCTTTCCCTAAGTAATCCCTCTTCAGGGGCCTCTGCGTATCTCCTGTCCACTCTCAAAATCTCCCCCACTAACCTCTCCCTTTCCATGCCCTCTGTCTTCTCCCTATGAGCCCTGATGGAGATTAGCTCTCCCCTGATCACCGCCTTCAGCGCCTCCCATACCACCCCCACCTCCCCATTGTCGTTGGCCTCCAAGTACCTTTCGATACACCCCCTCACCCTCCCACACACCACCTCACCTATCAGCAGTCCCACATCCAACCGCCACAATGGGCGTTGGTCCCTCTCCTCTCCCAACTCCAGTTCCACCCAGTGCAGGGCGTGATCTGAAATGGCTATGGCCAAATACTCCGTTCCCTCCACTTTCGGGATCAGCGCCCTGCCCAGAACAAAAAAATCTATCCGGGAGTAGGCTTTGTGCACGTGGGAGAAATAAGAAAATTCCCTGGCCTGCGGCCTGGCAAGCCCCCATGGGTCCACTCCCCCCATCTGGTCCATAAACCCCCTAAGCACCTTGGCCGCAGCCGGCCTCTTTCCGGTCCTAGATCTGGAGCGATCCAGTGCTGGGTCCAACACCGTATTAAAATCCCCACCCATTATCAAGCTCCCTACCTCCAGGTCCGGAATGCGCCCCAACATGCGCTTCATGAATCCGGCATCATCCCAGTTTGGGGCGTATACATTTACCAATACCACCCACGTCCCCTGCAACTTACCGCTCACCATCATGTATCGACCTCCATTGTCCACTACGATATTCTTGGCTTCAAACGACACCCGCTTCCCCACCAATATTGCCACCCCTCTGTTCTTCGCATCCAGTCCAGAATGGAATACCTGTCCTATCCATCCCTTTCTTAACCTGACCTGATCCGCCACCTTCAAATGTGTCTCCTGGAGCATGACCACATCTGCCTTCAGTCCCTTTAAGTGCGCAAACACTCGGGCCCCCTTTACCGGCCCATTCAGGCCCCTCGCATTCCACGTGATCAGCCGGATTGGGGGGCCTCCCAACCCCCCCCGCCGACTAGCCATCTCCTTTTCTAGGCCAGTCCCGTGCCCGCGCCGCCCTCACCTTCCAGTCCCCCAGACGGGAGACCCCCCCCCGACCCCCCCGACCCCCCCCTAGACCCGTGTCTAGCTCTTTTGCTCCCCCCATAGCACTCCCGTAAGTCAGCTGACTCCTGCTGACCCCGGCTTCCCCCGCCGTCCCATTGACCCCCCCCCCCCCGGTGTGGGAATCTGCCAATCAGTGTGCGCTCCTTCATTCCCCCCCCCCCCCGTTCTTCCCTAGCGCGGGAAAAAGCCCGTGCTTTCCTAAGCCTGTCCCGCCCCCTCTGGCGCAGCACCTGTCGCGGCCTTGTCTCATGTCCCCCCCGAGCCTCCTCACCCTCCAGCACCAGCGCCCACCGTCTCGTACGGTCTTCTCACCCAGTCCCTTTTCCCATCCCCATCCATCCCCCAGCCCATGGAACATGTCCTGTGCGTGATTAACACCCCGTGTACAACAAACATCCCCCCCCACCCTCACAAACCCTCAGTTTGAGTCCAACTTTTCAGTTTGAATAAAGGTCCAAGCCTCCTCAGGAGTTTTAAAATAGTGATGTTGGTCCTTGAATGTGACCCACAATCGCGCTGGCTGCAGCATTCCGAATCTCACTCCTTTCCGGTGCAGCACCGCCTTGGCCCAGTTGAAACCCGCTCTCCTCTTTGCTACCTCCGTGCTCCAGTCCGGGTATATTCGGATCTCCGCATTCTCCCAGTTACTGCTCCGCTCTTTCTTGGCCCATTTCAAGACCCTCTCTCTGTCCGTGAAACGGTGAAACCTCACCACAATCGCCCTTGGCGGCTCATTAGCTTTGGGCCTCCTCGCCAGCACCCGGTGTGCCCCATCCAGCTCCAAAGGCCTCGAAGGGGCCACCGCGCCCATCATCGACTCGAGCATCGTGCTCGCATATGCCCCGGCATCGGACCCCTCCACTCCTTCAGGGAGACCCAGGATCCTAAGATTCTTTCTCCTCGACCTGTTCTCCAGGTCTTCGAATCTTCCCGCCCACCTCTTGTGCAGCGCCTCGTGCGCCTCCACCCTCACCGCCAGGCCCAAGATCTCGTCCTCGTTCTCATTAACCTTTTTCTGCACCTCCTGGATCTTTACCTCGTGGGCTTTCTGGGTCATCCCATGTCCTTCAATCGCCGACAGCATAGGCCCCAGCATCTCTTTCCGCAGCTCCTCAAAACAGCGCTTAATGAACTCATGCAGCTCCGGCCCGCCTTCCACTTTATCTCCGGCCGCCACCATTTTGTTTTTCTTCCCTCGCTTCTCCCGCTGCTCCAACGCCGCTTTTTGGGCCGTTTCACTTCTTGTCCGATCCATAAACGGTGAAGGGGGACCTCACTCTACCCTTCCCACACGGAACCTCTTCAAAAAATTCCCGTTGGGGCTCTTCTAGAGAGCCCGAAAGTCCGTGATCGCGGGAGCTGCCGAATCGTGCGGCTTAGCTCCGCATCGCCGCAACCGGAAGTTTCAACTTGATTATTTATATACTCTCCAGGATATGAGTGCAATGCAAATTTACCTAAATATCCAATATGGCTAATTGCATACTGTAATCTAAACAAGGCATGGCAAGAAAGATAGGTAGGGTTACTCAATAAAGACACAAACGCATGCGCTTTTGCTTTCTGGTGCTAATTTTATTAATCCTTCATCCAAAGAATATTTTACACCACTGGTTATGAACAGAATAAATATGAACAAAATTGTGCCACATCAGTAGTCGTATTTACTTCTTGTAACAGGTGGTGATTTCCTGATGTGTTGGTGGAGTTTCAGTGAACGGCATCATGAAGTTAAGCACTGCCTGAATTTCAAACTTTGCATCCTTGTTTTCACTTCCATGGCCGAGTTGCTTCCTATCTGCACCCTCTTCCATCCCGACCTTGAAGTTATCTGTGCTTCTGCAACTCCAGCCTCTTGGACACCTCCAATTTTAACTACTCCATCATGGATGACCGGCCCTAAATTCAGGAATCTCCTAAATGTCTCCGTATTTTGACCTCTCTGTTCTCCTTTGACACACTTCTTGAACCTAAATCCATTCGGTCATCTGCCTTGATATCTCCATCTGTGGCTCAGTGTCCAATCTGCTTTGAATAATGCTCCCGTAAAATACCGTGGGACCGTGGAGTAGGTTGAAGATTTGGAAGTCATGCCTAAAACTGCACTGCCCAGTGACTGGTTTCACAGTCACACTGGGAGGAGGCAGAAGATGGAGCATGAATATGGAGGAAAACATCAAAGACCATGCTAATTACAGCACCAAACGCAAACTCCCAACTCATCATACGTCAGCTGGAACTTATATTCCATTATTGCGCCCTTTCCTTTACACTGAGCCTTTGCAAGAAATTATCCAATTCTCTGCAGTGACAAAAGTCACAGACTTGAAACATTGACTTGGTTTCAGCTGCATTTTATTATTTCAGATTTTCATTAAAAAAAATATATAATTTATTCCAAACCATACAGAAAGATCCATATTCATGAAATCAAAATCAAATTACAAACAGCTCGTAATTTTTTGACAAACTTGACTAACTCTACACCCCCAGACCGCTCCTCCCTTCACTGGCAACAAACAGCTCCTTGAAAACAGAGGCAAACAGTTTCTATCTCATGTAGAACCCCATCTCAACACCTTAAGGGCAAACTTAATTTTCTCAATTTGCAGAAATTCTGCCACATCCCACAACCTCACCGCACCCTGGGTGGCACCTACAACCCCGTAGGATTTGTCGCCGGACAATCAGAGAGGCAGTGGTCACGTCATCTGCCCCCTTCCCCTTCAGCAGCTCCGGAATATGCCAAAGATTGCCACCAAAAGGCACGGTTCCACTCTCACAATCCTCAGCAATGTCTCAAATATTGACATCCAAAACGTGACCAATTTTGGGCGGGCAAAAACATATGCACGTGATTCGCCGGTTCCCTTGCCCACCTCAAACACCTATTCGACACCTCTGGGAAGAACCTGCCCATGTGTGCATGAGTCATATGAGCCCTGTGAACTACCTTAAATTGCATCAGGCTCATCCGAGCCCAGGAGGAGGTTGAGTATTTCACTCCAGACCCCTCCCACTTTGTCACTCCCAGCTCTTCCTCCCACTTCCCTTTTATCTCTTCCAATGAAGCCTTCCCGGTCTCCAGCAACCACCCATATATGTCAGAGGTCCTCCCCTCCCCAGTTCATCACCCGATAACAGTCTATCTAACGGTGTATGGTTCGGCAGCTGAGGGAACAAAGGAAACTCTTTTCAAACAAAGTCCCGCACCTGCATGTACCGGAATTCATTCCCCCTTGAGAGCTGATATTTCTCCTTCAATTCCTCAAACCCGTGAACCTCCCCATCACAAACAGATCCTGCATCCACTCAACCCCCTCCTTTCTCCAACGCCTAGAAGTTGCGTTTATCCCTGCCGGCAAAACCTATGATTTCCACAGATTGGTGACAGTACCAACATGCCCCCAACCCAAAGTGCCGCCTAAGCTGGTTTCAAGTCTGGATGCCACCACCACTACTGGGCTCGCTCTGAACCTGGCTGGTATCACAGGAGAGGCTGCAACCAGCGCCTTTAAACTCTTAGGAGGCCTCCTCCTTTTGCACCCACTCCTACTCTCCCCCCCCCCCCATTACTATTGGAGCATATCCACATTCGCTGTTTAGTAATAAAATAGTAGATTTGATAGTGCCAACACCCCTGCCCTCCATCCCCTCTGCAAAAAGGCTCTGCGGACCCTGGGTGTTTTACCTTCCCACACGAAGGCCAAAAATAATCTGTCCACCCTAAAAAAAAAAACGCTTTGGGGAGGAAGATTGAGAGGGACTGAAAGATAAACAATAACATTGGGAGAAGGTAAAATTTTATGGTCTGCACGCTCCCTGCCAAGGAGAGCGGCCCTCCCCTTAATAATAATAATAATCTTTATTGTCACAAGTTGGCTTACATTAACACTGCAATGAAGTTTCTGTGAAAAGCCTCTAGTCGCCATATTCCGGCACCTGTTCGGGTACACAGAGGGAGAAATTATCTAATGGCACGTCTTTCGGGACTTGTGGGAGGAAACCGGAGCACCCGGGGGAAACCCACGCAGACACAGGGAGATTGTGCAGACTCCACACAGACACTGACCCAAGCCGGGAATCGAACCTGGGACCCTGGAGCTCTGAAGCAACTGTCCTACCCACTGTGCTACCGTGTCGCTCACCCCATCAGGTCCTCGCTCACCCCATCCATCAAGCTGGCCAAGGTCCATTTGTGCATTGTGGCTCAATCGTGAGCCACCTGAATACCAAGATACTTGATTCTCATCATGCCCAGCTTAAATGGCAAGGCTCCCAGGTCTGCGCCCCCCGCCTGGGGATTCCCCGGAAATACCTCGCTCTTCGATATGTTGCGTTTATACTCTGAAAAGGAACCAAACTTCCCTAACAATCCCATTATTTTCTCCATACACACAAATGGATTCGAGACGTATAGCAACAGGTCGTCCGTGTGGAGAGATATCCTGTGCTTCCTATTTCCCCTTACTCGGTCTTCCCGATCCTTTGACGTGGGAAGTGCAGATGCACTATAGCCAGAGCAAAGAAGAATGACGGTAACAGGTTTCCCTGTCTCGTGCTCCAATGGAGCCAAAAAATAACCCCAAATCACTGCATTGGTCCTCACACTCGGCAGTGCGGGGAACATAGCGCAGTGTTTTTCCAATTTTTTTGGCCGGGACCCATTTTTACCAGCTGGCTGACGTTCGCGACCCACCCCATTTAATGCAACAACTAAACCTGCTTGGTCCTCGTGATCTCACTTGCTTTGTCATTCAATAAGAACATACATAAGAACTAGAAGCAGGAGTAGGCCATCTGGCCCCTCGAGCCTGCTCCGCCATTCAATGAGATCATGGCTGATCTTTTGTGGACTCAGCTCCACTTTCCGGCCCGAACACCATAACCCTTAATCCCTTTATTCTTCAAAAAACTATCTATCTTTATCTTAAAAACATTGAATGAAGGAGCCTCTACTGCTTCACTGGGCAAGGAATTTCGTGGATTCACAACCCTTTGGGTGAAGATGTTCCTCCTAAACTCAGTCCTAAATCTACTTCCCCTTATATTGAGGCTATGCTCCCAAGTTCTGCTTTCACCTGCCAGTGGAAACAACCTGCCCGCATCTATCCTATCTATTCCCTTCATAATTTTATATGTTTCTATAAGATCCCCCCTCATCCTTCTAAATTCCAACAAGTACAGTCCCAGTTTACTCAACCTCTCCTCGTAATCCAACCCCTTCAGCTCTGGGATTAACTTAGTGAATCTCCTCTAAACACCCTCCAGTGCCAGTACGTCCATTCTCAAGTAAGGAGACCAAAACTGAACACAATACTCCAGGGGTGGCCTCACTAACACCTTATACAATTGCAGCAGAACCTCCCTAGTCTTAAACTCCATCCCTCTAGCAATGAAGGACAAAATTCCATTTGCCTTCTTAATCACCTGTTGCATCTGTAAACCAACTTTTTGCGACTCATGCACTAGCACACCCAGGTCTCTCTGCACAGTAGCATGTTTTAATATTTTATCATTTAAATAATAATCCCTTTTGCTGTTTTTCCTACCAAAATGGATAACCTCACATTTGTCAACATTGTATTCCATCTGCCAGACCCTAGCCCATTCACTTAGCCTATCCAAATCACTCTGCAGGCTTCCAGTATCCTCTGCACCTTTTGCTTTATCACTCATCTTAGGTGTTGTCTGCAAACTTGGACACATTGCCCTTGGTCCCCAACTCCAAATCATCTGTAAATTGTGAACAATCGTGGGCCCAACACTGATCCCCGAGGGACACCGCTAGCTACTGATTGCCAACCAGAGAAACACCCATTAATCCCCACTCTTTGCTTTCTATTAATTAACCAATCCTCTATCCATGCTACTACTTTACCCTTAATGCCATGCATCTTTATCGTATGCAGCAACCTTTTGTGTGGCACCTTGTCAAGGGCTTTCTGGAAATCCCAGATATACCACAATGTTATATTTTTGCTAAGAACCTCAGCTGACGATTTATGTTCATATTGTATTTGTTTAAAAAAATAAAGAGGTTTGTCCTTGAACTCACCATGCTTAGTCTTCAATGCCTTTGAAGTTTAAAAAATTAAAAAAATTTTTTTTTTTTTTTTTTAAAAAGAGTGCACAATTATTTTTTCCAATTAAGGGGCAATTTAGCATGGCCAATCCACCTACCCCGCACATCTTTTCGGGTTGTGGGGGTGAAACTCACGTAGACACGGGGAGAATGTGCAAACTCCACAAGGACAGTGACCCGGGGCCGAGGTTCAAACCCGGGTCCTTAGCGCCATAGTCCCAGTGCTAACCACTGCGCCATCGTACGGCCCTGCCTTTTAAGTTGAGGGCTTTAATCAGATTTAATTTATCAGAACATCCCCGTGTATAACACACATGGGCTTGCATCCTGATTGGTATTATTAATAAAGTCATCCTTTAAAAAATTATCTTTATACTGCTTTTTTCCTGATTTCAGTTTCTTGTTAATGAGCTGTTCACCAGAAGCCCTGGAGCTCACAGCTTTGTCTGCTTTGGATTCTCCTGAACTGCTCTCTCCAACAGATTTAGTTTTTAAAAAACGTTTTCTGAGTTACAAAGCCAGGGCTCAGAGTGTGGGTCAGGGGCGAACCCCGAATCCAGCTCCTCGCCTGCTCCAAATACCCATTCAAATTCAAATTGAATCCAATTCATGGTCCCCACAAGAGAGACATACCAGATTTGAGCCAAAAGGCAGAGCAGATACTACACTGATCTGAGCCAAAAGGCCGAGAAGCGATCAGCAGATTTAGTTTTGAGATCCTGGCCTGTTTGTGTCTCTGGCCCTCTCTTCCTTGTTATGCAATGACCCATTTTAAATTCTTCAGTCCTGTCGCTTGCTCGCTGCTAAAAGAAAATGGAGGAGTCTGTCTTCAGCCCAGAGCACATGACGTCAGTGTTCGGGGCACGTGACTTTTCTCTGCCGTTGCTCCAGGCAGGAAGACTGTATTGATTTTAAAAAGAAGTCTGCTCCTGGGTCATGGTGCTGACAGGAGGCTGTCTGTCCCGCTGGGCTCTAGGCCTGCGCACTGCTGAGAGGCTCACACTCGCAGGACTGCCAGCATTCTGAAAGACGGTTGGCTGACATTTTTAAAAGCTGGTCGCAGCCGACTTCCCACGATGCCACGACGCATGGCCCTGCGGCTCTCCCGACACCTTCCCGTGGGTCACGACCCTGGGTTTGAAAATGTCTGGCATAGAGCAACATTATGCAGGAAATGAACTTAGGCCCAAACCCCAACCGTCCCAGGGCCTCGAAAAGGTACCTCCGCTCCAGCCAGTCAAATGCCTTCTCCGCATCCATAGAAATAATAACTTTGAGCACCTTCCCCCGTATGCAGTCAACACCACATTTAGAAGCCATCCTATGTTACTTGACAACTGTCGACCCTTGACAAAGCCGGTCTGATCCTCAGAGACCACCTCCTGCACGCACCCCTCCAAAACGTTTGCCAACACCCTCAGATCTGAATTCAGCAAGGAAATTGGCTATAAGACCCACACTCCACCAGATCTTTATCCTTCTTTGGAATCAAGGAGATGGATACCTGTGCCAAAGTGGCTGGCAATTTCCTGTGTCCATGAATCATTATACATCCCCAGGAGATGCGATACCTGCACCACCGAGAACGCTTAAACTTTCACTGGAAAGCCATCTGGCCCCAGTGCCTTCCCCGATTGGATCAGTCCAATGCACTCCATTATACCCTGCAGTCCCAGTGGCGCATCCAGTCCCTCTCCCTTCCCCTCCTCCACCACCAGGAATTCTAACATGTCCAGAAAGTGCTCCATCTCGGCATCCTCTGGCTGGGACCCGCACATCTCCAACTCCCGATAAAATGCCTCAAATACCCAATGAATATTTTCTGGGGTTATCACCAACCTTCCTTCACCCAACCCTAGCCTGCATTATCTTCCGTGCGGCCACCTGCGTCACAACTGGTAGGCCAATAGAGGGCTGGCCTTCTCCCCATACTCATAAAACACTCCCTTGAACGACAAAGCTGGCCCATTGCCTTCTCTGTCGATACCAGATCGAACTCCACCTGTAGCCTCATTCGTTCCGCTAACTCGCTCCTAGTCTGGGCTGCTGAATACCACCGGTCCACTTCCACATTGGCCTTGACCAACCTCTGCTGCTCCGCCCTCTCAATCTTGCACCTTCCCCCTGGATGCAGTCAACACCACATTTAGAAGCCGTCCAATGTTACTCGACAACTGTCGCCCCTTGACAAAGCCTGTCTGATCCTCAGAGACCACCTTGTGGGCCTTAGAGGGTATCATCTTGCCTCGAATCACTGCCTTCACCCCTTCACAAAATGCGGTGGGGTGAAACTGCCCCATTGTGGTTACATTCCACTTGTCCTCCATCGCCAAGGCTATTGCATAACTTCTTGCCCATATTTCAGATTTTCAGCACACTCAGTATTTTGCTTACCTATTATATTCTGCTTATGAAATACATTCCATATTCCAATGACCCCTTGAGATAAAATTCTTCTCCTGATATCTGTAACCTATTGCTTTTATGGATTGGTGAATCAGCAGCAATCGTACAACAATTCTTCAAACCTTTTATAACTTCAATGAGAGCCCCCTTAATCACCTTTATTCTCATGAAAATGTTCTTATTTTTCTAGCCTTTTCATAACTATAACCTCTCATCACTCGTATTAATTCAGTGAAAGTTTGCTGTACTTATTGCATGGAATAAATATCCTTCCTATAATGAAGTGCCCAGTAAAGCATGTTCTAACAAAGGTTTTGTTACAAATTCAAAGCTGTAAAATGTTTGCCAGGTTTATTAGCCTCCCGACTGAGACGATGGTGGTGAGCCGCTTTCTTGAATTGCTACATGTGTAGTGATTAATTTTAGAATGGTTTATTAGGCTACTTCCTAGCATAACCATCGCCTGAAAGAAAGATCATGTGGGAAAGTAGGGGCAGCAGCTATCCTTCCTGAAGGAACAGTGATCCAGTTCAGTTTTAATGACAGTCCCGCATATTTCAAGGTAGTTCTACATTTATCAACTTAATTTCAACCTGCCACGGTGAGATTTGAACTCTCAACCTCTCGGCCCAATTCAGAAAATGATCCAGGTTATCACATGTAATACTTTTTAAAAAATAAATTGAGTACCCAATTATGTTTTTCCAATTAAGGGGCAATTTAGCGTGACCAATCCAACTAACCTGCATATTTTTGGGTTGTGGGGGTGAAACGCACACAAACACGGAGAGAATGTGCAAACTCCATACGGACAGTGACCCAGAGCCGGGATCGAACTTGGGTCCCCGGCACCGAGCAGTGCTAACTGATGTGTTGGGTAGGCTGGGTCGATGTGGACTGCACTTGATGCAGTATAGCGAGAGACAGACCTCCAACACTTGATAAGATACAACACGATTTTATTTAACATCTAAACTATTATACATGTTCAATTGTGGGTTGACACTATGCTGACTTGACTGGAGACCTGATACTAGCCTAACCAGACTTACTAGCTACCACATGGTGTTTGCACTGGCCAGCTCACTAACTCTGACTGTCTCAGAGGCTGGGTCCCGAGAGAGAACGGGAAACTGGTGCCCTCTGGCTTTATAGTGGTCGTGTCCTGTCTGGTGATTGGCTGCTCTGTTCTGTGTGCTTACTGGTCATCGTGTGTGTCAATCACGGCCTGTCTGCACTCCATTATATACATAGATGTATATTATGACATCCCCCCCCCTTTTTTTGTATTGTGCGTTGAGATAATAAATATTAAGGTGCTTGTGCGTATAGGTGTGTATATGTGCGTGACTATAGACAGAATGTGCTAAAATGACCTTATGTACACAGGAAGGTGTTGCTAGTGCAGATATAGGGCAGATGAAACGGTAAAAAACTATATTTATGGAAGTCAAAACGATAAGGTAACAGTTGTGCAAAAGTTCAGTCGAGAAATTTAGTCTCTGCGGCGGGCGACAAATTCTGGTTGACTGCCTAGGGTGGATCAGGGGCTGCCTGCACTTGGATAGGCGGGACCGCCGCCAATGCGGTGGTCGCAGAGGTCGGCAGGATTGCTGGTAGATCGGTGGCCTCGTGGTAGGGCACGTCCGGAGGAAGCATTGTGAGAGGCGGAACATCATAGTTAGGTGGCGGGCGTGGAACTCTGCGCAGCGCCCGTCTGTTGCGTCGTAGGAAGGAGCCATCAGCCATGCGGACGAGGAACGATCTTGGGGCCACTTGCTTGACCACCACAACTGTGGCGGACCAGCCGCCGTCAGGCAACTGCACACAAACACAATCAGTTGGGACCAGCTCGGGGAGATCTGTGGTATGAGCGTCGTAAGCTGATTTCTGTGGGCCCGAGACTGCTGCATCTTTTGTATGACCGTGAGGTGGTCAAGGTCTGGAACATGGATGGCTGGAACCATGGTTTGCAGAGTGCGATTCATGAGCATCTGCGCGGGAGACAACCCAGTGGACAGCAGGGATGTTCTGTACGCCAGCAGCGTCAGGTTGAAGTCGGAGCCTGAGTCTGCAGCCTTGCATAGTATTCTCTTGACGATATGGAGCCCTTTTTCGGCCTTCCCTTTTGACTGCGGGTAGTGGGGGCTGGAGGTTACGTGACGAAAGTTGTATAGGCGGGCAAAATCAGACCATTCCTGGCTGTAAAAACAGGGACCGTTGTCACTCATCACCCTGAGCAGTATTCCATGTTTGGCAAACGTTTCTTTGCATGCTTTAATCACCGCCTTCGATGTGAGGTCGGACAGTTTCACCACTTCTGGGTAATTGGACAAGTAGTCGACCAGGAGGACATAGTCACGCCACTTGGCTTGGAAAAGGTCGACACCGACTTTGGACCATGGGGAGGTCACTTATCTCAAGTTGCTGCAGAGTTTCTTTGGGTTGAGCTGGCTGAAATTTCTGACATGTGGGGCCGTTGAGGACCGTGTTGGCAAAGTCTTGGCTGATGCCCGGCCAATAGACTGCCTCTCGAGCTCTGCGTTGACATTTCTCGACCCCCAGGTGACTCTCATGGAGTTGGCTGAGCACCATACCTCGCATGCTCTGCGGAATCACAATCCTATCGAGCTTCATGAGGATACCGTCCACCACCATCAGGGCGTCCTTGACGTTGTAAAACTGGGGACACTGTCCCTTCTGCCAGCCATTTGTGAGGTGCTGCATCACACGCTGTAGCAGAGGGTCCTTGGCCGTTTCCTCATGAATTTGGATGACCCTCTCATCAGTGGCCGGAAGGTTGGAGGCACACAATTGCACCTGCGCATCGATTTGGCAGACAAAGTCAATTTGTTCACACGGTGTGGTGATAGACCTGGAAAGGGCATCTGCAACAATGAGTTCTTTGCCTGGCGTGTAGACAAGTTCAAAGTCATAGCGGCGTAGCTTGAGAAGGATTTGTTGTAACCGAGGCGTCATGTCATTCAAATCCTTCTGCATTATGTGGACTACTGGCCTGTGGTCCGTCTCTACTGTGAATTTTGGGAGGCCGTACACATAGTCGTGAAATTTGTCGATTCCCGTTAGGAGGCCCAGGCATTCCTTCTCGATCTGAGCGTACCGTTGCTCAGTGGGCGTCATGGCTCTGGAGGCATACGCAGCTGGGGCCCATGAGGAGGAGTCATCCCGTTGGAGGAGCACCACCCCAATATTGTCCTGGCTCACGTCAGCGGATATTTTGGTCTCTTTGGTAGGGTCGAAGAACGCCAGAACCGGGGCTGTGGTGAGTTTTGCCCTCAGTTCACGCCATTCGTTGTCATGAGCGGGCAGCCACTGGAATTCCGTCGACTTTTTGACGAGATGGCGGAGGGCTGTGGTGTGTGCCGCCTTGTTGGGAATGAACTTCCCGAGGAAGTTGACCATCCCTAGAAAGCGGAGGACCGCCTTCTTGTCCTCTGGGGTCTTCATGGCGTTGATCGCCGAGACCTTGTCAGTATCTGGCCGCACGCCTTGCTGCGAGATGTGGTCACAAAGGAATTTGATTTCTGATTGCCCGAACGAGCACTTGGCTCTGTTGAGTCAGAGACCATGCTCATGGATTCTGTGGAATACACGCTTCAGGCGACCGATGTGTTCTTGAGGAGTTGTGGACCAGATTATGACATCCGCGCGCACCCCCTCGATACCCTCCATCATCTGTTCCATGATGCAGTGAAATACCTCTGAGGCAGAGATGATGTCAAAAGACATCCGGTTGTAGCAGTAGCGACCGAACGGGATATAGAATGTGCACAGTTTGCGACTGGATGCATCCAGCAGTATTTGCCAGAACCCCTTGGAGGCGTCCAGCTTCGTAAAGAGTTTGGCGTGAGCCATCTCGCTGGTCAACTCGTCTCGTTTTGGTATCGGGTAATGTTCCCTCATGATGCTGCGGTTTAAATCCTTGGGGTCGATGCAGATTCGAAGCTCCCCTGACGGCTTCTTGGCGGTCCTTGAGGGGTGCCGTCACCCAAGGTGGTGCGTGGATCACAGGGGTGGCGCTTGGTTTGAGCAGGATTTTGTATTGGTATGGGAGTGTGCCCATTCCGTCGAACACGCTGTGGTACTGCGTGATGATGTCATCAATTTCAGAAGTTCTCATCAGGTGAGGCTGTCGCCTGTGAGTATGACATGGTGTGGACTCACTGAACGAAGTTCAGGAGTTTGCAGGCCCGAGCACCGAGCAGGGATGCTCTGTCAGGTCCCACGATCTCAAATCGCAATGTTGCTTTAAATGACTTATTGGAAACTCCGAGTTGGCATGAGCCACTGGCAGCTATGGCATTGCCTTTGTAGTCAAGGAGCTGGCAGGCCAGTGGAAGAACGCTTGGATGGTGTCGAGATCGGATTTGGAGATGAGGTTCGCCAATGCGCCGGTGTCCAGTTTGAATCGGATGTGAGCCTTGTTGACTGTGAGGACAGCACACCACTCGTCGTCGGGATCCACGCTGAGGATCGGGAGGTGCTTCGCTGTCTTGGAGAAAGGCAGCGCATGCTTCGTAATGATGCCCACCCGGTATGGAGATTTGAGGCATGGAGCATCAGGATCTGTTGGGCTGTCGGGGTCGGAGTCTGGCATGGCCTGCTGTATTGAACGGACGCTTCTGCGCCGTGGCTGGGATCGCTGGATGCTGGGCAGTGGAGCAGATCTGCAAAGGGCTGCGTAGTGGCCAAGCTTGCCACACTGTAGACACCGTCGTGATTTTGCCGAACATTGCCGCTTTAAATGGGCTGAGCCACAATTCGGACACGTCATGACGCGTTCTGTACGCCATCGCGCATGCGCAGTCGAACGACGTACGCACCTGCACAGTCTGGTCGTCCATCTCGCTGTCCCCTCGGTCGTGGCGCGCATGCGCAGGGGTCCGGGAAAAGTGCGCGGAATGGCCACTCTCATCAATACTTAGGCCCTGCATTTGTGCAATGGCCTGCACCTGCTCCGCCTCGTGGGAGATTAGCTTTGCCGTTTCTGCCACCCTGATGTGGGAGTACCGATTGTTAGCATGTTCGTGGAGTACGCACGTTTCGATGGCGATGGTGAGGGTGAGCTGCTTGACTTTCAGGAGCTGCTGGCGAAGGGAATTGGAGTGGACTCCGAAAATGATCTGATCCCGGATCATGGAATCAGTGGTCGAGTCATAGTTACATGACTGCGCGAGGATGCGGAGATGGGTCAGAAAGGATTTAAAAGGTTCATCCTTACCCTGAAGCCACTGCTGGAAAACGTACCGTTCAAAGCCCTCATTCACCTCAATGTCGCAGTGGCTGTCGAACTTCAGTAGGACTGTATAAATTTTGTCTTGTCTTCGCCTTCAGCGAATGTAAGGGAGTTGTAGAAGTGGATGACGTGGTCCCTGGCTGTGGAGAGGAATAGTGCGATCTTCCTGGCGTCCGATGGGGCCTCGAGGTCGGTGGCTTCCAGATAGAGTTGGAACTTTTGTTTGAAGATCTTCCAATTTGCCCGAGGTTGCCGGCGATGTGGAGCTACGGAGGAGGGCGGAAGTTTTCCATGTCACCGGATGGCTGTTTGCTGGTCAACGCTGATTCACTCACGGTAGGTCCGTCTCTTTGCTGATCAACGCTGATTCACTCAAGGTAGGTCCGTCAATTTTCAGCATCACTCACTGGTACCATGATGTGTTGGGTAGGCTGGGTCGATGTGGACTGCACTAGATGCAGTATAGCGAGAGACAGACCTCCAACACTTGATAAGACGCAACACGATTTTATTTAACATCTAAACTATTATACATGTTCAACTGTGGGTTGACACTATGCTGACTTGACTGGAGACCTGATACTAGCCTAACCAGACTTACTAGCTACCACATGGTGTTTGCACTGGCCAGCTCACTAACTCTGACTGTCTCAGAGGCTGGGTCCCGAGAGAGAACAGGAAACTGGTGCCCTCTGGCTTTATAGTGGTTGTGTCCTGTCTGGTGATTGGCTGCTCTGTTCTGTGTGCTTACTGTTAATCCTGTGTGTCAATCACTGCCTGTCTGCACTCCATTATATAGATGTATATTATGACACTAACCACTGCACCACCGTGCTGCTCTATCACGTATAATACTGAATACCACTAAGTATACAAATAGAACATGCTAAATAGGCATGAATGTCCCAATACAAAAATAAAATATATAAACCTCTCATCTTGCTTGTAGTGACAAGCTGGGTTAGTACACATGCTAGCGACTAAACATGGTTCCAAATGATCTGATTTTCAATACACAATGACAGGAACCCAGAATGTCCCAATGCTCAACACTCAGAACATAAAACAGAATAATTCTTACTGTAACAATGCATCCAAATTATCTACTGTATATTCCATTGTCAAAGCAATTGGTCCGCCTGGCTACGCTGTTTTATTTCACGTGAGTATGTTTTTTTTAATCTCTGAAGTTCCTTCCAATACTTTCCATTATTTGTGCCAATTATCTATTACTTTCAGGTTTGTTTCCTGGTTTGGAAAATCCCTCAAGTTGAAGGAGCATTAAATATTTGTTTTTGACACTCTATACATGTTCTGTGGAATATCAACTGAGTTTTTGAGAAGCTTTGTTGTTTAGTTAATAGCTTAAAAGTAAAGAGTAGACCTTTCCATTGATCTAGCAAGGTGAGCCAAATAGAGAACCAAGTTACTGCTTTAATCTATGATCGGAGTTGAACTAGCTGTGGATTGCTAGTTACCCTCAGGATCTTGGGTTAGGATGATTGACAATGGTTCTATTTCATGTCAACTATGCACAGTTTTGTAACCTGGAAATCAGTGTGTGGACTTCAAGGGAGAGCAGGCTCAGGGTCAACAATTGACTGCAGGGGCCAATACAAATTGGGGCGGCACAATGGTTAGCACTGCTGCCTCTCAGCGCCAGGGACCCGTGTTCAATTTGCACCTTGGGTGACTGTCTGTGTAGAGTTTGTTCTTCTCCCCGTGTCTGTGTGGGTTTCCTCCCACAGTTCAAAGATGTGCAGGTTAGGTGGGTTGACCATGATAAATTACCCCCGAGTGTTCAAAAGGTTAGGCTGGGTTATTGGGATAGGGTGGGTTGTGGGCCTAGGCAGGGTGTTCTTTGAGAGAGAGAGAAAGAGAGAGAGAGAGAGAGAGAGAGAAAAAGAGGAGAGTCAGTGTAGACTTGATGTGCCGAATGGCCTCCTTCTGCACTGTAGTAATTCTTTTTCTTATTTTTATTTTTTATTTTTTTAAATTTAGAGTAACCAATTCATTTTTCCAATTAAGGGGCAATTTAACATCTTCAATTTGCTCAGACAGTTTGCTGGTTTTTGTTATAAACATCCTCAGAGAGTGTGCATTGTGGACAAGACCAACATTTATTGCCCATGTCTAGCTGTCCTTGAAAAGGTGCTGGTGGACCGCTGCAGACTGCGTCATGAAGGTGATTCAACAGTTCCAGAATTTTGACGCAACAAAGAAGGAACAGTGGTACCTATCAAGATGGTGTGCAAGTTTTAAAAAAAATTTTAAGTAGCCAATTATTTTTCTCCAATTAAGGGGCAATTTAGCATGGCTAATCATCCTACCCTGCATATCTTTGGGTTACGAGGGTGAGATCCACGCTCACACGGGGAGAATGTGCAAGCTCCACACGGACAGTGACCCGGGGCCGGGCTCGAACCCGGATCATCAGCGCTGAGGCAGCAGTGCTAACCACTAAGCCACCGTGCTGCCCTAAGATGGTGTGCAAGTTACGAGGCATTTGTATTACCATGCACTTGCCCTTGAAGGTAGTGCAACTTACTGGCTTCAGAAGTTCTGCCAAAATAAATCTTGGCGAGATGTTGCAGTCCATCCTGCATACAAAACACACTGCAGTTGTGGTACACAGGCGATAAAGGGGGTGCAGGAAGGCTCGAATGTATGAATGATTTGGCCGGAGAGTCAGGATGAGGCATCCAAATTCACAAACAGAATCAAAATGGGAATCACAGTAAATAATTCTGAGCCTCAAAAGAAAGGAGATTGAGTAGATGAAAATGGCAGATGGAATTCAATGTCAGTAAATCGGAGGTGGTGCATTTGGTTAAAAATAAAGCCATTGTTATACTCGGTGGAGAAATGACATTTTTAAAAAGCTCATTTGCATAGGGTAATTAAAAATAATTAATCGAACATGGGGATTCATGGGAAAAGGTGTACAACAAATAATAACTGGTGAATATCCATGGAATTGCTGTGGGATTATGTGTTACAAAGTGAGAAAATTGGAGAGAAATGAAACTGGGAAAACTCACACATCTGCAGTAATGGTAATTTTGTTCATGCACTTTCATATATTCTTTCTACAGATTCTAGAAACAATCCAGATAGAGAGGTGTACTAAAACAGGTATTGTCAAACTCGGGGGCGCGACCCGCGAGTGGGTCACAGGCGGGTGCTGGGAGGGTCGCAGCGCCGTCCGTCGCGGCGCTCCCGTTCGCGCAAATCCGCGCGCAACAGCCGTAGCAGCCGGCTGTTAATAACGCCGGCTGCAAGCAGCCTTCAAAATGGCCGCGAACATGTAAAAAAAATGCGTCCGCACTGCGCATGCATGCCAAATCATCAGCAAAACTATGCGCATGAGCGCCGATGATCGGGCACACATGCGCAGTGTGGCCGCTTATTATTTTAAACGGTCGCAGCTTTTTGTTTTACAAGTTCGGGGCGGTTTTATTCATTTATTTTATTCATTTTTTTTACAAGTTCGGGGGGGGGGGTTTATTTGATAAAATTTTACAGGAAAAAAATGCAGAACTTTGGACAGGTGGCGACTCCATACCTTCCGACACCGGAAGGCTTCACCTTCATCAAACAGGTTCCAATGGAGGAGCGTGTACGAGGGCCAAAGGGACCCAAAACCATTTCCTCCATGGCGTGGGTCACCAAGGTCGGCCGGCGTGGGTCGCCAAGGTCGGCCGGTTGGTAAAAATAGGTTCCCGGAAAAAAAGTTTGAAGAACACTGTACTAAAAGACCAAAAATAAAATGGACCTAGAAATAATGAAATTATTGTTATGAATCCATTCCAAATAACACCTACACTATAAGGATACTGAGTCAAAGATTTACGCAGGTACAATGGTTGCTAAGATCACAATGGTTGCTAGCAAACAGAAAGAAATCTCCCTACATGTATTATACGAAAATGAGGCAATTTAGTGTACCGCAGAAGGCCTGTACTGGCATTTTAACTTAAGCATTTTTTCCCTCCTTTTTAAAAATGTTTCCAATTAAGGGGCAATTTAGGGTGGCCAATCCATCTACCTCGCACATATTTGGGTGGTGGGCTTGAGACCCACGCAGACATGGGGAGAATATGCAAACTCCACACGGACAGTGACCTGGGGCCGGGAGCGAACCTAGGTTACTGTCATTTACGGCAATCTCAGTAAGACTTGCATACAAATAGGACAGACAACATTGTGTTGGAGCCAGTGAGGTTAGATTTGGCAGTGGTGGGGAACAAAGGTTTTGATCCCTTGACGATCAAGTTAATGTTATCAATCAGGAAAGCCCAACAGTTTGTTTGGGTGACCAAGTTATTCGGAAGCCAGTGCTTCTTTCCAAGTGGAATATCATGTGCTGGGTATTCCATCCCCTCCCCACATCTCCCACCCCCATCTAATGTCCAAATATTTTAATTGGAGTGCAAGACCGAATAAACAGGCCACCAGAAGCTGGGTAACAGAACGTCATTAAGTGCTGAGTTTATATCTTAAGTTCAACTAAAATGTATCACAAGAAAACTGCTGATTAGTTACGACAGGTATATTCTTCCTCATTAAATGAAGTTTATTTGCCAAACAAGATTTCCCTCCACCCAACTGCCTGAAGGAAATTACCTGGTAATATGACCCTTTTGAAAGGAAAAAGTATCAGACCCGCTCCGTGAACATTTTATTCCCACCCGTCCGAATCAACACAAGTCTCAGTGCACTGCAGTTTAAATTAGAGACGACTCCTAGATTTTTCTCTTGCTCAAGGAAAGTAGTGATGAGATCTAAAGAGACCAGGAAATGCACAACAGCAGCATGGAGGCTAGTCTGAGGAATAGTATGGGAACAGCATGTACTAAATATTGAAATTTCAAGATAGAAAGAAAAAAGGAAGGGGGAATAGGCACGAGCGAGCAGGGAAGGATACAAGAAAGAAACGTTTCACAGTCAATTTACTACTTTTGAAGTGTCCTGGCTGTACACTGTACAAATGCAGGAAACGTAGCAGCTAATTTGCGAGAAGGTTATATAAACCGCAGACCATCCTGGCTTTTGCTCCCTCAGAGTTGAGGGATTCAGGTTGGCCAAAAGTCAGAACTCTCTTACTCTTCAAAACTACTGATGGCTTTCCATCCCCAACCTGAGGGGGCAGGCAGGGAAGCTTAAAGTGTCATCTGAAAGACAGCACCTCAGCACTGCATTGAGGTGCCTGCCAATAGATTCTGTACAATGCCATGAATCCATGACCGTACAATTTAGAAATGAGAGGAGAAAACATCAAATTGACAAAATAAACCCTTGCCCATTAACTTGTACTTACAGCAGAACACAAAACATACCTATCGTCAACAGGAACCTAAAGTGAAGTTATGAAATGGCCTCCTCCTACCACCACAATTGCTTCAGAAATTTCTAGTTGCATATAACGGATGGATGATCAGGGTGCAGCATTCAGTGTTTGAATCTGGACAACCGTACACGTCGGGAGATTTTTGGTCAGTGTTCGTATTTGCATTTATTTATTTTCTCATACTGGTATTTATATAGAGATCTATTGTACAAACAAAATATTTATTGTAACTAATTACTTCTGAAGTGCAAGCATCATTGCTTTTTAGACAAGCAGGCTGGCCGAGGCAAGTCTAACAAAGCAGCACAAACATGCGGAGTACAGAAAGATGCAACTCTTCATATATTTCTTAATCACTTCCGGATTATCCCAAAATTATTAATCTTTCGCAGGATAGGTTTAACTGTCTCTCGATGTGTGGGGCAGGCTTGATGAGTCAGCTGATCATCTCCTGCCCATCATTTTCTTAAGTTTGCATGTTTGCCACCACTCATCCCACAAACTCGACACATGCCCAAGGATCTCAACCTTGACTGCAAACCTCAATTGACAAGAAGTGTTCTCAATCTCAGCGACACAAAAGGTTCTTTAAACTGGGATTTAAACTGACATTAGCTTTTGAAATCAAAAGGAACTTCATTCACTGAAACATTTTGCTCCCTGCACAGTGCACGAGTTGGAAAGTAAGGATTCTCAAAATGAATCTTAAATCAAAAGAATTTACAAGATAGCCCACACGATTAAACATGGAGAGCTATGTCAGCTCGTCTGTATCATTTCATTGTAACTTCTATGCATTTGTTAGATAATGGTTATGGAATTTGGCAGTGAGTAGCAGCAACTAAAGGCTCCATCTGACAATTCCCCTACCTATCTCCGCCCCATTCTTCCTCAAACAGTTTACCTCGACTGCAAAGCTGCTGCCGAACAATAATAATCTAATCTTTTATTAGTGTCACAAGTAGGCTTACATTAACACGGTAATTAAGGTATTCTGAAAATCCCCTAGTCACCACACTCCGGCGCCTGTTCGGGTACACGGAGGGAGAATTCAGAATGTCCAATTCTCCTAACAAACATGTCTTTAGGGACTTGTGGGAGGAAACCGGATTACCCAGAGGAAACACACAGACACGGGGAGAATGTGCAGACTCCGCACAGACAGTGACCCAAGCCAGGAATCGAACCTGGGTCCCTGGCACTGTGAAGCAACAGTGCTAACCACTGTGCCACCCAATACGTACCAAACAATGAATAGCCTTTCCCCACTGTAGACACTTGCAGTACTCACTTAGAACAGCCCCTACCTCATCCAGACTGCTCAAATCCATAAGGTGAGCTCTTCTTTTCTCTTTTAGATGTTGTATGTTTTGAACATTTTGTGGTTTTGCTTCAGATTTATAGGGCTCAAAAGTTTGTCCCAGTTGATGGGTTTTGAGTGAATTAAAAACACACTCACAATACATGCAGTATTATTTATGTTTAATCCAATACTTATTTGTAGTCTATTAAACTCATGTACTAAATTAGTAAATTAGCGTTCTTTAAATTGTAGAGTACAAGGCAAATAGCATACATTTAAAAAGTGACATCACCAGTGAATTTGTAATAGGACAAAAAGTTACTCGAGAAACTAGCTCGGTTTGTCCAGCATTCTCACACTCGTGTAACAATGCAAAATAAACTAGAACTTCTTGTATGCAGGATATACTCCTGAAGAAAAAGGAAAAGATTGTTGATTACAAATCCAGTCACTGAGCAAGAAGTCTTTTTCAACTTTCCATCTGGTCTATATTCAATGATATATGCACTAATTGGGAGTTTGCAAATATCACTTCCTTTGGGAAAGAAAGAACCCACATTTCTAATGCAACTTGCATCACCTCATGATAACCCAAAACATTTTATGGTCAACCAAATACTTTGTAATGTAGGTATGTGATAGCCAATTTGCACACAGCAAGATCCCAAATACAGGAACTGAGAAAATGACCAGATAACTTATTTGTCAAGTGATTTGGTTGAATGATAAATAATGGTCAAGACTCCCCTGTTCTTCTTTGAATAATATCATTTAACATCAACCCAAGGGTGCAGACTGATTACTCATCTGAAAGACTACACCCCAACATTACTCCTTCAGTACTACACTGAAGTATCAACCTAAACTCATTCTCAATTCTGTGCTCAAGTCTCTGCAGTTGAACCCACAACCATCTGACTCAGACGCGAGGGTGGAACCAAGTCAGGGATACCTCATAATTGCACCACACCCACCCCCCACCCACCAAAGACACCGGAAACCCATTTTTAGGATCTGTTTTCTTTTGCCTCCTATATCAACACTGTGGTTCCATTGATTGTTTCTGTTTTATAAAGCTGGCTTTTGATCCATTATTATCACAGCCAACTCCCTTGCAGTTAGAGAGAGCGAACAGCTCCACAATCAACATTTGATCTCAAGATTCAGATTTTAATAAGAGAACAGGAGGAAACTGGTGGGCAGCATGGTGGCTAGCACTGCTGCCTCACAGCGTCAGGGACCTGGGTTAGATTCTAACCTCGTGTAACTGTGTGGAGTTTGCACAATCTCCCTCTGTATACGTGGGTTTCCTTCAGCTGCTCCGGTTTCCTCCCACAGTCCAAAGGTGTGCAGGTTACGTGGATTGGCTGTGCTAAATTGCCCCTTAGGGTGGAGTTTCAGGGTTCGGGTGGGGATTGGGCCTAGGGTAGGGTCGACTTTCGAAGGATCGGCGCAGATTCAATGGGCTGAATGACCTCCTTCTGCCTTGTAGATATTCTTCGATGCCTGCGCAACTCTTTTTTTAAAAATACATTTAGAGTCCCCAATTCTTGTTTTTTCCAATTAAGGGGCAATTTAGCGTGGCCAAGCCAAACCTACCCTGCACATCTTTGGGTTGTGGGGGTGAGATCCACGCAGACACGGGGCGAATGTGCAAACTCCACACGGACAGTGACCCGGGGCCGGGATTGAACCCAGGTCCTCGGCACAGTGAGGCAGCAGTGCTAACCACTGTGACACCGTGCCAACCTTGATGTCTGTGCAACTCTGCCTGGCATAATTCATCACCACCCTGAAATTCAGAATGGTGGTAATGAAAGAAAGGAAATACCATATTGATCAAACACAAAATGGAAATATTTCTTGTGGCAATATAACAAAATGATTTTAAAATCTGTAATCAGTATGGACTGGTTGGACCAAATGGCCTGTTTGTGTGATGTAGACACATCATAACTTTGTGCTCCAACGTCTGTCACATCAACAGTTTAACACAAGCATCTTCAGGTGTTGAGAGTTAAAAAAATAAATATAGAGCATCCAACTCTTTTTTTTCCAATTAAGGGGCAACTCTGCGTGGCCAATTCACCCGTCCTGCACATCTTTGGGTTGTGGGGGTGAGACTCACACAGACACAGGAGAATGTGCAAACTCCACACGGTCAGTGACCCAGGGCCGGGATCGAATCTGGGTCCTGAGCGCTGTGCCGCCCAGTTGTTGAGATTTTTGCAGATATATCATTGTAAAATAATTGAAACACAACACATATAGATGCTAATTGAGTGCAACCTGCTTACCTGCCTATTCCACATGGTAACAAAACTGTTCTTAAAAAATATATTAAAACAAATCAAATATTGCAGTTATCCTCTATTTTGCCGAGTTTAAAACATTAGTGTACCTTAATATCTAGGCTGCAAAGGCTGACAACGTCATCATCTTTCGCTCGTCGTTTCCTTTTCTTCTGGAGGAAAGAGAAACAAAGTCTTAGCAAGTTTCCCAGTAAATGAGTTTGAAATACATCAGAAATACGAAATACCCGAGTTAGTCCAGTTCATCCACTAAAAACAGTTGCTCTAACAAGTTACACGCGAGACATGCGGCATTATTCACCACATAATGCTGATAAACCTTCAGATTATAAAATGAACAATTTCCCCTCTCCAATATCAATGATCCTATAACTCTACCAATAACACAATGTAAATGCTCTTCAATCACATAAAACAGTGACATGTTTCATTTTTGCAGAAAAAGAGACAAAGTTAAGAACATCCCCTACACAAACAGCACAATATTTTGTGCTCATTTTCAAACATTAGGTCCTCTAAATAGTGGGCAGCACGGTGGTGCAGTGGTTAGCACTGCTGCCTCACGGTGCTGAGGATCCAGGTTCAATCCCGGTCCGGATCACTGTTATGTGGAGTTTGCACATTCTCCCCGTGTCTAGTGTGGGTCTCACCCCCACAATCCAAAGATGTGCAGGTTAGGTGAATTGGCCACACTAAAATTGCCCCTTAATTGGAAAAAAAAATAATTGGGTACTCTAAATTTATTTTTAAAATTAGGTCCTGTAACTTAGGGGAGATTCAAATGGTTGTTCTTTCGAGCTGAACTACATTGGTAAAATGGATCCTTTGTGAAGTGTTGGGTACTCTGATACACAGGCGAACCAACACGGTTGCGTATGGTACAACGCAGTTTTATTTCATTGAACTATAAACATAGTAATCTCTGGTATTCAGCACATGGTGACTGTGAGTGGCTGGCAATGAGGTCTGTGCCCTGAGCTCTCTCCTGCTCGAGTGCCCAAGAAGTGTTGTGTTCTCTGCTTTGTACTGTGTATGCTCTTGTCCGTGATTGGCTGTCGTGTTGTGTGTGTTGATTGGTCCGTTGATCTGTCCATCATTGTGTATGTATGTATGTGCTGTGATGTTCACCTGAATATCATGACATCCCCCCCCTTTTTTACAGGATTATGTGCCTACGTGGTTATAAATAGAGATGTATACTGAGTGTAACTAAATGTGTATGTGTGCAATATTTACAGCATGTACATGGGGTTTAACTATATACAAGGGGCGATGTTGGGTGTGACATAACAACAAGGTTGTACGATGAACAAAGAACGGGGAAATGTTGAACGATAAAGCGAATTCCTGTAACGAAAAGAACATAAACATATTAACAAAGTGGTTGCATGAGTTCAATGTATAAACAGTCTCATAAGTCCAGAGAGGCAGCTCCACAAAGTCGAAATCAGGAACAACAGGAGGGCACGGTGTCGGTGTAAGGTCTCGTAGAGAGCGTGGAAGCAGGCGAAGAGCCCGGCAATTGCACTGACGAACGGATCCATCGGGCATGCGAACCAGGAATGAGCGGGGCGCCACGGGTCGGAGAACTTCGGCAGGTGCTGACCAGTCACCTTCTGGTAGGTGGATGCGGACTTCGTCTCCAGGGGCCAGGGCGGGAAGATCAGTTGCCCGTGTGTCATATGACCTCTTCTGGCGACCGTGCTGCAGTTGCATCCTGTGCAGTACCGGAGCATGGTCGATCGTGGGTGCCAGAATGGAAGGTACAGTAGTCCTGAGGGCGCGACCCATCAGCAGCTGGGCTGGTGAGAGACCAGTGGCTAGTGGGGCCGAGCGATAGGCCAGCAGGGCGAGGCAGAAATCCGATCCGGCAGCAGCAGCCTTACAGAGGAGCCGCTTGACAATGTGAACGCCCTTCTCCGCCTTTCCGTTGGACTGGGGGTGCAGTGGGCTGGGCGTCACGTGTGTGAAGCCATACGAGGCAGCAAACGATGACCATTCCTGGCTGGCAAAACAGGGCCCATTGTCCGACATGACAGTCATCGGAATGCCGTGGCGAGTGAAGGTGTCTTTGCAGGCCTTTATGACAGCGGACGACGTCAAATCGTGCAGGCGTATGACCTCTGGGTAGTTGGAGAAGTAGTCAACGACGATGACATAGTCCCTACCGAGCGCGTGAAAGAGGTCCACACCCACCTTCCCCCATGGGGACATCACCAGCTCATGGGGCAGAAGCTGTTCAGGAGGTTGCGCCAGCTGAAACCTTTGGCAGGTTGGACAGTTGAGCACCATGTTGGCAATATTGTCACTGATGCCCGCCCAGTATACCGCCTCTCGGGCCCTCCTTCTGCACTTCACGACCCCCAGGTGGCCTTCGTGTAGTTGGTCGAGAACCAGCTTGTGCATGCTGTGCGGAATCACAATCCGGTCCAGCTTCAGAAGGACACCATCAATGACGGCCAGGTCGTCTCGGACATTGTAGAACTGCGGGCACTGCCCTTTGAGCCACCCTCCCGTCATGTGGCGCATCACACGTTGTAGAAGGGGGTCTGCCGCAGTCTCTCGGCGAACACGGGCCAGACTGGAGTCGTCAGCTGGCAGATTTGTCGATGTGAAGGCCACCTGCGCCTCGACCTGACATACGAACCCCTCCGAATCTGGCGGCGTGCTCACTGCTCTCGATAGGGCATCCGCAATGATAAGGTCCTTCCCTGGGGTGGAGACCAGTTGAAGTCATACCTCCTGAGTTTAAGTAGGATGCGCTGGAGGCTAGGAGTCATCTCGTTCAGGTCCTTGTTTACGATGCTGACCAGGGGGCGGTGGTCAGTTTCAACAGTGAACCGGGGAAGACCATACACATAATCATGGAACTTGTCTAATACGGTTAGCAAGCCCAGGCACTCCTTTTTGATCTGCGCATAGCGCTGCTCTGTGGGGGTCATGGCCCGCGAGGCATAGGCGACCAGGACCCATGATGCAGTGTCATCCCGCTGCAGGAGCACTGGCCCAATGCCGGACTGGCTGGCATCAGTCGAGATTTTAGTGGCACGAGACGTGTCGAAAAACGCCAATACCGGTGCAGTGGTGAGTTTGAGTTTGAGCTCCTCCCATTCCAGCTGGTGTGTGTGTGTTGCCACTGGAACTCTGTGGACTTTTTGACGAGGTGGCGCAGTGTCGTCGTGTGGGAGGCAAGGTTGGGAATGAACTTCCCTAGGAAGTTGACCATGCCTAGGAAGCGTAGTACTGCTTTCTTGTCTGCAGGCTGCGGCATGGCTGTGATGGCGCTCACCTTGTCTACATCCGGACGGACCTCTGACCGGGAAATGTGGTCCCCCAGGAACTTCAGCTCGGTTTGGCCGAAAGAACACTTGGCTCGGTTGAGGCGCAGGCCTTTTTCACGTATGCGTGCAAGGACGCGTTGGAGACGATAGATGTGCTCCTGTGGTGTGGTGGACCAGATGATGACGTCGTCCACGTAGACGCGCACCCCTTCGATGCCTTCCATCATCTGCTCCATGATCCTATGAAAGACCTCGGATGCCAAATGGCATTCGGTTGTTGCAGAACCTGCCGAAAGGGGGGTTGAAAGTGCACAGCTTTCGGCTGGACGGATCCAGTTGGATCTGCCAAAACCCCTTGGAGGCATCCAGTTTGGTAAATATTTTTGCCTGGGCCATTTCACTCGTGATCTCTTCCCGTTTGGGTATGGGGTAATGTTCCCTCATAATATTGTTATTGAGGTCTTTAGGATCAATACAGATCCGGAGCTCGCCGGAGGGCTTCTTGACACACACCATGGAGCTGACCCACGGCGTGGGCTCCGTGACCCTGGATAGGACCCGTTGGTCCAGGAGATCCTGCAGCTGCTGCTTGAGGCGGTCTTTGAGTGGCGCTGGGACCCTGCGAGGTGCGTGAGTGACCGGGGTGGCGTCTGGTTTGAGCCGAATGCTATAGGTGTATGGCAGTGTTTCCATGCCCTTGAATGCCTCCTGGTTGTGGGCGAGGAGCGATGGGAGCTGTGCGTTAAACTCTGCATCCGCAAAGTCAGACGTTCCGTCTGGAGAGAGAGAGTGGACTCGTTGCACGAGTCTCCATGATTCGGGACCAGATCGTTTTTGGGGTCGCCTAGGGCACCCTACGCCAGCAGGGTGCAGCCCTACGTTGCAAGGACTCCCTTGCATGCCTGTGCGCCTAGCAGGGAGTCCTTTGATGAGCCGACTATCTCAAAGGAGAGTGTGGCCGTGTGTGTGTTGTGTGTCACCTGGAGCTGGCAGGATCCCATAGCCGGGATAATGTTCCCGTTGTAAGCGACCATCCTGCACAGGGACGACCGAATTGGTGGTCAGACCTTCATGGCGTAGAAGGCTGACCATGCTATGAGGTTGGCGGAGGCGCCAGTGTCCAGGCGGAAAGTTATCGGCGATCGGTTGATCGTCAGGGTGGCACACCATTCATCACCCGGATTGATCGTGTTAACTCAGTTCCCATCAATGACCGCAACACGGAAGGTGTCTCGGTCATAACAAACAAATAACAAAGAAATGTACAGCACAGGAACAGGCCCTTCGGCCCTCCAAGCCTGTGCCGACCATGCTGCCCGACTAAACTACAATCTTCTACACTTCCTGGGTCCGTATCCTTCTATTCCCATCCTATTCATATATTTGTCAAGATGCCCCTTAAATGTCCCTATCGTCCCTGCTTCCACTACCTCCACCGGTAGCGAGTTCCAGGCACCCACTACCCTCTGCGTAAAAAAACTTGCCTCGTACATCTACTCTAAACCTTGCCCCTCTCACCTTAAACCTATGCCCCCTAGTAATTGACCCCTCTACCCTGGGGAAAAGCCTCTGACTATCCACTCTGTCTATGCCCCTCATAATTTTGTATACCTCTATCAGGTCTCCCCTCAACCTCCTTCGTTCCAGTGAGAACAAACCGAGTTTATTCAACCGCTCCTCATAACTAATGCCCTCCATACCAGGCAACATTCTGGTAAATCTCTTCTGCACCCTCTCTAAAGCCTCCACATCCTTCTGGTAGTGTGGAGACCAGAATTGAACACTATACTCCAAGTGTGGCCTAACTAAGGTTCTATACAGCTGCAACATGACTTGCCAATCCTTATACTCAATGCCCCGGCCAATGAAGGCAAGCATGCCGTATGCCTTCTTGACTACCTTCTCCACCTGTGTTGCCCCTTTCAATGACCTGTGGACCTGTACTCCTAGATCTCTTTGACTTTCAATACTCTTGAGGGTTCTACCATTCACTGTATATTCCCTACCTGCATTAGACCTTCCAAAATGCATTACCTCACATTTGTCCGGATTAAACTCCATCTGCCATCTCTCCGCCCAAGTCTCCAGACAATCTAAATCCTGCTGTATCCTCCGACAGTCCTCATCGCTATCCGCAATTCCACCAACCTTTGTGTCGTCTGCAAACTTACTAATCAGACCAGTTACATTTTCCTCCAAATCATTTATATATGCTACAAAGAGCAAAGGTCCCAGCACTGATCCCTGTGGAACACCACTGGTCACAGCCCTCCAATTAGAAAAGCATCCCTCCATTGCTACTCTCTGCCTTTTATGGCCTAGTCAGTTCTGTATCCACCTTGCCCGCTCACCCCTGATCCCGTGTGACTTCACCTTTTGTAATAGTCTACCATGAGGGACCTTGTCAAAGGCCTTACTGAAGTCCATATAGACAACATCTACTGCCCTACCTGCATCAATCATCTTAGTGACCTCCTCGAAAAACTCTATCAAGTTAGTGAGACACGACCTCCCCTTCACAAAACCGTGCTGCCTCTCACTAATACGCCCATTTGCTTCCCATCTGTGTCACCGGTCTGGATGTCGCCTGGGCAAGATTCGTAATGGGGAGGCTGAATGGTCCGCACGTCCCTGCGAGGTTGTCGGAGTTGTGGAAGATTGGCAGGTTGAGCTGCTCGACAGTAAGCAGCGTAGTGGCCCACCTTGCCACAGCGTAGGCATTGTCGGGTTCTTGCGGGACATTGCTGCTTTAAATGTGCAGCTCCACAGTTGCCGCAAGTCGTGACATCATTACATTTGTTGCGCCACTGCGCATGCGCAGTTCGGTCTTGAGTCGGGCGCGCCTGCGCATCACGTCCCTCAGTGTTGTCGTAGGTTTTGGCGCGCACAAGCGCGGGAGGCCCCGAAAAGCGCGCAAAATGGCCGACATCGTCCGGGCCGTGGGCCGGGAGGAACTCGATCGACTGGACCCATTCGGCCTCGTGGGGCACCTGGCTCGCCGATCCGGCCGCGTAGGACCCCCACCGCGCCGATTCGGTCGCCTGAAATTGTGCATAGCGGCTAGTCACGTTTTCGTGCAGGACACAGGCTTCGATTGCGAAGGCTAAGCTGCTGGCGTAGGGTGCCCTAGGCGACCCCAAAAACGATCTGGTCCCGAATCATGGAGTCGGAGGTGGTGTTGTAACCGCAGGACTGCGCGAAGATGCGGAGATGGGTAAGAAATTACTGAAAGAGCTCATCCTTACCTCGCAGGCGCTGCTGGAAGACATATCTCTCGAAGCTTTCGTTGACCTCGACGTTGAAGTGTTGGTCGAGCTTGAGAAGGACCGTTTCGTATTTGGATTTGTCCTCGCCTTCCGCGAACACCAGGGAGTTGTAGACATGGATGGCGTGCTGCCCTGCGGTGGTGAGGAGGATGGCGATCTTTCTGGTGTCCGAGGCGCTCTCTCTTTCGTTGGCTTCCAGAAAGAGCTGAAAGCGCTGCTTGAACAGCTTCCAATTTACGCCGAGGTTCCCAGCGACTTGCAGCGGCTGCGGTGTGTTGACGGTGTCCATGGCGCAGGATGGCAGCTTTGTGGGTAGGTGTCAATTCACTCCTGGTATCATGAAGTGTTGGGTACTCTGATACACAGACGAACCAACACGGTTGTGAATGGTACAACGCAGTTTTATTTCAATCAACTATTAACATAGTAAACTCTGGTACTCAGCACATGGTGAATGTCTGAGTGGCTGGCAACGAGGTCTGTGCCCTGAGCTCTCTCTTGCTCGAGTGTCCAGGAAGTGTCGTGTTCCCTGCTTTGTACGGTGTATGCTCTTGTCCGTGATTGGCTGTCGTGTTGTGTGTGTTGATTGGTCTGTTGATCTGTCCATCATTATGTGTGTATGTATGTGCTGTGATGTTCACCTGAATATCATGGGCGAGATTCTCCACTCGCGCGCCGGTTGGGAGAATCGCCTGGGCTGCCAAAATTTCCTGGGACGCCGGTCCGACGCCCTCCCGCGATTCTCCCAAGCGGCGGGAACGGCCCCGTCGAGTTGCGCGGGCCGCAGAATCACCGGAGACACCCAAAATGGCGATTCTCCAGCACCCCCGCTATTCTCAGGCCCGGATGGGCTGAGCGGCCAGGCCAAAACGGCGGATGCCCCCCGGCGCCGTCCACACCTGGTCACTGCCGTCGGGAACAGCGCAGGAATGCTGGGGGGGGGTGCGGCCTGCGGGGGGGGGGGGGGGGGTAGAGGGGGGATCCTGCACCGGGGGGTACCTCAAATGTGGCTTGGCCCGCGATCGGTGCCCACCGATCGTCGGGCCATCCTCTCTGAAGGAGGACCTCCTTCCTTCCGCGGCCCCGCAAGATCCGTCCGCCATCTTCTTGCGGGGCGGACACAGAGAGGACGGCAACCACGCATGCGGCGACAAGGCCTGGCGCGTGTACAAAGAACAAAGAACAAAGAAATGTACAGCACAGGAACAGGCCCTTCGGCCCTCCAAGCCCGTGCCGACCATACTGCCCGACTAAACTACAATCTTCTACACTTCCTGGGTCCGTATCCTTCTATTCCCATCCTATTCATATATTTGTCAAGATGCCCCTTAAATGTCCCTATCGTCCCTGCCTCCACTACCTCCTCCGGTAGTGAGTTCCAGGCACCCACTACCCTCTGCGTAAAAAACTTGCCTCGTACATCTACTCTAAACTTTGCCCCTCTCACCTTAAACCTATGCCCCCTAGTAATTGACCCCTCTACCCTGGGGAAAAGCCTCTGACTATCCACTCTGTCTATGCCCCTCATAATTTTGTATACCTCTATCAGGTCGCCCCTCAACCTCCTTCGTTCCAGTGAGAACAAACCGAGTTTATTCAATCGCTCCTCATAGCTTATGCCCTCCATACCAGGCAACATTCTGGTAAATCTCTTCTGCACCCTCTCTAAAGCCTCCACATCCTTCTGGTAGTGTGGCGACCAGAATTGAACACTATACTCCAAGTGTGGCCTAACTAAGGTTCTATACAGCTGCAACATGACTTGCCAATTCTTATACTCAATGCCCCGGCCAATGAAGGCAAGCATGCCGTATGCCTTCTTGACTACCTTCTCCACCTGTGTAGCCCCTTTCAGTGATCTGTGGACCTGTACTCCTAGATCTCTTTGACTTTCAATACTCCTGAGGGTTCTACCATTCACTGTATATTCCCTACCTGCATTAGCCCTTCCAAAATGCATTACCTCACATTTGTCCAGGTTAAACTCCATCTGCCATCTCTCCGCCCAAGTCTCCAGACAATCTAAATCCTGCTGTATCCTCAGACAGTCCTCATCGCTATCCGCAATTCCACCAACCTTTGTGTCGTCTGCAAACTTACTAATCAGACCAGTTACATTTTCCTCCAAATCATTTATATATACTACAAAGAGCAAAGGTCCCAGCACTGATCCCTGTGGAACACCACTGGTCACAGCCCTCCAATTAGAAAAGCATCCCTCCATTGCTACCCTCTGCCTTCTATGGCCTAGCCAGTTCTGTATCCACCTTGCCAGTTCACCCCTGATCCCGTGTGACTTCACCTTTTGTACTAGTCTACCATGAGGGACCTTGTCAAAGGCCTTACTGAAGTCCATATAGACAACATCTACTGCCCTACCTGCATCAATCATCTTAGTGACCTCCTCGAAAAACTCGATCAAGTTAGTGAGACACGACCTCCCCTTCACAAAACCGTGCTGCCTCTCACTAATACGTCCATTTGCTTCCAAATGGGAGTAGATCCTGTCTCGAAGAATTCTCTCAAGTAATTTCCCTACCACTGAAGTAAGGCTCACCGGCCTGTAGTTCCCGGGATTATCCCTGCCACCCTTCTTAAACAGAGGAACAACATTGGCTATTCTCCAGTCCTCCGGGACATCCCCTGAAGACAGCGAGGATCCAAAGATTTCTGTCAAGGCCTCAGCAATTTCCTCTCCAGCCTCCTTCAGTATTCTGGGGTAGATCCCATCCGGCCCTGGGGACTTATCTACCTTAATATTTTTTAAGACACCCAACACCTCGTCTTTTTGGATCACAATGTGACCCAGGCTATCTACACCCCCTTCTCCAGACTCAACATCTACCAATTCCTTCTCTTTGGTGAATACTGATGCAAAGTATTCATTTAGTACCTCGCCCATTTCCTCTGGCTCCACACATAGATTCCCTTGCCTATCCTTCAGTGGGCCAACCCTTTCCCTGGCTACCCTCTTGCTTTTTATGTAAGTGTAAAAAGCCTTGGGATTTTCCTTAACCCTATTTGCCAATGACTTTTCATGACCCCTTCTAGCCCTCCTGACTCCTTGCTTAAGTTCCTTCCTACTTTCCTTATATGCCACACAGGCTTCGTCTGTTCCCAGCCTTTTAGCCCTGACAAATGCCTCCTTTTTCTTTTTGACGAGGCCTACAATATCATTCGTCATCCAAGGTTCCCGAAAATTGCCGTATTTATCTTTCTTCCTCACAGGAACATGCCTGTCCTGTATTCCTTTCAACTGACACTTGAAAGCCTCCCACATGTCAGATGTTGATTTGCCCTCAAACATCCGCCCCCAATCTATGTTCTTCAGGTCCCGCCTAATATTGTTATAATTAGCCTTCCCCCAATTTAGCACATTCATCCTCGGACCACTCTTATCCTTGTCCACCAGTACTTTAAAACTTACTGAATTGTGGTCACTGTTACCGAAATGCTCCCCTACTGAAACATCTACCACCTGGCCGGGCTCATTCCCCAATACCAGGTCCAGTACCGCCCCTTCCCTAGTTGGACTGTTTACATATTGTTTTAAGAAGCCCTCCTGGATGCTCCTTACAAACTCTGCCCCGTCTAAGCCCCTGGCACTAAGTGAGTCCCAGTCAATATTGGGGAAGTTGAAGTCTCCCATCACCACAACCCTGTTGTTTTTACTCTTTTCCAAAATCTGTCTACCTATCTGCTCCTCTATCTCCCGCTGGCTGTTGGGAGGCCTGTAGTATACCCCCAACATTGTGACTGCACCCTTCTTATTCCTGATCTCTACCCATATAGCCTCACTGCCCTCTGAGGTGTCCTCTCGCTGTATAGCTGTGATACTCTCCTGAACAAGTAGCGCAACTCCGCCTCCCCTTTTACATCCCCCTCTATCCCGCCTGAAACATCTAAATCCTGGAACGTTTAGCTGCCAATCCTGCCCTTCCCTCAACCAGGTCTCTGTAATGGCAACAACATCATAGTTCCAAGTAGTAATCCAAGCTCTAAGTTCATCTGCCTTACCCGTAATGCTCCTTGCATTAAAACATATGCACTTCAGGCCACCAGACCCGCTGTGTTCAGCAACTTCTCCCCGTCTGCTCTGCCTCAGAGCCACACTGTCCATATTCCCTAGTTCTCCCTCAACGCTCTCACCTTCTGACCTATTGCTCCCGTGCCCACCCCCCTGCCATACTAGTTTAAACCCTCCCGTGTGACACTAGCAAATCTCGCGGCCAGGATATTTATGCCTCTCCGGTTTAGATGCAACCCGTCCATCTTATACAGGTCACACCTGCCCCGGAAGAGCTCCCAGTGGTCCAGATAACCGAAACCCTCCCTCCTACACCAGCTGTTTAGCCACGTGTTTGTCTGCTCTATCTTCCTATTTCTAGCCTCACTGGCACGTGGCACAGGGAGTAATCCCGAGATTACAACCCTCGAGGTCCTGTCTTTTAACTTTCTGCCTAGCTCCCTGAACTCCTGCTGCAGGACCTCATGCCTCTTCCTGCCTATGTCGTTAGTACCAATATGTACAACGACCTCTACCTGTTTGCCCTCCCCCTTCAGGATTCCCTCTACCCGTTCGGAGACATCCTGGACCCTGGCACCAGGGAGGCAACATACCATCCTGGAGTCTCTTTCACGTCCACAGAAGCGCCTATCTGTTCCCCTGACTATAGAGTCCCCTATAACTATTACTCTTCTGCGCTTTGACCCTCCCTTCTGAACATCAGAGCCAGCCGTGGTGCCACTGCTCTGGCTGCTGCTGTTTTCCCCTGCTGTGTAGATGACGCGGCCCCGATCCTAGCCCATTGTCGGGGCCTGAATCGGTCGGGATCGGGGCCGTTCGACGGTGTTCACGACGGCGTGGGCACTTCAGCGCGCGAGTGGAGAATCCCGCCCCAGGGCACTTTGTGTTGACCAAAGATATGGTTCTCCAGCAGGGCCGACTCACCCTATCTTAAAGCTGTCCTCATCCCCAGTTTCATTTCATCCTTTGTCTCATCCAATGCCTTAACAAGAAACTTTTTCTCTTTCTTTCAGGTGTTAAAGAACGCAAGCTCCAGCAACTCATCGATACTAATGGCCATTCAGGACCCTCCACCCTTTCCCCGCCCCTCGGAGCCCATTGCTTGCCATGTCTACACTATACCCCCCGACCTTCTCCGCTCTGAGACACAATGGGCTGTGCCCCTCAAAGGACTCAGCTTCATACCCTTACAGCCCCACCTCAATGAATTTTGGGTTCGACCCTAGCTTTGAGAGTCACCCAGACTCGAAACGTTAACTCCCTTTTCTCCCGCACAGATGCTGTCAGACCTGCTGAGATTGCCCAATATTTTATGTTTTTGATTCAGATTCCACCATCCGCAGTAATTTGCTTTTATCGCTGGATACCTCCAATGTTCTCTGTGGAGGTCAACACTTCACAAAAAACATTGCCTTGAAGGTACACAATCTACGTTCATTTAAAGACAAGCTTGCCAGGTGACATTGGCTCTTGGTGTCCTGGAGAGCTCTCACCTGACCGCCACTTATCGTTCCTGACTGTGATCTTCATCCAGCCTGCAGCACATTGACATGTCTGCTTTTCTGTCAATAGCCTACTTTTTATCCTTTATATCTAACCCATCACCATTCTCCCAAAGGCCTTTTTCTTAATTTTATTTTTGCCCCCATTTTAAATTACTTTTTCTGTATTTTTTTTTAAAAAGAGGACCAGTCACTTGTGGAGTACTTAAAACTGAAATACAAATTTTTTTTTTTGCCCCCACATGGCGCTAAAATCTAAAACAAGGCGATCAAAAATTCTCCAATGTAAGATTACAATCTCAAGATGCTTTCAGTCTTAGTACTGCTGGTGGCAAATGTGAGTATCAAGGAGGCACCATTTTGTTTTGGTCACAGGCAGCATTGATTTTCACAATCTTTCCACGTCCATCAGGAAATGGACATATTAAAGTGTTCTTTAGTCCCACAAAATGCCAATTCACATGAAATTGAAAAGCACACACTATTTTTATTGCCACTAATAGCTTTGATCCTGAGAGTACAGGGAACAAATGTGCTACATTTTTATTCAAAGTTGTACGGTTAGAAATTTTCCCAAAGCTCAGGACTCAGCACTCCAGGGCTGCACGGTTGCACAGTGGTTAGCACTTCTGCTTCACAGCTCCAGGGTTCCAGGTTCGATTCCTGCTTGGGTCATTGTCTGTGCGGAGTCCGCACATTCTCCCTGTGTCTACGTGGGTTTCCTCCGGGTGCTCCGGTTTCCTCCCACAAGACCTGAAAGATGTGCCGTTAGGTAATTTGGACATTCTGAATTCTCCCTCCGTGTACCCAAAACAGGCGCTGGAATGTGGCGACTCGGGGATTTTCACAGTAACTTCATTGCAGTGTTAATGTAAGCCTACTTGGGACATTAAAGATTATTATTATTAAATAAACCCCACTGGCAGAAACAACTGCTTTCCCAACAAGGGAAAAAAAAGTGCCAGGTGTCAGACAGAGGACCTTCAGTACTAATAGATGTGACTGTTCAATTTAAATTTTTCGCTGTGAACTTCAATTGGTTACACACTTATCATTGACCATTGATAAAGGCAGCCCTGAGGTTCTCTCTGAAATTCAGATTTTTTCCCCCCAAGTATTCTAAACTATTTCACAAGCAGTCTTAAATGTCACCGTAGACTCAAACATCAGGAAAGCTGAAAGCGTTTGATGGGTGTTCACATGAAAGATTTCTGTCCCCACATCATCATATCCTGAGCTGATGCTCCTAATGACTGAACAGTTTCAATTTCTTGCTCTGTATTTTTTCCAAGACAATCAGTTTCTTTTTATGAAAGTGAATCCATTCTTACTGTTGGTTGGAATGAAAGCAGAGAGCAGACATAAACAGGAAGAGACATAAACAGCAATATTTTAACAAAGAAAATTAAAAAATTGATGTCAAAGATAAAAGCAAATCACTGCGGATTCTGGAATCTGAAACAAAAACAGAAAATACTGTATCTCAGCAGGTCTGACAGCATCTGTGGGGTGAAAAGGGAGCTAATGATTCAAATCTGGATGACTCTTTGTCAAAGACAAACTTGTTTAAAATTAATATTGCGAAACCCACGCAAACACGGGGAGAATGTGCAAACTCCATACGGACAGTGACCCAGAGACCTGCAGAGAAAAATCTGATCTGGGTCTTGCACTTCATCGTAACAAACCAGACTGAAACTTTAACTCCTCTGTTCTCTCTCCACAGATGCTGTCAGACCTGCTGCATTTGTCCAGAATTTTCTGTTTTTGCTTCAGATTCCATGATCTGCAGTAATTTGCTTTTATCATAGAGTTTGGATTCTATTTTGTCCAGCGAAGATCAACATATATTCAAACCATTCATTTTAACTAATTACAAGTCCTTCGTAACTCATTTATGCACAGTGCAGGTTCCCACGCTTGCAATGAGAACAGCATTAGCTACCCATCACATTTCGAGTGGATACACAAAATGGATTTCACACCAAATGCAGTTACATGCAAAGTGATGGGAGGAAGAATTTCAAAGCACCAGCAACAATGTGTTAAAATCCTTATTTGCTCAGCTGCATTGGGAAAAAGCGAATCTGATGCTTGGAACATCAAGCTTCCTCATAAAGCTTGTAAACACAAGGTGCAAATTTATTACTTGCCTGATTCTTATTTCAAGTAGTGAGATACGCCTCCAATTACCAGAAGTGCAGTTATCGTAAGATTCCAAACAGCAGGAAAGCCTCATTTAATATTTACCTAATGTAACACCTTGAAAGCAAATTGGAAAGTGCACCAGTCAAATCTAACACCTCAGAACAAGCTGAAGTGCAAATGGATTTGTCAGTGACTGCCCTAAATGAAAATGTGAATGAAGTAGTGAAGTAGCCCTGTAAAGCAAAAAAGCAATGACAAACAACCCGTGATGTGAAATGCTATTGATTAGGAAAACTGACCTACAATCATGCAGTATTATGGCGCATTTATAATACTGTATTGTTGTTAATAACATTAATGATTCCAGCTGCACAAAAATAATAGTTTTCCTCAACATTCCTGTCAGAGAATCATCTTGCACAACAGGCAGCCATCTGGCCCATTTTATTTGTGCTGACGATATGCAGGTTAACAATTGGTCTCATTCCTTTATTCTTTACCGTAATGCTATAAATTTCTCCTTTTCAGCTACATATCACATTGGCTCTCAAAAGCACAGATTGCTTGCATCACTATTGTAGTCACTGAGTTTCATTACTCACTACATTAAAAAGTTTTTACCAATTATTTTAAATCTGTCCCCTAGCCACTGATGGCAGTACTCAACTGCACACAAAACATTGTTTTCGAGCACAGGCATGTTGAGCGCACAGTCAGCCTGCATGGACCAAAAAAAATGTCATTTCTGTATGCTGCCAGACCCTGACCAACCAGAGGGGAAAACTAACATTTTCTTCCTCATCTTTACCAGGATGTTGCCTGGTCTGGAGGGTGTTAGCTATGCGGAGAGACTAAATAGACACTATTTTCATCAGAAAGACAGGTTGAGGGGTGACCTGATAGAGGTCTACAAGATTATGAGGGGCATGGATAGAGTGGATGGACAGGCACTCTTCCCCAGGGTAGAGGGGTCAGTCACCAGAGGGCACAGGTTTAAGGTCCGTGGGGCAAAGTTTAGAAATGTGCGAGGCAGATTCTTTACGCAGAGGGTGGTGCGTGCCTGGAACGCGTTGCCAGGTGAGGTTGTGGGGGCAGATACGTGAACGTCAGTCAAAAGGCATCTTGCCAAACAGATGGATCGGATGGGTATAGAAGGATACGGCACAAGGAAGTACTAAGGGTTTTGGCCAAGGGTGGTGCCTGTTCTTGTGCTGTATTGTTCTTTACCCAAATTCCTCAAAGACACGGAATCATTCGGAGAGCTGAATTGGTGAGACCCGAACACCTTGCCACAGTGTTTGATCTAACTGAGAATATAGGCAGAGCTTGTCATTGCTATTTGACTGTCAGGTGGATCTCAATCAATCCAATTCTGTCCACATCTAATACACATCTTTAATAATAATAATAATCTTTATTGTCACAAGGAGGCTTACATTAACACTGCAATGAAATTACTGTGAGAAGGCCCGAATCGCCACACTCCAGCCCTGTTTCGGTACATAGAGGGAGAATTCAGAATGTCCAAATTACCTAACAGCACGTCTTTCGGGACTTGTGGGAGGAAACCGGAACACCCGGAGGAAACCCACGCAGACACGGGAAGAACGTGCAGACTCCGCGTAGACAGTGACCCAAGCCGGGAATCGAACCTGGGACTCTGGCGCTGTGAAGCAAGAGTGCGAACCACTGTGCTACCGTGCCGCCCAATGATCTTCACCAAAATTTGGGACCAATTACGCTTTGTTTAAAAACAGACCAAATTTGAGATTCAAGATAAAAGCACAATATTGCAGATGCTGGAAATCAGAAATAAAAACAGAAAATGCTGGATAAACTGAGGGGAAGATGTGTTGTGGTAACATGATGCAAGAGTTGGTGGAAATGGCAGAGGTTGATCCTTTATATGTTGAGGCTGGTGGTGTTGAAAATGAGGACAAAGTTACACCCTGCTGGAGCGACTGCTGCTTCCGGGTGTGGAAGGGGAGGGAAAAGTTAGGGATATGTATAAGTAGCTGGGGGAGCAGGGAGGCGAGCGGGTGGTGATGATCATGGAGAAATTAGAAGCGGAGTTGGGAATGGAGATCAATTGGGGAGTAAGGAGTGAGGCACTGCGAAGAGTAAACGGGACCTATTCTTGTGCAAGGTTGAGCCTGATACAGTTTGAGGTGGTGCACAGGGTGCATATGACTCGGGCGAGAATGAGTGGGTTCTTTCAGGGGTTAGCAGATGCGAGTGAGAGGTGTGGGCAGGGGCCAGCGAATCACACGCACATGTTTTGGAGTTGTGAAAAATTGGGAAGATTCTGGGCGGGAGTGGTCGCGGTCTTAGCCAGGATAGTGGAGGAGGGAGTGAACCCGGACCCTTTGGTGGCGATATTTGGGGTTTCAGAGAAGCCGGAGCTCATGGAGAGGAGGAAGGCCGATGTCGTGGCCTTCGGCTCTCTGATTGCACGGCAGCGAATTTTGCTGGAGTGGCAGTCGGCATCGCTACCTGGGGTAGTGGCATGGTTGGGTGACCTTAGGCGGCATGTGGCGCAGTGGATAGCACTGGGACTGTGACTCTGAAGACCTGGGTTCAAATCCCGGCCCTCGGTCACTGTCCATGTGGAGTTTGCTCATTCTCCCCATGTCTGTATGGGTTTCACCCCCACAACCCAAAGATGTGCAGGTTAGGTGGATTGGCCACGCTAAATTGCCCCTTAATTGGAAAAAAAATAATTGCGTACTCTAAATTTAAAAAAAAGATAAAACAATTTACAATATCTATCTTATGCTAACATTCAGGGTTAATTTGAGGTACATGTGAATTAACCGACTGCATAATAAATGCCAAATGCAACCAAAACAGATTCCAGATTTCTCAACCCAGAACTGACTAATACTGAGTCAAACAATCTCACAAGCTTCATCTCTCTCTCACGGGGGGTTTAAATCTTCACCTTCAAAAGGTCTCACCTTTAAATTCCCTAAAACATCATCCAACTCAAATGGCTTCAAGAACAGCCCAGATCGCAGGGGTTGAATTTCATTTCCTGATATTCTACTCTCCTGGATTCACAAGTGTACATTCGAAGACCAAATTACAGGCACAACTTCAGACCTCGGTTGTGCCAAGTAGGATGCTCCTGTTCCAACGGGGTAAAGCAGAGTAAAGTCGCCATAGTCCCAGATGACCCCTGCTTTCCCTTTGAGGGGGAGAGCTGACTGGTGGTGATTTCACCTGAGGATCACCACACCTCAGGCGAGGGGCAAGGTTGAGAGAGAAAGGCCTTCATGAATAACCTCAGCTGGTACGGGAATTGAACCAGTGCTGTTCGCCTTGCTCTGCATTACGAACCAGTTGTCCAGCCAACTAAGCTAAAGCAGCTCCCTCCTTTGCCCCAACAGCCTGCAGCGTGGAATCTCCGACCGTTGCTGACTTCTTCCTTTAAAGTCTGCTACCCGCAACTCTTTTCCTATTTGGAGTCTGCTTGTCTGCTCCCCTCTTTTTCCTCAACTTAACTGGGATCTGCTTCCGTCTTGTAGCTGGAACTTTCTTTTAGGCCGCTCCCTTTCCCCTGCCTGGGGTACTACTTCTCAATGGTGCTCTGCTCCAGTCACCCAACCTGTTATTTGCATTGTTTTTCCTTTATGCACATGTGCACCAGGCCACCTCAGCCCAAATTATATGGCTTTGTGCATGTGCAGCCTGCTCTGGCGCGCATGCACGGAAACTCTACAGACTTTCAGGACTTATAGTTCCTGACCTCCATTCTCAACATTATTATAGGTTTTATAACAACATCCATACATAAACTGAAAATAATGATCAGGAGCAGGAAATCAGGCTGACCATACTTACGGGCACTGAAACTAGTTGTATCACCACCACTGCCATTTTGACAATAGTTTACATATTTCCACTCAATGAGATAAATGCATGAAATACAGACACCAGCGTGATCAAGATTACAGAATTGTTTCGAGGACAATTAACTTTTGCAACATGAAGGGAGGCACGGTGGTGCAATGGTTAGCACTGATGCCTATAACACTGACAGCCCGGGTTTGATCCTGGCCCTGGGCCAGTGTGTGTGTGGTGTTTGTACATTCTCCCAGTGCCTGCGTGGGTTTCTCCCCTACAACCCGAAGATATGCAGGTTGGGTGGATTGATCACACTAAATTTCCCCTTAATTGGAAAAAAATAACTGGGCAGGCTATTCTGGATTTCCTATTCTGTCATGAGGGATGATTTATTAATGACTTCATAGTTAAGGATCATTGAGGGAAGAGTGATCATAGCATTATAGAATTTCAAATTCAGCTCAGAGACGAGAAACTGGAGTCCCACAATAGCATTCTGGAGCGAAACAAAGGTAATTAAGTAGGCATGAGGACAGATTTGGCCCTAGTCAACTGGGCAGGAAGACGAAAAGATCGGACAGTTGATAAGCATTGGCAGTTGTTTAAGGAACTGTTCAATTGCTCGCAACTAAAATATACTACAGACAGGAAGATAGATTGTAAGAGGGGCAAAAACATCCACGGCAATGCAAGGAAGTTAAAGATACCATAATAAAGACAAAAACTAGGGGCAGCACAGTGGCTAACACTGTTGCCTCACGTCACCGAGGTCCCAGGTTCGATCCCAGATCTGGGTCACTGTCCGTGTGGAGTTTGCACATTAGACCATAAGACATAGGAGCGGAAGTAAGGCCATTCGGCCCATCGAGTCCACTCCACCATTCAATCATGGCTGATTTCAACTCCATTTACCCGCTCTCTGTCCATAGCCCTTAATTATTTGAGAATTCAAGAATTTATCAACTTCTGTCTTAAAGACACTCAACGTCCCGGCCTCCACCACCCTCTGTGGCAATGAATTCCACAGACCCACCACTCTCTGGCTGAAGAAATTTCTCCTCATCTCTGTTCTAAAATAACTCCCTTTTATTCTAAGGCTGTGCCCCCGGGTCCTAGTCTCCCCTGCTAATGGAAACAACTTCCCATCTATCTAAGCCATTCACTATCTTGTAAGTTTCTATTAGATCTCCCCTCAACCTCCTGAACTCCAATGAATATAATCCCAGGATCCTCAGACGTTCATCGTATGTTAGGCCTACCATTCCTGGGATCATCCGTGTGAATCTCCGCTGGACCCGCTCCAGTGCCAGTATGTCCTTCCTGAGGTGTGAGGCCCAAAATTGCTCACCGTATTCTAAATGGGGCCTAGCTAATGCTTTATAAAGCTTCAGAAGTACAGCCCTGCTTTTATATTCCAAGCCTCTTGAGATAAATGACAACATTGCATTTGCTTTCTTAATTACGGACTCAACCTGCAAGTTTACCTTTAGAGAATCCTGGACTAGGACTCCCAAGTCCCTTTGCACTTCAGAATTATGAATTTTGTCACCGTTTAGAAAATAGTCCATGCCTCTATTCTTTTTTCCAAAGTGCAAGACCTCGCACTTGTCCACGTTGAATTTCATCAGCCATTTCTTGGACCACGCTCCTAAACTGTCTAAATCTTTCTGCAGCCTCCCCACCTCCTCCATACTACCTGCCCCTCCACCTATCTTTGTATCATCGACAAACTTAGCCAGAATGCCCCCAGTCCCGTCATCTAGATCGTTAATATATAAAGAGAACAGCTGTGGTCCCAACACTGAACCCTGCGGGACACCACTCATCACCGGTTGCCATTCCGAAAAAGAACCTTTTATCCCAACTCTCTGCCTTCTGCCCGACAGCCAATCGTCAATCCGAGTTAGTACCTTGCCTCAAATACCATGGGCCCTTATTTTACTCAGCAGCCTCCCGTGAGGCACCTTATCAAAGGCCTTTTGGAAGTCAAGATAGATAACATCCATTGGCTCTCCTTGGTCTAACCTATTGGTTATCTCTTCAAAGAACTCTAACAGGTTTGTCAGGCACGACCTCCCCTTACTAAATCCATGCTGACTTGTCCTAATCCGACCCTGCACTTCCAAGAATTTAGAAATCTCATCCTCAACAATGGATTCTAGAATCTTGCCAACAACCGAGGTTAGGCTAATTGGCCTATAATTTTCCATCTTTTTCCTTGTTCCCTTCTTGAACAGGGGGGTTACAACAGCGATTTTCCAATCCTCTGGGACTTTCCCTGACTCCAGTGACTTTTGAAAGATCATAACTAACACCTCCACTATTTCTTCAGCTATCTCCTTTAGAACTCTAGGATGTAGCCCATCTGGGCCCAGAGATTTATCAATTTTTAGACCTCTTAGTTTCTCTCGCACATTCTCCTTTGTGATGGCTACCATATTCAACTCTGCCCCCTGACTCTCCTGAATTGTTGGGATATTACTCGTGTCTTCTACTGTGAAGACTGACGCAAAGTACTTATTTAGTTCCTCAGCTATTTCCTTGTCTCCCATCACTAGATTACCAGCGTCATTTTGGAGCGGCCCAATGTCTACTTTTGCCTCCTGTTTGTTTTTAATATATTTAAAGAAACTTTTACTATCATTCCTAATGTTACTGGCTAGCCTACCTTCATATTTGATCCTCTCTTTCCTTATTTCTCTCTTTGTTATCCTCTGTTTGTTTTTGTAGCCTTCCCAATCTTCTGACTTCCCACTACTCTTTGCCACATTATAGGCTTTCTCTTTTGCTTTGATGCATTCCCTGACTTCCTTTGTCAGCCATGGCTGCCTAATCCCCCCTCTGATAACCTTTTTTTTCTTTGGGATGAACCTCTGTACTGTGTCCTCAATTACTCCCAGAAACTCCTGCCATTGCTCTTCTACTGTCTTTCCCACTAGGCTCTGCTCCCAGTCGATTTTCGTAAGTTCCTCCCTCATGCCCCTGTAGTTACCTTTATTTAACTGTAACACCTTTACATCTGATTCTACCTTCTTTCTTTCAAATTGCAGATTGAATTCTAGCATATTATGATCACTGCCTCCTAACTGTTCCCTTACTTTAAGATCGTTAATCAAGTCTGGCTCATTACATAACACTAAGTCCAGAATGGCCTGTTCCCTCGTGGGCTCCATCACAAGCTGTTCCAAAAAGCCCTCCTGTAAACATTCAATGAATTCCCTTTCCTTGGGTCCACTGGCAGCATTATTTACCCAGTCCACCTGCATATTGAAGTCCCCCATGATCACTGTGACCGTGCCTTTCTGACATGCACTTTCCATTTTGTGGTGCATTTTGTGCCCCTGGTCCTGACCACTGTTAGGAGGCCTGTACATAACTCCCATTATGGTTTTTTTTTGCTTTTGTGGTTCCTCAACTTTACCCACACAGACTCCACATCATCTGACCCTATGTCGTTTAGTGCTATTGATTTAATTTCATTCCTAATTAACAAGGCAACCCCGCCCCCTCTGCCTACCTCTCTGTCTTTTCGATAGGTTGTGAATCCCTGGATGTTTAAATGCCAGTCCTGAACCCCCTGCAACCACGTCTCTGTGATGTCTACCACATCATACCTGCCAGTCACAATCTGGGCCACAAGCTCATCTACCTTGTTCCGTACACTGCGCGCATTTAAATATAGCATCTTTAATTCTCTATTGACCGTCCCTTTTTGTTTTCTTAGTGTGGTGGACCTTGGTTTACTGAGCCTTTCCATACACTGTGTCATATTTTGTGGGATGGGGACTATCGTAACCTCTCCCGGGTTCTGTCTTTTCGTGCTTTTTTGCATTCCTAAGCAGCTACGCTTCCCACTGATTACTTCACCTCTTGGTTCCCTGACTTTCCCTTCCCCCCCAATTCTCCCAGTGTTTGTGTGAGTTTCGCCCCCACAACACAAAGATGTGCAGGTAGGTGGATTGGCCACGCTAAATTGCCCCTTAATTGGAAAAAATTAATTGGGTACTCTAAATTTATTTTTAAAAAAGACAAAAACTAAGGCATACCTTATTGCAAAGGCGAGTGGAGGGCTGGAAGTTTGGGAAACTTTTAAAGATCAACAAAGGTTTACTAAATAAGTAATAAAAGGAGCAACCATAAATTATGAAAGAAATCTAACACAAAATACGAAAAGGATAGCAAAAGTTACTCTAAGTATATAAAAGGAAGGGAGTAGTTAAAGTGAATGTTGATCCCTTGGAGGATGTGACCGGGGAGTCAATAGTGGGGAACTCAAATGACGGAGGTGCTAAATCAATACTTTCCCTCAGCTTTTACAGTGGAGGACACTAGCACCATCCCAATAATAACAGGCAATGCAGAGATAATAGAAAGTGAGGAACTGGACTTCCGGTTGCGGCAGGGATGAGCTAGCCGCACGTTTCGGCGGCTCCAGCTCCGACGGAACTTCGGGCTCTTTTAAGAGCCACAACGGGGACTTGGACGGCCGTAGAACCCGGTGCGAGGGAAGGGAGTCCCCCCCGAAAGACGGAGGGAAAAACCAGCGCCGGCGGCTGCAGCCTGAAGAATTTGCAGCCAGAAGATCAGAGAGAGAGAGAGAGGGAGTGAAACAAAATGGCGGCGGAGAAACCACAGGTGACATGGGGGCCTGAGCAGGACGAGGTGGTGAGACGGTGCGTGGACCTGCTGAAGAAGGAGGTAATGACCCCGTTGTTACAGGCAATTGAGGGGCTTAAGGAGACTTTAAAGACCCAGGAGACGGAACTTCGCGTGGTGGAGCAGAAGGTGTCAGGTATTGAGGACGAGGTCCTGGGCCTGGCGGTCAAGACTCAGACGCACGAGGCACTTCATAAAAAGTGTGCTGACAGGATTGAGGCCCTTGAAAATGGAGCGCGAAGGAAGAACCTTAGGGTACTAGGTCTCCCGGAGGGTGTGGAAGGAGTGGACTGTGGAGCGTACGCAAGTAAGATGCTGAGCTCACTGATGGGTGCTGAGGCCCCTGCGGGCCCCATGGAGGTGGAGTGGGCAAATCGGATCCCGGCGAGAAGATCAAAAGCCGGAGAACCACCGAGGGCGATAATCGTGCGATTATACCGCCTTAAGGACAGAGAAGAGGTCCTGAGATGGGCCAAAAAGGTGCGGAGCAGCAGATGGGAGAATGCGGTGGTAAGGATCTACCAGGATTGGAGTGCGGAGGTGGCGAGAAGGAGGGCGAGCTTCAACCGAGCCAAAGAGGTTTTGCACAAAAGGAAGGTGAAGTTTGGGATGCTGCAGCCGGCAAGACTATGGGTCACGCATCAGGAGAGACATTATTATTTCGAGACGGCGGAGGAAGCATGGTCCTTCATCAAAGAAGAGAAATTGGACCGGAACTGAGGGACTGATGCTGCAGGGAACTGTTATTGTTGTCATTATTGTTTTTGTTAATGGGATGGTGAAAGTTAAGCAAGAAGTAAACAGGGAAGGGGGGGGACACTGGGGAAATGTGGGCGCCGGTGAGGGGGGGGAGAGGCGGGACATAGGCAGAGAATGGGGAAGGAGAGGGGGAGGGGAAAGGGAGAGGGAGCTGCGCCATAAGAGGCGGGACAGGTAAAGGGATGTTCCCGCGCCAGAAAGAATAAGGCGGGAAAACAGGCGCAAGGCGGATGGGAGTTCCCTCACACCGGGGGGGCCGAGGAGCGAGCAGGAGTAGCCGGGGTCAGTTGAAGTCAGCTGACTTACGGAAGTGATGTGGGGGGAGCAATCAAGCTAGATAGGGATCTAGCGGGGCGGGGAAGGGGACAACTGGGTTGCTGCTGCGGAAATCCAAAAGGAAATGGCTAAAGAGAAGGTGGTCGGGGGAGGAATGCGACGCTGGGGGAGCGAGCGGGAGCGCGGAGGCGGGATATGGGACTGGCCTAGAGAAGGTAATGGTTAGTCGACACGGGAGGGGGGCAGGTAGCCCCCCAGTGAGGCTGATCACGTGGAACGTGAGAGGCCTGAATGGGCCGATGAAAAGGGCCCGAGCGCTCGCGCATTTGAAAGGACTAAGGGCAGATGTGGTTATGCTCCAAGAGACGCACCTAAAGGTGGCGGACCAAGTTAGGCTAAGGAAAGGATGAGTGGGACAGGTGTTCCACTCAGGACTGGACGCAAAGAACAGAGGGGTGGCCATTTTGGTGGGGAAACGGGTAGCATTTGAAGCAAAGAACATCGTAGCAGATAGTGGAGGTAGATATGTAATGGTGAGTGGTAGGCTGGAGGGAATGGAGGTCGTGTTGGTTAATGTGTTTGCCCCAAATTGGGACGATGCGGGGTTCATGAGACGGATGCTGGGGCGTATTCCGGACCTGGAGGCAGGAAATTTGATTTTAGGAGGGGACTTCAATACGGTGCTGGACCCGGGGCTAGATAGATCCAGCTCAAGGACTGGAAGAAGGCCGGCAGCGGCCAAGGTACTTAAGGGGTTTATGGACCAAATGGGGGAAGTGGATCCATGGCGATTTCTTAGACCCAGGGCTAGGGAGTATTCCTTCTTCTCCCACGTCCATAAAGTGTACTCCCGGATAGATTTTTTTGTTCTAGGAAGGTCGTTGATCTCTAGGGTGGAAGAAGCTGAATACTCAGCCATAGCGGTTTCGGATCATGCCCCACATTGGGTGGACCTGGAAGTAGGAGAGGACAGGGAGCAGAGAACACTCTGGCGATTAGATGTGGGACTGATGGCGGATGAGGGAGTGTGTGCAAGAGTGAGGGGGTGTATCGAGAGATACCTGGAGGTCAATGACGACGGCGAGGTCCCTGTGGGAGTGGTCTGGGAAGCATTAAAAGCGGTGGTCAGAGGAGAGCTGATTTCTATTGGGGCCCACAAAAGGAAAACAGAGGCCAAGGAAAGGGATAGATTACTGGGGGAGATTTTAAGGGTGGACAGGGAATTTGCAGAGACCCCTGAGGAGGAGCTGTACAGGGAGAGGAGACGACTCCAGACCGAGTTTGACCTTCTGACCACCAGAAAGGCGGAGGTACTGTGGAGGAAGGCACAGGGGAGGAGGTATGAATATGGGGAAAAGGCTAATCGCCTGTTGGCGCACCAACTGCGAAAGAGGGCAGCAGCGAGGGAGATAGGAGGAATTAGGGATGAAAGGGGAGACACCGTGCAAAGGGCAGGAAAGATAAATGAGGTGTTTCAGACCTTTTATGAAGAACTGTATAGGTCTCAGCCCCCAGAGGGAGAGGAGGGGATGCGGCAGTTCCTGGATCAGTTGAGGTTCCCGAAAGTGGAGGAGCAGGAGGTGGCAGGCCTGGGGGCGCCGATTGAGGTGGACGAGGTTATTAAGGGACTGGGAAGCATGCAAGCAGGGAAGGCCCCGGGGCCAGACGGGTTCCCGGTGGAATTCTACAGAAAATATGTGGACTTGTTGGCCCCGTTGTTGGCGAGGACGTTCAATGAGGCCAGGGAAGGGGGGACACTACCCCCGACAATGTCGGAGGCGACGATATCGCTAATTTTGAAGAGGGACAAAGATCCGATGCAGTGTGGGTCCTATAGACCTATTTCACGATTGAACGTGGACGCCAAACTGCTAGCAAAGGTGCTGGCATCGAGGATAGAGGACTGTGTCCCAGGGGTGGTGCACGAAGACCAGACAGGGTTCGTAAAAGGGAGACAATTGAATGTTAACGTGCGACGGCTATTAGGGGTGATAATGATGCCCTCAGTGGAGGGGGAGGCAGAGATAGTGGCGGCAATAGACGCAGAGAAGGCATTTGATAGGGTGGAGTGGGAGTATTTATGGGAAGTGTTAAGGAGGTTTGGGTTTGGGAACGGATTTATTCGCTGGGTTAGACTACTTTATGGGGCACCAACGGCAAGCGTAGTTACAGGTCGACATAGATCGGTGTATTTCCGATTATATAGGGGAACAAGACAGGGATGCCCGCTGTCTCCATTGTTGTTTGCGCTGGCAATTGAACCTCTGGCCATGGCGCTGAGAGACTCCAGGAAATGGAGAGGGGTGACTAGAGGGGGAGAAGAACACCGAGTCTCGTTATACGCGGATGACCTATTGCTATACGTGTCGGACCCAGCGGGGGGGATGATAGAGGTTATGCGAATCTTGAGGAGGTTCGGGGAATTTTCGGGGTATAGGTTAAACATGGGGAAGAGTGAATTATATGTGATACATCCAGGGGACCAGAGTAGAGAGATAGAAGGCTTACCGCTAAGGAAAGTGGAAAGAAACTTCCGATACTTGGGGATTCAGATCGCTAGGAGCTGGGGAACCTTGCACAGACTTAATCTGACACGGCTGGTAGAACAAATGGAGGAGGACTTTAGGAGGTGGGACATGCAGCCTTTATCGCTGGCGGGCAGGGTGCAGGCAATTAAGATGATGGTCCTCCCGAGGTTCTTATTTGTATTTCAATGTCTCCCGATTTTAATCACCAGGACCTTTTTTAATAAAATAGATAGGAGCATTACGAGCTTTGTGTGGGCAGGGAAAGTTCCGAGAGTAAGGAGGGGGTTCCTGCAGCGCAGTAGGGACAGAAGAGGACTGGCACTACCGAACTTGGGAGGTTATTATTGGGCCGCCAATGTGGCAATGATACGTAGATGGATGATGGAGGGTGAGGAAGCGGCGTGGAAAAGGCTGGAGAGAAGGTCCTGTAAAGGGACGAGTCTAGAGGCGCTGGTGACGGCGCCGCTACCGTTCTCACCGAAAAAGTACACCACGAACCCGGTGGTGGCGGCAACACTGAACATATCGGGACAGTGGAGGCGACAGAGAGGGGTGCGGGGAGCCCTGGTGGGGTCCCCTATCAGGAACAACCATAGGTTCGCCCCAGGAAGAATGGATGGAGGATTTCAGAGCTGGTACCAGTTGTGAATTAGGAAGGTGGGAGATTTATTCATAGATGGGACTTTTGCGAGCTTGGGAGCACTGGAGGAAAAGTATAAGTTACCCCAGGGGAATTTCTTGAGATATATGCAGGTGAGGGCGTTTACTAGACAACAGGTGAGGGAATTTCCGCGGCTCCCGACACAGGGGATACAGGACAGGGTGCTTTCAGGGGTGTGGGTCGGAGAGGGCAAGGTGTCAGAGATTTATAGAGAGATGAGGGAAGAGGGGGAGGAGTCGGTGGGCGAACTAAAAAGAAAGTGGGAAGAAGAATTAGGGGAGGAGATAGAGGAGGGTATGTGGGCTGATGCCCTAAGCAGGGTAAATTCCTCTTCCTCATGCGCCAGGCTTAGCCTGATTCAATTTAAGGTGCTACATAGAGCACACATAACGGGGGCAAGATTGAGCAGGTTCTTTGGAGTGGAGGACAAATGTGGGAGGTGTGGCGGGAGCCCGCAAACCACGCACATATGTTTTGGGCGTGCCCGGCACTGGAAGGGTATTGGAAGGGAGTGACGGGAGTGATTTCGCAGGTGGTGAAGGCCCGGGTCAAACCAGGCTGGGGGTTAGCTCTATTTGGAGCTGCGGAAGAGCCGGGAGTGCAGGAGGCGAAAGAGGCCTTTGCGTCCCTCGTAGCCCGGCGCAGGATCCTACTCATGTGGAAGGAGGCAAAACCCCCCGGACTGGAGGCCTGGGTAAACGATATGGCGGGGTTTATTAAACTGGAGCAGATAAAGTTTGCCCTGAGAGGATCGGCTCAAGGGTTCACCAGGCGGTGGCAGCCATTTCTCGACTACCTAGGGGAACGTTAGAGGGAAGACAGATGACCAGCAGCAGCAACCCGGGGGGGGGGGGGGGGGGGGGGGAGAGGCAGTTGAGTATAGGGCAATAGAGTACGAGGTTTTGTTACTTGTATATTATTACTACTATTGTTAAAAAGTTTAAAAATTTCTGTTTTGTTACTGTTATCGTTTCGCTTGTTTTGTAAGCGGGAAAAATGTTGCTCAGGGAAAAAAATTTCAATAAAATATATTTTTTTAAAAAGAGAGGAACTGAGAACAATCATCATCAATGGAGAAAAAGTACTAAACAAACTATGGACATTGAAGGCAGCAAAGTCCCCAGGGCTTGATGGCCTACATTCTACAGTCGTAAAGGAAGTGGCACCAAAGATAGTGGAGCCATTGGTTATAATATTCCAAATTCCCCTGAATGTGGCAACGGTTCCAGTGGATTGGAAAGATGCTGATGTAACACCCGTATTCAAAAAGGGAGGGATGCAAATAGTAGGAAACCATAGACAAGTTTGTTTAACATCCGTGACCGGGAAATTGTTAGAAACCATTTTAAAGGAATTATTAACAGGACATTTAGAAAGTCGAAAATCAATCGATTAGAGGGTAGCACCCTGGCGCAGTGGTTAGCACTCAGCCTCACGGCACCGAGGTCCCAGGTTCGATCCCGGCTCTGGGTCACTGTCGTGTGGAGTTTGCACATTCTCCCAGTGTTTGCGTGGGTTTCGCCCCCACAACCCAAAGATGTACAGATAGGTGGATTGGCCACGTTAAATTGCCCCTTAATTGGAAAAAATGAATTGGGTAAAAAAATTTTTTTAAGCAATCCATTAGAGTCAGCATGGTATTACAAAGGGCAAATAGTGTTCTGACTAATTTTCTAGAGTTCTTCGAAGATATAGCAAGCCAAATGGATAATGGAGATCCTGCAGATGTAGTATAACTATACTTTCAGAAGTTATTCAATAAAGGTGCCGCACAAAAGGTTAATACACAAGGCAAGATCACTTGGGACTAGGGATAATTTATAAGCTTGGTAGAAGATAACCAACAAGGCAGAGAGTCGGGTTAAATGGGTCATTTTCTAGTTTGCAAAATGTAACGAGTGGGGTGCCATAGAATTGTCTTCGGGCCCAACTTATTGACAATATATATTAATGACTTGGATGAAAAGTAAAAGGTACGAAAGCCAAATTTGCAAATGACACCAAAATAGGTGGGATAGTAAGTTGCACTGAGGAAATAAGAAATTTACAAATGGATATGGATTGATGAGGGGAGTGGGTCAAAATTTGGCAGATGGACTTTAATGTGGATGAGCGTGAGGTTATCCATTTTGGTCGGAAAAATGGAAAGGCAACTTATTATCTTAATGGAGAGAAACTTCAGAGTGCTTCGATGCAGAGGGATCTGGGTGTCCTCGTGCATGATTCGCAGAAAACTAGCACGCAGGTACAACAGATAAGAAGGATGGAATTTTGACCGTTAAAGCTAAATGAAATGAATATCAATGTAGGGAAGTGTTGCAGTAATTGTACAGGGCATTAGTGAGATCGTACCTGGAGTACTGTGTACAGTTTTGGTCCCTATATCTGCGGGGCATTGGAGGCAGTTCAGAGGAGGTTCACTAGATTGATTCCAGAGATGAGGGGTTTGTCTTATGAAGAGATTGAGCAGTTTAGGTCTATACTCTCGAGTTTTAAGGATGAGAGGAGATCTAATTCAGGTATATAAGATGATAAACGGTATCAACAAGTTGATGAAGTGGATGCTTCCTGTTGTGGGGCAATCTAGAATGAGGGGGGTCATAGTTTTAGGATAAGGGGGAGCAGATATAAAACAGAGAGGAGGAGAAATTACTTCCCTCAAAAGGGTGGTGATCTTGTGGAATTCATTATCCCAGAGTGCAGTGAATGCTGGGACATTGAGTAAATTTGAGGATATAGACAGATTTTTAATTAGTAATGTATTGAAGGGTTATGGAGAACAGGTGGGAAAGTAGAGTTGAGATTAGCGAGAGGAGATTAGCCATGATCGTATTGAATGACGGAGCAAGCTCGAGGGGCTGAATTGCCTAATCCTAGTTCTGTTCTGAAGTCTCAGACAAGGGTTTGTACATAGGGCTAGAAGGAATGGTATCCACCATTTGCAGATGACACGAAAATCAAAGACATTGCAAATAATCCCAAACACCAAAGAAAACTGTCTGGAGTGAGGAACAACAGTATGGTTTGCCAATGCAGGTTCAAATTCCCAAGACAGCAGAAACAGCATCTCAAAAAAGATAACCCATGCAAAAACTAATAAAATCACGGATTTTATGGCAAGTGGTATGTAAATTAAATGTGAGGATATAATTTTGCCTTAGTAAGACCACAGTTAGAGTACTGTGCACAGACTTGGGTTGAAACAGAGGGCTCCTTAAAATCTACATCCTTGAAGAAGCTTTTGGTGGTCTACCCTCATATTGCCGGCAGTTAAGTGTCAAATTTTGCTTTATAGCACTTCAGTGATGAGCCTCGGAATGTCGTATTGCAGCAAAGGTGTTATATAAATACAAGTTACTGATGAAATTAATGAATGCTCAGAAAGAGAGGCATAATAAATATAATTTTTTTGATTGGCAAATGGTAATATTGGTTTTACACATTGTAACATTAAAGGCCTTAGGTGTGCGTGTTTGCACGTTCTCCCCGTGTGTGCGTGGGCTTCCTCCGGGTGCTCCGGTTTACTCCCACAGCCCAAAGATGTGCAGGTTAGGTGGATTAGCCATGATAAATTACCCTTTGTGTCCATAAGTAGTGTTACTGGGTTACGGGGATAGGGCGAGGTGTGGGCATAAGTAGGGTGCTCTTTCCAAGTGCAGATTCGATGGGCCGAATGGCCTCTGTCTGCACTGTAAATGCTATGATTCTATGAAATACAAAATAATACTGAATTTGTACAATACTGTGGTTTTGGCCACAGGTGAAATACTGGATTCTGGACAACCCATTAGTACCATGGAACGGGTACACTGAAGATTCACTAGAATGATGTGAGGAACTGGAAGTTGGGTTACAAAGACAGGTCCAAACAACGACAGGATTTTCCCCAACTGAAAGAGAAAACTACAAGGACATTTAATTGGAGTTTTCAAACTTACGATGGACTTCAAGCAGCAGAGTTAACAATCGTTTTCATTGCTTGGGGGCAGCACAATAGCACAGTGGTTAGCACTGTGGCTTCGATTCCCGGCTTGGGTCACGGTCTGTGCGGAGTCTGCATGTTCTCCCCGTGTCTGCGTGGGTTTCCTCCAGGTGCTCCGGTTTCCTCCCACAGTCCAAAGATGTGCAGGTTAGGTAGATTGGCCATGCTAAATTGCTCCTTAGTGTCCAAAAAGGTTGAGTGGGGTTACTGGGATAGGGTGGAGATGTGGGATAGGGTGGAGATGTGGGATAGGGTGGAGATGTGGGCCAGTGCGACTCGATGGGTCGAATGGCCTCCTTCTGCACTGTATATTCTATGATTCTACGCTTAATGAATCAGTAACAGGCATTAGTCACTAGAAGGATGATGGGGAAAGATAGAAGATTTCCCTCTCACCCCATCGCCATCAAATGACATGATTAGAATGTGGAACCTGGAAATGGGACAAGTATTTGAGGAGTAAAATATAGGATACAGAGAAAACACAAAAAATTAGAATAAATACTTTGATGTGAAGAGCACCAAGCTGATCACCTCTCACAGTGCAAGAAATTCTATGATTCTAAGAAAGAAATGAAATGTATAGACTCAAAAAAACTTACATTTCTGTATCATAAGAACACAAACAAATAAACTCGAACAGCCCGTTTCAGCCTGCTCTGCAGTGAGGCATCTAATAACACCTTGTAAGGCAATGAGTAAGAGGAGGAAGCCTGGGGTGACACAGTGGTTAGCACTGCTGCCTCACAGCTCCAGGGACCCGGGTTCAATTCCGGCCTTGGGTGACCATGTGGAGTTTGCCCCCCACCCACCGTGTCTATGTGGGCTTCCTCCGGGTGCTTTAGTTTCCTCTTATAGTCCAAAGATGTGCAGGTTAGGTGGATTGGCCATGCTAAATTGCCCCCTTAGTGTCAAAAGGGTTTGGTGGGGTCACAGGGAGAGGGTGGGATTGTGGGCTTAAGTAGGGTGCTGTTTCCAAGGGCCGCTGCAGACTCAATGCGCCAAATGGCCTCGTTCTGCACTGTAAATTCTATGATTCTATGAATACAGCTATGTATCAGTTACCATTAGTCAGCAAAGTCCACTGTTATGTTCGATACTCAGACGAAACCAGGTTACATACACTGTTATAGGGGCAGGAGATCTATCACAGATTATCTGTCTACTTAACTGGGAATGTTTGTGCTGCGAGAAGTCTCAGTTGTTGAAATAATGATAGCATCTCATCAGAAACTGAATGGCAGCATTGTCCCAACGCCAGAGATAAATTGATCACGCTGAAACTGCCTTGGGCTGTTTTATTCAATCTACACGACGGTAGGCCCACAGAAGCTCAAGACACGAGTCATTTATATTCAAACTTTTGCATTAAACACAGCAGCAAGTGGAGGTGAAATAACAGCACCCCAAGCAGACCAAAAAACAACCCAGTATTTTATTAAACACCCAACATGTTTGTCACATGCCGCCCAGTTTGTTTAAACTATTCAATTGTGGCACAGCATTAACCAGCATGCATCAATGCATGGAAATTCTGATGACATTACTTCCTCGTTTATTTGATTTAAGTTTGATCAGTCTTTGAATTGAATTTGCTCGTACTTTTCTTATCAATTTATTTATTCGAGGGCAGCATGGTGGCGCAGTGGTTAGTACTGCAATCTCACGGCGCCGAGGTCCCAGGATCAATCCCGGCTCTGGGTCACTGTCCGTGTGGAGTTTGCACATTCTCCCCGTGATTGCGTGTGTTTTCTCCCCCACAACACAAAGATGTGCAGGTAGGTGGATTGGCCACGCTAAATTGCCTCTTAATTGGAAAAAATGAATTGGGTACTCTAAATTTATTTTTAAAAAGAGAAATGTTTTATTTATTTATTCAGTCCCAATTCATTAATACAATCAGGGCTGCCAGACTCAAACATGCAAAATAAAAAAAAATCCTACCTAATCATGAAATGCTGAACCGCAAAACATTCCTTCCAAAAATACTGATGTTCGTCCCAAAGTTTTCCATATTTCTGCCCCTCAGCAAATCGAGCATTAACTTAAAGTATTACGATCCCAGGCCAGACTCCAACAGTGGCTAGGAAACAGGACTGAAATCTATTTTATTTAATTTGCGTGACTGCGGACGGAAAGAGTACTTCGCTCTAGGAGGGATTGCACCAAAAAATAGGGATTTGGTATTTTAAAACAAAACTTTATCAACACAAATTAAACTCTAACATCATACCCGAAAATAGCTTACAAATTACCCCTTATACAATACTACTCAGTACAGTAAATACAATACCATTAATTACTATCTCTATTTCCAATTATACAACAAGAAAGACACCATACAGCTCTCAGTCCATCCTACATCCCAACGGCATAAAGTAATACTTTGGCTCCTGTCAGAACCCCTGCAAACTGACTGGTGCCTTCAAAAAGTTTCAACTGGTTTGTTTCAGCTGCCCCATGTCCTTAGACAAGTCTGCACAGCTTTAAATACTATCAATCTTTTATTTAAACTATCCTGTAAGAGTAACAGACCTTACTTGTGGTGTAAAGGGTAGCCAGATCAGAACTCAATTCAAAAATGTTTTCTCAAAAGGTCTGATTATCTTAGATCCACCCAACAATGATCTCATCTCCCCAGACTGAAAACACATCACACATCAACTCCCCAGGCTGCGGGCAGCACGGTGGTGCAGTGGTTAGCAGTGCTTCCTCACGGCGCCGCGGTCACAGGATCGATCCCGGCTCTGGGTCACTGCCCGTGTGGAGTTTGCACATTTCCACGTGTTTGCGTGGGTTTCACCCCCACAACCCAAAGATGTGCAGGGTAGGTGGATTGGCCACACTAAATTGCCCTTTAATTGGAAAAAATTAATTGGGCACTCTAAATTTATTTTAAAAAACAAAAAACTCCCAGGCTGAAAACACATTAATTCCTCAGGGACTCCCTCTAGTCAAACAGCAGGGCATTAGCCCTAGGGAGGCCCGGTTGGCACAGTGGTTAGCACTGTTGCCTCAGCGCTGAGGACCCGGGTCCGATCCCGACCCCGGGTCACTGTCCGTGTGGAGTCTGCACATTCTCCCCGTGTTGGTATGGGTCTCACCCCCACACCCCAAAAAATGTGCAGGGTATGTGAATTGACCACGTTAAATTGCCCCTTAGTTGGAAAAAAAAAATTGGGTACTCTTTAAACTTACTTTTAAAAAAAACAGTGCATTGCCCAGGCTTTTGCGACGGTCAATTTCACCTCTGGCTGCTAAAAGCTTTCTGGGTCTTGCAAAACATGATACTTCTAAAAACATGCCCACTGCAGTTAAACACATTCTAACACAGGCATTTAATCCTTCAATTACGAAATGTGCAAGATCTCTAAAATCTTGTACTCGTCACAAAAGTTACATAATTCTCAATAATTAACATTTTGTGCTAAAAAACCTTGTCATTTTTAAATTTAAATTTAGAGTACCCAATTCATTTCATTTTCCAATTAAGGGGCAATTTAGCGCGGCCAATCCACCTACCCTGCACGTCTTTGGGTTGTGGGGATGAGACCCACGCAAACACGGGGAGAATGTGCAAACTCCACACGGAGAGTGACCCAGAATCGAACCTGGGACCTCGGTGCCATGAGGCAGCAATGCTAACCATTGTGCCACCGTGCTGCCCTGAAAAAAAACATACTTGACCAACAAATATGTTCTACCTTGGGACAGGAACATTTGTGCTGCACATGTAGGAATGGCCATCTGTAGCAAACGAGAATCTAACCATCTCTCTTGCCATTCAACAGCATTTCCATTGCAGAATCCCTCCACAAAAATAATTCTGAAAGTTACCATTGACCAAAAACATACTGGACCAGCCATGCAAATACTGTGGCTGCAAGAACAGGTTAGAGGTTTGGGATTCTGTGGCAAATAACTTACTCTTGACCCTTCAGAGTTTGTCTATCTACAAGCCGTAAGTCATAGGTTCAGGGAATATTCTCCACTTGCCTGGCTAAGTGCAGCTCTAACAGCACTTACTTACTTCGTAAGTTCAACACCATCCAGGGCAACCACCTAGAACACTCCCAGTTCCCCAACAAATGCCTGTTTCCCATGTCCTTTTGGAATTGCTCCCTCTGCTGACATGAGTTGAAACAAGTACTATTGCTTATAGAGGAGCCAAATACCACCACTATTGCAACTTCCATCAATTCTTACATTAAATGATAGCAATCACACAAAGAAACCAAACCTTTATAAAAGCAGCTATTGTGTATCACAATAGAAGACACACTTACCAAAGTAAAATCCCAAGGCCCCGGGGTCAGAAAGGTGAAGGAACTTCCTCGTCGGAGAGGAGGCCTGAAAAACAAAGTTCATGGGAATATTCGTCATTAGACTTGACATGATCCAGTTAGAAGATCCCAATATTTTATAAATGGTGTAATTGGAGCTGGAAAAATCTACACAATATTCAACAGTGTTCAAACCTAGATATTGCAGAATGTATTTTACCCAATTCATTTTTTCCAATTAAGGGGCAATTTAGCATGGCCAATCCACCTAGCCTGCACAACTTTGGGTTGTGGGGGTGAAACCCACGCAAACACGGGGAGAATGTGCAAACTCCACACGGACAGTGACCCAGAGCCGGGATCAAACCTGGGACCTTGGCGCCGTGAGGCAGCAGGGCTAACCCACTGCGCTACCGTGCTGCTCGAGATTTAGCCAATATGACATTAGCTGTTGAAGGAATTACCAGGTTAACAGAGATCTTTCGAAATACTATCTGCAAAGATAAAAGCAACTTTACATGCAAGATGGGGCGGCATGTGGCACAGTGGATAGCACTGGGACTGCGGCGCTGAGGACCCGGGTTCAAATCCCGGCCCTGGGTCACTGTCCGTGTGGAGTTTGCACATTCTCCCCATGTCTGCGAGGGATTCACCCCCACAACCAAAAGATGTGCTGGTTAGATGGATTGGCCACGCTAAATTGCCCCTTAATTGGGAAAAAAAAATAATTGGGTACTCTAAATTTTTTTTTTTTTTTAAAACTTTACATACAAGGCTAATAACAACTGCAATTTGAGTAAGAGTATTTCTGGGTTTAAAATTGGCACTTTGTAATGTTTCATTCACGTGTTCACACAGCATCATTGTAATGCTTCATTCACGTGTTCACACAGCAACCTGTCTCACATCAATTATTACTTTCTTGTCAGTCCAATGGGGAATTAAAAGCCCTTTTAAAAGTTGGACTTTAAATCATTTAAATCATTCAGATTTCACATTGCCAACCCTAACCTTCAAACAACACAACTGTTCTGGTCCCAATATCCCATTACAACTTTGTTTTTTGCTAATGAAGGAGCCCAGACAATTGGGATTCTCTTTAGAAAACATAGAAAAAAGCAGGAGGCCGCCATTTGGTCCCATGAGCCTTCTCCGCCATTCATTATGCTCATTGCTGATCATGCAACTCAGTAACCTGTTCCCACTTTCCCCCATATCCTTTGATCCTATAGATACAGCAAAAATAAGAATAGATGCAAGCCTATTTTTATTTTAAAGATAAACAAATTTGTATTTAACAATAATTGAATATCCCTTCGTCATTTCAACTTCACTTGAACAAGAATTCAATTTTGGAAGCTGGTATCTCAGACGAGTGCAGTCAGAGCCAAGCTTCTGGCACTACAAATGGCTTGACTGTACGGGGGTGGGGGGCACCCTAAAGGGGGACGGTGAAAAGTCAGAGGTCATGGTACATGTCGGTACAGGTACAATGTAGGATGATGTCTTGCATCAGGATGTGGGGGATCTAGGCAGTAAATTAAAAAGCTGGACCTTTCCTGGTGCCACGTGCTAGTGAGTATAGAAATACGAAAATAGGGCAGCTCAATGCGTGGCTCAAGAGTTGGTGCAGGAGGGAAGGTTTTAGATTATTGGATGACTGGAACCGTTTCTGGGGAAAGTGGGGCATGTACAAAAGGGACAGTCTGTGCCTGAACCACACTGGGACCAACATCCTTGCAGGTAGGTTTGCTAGTACTGTTGGGAAGAGTTTAAACTAGTTTGACAGGGCTATGTTGAATATCAAGAGATTAAGATAAAGCTGGATGATCTTTACTTTAATGCGAGGAATGAAAATGAAATGAAAATCGCTTATTGTCACAAGTAGGCTTCAAATGAAGTTACTGTGAAAAGCCCCTAGTCGCCACATTCCAGCACCTGTTCGGGGAGGCTGGAACGGGAATCGAACCGTGCTGCTGGCCTACTTTCAAAGCCAGCGATTTAGCCCAGTGTGCTAAACCAGTAATGGGTAAGACTGATGAGTTAAGGGAGTGTACTGACAAATGGAATTGTGACATTTTTGCTATCACAGAGACATGGTTACAGGAAGGGCACGACTGGCAACTTACCATTCTAGGGTATCGGATCTTTAGGAAAGACAGAGGGTGTAAAAACGGAGGTGGTGTTGTACTATTAATTAAGGAATCAATTACTGCAATGAGGAGAGATGATATCTTGGGTCTTCAAATGAGGCTTTATATGCAGAACTTTGAAATAAAGGGAGTGTATGATATGCCCCCAAAGAATCAGTGGGGAATAGAGGAACAGATATGTAGACAATTCGCTGAGACAATCAGAGGGCGGCACGTGGCACAGTGGTTAGCACTGCAACTGCAGCGCCGAGGTCCCAGGTTCGATCCCGGGTCACTGTCCACGTGGAGTTTGCATTCTTCCCATGACTGCGTGGGTTTCACCCCCACAACCCAAAGTTGCGCAGGTTTGGTGGATTGGCCAAGCTGAATTGCCCCCTAATTGGAAAATAATAATTGGGTACTCTAAATTTATATTAAAATAAGGAGACCCAACAAGAGATGGAGCAGGGCTGGATCTGATTCTGGGGAACAAAGCCGGACAAATGTTCAAATGGCAGTGGGGGAGCATTTTAGTGATAGCGATCACAACACGGTACAGTTCAAGTTCGCTATGGACAAGGAAAAAGATGACCTGCAAAAGACTGTTTTGGATTGGAAGACAGATTTTACTAAAATAAGGCAGTATTTGGCCAAAGTTGACTGTGAACAGCTTCTTGCGGAAAAATCAACAGCAGAGCAGTGGAGAGCATTCAAAAAGGAAAATGGAGAGAGTCCATAGTCAACATGTTCTCTATAGGGGGAAATTTTGGAGCAAGTTCAGAGGAACTGGATGTCGAAGACAATCCAGGACTGGATAAGGAGGAAGAGATAGGCTTTTAGTAAGTCCAACGGGAGAAATTCAACTGCGGCCCTAGAGGAATATAGGAAGTGCTAGAGGGAACTTAAGAAAGCATTTAGAAGAACAAAAAGGGGGCATAAAAAGGACTTGTGAATAAGATAAGGGAGAATCCAAAGACATTCTATTAATACATTAAGGGGAAATAGGTTAACCAGGGAAAGAATTGGGCCCATTAGAGACCAAGTGGATTGTGAAGCCGCAGGACATTACTCGGTTTAAGTGAATACTTCTCATCGGTCTTTATTTTGGAGGACGACGTTGGTACAGAATTCAGGAAATGAGATTGCGAGGACCTTGAGCAGTTTGACATAGGAAGCGAGGTGGTATTGGAGGCTTTGACGGGCTTAAGGTGCAAGTTTTTAATTCCTCGCTGTCCACAGGGGAAGTGCCAGAGGACTGGAGAACAGCTAATATTGTTCCACGTTTCAAGAAATGTGGTAGAGATAAACCAGGGAATTACAGATCGGCGAGTGTCTCGTCGGTAGTAGGGAAACTATTGGAGAAAATTCTGAATTTATTAACCTCCACTTGGAATGGCATGGGTTGATTAGGGTTAGTTAGCATGGTAATTTGATAAAATTACCATGTGTAGATGAAGGAAAAGTAGTTGATATAATTTATATGGATTTTAGCAATGCCTCTGACAAGGTCCTACATGGGAGACTGATTGAGAAGGCTGGAGCACATAGGATTCAAGGAAACATGTCAAGATGGATCTGAAACTTGCTTAGTAATAGGAAACAAAGGGTGTGGTAGAAGACTGTTTTTATTAATAAACAATTTTATTAAGGTATTTTTGGCATTGTAAACAGTTACAGTATACAGTAATGTGTAAATATCAACACAAAGCAGACACAAAGTGCAAAAGACCAATCCTCTCTCATAAACAGTACCCGCCCATTTATCCTTCCTATTCTACTCTAACCTACTCCCCTCCGCTGACATTTAATTCCCCACGAAGAAGTCGATGAATGGTTGCCACCTTCGGACGAACCCCAATACAGATCCTCTTAAGGCAAACTTAATTTTTTGCAGCCCTAAAAAGCTCGACATGACCGAGAGCCATGCTTCGGTCTTTGGGGGCTTTGAGTCCCTCCATGCCAGCAGTATACGTCACCGGGCTACCAGGGAAGCAAAGGCCAAGACGTCGGTCTCCCTCTCCTCCTGGACCCCCGGGTCTTCCGAGACCCCAAAAATTGCCACCACGTGGTAGAAGACTGTTTGAGTAACTGGAGACAGGTTACAATTCATAGCACGGTCAATCCACCTAACCTGCACATCTTTGGATTGTGGGAGGAAACCAGAGCATCCACAGGAAACCCACTCAGACATGGGGAGAAAGTGCAAACTCCACACAGACATTGACCCGAGGCCAGAATTGAACTCGGGACCCTGGAGCTGTGAGGGAGCAGTGCTAACCACTGTGCCGCTCCACATGAGGGTGAGGGACAGGTGATTCAGAGGGGATTGGAGAAAAAAAAATTTAACGCGAGGGTGGTGAGAATCTGGAATGCACTGACTGCCTGGGAAGGTAATGGAGGCTGGAAACCTCAACCTTTAAATAGCACTTGGATGAGCAGTTGAAACACCATCACATTCAAGGATAAGGGACAAGTACTGGTAAGTGGGATTTGCCTGAGATATGAGGTAGTTACTGTCAGTGCAGACTTGGATGGGCTGAAGGGCCTTTTCTGCACTATACGGCAATGGATATTACTGAAAAAAAGAGTAATGTCAAAAGCTTTTCATCAGCACTCATCAGCTCACTTGACAAGAATACCAGTTTAAGGGAAAATGCACAATTTATAGTGTGAGAAGAGAATGCTGATTGGTTGGCAAGTCGATTGGTACAGGTGTTGCCATGAAGAACGCAACAATTGATGATGACTGACAGACAACTGCCAAGCATTGTCTGAAATTTAAATCAGGAAATTTGACTCTGTTTGGTCAAGGCATTGCCCTGAAGAATCAATCAGGCTGTCAATTATAGCGACACTTGTCTTGTTCATCTGAAACAGTTGCAATCTGTCTACATGTTCTTACAGTATGGAAAGAATAGGGTCTTGTGTATTAATAATTCTAGCTTCCAGTACACGTAAATGTGCCACACTGCGTGCCCGACTGACAATCTTAAATTGATTTGCAGCATTATTCTGTTTTATCTTTAAAAGTTTGTACCCAATTATTTTTTCCCAATTAAGAGGCAATTTAGCGTGACCAATCCACCTAACCAGCACATGATTGGGTTGTGTGGGTGAAACCCACGCAGTCACGGGGAGAATGTGCAAACTCCACACGGACAGTGACCCAGGGCCGGGATTCGAACCTGCGTCCTCAGCGTCGCAGTCCCAGTGCTAACCACTGCGCCATGTGCCGCCCTAATTAGCAGCGTAATTTAATAAATGTTGTCAAATCACAGGATCACATGTAATGTTGGAACACTGTTTTGCGTTTTCGAAGAATGGACTGGTTGGATACAGTCTGTACCTTGTCTATTATGAACAGCGGAAATGACATGCTGTTTAATGTAATCTTTGGGACATATGACCTACAGACACATGACACCGGCACTGAAATTCGTCTACCACGTTACTCATTGGCATGATAGGCAGAAGGTTTTTATGGCTTGACAGCAGCATCCTGTTCGTGGTAAATACCACTCACGCTGCTACTACATAGTAGCAGCAGGAAACAGCTAGCTTTTCACGTTGTTCAAATTTTTAAGATATCTCCACCTTCCGGGGTAATCGGAGGTAGATTGGGCGCTTTTCAGGGCCAGAAATGACGGCCTTGTGCGTGATGTACACGCTTGGAAAACACAAAACACAGTGTTCCAACATTAGATGTGATTCTGTGATTTGACAACATTTATTAAATTATGCTGTTAATTAGGGTGGCACATGGTGCAGTGGTTAGCACTGGGACTGCGGTGCTGAGGATCCAGGTTCGAATCCCGGCCCTGCTCCTATGTCTTATAGATAGGTTCTTGATTAATAAGGGGATCAAAGGTTATGGGGAGAGGGCAGGAGAATGGTGATGAGAAAATATCAGCCATGATTGAATGGCGGAGCAGACTCGATGGGCCGAGTGGCCTAATTCTGCTCCTAGGTCTTATGGCCTTACAACGCAAGACTATCTGCTCAGGATAGCCATTAACTAGGGCTGCATGGTGGCGCAGTGGGTTAGCCATGCTGCTTCACGGCGCCGAGATCCAAGGTTCGATCCCGGCTCTGGGTCACTGTCCGTGTGGAGTTTGCACATTCTCCCCGTGTTTGCGTGGGTTTCGCCTCCACAACCCAAAGATTTTTTTTAAATTTAGAGTACCCAATTCAATTTTTCCAATTAAGGGGCAATTTAGCGTGGCCAATCCACCTAGCCTGCACATCTTTGGGTTGTGGGGGTGAAACCCACGCAAACACGGGGAGAATGTGCAAACTCGACACGGACAGTGACCCAGAGCCGGGATCAAACCTGGGACCTCGGCGCTGTGAGGCAACGGGGCTAACCCACTGCGCCACCGTGCCGCCCCCCCACAACCCAAAGATGTGCAGGCTAGGTGGATTGGCCCCGCTAAATTGCCCCTTAATTGGAAAAAATGAATTGGGTACTCTAAATTTATATTTTAAAAAAAGGATAGCCATTAACTGGCAGGATGGCTTTGACGCTCCCGTATTTCAGCATCAAGCTTGCATGGTGGGCAAAATGTCTTGGGCCCTATTTACATGGTTGCTAGTAGGACCAATGTTAAGAGTGTGTGGAACTCTGACAATTCCAATGCATATACTGACGGGTGATGGTAGGTTTATTGCAGATCGTGGCACAGAACCCTTTGGCAGATTCCTCAACTATGTCAAGGAAAGGGAATTCATTTGATGGCTCCATTTCAAATGTGAATTTGAGTGCAGGTTAGAGCTTATTAATTGTTATTTTCTCCCTTCACAAGTAACTAGCATTTATTCTGCCTATCTTTCACAAGAAAAACTTCAACAAGTTAGAGGGAGAAAATGTTTGGTTATGAAAACTGGAACTTGGGTTGCATTGCATTTCCGGAGCTAGCTAAGCCATTGTTTTAAGAAAAATTGCAACTACGTTAAACTTAGGTGATTAAAAAGTTAATTGGAAAGCAAATCATTTAGCAGTGTCAACAACCTCATAGTTCAACAAGAACGATTTGACTATTTGTTCAAATAGAAACACAATCAAAATGTACAACCAAGTCCTCAATAGCTCTTGGAATTTAATCAGCGCAAAGTGGTGCAAAACAAAATGCTGGCAACGAGATCTGTAGAATACAAACACCAGAAATCCTGTATCAAATAAATTATAACCCAAATACAGGTTGGCCAAAGCACACAAGTTCATATCTGGTCAGTGCTCACTGTCACGTCTCAAGGAGCCAAGACAGAAGAGTTATTTGTTAAAGCAACAATAAGCTTGCAGTTGAATAGCAACTTTAACATTGTAAGGGAGGAACAAATTTATGAGGGGATTGGGAAATGATTATTTTGAAATTACCTTCTCATTTAATTTTTTTTTTTTTTTTTTTAAAAGTACCCAATTTAAAAAAAAATTAAGGTGGCCAATCCACCTAACCTGCACATCTTTTTAGGTTGTTGGGGTGAGACCCACGCAGGCACGGAGAGAATGTGCAAACTCCACACGGAGAGTGACCAGGGGGCAGGATCGAACCCAGGCCCTCGGCGCGTGAGGCAGCAGTGCTAACCACTGTGCTACCATGCCAACCCAAAATTATTTTATTTTCATGAGGTATGACGACTAAGTGTTAATTGTTGTTTCCTAATCTGCCTCAGGCAATTGTGGGATGAGAAAAACAGCCCTTAACTACTGTGGGCTTCTTGGTACGAAGGGATTTCCAGCAGCAACATGCCCAAGTCAGAATGACATGCAACTTGAAGGGTAATTTGAATAATACGGTTTTGTATGATCTTCTATTCGTCCTTTTAGCAATTTAGAGGTCATGGTCAATGCTGTCAATGCGGAGGTTGGTGAGCTGCTGCAATGGAAAGAGTGTCTGTTGCTTCATGCCAATGGAAGCCAGGTATGAGGACATGAGCTCAGAGGAACTTTGTATCAGACAGGATGTATGTGGCAAAATGTTGCACAGATTGATATTTATGTAGAATGGAAGTTCAGGAGCCCATGAAGAACATTGGAGTCTTAGCTGGATGAGGAAAAGATGTGCTACAGGTTTCAGCTGCAGTGGGGGTAAAATGGGATCCAAGCAGGTGATATTGTGGTGTTCAAAAGAGATGGTCTTATCGACAGGAAAGTAGAGGCTACAGTCAGGTCCGTCATGATCTTAGCAAATAGCGGAGCAGGCTAGAAGGACCAAATGGCCTACTCCTGCTCCCAAGTCCCACGTTCCTATGATGGACTACAGAGACCAGGTTTTTAAACTCAAGTCGCTTAAATGAGATACCATGACTACGCACCAAATCAGGGTAAGTGACGAAGAAAAGGATATGATCAGGGACAAGGGTACAGGTGCCAAGCAGCAAAGTAACATGCACTATCATGCACAATGTGCAACAACACAGAAAAATGTCCCAAGGTAGTTCACAGAGACATATATGGAATCTTTGAGGACATGACCAGTGCGGTAGACAACAGGGGGGCCAATGGATGTGGTATATCTGGATTTCCAGAAAGCTTTTGACAAGGTGCCAGCATGAGGTAATGATGCATGGTGTTAAGGGTAAAGCAGTAACATGGATAGAGCATTGATTAATTAATAGAAAGCAAAGAGTGGGGATTAATGGGTGTTTCTCTGGTTGGCAATTAGTAGCTAGTGGTGTCCCTCAGGGATCAGTGTTGGGCCCACAATTGTTCACAATTTACATAGATGATTTGGAGTTGGGGACCAAGGGCAATGTGTCCAAGTTTGCAGACGACGCTAAGATGAGTGGTAAAGCAAAAAGTTCAGAGGATACTGGAAGCCTGCAGAGGGATTTGGATAGTTTAAGTGAATGTGCTAGGGTCTGGCAGGTGGAATATAATGTTGACAAATTTGAGGTTATCCATTTTGGTAGGAACAACAGCAAAAGGGATTATTATTTAAAATGATAAAATATTAAAACATGCTGCTGTGGAGAGACCTGGGTGTGCTAGTGCTTGAGTCACAAAGTTGGTTTACAGGTGATTAAGAAGGCTAATGGGATGTTGTCCTTCATTGCTAGAGGGATGGAGTTTAAGACTAGGGAGGTTATGCTGCAATTGCATAAGGTGCGAGTGAGGCCACACCTGGAGTATCGTGTTCAGTTTTGGTCTCCTTACTTGAGAATGGACGTACTGGCACTGGAGGGTGTTCAGAGGAGATTCACTAAGTTAATCCCAGAGTTGAGGGGCTTGGATTACGAGGAGAGGTTGAGTAGACTGGGACTGTACTCGTTGGAATTTAGAAAGGTGCGGGGGGGATTTTATAGAAATATATAAAATTATGAAGGGAATAGATAGGGTAGATGCGGGGAGGTTGTTTCCACTGGTGGGTGAAAGCAGAACTCGGCACAGCCTCAAAATAAGGGGATGTAGATTTAGGACTGAGCTTAGAAGGAACTTCTTCACCCAAAGGGTTGTGAATCTATGGAATTCCCTGCCCAGTGAAGCAGTTGAGGCTCCTTCCTTGAATGTTTTCAAGATAAAGGTAGATAATTTTTTGAAGAATAAAGGATAAAGAGTTATGGTGTTCGGGCGGGAAAGTGGAGCTGAATCCACAAAAGATCAGCCATGATCTCATTGAATGGCGGAGCAGGCTCGAAGGGCCAGATGGCCGACTCTGCTCCTAGTTCTTATGTTCTTATGAGAAATTAACCACAGGAGATGAGCGGAGTGACCAAACCATGGTTAAAAATTGATTTGAGCAAAGTTCAACAAATGGTCCAACAGCCAGGAGACTCTTATTAACATACTATTCGGATTAGTTAAAAGCTGTGACTAGTGACCTGAAATCAGAACTTGAACAGAATTGTTGTGGGAATAGCAGGTGACGTCCTTTCAGATGTGCTTCACTCCAAGGAAGAGTTGAACCTGAAGAAGGCCATACAAATTGTCAGACAATCCAATATGCACGAATAACACTGATCCATTTTACAGGCAGAAGCAAGCCACAGTACAGAGCAAAACAAACTATCCAGCTAATGGTGCAGAAATACTCCAGACCAAGGGAAACAGTACACAAATTGACCACAAGAGGGCGGGCAACCACGTCAGCGCTGTGCAGACAAACAACCTCACGTGCGTGACCAATGCTCTGCAATTTCTGGACAGTTTTGAAACAGCATGGGACACGTGGAATGCTGCGCGCACACCTGAAACACCTAGATGGGTAGAGAATCTCAAGACAGTTCATGAGATACCACACTTGGGCTTTTCACAATAACTTCATTGCAGTGTAAATGTAAGCCTACTTGTGACAATAAAGATTATTAAGTGGAGATCCAACTGTGCTTCTATGATGAGATCAAATATCCTAGATTTTATTCCTGGAATGCGAACATCTCCATGAACGGTCACGTCACCAATTTGCTAAATTGGACACAGGAGCCAGTGTACAGTCCTGTCAGACTAGGAACCATGGTGAAGAGACTACTAGATACAGACAACATAGTATGGGCCTGGAGGAATTAAAGTTCTGGTGTCGGTGTGATTCCACAAATATCAAGTTATGGCGGCAAACAGATTTTTAAGTCATGCCTGTCAACCCGAACCAATCTTTTTTTTCCCCCAAGCGGAGGTGCTTGCATTTCCCTAAACAAACAGAATACATCAAAACCCTTGCCATCTATTATGCAGAACACAAAGTTCCCGGGTGGCATCGTGGTGCAGTGGTTAGCACTGCTGCATCACGGCGCCTAAGACCTGGGTTCCATCCCGGCCTCGCGTCACTGTCCGTGTGGAGTTTGCACATTCTCTCCACGTCGACGTTGGTTTCACCCCCACAACCCAAAGATCCAGCAGAGGGCAGAAGAGCGGAGATGCTGATTGGCTGTTGCGGGGGAAATTTGCATACGTGCATTGTGGTCATCCTAACTTGAAAGTGTACCTGAGAGAGACCCTACCTATTCAAGTGAGGACAAGCATCCAGCAGAGGGCAGTAGAGTGGAGCTGCTGATTGGCTGTTGTGGGGGGAATTTGCATACCTCTGTTGTGGTCACCTTAACTTGAAGGTGGAGCTGTTGTCAAGGGACACTTCAACCCAAAACACTTCTCCAGTGTTTCCCTCCCTACCCCCTCCTCTAACCAAAAAAAAGGCTCGAGGGCAGGTTTAAGTAGAAAGAAGTTGAACCGTGATGTCACAGCCTGCAGGTATGGGATTGGTTGGTGACTGGTAAGTAGCTTTTCTTTTATGTTCCCTCAGGTGTTATCGTGCAGGGCGCAGATGTTGCTGAGTGAGTGCTTGTTGAGAAGGGGAGTGAATAACAGGTAAGCTCTTTCTTTCTTTTTCTCTTTTTTTATCAAGAGGGGATGGCAGGGAAGGTAGTGGTAGTGCAATGTTCCTCCTGCAGAATGTTTGAGGTGAGGGACGCCGTCAGTGTCCCTGCTGATTTCATCTGTGGGAAGTGCACCTATCTCCAGCTCCGCAGAAACCGCGTTACGGAACTGGAGCTCGATGAACTTCGGATCATTCGGGAGGCAGAGGTGGTCATAGATAGAAGCTTCAGGGATGTAGTTACTCCGAAGAATAAAGATAGATGGGTGACGGTGAGAGGGGCTGGGAGGAAGCAGTCAGTACAGGGATCCCTGTGGTCGTTCCCCTTAGTAACAAGTATACCGCTTTGGATACTGTTGGGGGGGGGGGGGGGGAGACTTACCAGGGGTAAGCCATGGGGTACAGGTCTCTGGCACAGAGTCTGTCCCTGTTGCTCAGAAGGGAAGGGGGGAGAGGAGTAGAGCATTAGTCATTGGAGACTCCATAGTTAGGGGGATAGATAGGAGACTCACGGTTGGTGTGTTGCCTCTCAGGTGCCAGGGTGCGTGATGTCTCGGATCGTGTTTTCGGGATCCTTAAGGGGGAGGGGGAGCAGCCCCACGTTGTGATCCACATAGGTACCAATGACATAGGTAGGAAAAGGGATAGGGATGTAAGGCAGGAATTCAGGGAGCTACGGTGGAAACTTAGATCTACGACAAACAGAGTTATTATCTTTGGGTTGTTACCCGTGCCACATGATATCGAGACGAGGAATAGGGAGAGAGAGGAATTGAACACGTGGCTACAGGGATGGTGCAGGAGGGAGGGTTTCCGATTTCTGGATAATTGGGGCTCATTCTGGGGTCGGTGGGACCTCTACAAACAGGATGGTCTACACCTGAACCAGAGGGGTACCAATATCCTGGGGGGGAAATTTGCTAATGCTCTTCGGGAGGGTTTAAACTATTTCAGCAGGGGCTTGGGAACCTGAATTGTAGTACCAGTATACAGGGGGTTGAGAGTAGTGAGGTCATGAGTAAGGTTTCAAAATTGCAGGAGTGTACCGGCAGGCAGGCAGGGTGGTTTAAAGTGTGTGTCTTCTTCAATGCCAGGAGCATCGGGAATAAGGTGGGTGAACTTGCGGCATGGGTTGGTACCTGGGACTTTGATGTTGTGGCCATTTCGGAGACATGGATAGAGCAGGGACAGGAATGGTTGTTGCAGGTGCCGGGGTTTAGATATTTCAGTAAGCTCAGGGAAGGTGGTAAAAGAGGGGGAGGGGTGGCATTGTTAGTCAAGGACAATATTACGGTGGCAGAAAGGACGTTTGATGAGGACTCGTCTACTGAGGTAGTATGGGCTGAGGTTAGAAACAGGAAAGGAGAGGTCACCCTGTTAGGGGTTTTCTATAGGCCTCCGAAAAGTTCCAGAGATATAGAGGAAAGGATTGCAAAGATGATTCTGCATAGGAGCGAAAGCAACAGGATAGTTATTATGGGGGACTTTAACTTTCCAAATATTGACTGGATACGCTATAGTTCAAGTACTTTAGATGGGTCTGTTTTTGTCCAATGTGTGCAGGAGGGTTTCCTGACACAGTATGTAGATAGGCCGAGGGGCGAGGCCATATTGGATTTGGTACTGGGTAATGAACCAGGACAGGTGTTAGATTTGGAGGTAGGTGAGCACTTTGGTGATAGTGACCACAATTTGATTAAGTTTACTTTAGTGATGGAAAGGGATAGGCATATACCGCAGGGCAAGAGTTATATCTGGGGGAAAGGCAATTCTGATGCGATGAGGCAAGACTTCGGATGCATCCGATGGAGAGGAAAACTGCAGGCGATGGGCACAATGGAAATGTGGAGCTTGTTCAAGGAACAGCTACTGCGTGTCCTTGGTAAGTATGTACCTGTCAGGCAGGGAGGAAGTGGTCGAGCAAGGGAACCGTGGTTTACTAAAGCAGTCGAAACACTTGTCAAGAGGAAGAAGGAGGCTTATGTAAAGATGAGACATGAAGGTTCAGTTAGGGCTCTCAAGAGTTACAAGTTAGCTAGGAACGACCTAAAGAGAGAGCTAAGAAGAGCCAGGAGGGGACATGAGAAGTCTTTGGCAGGTAGGATCAAGGATAACCCTAAAGCTTTCTATAGATATGTCAGGAATAAACGTATGACTAGGGTAAGAGTAGGGCCAGTCAAGGACAGTAGTGGGAAGTTGTGCTTGGAGTCCGAGGAGATAGGAGAGGTGCTAAATGAATATTTTTCATCAGTATTCACACAGGAAAAAGACAATGTTGTAGAGGAGAATACTGAGATTCAGGCTACTAGACTAGAAGGGCTTGAGGTTCATAAGGAGGAGGTGTTAGCAATTCTGGGAAGTGTGAAAATAGATAAGTCCCCTGGGCCGGATGGCATTTATCCTAGGATTCTCTGGGATGCTAGGGAGGAGATTGCTGAGCCTTTGGCTTTGATCTTTAAGTCATCTTTGTCTACAGGAATAGTGCCAGAAGACGGAGGATAGCAAATGTTGTCCCCTTGTTCAAGAAGGGGAGTAGAGACAACCCCGTTAACTGTAGACCAGTGAGCCTTACTTCTGTTGTGGGCAAAATCTTGGAAAGGTTTATAAGAGAGAGGGTGTATATTCAAGGGCAGCACGGTAGCATTGTGGATAGCACAATTGCTTCACAGCTCCAGGGTCCCAGGTTCGATTCCGGCTTGGGTCACTCTCTGTGCGGAGTCTGCACATCCTCCCCGTGTGTGCGTGAGTTTCCTCCGGGTGCTCCGGTTTCCTCCCAGTCCAAAGATGTGCAGGTTAGGTGGATTGGCCATGTTAAATTGCCCTTAGTGTCCAAAATTGCCCTTAGTGTTGGGTGGGGTTACTGGGTTATGGGGATGGGGTGGAGATGTTGACCTTGGGTAAGGTGCTCTTTCCAAGAGCCGGTGCCGACTCGATGGGCCGAAAGGCCTCCTTCTGCACTGTAAATTCTATGAATCTGGAAAGGAATAATTTGATTAGAGATAGTCAACACGGTTTTGTGACGGGTAGGTCGTGCCTCACAAACCTTATTGAGTTCTTTGAGAAGGTGACCAAACAACTGGATGAGGGTAAAGCAGTTGATGTGGTGTATATGGATTTCAGTAAAGCGTTTGATAAGGTTCCCCATGGTAGGCTACTGCAGAAAATACGGAGGCATGGGATTCAGGGTGATTTAGCAGTTTGGATCAGAAATTGGCTAGCTGGAAGAAGACAAAGGGTGGTGGTTGATGGGAAATGTTCAGACTGAAGTCCAGTTACTAGTGGTGTATCACAAGGATCTGTTTTGGGGCCACTGCTGTTTGTCATTTTTATAAATGACCTGGAGGAGGGCGTAGAAGGATGGGTGAGTAAATTTGCAGGTGACACTAAAGTCGGTGGAGTTGTGGACAGTGCAGAAGGATGTTACAAGTTACAGAGGGACATAGATAAGCTGCAACGCTGGGCTGAAAGGTGGCAAATGGAGTTTAATGCAGAAAAGTGTGAGGCGATTCATTTTGGAAGGAATAACAGGAAGACAGAGTACTGGGCTAATGGTAAGATTCTTGGCAGTGTGGATGAGCAGAGATCTCGGTGTCCATGTACATAGATCCCTGAAGGTTGTCACCCAGGTTGAGAGGGTTATTAAGAAGGCGTACGGTGTGTTAGCTTTTATTGGTAGAGGGATTGAGTTTCGGAGCCATGAGGTCATGTTGCAGCTGTAAAAAAACTCTGGTGTGGCCGCATTTGGAGTATTGCGTGCAATTCTGGTCGCCGCATTATAGGAAGGATGTGGAAGCATTAGAAAGGGTGCAGAGGAGATTTACCAGAATGTTGCCTGGTATGGAGGGAAGATCCTATGAGGTAAGGCTGAGGGACTGGAGGCTGTTTTCGTTAGAGAGAAGGTTAAGAGGTGACTTAATTGAGGCATACAAGATAATCAGAGGATTGGATAGGGTGGACAGCGAGAGCCTTTTTCCTCGGATGGTGATGTCTAGCACGAGGGGACATAGCTTTAAATTGAGGGGAGATAGATATAGGACAGATGTCAGAGGTAGGTTCTTTACTCCGAGAGTAGTAAGGGCGTGGAATGCCCTGCCTGCAACAGTAGTGGACTCGGCAACACTAAGGGCATTCAAATGGTCATTGGATAGACATATGGAAGATAAGGGAATAGTGTAGATGGGCTTTACAGTGGTTTCACAGGTCGGCACAACATCGAGGGCCGAAGGGCCTGAACTGCGCTGTAATGTTCTATGTTCTATGCAGGATAGGTAGACTGGCCACGCTAAATTCCCCCTTAATTGGGAAAGAAAAAAGAATTGGGTATTCTAAATTTAAAAAAAGAATAGCAAGTTCCCCTTCGGCCCAACAGGAAAGAACCTCTCTATTGGAACTTCAGCTCAGAATTGACTTCACCCTTGCCAGAGCCAGCTTGTTAATTTCTTTGCAGGTGGCAGGAGCTCCTCATTGGTCAGAACAGTTAACCACTCAAATAGTTACCACGATGCCTTGAGTGGACAACAACCAAGTGAATAACCAGCAGCTGCAGGACAAGCCCAAATCTCAGGCTCCAATGGTTGCTGCCACAATACCCCTAAACACCACGGCACAGACATTACTACCTCCAGCCAATGCACCAAAATACAAAATGATGCTGGAACAAAGAAGCAGCCATCAACTTGACAAAGGCAAAGGCTAGGAATCCTATGGCGAGTATCTCACCTCCTAACCCCCCCAAAAGCCTATCCATCATCGACAAGGCACAAGTCAGGAGTATAATGGCATACTCTCCACTTGCCTGGATGAGTGCAGCTCCAACAACACTCGAAGCTGGACACCATACAAGACAAAGCAGCCACATGATTGCTCCCCCTTCCACAAACATTCAAACTCTCCACCACAGACATACAGTGGCAGCCGTGTGCATCATCTACAAGATGCACTGCAGTAACTCACCAAGGTTCCTTTAACACCTTCCAAACCCACGACCACTACCATCTGGAAGGACATGAGCAGCAGATACACGGGAAGCGCACCTACTGGAGGTTCCCCTCCAAGTTACTCACCACCCTGACTTGGAAATATATCGCCTTTCCTTCGATGTTGCTGGGACAAAATCCTGGAACTCCCTCCCCAATAGCACCTTGGGTGTATCTACACCTCAAGGACTGCAGCAGTTCAAGCAGACAACTCACCACCATCTTAAGGGCAACTGGGAATGGGCAATAAATGCTGGCCTAACCAGTGACCCCTAAATCCCTGAGAAGCACACCAAGGAGAACAACGTCATCGAAAGAGCCAAACTGTAAGGTGAGCCCTTCAATGCAATACATCTGCACAATGGAGAGAGTCACCTTCAGCTTCCACAAAGATAATGGCGCACCACACACAAAAAACACTGGGTTTGCACCAAAAATGAACAGAGTAAATTCTATCTGAAAGGAATGAGATAAGTATTTAAAAATAAATTTAGAGTACCCAATTTGTTTATTCCAATTAAGGGGCAATTTAGCGTGGCCAATCCACCTAGCCTGCACATCTTTGGGTTGTGGGGCAAAACCCACGCAAACACAGGGAGAATGTGCAAACTCCACATGGATAGTGACCCAGAGCCAGGATCGAACCTGGGACCTCGGTGCCGGGAGGCAGAAATGCTAACCACTGTGCAGCCCCCAGGAATGAGATAAGCTAATTGCGCAAGTCAGAATGATGTGCAACTTGAAGGCAGACCAAGTGGGGAGTTGACAAAGAGCAGTTCAATTTGAAGGGAAAAAAGAGAAGTCGAAACGACAATCAAGGGCCAGAAAGACAACGTCCAAAGCAACCTCCGAATTCCAAGGTTCATTGAAATCAACTTCTCAAAATCAACCAAAATCACCAAGATCTGAAAGAATCAACAAGCCTCCAGACCACTAGAGTCTGAAGACAGACTAGTCGCTTGGATCAGACCCAGTGTATAGTTATGTGTCATAAATAGACAATTAATGTTGAACAATAAGACTTCGAAACTCATAATGAGAGCAACTGGACATACAACGAACAACAACCATATCGTCTTCCTCTACTGAAATAGGTTGCAGCTCAGGATGCCTGTCCTTCGATGACATCCACAAGACAATTAGGCTTTGATGGACATGTATTTTTATTGACGTTAGAGATTTGAGCAGTGGACCATACATGAAATATTAATTCACATTCTCATTCTCTACCAATTTTTGATTCTTAAGCAAGCCAAGGACGAGACTGGAAATAAATGGCAGTTCGACCATCGGCGAGTAATGCACTATGGGAGGGGTAATCGTAGTGTGACTTGAGCATGCTTACGAGAGCTGAAAAACACAACCTGAAGGACGAAAGGGGCAGGGTTTCTTTGAAACCCATTGCCACGCTAGGTGATCAGCTTTGCTATTTGAATAGACATGTTTAGATCAAATCTTGGACAACTCAAATAGCTTCACAATTCGTCTTCCCACAGAATTGTGCTGCGGGATTGCTGATGATTTTCTTTTTAAAGAAAGCAAAAAGCAGAGTAATTACATTACAGTTGGAGACTCAATTCCCTTAACAGTAAATATGTTGATGCAAAATCATACAGAATTAACAAAGTTAGTGAAAAAAAAATTCATCTGATTCAGATTGGATTAGCTAATAGTTAAAATTACGAGGTGTGGTACTAAACACAGCAGTCTCTGAAGGCAGGAAAAATTGATCAACAGCACTGGTGCTTGAAAAATTTGGCTTGGTCTTCCCTTGCTGAAAATTACATCACCACAGGCAGCAACACAAACAGTGCCCTCGCCCTTCTTTCCACTAAGTAGGTGAACATCGGTCAGGTCCTCTTATTTGTTTTGGCAACTGAGCAGTTGGAATGAGGAAAAAGGCAAGGCTCAAAGATAAAGAAGGTGGGCGTGGGAGGGGAGAGACATGAAAACACATTTGGCAACAATAGCTCTTTGTTACTGCAAGGCCCAGAGGGAGCAAGTAGATCTTCCTCCCAAGTTTCGGTGTGTAAAAAAAAAATCAGCTCGTCAAAATCCACAATGCCCCACCTGGATAACAATGGCTTAACATGGCATTGTAACAGGCTACCAGCGTGCTAAATAACCAGAGTAATAACAGTGAGCTAGTTATGCTTCATCAGTGCACTTAAAACAGCCTGATAAAATTGCTTCCTTTCAATTAAAATAAATTATGGGAGGTTCCCCCTCTTTCTCTCCCAAAGGCCCCAAATTACACTGGGGTCAATTCCACAGATACCATCCACCTTCTGACACTTGACCCAAGAAACTACATTTCAAAGGTGACCCTAAACCAGTCTTGTACAAACTGTAGCTTACAGGACATACATCAAAGCATCAGCAACTCAACTTAGTTGATTTGAATTTCTTCATTTGCTGATTTGGATTTTGAGGGTTCAGGGATTTCTATATGTTAGATGGCTGGTTTTGTAGTGATATGGGTTCTTTCCATGTCTCAATGAGATTGTGAGACTTTGTTGCTAACTTTCCGGTTGGTTCAATTGCTCTGTTTCATTACCTTTGCTCTCGAGTCGCCAGGTATCTTTATGATACCGCCACGAGGTTCAAGTCCAAGTAATGATCAAAAACTCAATACATCGATTAGCAAGATTCAAATCAAAGCACATTTATTATACACAGTAATCGCTACTCATGCACAAATTCTACGTCTAAGCTACTTCTACAACTAACAGGCCTATACGTAACTTCGGACTGGCCCACCAGGTCAGGGGAATAAATGGCCTTTCGTTCGGGTTCTGAGTCTGCGGGATTCCAAGTTGGTACGGATTGGTAGGTAGGAGCGCCCATCTCGTAGCGAGCGTTGAATTGAAACTTACTTCTTTCGGCGGTCACTGCACCGGTCACGGTTGGTTCGCGTTGCTGGGTGACCCGGGCAGGATGAAGAGAGCGGGTTGAACTTGGGGGCTTAACTTTATAGTCCCCAGGGGCTTCCCGCCTTTCAGGGTGGACCCTGTACCTGGTTCTAGGTGATTGGACTTTGTTCCAATCGCTTGGTTCGATTTCTCCAATACTGGAGCGGTTCCCTGATCGATGGGCGGTCTTGAGGTATTCGTTAACCTCTTTTGTGTTGGCTCCTGCTGGCGCTGGGGAGTCTGGCTTAGTTTTGTGAGTCTAAAATGTTGTTGTTGTTCCCGGGGATTGCTCATTAGTATGTAGATGGCTGCTACATTATTATGCTGATGGTCGCTGGTATCAATGCTGTCTGGCCTTTTGCAGAGTTAAATACACAGCAAACCTGCACCTGCTGGTTTCTGTCTGTGTTGGCTGAATTTCCCATCAGCCTTTGCCGTTCGCCATTTTAAATTGGGAGTTGGCCAAGTTAGGTGGCTACAACTTGGATGTTAACACAAACAGTTTATTGTTAATCCCCAGGTTACTGTCATGCATGATGCTGCTCGGGGCAGCACGGTGACGCAGTGGGTTAGCCCTGCAGCCTCACGGCGCCGAGGTCCCAGGTTCGATCCCGGCTCTGGGTCACTGTCCGTGTGGAGTTTGCACATGCTCCCCTTGTTTGCGTGTGTTTCACCCCACAACCCAAAGATGTGCAGGGCAGGTGGATTGGCCACGCTAAATTGCCCCCTAATTGGAAAAAATGAATTGGGTACTCTAAATTTATAGAAAGAAAGAAAAATGCATGCTGCTGCTTTTTCAGGCTTCTAGGCTTTCTCTCCTAGTCTATTACCATGTGACTCTGTACAGCATACCATGAGCGGTGCTATTCTCCAGTCCGATGTTCACTCTGGTTCTCCTGAGCACCTTTACACAAGAGCAGCATGCACATAATATCACAACAGGTTTGGTTTCGCACTTCTCCCAAAGAGTCAACTTAAGCACTATGCATTGACCATTTTTGGTCACATGGTCATCAAGTTCCAGTCTGTATTAGGCTGAAGAATCAAAATTATACAAATAGATAGTGGAAACGAGAATTAAAATTTGTTATCCACTTCACAAGCCTCCAAAACTCAAAGACAAAAAGGTTTAAACATCCTTGGCTTGGACAGTGACCATTAGGAGGTTGTTCAACGAACCACGACAAGTAAAACTGGTAATTTTACTTTTCAGGAAACTAGATAGGGCAAGTTAGATTTGGAAAAATATAACAAATAATTTGGGATCTATGTACCCTTAATTTTATACAGAATGACACGGTAAGTCACATCCAGGATCAGAGAAGCTGTTGCTCCAAATTTAGTGTAATTTGGACATGGTTGCAACAATGCTAAACAAAACCTGAAGGACTAAAGGGACAGGGTTTCCTTGGAAGCCACTATCTCTCTGGGGGATGAACTTAACCATGTGAAGGATCACTTTGCCATGTGAAGGATCACTTTGCCATATGAAGGATCACTTTGCCGTATGAAGGATCACTTTGCCGTAGGAAGGAACAGTTATGGTTATTCAAGTCAGCACCTTACCATGCATCATGAAATGCATAGCTATGCTGTACATCACTTCCAGGAAGACGTCATGAAGCATCCTACTTACAATATCAAACTAAACCACAAACTGATACTGCCGTACGAATCAAAAAGATCTCAAAGCCATTACATAAATAAACTGAAGACATTATATTTCAACAAGGCAAGGTAAGCGCGCACATTAAAAATATCTGAGGGGCAGCACGGCGGCGCAGTGGGTTAGCCCTGCAGCCTCATGGCGCCGGCTCTGGGTCCCTGTCCGTGTGGAGTTTGCACATTCTCCCTGTGTTTGCGTGGGTTTCGCCCCCACAACCCAAAAATGTGCAGGCTAGGTGGATTGGCCACGCTAAATTGCCCCTTAATTGGGAAAAAATGAATTGGGTACTCTAAAAAAAATTTTTTTAAATCATCTGAGAGTTTGCACATTCTCTCCGTGTTTGCGTGGGTTTCGCCCCCACAACCTAAAAAGATGTGCAAGGTAGGTGGATTGAACTTGCTAAATTGCCCCTTAATTGGAAAAAGAAATGAATTGGGTACGCTAAATTTATTTTAAAAAAATATATCATCCACTGCTAACTGCAGCGGAAGATGACTAATAAGCTGATTATGATCAAGTTCACTTGTTGATAAAGTTCACTTGTCAAGTAAATAAAGTTCACTTGTCGAGTAAATTAAGTCAATGAAGTGCAGTAAAATAAATCATATGACATACAACTGATAATGAACATAGTTTTAGACCAGCATATTGTGCCATATCGTCAATTCAGCTAGCGCACAGAAAAATAACTTGGCAGTATCCACCCAGAGAATAAAATGCAATTTGTTTTTGCACTTAAATGAATGTTGCCCCTAAATTTCCTCTCAGTGAAATAGCAGAAAGCTGGTTTGTCTCCCAGGGTGGGAATTGAAGCATCATTCAGAATGGAGGTGTTGGTGAATAAAAGACAACAAACATTTGCCCAAGAATTCCATTTTCAAAAACTGCCTCCCTCAACCTCATCAGAATATAAAGTGCTGTTTTCACCTCTGCACAGCTAAAATGGTTTCAACTTTGAATAATTGTTGTTATCCTAATACCTTAATGGAAGTTTGGCGAATACAATAAAATAAGTAAACTCACATTTGTGTGTTGCAGATTGTCATTGTCTATGACAAGTCTAAAGCACTTGTGATGCACCCACTCATTATCCGTCTTAGCAACTGTTGCCTCTGATGTAATAAGGTAAACATCAACTCAACAGTTATACTTGAATGGGTTTGCTGATCCACCTTATGTTAATGATCCACATTCAATGTGTAATCTTTGGTATTACACAGCAACAGGATAGCATTGACAAATACAAGGTTGGCCAATTACTAATTTTTAGAATGCAACTTAGTTATCATTCTGCTTGGGGCATCTTACCTCACACACAACTAACAATAATAATCTTAGTGTCACAAGTAGGCTTACGTTAACACTGCAATGAAGTTACTGCGGAAAACCCCTCGTCGCCACACTCCGGTGCCTGTTCAGGTGCACAGAGAGAGAATTTTGCATGTCCAATTCAACAACAGCAGCTTTTTCAGACTTGTGGGAGGAAACCGGAGACCGGGAGGAAACCCTCGCAGACACGGAGAGAATGTGCAGACTCTGCATAGGCAGTGACCCAAGCCAGGAATCGAACCCAGGACCCTGGCGCTGTGACGCAACAGTGCTGACCACTCTGCTACCGTGCCACCTACTCACAAAAGTTCCTTCAGCAGCTCATTCTGAATCCACAATCTCCATCAGCCAGAACGACAAACACAGTAGGGATGTGTGAACACCACCACCTGCAAGTTTCCCTCCAAGCCACACACCATCCTGACATAGAACTGGAACACGTTCCTTCACTGGTGTTATCAAAATCCTGGAACTCCCACCCTAACAGCACCAAAGGTATACTTGCACCAACTGGATTGCAGCGGTTCAAGAAGGTAGCTGACCACCACCTTCTCATGGGTAATTAGGGATGGGTGCTGTCCTAGTCAGCAAGGCCCAAGTCCTGTGAAAGAAAGAAAAAATCGTACCTAGTCATTATCACATTGCTATTTGTGGGTGCTTGCTGTGCACCAATTGGCTGCCACATTCCCACATTACAACAATGACCAATTTTCAAAAAGTACATTGGTAGCTGTTAAGTGCTTTGGGACGTCTTTGAGGTGTTATATAAATCCAAGAATTTCTTCCAATTACAGTTACCACGTTAACAATCAATGATTTACACAAAAAAACAGTTCACTTACTCATTGGCATTTCTTTATTTAACAGCAACTTCCTCTGTTCTTGTTCACTGTCATTTGAACTTTGTGTTTATTGAGTAATCGAGTCAAGTTTACACGTCAAAAAATCCTTTCCCGAATTTAAAATACTGCAAGGATGTTCTTGAGGCCGGGAGCTTTATGTTAATGCCTGCCAACCCCACATTAGACGTCAGGAGCAAGCAAACATCAGTGTTTTTCCTCAGTTCTCAATTGCTAATAAAATTAACTTGCTGAGTTGTTTGGTAGTACAGAACTGGAGTACTGCTGAAAAACTACATTTTGTTGAAAAGTTTTGTCTTGAACTCAACGGAATATCAATGTCAGGGGAAATAACAAGTTTATACTGTATGAGAAGAGAGTGATGATTGGTTGGGAAGTGGATTTTGATTGTTTGAGTTAAGGGTGGGATCAGGTCAGAAACTGGTGTCAGGTCAGCTGGGTGGGAGAGTTGGGTCTGGGGGTGGAAGGCCAATCTTGTCCCATCACCTAGGAGGTTTTGAATCCTTGAGCTTTTTCTGAGTAACTAGCTATTAGTCTCAGCCCGGCAAACCCATGCAAAATTTGTGATTTCGTCACATTTTCAGTTGGTTTACAAAGCAGGGTAATTGCCCAGAGGAAGTTAGCACTTCTGGGAAATTGCCATGTAAATACTTACCTGTGAAGCTCTAAGACAGATCTTCCCCGCCCCCATTGGGACACCGGGGAGCTCTGGGGTTATTGGCCATTAATACAAAAGGTGTTGGTCTTTGCAGGCAGAAAGGGCATGCACACACATTGCGCCGGTTTCAACTGAACAAAACAAGTGATGGCCATTCACTGCTTCATTCCTCAGGTAATACATTGACCAGACTAAAGCTGCCTGGTTTAAATTTTCAAACAATGCTTGGCAGTTAACTATCAGTCACTATTAACTGGTGCATTCTCCATGGCAAAGCATCGACCAGAGTCCACTTGCCAACCACTCAGCATGCCCTTCTCACACAGTATAAAATTGCTGTTTCCCCTGACATCGGTATTTTTCAATGGTCCTGATGAATGCAAGATTAAAAGTTTCAACCAAATGTCTTTTTTCAGCAACGCTGACAAAAATGTGAAATTTAGTTTGAAAAAAAAGTATAATACACTGGACATCAATATTCAAAATTTGGTACTTCACAAAACTAAACAGGTGAAGGTTTCCCATGCACTGCACACAGTAGCAAATTAACCAACCAACAGTAGCAAATACACAATTGATATATGTTAGAGTATTATTATGCAGCTTAATACTTAAATCCAATGATGTTATCAGTAAGTGCTGTGACGTCATTAGTTATTGTTACCTGTGTATATTCACAGTGAACTGCCGTTTGTTCGAATTCAATTGTGCTTCTGTTATTTTGATGTTGAACTAGCTGCTCCCATTTGAGTCCATACTGTATTTTAAACTTTGTTATTTTTATATATTACAAAAGATTAACTTGTAACATGTTTCCGACTACCTTTTTGTGGTCAAGTTACCGCATCGTTTTGGCGATGAGAATAAAAAAATTGGAGTTTCAGCACTTCAATACGAAGCTTGGTTATGTTGTTTTAAAAAAAAAAATTTAGAGTACTCAATTCATTTTTCCAATTAAGGAGCAATTTAGCGTGGCCAATCCACCTGCCCTGCACATTTTTGGGTTGTGGGGGCGAAACCCACGCGGACACTGGGAGAATGTGCAAACTCCACCCGGACAGTGACCCAAAGCCATTATCGAACCTGGGACCTCGGCGCCGTGAGGCAGCAGTGCTAACCATTGTGCTACCGTGCTGCCCAAAAGCTTGGCTATGTTTACCAACAGAAGACAAGTTTGATGCACCAAGACTACGTTTGGGTAAATAACAAGAACTAGACTGAATATGTGGAAAGGTTGGAACATTTTTCTTAGCAAACAGGATCACAGATGAGGCTAGAAAAGGTGTTCAATTTTCCTGAGTGTAAAACTTACAAGCTCGTGAAAAATTTAACTATACCACAGAAACAGGAAGACATTTAATTTGCAGATTTAGTTACACTGGATCAGAATCACCACAATCCTAAGCCCTCAGTAACTGTACAACATTTCAAATTCCATAGTCAATTTTGGAAGATGGGACAGTCTGTAGCTACCATTGTTGACGAATTGCAGCAGCACTCTAAACATTGTGAGTTTGGGAGACATGTCTCCGGGCAGACTCGCTTGCGGCATTAACAAGGATTGCATTCAGGGGCGTTTGCTGGGAGAACTCTCATTTTTAAAGAAAGTTTAGAAATTTTTCAGGGCATGGAAATAAATGGCTGCCAATAATAAGAAAGATAAATCAGGCCAATGGTGGTGCGCAGGTGGGTATAATGCATCAAGTAAAGAATCTGCAAGTAAAAAGGTGAGGACAGTGGAGTGCTTTAGGTGTGCAGTGCCACACTATGCGAACCACTGCAAGTTTATGGACGCTTTGTCACCAGTGCAACAAAAGGGGGCAATTAGCAAAGAAATATCAGGGTGCCAAGCAAAATTAGAAGGCTGAGCAGAGAATTTCAAATGCAAAGAAGCTTCAGTCAATTGCGTATGGCTTGGAAAACTAAAACCAGGCAGAGGAGCACAATTACGACAAGTTTAATATGAGCGAGGGGCATGCAGAGCCTTTTTATGCTGCAGTGGAGGTCGATCTGAGTCAAACATCCCCGTTTGACTCAGTCTTGCCTTCAAAGATTTCCGTCTCATCTCCTGTGAGGACTGCCACCAACATCTTGCCGTGGAGGAGGTTGACGAATTTCTCTGGACAGCCGGCCTTTGACAGGCTCTTCCATACTGATTTATGATGTTGTAAGTGTAACATAAGCGGCTTCCTTGTGGTGCACTTGACAAAGGAAGGTTCAGACGTGGAGATAACTTCAACACGTTTATTAAACTATTTACACTGCTATTACTCGGGTTCGACACTACTGCTAATCCTACTATAGCTACCCAGACTGACTAAACAGTTGCTGCAATCCACGTGGTGGGTGTAATATTGAATCAACCCTGTGTCTGTACTCACTGACTGTCTCCACTGGGTTGGTGTAATGCCCTCTTGTGGTCGTGTCACCTCTGTGTGTATCGTCAATGTCCATTGGTCATGTCCTATCTAACTGATCTATTGGTTGAGTGTGTGTGTGTGTGTGATGTCTCTTGTGCTCCCTCTAGTGTCTCGCTAGCCTACATGCATTTACATTGATGCACATCACCACACATAGCACCTACTGACTGACAGAGCCAAAAGCCTTGATCAGACCGATGAAAGCCATGTATAGTGATTGATGTTGCTCCCGGCATTCCTCTTGACAAAGAACAATACAACACAGGAACATGCCGAGGAACTCTTCACCAGAGAGCAGTGGAGGCAAGGTCATTCAATATTTTTAAAAAATATATTTTAATAAATTTAGAGTACCCAATTAATTTTTCCCAATTAAGGTGCAATTTAGTGCGGCCAATTCACCTAACCTGCACATCTTTGGGTTGTGGGGACGAAACCCACGCAAACACGGGGAGAATGTGCAAACTCCACACGGACAGTGACCTACAGCCGGGATCAAACTTGGGACCTCGGCACCGTGAGGCAGCAGCAGCACCACCATGCTGCCCAAAGAGCTATGTTTTAAGGAGTTGTTCAAAAGGACTGTCGCTAAAAGGACGATGTGTACAGCAGGGAATTACAGATTAGGTACCGTGATTGAAATAGGCAATGCTCAAAAGGTCAGAATTGGAAGAGTGCAGATACCTTTAGAGGTTGTCACGTTGGACGAGATTACAGAAGTAGGCTCGAGATTATGAAGGGATTTGAAAACAAGAATGAGTAATTTTTAAAAATGAGGCATTAAAGGGTGTTAATGCAAATCAGTGAGCAGAGGGTGACAGGTGAACAGGACTTGTGTACTTTAGCACATGGGCCACAGAGTTTTGGATGACGTCGGGCATATCATAGAATTTACAGTACAGAAGGAGGACATTCGACCCATTGAGTCCGCACCGGCATCCGTAAAGAACACCCTACTTAAGCCCACACCTCCACACTATCCCCACCTAACCTTTTTGGACGCGAAGGGCAATTTAGCATGGCCAATCCACCTAAGGTGCACATCTTTGGACATATGGAAGGTAGAATGTGGCAGGTCAGTAGGAGTGCTTTGGAATACTACAGAGAGGCAACAGAGGCATGGAAGAGAGTTTCAACAGCCGATGAATCAAGGCAGAGACAGACTCAGGAAGTGTTCCCTAGGTGGAAACAGGATGTCTTACTGAGGATGCAGCGTAAGAAGTTCAGCCCGGGGTCAAACATAAGTGGAAGGTTATGAATGATCTTGTTGAGTCTCAGATGTTTGTGTAGGAAGGATGGGTTTACTGGGATGGATTTCGTGATTAGTGATTATATTACCCTTTCTAGGAAATTAAAAATGGAAATCGTCTTGCATCAAAAAATGTTTTATAACTGAAAAAGTAAATTATATTTTCTACTGGTTGGAATAGAAGCGGTTCAGACTGAACTACGAAATTCATAGGTCACATTTATGTGGTGATTCTGGGAGAATATAAGGTATAGCTAGAGAAGATTAAGGCGAAGTGGGAAGAAGAATTGGGGGAGGATATTGAGGAGGGGTCATGGTGTGAGTTGGTCCGGAGGGTAAATGCCTCAACTTCGCGTGCGAGGTTGGGGCTGATACAGAAGGTGGCGTATAAGGCGAGGATGAGTCGACTTTTTATGGGGGGGGGGGGCGGGGGTGGAGGATGTTTGTGAACGGTGTGGGGGGCCCCACTAATCACGTTCATATGTTTTGGTCCTGTCCAAAACTGGAGGGGTATTGGAGTGAGGTCTTTAAGGTAATCTCAAAGGTGGTGCACGCGAGATTCAAACCGGATCCCCGAGAAGCAGTATTCAGGGTGTCGGATCGGCCGGGGTTGGAGCGGGTATGGCGGCAGATGTCTTGGCCTTTGCCTCGCTAATCGCCCAAAGGCAGATTCTGTTCGGGTGGAGATCGGCTTCTTTCTCCGCCCTGTGCCTTGGCGTGACGGGACGGGACGGGGGGGGGGGGGGGGGGGGGGGGGGGGGGGGGGGGGGGGGGGGGGTCTGCTGGAGTTCTTATCGCTCGAGAAAATAAAGTTAGAGTTGAGGGGGAGGATGGAAGGGTTCGACAACTCATAGGCCTTGTTCATCATGCATTTTCATGAATCGGATGACATCGAACATTGGAGGGGGTCGGAAGGGGGGGGGTGGAATGCATAAGTTATTAATGATTCTTTTTCATTGGTGTTTTGTATTCAAAATGTTGGGAGCTGTTTGAGGGTGGGTGTGATGAGGGGTTTGGTGGCTAGCGGATTGTCATTGTATTTGTTGATTATCTGTTGTTGTATATTTTGATGAAAATGTGAAAAAGGAGAATAAAAATATTATAAAAAAAGAAATTCATAGATCACAAAAACCCTGCAGCGTAGAAGATGGCCATTTGGACATTGTGTCTGCACCAACCATTTAAAAGAGCACCCTACCCAGATCCCTGGCTTATCCCCGTAACCCCAAATAACCCATTGGATACTGAGGGGCAGTTTAGCGAGTGGCCAATCCACCTAACCTGCACATCTTTGGACTAAGAGGGGAAAGGATTATCATTAGATTGTCATAGAATTTACAGGAGGGTGGTGGGGAGGGAGCGAGTCGGGGTGTTGGTGGAGGGGGGCCCAGTAAGGCACTGCCTAAACTATCCATGGAGGCACAATAACAAAAGAACCTTCAATTATGATGTGCCAGATTATGGGAGTCCCCCAGAGGGGGTGAGGGGAGACACAGTGTCAAGCACGAGTGAGCCCTGCAACCCACTGCAGAGAGCCTCTTGTGCACCCTCCGCTTCAGACACTGGGTGGCCGGGCCTGGTCCTCCACCACACTGAGTGCGGCGGGCGACATGGGCCCATCAACCAACCCAGGGCCTGCATTGATCCCGCCACCGGGGTCATCGACAGGCGGGATCTCCTCAGGCTCCTCCCAGGGTCCTGGACCAGCGAGAGGCGGTAGTGCAGATTGGCCACGCTAAATTGCACCTTAATTGGAAAAAATGAATTGGGAACTCTAAATTTATTTTACAAAACAGATTATCTGATATAGCTGTTTGCAGGAATTTGCTGTTTGCAGGAATTTGCTGTGGACAAATTGGCTGCTGTTTTCTTCATTTATGTCAGAGACAACACATCAAAAATACTTCATTGGCTACAGAGCACTTTGGGTTGTCCTGTGGGCATTCAAGGCCTTACATAAATTCAAGCTTTTCTTACTTTAAAGCTATTAACTTGCATGAGGTTGGGGTTCCTCATCCAGCCTGTCTGTGAAACAGTTTATGCTAGTGGTGTTGTAACTTCTGCAAATGGAATTATCAGTAGCAGACCTATCACAACACTGGATCATAATAGTTGACCCAATTGATGGCTTAGTACTGATAATACCTGTTGGCTGTTCTGGCTGAATTGGTCCACTGTTAGTTTCATGGCTCACTTGCGGCCTCTGGTGGTGCAACTCACAACATTATAATGCAATCTTGCAATATCTTAACCCACGCAGAGCAAAATCACTATTGCAAATCGAGAAGATTCAGTGGTTATTTTATGGTAAATTAGAACTAAATTTCACAAATCAACAGTATCTTCAGCAACAAGTGGAGGGTGGTTATTTTGCATTCGCAACATTTCACAACCCAGGCAATCTTGAATAATTTCTAACGACCACTTGTTTGCAATTATCCCACACTTATTCCTTTCATTTTGCTCTGTGATAGTCTGTATTCAAATAAATGAATTACATTTAATATTTGTGTTGAATAAATTGTTTCAGCATATGATATTAGCATGCATTTCCATTAATTTAGCATTTCTGAAATCAGGCTCCCTGAAGGTTTAGTTGGCTCACACACCAAGTATTTGAGGTACACTGATTCGGAAGCTCCCATTGCATGTTTCACAGCTCATATGAGGGTAAGTCAACTTGAGCAGAATTAGGAGAAGCTACAACTGCCCCGAGTTGTGGAGGTGAGATAACTGGTGGAGTGGGGGAGAAAGAAAGTGAGAACACAGTAAAAAGTGGTCAAAAAAGGTCTGAACTCCAGTTACCAATACTCAGCGATTCCACCTGTGAAAGTGCACGTGATGATCAGCTGAAGGTCTGATCCCAGTGGTCAGGAGTGTCATTCAAGACTTCCGGGTGCGGCGATGACCAGCTAAGTCGCACGTTTCGGCAGCTCCCGGTGGAACGGACTTTTGGGCTCTTAATAGGAGCCCCAACGGCAATTTTAATGGCTAAAAACACTGTGCGGTAAACCAGAATGGAATTCCCCCTGGACACAGATGGAAAAAGGAGAGGAAAGTGGCCGGATTGCTGAGGATCCTCTAGAGCAGCGGCAAGGAAAGCAAGCACAAAGCAAGATGGCGTCGGAAGGTGGCCGTCTAGTATGGGGCCCTGACCAACAAGAGTTCCTGCGGCGCTGTGTGGAAGAACTTAAAAAGGAGATGGAGAAGGAGCTGCTGGCCCCAATATTACAGGCGATTGAAGGGCTAAAGGAGGAACAAAAGACCCAGGAGCAGGAGCTTCGGGTCGTGAAGGCAAAGGCCGCTGATAATGAAGACGAAATACAGGGCCTGGTGGTGAAGACAGAGATGCACGAGGCACAACACAAAAGGTGTGTGGAAAGGCTGGAGGTGTTGGAGAATAATGCGAGGAGGAAGAATTTAAGGATTCTTGGTCTTCCCGAAGGTGCGGAGGGGGCGGACGTCAGGGCATATGTGAGCACGATGCTTCATCGTTAATGGGATCGGACGCCCCGGCGGGCCCATTGGAGGTGGAGGGAGCTTATCGAGTTATGACGCGAAGACCGAGGGCTGGAGAAATACCTCGAGCCATAGTGGTGAGATTTCTCCGATATAATGACAGAGAGATGGTCCTCAGATGGGCAAAGAAAACTCGGAGCAGTAAATGGGAGAACGCGGTGATCCGCGTATATCAAGATTGGAGTGCGGAGGTGGCGAGAAGGAGGGCGAGTTTCAATCGGGCCGAGGCGGTGCTTCACAAAAGGAAGGTCAAATTTGGAATGCTGCAACCGGCAAGACTGTGGGTCACACACCAAGGGAAGCAACACTACTTTGAGACGGCAGAAGAGGCGTGGACATTTATTGTGGAGGAGCAGCTGGAATAGGCAGGCCAGAAAAAGAACGTTTGGGACAAAGTGGTGTGATTACGTGGGGTGAAGGGGGGGAAAAAGGGGGAAGGGATGATTTCTCAAGTTGTTAATCTTGCAACCCTGTAACTTTTCTCTCTTGCCCATGTCGTGGGGGAGGGGGGGGGGGGGGGGGGGGGGGGGGGGGGGGGGAAGGATGAGGAATTGTGGGCGCCGGCCATTAGGGGTGCGGCCAAGTGGGAAACGCGGGCTTTGTTCCCGCGCTATGGTAATCATGGCGGGAACAGGGAAGCAGGAAGGAGGGGGCCTCGCACAGTGGGGGCCGAGGTCACGGGGGGAAGCTGAGGTCAGCCAGAGTTTGCTGACTTCTGGGAGCAACAGGGGGGGTGCAATTACGCTAGGAGAGGATCTAGCGGGGGGGGGGGAATTAACTGGGTTGCTGCTGCTGGGGAGAAGGGGGAGCTGGTACGGGGTGGGGTGGTCGAGGCGGGAGGGCGTCGTCGGGGGGAGATACGGCTACGTGGGAACCGGGTGAGGAGCTGGATTAAAAAAGGGGATGGCTAGTCGACAAGGGGGGGGGGGGGGGGGGGGGGTAAAGAGCCCCCCAACCCGGCTGATTACGTGGAACATGAGAGGGCTGAACGGGCCGATTAAAAGGGCACGGGTACTCGCACACCTAAAGAAATTAAAGGCAGATGTGGTTATGTTGCAGGAGACGCATTTGAAACTGATAGACCAGGTCAGACTACGCAAAGAATGGGTGGGGCAGGTGTTTCATTCGGGGTTAGACGCAAAGAACAGGGGGGGTGGCTATATTAGTGGGGAAACGGGTACTGTTTGAGGCAAAGACCATGGTGGCGGATAGCAGGGGTAGATACGTGATGGTGAGTGGCAGATTGCAAGGGGAGGCAGTGGTTCTAGTGAACGTATATGCCCCGAACTGGGATGATGCCAATTTTATGAAGCGAATGTTGGGATGTATCCCGGACCTAGAGGCGGGAAAGTTGGTAATGGGGGGAGACTTTAATACGGTGCTGGACCCAGGGCTGGACAGATCGAAGTCCAGGACCAGGAGGAGGCCGGCTGCAGCTAGGGTGCTCAAGGACTTTATGGAGCAGATGGGAGGAGTAGACCCCTGGAGATTTAGCAGGCCTAGGAGTAAGGAGTTCTCGTTTTTCTCCTATGTCCATAAAGTACATTCACGGATAGACTTTTTTGTATTGGGAAGGGCGCTGATCCCGAAGGTGACAGGGACGGAGTACACGGCAATAGCTATCTCGGACCACGCTCCACATTGGGTGGACCTGGAGATAAGGGAGGAAAAAGAACAGCACCCGCCCTGGAGAATGGACATGGGACTATTGGCAGATGAGGGGGTATGTTTAAGGGTGAGGGGGTGTATTGAAAGGTACTTGGAGCTTAACGACAATGGGGAGGTTCAGGTGGGAGTGGTCTGGGAGGCGTTGAAGGCAGTGGTTAGAGGGGAGCTGATATCTATTAGGGCACATAAAGGAAAGCAGGAGGGTAGGGAAAGGGAGCGGTTGCTGAAAGAATTTTTGAGGGTGGACAGACAATATGCGGAGGCACCGGAGGAGGGACTGTACAGGGAAAGGCAAAGGCTACATGGAGAATTTGACTTGTTGACTACGGGTAATGCAGAGGCACAATGGAGGAAGGCACAAGGTGTACAGTATGAATATGGGGAGAAGGCGAGCCGGTTGCTGGCCCACCAACTGAGGAAGAGGGGAGCAGCGAGGGAGATAGGGGGGGTGAGAGACGAGGAGGGAGAGATGGAGCGGGGAGTGGAGAGAGTGAATGGGGTGTGCAAGGTATTCTACGAAAGATTATATAAAGCTCCGCCCCCGGAAGGGAAGGAGAGAATGATGTGCTTTCTGGATCAGCTGGAATTCCCCAAGGTTGAGGAGCAGGAGAGGGCGGGACTGGGAGCACAGATTGAGATGGAGGAGGTAGTGAAAGGGATTGGGAGCGTGCAGGTGGGGAAGGCCCCGGGACCAGACGGATTCCCGGTAGAATTTTATAGGAAGTATATGGACTTGCTGGCCCCGCTTCTGACGAGAACCTTTAATGAGGCAAGGGAAAGGGGGCAGTTGCCCCCGACTATGTCAGAGGCAAAGATATCGCTCCTCCTAAAGAAGGAAAAAGACCCGCTGCAATGCGGGTCCTATAGGCCATTTCTCTTTTAAATGTGGATGCTAAGATTCTGGCCAAGGTAATGGCGACGAGGATAGAGGACTGTGTCCCGGAGGTGGTACATGAGGACGAGACTGGGTTTGTGAAGGGGAGACAGCTGAACACGAACATACGGAGGAGGTTGCTAGGGGTAATGATGATGCCCCCGCCAGAGGGGGAAGCGGAGATAGTGGTGGCGATGGATGCCGAGAAAGCATTTGATAGAGTGGAGTGGGATTATCTGTGGGAGGTGCTGAGGAGATTTGGCTTTGGAGATGGATATATCGGATGGGTACAGCTGCTGTATAGGGCACCGATGGAGAGTGTGGTTACGAATGGACGGGGGTCTGATTATTTCCGGTTTTACAGAGGGACAAGGCAGGGATGTCCCCTGTCTCCATTATTGTTTGCACTGGCGATTGAGCCCCTGGCCATGGCACTGAGGGGTTCCAGGAAGTGGAAGGGAGTGTTTAGGGGAGGAGAACACCGGGTATCTCTGTATGCGGATGATTTGTTGTTGTATGTGGCGGACCCGGTGGAGGGGATGCCAGAGATAATGCGGATACTTGGGGAGTTTTCGGGGTATAAATTGAACATGGGGAAAAGTGAGTTGTCTGTGGTGCATCCAGGGGAGCAGAGCAGGGAAATAGAGGATTTACCGCTGAGGAAGGTAACAAGAGACTTCCGATACTTGGGGATTCAGATAGCCAAGAATTGGGGAACCTTGCACCGGCTTAATTTAACACGATTGGTGGAACAGATGGAGGAGGACTTCAAGAGATGGGACATGGTGTCCCTGTCACTGGCGGGTAGGGTGCAGGCGGTTAAAATGGTAGTTCTCCCGAGATTCCTCTTTGTGTTTCAGTGTCTCCCGGTAATGGTCACGAAGGCTTTTTTTAAGAGAATTGAGAAAAGCATTATGAGTTTTGTGTGGGCCGGGAAGACCCCGAGAGTGAGGAGGTGAGGAGGGGGTTCTTACAGCATAGTAGGGATAGGGGGGGGGGTTAGCACTACCGAGCCTAAATGATTATTACTGGGCCGCCAATATTTCAATGGTGTGTAAGTGGATGGGAGAAGGGGAGGGAGCGGCGTGGAAGAGATTGGAGAGGGCGTCCTGCAAGGGGACCAGCTTACAAGCAATGGTGACGGCACCGTTGCCGTTATCACCGAAGAAATACACTACAAGCCCGGTGGTGGTGGCAACATTAAAAATTTGGGGGCAGTGGAGACGGCATGGGGGAAGGACGGGAGTCTCGGTGCGGTCCCCGATAAGAAATAACCATAGGTTTGTTCCGGGGAGAATGGATGGGGGATTTGGAGCATGGCAAAGAGCTGGGATAGTACAATTGAGAGATCTGTTCGTAGATGGGACGTTTGCGAGTCTGGGAGCGCTGACGGAAAAATATGGGTTGCCCCAAGGGAATGCATTTCGGTATATGCAACTGAGGGCTTTTGCGAGGCAACAGGTGAGGGAATTCCTGCAGCTCCCGACGCAGGAGGTGCAGGATAGAGTGATCTCAGAGACATGGGTGGGGGATGGTAGGGTGTCGGACATATACAGGGAAATGAGGGACGAGGGGGAGATCATGGTAGATGAGCTGAAAGGGAAATGGGAAGAAGAGCTGGGGGAGGAGATTGAGGAGGGGCTGTGGGCTGATGCCCTACGTAGGGTAAACTTGTCGTCCTCGTGTGCCAGGCTAAGCCTGATACAATTCAAGGTTCTACACAGGGCGCATATGACTGGAGCACGGATCAGTAAATTTTTCGGGGTAGAGGATAGGTGTGGGAGATGCTCGAGAAGCCCAGCGAATCACAACCACATGTTCAGGTCATGCCCGGCACTACAGGGGTTCTGGGTGGGGGTGGTGAAGGTGCTTTCGAAGGTGGTGGGGGTCCGGGTCGAGCCAAGCTGGGGGTTGGCTATATTCGGGGTTGCAGAAGAGCCGGGAGTGCAGGAGGCAAGAGAGGCCGATGTTTTGGCCTTTGCGTCCCTAGTAGCCCGGCGCAGGAAATTGTTAATGTGGAAGGAAGCCAAACCCCCGGGCGTGGAGACCTGGATAAATGACATGGCAGTGTTTATAAAGTTAGAACGGATCAAGTTCGTATTAAGGGGTTCGGCTCAAGGGTTCACCAGGCGGTGGCAACCGTTCGTCAACTACCTCACAGAACGATAGAGGGAATGAAAAGAAAGAAAGACAACAGCAGCAACCCGGGGGGGGGGGGGGGGGGGGGGGAGAAAGAGAGGATCCGGGCGGGCTCTTAGGGATGTCATTGTATATGTATAGACATTTGTTATAGGTAATGTATATTGGACTGTTGGATTGTATCTTTGGAGAGTAACTATTTTTGACAAGGCAGTTGCCATTTAGTTTTATTTTTGTTTCTGTTTATATATTATTTATTTACTTGTTTAAAACTGGCCACTGTTATTTATATTGCTTTATTGTTGTTTAAAAGAAAAACTATGTACTGTTATGTTTGGCCAAAAAATCTTGAATAAAATATATTTTTTTAAAAAGGAGTGTCATTCAACCAATCAGCACACTCAGCTCACAACTGGCAGACACTCGGGTGAGTGACAAACTTTCCAAATGCACCAATCAACTTGTAAGTCATCTTATAACCAAAACACAGACCACAACAACCTTGATTCAAACTGATTTTATCTCGAAGTGCTGAACCACGCATCAGTGTCAGCTGCTTGAGAGCAAATAACTGTGCTGAGAACATTGGAGTATGTTAATCATTTTGATAACTATTCTGGAATGTTTCAGGTACAGATCTCGGTAACATCCGAAAAGGTCTACTTTTTAAAATCAGTGCTTTCCAAACGTTTCTTTGTGGGGAACCATTTTTACCGACCGGTCGATCTTCGTGAAACATGCCGCCCGAACTCGAGACTCAGGTTTCTTCTTCCTTTTAATTCGACAGGTGAGCCTGCTTGGTCCTCATGATCTCACTTGCTTTGTCATTCAATGTTACATTTCTATAGGGGTTGCTCATCGGAGGTCCTGGAGCTCACACCAGCACTGCTTTGTCCTGCCGTGGACTCTTGTGAAGCTCTCTCCAGCAGATTCAGTTGCGAGATCATGGCCGGTTTGTGTATCTGGCACTCTCTTCCTCATTCCAAAACGATCCATCTTCAGTTCTTCACATAGTCTTGTTGCTTCCTTGTCGGCAGCTACAAAATGGAGGAAGCTCTTCTCAGTAATTTCATGCCCTGAGCACGTGACTTCAGTGCACCCAGCGTGTGACCTACTCTCTGCCACCGCTTCTGGCGGGAAGACTCCATCGATTTAAAAATATCTGCTCCTGGGACAGCGCGCTGACGTAAGGAGGAGGTGGTCTGCCCCACTGGGCTCCGGGCCTGCGCACTGCTACATCCGGCTGAGGTAGCACGCATGCGCGGGACAGCCAGATTTCTTGAAAGCCAGGCATGGCCAGCATTTTCAAAAAACAGTCACGGTTGTTGGGCATTGCTTCCTGCGATCGGGAACACCGCAATTGCTTTGCTATCCTGACTTTGAAAGTGACAGTTTTAAAATCACCTTTCACCAACAGCCCCTTAGGTAATACACCAAGAGACCAAGTGCCTTTAAAGTAAGCATACCTCTTACAAGTGACATCTTCCTTCATGCTATAAGTTTGAAGACTTGCTTGACACAAAATAGAGCATATTACCACATTACAATGTCTTGTAGTTCCCTTACAACTGTACGTGCAAGAGCAAGGTTAATGCTGTTAAATTGAAAATTAACTTGTTGAATGTGTCCAGACAACTTTGAAAATCTACTTCAACATTTTTGTTACACTTAGTCTAATTCCATTCTGGTTTGTAGAAAGTAACCTAAATCCACCTTAGTGAAACAGACAAAGTGCTGACGCATTTATACAGTTGCAATACATTTGGAGGTTATAATAAATACAACTATTGTAAGAAAGGCAACAGGCAGCTCCAACTAAAATCACCAAGTCAGAGATTTACAACACTGACGCAAGTGCCCTCTCGTTGCGAATGTCAACATGGCCTTTCGGCTGATCATTTAATGTTTCGCACTGCAACAAATGACTCATTTATGTAACCTAGATGCAATCTTACTAGTTTGACAGTAAACAGAAGAGCCAGGTTAATAATTGGTCAAGTTTGGCTGTACACATTACTGAGGCTCTGCCACCACACCACATATTTCATAGTTGCTGCTGCACTCTAGTGGACATTTCACTTTACTCACACAGAATTTAACTCCTTCTATTTACATGACTTGTTTCCAAGTGAACTAATTCCACGGCAATATCATAGAATTTACAGTGAAGGAGGCCATTTGGCCCATCGAGTCTGCACCGACTCTTGGAAAGAGCACCCTACCCAAGGGCAACACCTCCCCCCTATCCCCATAACCCAGTAACCCCACCCAACACTAAGGGCAATTTATCATGGCCAATCAACCTAACCTGCACATCTTTGGACTGTGGGAGGAAACCAGAGCACCCGGAGGAATCCCACGCAGACACGGGGAGGATGTGCAGACTCCGCACAGACAGTGACCCAAGCCGGAATCAAACCTGGGACCCTGGAGCTGTGAAGCAATTGTGCTATCCACAATGCTACCGTGCTGCTGTCTCCCTTTCATACATTTTATCTATTAATCTGCAATATTATGAAAAACACATAACAGGCCTTTGGGGATAATAGACACACCAGTGGATATTCTTATACAAAGTTGGTTGTCAGTGACAAAAGCTGCATCTAATTGTTGTTCATAAATACCAGAGTCTTCAGCTAAGAAATTAAGTCAATCCCACCCACTGGGATGGCAATTTCTCCCTTCAGTTAATATTACCTTAGTGTTATTCATTCGCAAGAATAGAGATGGGGTGGCAGCAGGCACTGTGACAACTTTATTTTATACTGTGCTGGCACAAAGCTTTCCGCTGCACTAGAGCTCAGACATGGTGTATCCATGTGGTGCCATCCCTAATGAAGGGGAGTCCAGTCAACTATACCAATCTCCCAGATTTTTCCTGTTACATTGGCAGAGGGTTGTGATGGAAGCAGGTTGTCTCAGTGCGTACGTAGTACATGAACGGAGGAGTAAAGCTTTAAAAAAGTAGAAACTGTCTGTGTTTTGACCTGATTGCAGAATAATGTAGAGTAGGGCATTCTTGTGCTGACCTGGTTAACATTCCTCCCTCAACCGTCAAAAATAAATGTAACTATTCGTTTATCGAGTTTTTGTTTATGGGATTTCACTGTTCATGGCTCCTTCCAGAAACTATCACGGCACAGCAAATAAATTCTCTGTATGCAAAAAGTATCTTTGGTCAGAGTTCATCATGTATTTTCAACGGTTTCTTATTCCTATGTCAGCCCCAGGAGGCATGATTACACTGATATTGCTCATTAACAGGGGAATTCTCCCACAGAAGATTGCCAGTACTATGTTCGCAAGGCTTAAAACTTCACCACAGCAGCAAGATCGCTCTGGCATTCTAAACTTCCAGAAAATGTATGGTGACGTATTGCAAGCTACATTCAAAAGTGAATTATTTTTAGCTACATCCATTTCCCAGAACAATTTTCTGTAAAGGTCTTCGTATTTCAGATTTGTGTCTTGCATCACCAAGTGGCTACAAGACCAGGAAACACCAAGACTGGTTCAACGAGAATGATCACACCATCCAAGACCTCATCGACAAGAGGAGGAAAGCTCTCCTCACTTAGCCAAACAACATAACCAGCAAGTCAGAGATACAATGAACTAGGGAAATAAATGAACTAGGGAAATCAAGAACAAATGGTGGACTGAGAAAGCTCAGGAACTGCATCCTCGCTGACAAGCATGATACCTGGGCTTTCTCAGTGCCACCAAGGCAATATATGGACCCAACACCCTAGCCCTCAAACCGGTGCAGAGTAAGGACACAGCCCTCTTGAGAAATGGATACAACATTGGCCTTCAATGGAGAGAACATTTCAAAGGACTCCTAAACCATGATACAACCAGAGATGAGGATGTGTTTGAGGAAATCCCCCAACTCCCCATCAAAGATGATTTTGGACTCCCACCAAGCGTGAATTCGACGCTGCTATTAAACGTGTGGAGAATGGAAAAGTTGCAGGAGTGGACAGGATCCAGGTGGAGATATTCAAACTTGGAGGGAGAAGAGATCACCTGTCATCCCCATCAGCTGTTGGAAATCTGGGGCAGAGAAGAAATTCTTGCCAACCGCAGGAATGACAAAAAGGAGAGAAAGTGGACTGTGGGAACTACCAAGGAATCTCTCTACTCTCCATGGCCAGGAACATCATCGCCCGAATCCTCGCTAGCCGCCATCTCCAGTCTGAAGAAATCCTTCCAGAAACCAGTGTGGCTTCCGACAAAACCATGGAACAGTGGTCATGATTTTCACTGCTCAGAACCTTCAAGAGAAATACAAGGAGCAACATCAACCACTCTACATGGTTTTCACCGATCTCATCCAACCAATTAGGAAGTGCTATGGAAGACCCTGCCAAAGGCAGATTGTCCAGAGAAATGCATTCACACCTTCCGACTCCTCCATGACAAGATGTTGCCGACAGTCCTCACCAATGGAAATATGACCAAAATCTTTGAGGTCAAGACTGAGTCAAGCAGCTATGTGTCATCGCCCCCACCCTTTTCTTCATCTTCACTGCCACCATCCTTGACCTTGTCAAGAGCAAGCTTCCCAGTGGACATCATCGGCAGGATAGATGGAAAAATTTTCAACCTTAACCAGTAGAAATCCCAGAAGAGAACGACACAGACATCGCTGTAGAACTTCAGTATGCAGACGGCACGGCATCTCCACTCTCTCAGTAGAGAATCTCAAAACCGTGCATGATACCTTTGCAGAAGCATACCAAAGAATTGGTCTCAGCAGCCTCAACCTCAAGAAGACTCAAGTTCTTTACTACCCCGCCCCAAGGTGAGATCCAGTATCTCCCTTCATCAAGATGAATGGAGACACCCTACCAAACGTGGAACATTTCCAATACCTGGGGAACTACCTTTCCTCTAAGGCTGACATTGATGTGGAGATCCAACATCCTTACCAATTCGGGAGCGCTTCCTTCGGAAGCCCACGGGCGAGTGTCTTTTACGACCACGAGATCCGTACTGACACCAAGATCTTAGTGTACAAGGCGGTTGCCCTCCCAACTCTTCCATATGGCTCGGAGACTCGGACTATATAAAGACACCGCCTCAAGGCCCTGGACAGGTACCATCAATGCTGTCTGAAACAGATTCTCCACATCAGCTGGGAGGACAGGGGTATGAACATCAGCATCCTTGAAGGTGCCTGGAGCACCAGCATCGAGGCTATAATCATATGAAACCAACACCGCTGAGCCAGCCTAGCGCATAGGATGTCAGAGTGCTGACTGCCAAAGCAAATCATTTTTGCCCGGCTCAAGGAAGGTTTCCGAACAAGAGGATGACAATGGAAGCGCTTCAAAAACACCCTAAAGGTTTACCTCACGAAATGCAACATAGACATCAATACCTAGGAGACCTTTGCAAAGGAGACATACTTGGACGAACCTTCTGATTGAAGGGACTCAATTCTTTGAGGATGCCTGACGGAAGAGGAAATGGAAAGGGAGCTGGAGAAAGGAATACTAGCGATCTCGAGTCCAAGGACCGACCGCATCTCCAAGTTTGAGGTCGAAGAAGTGGGTCCAGGATTGGGTTAATCAGTCATGCAAGAACCCACAGAACCTATGACCAGTAACACGGAGTTTCTTTGGCAGACAATCATACTCGTCAGCGAGTGATTGCCTTAAGATCCAGACCTGTCACGACAGGTACATCAGCCATCGATAATATTTTTTTAGACCATGTTACACATATGTTTTGTAATTTCTTGAAAAAAAAAGATTTAGTGTACCCAATTATTTTTTTCCAATTAAGGGGCAATTTAGCGTTGCCAATCCACCTACCCTGCACATCTTTTGGGTTGTGGTGGCAAAACCCACGCAAACACGGGGAGAATGTGCAAACTCCAAGCAGGGAGTCAGGAGGGCTAGAAGGGGTCATGAAAAGTCATTGGCAAATAGGGTTAAGGAAAATCCCAAGGCTTTTTACACTTACATAAAAAGCAAGAGGGTAGCCAGGGAAAGGGTTGGCCCACTGAAGGATAGGCAAGGGAATCTATGTGTGGAGCCAGAGGAAATGGGCGAGGTACTAAATGAATACTTTGCATCAGTATTCACCAAAGAGAAGGAATTGGTAGATGTTGAGTCTGGAGAAGGGGGTGTAGATAGCCTGGGTCACATTGTGATCCAAAAAGACGAGGTGTTGGGTGTCTTAAAAAATATTAAGGTAGATAAGTCCCCAGGGCCGGATGGGATCTACCCCAGAATACTGAAGGAGGCTGGAGACGAAATTGCTGAGGCCTTGACAGAAATCTTTGGATCCTCGCTGTCTTCAGGGGATGTCCCGGAGGACTGGAGAATAGCCAATGTTGTTCCTCTGTTTAAGAAGGGTGGCAGGGATAATCCCGGGAACTACAGGCCGGTGAGCCTTACTTCAGTGGTAGGGAAATTACTGGAGAGAATTCTTCGAGACAGGATCTACTCCCATTTGGAAGCAAATGGACGTATTAGTGAGAGGCAGCACGGTTTTGTGAAGGGGAGGTCGTGTCTCACTAACTTGATAGAGTTTTTCGAGGAGGTCACTAAGATGATTGATGCAGGTAGGGCAGTAGATGTTGTCTATATGGACTTCAGTAAGGCCTTTGACAAGGTCCCTCATGGTAGACTAGTACAAAAGGTGAAGTCACACGGGATCAGGGGTGAACTGGCAAGGTGGATACAGAACTGGCTAGGCCATAGAAGGCAGAGGGTAGCAATGGAGGGATGCTTTTCTAATTGGAGGGCTGTGACCAGTGGTGTTCCACAGGGATCAGTGCTGGGACCTTTGCTCTTTGTAGTATATATAAATGATTTGGAGGAAAATGTAACTGGTCTGATTAGTAAGTTTGCAGACGACACAAAGGTTGGTGGAATTGCGGATAGCGATGAGGACTGTCTGAGGATACAGCAGGATTTAGATTGTCTGGAGACTTGGGCGGAGAGATGGCAGATGGAGTTTAACCTGGACAAATGTGAGGTAATGCATTTTGGAAGGGCTAATGCAGGTAGGGAATATACAGTGAATGGTAGAACCCTCAAGAGTATTGAAAGTCAAAGAGATCTAGGAGTACAGGTCCACAGATCACTGAAAGGGGCTACACAGGTGGAGAAGGTAGTCAAGAAGGCATACGGCATGCTTGCCTTCATTGGCCGGGGCATTGAGTATAAGAATTGGCAAGTCATGTTGCAGCTGTATAGAACCTTAGTTAGGCCACACTTGGAGTATAGTGTTCAATTCTGGTCGCCACACTACCAGAAGGATGTGGAGGCTTTAGAGAGGGTGCAGAAGAGATTTACCAGAATGTTGCCTGGTATGGAGGGCATAAGCTATGAGGAGCGATTGAATAAACTCGGTTTGTTCTCACTGGAACGAAGGAGGTTGAGGGGCGACCTGATAGAGGTATACAAAATTATGAGGGGCATAGACAGAGTGGATAGTCAGAGGCTTTTCCCCAGGGTAGAGGGGTCAATTACTAGGGGGCATAGGTTTAAGGTGAGAGGGGCAAAGTTTAGAGTAGATGTACGAGGCAAGTTTTTTACGCAGAGGGTAGTGGGTGCCTGGAACTCACTACCGGAGGAGGTAGTGGAGGCAGGGACGATAGGGACATTTAAGGGGCATCTTGACAAATATATGAATAGGATGGGAATAGAAGGATACGGACCCAGGAAGTGTAGAAGATTGTAGTTTAGTCGGGCAGTATGGTCGGCACGGGCTTGGAGGGCCGAAGGGCCTGTTCCTGTGCTGTACATTTCTTTGTTCTTTGTTCTTTGTCCACACGGACAGTGACCCAGAGCCGGGATCGAACCTGGGACCTCGGCGCGTGAGGCTGCAGGGCTAACCCACTGCACCACCGTGCTGCTCTTATGTTTTGTAATTTCAAGGAGGTACATATAGCTCCAAGGGATCAAAGAATATGGCGGGGGGGGGGGTGGCGAGAGAAGAGGAGAAAAGGGGCTGGATCAGAGTATTGGACTTGATGATCAGCCATGATCGTAATAAATGGCGGAGCAGGCTCGAAAGGCTGAATGGCCTCCTCCTGTTTTAATTTTCAATGCATGTTTCTATGTATACTGCAGAGTTGCAGCGCTTACAGGAAATAACATTCTGAATGTATTCTGCTCTGTTCTTCTTGAACGCATATCCCTATACCTTTCTGCCCAAATTTAACTACAGCAAGACCTCACTTCAAATTGTGTGGGCATACCAAGAAAATGCAACTTTAAGTGAACCAACTTTGAGCAAATTAAATTTTCCCATTAAAACCAATGTAAAAGCTGTAATTAGGTTCTGTACATTTCTCATCACAGAAAAAAACTGTACCCTCAAGCTGAAATACAAGACATTGGTAAATTCCTATATTGGTAAACAAAACCAAAATAAATGTAAAAATATAAAAGAAATATGCTAACTTTGTAAATGGGGAACAAAGAAATGGCTGATGAACAAATACATACTTTAGTTCTGTTTTCACAAAGGAAATTTGGGGAACACTGGGTTTAGTGAGAGGGAGGAACTGAAGGTTGGTATTAGTAGGGAAATGGTCTGGGGACATTGACGGGATTGAAGGTCGATAAATCCCTATGGTCTGATAATCTACATCCAGAGTACTTAAGGAAGTGGCCCTAGAAATAGTGGATATATTGGTGGTCACCTTCCAAGATTCTACAAACTCTGGAACAGTTCCTGCAGATTGCAGAGTAGGTAATGTAACCCCACTTTTTAAAAAGGGAGGAAAAGAGAAGACAGGGAATTATAGACCAGTCAGCCTGACGTCGGTAGTGGGGGAAATTCTAGAGTCCATGATCAAAGATTTTATAGCATAGCACATGGAAAATAGTGGTAGAATCAGAAAGAGTCAGCATGGATTTATGAAAGGGACATCATGCTTGAGAAATCCACTGGAATTCTTATAAATCGGAGAACATTCTCCACATCTCACGGTATACATATTTCCCCCACTTTTCACCCCCTCCCTCCGCAACAAAATTCCTCGATCATGGTCATGAACAGTCCCCACCATGTTTCAAAGCCCGCCACTCATCGCCTCAATTCAAACTTAATCTTCTCCAGCCGGAAGTAGTCGTACATGTACCCCAGCCGTTGTCTCAGTGCTACCCACTGCGCCACATTCCACCCCCACAGTATATATTAATGATTTAAGGGGTGGCACGTGGCACAGAGGTTAGCACTGGGACTACGTCGCTGAGGGCCTCGGTTTGAATCCCAGCTCTGGGTCACTGTCTGTGTGGAGTTTGCACATTCTCCCAGTGTCTGCGTGGGTGTCACACCCACAACCCAAAGAAAGATGTGCTGGTTAGGTGGATTGGCCACTCTAAATTGACCCTTAATTGGAAAAAAAATAATTGGGTACTCTAAATTTATAATTTTAAAAAATTAATGATTTAGATGAGGGAACTAAATGTAATATCTCCAAATTTGCATATGGTACAAAGCTGGGTGGGAGAGTGAGCTGTGATGAGGATACAGAGATGCTCCAGTGTGATTTGGACAACTTGAGTGAGTGAGCAAATGCATGGCAGGTGCAGTGTAATGTGGACAAATGTGAGGTTATCCACTTTGGTCGCAAAAACAGCAAGGCAGATTATCTGACTGGACTACAAATTAAGAGAGGGGAAAGTGCAAAGAGACCTGCATGTCCTCGTACACCTGTTGCTGAAGGTAAGAATGCAGGTGCTGCAGGCTGTAAAGGCGGCAAATGGTATGCTGGCCTTTATTGAGAGGGGCTTGGATTACAGGCGCAGGGATGTCTTGCTGCAATTGTACAGTGCTGTGGTGAGGCTACACCTGGAATAATGTGTGCAGTTTGGTCTCCTTATCTGACCAAGCATGTTCTTGCTATTGAGGGAATGTAGAGAAGATTCCTGACGTGGCGGGGCTGAAGTACGAGAAGAGATTCAGTTTCTTAGGATTCTATTTGTTGGAGATCAGAAGAATGGGGGGTTCTCATAGAAACCTATAAATATTTTAAGAGTTCTAAACAGGGTAGATGCAGGAAGGATGTTCCCAATGATGGACGTGCCTGGAACCAGAGGTCATAGTCTAAGGACTGAGATAAAGAGAAATGTTCTCTGAGTGGCAAGCTTGTGGAATTCGCTACTGCAGGAAGCAGTAGAGGCCAAAACATTGTATGTTTTGAAGGAGTTAGATATAGCACTTGGGACTCAGGGGATCAAAGAATATGGGGGGGGGGGGGGAAAGCAGGAACAGGTTACCAAATTGGATGATCGACCATTTGAATGGCTGAGCAGGCTTGAAGGGCAGAATGGCCTACACCTGCTCCTATTTTCCGTGTTTCTACTTGCTGCCTGCTCATTGCCTTTCCTGCTCACTGAACTTCCTGCTTGTTGACCCTTCTCCTCTTGCTGGCCTCCAGCTCATTGCCTCTGCCGCTCCTCGACCCTCTCTCTCGCTGCCACCCCTCCGCTCCTCGACCGTCTCTCTCGCTGCCACCCCTCGACACTCTCTCTCGCTGCCATCCCTCCCACTCTCCTCTCCAAACTCTTGTTGTGAACTCTGAAGATGAGCAGATAGAGGCAGGAAAAGTAGCTTTGACTTGAGGAGGTAAATAGTAAGCCAGAGGGCCACAGAGCACGAGAGAGGTTGAAGGAGGCGCAGCAGCTCAACTAGAACTTGGCCAGGGGCAGCATGGTGGCGCAGTGGTTCGCACTGCTGCCTCACGGTGCCGAGGTCTCAGGTTCGATCCCGGCTCTGGGTCACTGTCCATGTGGAGTTTACACATTCTCCCAGTGTATGTGTGGGTTTCGCCCCCACAACCCAAAGATGTGCAGGATAGGTGGATTGGCCACGCTAAATTGTCCCTTAATTGTGAAAAATGAATTGGGTACTCCAAGTTATAAAAAAACTAGATCTTGGCCCATGAACTAGTTGACATTATAGTCGAACAACGTAAAAACAGGGACTTACAATAAGGTAGCCAATAATCATTTGGGCAAATGTTCACACAAAACAAAAAATTAGGTTGGGGTGAGGATGAGCATTTTTGTGACAACAAGACTCGTCCCCTGATGTAGGCTAAAATAGTCTGATGTCATCCTATTCGTCCGTACGCTCGTCACAGGAGCCTACTGTCTCCGCAGTGAAGCACTGTAGAAGCCAGGTATTTCTAATACAACTAGTATAGGTAAAAGATAGCTGTTTAAGCATAAATATTAAGCCCCAGTTTTAAATACCCATTTTAAATTCACTTATAACCTCAGGTCATCTCTGAACATACAGAAGCACAAAAAAAAGCATGAAACGGCATAATTCCATCATAGATTAAAACAGCACAGTTGTAAGACAATTTGACACTATGCTTGTGCTGCTGTCAAGGACAAGGGCTGAATTCCACGGCAACGAGGTGACAATTGTCCAGTAACTAAAGCTCTATTGTTCTCTTTTCAGGCCATTAGTGATTACTGCGTGAATCACATTCCATAACATGATAAAACTGATGTTGCACATTGAAGATGGACGGCTTGCCGTCAAATCAAATGTGTTTGAGTCTAACCCAAACCAATTAGGATTATATTGGGGTGTGATTAGATGATTTAAGACAGATATGAAAGGGTAAAACTGAAAAGTTTCCCCCCGCCATTTTGGGGAATGTTTTTGAGGTTTAGTTTTAGTTTAGCTCTCTCGCTCTCTCCTCTTTTTCATGTTTAATTTCCAGACTTTTAATTTTTAAAAGTTACTTTCGAGCTGTCTGCCTAAGCAAAAAGATAATGTCTTTGATTCTTCTGAAAGCTTCAAATTGTCTATGAATTGCCTTTTAAATGACTTTCAAATTGTAATCAAAAGACAAGACAAATAAAACAATTCCTATTGGCACCTGAGAAGTTTTAACTGCAAATTTCTACTGAGTCCCAGTAATCGCAAAGTGCTGCTGGTAACCAAATAGTAGGAATATTATAAATTCCTTCAACTTGGCATAGTCCAGTAATATTAGGAATCTAACAACTTGGCACAGTCTAATATTACTAGATCAAACAAGCCCTCCTGGATAACTTACATGAACTGCTCCGTTGACCACTGGGTCGACAAGCCAGAGGTCCGGTCCTCCACCATGCTTCCTCCCGGTGCAGCTTCAGCCAAATCCTTCCCTGTCCTTCTGTTTCTGCCTTTGCGAGCATTCCTGGTCCTCCTCTCGATGCACCGATATGGACGAGCGTACGGACGAATAGGATGACATCAGACTATTTTAGCCTACATCAAGGGACGAATCAGGGGTGCCCCTCTCCCCACTGTTGTTCGCGCTAGCTATAGAGCCACTGGCAATGTCGCTGAGAGCCTCAAAGGGCTGGAAGGGGTTGGTCCGTGCGGGGGGGGGGGGGGGTGGAACATAGAGTCTTGCTTTACGCAGCGACCTGCTCCTGTATGTATCGGACCCAGTGGAGGGGTGGAAGAAATCATGAGGATTCTGGGAGAATTTGGCCGGTTTTCAGGATACAAACTAAATATGGGGGAAAGCGAGATGTTCGTGATCCAGGCAAGGGGACAGGAGAGGCGTGATTGAGTGGAGCCGGGGAGGGAGCGGGCTGGCGCTGCCAAACTTGGCCATGATCACGAAGTGGGTGGTGGGGGTAGGGTCGGCATGGGAGCATATGGAGACGGCTTCATGCAAAGGCACCAGGTGGGGACCTTGATAACTGCGCCTCTGCCGTTCCCGCTGGCACGGTGGTACTCCGTGGTGGTGGCAGCCCTGAGAGTCTGGGGGCAATGGAAAAAGCATGTGGGAGCATCGGTCTGGTCCCCAATCTGCAATAACCACCAGTTTGCCCCGGGAAGGATGGACGGGGGCTTTCGGACATGGCAGAGGGCAGGAATTGAGAGGATGGGGGATATGTTTATAGAAGGGAGCTTTCCTCGCTTGAGGGAGCTGGAGGAGAAATTTGGATTGGCGAGGGGAAACAAATTTAGGTATCTGCAGGTGCGGGACTTCCTACGTAGACAGGTCTCAACCTTCCCGCTCCTACCACCAAGGGGGATTCAGGATCGGGTAGTTTCCAGAGTGGGGGTGGGAGAAGCGAAGGTCTCTGACATCTATAAGGAGCTCATGGAGACAGAGGAGGTGAAGCGCAAATGGGAAGAGGAGTTAGGAGGAGATGGAGGATGGTCTCTGGGTGGAGGCGTTGAGTAGAGTAAACGTATCCACAACATGTGCCAGGCTCAGCCTGATACAGTTCAAGGTCATTCACTGGGCTCACATGACAGTGGCCCGGATGAGCAGGTTCTCTGGTGTGGAAGACAGGTGTTCAAGATGTGTGGGGGGGCCAGCGATCCATGTCCATATGTTCTGAGCATGCCCGAAGCTTAGGGGATTCTGGCAGGGGTTGGCAGACGTCATGACAACGGTGTTAAAAACAAGGGTGGCACCGAGTCTGGAGGTGGCGATTTTTGGGGTGTCGGAAGATCCGGGAATCCAGGAGGAGAAAGAGGCAGACATTCTGGCCTTTGCTTCCCTGGTAGCCCGGAGACGGATACTATTAGCTTGGAGAGACTCAAAGCCCCTGAAGTCAGAGACCTGGCTAGCTTTCTCTGTTTGGAGAAAATCAAGTTCGCCTTGAGAGGGTCAATGTTAGGGTTCACCTGGAGGTGGCAACCGTTCGTCCACTTCTTTGCAGAAAATTAATCGTCAGCCGAAGGGGGGGTTAGTTTAGTTTAGAGTAGGGGGTTAATAAAGGTGGGACCTGTAAGGGAGGAAGCAGGTATTTTTTGCACTATGTTTATAGGCTTATGTATATTGTTTATTTTATCATTGTAAAACAAAAAATACCTCAATAAAATGTTTATTTAAAAAAAAAATAGTGGGTCTGCCAGAGGGGAAGGAGGGCAGAGACCCAACAGGCTACATCACCCAAATGATGGGCAAGCTAGTGGGAAAGAAGGTATTTCCAAACCCAACAGAAATAGACAGGGCGCTCCGACCCAAGGCCAAAGTCGGGGAGCAACCCAGAGCGATTATTGCAAGGCTGCACCGGTTCCAAGACCGGGAGAAAATCCTAAAGTGGGCCCGGCAGACAAAATCGAGCACATGGGAAGGGAAGACCATGAGGGTGCATCAGGACATTGGGGCGGACCTGGCCAAAAGAAGGGCTGAGTTCAACAAGGCGAAATCAGCACTGCACAAAATCAAGGTGAAATTTGGGGTGTTATTCACGGCCAAACCTTGGGTAAAATTTCATTTTCATTTTATTTTCTTATTTAAAATTTTTTAAAAAAAATTTTTTTTTACTGTACCCAATTCATTTTTTTTTTCCAATTAAGGGGCAATTTTAGCGTGTTGAATCCACCTACCTTGCACATCTTCGGGTTGTGGAGGCGAAACCCATGCAAACCTGGGTAACATTTCAGGGGAAAGAGCTGTATTTTAACACCCCAGCGGCGGCTGAGGAGTTTGTTAGAGCGAACAAACTGGGGGAGGAGCAGACGCAACCGCGATGAAAGACATGGGGATGGAAAAGGAAGGGAAAACCGGACCAAAGAGCAGAGGACAGACCGCAAACAAGAACAATGGGATTATGAACTGTGGACATGTGTTTTATGTCTGGCGCGGGACGGTGCTGCCTCGTTTCAGGGCCTGTCTCCTCTCTCAGTGCAATTGAGGGGGGGTGAAGCGAGGGAAATGAGGGTGAGAAAAGCAGACAGGAGGGCAAGACAAGGGCCAGTAGGAGGAAGGTTAAACAGGGCCAGAACTGGGCGAGTACTGGGAGGAGGGCCACCGTACTAGCGAGGAGGGCCAGCACAGGAGGGCAGGAAGGAAGGAGGGCTGCGGCGCGCCTCTCAGGGGAGAGGGAGCGCCTGACACAAGGAGGGGCAAGGAGGGCAAAAGGGGGGTCGGGGGGGGGGGGGGGGGGGAGAACACATGGGGGGGGGGGGAGAAAGAGTCTGGTGGAGAGCGCAGAACAAAAGAGAAGCAAAGAGACGGGTGAGATCGTGAAGCAGTACAGACATAGACCTCGGTGGGCATGGAGCAGGGCGGGAAACCAAGAGGGGGCCGCAAACAGCCACCCGGGAGGGTATCAGGGCAAAGGGAGACCCCGGAGTTCAGGGGCGCACCCATGTGGCGTACACTCAGCTGGCGGCCACACTGGGTGCCCCCTGGACAGAGGGAAACCTGAAAGCACTGGGGCCCGACATCATGGTGAGAGCGGCCATTCTGAACGGCCCCCGAGCAAAGGGAAACCCCGTAGTGCTGGGGCGCGTCCACCAGGTAAGTATTGGTGATCCCGCAGGACCCGGGTGGGGGGGGGGCAGAAACCCCCCACCAGGATTGTTACCTGGAATGTAAGAGGTCTCAACGGCCCAGTGAAAAGATCCAGAGTCTTTGCCCACCTAAGAAGCCTAAAAACAGACAATCTCCCTACAAGAGACGCACCTGAGGGAGAAGGACCGACTGCTGGTAAGGAAGGGCTGGGTGGGACAGACATACCATTCTTGCTACAGGACGAGGGCTAGGGGGTGTGGTGTTGGGTGTTCTAACACACAGAAGAGCCAACACAGTTGCATATGGTACAACACTTGTTTATTTAAACTCACTATTTACAACTTGGTCTTTGCACTCTGCACGTGGGGGGCTCCCTGCTTGTGGTGTTTCAACAGCTCTTTCATGCTTCCTTCTCCCCAGACCTACTGACCTCCAGGTGTCGTGCTCGTGCTTTTTATGTGGTTGGTGTTCTTGTCTGTGATTGGTTGTGGTGTTGTGTACTCTGATTTGCCTGTTAGTGTGTCCATCATGATGTGTGTGTTTGAATATCATGACATCCCCCCTTTTTACAAAGATATGTGCCTACGTGGTAATAAATATGATCGTGACGTGAGTGCATCTAAGAGTGTGTGTGTGTCGTGTGCAGCATGTGTCTATGACGGAACTATGTACATGGGGCGATGTCGAGTGCGTCACATGAATCCAGTTGTACCATAACATAACAGAAATGCGAACGAGAGAAGAAGAAAAAAAATTTTGAACAGTTGTCCAGTCAGACGACATCTGGAACGATAAACAACAACAGGTTATCATGTAAAATTGTCCAACTTATTAAACATATGAACTGTATTATAAGTCCATTCTAATGGGTTTGCGACGAATTCGGGTTGACCGCCTTAAGGGTGGATCAAGAACCACCGGCTGCTGTGCAGGCATGGCCATGGGTGGCGATGGAAAGGGCGTGATGTGCGGCAGCTCCACAAAGTCATCCTCGGAAGCCTGTTGAGGATCTGGCGTGTTGTGTGGCTGTGAACGTGGAAGTCGGCGAAGGGCGCGCCGATTGCGGCGACGCACGGAACCATCCGGCATGCGAACCAGGAACGAGCGGGGAGCCACTTGTCGGAGGACTTCGGCCGGTGCTGACCAGCCACCATACGGTTGATGGACGCGTACTTTGTCTCCGGAGGACAGGGGGGGCAGGTCCGTCGCTCGTGTGTCGTACCGACCTTTCTGGCGATCACGCTGCAGTTGCATGTCCCGAAGAACCGCCTCATGGTCTGTTGTCGGTGCCAGGACGGAAGGTACCGTCGTCCTGAGGGAGCGACCCATTAGTAGCTGCGCTGGCGAGAGGCCCGTGGATAACGGGGCCGATCGATAGGCCAGCAAGGCAAGGTTAAAGTCCGATCCGGCATCAGCCGCCTTGCACAGGAGCCGCTTTGCGATGTGGACACCCTTTTCAGCCTTCCCGTTCGATTGTGGATGCAGAGGGCTGGATGTCACATGAGTGAAACCATATGCTGCGGCAAAGGACGACCATTCACGGCTGGCAAAACAAGGTCCATTGTCTGACATGACAGTCCTTGGAATGCCATGGCGAGCAAACGTTTCCTTGCAGGCCCCAATGACTGCGGACGACGTCAGATCATGGAGAGGCATGACTTCCGGGTAGTTTGAGAAGTAGTCTATAATAACAATGTAATCTCTGCCGAGCGCGTGAAATAGGTCAACACCCACCTTCGCCCAGGGGGACGTCACCATCTCGTGTGGTAGAAGTGTTTCCGGAGGTTGCGCCGGCTGAAACCTCTGACAGGTTGTGCAGTTGAGCACCATGTTGGCTATGTCTTCATTAATACCCGGCCAATATACCGCCGCCCGGGCCCTTCGTCTGCATTTTTCGACACCCAAGTGGCCTTCGTGTAGTTGACGAAGAATCATCTGGCGCACACTGTGTGGAATGACGATCCTATGCGATTTCATAAGGACCCCGTCTATATTGGTGAGATCATCTCGCACATTGTAAAACTGGGGGCACTGCCCTTTTAGCCACCCTTCCGTCATGTGGCGCATCACTCGCTGCAGCAGAGGGTCAGTCGCCGTCTCTGCGCGTATGTGGGCCAGACAAGGATCATCAGCTGGCATATTTGCTGCTGTCAGAGTCACGTGTGCCTCAATTTGACGCACGAACCCCTCCGCATCTGGTGGTGTGCTCACTGCTCGGGAAAGAGTGTCCGCCACTATGAGTTCCTTCCCCGGAGTGTAGATCAGTTCAAAATCGTACCTCCTGAGTTTGAGTAAGATGCGCTGGAGGCGAGGAGTCATGTCGTTCAGGTCTTTGTTAATGATGTTGACCAGGGGGCGGTGGTCAGTTTCGACCGTGAATCGTGGCAGGCCATACACATAGTCGTGGAACTTGTCCAGTCCAGTTAACAAGCCCAGGCATTCTTTTTCGATTTGCGCGTAGCGCTGTTCGGTAGGGGTCATGGCTCGTGAGGCATACGCAACCGGGGCCCATGATGACGTGCTGTCTTTTTGCAGGAGTACCGCTCCAATACCAGATTGGCTGGCGTCTGTTGAGATCTTTGTAGGGCGAGTCGCGTCAAAGAAGGCCAGCACTGGTGCCGTGACCAGTTTGTGCTTGAGCTCCTCCCATTCCTGCTGATGCGACTGGTGCCAGTTGAATTCCGTCGATTTTTTTACGAGATGGCGCATGTTTGTTGTATGAGAAGCCAGGTTGGGAATGAACTTCCCAAGGAAGTTGACCATGCCCAGGAATCTTAAGACAGCCTTCTTGTCAGCCGGTCGTGGCATGGCTGTGATGGCGCTAACCTTGTCTGCATCGGGACGGACCCCGGACCTTGAGATGTGGTCCCCGAGGAATTTCAGCTCCGTCTGGCCGAAAGCACACTTCGCACGGTTGAGACGCAGGCCATTTTGCCGTATGCGGGTGAAGACACGTCGAAGACGATGCATGTGTTCCTGCGGAGTGGTGGACCAAATGATGATATCGTCCACATATACACGTACCCCTTCGATGCCTTCCATCATCTGCTCCATAATGCGGTGGAATACTTCAGATGCCGAAATGATGCCGAATGGCATCCGGTTGTAGCAGAATCTGCCAAAAGGGGTGTTGAATGTGCATAGTCTTCGGCTGGCCGGGTCCAGTTGGATCTGCCAGAATCCTTTGGACGCATCCAATTTAGTGAATATGTTGGCTCGCGCCATCTCGCTGGTGAGGTCTTCTCGTTTTGGGATGGGATAGTGTTCCCGCATGATGTTGTTGTTCAGATCTTTTGGATCTATACATATACGGAGCTCGCCAGAGGGCTTCTTTACACAGACCATGGAGCTGACCCATGGCGTGGGCTCCGTGACCTTGGATAGGACCCCTTGGTCCTGAAGAATCTGCAGTTGTGCCTTGAGGCGGTCTTTGAGAGGCGCAGGAACCCTGCGAGGTGCGTGAACGACAGGGATGGCGTCCGGTCTGAGTCGAATCTTGTACGTGTGTGGCAATGTCCCCATGCCTTCAAAAACCTCCTGGTTGTGAGCGAGGAGGGAATGGAGATTCGCGTGGAACTCAGCATCCGGGAAGTCGGATATCTCATCTGGAGAGAGAGACATGATGCGCTGTACCAGGTGAAGGACCTTACACGCTTGTGCGCCCAGTAACGAGTCCTTTGATGAGCCCACAACTTCGAAGGGGAGTGTGGCCGTGTACCTCTTGTGAGTCACCTGTAGCTGGCAAGATCCTACGGACGGGATAACGTTCCCGTTATAGTCAACCATCTTAAGCCGGGATGGTGTGATGAGTGGTTTGACCTTCATGGCCTGGACTGCAGAGTAAGCAATCAGGTTGGCGGATGCGCCGGTGTCCAGACGGAAGGCGACGCGCGATCGGTTGACCGTCAGGGTGGCACACCACTCATCGTCTGGATTGATGGCATTGACCTTGTTGACATCAATGACGGCAACTCTGAAGTCATCCTGGTCATCTGCATCACTTAACTGGAAGTCTTGATGCGTGGGCTGGACGGTCCTGACTCGTGTGCGAGGTTGTCGAGGATGCGCCGGATCCATGGGTTGAGCCGCACGACAGCGGGCTGCGTAGTGGCCTATCATGGCACATCTGTTGCACTGTTGGTATTTTGCAGGACATTGCCCTTTTAAGTGTAGACCTCCACACTTGCTGCACGTCATGACGTCACGGCGTTCGTTGCGCCACTGCGCATGCGCAGTGCGATCTTGCGGTGGGCGCGCCTGCGCAGTGCGTCCCTCGTTGTGGCCGTTATTCTTGGCGCGCACCTGCGCGGGAGACCGCGAAAAGCGCGGGAAGCGGCCGCTGTCGTCCGGGCCGTGGGGCGGGAAGAAATCGACGGCCTGGATGCGTTCGACGTCGTGGGCGGCCTGGCTTGCCGATTCGACGGCTGGGGACCCCCTCCGTGCCAACTCGGACGCCTGAAATCGGGCAAAACGGCAGGTCGCATTTTCATGGAGGACACAGGCTTCCACAGCAGACGCTAAGGTGAGGCTCTTTATTTTAAGAAGCTGCTGGCGTAGGCCACTGGAGGCAACGCCAAAAACAATCTGGTCCCTGATCATGGACTCTGTGGTGGTGCCGTAACCGCAGGACTGCGCTAGAATCCGGAGGTGCGTCAAAAAGGGTTGAAAAAGCTCCTCCTTACCTTGCAGGCGTTGCTGAAAGATGTATCTTTCGAAAGTTTCGTTTACTTCAGTTTGAAAGTGCTGGTCCATTTTGAGGATGACCGTGTCATATTTGGCCTGGTTTTCGCCTTCCTCGAACACCAGTGAATTAAAGACATCATTTGGGTGGGGGCCTGCGTAGAAGAGGAGCATTGCAATCTTCGAATCATCCGAGACATTCTGTTTTTCGGTGGCACGGATGTACAGGTCAAATCGCTGCCTGTAGAGCTTCCAGTTGGTGCCTAGGTTCCCCGTGACTTGCATCGGCTGCGGTTTGCCGGTGTGGTCCATGTCCAGAATGGCAGGTTGGTAGGCAGGTATCGATCCACTCCTGTACCATGTGGTGTTGGGTGTTCTAACACACAGAAGAGCCAACACAGTTGCATATGGTACAACACTTGTTTATTTAAACTCACTATTTACAACTTGGTCTTTGCACTCTGCACGTGGGGGGCTCCCTGCTTGTGGTGTTTCAACAGCTCTTTCATGCTTCCTTCTCCCCAGACCTACTGACCTCCAGGTGTCGTGCTCGTGCTTTTTATGTGGTTGGTGTTCTTGTCTGTGATTGGTTGTGGTGTTGTGTACTCTGATTTGCCTGTTAGTGTGTCCATCATGATGTGTGTGTTTGAATATCATGACAGGGGGGTAGCAATATTAATTAGCAAAAGTACGAGGTTTAAGGAAATCAAGATAGTTACGGACCCAGGGGGCAGGTACGTCATGGTCGGCGGTGTCCTGGAAGGGGCACCGGTCGGACTTGTAAATGTGTGCGCTTCCAATTGGGATGACACAGAATTCATTAAGAAGACCATGGCGGAAATCCTTGACCTTGACACACACCGACTGATTATGGGGGGTGACCTTAACTGAGCGCTGGATCCACTGACCGACCGATCAAACCCCAGAACGGGGAAAAACGTTTGGCATGGCTAGGGTGCTAGGAGCTTTCATGGAACAGATGGGGGTGGTGGACCCGTGGAGGTTCCTGCACCCGGGAGAAAAGGCGTTCTCGTTCTTCTCACAGGTGCACAAAGTATACACCGTATCGACTTCTTTGCAGTGGGGAAATCGGTGCTTCCAGGGATAACAGGAAAGAACTACTCCGCGATCGTTATCTCCGACCATGCTCCACACTATATGGATGTGAGGTTGGAGACAGGCCAGGCCCAGTGCCCCACGTGGAGGCTGGACATGGACCTCCTGGCCGACAAGGCCTACTGCCAAAAAATATCGCGGACCATAGGCGATTACGTTCATAACAGCCAAAACGGGGAGGTCTCATCCTCCACGTTTTGGGAGTCACTGTAGGCCGTGATCGGAGGAGAGATCATAGCCTACAAGGCAAGCAGAGATAGGGAAGAGAGGGTGGACTGGCAAAAGCTAGTGGGCTCCATTCTGGAAGTCGATAGAAAATACTCCGAGGCCCCGACCACAGGGCTGCTGGCGGAGAGGAAAAAGCTGCAAATGGACTTTAACCTGCTATCCACTAGGAATGATGTGGAGATGCCGGCGTTGGACTGGGGTGAGCACAGTAAGAAGTCTTACAACACCAGATTGAAGTCCAACAGGTTTGTTTCAAATCACGAGCTTTCAGAGCACGGCTCCTTTTTTAGGTGAATGGAGAGGTAGGTTCCAGAAACATTTATATAGACAAAGTCAAAGATGCAAGACAATACTTTGAATGTGAGCATTTGCAGGTAATCAAGTCTTTACAGAGCCAGAGAGAGGGGTAATGTATTAAAGAGGTGTAAATTGTCTCAAGCCAGGACAGTTGGTAGGATTTCGCAAGCCCAGGCCAGATGGTGGGGGGTTAATATAATGCAACATGAATCCAAGGTCCCGGTTGAGGCCGCACTCTTTTTTTTTCTCTATAAATTTAAAGTACCCAATTCATTTTTTCGAATGCAGGGGCAATTTAGCGTGGCCAATCCACCTACCCTGCACATTTTTGGGTTGTGGGGGCGAAACCCACACAAACACGGGGAGAATGTGGAAACTCCACACGGACAGTGACCCAGAGCCGGGATCGAACCTGGGACCTTGGCGCCGTGAGGCTGCAGTGCTAACCCACTGTTGAAGCCGTACTCATGTATGCAGAACTTGACTATAAGTTTTTGCTCTGCGATTCTGCGTTGTCGCGCGTCCTGAAGGCAGCCTTGAAGAATGTTTACCCGAAGATCAGAGGCTGAATACCCTTGACTGCTGAAGTGTTCGCCGACTGGAAGGGAACACTCCTGCCTGCCGATTGTCGGGCGATGTCTGTTCATTCGTTGTCGCAGCATCTGCATGTCTCGCCAATGTACCACGCTTCGGGATATCCTTTCCTGCAGCGTATGAGGTAGACAACGTTGGCTGAGTCGCACAAGTATGTACCGCGTACCTGGTGGGTGGTGTTCTCACGTGTAATGGTGATACCCATGTCGATGATCTGGCACGTCCCGCAGAGATTTCCATGGCAGGGTTGTGTGGCACAGTGGGTTAGGCCTGCTGCCTCACGGCGGAGGTCCTAGGTTCGATCCCGGCTCTGGGTCACTGTCCGTGTGGAGTTTGCGCATTCTCCCCGTGTTTGCGTGGGTTTCGTCCCCACAACCCAAAAGATGAGCAGGGTAGTTGAATTGGCTACACTAAATTGCCCCTTAATTGGACCAAATGAATTAGGTGCTCTAAAAAAAATTTTAAAAGAAAGAAATATATGCAATAACAGAAAGTGCAGATCTATCAGGATTGTACTGTGCTGGGACCAGTGTTCTTGTGAACCTCAAAAATAGGGAAGTACAGAGGACTTTAAACTAAATAGGGGAGGCAAGGGATCAAAAGTGGGCAGATGTATTATATCAAAGAGTAGAGATAGAGGAAGGTATTGATGTGGGAAACGTGAAACAGACGGTGACAAAAAAGAACATTTGAGCACAAATCTAAGTTAATTAATTGATAAGTCTAGAAGTAATAAAAATAATATGATAAAACTCTAAGGTTCTGTATCTAAATGCACATAGCATTTGAAACAAAGCAGATGAACTGATTGCGCAAATATACAATCTAATAGCCATTAGGGCCATCATTGCAGGGTGACATTGACTGGTACATGAATATTGAAGGGTGTGACTTTTGGAAAGAATAGGAACTTAGGAAAAGGTGGAGGTGTGGTTCTGTTAATTAAAAGTGACATTAGCACAATAGAGAGAAGGATGACTCAAATTCAGAAAATAGAAGCGGTTTGAGTAGAGATGAGGAATGAGAAAGGCAAGATGTCCCTTGTGGGAGTGGTGTACAGGCTCCCTAACGCTAATCACACAGTAGGACAGGGTATCAAAGAAGAAATAATGGGAATTTTAATCTACATATTGGTTGGAATGATCAGATAGGCAAAAGTAGTGTGGATGACAAATTCATAGAATGCTTTCGGGATGATTGGAGCCAATCAGGGAACAGGCTACTCTCGACCTGGTATGATGCAACGAGATAGGATCAATTGATGACCCCATAGTGAAGGTGCCCTTCGGTAGCACAGTATGATTGAGTTTAACATTCAGTTTGAGGGAGAGAAGAGTGAGTCTAAGACTGGTGTTTTAAACTGAAATAATATGAGGGTAAGAAAGCAGAGCTAGAAGAAGTGAAATGGCAATTTAGGCTAATGGATATGGGTCAATAGAGATTCAGTGACAGACATTTAAGGGATATTCCAGAATATACAGAACAAATATATTCTGATGGAAAGAAAATTCCAAAGGGAGGGAGGACCCACGATCAGTGGCTAACTAAAAAGATTAGAGGGGTCATGTGATGTAGGCAAGGGAGCAGTTGTGTTTTCATGAGCTCTGGCCCTACCCATCTTTTAATCCTTTTTTCTATCCTGATGCACAACCCAGAATTATTTGATCCTGATGTGTATGATCTGTCCTATGTCAAGGAAGATGCTGGCTAAATATTGGCGCTGAAGAGCCGAGTTATGTCAAAAATGTTTGATTTATTGAAGCAGTCAGAGATGGGATGGGGCCCAGTTCGCCGTGGCGGTTTCAGCGATGATGTTGGAGGAGTGCTGATGGCTGTCATTGAGTGAAGTTGTGGACGATGGTCTCGGCTCCCCGACACAGATTATTGGTACTCATATTTATGCACTGCAATATATCCAAAAGCAAATGGATGAAACAGAGAAGAGAATCCTGTCAGTCAATAGGCCAGTTTGCTTGGTGGAAGCTCACTTTTAGTTCCTGGAAATCATCTGGAATGGTATTTCAAATATCCTGATTGATTTGGGGAGATGGGGCCGGAGAAGGTACATCCTTGCCTCCCGGTCTCCTGAGGGAAGCGGGGGATGAATTTCCAGCCAAACTTCAGAACTGGCTGCTATGCTTTCACAATTGCGATTCGAAGGCTGGGCATTTTGAGTCTGATGGAGTACATTGTATCCGGTCTTAGAGGCCTGGGATCAGTAGGAGACCCCAACTACTGGTTTTCCATTGTTTTGTCCTCGGTGTTCGTCAAGAAGTGTTGGAGGCAGCTGGTGAAGATGGGTCTTTACCACCCACTGGGGCCTCGGTGTTTCTTTACTGGGGCTTCAGGATGATGGCATGGCGGATTACAAGAGCTTTGGTGAAACTCTGGATGGATCCTGGTGGATGTTCAACATTCCTCGTCATGGCTTGGCCTTTTCAAGCTGTGTGTTTGGGTATATTATCCTGCAGTTCCTGAACTGGTTCCCTTGTGATTATACTCCTGATTTTGTGTTATTGCTTTCTTTCCTGATAAAGGTGTATGATATATGTGCACAGAGGCATTTGCCGCCTGTTATTCTATGAAAATCATGCTGAGATAGTTGTATGACATGATTGTTGTGCAGTATTTACTGTTTTTTTAGATGTTGTGATCCTGGTTTCTACATGTGTAGGTACCCTTGACTGTAGTAATAGAGGAGTGGTACCGCAGCATTGGTGGGTAGGTGGTTTGGTATGGAGTTGGTTGGTGTGCTCATACAACTCCTCATTGTGGGTGAGGAAGACCCATTCAAATTATTGATGTTGTGGTTTTCTTTTGTGCTGTTGTTATTTTGGATTTAAGGAATCCTTGCTTGTCTCTTATGAAAGTACAGACGGATCATGCATCCTGGAAAAGATTGGGTTCCTTTTTTGTTTCTCTCACTGGCGTCTCTGGTGTTGAAATTGGGTGAATATTTACTGGTGCATGCCCAGGCATGGTCGGTTAATCTAACACTTCTTGGGTTCGTCTTTAATATTCATTTGGCTGTGCGGGCAGTAACAATGGTTACATTTAAATCCTAATGGGTGGGGTCAGATTGTGGGAGGGGCATTTGTTTCCCATTCTTATTATGCCATATTTTATTCTCTTTTTTAACAAGTATTCTTTGCTGCCCTGTGGAAGAGGGTGAGCACCAGTGCCACGTGCTCACAGCCTTATCCTGCTCCCTCGTGATCCTTCTCTCCTTTGGGGATTCTTTTATCCTCTCACTTCCCATATGAAAGAAGATGCCAACCACAATGATTACAATCTAATTGTATTAACATTTATTGGTCTTTTCTGTATTTGTAAGTGAAATAACGATCACTGTGTACTGTACTAGATTTTGGCAATTTGTTGCATCTTTTGGTTAAAATGTAAGATTTTGCAACTAAATCAATGTCTTCAACAATTTTTTAAACAATGCCTTTTCTTTGTTTTGGGGTTTAAGATTTGTTTACTGGCTGTTGCAAAAGTACAGGCAGGTCCCATATCTGAGAAAAAGAAGTTACAATGCGTCACTGGTGCCTCTGGTATAATTGGAGGAAGATGTGTTTAGGTGCAGGCCCAAACATGCATCAAATTGTTTTCTTCACCTGTATGAGTAATCGCTACATGTGAAGGTATGCACCATTTTACCATGTTCTCATGGCTTTACCCTCTTTTCCCCCATTCTCGATTTTATTTGGGCTGCACGGTAGCACCGTGGATAGCAATGTTGCTTCACAGCGCCAGGGTCCCAGATTCGATTCCCGACCCTCCCACAAGTCCCGAAAGATGTGCTGTTTGGTAATTTGGACATTCTGAATTCTCCCTCAGTGTACCGTAACAGGTGTTGGAGTGTGGCGACGAGGAGATTTTCACGGTAACTTCATTGCAGTGTTAATGTAAGCCTACTTGTGACAATAAAGATTATTATCCGTTCAGTTTTTTCCTACATAAACAGAGGCACCAGGTTTAACGATGAAGCTGAACCAACTGGTTGGTTTCCTGTTTTTTTGCATTCATTTGCGGAGAAGCATATATGCTGTACTGTACCAGTTTCGTGTTTGTTGTGCTATTTGTGAAAATATATATATAATATATAAATATATAATATACAAGTATATTGTGAGACCCACACAGTCATGGGGAGAATGTGCAAACTCCTATTGGACAGTGACCCGGGGCCGGTGCTGTGAGGCAGCAGTGCTAACCTCTGCGCCACCGGGCCACCCAAAGGTTCACCAGATTAATACCTGGAATGGGCAGCTTGTCTTGTAAGGAAAGACTGGACACGTTAGGCTTGTATCCGCTGGAGTTTAGAAGGCTAAGAGTCGACTTGATTGAAACATACAAGATGCTGAGGGGTCATGACAGGGTGGATGTAGACAGGGGGATGTTTCCTCTTGTGGGAGGATCAAGAACGATGGGCCACTGTTTAAAAATAAGAGGAACACCATTTTTAAAAAAATTTTAGTTTATCCAATTATTTTGTTTTCAATTAAGGGGCAATTTGGCGTCGCCAATCCACATAACCTGCACATCTTTTTGGGTTTTGGGGGTGAGACCCACGCAAACATGGGGAGAATGTGCAAACTCCACACGGACTGTGACCCAGGGCCGGTATCGAACCTGGGACCTTGGTGCCGTGAGGCAGCAGTGCTAACCACTGCACCACCATGCCTCCCGAGCGATATCCCATCAGAGAGATGTGGAAAAGGTTTTTCCTCGGACGATTGACAGATTTTGGAATTCTCTTCCTCAGAACATGTATTTTTAAAAATTAATTTTATAGGATGTGGGATCACTGGCTAGGCCAGTACTTATTGCCCATCTCTCGTTGCCCTTCAGAATGTCGTGGTGAATTGCCTTCTTTAATTGCTGCAGTCCCTGGGCTGTTGGTACACCCACAGTGCTGTTAAGGAGAGAACTGCAAGATTTTGACCCATTGACAATGAATAATGGCGATTATATTTCCAAGTCAGGATGGTGAGTGACTTGGGAGGGGAATCTCCAGGCGGTGGTGTTCCCAAGTATCTGCTGCTCTTGTCCTTTGATATGGCAGACATCGTGGGTTTGGAAGGTGCTGCCTAAGGAATCTTGGTGAGTTCCTGCAGTGTACCTTGTAGACGGTACACATGGCTGCCTCTGTTCGTGAGGGATTGAATATTCGTGGAAGAGGTATCAAACAAATAGGCTTTGTTCTGGATGGTGTTGAACTTAGAGTGTTGTTTCAGCTGCCCTCATCCAGGCAAGTGGAGAATATTCCATTCCACTCCTGACTTGTGGGTGGTAATGTCTGGCAACGTCAGGATTTTGGTGTTTTAATTCATTCTGGGCTTGATATACAAGAATTAATAAATAATCAGGAGTCAAACATTTCCTGGCTAACATTCCTCAACCAACATGCAAAGATGTGAGAGTTTGCTGTCTGCAAACTGGCTGCCTCATTTCCTACAACAGTAACTGACTCGTCAAATGCAACTAATTTGCTGCAAAGTGTTTTGGGACATCCTGTGACTGGGAAAGACGCTCCAGAACTGCAAGATCCTTCCACAACCAGTGGGAGCCACAGGGGTTGGGCGAATCATCATCCCCGGAAACTACATTTTGGTTGTTAGTTAAGTTTCCTTCGAAATTTATATTAGTTAGTGTCCCACCAGGGAAAAGCACCATCCCCTCTCATTTTGGTTTAATTTATTGCCTGTTCTGTTTCTTAAAATAATATAACTGCAAGACTTTATTTCCTTTGGGAAAGTTCTTGAAATATATATCTCCATAGTGCAAATTCTATTAAATGAGGACAAACGGTTCTTCATGTTTTATATTCATTTGGGAGACATTTTAAATAGTTCCACCAATCGTGATTACGCTTAGAGCTGCCTCAGATCTCATCTCTGGAATTGCCTCCTGAACAGCGATTGGGTGTGGGGGGTGGCAGCGATTGGGGGTGGGGGGAGTCAGCGATTGGGGGTGGGGGGGAGGCAGCGATTGGGGGTGGGGGGGGAGGCAGCGATTGGGGGTGGGGGGGGAGGCAGCGATTGGGGGTGGGGGGGGAGGCAGCGATTGGGGGTGGGGGGGGAGGCAGCGATTGGGGGTGGGGGGGAGGCAGCGATTGGGGGTGGGGGGGAGGCAGCGATTGGGGGTGGGGGGGAGGCAGCGATTGGGGGTGGGGGGGAGGCAGCGATTGGGGGTGGGGGGGGAGGCAGCGATTGGGGGTGGGGGGGGAGGCAGCGATTGGGGGTGGGGGGGGAGGCAGCGATTGGGGGTGGGGGGGAGGCAGCGATTGGGGGTGGGGGGAGGCTGCGATTGGGGGTGGGGGGAGGCAGCGATTGGGGGTGGGGGGGAGGCAGCGATTGGGGGTGGGGGAGGCAGCGATTGGGGGTGGGGGGAGGCAGCGATTGGGGGTGGGGGGAGGCAGCGATTGGGGGTGGGGGAGGCAGCGATTGGGGGTGGGGGGAGGCAGCGATTGGGGGTGGGGGGAGGCAGCGATTGGGGGTGGGGGGAGGCAGCGATTGGGGGTGGGGGGAGGCAGCGATTGGGGGTGGGGGGAGGCAGCGATTGGGGGTGGGGGGAGGCAGCGATTGGGGGTGGGGGGAGGCAGCGATTGGGGGTGGGGGGAGGCAGCGATTGGGGGTGGGGGGAGGCAGCGATTGGGGGTGGGGGGAGGCAGCGATTGGGGGTGGGGGGAGGCAGCGATTGGGGGTGGGGGGAGGCAGCGATTGGGGGTGGGGGGAGGCAGCGATTGGGGGTGGGGGGAGGCAGCGATTGGGGGTGGGGGGAGGCAGCGATTGGGGGTGGGGGGAGGCAGCGATTGGGGGTGGGGGGAGGCAGCGATTGGGGGTGGGGGGAGGCAGCGATTGGGGGTGGGGGGAGGCAGCGATTGGGGGTGGGGGGAGGCAGCGATTGGGGGTGGGGGGAGGCAGCGATTGGGGGTGGGGGGAGGCAGCGATTGGGGGTGGGGGGAGGCAGCGATTGGGGGTGGGGGGAGGCAGCGATTGGGGGTGGGGGGAGGCAGCGATTGGGGGTGGGGGGAGGCAGCGATTGGGGGTGGGGGGAGGCAGCGATTGGGGGTGGGGGGAGGCAGCGATTGGGGGTGGGGGGAGGCAGCGATTGGGGGTGGGGGGAGGCAGCGATTGGGGGTGGGGGGAGGCAGCGATTGGGGGTGGGGGGAGGCAGCGATTGGGGGTGGGGGGAGGCAGCGATTGGGGGTGGGGGGAGGCAGCGATTGGGGGTGGGGGGAGGCAGCGATTGGGGGTGGGGGGGAGGCAGCGATTGGGGGTGGGGGGAGGCAGCGATTGGGGGTGGGGAGAGGCAGCGATTGGGGGTGGGGGGGTGTAGCCATCCGGGATGGCCACTTACAACAAGAAACATGGACGTTCGCAAAGCCGAAAGGGAAATATGGACAATGTAAGATGCAGGCAAGCACAGAGCCTGAATGTATATTTGTGAGCAGAGAATCTAGACAGCATCGAAACCCCCAGCCGATTAACATTTAATGGTTTATCTCCGTAAGACAAAGGACTGATACTCAGGTAACCTATACAATTCCAGACACATTGGGCCACTCCCTTTACTCAGGAAGCATAAACAGAAAGGTCAATGACCGCTTAGGACACGCCCAGCCATCAAGGCACCTGCCCCTTTATTGGCTCAGATCGAAGGCAGTGATCGAGAACTGCCCAATTAATTGGGTCCATACCGAAGGACCTCCCAAAAGAGCACGAAACCCGCCCCCCCCACCCCCCAAGGATAAAGAGAGACACTGCCATGTGTTCGATCTCTTTTGGACCTGGCGCTTCGGCAATGTCTATCTCCAACTGCAGCACCACGACCAGAAGCAAGTCCAAGTTCAATGCTCGCTACCAGACGGATGAGCCTATAGCTGAACCACAGTTACTTCTTCAGATCCAGCTTCGAACAAAGGCCACTGTTCCTCTGACCTAAGCCGGGTGCCTGAAGTTAAGTACAGGTTGTCATAGTTGTTAGGTGAAGTTTAGCTCGTAGTGTTTATGTTGCATGTATAAGTTAATCTTGTGTGTAAATAAAGTATTATTGAACTTGAACTAACTAACTTGTTGTTGGATCTTTGATCGATATCCGGTTGAATCTTGTGGTGGTGTCATTTGATACCTGGCAACTCTGAAAGCAATATAATACCAATAACTAGACAAGGAAGGGCAACCTTATTGATGCCATACTTATAGCGAGTAAATATAGCAACAGTTATTGGTGACTCTGGTGGGATTCGACCCAGAAGTGATTTTGTCACTCCGAGAGAACCCACAAAACGTTTGAATTAGAAACCCAATTGGAAAACTGAAAGAAACCACAAGTGTAAGACCAGTATCGATCAAACTCCCAAGATTCGGAAGTGTGTAGTAATTTGCATGCGTACTAACAGGTATATAAAGGTAAACTCGTTAGATTTTGTTGCATGAAACCTTCGGGAGTTGTGAGAAGCGGAAAATAGCTTAAGCCATCGCTGTTTGCATCACCGCTTTATTCCCCCCGTCCTAAATTCACGGTAGAGAATAGAGACCTAATCGTAGAAATGGAAATGAAGGCAATGGAACGCCTTCTGTACCCACAGGAACCTGAGGTCACAGCGACCAATAGAGCAGAGCACTGTCCCATATGGGAAGAGGAAATTAGGAACTACCTAAAGGGGAAAGGATGGTCCAAGTTTTGTGCAAATGAAGAAACAGGTCCTGGTTGTATAGGACAATCTTGGTGGGATAACCTGACCGAGATCCATAAAAAGCGTTTAGGTACAGTAGGCACAGTTCGTAAGCCGATGGCAATCGTGTCCTGTTTGGCACAATTGCGAGGCACAGAGGAGGTTGTGAGGACGCTCCGCACACAGCTTGAAGAGAAAGAGTAGTGAGGGAAAAGTTAGTGAATGCGAAAAAGTAAATGAGCAACTCCGAGAGCTAGCAGCGAAGGACAAGGAGAGGCTGATGTCAAATGGGCACATCAATCTTGTCTCGCTCACCTAAGCAGCTTTCATACCCAATAAAAGGCCTACCAAGACACGCAACGCACAGTTTTAGCAAGGGAAGAAACAGAACACCAAGTAGAACAATTGAAAAAGCAATGCGAGGACTTAAAGGCAGCCCTACGAGCCCTCCACAGTTCCACCACGGAACAAAGGCAGACCATGCCAAGTGCAGGCAGCAAATTGCAATCACTGCTCTCAGTTCAGAATGGTTTCAGAGATACCTTTGGACCAAATTTAGACCAGGAAGATGATCCCGATTGGCAGGAACTTAATGAAACTGCCCATTGATATGTAAACGGAACTGAAATTCAGAATAGAGCCCCCCAGGTCCCGAAAAGGAAAGCACCCGCACCACCGACTGCACAGGCAGCACACAAAACTATGAATCCAGTCACCACGCAGCGCACCGACAGAAGACCAACCCCACTAACCATCACCCAGTTAAGGGATGCCCGTGATAAAATAGAAACCTTTCAAAACACATCAGACCCACACCATTTCTTTGAGCGAGTTAGACAACAGACAGTCATGTACGGTCTGGACGAGAAGGAACAAGTGAAACTCATAGTGATGACCCTTGACCCATCCGTTAGTTCAGCCCTTCCCGACCCACAAAATGTAGGAGGAGGTAGCCTCCAGGATATGAAGACAGCTTTCCTAGATGCAATTGACTATAATCGAGGAGATCCCGTAGAAGGACTCAACCGATGTAGGCAGAAGAATGGAGAGCATCCAACAGCATTTGCTGGACGCCTCTGGATACACTTCACAGCAGTATTTGGAGATTTAGCCCGCGCCCATTTAACTGCAGACAATACGGCCAAATGGACCCGTATTTTAGTCTCCCATGCCACAGATGCCGGACAAAAAGCATGTGCAAATTAGACCCCTCAGACCCTGCACACAATGAAGTGTGGGTTCTGAAGAGACTCTCTAGAGCTTGGGAACAATCCCTACATAACAAGGCAGAGCAGAAGGTAGAAGCAAACATGAATCCAGTAAGGACACATCAAGACCCCGCATGGGTAAATGAAGGCAGAAATAACGCACAGCACCATAAAGCACAGGGATGGTATAATTGTGGACAGAAGGGACATTACGCCCGAGAATGCAATGCCCCCCTGAACCCGCAACGGAATCAGCACGCAAATGCCCCACACAGGAACAATGCCAGGCCTATCCACAGCATTAGCGCCCATTCAGATAATTTGGCCATAAATGGCACCGATTGAGTGTTCGGACTCCCCAACTTGGGTCTGCGTCACACTCTGGAACAGGTCCTGAAGACCAGCAGTCACAGGCACAGTCTGGGGACACCCCGTAGAGTTCCTTTGGGACACAGGAGGGTCCCAAACCACGTCAAACTCCTCCACAATGTACCGAGATATATGCCCCGCTACAGACACTATCACTCTTAGTGGATTTACAGGACACCTACAGCAGGGACACATTACAGTCCCTGTGGATATTCAGATCGGTAACATTAGAACCAAGCACTCGGTCGTTTTAGTAGATTTACCCCAGACAGCAGAGCACATCTTGGGGATAGATTTCATAAGCTACACCAGTGTTCTTCAAACTCGGGGGCGCGACCCGCAGGTGGGTTGCGGGTGGGTGTTGGAGGGTCACGGAGCCGTCCTTCCGATCGCGCAAATCCCTGCGCAGCAGCCGGCTTTTAATAACGCCGGCTGCAAGCGGCCTTCAAAATGGCCGCGAACATGTAAAAAAAATTCAGCTGCACTGCGCATGCGCGCACAATCATTGGCGCGCATGCGCAAAACTATGCGCATGCGCGTCGATGATCGGGCACGCATGCGCAGTGCGGCCGCTATTTTTTTAAAAAACGGTCGCAGCTTTTTGTTTTACAAGTTTGGGGTCTTTTTATTCATTTTATTTTTTATTACAAGTTCGGGGGGGGGGGGGGTTGATTTGATAAAATTTTACAGGAAAAAAAAATGCAGAACTTTGGTCAGATGGAGACTCCATACATTCCAACACCGGAAGGCTTCACCTTCGTCAAACAGGTTCCATTGGAGGAGGGTGTACGAGGGACAAAGGGACCCAAAACCATTTCCTCCATTTTTGTCAGCAGCAAACAAGGTAAGAGAAAATGATGGGTCGCTCAGGTCGGCTGGGTGGTAAAAATGGATCCCCGAAAAAGTTTGAAGAACACTTGAGCTACACAACCTTTCTTTTGACCTCGTGAATAAGTGTGTGTGAAAAGCAGCACGAGCCCCCGCCACGCTCACAGTAGGAGACTACAAACACAGGATTAGCTCAGTGGGATATTACTGGTTTGATCCACAAACCATTACCACGGACAAAACAGTTTGGGAAGTCTTAAAGAAACACAATGCATCTTTTGCCCAGCACAAGCACGATTGCGGTAAAATTCCAGGAATGGTCACCATTACAGGTCCCAATCCTAAGCCCCAGAAACAATACGGTTATCCACAGCAAGCCGAGGGAGAAATAGCTAAGGTAATTCAAAGTTTATTGGATCAACGTGTACTTCGGCCTGTAGCCTCAACGAACAATGCCGCGATTTGGCACGTAAGAAAACCAGATGGTTTATGGAGACTGACCATCGATTATAGAGAATTAAACAAAGTAACTCCGTTAGCAGCCCCCACCGTTGCCACGAGTCCCGAGACCATGTTAAAGCAGTGACACGAGTCAAAGTTTTTCACGGTTCTGGACATTAGCAATGGCTTTTGGTCCATTCCATTGGATAAAACGTGCCAGTATAAATTTGCGTTCACCTTCCAGGGACAGCAGTACACGTGGACATGCCTTCCACAAAGCTTCCATAACTCCCCCTCCATTTTTCACAGACAATTGGCGAATGGATTGTCGAAATTTTCCCAACCCGAATGCCTCATTCAGTATGTGGACGACTTGCGCCTACAGGCCGACACCAAGGAAGAGCACATTTTGCATCTTTCTGAACTATTAGGTCTCCTAAAGGAAATTGGATGTAAAACCAAGCCCAAAAAAGCCCAAACTCTCCAAGTAAAGGTCACGTATTTAGGAAGTCATAACACATGGTAAGCGCGAGATAGAGCAAAAACGTATTGACTCAATTGTGAAATTGCCCTTGCCCCATAATGTTACAGCACTCCAGTCATTTTTAGGACTGGTTGGTTATTGCAGGAACCATATAGACGGTTTCACCACAAAGGCAGCCCCACTTTCCGAGTCCTTAAGGAACAGGCCCCATGGAAATGGCTTCCACAGCACACGGATGCCATCGATGCACTAAAACGCGCCCTAGGTACAGCTCCCGCTTTGTAGGCACCAGACCCCCACTCCCCATACGCAATAGAGGTAGCGACCACCGACCGAACCCTTTTGGCCGTACTTCTCCAGGAAAGGCACAATCGTTTAGGACCCGTAGCCTATGCCTCACGAGTTTTGGATCCGGTCGAGCAAGGATTTTCAGCCTGCGAAAGGCACTTGCTCACAGTTTTTTGGGCTGTCCAGTACTTTGCGTACATCACAGGACACAACCCCGTAACCAGTTTGACCGAGCACACCCCAATCCAGCTACTGTTAGACGGTAGGCTGAAGGACGGTACAGTTAGCCAAATTAGAGCAGCGCACTGGACCCTACTCCTACAAGGACCCGACATTACAGCAAAGAGGACAAAGATGCACATGTTTCTGGCCGATAATTTACAATATGCAGGAACCCCACAAGTGTAAAATCATTGCAGCCAGGCACAACACAGGACCCTTTATTCCCAAATCGTAACCGACAAAAACAGGCATCAGACCACAGAGAACCCAGCCCACAGATAAAGCTCTAAAAATGTATGTAGACGGCTCCTCCACCGTTGGTAATGGGAAAAGGATTACGGATGTGGCATATATGTAGAAGACACGCAGGAACGCGCATTAGAGGAGATATCATTAAAGTTGCCAGGACATTTAGGTTCGCAGGCAGCCGTGTTATCAGCCAATGCATACATTGTGCAGCACCCGGCTTTGTTCCCGACCCCAGCAGACATATATTCGGACAGTTTATATGTTTGCAACTGCTTGACGGAATTCCTGCCCCGTGGGAATTTAGAGGACTTATATCCGCCAACGGGAAACCCCTACTCTCAGCGCCATTACTAAAGCTGAAGATCGCAAATATGGAATCCTAAAGGTTAGAAGCCATCATCGTTCCTCCCCACAGTGTAACGTAAAAGCAGACGCCCTAGCAAAAGCAGGCTCACGACATGGTCACTTTTGGCAACCCCCCCCTCCCCCTCCCCCCGAGAGTGCCCCAGTACACGTGGTCCAGGTCTCACAGACCAATATTCAAGATTTGGCACAGGCACAAAAGGAAGACGACGCGCTTAAGGAAATATTAAAAGGAGACTTCCCAGCTCCCTATGATAGGTTTAAAGACATGTTAGCAATACACGACAGAATCATATTGAAGAATGGTATTTATGTGGTCCCCACCCAGGACAGGAACCAGATTATTTGTCAATTCCATGACAGACCTGGACACCAAGGGATAGAATCCACCCTTGCCCACCTTAGACTTCTCTGCTGGTGGCCCGATTTAAAAACTGATGTAACCCACTACATTGAAAATTGTTTAATTTGCGCCCAGAACAACCCAGACAGATACGCAAAGAAAGGTCAGCTAAGACACACCCGCCCTGTTAATGGCCCATGGACGAACTTACAATTAGATTACATTGGTCCCCTCCCCCCTGCAGAAATGGATTTAAATATGTGTTGGTCGTGATCCTTCACAAAATGGGTGGAAGCATTCCCTTCCAGGACAAACACGGTTAAAGCGACAGCGAAAATTCTAACCCAGCAAATATTTACTAGATGGGGACTCTCCTCTGGTATTGAGTCGGATCAAGGTTCGCACTTCACAGGAAGAATAATGAAAAACATCCTAACAATTTTCAGAATTAAACAGAAGTTCCACACTGCCTATCACCCACAATCCAGTGGCATTGTGGAACGCATGAACACTGAAAGACACCTAAAGACAACACTGAGGAAGATGGTACAGCAGCAATACACGACATCGGACACAGTTCTCCGGGGGGGGGGGGGAAGAGGGCAGCGATGGGGGGGAAGGGGGCAGCGATCGGGGGGGAAGGGGGAAGCGATCGGGGGGGAAGGGGGAAGCGATCGGGGGGGGTAGCGATCGGGGGGGGGTAGTGATTGGGGGGGTAGTGATTGGGGGGGTAGTGATTGGGGGGGTAGTGATTGGGGGGGTAGTGATTGGGGGGGTAGTGATTGGGGGGGTAGTGATTGGGGGGGTAGTGATTGGGGGGGTAGTGATTGGGGGGGTAGTGATTGGGGGGTAGTGATTGGGGGGTAGTGATTGGGGGGTAGTGATTGGGGGGGGGTAGTGATTGGGGGGGGTAGTGATTGGGGGGGTAGTGATTGGGGGGGCAGTGATTGGGGTGGGGTAGTGATTTTGGGGGGATGATTGGGGGGGTAGTGATTGGGGGGGGTAGTGATTGGGGGGGTAGTGATTGGGGGGGTAGTGATTGGGGCAGGGTAGTGATTTTGGGGGGGGGTGATTGAGGGGGTGGTGATTTTGGGGGGGAGGGGTAGTGATTTTGGGGGGGGAGTAGGGGGTAGTGATTTTTTTGGGGGGAGGGGGTAGTGATTTTTGGGGGGGAGGGGGTAGTGATTTTGGGGGGGGGAGGGGGGTAGTGATTTTGGGGGGGAGGGGGGTAGTGATTTTGGGGGGGAGGGGGGGGTAGTGATTTTGGGGGGAGGGGGGTAGTGATTTGGGGGGGTAGTGATTTGGGGGGGGTAGTGATTTTGGGGGTGGGGGGGTAGTGATTTGGGGGGGGGGGTAGCGATTTTTTTTTGGGGGGGGGCTCTTTCGCTCACTGACCGGCTGTTGCTGTCTGCCGCCTCCGGAGTGCTGCTTCTGGAAGGCGCGGAAGATTTCCTCTTGAGCGGCGGCCTCCTGTTTTCTTTCAGAGGCAGTCGTGGCTGACTCATGGTGCGGGTACCGGGGCTGGGAAGGGGACCGGGGCAGCGGTGTGGGTGCCGGAGTCTGGGTACCGGGTCTGTCGGTCGGGGCCGGGTCTCTAACCGCCCCACCCCCACACGCCCTGGTTTGAAACTGCCGCCGCTCGAACGCGCCAATCAGCGCCCGCCCGCCTCCCTCGTTGCTCTGGCAACGCCCCCGGGCCGAGCTCCAGCCTCAAGCCTAAATCGAGCCGCCTGGGGAATGGCAAACCCAGATATCACCAAATCTTCAGCCTGCCTTGGGAAGAAACAACGGTGATGCAACATCACTGAGAAGAATTGCGTTTCTACAAATTACCTGTAGGGAAATTACTAAAAATGGAATGCTTAGAAGTGATTCACTAAGATGTGTATTCCCTCCACATTGCTCTAAATTAATTTATTTGAAATGAAATGAAAATCGCTTATTGTCACAAGTAGGCTTCAATGAAGTTACTGTGAAAAGCCCCTAGTCGCCACATTCCGGCACCTGTTCGGGGAGGCGGGTACGGGAATTGAACCGTGCTGCTGGCCTGCATGGTCTGCTTTAAAAGCCAGCGATTTAGCCCCGTTTGCTTTTGAAATTGTTCCTGCACCTTACTGTATGTTTATTTGTTATTTTGTATGCTTATTTTTCTTCATTCACCCTCTTTTCCCAGGGTGGAGGGGTCAGTCACCAGGGGGCAGAGGTTTAAAGTCCGTGGGTCAAAATTTGGAGGAGATGTGGAAGGCAGGTTTTTTACGCAGAGGGTGGTGAGTGCCTGGAGCACGTTGCCAGGGGAGGTTGTGGAAGCAGATACATTAACGGCGTTCAAAAGACATCTCGACAAATACATGGATAGGATGGGTACAGAGGGATACAGCACAAGGAAGTGCTGAGGGTTTTGGCAAATGTTGGTGTGGTGGTATGTATTAGGGGTATTACGGTACCCTGTGATGCCGAGATAGACGCTGGGTCCCGATTGGATCAGCCGCCTACTGGCTCCACCCAGTAAGGCGGAGTCTAAGAGCCCGGTTTCTCCCAGCAGCCGCATTCTGTAACTGCTGCTGGGGAACAAGTCTGCATAATAAAGCCATCGATTGACTCCATCTCTTCTCGTCTCGTGAGTGATTGATCGTGCTACAAGACATTACGCAGACTTAAAGGACATGGAGCTCCGAATCACCCCTGAGTGTCTGCGAATCAGCACCCACGCGGCAAACTCAGCGGCCACTTTTAAACACTGGCTAGCGTGTTTCGAAGGATACCTCCGAACGGCCACCTGCGTAACTACAGAAGACCAGAAAATGCAAGTCCTGCATTCCAGGGTGAGCCTGGAAATCTACACTCATATAGAGGACGCAGAGGATTTCCAGTCGGCGCTCGCCATGCTGATGGGATTCTATGTTCGGCCCGTCAACCAGGTCTGCGCACGCCACCAGCTCGCGACGAGACGGCAGATCCCTGGGGAATCGCTGGACGAATTCTACAGTGCGCTGTTGATACTGGGGAGAAACTGCAACTGCCCATCGGTTTCGGCGATTGAACATACGGAACTACTAGTTCAGGATGCCTTTGAAGCAGGTATGCTCCCGTCCCAAATTCGCCAGCGATTGCTGGAGAGAGACGCACTAGGCCTCAAGGAGGCACGGGCCCTCGCTGGCTCGCTTGATGTGGCGTCACAGAACGCCCGTGCCTACGCCCCCGACCGCGTGGCTGCCCCTTGGGCACCGTGGACCCCCGCCACGACCGACCCCCCCCCCCCCCCCCCCCCCCGGGACCCCCCACCCACCCGCAGGCCTGTGCTGACAGAGCGCCAGCCCACCCGGGGGGGGGCCCCGCTGCTACTTTTGCGGGCAAACGAAACACCCCCGGCTGCGCTGCCCGGCCTGCTCAGCACTCTGCAAAGGGTGCGGCAAAGAAGGGCACTTTGTAGCGGTGTGCCAGGCCTGGGGGGTGTAGCCACCTAAAATGGCTGATTCCCGATTAATTTGGCCAAAATCCAATATAAAATGGCTAACCGAAAAGGCTGATGGGAAAAGCAGCCAACAGGGCACAAACGGACAGCTGCAGACGGAATAGCGTATTCGGCTCTGGGGAAGTCGGCCCAGATCGATACCTGCGACCATTAGCAGCACATCAACCCAGACATCTGCAGTTTAATCGGCTATCCCCGGGAACAATTGCAACATCTTAGCAATTGAATGCCGGGCCAGACCTCTTGACGCCAGCAGTGGCCGAGACAAAGACAGGTGAACGACCACCCCCCGATCAAGGAATCGCCCCATTATTGGAGCATATCGAACCCAGTGATTGGGAACAAGTCCAATCACTTGGGACTCAGGGTCAAGGGCCGCCCCGAGAGGCGGGAAGCCCCATGGCCCTATAAATTGAGGGGCCAACTTCAGATCTCTCTCTCTCTCCCTTCTTCTCCTGCTCGCAACCTTCGCAAGAACCATCGACCAGCAACCGTAAGTTTGACTCCAGCGATAGAGACTCCTAGCCATCGACCTGTATCAGTCTTTTGAATCCCGCAGGCCAGACCCAATTCGAGAAGCCATTCGTTTCCCTGACCTGGTGGGCCATTCCTAAAAGTTAAGTATTGGCCAGTAGTGGCAGGTAGTGATATAGAAAGTAGGATTATTGTGTAAGTATTTATTGCTGTCCATAATAAATGACCGTTGATTCAATCTTACTAAGCGGTGTGCTGTCTTATTAATCATAACTCGAGCTTGAACCACGTGGCGGTATCAGAAAGATACCTGGCGACTCGTGAGCGAAGGTGACATAAGCAGAACTAATAAAACTAAGGCTAATAAGAGCAACAGGGGTCACTGCAATCTACCGGGGAGAACCAGGACCCCAAACTCACCCCCCCCCAACGATCCATGTGCAGCCAACGGGTCCCGGACTCCATACGCCCCAGACCGCGCGGCTGCCCCTTGGGCACCGTGGACCCCCGCCATGACCGACCCCCCCCCCCGGCACCACCCCCCCTCCCCCAACGATCCATGTGGGGCCAACGGGTCCGCCATTTTGGGTCCCGAACTCCATGCGGGAGGGGCACCGCCATCTTGGGTCCCGGACTCCATGCGGGAGGGAGGGGCGCCGCCATCTTGGGTCCCGGACTCCATGCGGGAAGGATGGGTTTTGTGCTTCCGGCCACATGCGATCAATGGGCAGCGCCATCTTGTCCACCCCCGACCGTGTGCAACCCATGGACGCCGCCATCTTGGCTGACGGCCAAGGACCCAGGAATTGACGACTTCACGGGGCCTGAAGAAAACGCCCCGATGCTGTAACAGTGAATGGCTTCGGTGACCCTGGACCAGTCGCGGTCCCGAACGCTCCAAACGACAACAACGACGGTGCTCGTCAACGGGTACGAGATGCCCTGCCTGATCGACTCTGGGAGCACGGAGAGTTTTATACACCCCGATACGGTAAGATGCTGTTCTCTTTCGATCCACCCGAGTAATCAAAAGATTTTCCTGGCAGCAGGATCCTATTCCATAGAGATCAAAGGATTCTGCATCGCGAACCTCACGGTGCAGGGGAGGGAGTTCAAGATCTACCGGCTTTACGTCCTCCCCCACCTCTGCGCTGCCACACTCCTGGGGTTGGATTTTCAGTGCAACCTCCAGAGTTTAACGTTCCAATTCGGCGGCCCTATACCCCCACTCACTATCTGCGGCTTCGCGACCCTCAAGGTCGACCCTCCTTCCCTGTTTGTGAACCTCACCCCAGATTGCAAACCTGTCGCCACTAGGAGCAGACGGTACAGCGCCCAGGACCGAACCTTTATCCGGTCGGAAGTCCAGCGGCTGCTGCAGGAAGGCATAATCCAGTCCAGCAGTAGTCCCTGGAGAGCTCAGGTGGTAGTTGTAAAGACCAGGGAGAAGCAGAGGATGGTCATAGACTATAGTCAAACCGGGCAGCACGGTAGCACAAGTGATTAGCACTGTGGCTTCACAGCGCCAGGGTCCCAGGTTCGATTCCTCGCTGGGTCACTGTCTGTGCGGAGTTTGCACGTTCTCCCCGTGTCCGCGTGGGTTTCCTCCGGGTGCTCCGGTTTCCTCCCACAGTCCAAAGACGTGCAGGTTAGGTGGATTGGCCATGCTAAATTACCCGTAGTGTCCATAAGGGTTGGGAGGGGTTATTGGGTTGCGGGGATAAGGTGGAAGTGAGTGATTAATGTGGGTCGGTGCAGACTCGATGGGCCGAATGGCCTCCTTCTGCACTGTATGTTCTATGTAATCTATGTAATATCAATAGGTACACACAGCTGGATGCGTTCCCTCTCCCCCGCATATCCGACATGGGCAATCGGATTGCACAGTACAAGGTCTTTTCCACGGTGGACCTTAAGTCCGCATATCACCAGCTCCCCATCCACCCGAGCGACCGCAAATACACTGCTTTCGAAGCAGATGGGCGGCTCTATCATTTATTAAGGGTTCCATTTGGCGTCACTAACGGAGTCTCGGTCTTCCAACGGGAGATGGACCAAATGGTTGACCGGTACGGTTTGCGGGCTACGTTCCCATACCTCGATAACGTCACCATCTGCGGCCACGATCAGCAGGACCACGCCGCCAACCTCCGCAAATTCCTCCAGACCGCAAACGCCCTGAATCTCGCGTACAGCAGGGAAAAATGCGTGTTTAGCACTGACCGTCTAGCCATCCTTGGCTACGTAGTGCGAAATTGAGTTATAGGCCCCGACCCTGAACGCATGCGCCCCCTTATGGAGTTCCCCCTCCCTCACTGTTCCAAGGCCCTGAAAAGCTGTCTGGGCTTTTTCTCTTATTACATCCAGTGGGTCCCCCACTCCGTGGACAAGGCCCGTCCGCTAATCCAGTCCACGGTTTTTCCCCTGTCGACAGAGGCCCGCCAGGCCTTCAGCCGCATCATAGCGGATATCGCAAAGGCCACGATGCACGCGATCGACGAATCCCTCCCCTTCCAAGTCGATAGCGACGCGTCCGACGTTGCTCTGGCAGCCACCCTCAACCAAGCGGGCAGACCCGTGGCCTTTTTTTCATGCACCCTCCACGTTTCAGAAATCCGCCACTCCTCAGTGGAAAAGGAGGCCCAGGCCATAGTGGAAGCTGTGCGACATTGGAGGCATTACCTGGCCGGTAGGAGATTCACTCTCCTCACTGACCAACGGTCGGTTGCCTTCATGTTCGATAATGCACAGCGGGGCAAGATCAAGAACGACAAGATCTTGCGGTGGAGGAGCGAACTGTCCACCTATAACTATGAGATCTTGTATCGTCCCGGAAAGCTGAACGAGCCTTCCGATGCCCTATCCCGCGGCACATGTGCCAACGCACAAGTGGACCGTCTCCGAACCCTCCACTAGGACCTCTGTCACCTGGGGGTCACTTAGTTCTGTCACTTCGTAAAGACCCGCAACCTGCCCTACTCCATCGAGGAGGTCAGGACAGCCACCAGGAACTGCCAAATCTGCGCAGAATGCAAGCCGCACTTCTACAGGCCAGATAAAGCGCACCTGATAAAGGCTTCCCGTCCCTTTGAGCGCCTCAGTCTGGACTTCAAAGGCCCCTTTCCCTCCACCGACCGCAACAAGTACTTCCTGAACGTGATTGATTAGTACTCCCGGTTCCCGTTCGCCATCCCCTGCCCCGACATGATCGTGGCATGATCATGGCCACGGTCATTAAAGCCCTCTGCACCATCTTTACACTGTTTGGTTGCCCCGCCTACATACAGAGCGATAGGGGGTCCTCCTTCATGAGTGACGAACTGCGTCAATTCCTGCTCAGCAAAGGCATTGCCTCGAGCAGGATGACCAGTTACAACCCCCGGGGGAACGGTCAGGTGGAGAGGGAGAACGGAACGGTCTGGAAGACCGTCCTTCTTGCCCTCCGGTCCAGAAGTCTCCCAGTTTCCCGCTGGCGGGAAGTCCTCCCAGACGCCCTCCACTCCATCCGGTCGCTGCTTTGTCCAACAACGAATCAAACACCTCACGAACGCCTCCTGGTCTTCCCTAGGAAGTCCTCCTCCGGAACGCCACTTCCGACCTGGCTGGCAGCCCCGGGACCCATCCTGCTCCAAAAACATGTGCGGACGCACAAGTCGGACCCATTGGTCGAGAGGGTTCATCTCCACGCGAACCCTCAATACGCCTACGTGGCGTATCCCGACGGCCGACAGGACACGGTCTCCCTGCGGGACCTGGCGCCCGCCGGAGCTCCACACACCCTCCCACCGGCGCACCCCACAGCCGCCCTCTCCAGAGCTCCACACACCCCACCCCCAACACCAATCACCCCCTTCCTCCAACCGGCGCACCCCACAGCCGCCCCCTTCTCGGGTGGATCGGTCTTCCCCCCCCAGTCGCGACTAAGGGTAGTGGAACAGGAAGAGGCGTCGTTACGCTCCCAGAGACGACGGTGCCCGAGCCAGCGCCTGCATCACCACTGGGGCTGAGACGATCGGCGAGGACGACCAGGGCACCCATTCGACTCATCGAATCCGTATCACAAAGCAAAAAATGCCTCTGTAAATAATTCAGTTGCCTAGTAAAAGTTGCATTGTAAATAGTACTGGTAGTTTGATATCGGAGCATAGCCGCCGTGTTAGCGACATCCTAGGTACCGACTCTGTAAACCCCTACCACCATACGGCCCACTACCCCCGCCGGGTTCTTTTTTAACAAGGGGTGAATGTGGTGGTATGTATTAGGGGTATTACGGTACCCTGTGATTCCGAGAGGCTATTACTGGATAGACGCTGGGTCCCGATTGGATCAGCCGCCTACTGGCTCCACCCAGTAAGGCGGAGTATAAGAGCCCAGGTTCTCCCAGCGGCCGCATTCTGTAACTGTGCTGCTGGGGAACAAGTCTGCGTAATAAAGCCATCGATTGACTCCATCTCTTCTCGTCTCGTGAGTGATTGATCGTGCTACAGTTGTATCATGATTGGTACATGATTGGAAGGCCGAAGGGCCTGTTCCTGTGCTGTATTGTTCTTTGATTGTGGGCATTGCTGAATGGACCAGCATTTATTGCCCATTCCGAATTGCCCTTGAGAAGGTGATCTTGCTGAGTTGCTGCAGGGCATCCTGCAGAAGGTGCACACTGCTGGTATTGAGCGTTGGCTATGGAGGGTACGAATTTTGAAAGTGGCTGATCAGAGGGGCTGCTTTGTGCTGGATGGTGTTGGGCTTCTTGAGTGTTGTTGGATTAGGGTTATTAGTTTTCAGTTGTATCAGCCCCAGCCTTGCACACCAAGTCGAGGCATTCACCCTCCACAGCACCTCACACCACAATCTCTCCTCCAATACCGCCCCCAGCTCTTCATCCTACTTAGCCTTAATGCCCACCCTCCGTGGACACCGTAGCCTCCTCCAAAATCCTGCTATAAGTCACTGAGATGACCCCTCTCTCCAACCCCTCCTTCCTGACAGCAACCCCTCCAACAACAAAGAGGTGGGGCACTATTGAGAAGGTCGGGAAGACTTTCTTCGCAAAGTCCTGCACCTGCATGTACTGGAAACCCTCCCCCTGCGCCAACCCAAACTTCTCACTCAGCTCCTCCAAACTTGTAAACCACCCTTGCAGAAACAAATCCTTCATCTCCCTGATCCCCCTCTCCTCCCGTCCTTGGAAGCTCTCATCCATATTCCCCGGCTCAAATCCGTGATTCCCCCGCTTATCGGCATCCCCTCTGACCCAGCCCCTAGCTTAGAGTGCTGTCTAAACTGCCTCCAAATCGTCAATGTGGCCATCACCATCGGACTCCCCGAATATTTCCCTGGGACCATCGGGAGCAGCGTCGTTGCCAGCGCCCACAACCCTGACCCCTTATATGAGCCCACCTCCATCCTTACCCACAAAGCCCCTGCCTCCCTATTCCATCCCTGAATCTTCTCTGCATTCGCCGCCCAATAATACATCAGATTCAGGAAGCTCAACCCCCATGACTGTTGTCCCCTCTGAAGCACCACCTTCCTTACCCTGGCCACCTTCCCCGCCCATACAAACAAACAGATCAGCCTATTCACCTCCTTGAAAAACACCTCAGGCAAAAAGACTGGCAGGCACTGAAACAAAAACAAAAATCGGAGTAAAATGTTCATTTTCACTGCCTGTACCCGGCCCGTCAATGACAGAGGAAGATTATCCCACCTCACCAAATCATCATTCACCCTCCACACCAAGCTAGAGAAATTCAACTCACTTTTCCCCAAATTCAGCTTACACCCTGAGAACATCCCAAATCTTTGAAGCAAACCCACTATGTTCCCCACCGAAGAGCCCGGCTCCGAAATGTAGAACAATATGTTAAGACGTTTTAGTTGCTGTGAAATGAAGAGTCTAAAGTTCTTGTTCTTTTTCACCAAACACCATTTATTTCACTTCCACAGCCTCTGCACAAAACTCTTAACAACGCACCACCTGACAGAGGCCACCTGAAGTCCCTTTACATATCAGTGTCAATTAATGGATACTTAACATAAATGAGACAACTAATTGCAATGTCTCTTAACCCATTACTTAACAGTCTCCCCTTCCTTGGAGAAAAAAAAAAATTAGGTGAAAACAAAATTTCAAGAAACTCAAAAACACACACAACTTTTTTTTGTTTGGATGATAAAGAAAAAAAAACAGTCACAGAAACAAGCGCCCTTCATTAACAATATCCAAAAGTTTCTGTGAACCCGCCCCTCTTTTCGTAAAACAGTCTGACAGTTGATAGCTCCTGTCGACCCATTTAATTTTTGTTATTTCCCCTCTGACCAACATCTGCTTCAAAACTGCGATGCCTATCTGTAACCTCTTTTCATTGACACTTTTTGTAGAGTGCACATTTTCCCACAGGGATTTATTGTCAATGTGACAGTCAATAGATATATTACCCCAAACCCCTAATCCAAAAATTTCTGTCAATATCATACTTATATAAAAAGCCATATCCACCGCCTCTACAAGGCTTAACGTCTCAGCAGCCAAAGTGCTTTTTACCACTCTCCTTATTTTCTTTGTTTCCCACACAAGTGGGCAACATTTACCATTGTTCCCCAAAAGGAAAATTATAAAACCTCCTGCGCTTGAAACCCCATCACATAAATTTGCGTAGGACACATCACTATAAACTATCAAGTGCTTAAGGTCACGTAAAACCGGGAACTTCGAAACACACTCCTGCATTTTTAGTTTGGCCAACAATTTATTTGCTCTTATTATGTCTTCCATTTTGGGATCATTCATTTTTGTACTCCATCAAAACTCACGTCCGGTCTAGTCTGTCTACCTAACCAGTTCAGTTGCCCAACTAAACTTCGCAGTTGCTCTTTTTCTATCTTTGAAACCATTGCGTCTTTTTGTGAAACTCGGCCACGACTAATTGCTATTGGCGTGATGCTTTCCAAATAAGATTGCTGACGTAAAATTGCCCCTAACTTAGTCTGTCCAATTTCCAGTCCAATATATTTAAATGCACCAGAAGCCTGACTTCCAACCCTGAATTCTTTCCTCAAACCAGAGATTACAATAGCTTCAAAATCACTAGTCCCACCCCACAAAAAATCATCGACATGCATCATAAAAATGCCAGAAAGATTTCCTTTATAGTGCCAGTAAAACATTGCAGGATCTGCTTTCAACTGGCAACAGCCTAACTTTAACAAAACTGACCTTACCGAAAAATACCAGACTCTGGATGCATCATTTAATCCATATACACATTTGTTCAACTTCCAGAGTACCCCTTCTGTGTTAGCTGCTTCTTTAGGACGGAGAAAAATGTCTCTCTGGAGCTGATGCCCCTGCAAAAAGACAGCTTTTAGATCTATAGATTTGCATTCCCATGCCTTTGTGGCTAATAGATCCAAGAAGATCTTTAAAATAACCTTTCCTGCTGTAGGTGAATCTACCCTTAAATCCTGATCTTCTAGGTTTTCTTCAAATCCCCTTGCCACGAGCCTGGCCTTTGCCTTATAAGTTCCATCCGGAAGAACCTTTTCCGTGCAAATCCATCTGTGGGATAGAGCTCTTTGTCCCCTATCCGGTACTTCCGTGTATACCCCAAATTCACTCCAACTATGCAATTCTTGCTGTTTAGCTTCTTTAATAACTTTTTCATCTAATTTATTTGAAGCCACCAAAATCTCACGTGCATGTGGGCTTCTACTCCTATTAGTATTCGTAGTCTTACTCATGTTCCGTAATCTTGACAAACTATGTCCCCTCTCCCGCCTGGTATCTCGTTCTGTCCTGTTACTGCTTGATCTTTTCCTTCTGCTGTGAGATGTCCTTTCAATAGTTCTCGACCTTTTCCTGCGGACCTGTTCACTATCCGATGTACTATCTGAACTGGCACTGCGTTTCTGTGCCCTCCATTTTTGAACTTCGTTTTCCCAATCCATTGTCTTGACTCCTTCCCCTGAATGCTGTACATTCAACGAATGTTTATACTTTACAGTGGCCTTCCCTGCTCTACTAATAACAGTTGCATCCTTCCATTGACTAGACCCTTCAGGCAAGTATGTCACTTTTGTACCAACTTTTGGCTGTTGCCCTTTCGGAAAGATGGCCTGTTTTAATTTACCAGAAGTTGTGTTCCTCCCCAGAAACCCTGTCTATATCAGTTAATTGGTCCTCATAGTTCTGTAACACATGCATACCAGATGACTCTGGTTCCTCGTCATGTCTGACTGCTTTGTTTAAATTTGAAAATTTGTAATCCGTACCCATTATCCTTGATGAATGGACCCTAACAGTTTGATTACCATGTTGCAAAATAATTGTTTTGCCATCTATGCCTATGATCTTCCCTGGGCCTTTCCATTCATTAGAATTGTCTCTCTTATAGTATACCATGTCTCCTTGCTGAAAAACGGCATCTGATGGCCGTACGTTATGCCCTGAAGCCATGCGAATTCTTTCAGAGACTTCTGCTTCCAAAAAAGCTTTTCTACTGCTATGTAATGCATTTAAATGTTCAGCAAAACCAGAGCTAATTGTAGTCCCCTCCCAAGCTGGTCATCCAAAATGGACGGAATTTTAGGATTTCTACCAAACACTAATTGATAAGGACAATAGCCCCCAACCATCTGCAATGAATTCTTTGCATATACTGCCCATGCTAAAGCTGAATTTAGCCTGAAATTTGGTTGATCTGCCAAAATTTTCTGAAGCATGTCATCGATGACAGCATGATTTCTTTCACAGACACCATTACTAAATGGGCTTTCTGCAGCCGTATTCATAACTCTGATATTCATGTTTTCACACATATTCCTAAACTCATCATTAGCAAATTCTCCCCCATTGTCCGTAAGGAATTTTGCCGGTGGACCCATTCCTGTCCCTATCCATTTTTCCACGATTTGATCCAGAATTACTCTCTTTTCTTTACTTCGTACAATCGTTGATTGACTAAATCTGGTTGCTAAATCTACAAAATGCAAAATAAATATATTATTTGCTATATCCCAGATCTTAAGGTCCATGGCCTCAATGTCGTTAAAATCCCTGGCCAAAGGTAGGGTTACTATCGGTCGTGCTGGTGTCCTTCTGTACTTCCTACAAACTTCACAGCAGTCACTAACCAGTTTTATCAGTTTAGTATAGTCGTCATCCCTTACCCCTGCATCCTTTAATAAAATTTTCAGCCTCCGAGGAGACGGATGTGCAAACTGCCTTTGCAGTTTTAATACCACAAGCTTTTTATCAGCTAAAGTCCCATTTTCAACTGCCATTAACACATCCTTAACCACTCTACTTGAAAAATTATTTGTCAGTAATGGAATACAATAGTGTCCCGACTGTGTAAATTGTAAGTCCACAGTCTTTCCAAAAACTGTTGCCTTATCCTGTTCCATATCCAGTTTCATGTGTGCTTTCTTCATCGATGGTCTGCTCAGAAGCAAAGGTATCTCACTTGATACAACATCCGTGCTAATGAAATGATTCACTCCGGCAATATTGCAAGGGATCACCACTCTTTTCAGCGACTTCAGAGTATTATCATCCCCAAACCTGAAACTTGTGGAACTTTCAAATTCCTTAACCTTGTTACGATTTTCAGCATTCAAAGAGTCCAGGTAACATTTTAACCAGTCAATTCCACACACAGTAGATGTGCAGCCACTGTCCAATACAGCACAGTTGAAGGATTCTGCAACCAACACCCTCATTACCGGCGTAAAACTGCTTGTCAATAGGACAATGCCTTCTTTCTGGTCACTATCTTTTCCCTCTTCTGACTCTTCCGTGTCATGTGTCGCTTCAAACACTCTATCATAACAAGTTGGACAGTTGAAAGCATAATGGTATTGAGAGTCACATCGATAACATCGATTTATCATGCCCCGTGCATTTCTGGGGTTCATCTTCCTATTGTCGGTTCTAACTGGGTTTCTGTCTTCATAATTTGTTTGTCTCGGTCTCCGTCTATAGTCTTGAGCCCTGTTCGTAGCCATACGATTTCGCCATCCTGTTACTAGTGTATCTTCCATATTCTGCCTTATTGCAGGCTGACCTATTTGGGTCATCAGAGTCATCGGAATCAAATGTTTCCCCAGAAACGTTTGTAAAGCTTTTGTCATCTGTTCGAATAAGGTATCCTTATCAGTAAATTGAACTCCTGTCAAAACCAGGAGCCTATCCATGTTGCTCACTCTAGCACAGTCAAGTAATTTAAAGGCCAACACAGACTGTGGAAATTCCAGATTGTGTTTCTGCAGCCTTTTATATAGTCTGCCAAATTCCATTATATAGTCTTCCATGGAGATATCCTCCATTTTCCGGAACTTATCAAAATCCGACCATGCTTCTTACGAACTTAACAAGTCATCTTTCTTATAAATCATATCCATATAATGTAATGAAGTCTCCAGACCTTCTTCGGCGTCTAACTCTTCCAATTCCAGCTCAGAAAGCACTTTGTTTCGGATTTTACTGCCATATGTTAGAGAAAGAGCCAATGCCATACCTTGTTTTCGCTTTCCCAAAGCAGTTACTTTAGTCCACATAACTACTGCACTTCTCCATTGGTTGTACGATTCCCTTTCAGAAAATAAGGGAGGATAGTCATATCCAGCCATCTTTATCCTGGGTTCAGCCATGTATCTTTTTTTCCCCCCTTCTCATTCACTCCTTGGTTTGATCAGGAAAAGTTGTATCTTTCAAACCTTCACATTTGCACAGCAACCATCCTCTGCTTCCATTGTTAGACGTTTTAGTTGCTGTGAAATGAAGAGTCTAAAGTTCTTGTTCCTTTTCACAGACACCATTTATTTCACTTCCACAGCCTCTGCACAAAACTCTTAACACACCACCTGACAGAGACCACCTGAAGTCCCTTTACATATCAGTGTCAATTAATGGATACTTAACATAAATGAGACAACTAATTTCAATGTCTCTTCATAGATTATCATAGAGTTTACAGTGTAGAAGGAGGCCATTCGGCCCATCGAGTCTGCACCGGCTCTTGGAAAGAGCACCCTACCCAGGTTCAACACCTCCACCCTATCCCCATAACCCAGTAACCCCACCCAACACTAAGGGCAATTTTGGACACTAAGGGCAATTTATCATGGCCAATCCACCTAACCTGCACATCTTTGGACTGTGGGAGGAAACCGGAGCACCCGGAGGAAACCCACGCACACACGGGGAGGATGTGCAGACTCCGCACAGACAGTGACCAAAGCCGGAATCGAACCTGGGACCCTGGAGCTGTGAAGCAATTGTGCTATCCACAATGCTACCGTGCTTAACCCATTACTTAACATACTATCTGCCTCGCTATCGAAAATGAACGTATTAAATATTTCTATCGTTTGTGGACCTGCTACAGTGGTCAGCAATGCTTTGTGCATTGAAACAAGAACTTTAGACTCTTCATTTCACAGCAACTAAAACATTTAACATAGTAAAGACTTTTATTAAGTTGTACAGCAATTTGATCGGCATTGCACACCAAAAGAAAATGAGACATTCGAGTGCTGTATTTTTCGCACGCACACCTAGAAGGCAGGTTAATCGTTTTATAGTTTTTTGACTGAGTTGCGATTGAAGGCTCAGTCATGTAATTGTTTTACCTTGCAAGCATTGATGATCCGCGATAAAATAGTGTTCAAGATTTGTAACGACAAGGTACGGGGTTGGCTGTTAAGGGAAACCAATCTTCAGCTCGATGTTGCTATTAAGATTTGCCAATGCCAGCGAGCTAGCTGCGCAGCAGATTAGTACTCTAAACCTGAAGAATTTTGGCACAAAGCTTGGAGAGGCAGCCTACGCCATTAGTGTTGTGACAAACCCGAAGGTAAAAACGTCCCAGCAGCGGCGGCCATTTTAAGCGAGTAAATAAAACCTCAATTTTAAGCAAGAGATGTGGCAACAAACATTTGCAAAGGCAATGTCCAGCATGTGGTAAAATCTGTTCCAGGTGCAAAGGCAAAAAACACTTTGCCAAGCAAAGTTTTTCCAATAAAAATCAGAAATACCAAAGTCAATCAACGTGATTGATGAAATAAATCTTGAAGACACTTTTTTTGTGGATATGATTTCTAGTGAAGATGCGCATTGTGAGATCATGCAAGTTTAACAGGCATCAAAGTAAGTTTGCAGTAAGAGCAATGCAGATGTAAGTGTTCAAAGAGATAACTGGACAGTTCCTCTAATGATTAATGGAACAACAATCAATGTCAAAATTGACATGGGAGCGAGAGCCAATTTAATCAGTTTATCTGATTTACAAGAAATGAAGATTAAGCCACACGTTTTAAATACCACAACACTATTAAAAGATTGTAAAGGCAAAATAATTAATAAACTAGAGGTCCGTATAAAGAACAAAGTGCACTCAGTAAAGTTCTCAATACTAGACGCTGAGTAGACACGGCAGCACGGTAGCATTGTGGATAGCACAATTGCTTCACAGCTCCAGGGTCCTAGGTTCGATTCCGGCTTGGGTCACTGTCTGTGCGGAGTCTGCACATCCTCCCTGTGTGTGCGTGGGTTTCCTCCGGGTGCTCCGGTTTCCTCCCACAGTCCAAAGATGTGCAGGTTAGGTGGATTGGCCGTGATAAATTGCCCTTAGTTTCCAAAATTGCCCTTAGTGTTGGGTGGGGTAGCTGGGTTATGGGGATAAGGTGGTGGTGTTGACCGTGGGTAGGGTGCTCTTTCCAAGACCACCCTACCCGGTGCAGACTCGATGGGCCGAATGGCCTCCTTCTGCGCTGTAAATTCTATGATAAGCGTGAATCTTTATTGGGAGTGGAAGCATTCGAGCTACTGAAAAGCGTTAGTGAAAAGAGTCTACACTGCAGACTGTAATATAACTACGTGACAGACATCAATGGATGCAATCCTGAACGAATTTCCTGAAATTTTTCAAGGATTCGAAGTGTTACCATTCACCTACCGCATACAGTTAAAAGACAATGCACGACCGGCAAACACTCATCAAGACATGCACCAACTCCACTGAAGGAATGACTTAAGAATGAAGTAGACTGACAAAACTGGGGGTGATAAGATGCATCGAAGAACCAACGGATGGGTGAACTCCATGGTTTACCTGAAGAAACATAATAATGACCTACGCATCTGATGGATCCGAAGGATCTCAATTTAAACATTAAAAGAGCAGCACCATTGATAAATGGATCTCCTTCGCAGTTGTTGGTGAACAGCCAGCTTAGAACAACCTCATCATACATTCCATTGGAAGAAACAAATCGAAAAATTGTGAGGAAGCTCACTTTCTAAAAAGGAGGCAGAAGAGGTATTATGACAAAACAACAAGATGTCTACAACCATTACAAAAAGGTGACACAGTCAGGATAGAAAATTCTGATAGAAATGGATGGTTGAGGTGTAGTAAGATACTGCAATCATCAGGTCCTCAATCATATATCATCATGACTGAATACAGGCAAGTTCTAATACTAAACAAGAGAGCCCTGCTGAAGGTTCAGCAACCTTTTGTTATGGAACCACAAGATGATATTGTAAGTAATTCAAGGACAACAGAATAGGAGATACCTCAGCGTACAGAACCAGAACAAGATGAAAATGTACAAAGCCAAGAAAAACAGCAAGAATCATGGGTAGTGGGCAGCATGGTAGCACATTGGTTAGCACAGTTGCTTCGCAGCTCCAGAGTCCCAGGTTCGCTTCCCGGCTTGGGTCACTAACTGTGCGGAGTCTGCACATTCTCCCCGTGTCTGCGTGATTTCCGCCGGGTGCTATGGTTTCCTGCCACAGTCCAAAGATGTGTAGGTTAGGTGGATTGGCCATGCTAAATTGCCCTTAATGTCCAAAAAGGTTGGGTGAGGTTACTGGGTTACGGGGATAGGGTGGAGGGTGCTCTTTCCAAGAGCCGGTGCAGACTTGATGGACCGAATGGCCTCCTTCTGCACTGTAGATTCTATGAATCATCTTCGACAACAAATGAAAATCAAGCAAACTCACTGGTTCAACCAATGCTCAGAGGTTTGACAAGACACAACCGGACAGATTGAACTTGTGATAAATTGTAAATATGTAAATAATGAACACATTATGCATGTCATGTATATTGTATAGTAGCTCATAGTTAATTTATTATAGTTAGTAGTTTTTGATAATATTCTTACAGTTATCTTATCCATGCAATTGTTCAACAATATAACTTTAACTAGTCTTGAACTGGACGTTCTTGAGTGCATTTATTCCAACCGGCCAAACATAAGAACATAACACCCACAGCCATACCGCCGAGTGGTGAGACCACATCCCCTAACCAAAGAAAAAAACACATCTATAAGAAGAAATAGGAACACGTGTAAACCCCTCCCCCCCCCCCCCCCATTGAAAAAAATCCAAGAAAAGCTTAAAAACCATTCCCAGCCCACACCATCAAAGTCCAGATCCCAACTTTCATCTCAGTCCCAGTCCTTCAACCTTAACCAGCGCCTCCGCTACCTCAAAATACAAGTCTTTTGAGTCATGAGGCACTCTCGGCTTTGCAGGGTAGACCACTTTGAACCTCACCCCACTGCTGTACAATACCGCCTTCACCCATCCAAAGGCCACCTGCCTTCTCACCAACTCCGCTGTCAGATCTTGGTATAAACGGAAACCAATGCCTTCCCACTTAACGCTACGCTTCTGCTTTGTTCAGCTCAAAACCTTCTCTTTCATATGGTCGCTGTGGAAGCAGACTATGACCGCCCTTGGTGGTTCATTCCCTTTAGGCTTAGGCCTGAGTGACCTATGTGCCCTATCCAGCTCATTGAGGGAGGGTTCTTCCCCCTCCCCCATCAACTTGGCCAAAATGTTTGCAAAATATTCATTTGGATTCAAGCCGTCCACCCCTTCGGCAGACCTCAAATTTTGTCTCCTTGACCTGTTCTGCAGGTCCTCCACCTTGGCTCTTAGCTCTCTATTGAACTCCGCCACCCTCCACAGCTCCTCACCCATCGAGGTGAACTGGTCACTGTGTTGCGGCAATGCCTCCTCCACCCCCTTCAACTTCTCTCCTTGCTCCCGCATCTCGACTGACATCTTTTTTAATGCAACCTTTATCAGAGCAAGCGCCTCCTCACCCACTCATTAAGCAAAGCCGTCAACTCCCCCCATAGCACCTCTAAATGTTTGGCGAACAACCTTTCAAACTCCCCCTGACACCACCTCGGTCACCTCAATCGTGATGGGAGTTGCCTCACCCGCCGAACCAGGACCCGCCATCTTTCCTCCTGCTGGACTCACAGCAACACTCGCTGGCGGATTTCGCTCGTCCCCTTCTACCTCTGGCGTTTCTTCTGGAACTTCAACATTCCACCGACTCCTCAGGACTTCCCACACCATCTCATCCAAAAGGTACCCCTGAAACCGGGCATAGAAACTGAAAAAACAAAGACTCCAGCAGGAGCCACCTGATGTGTGGCCTTCACCTACATGTCGCCAGTATTCTATCACACTCTTCACCTGTTGTCGATGGTGGAAAGACTTTGGGGAGTCAGGAGGTGAGTTACTCTGCACAATTCCCAACCTCCCTGGTCTTGTAGCTACAATCTATATGGCTGGTCCATTTCAGTTTCTGGTAAATGGTCAACCCCAGGATGTTGATTGTGGGGGATTCAACAATGGTAGTGCCATTGAATGTCAAGGGGAGATGGTTGGATTCTCTCTTGTTGAAGATGGTGGTTGCCTGGTACTTATTGTCATTTATCAGCACAAGCTTGAATATTTTCCAGGTGTTGGTACATTTGGACACAACATTCAGTATCGGAGGAGTGAGGAGTTGCACGATGTGCTGAACATTGTGCAATCATCTGCAAACTTCCCCATTTCTGATCTTATGACGGAAGGAAGATCATTGATGAATTGGCTGAAGAAGATTCGGTCTAGGACACTCCAATGAGGAACTCCTTCAGCGATGTCCTGCAGCTGAGATGATTGACCTCCAACAACAAGAACCATCATCCTTTGTCCTCGGTATGACTTTAACCAGTGGAAAGTTTTCCGCCCGATTGTCATGACCTTCAGTTTTGCTCGGACTCCTTGATGTCACACTCAGTTAAATGCTATCTTGGTGTCAAGGGCAGGCACTCTCCTCTTGCCCTTTGAATTCAGATATTTTGTCCTTGTTTGGACCAAGGCTGTAATGAAGTCAGGTGCTCGGTGGCCCTGGTGGAACTCAAACTGAGCGTCAGTGAGCAGGTTATTGCTGAATATGTGCTGCTTGCTAACACTGTTGACGACACCTTACACTACTTTTCTGATTATTGAGAACCGAATGATGGGGCAGTAATTGGCCAGGTTGGATTTATCCTGCTTTTTGTGTACAGGACATATCTGAGCAATTTTCAATATTGTTGCGGAGATACCAGTGTTGTTGCTGTACTGGAACAGCTAGGCTTGGGAGTGTGGCTAGCCCTGGAGGACAAGTCTTCAGTCCTATTGCCGGAATGCTGTCAGGGCTTATCTCTTTCACAGTGTCCAGTGTCCTAAGTTGTTTCTTGATGTCACGTGGAGTGAGTCGAATTGGCTGACGACTGGTATCTATGATGCTAGGAACTTCAGGAGGAGCACAAGATGGATCCCACTCGGCACTTCTGCCTGAAGATCACCCAAATGCTTCAGTCATGTCTTTTGCACTGATATTCTGGGCTTCCCCATTATTGAGGATGGGATATTTGTGGAATCTCCTCCTCTAGCTAGTTTAATTGTCCACCGCCATTCACGACTGGATGTGATAGGACCGCAGAGATTAGATCTGATCTGTTGGTTGGGAGGATTGCTTAGCTCTATCGCTGGCTGCTTCCGCTATTTGACATGCATGTAGGCCTGTGATGTAGCTTCATCATGTTGGCACCTCATTTTTAAGGATACCTCGTGCTGCTCCATGCATGCCATCCTGCACGCTACACTGATGAGTGTTGATCCCCCCGTTTGATAATGATGGAGTAGAGAAATACGCCGGGCCATATGATTGGTTATGTACAATTCTGCTGCAGCTTTTGTCCCACAGCGCCTAATGGGTGCGCAGGTATGAGTTGCTAGATCTGCTCAAAATCTATCCCATTTAGCACAGCGGTGGTGCCACCCATGTCATTAAGATCCTGCAGATTACCGTAAATTGTTATTTATATGTAATTAGGTTCCTGCAGGTTATTGTGAGTTTGCTTGTTATTTTTATGATTAAAGCATTCAGCTTTTTGTAACAACTTACAACTTTATATCATATTTGAGGTATTGAGCCAGGGTGGTAATGATTATCCATTGTTTTGGTGGCTATCTTATTAGCCGATACAGACTTTAAGGTTACTTGAAAACTGAAACATGTGCATGATGGCCTCAGCAGCTGACGTGCCATCGTCTCGGGCTCTCAAAATCCACCAAGCAAATTTTGCAGTGAAGTGGATAAGACGGGAACAAAACTGGTAATGGAAGACTGAGGAATTTCCTGAAACGCAGGCCCCCAGCGGTCCTCTGAACTGCCCACAGTTTCCAAAGGAATAAACAAAAACTGCAGCAGCTGAAATATCAGGCAATCAAATACCAATCCCAAATCTAAGATAGCATCAACAGCCATCTCGGTTGTGTGATTGCCTGCTTGTGTTGGGTGTTTTCTTTGGATTAATTTTTTTCAAACTCCAAAATTGTTTTTATCTTTTGGGGGAAAGATGTGACACACATTGAATGGGCGTGAGAGAGAGACACACACACACATACTCGAGCCATGATTAATCAGGGGATTTCTTTGTGTTCTCTCTCCACCCTGGTGTGACTCAGTAAGCAGCAAATTGTAACTTGTGGAAATTATTTCAAGTTTATTTGTTGCTTTATATACGTAAATATAATGTTCTTTCTCACCACACCTGGCTGGATGCACCTACTATTTGAGGAGTTACTGACACACTTCTCGCATTATTTCTTCACTTCTTTGAAAGTAGAACATAATTTTATTCACATTTGCTGTTTTTTTGTTGATTTTAGTTTGTAAACATACTAATCATAATCCCTACAGAGTGTTGATAGTCATTTGTCTTTTTTATGTTGGGTGATAAAGGTGAACATCAACAGAGAAGCACGTGTACAAATCCCTCTCGAGACCTTAATCACAATGTGTGTACCAGATATCGTGTTCTCTGTGGTTACCATCAGTGGCAGGAAGCCTTAGGTGTGCACTGTATATTTTCTCTGTAAAAGATCCCACTGCAGAAAATAAGCAGGCGAGCAGAGCAAACCTCCCTGCTGATCCCAAATCTGTGAATGGCCATCTTTGCCTGGCCACATTGATGGACTGTGTAGTAGGAGAGGTATTACGGTACCTGATAGGCTGGAGCACCATTGGTGGAAACTGTATGCTTTCTATTGGTTAAGATGTATGGTAGCTCTGCCCTGCTAGGCGGGGTATAAGAGCCTGTGACGCCCCAGCAGCCTTCATTCTGTACCTGAGCTGCTGGGGGAAACATCTAGCTTATTAAAGCCTTCAGTTGGACTACAACCTCGCTTTAGTGGTCATTGATTGTGCATCAATTTAATAGCCTAGTTTAAAAAAAAAGGATGGAGCTCCGAATCAAGCAGGAATGTCTGCAACTCAGCCCCCACGCAGCGAACTCAGCGGCAATCTTCAAGCACTGGCGGGCATGCTTTAAAGGGTATCTCGGGACGGCCGAAAACACACCCACAGGAGAGCAGAAAATGCAAGTCCTGCACTCAAGGGTGAGCCCGGAGATTTACACCCTCATCGAGGAAGCAGAAGACTTCGATGCAGCAATAGAGCTGCTAAAAGGACATTATATTCGCCCGGTAAACCAGGTCTACGCCCGGCACCTGCTAGCAACGAGGCGACAAACCCCTAGGGAAACGCTGGAGGAATTCTACCGTGCACACCTGGTGTTGGGTAGAAACTGCAGCTGCCCGCAAGTTTCGGCGAGCGAACACACTGAACTCTTGGTCCGGGACGCTTTCGTGGCAGGTATGCTATCCTCACAAATCCGCCAGCGACTGCTAGAAAAAGACACTCTAGGTCTCAAGGAGGCACGGGCCTTTGCAGGCTCCCTGGATGTGGCCTCCAGAAACGCCCGCGCTTACTCTCCCGACCGTGCGGCAGCCCCCTGGTCAGCGTTGAACCCCTCCGCAGCCGACCCCGAGATATCCCCCATCCCCCCACAAGCCTGCGCTGCAAGGCGGCCTGGCAACCCCGGGGGGCCCCGCTGCTACTTTTGCGGGCAGGCCAAGCACCCCCGCCAGCGCTGCCCGGCCCGCGCATCCACCTGCAAGGGATGCGGCAAAAAGGGCCATTTCGTGGGGGTATGTCAGGCCCGTGCGGTTGCCGCGGTCTCCGGCGGCGAATGCGGACCGCCACCACAAACCACTCCACGGTCCCCTTGCGGCCAGCGGTCGCCGCCATCTTCCTACTCCAAGGCCACGTGCGGACCCTGGGCGCCGCCATCTTGTCCCGCGGCCGCCATTTTGTGCACCCCCAGCCATGTGCGACTGATGGGAGCCGTCATCTTGGATGAACCCCCAGGACCCCAGCTCGGCTGACCACACACTGCCCGAAGAGAACACTCGACTGCTGCGATTAGCCTCGGTGACTCTGGATCAGTCCCGGCCTCGAACACTCTCAACTGCTACAACGACTGTATTCATCAATGGGCACGAGACATCCTGCCTAATCGACTTTGGGAGCACGGAGAGCTTCATACACCCCGACACGGTAAGGCGCTGTTCTCTCCTCATCCACCCCGTTAATCAAAAAATCTCCCTGGTCTCCGGTTCACACTCAGTGGAGATAAAGGGGTTTTGTGTCGCAAACCTCACAGTCCAGGGAAGGGAGTCCAAAAATTTCCTAACCTTCAAATTTGGCGGCCCTATACCCCCCTCACTGTCTGCGGCCTCGCGACCCTTAAGGTCGACCTGCCTTCCCTGTTTGCGAACCTCACCCCGGATTGCAAACCCTTCGCCACCAGGAGCAGACGGTACAGTGCCCAGGACCGGATCTTTATTAGGTCAGAGGTCCAAAGGCTACTGAGGGAAGGAGTCATTGAAGCCAGTAACAGCCCCAGGAGAGCTCAAGTAGTGGTGGTAAAGACTGGGGAGAAGCATAGGATGGTCATCGACTACAGTCAGACCATCAACAGGTTTACTCAGCTGGACGCGTACCCTCTCCCCTGCATATCCGACCTGGTAAACAGGATCGCGCATTACAAGGTCTTCTCCACGGTGGACCTTAAGCCCGCCTCCTACCAGCTCCCCATCCGCACTAGTGACCGCAAATATACAGCCTTCGAGGCAGATGGGCGGCTCTATCACTTCTTAAGGGTTCCCTTCGGTGTCACCAACGGGGTCTCGGTCTTCCAGCGCGAGATGGACCGAATGGTTGACCAGTACGGTTTACGGGCAACATTCCCGTACCTCGATAATGTCACCATCTGTGGCCACGACCAGCAGGACCACGACACCAACCTCTGAAAATTCCTCCAGACCACAAAAATCCTTAACCTTACATACAACAAGGATAAATGCGTGTTTAGCACCGATTGCCTCGCCATACTCGGCTACATAGTGCGAAATGGAGTTATAGGCCCCGACCCTGAACGCATGCGCCCCCTTATGGAGTTCTCCCTCTCTCACAGCTCCAAGGCCCTGAAGCGCTGCCTCGGGTTTTTCTGTTACTACGCCCAGTGGGTCCCCAACTCTGCGGACAAGGCCCGTCCCCTGATCCAATCCACAGCTTTTCCCCTGACGATAGAGGCCCGCTAGGCCTTCAGCCGCATCAAAGCAGACATTGCAACGGCCACGATGCACGCCATCGACGAGTCCCTCCCCTTCCAGGTCGAGAGCGATGCGTCTGACGTCGCTCTGGCGGCCACCCTCAACCAAGTGGGCAGGCCCGTGGCCTTCTTCTCACGTACCCTCCATGCTTCCGAAATCCGCTACTCCTCAGTCGAAAAGGAGGCCCAGGCCATAGTAGAAGCTGTGCGACATTGGAAGCATTATCTGGCTGGCAGGAGATTCACTCTCCTCACGGATCAACCGTCTCTTGCCTTCATGTTCGATAATGCACAGCGGGGCAAGATAAAAAACGACAAGACCTTGAGATGGAGGATCGAACTCTCCACCTACAACTACGAGATCTTGTATCGTCCCGGGAAGCTAGATGAGCCACCTGACGCCCTGTCCCGCGGCACATGTGCCACCGCACAAGTGGACCGCTTCAGAGCCCTCCACGAGGATCTCTGCCACCCGGGGGTCACTCGCTTTTTCCATTTTGTCAAGACCCGCAACCTGCCCTACTCCATCGAGGAGGGTAGGACAGCCACCAGGAACTGCGAAATCTGCGCGGAGTGCAAACCGTACTTGTACCGGACAGAGAAAGCGCACCTGATAAAGGCTTTCCGTACCTTTGAACGCCTCAGCATGGACTTCAAAGGCCCCCTCCCCTCCACCGACCGCAACACGTACTTCCTGAACGTGATTGACGAGTACTCCCGGTTCCCATTCGCCATCCCCTGCCCCGACATAACCACAACCACCGTCATCAAGCCCCTCCATAGCATCTTCGCACTGTTTGGGTTCCCCGCTTACATACATAGTGATAGGGGGTCCTTCTTTATGAGCAACGAACTGCTTCAATTCCTGCTCAGCATGGGCATCGCCTCGAGCAGGATGACCAGTTACAACACCCGGGGTAACGGACAGGTAGAGAGGGAGAACGGAACGGTCTGGAAGACCGTCCTACTGGCCCTACGGTCCAGGAATCTCCCGGTCTCCCGCTGGCAGGAAGTCCTCCTGGATGCCCTCCACTCCATCCGGTCACTGCTTTGTACCACCACCAACCGGACACCTCCCGAACGTCTCCTTGTCTTCCCAGGAAGTCCACCTCTGGGACCTCGCTCCCGACCTAGCTGGCAGCACCCGGACCCATCCTGCTCCGAAAACACGTGCGGCCGCACAAGTCGGACCCGTTGGTCGAGAGAGTCCATCTTCTGCACGCTAACCCCCAGTATGCCTACATGGCGTACCCCGATGGCCGACAAGATACAGTCTCCCTATGAGACCTGGCGCCCACTGGAGCCCCACGCATACCCCAGCCACCAGTCCCATCCTCCCCTCCACCAGGGTACCTTACAAGAGGATCGGTCCTGCCGCCGGCCCCGTCTAGGCCCCCCCGCCCACCGACGCCCCCCCGCAGGCAATCCCTTTCCAGGTCAACCGTTTTCCCCACCAGCACCGTCTAGGGGTTCCGAAGCTGCCATGGAGATCGAAGCCACGCTCCCGGAGTCACAGACGCCCGATACTCCACAGGAGTCACCACCGAAGCTCCCACGATCACAGAGGACGACCAGGGCCCCCGCTCGACTGATTGCTTCATTTTAAATTGTATACTGTAAATTTAAATCATCAATTGTAAATTGCTATCAGAATTGTAAATAGTTACAAAACGCTGTACGGAGGTATTACGGTACCTCCGTAACTAATTCTACCACCTTGCCATGTTTATAGTATCAGGCCACCACCCCCGCCGGACTCTTTTTTTAACAGGGGGTGAATGTGGTAGTAGCGGTATTTCGGTACCTGATAGGCTGGAGCACCATTGGTGGAAACTATGCTTTCTATTGGTTAAGATGTATGGTAGCTCCGCCCTGCTAGGCGGGGTATAAGAGCCCGTGCCACCCCAGCAGCCTTCATTCAGTACCTGAGCTGCTGGGGGAAACATCTAGCTTATTAAAGCCTTCAGTTGGACCACAACCTCGCTTTAGTGGTCATTGATTGTGCATCAGTCTGTAAGCATATTTCTTTTCAATTTAAAAAAAAATTAGAGTACCCAATTCTTTTCTTCCAATTAAGGGGGGCAATTTAGCGTGGCCAATCCACCTAGCCTGCATATCTTTGGGTTGTGGGGGCGAAACCCACGAAACACGGGGAGAATGTGCAAACTCCACAGGGACAGTGATCCAGGGCCGGAATTGATCCCGGGTCCTCGGTGCTGTGAGGCAGCAGCGGTAACCACTGCGCCACCGTGCTGCCTGGTTGAGGCATATTAACAGAAAGTGTAGAAGGATCAATGCAGCAAGCGGGTCACAGCCTTTTTGAAAAAAAAAACTTCAAGTATCCAATTCTTTTTTTTTCAATTAAGGGGCAATTTAGCGTGGCCAATTCGGCAACCCTGCACATCGTTTTGGGTTTTGGGGGTGAGACTCACACAGACATGGGGAGAATATGCAAACTCCACATGGACAGTGACCCGGGTCCTCGGCGCCATGAGGCAGCAGGGCTAACCACTGTGCCATCGTGCCTCCCCGCAGCCTTTTTACAAAACTAAATCAATAACACAAATGTTTTTTTACTTGTTTGTTTTCTTTTATTTTGCCTTATGCCTTTCGGCAGACATTAACTCTCTCACTGGGGTACAATGCTACAGACAGTGATTCCAAGTGATCATTATCAATCTACAACCTTGGCACTGTATATTGGAAAATTATCTGGGAGAATATTACTTCTGAGTTTGATCCTGTCTTCACTCCATCCAAATGTACCAATTTCCACTATAACTTACTTTATGATAAGTATGAAACCTAGCTATCATCCCTGTGCAGACGTCATCACATGTCTATGTCAGAGGTTGTGAGTTCAAGCCCCACTACATGGACTTGAGCACATCATTTGCCATTTGACTGCAGTAATGAGCATGTGCTGCACAGTTGGAGGTGCTGTCTTTTGGATCAGATGAGATGAAACGGTGGATCCATCATCTTTCAGGTTGCTGTAAAAGATCCCACTGCACTATTTAAAGAGGATTAGCGGAATTATCTTGCTTTCCCAGGCAGCTTTTACCCCTCTGCCCACACCACTATAATAGAGGTCTGCCCATTTACTTACCCTGTTTCTTTGCAGCAGCAGACTTAATTGTACCTTCCTGGATGGCACAGTGGTTAGCACTGCTGCCTCACAGCTCCAAGGACCCGGGTTCAATTCCGACCTTCGGTGACTGTGTGGAGTTTGCATCTTCTCCTCGTAATTGCGTGGGTTCCCTCCGGGTGCTCCGGTTTCCTCCCACAGTCCAAAGATGTGCAGGATTGGTGGATTGGCCATGCTAAATTGCCCTTAGTGTCCAAAAACTTGATGTGCCGAATTGCCTCCTTCTGCACTGTAGATTCAATGATGCAATCCCAAATACCCCAAACTCACCCTATTTGTGCTAATACTCGCAACCAGCGCCTTACAGAACAACCGGACCCAATCCACAAACCTCTGCCCGAACCCGAACCGTCCAGGGTATCTGAGTACCTCCTATCTACCTGTAGGATCTCATCCACTAGCCTAGCCATCTCTGCCCACTCCATCCTTTCCCTATTCGCCCGGATTGATATAAACTCCCCCTGACCATATCGTGGCGGCCGAAACCTCACCCGTGTCATTCAGTTCGACATAACCCCGAATGGTAGCCCTCACCCGCTCGCACACCTCTTTGTCTGCTAGCAACCCCACGTCTAATCTCCAATATGGGCGCAGACTGTGAAGACTGACGCAAAGTACTTATTTAGTTCCTCAGCTATTTCCTTGTCTCCCATCACTAGATTACCAGCGTCATTTTGGAGCGGCCCAATGTCTACTTTTGCCTCCCGTTTGTTTTTAATGTATTTAAAGAAACTTTTACTATAATTCCTAATGTTACTGGCTAGCCTACCTTCATAATTGATCCTCTCTTTCCTTATTTCTCTCTTTGTTATCCTCTGTTTGTTTTTGTAGCCTTCCCAATCTTCTGACTTTCCACTACTCTTTGCCACATTATAGGCTTTCTCTTTTGCTTTGATGCATTCCCTGACTTCCTTTGTCAGCCATGGCTGCCTAATCCCCCCTCTGATAACCTTTCTTTTCTTTGGGATGAACCTCTGTACTGTGTCCTCAATTACTCCCAGAAACTCCTGTCATTGCTGTTCTACTGTCTTTCCCACTAGGCTCTGCTCCCAGTCGATTTTCATCAGTTCCTCCCTCATGCCCCTGTAGTTACCTTTATTTAACTGTAACACCTTTACATCTGATTCTACCTTCTTTCTTTCAAATTGCAGACTGAATTCTACCATATTATGATCACTGCCTCCTAAGTGTTCCCTTACTTTAAGATCTTTTATCAAGTCTGGCTCATTACATAACACTTAGTCCAGAATGGCCTGTTCCCTCGTGAGCTCCATCACAAGCTGTTCCAAAAAGCCCTCCTGTAAACATTCAATGAATTCCCTTTCTTTGGGTCCACTGGCAACATTATTTACCCAGTCCACTTGCATATTGAAGTCCCCCATGATCACTGTGACCTTGCCTTTCTGACATGCCTTTCCTATTTCGTTGTGCATTTTGTGCCCCTGGTCCTGACCACTGTTAGGAGGCCTGTACATAACTCCCATTATGTTTTTTTTGCCTTTGTGGTTCCTCAACTCTACCCACACAGACTCCACATCGTCTGACCCTATGTCGTTTAGTGCTATTGATTTAATTTCATTCCTAATTAACAAGGCAACCCCGCCCCCTCTGCCCACCTCTCTGTCTTTTCGATAGGTTGTGAATCCCTGGATGTTTAAATGCCAGTCCTGAATCCCCTGCAACCACGTCTCTGAGATGCCTACCACATCATACCTGCCAGTCACAATCTGGGCCACAAGCTCATCTACCTTGTTCCGTATACTGCGCACATTTAAAGAGACCTCCTTTAATTCTCTATTGATCGTCCCTTTTTGTTTTCTTAGTGTGGTGGACCTTGGTTTACTGAGTCTTTCCATCATCAACGAACCAAAGTTGCCTTGAGAGACTGCACAGGCTTGGAGCTTGCTGCGCAATTTGTAAACATTTATTCTACTGACAACGAAAAATAAGGGAGAAAATAACAAAAGACAGCTTCTCTGTTGGAATGTAAGAGATTTAAAAAAAAAACTATTTTATTCAAGAACAGACAAAAATAGAAACAGTAAAACATCCAGGCTAGCAATGATTTTCAGGCGACCCACAGGAGACAACATGTAGCTGCCATGGACGATGCCAAATTAGAACTAACCCTCTCAACTTCCACAGAAAAAATACTGATTATCCTTTATTGTCAGTTGTGCTCCTCAGATTATGGGTGCAAGATATGGTTATCTGGGAAAAAAAAGTATTTTAATGACAATAAAATCAGAAAACCAGATGAAAGCCTGACTTCATTATTGACTTTTCAGGCTCCATAAGAAAGCAGTACTTTTCATCTGTAAATAGCTGGGAAGATTTGAAGCATAAAAAAAAAGGAAAAATACAAATGCAAAAGAAGAATGAAAGAATTCAACTTTCAGTCAAAAAAGCCAGCATTGGGCAGCATGGTGGCGCAGTGGTTAGCACTGCTGCCTCACGGTGCCGAGGTCCCAGGTTCGATCCCGGCTCTGGGTCACTGTCCGTGTGGAGTTTGCACATTCTCCCCGTGTTTGCCCCCACCACCCAAAGATGTGCAAGGTATGTGGATTGGCCACGCTAAATTGCCCCTTAATTGGAAAAACGAATTGGATACTCTAAATTTATTTTTAAAAAGCCAGCATTACATAGAGTTCAGATAAACAAGCCAAGTGCAACTCTTGACAACTTGTGCTTGAAAACATCACATAAAACTGCACTCATACTTAGTTGCCAAATGTCAATCACGCAGCTAGTTGTTAAAATTTAAAATAGCACGTAGCAAATGTAATTGATTTGCTTTATATTACTTCTGCCAAATCCTCCCAGTTATATATGATGACAATAACCAGTCTGATTAAATTTTTGTTCGTCATTGTCAATACTAACATGATCTTATTCTTTGTTTTTTAAATCTAATTTCTGAATTTTGATGAATAATTCACATACATTCAGAAGAAGCAGGACTCTGATTGGACTGCCAAGAACTTTGGCCTTGATAGGCCTTGTGACACTGCATGTATTTGCCTACTCACTCAACTTGTCAAAATCGCATTGAGGCCTCTTTATATCCTTCTCACCACTCATTCCTCCCTAGTTTTATGCCATCAACAACTTGGAAAGATTACACTTGGTTTCCTTATCCAAATCATTGATATATTGTGAATAGTTGGGGCCCAAGCACTGTTTCTTGTGGTACCACTAGTCACTGCCTGGCACTCTGAAAAAGACCCATTTATTTTGACTGGTCTCTCTCTGCTAACCAATTTTTCATCTGTGCCAATATATTACACCCAATCCCACGCACTTTAATTTTGCACACTAACCTCTTATGGGACTTTATCAAAAGCTATCTGAAAATCCAAATGTCACATCCACTGGTTCTCCCTTATATATTCTACTTATATTGTAAAAAATTCCAGTGGATTTGTAAAACGTGATTTCCTTTTCATAAATTCATGGCTTTGTCTAATCCCTTTGATATTTTCGAAGTGTCATGTTACTACATCCTTATAATAGACTCCAGTATTTTACCAACTGCTGATTTTAGGCTGGCGTATGTCTACCCAGTACAACTGTTCTGCCTTTGTGGGGAGCTGCCACGACATGAATAGGATTAACTATTTCCTGAACAAAAAACAAAATACTGCAACTGCTGAAATTATGTATTTGAGGTCTCAAACAGAGGTGGTACAATTTGGCCATTTTTGGTAACAGTCATTGGTAGTCTCCTATCTGCAGTACTTTGTCATGTTTCCTCTGTGGTGCTCAACACGGAGGAGCATGAATGGATCAGTTGGGGCTGCAGGAAGTGACAATTATCAGGAAATTTCCTCAACCTTTTTGACTTGAAGTCATGAGACCTCATGGGGCTCAGAATCAATATTAAGAACTTTCAAGGATGCTCATATCCAACTATATTGTGGACTCACTTCTGATAGATCTATTCTGCCAGGACTGACCACAGGCTGGTGAAGCAGGATCCTGAGATGTTGACTGATATGCCTGATGCTGATTTAGAGTTGGGGCAAATAACTGGGAAACAGAAAGCATTGTGGCACAGTGGTTAGCGCTGCGGCCTCAGAGCGCCAGGGACCCGGGCTCGATTCCGACCTCGGGTAACTGTGGAGTTTGCACATTCTGCCTGTGTCTGCATGGGTTTCCTCCCACAGCCCAAAGATGTACAGGTTACGTGGATTGGCCATGCTAAATTGCCCTTTTGAGTGGGGTTGCAGGAATAGGACGGGGGATTGGGCCTAGGTAGTGTTGTTGTTCAAAGAGTTGGTGCAGACTTGATGGGCCAAATGACCGCCTTCTGCACTGTACGGATTCTATGATTCTCTGTGATTCTTAGAGTATTACTATAACAAGCTACTGCTTAACTAGTTTCAGGGACAGCTCATCTTCAGTTAGGCATCAGCCTCGACATGTTAGTAAGGAGGACTTTGCAGGATCAACCAATTCGAGGGTGTATTACTTTTAGTCTGATATGATGTCTGCACTGTTGCCAGTAGATCTGTCCAATTTTCTTATCATTGAAGTTGGTGGCGATTATCTGCAAAGGGGTGGCTTACTTGGCTGCTTCGGTGAGCATTAAAGAGTTAATCACAGAGTGTGTGGATTGTGCCACATGTAGACCAGATTACATGGGAGTGGAAGTTTCTCTTCCCTAACTGAACAAATTGATTTTTATAATTCTGCAGCTATCGTGTATTTATTTTCTGATGTGACTCCACAAACTTATGAAATTCAACTTCAATATTTCCCACAGTCCGACCTGAAATAAGAGATATTTTTGTTTCAAACATGTGTTTTTCCATTCTTTAGTGCTTCATCTTTATTTATCCCCAAAACAATGTGTCATGGGCTCATCCCTATGTTATCTTTTGGATCTTTGAATTTCTACTTCACCAAAACGTGGACCAATCTATTAAAAGAGTAGCATTTATTTAACCGGTCAACTCTGTCAGACTCACAAAGCACCTTACAACTGCTGAATTACTTCTAAAATGTAATAACTGTTGTTGCATAAGCAAAATGCACAAAGCAAGGTTCCACAAATAATGGAAGAAAATGCATTTTTAGCAGGACTGAGGGCATGAGCTGGCTGTTTTTGAATCCAGTCCTGAGATAATTTCTACATTACAGTTTACTTAACAGGCAGATTTTTATATGATATAAAGGCACCAATCACTCGTATCCGATTGTGTAAACACATTGTAGGTTCATTTATTAAGACTAGGGATATTTATACAAAGGGAGAAAGCTAGAAGACATCAGCAGCAGAGCTATGTGTGCTGTGTTCTGCCCACAGGCCAGAGTGAAACTGAGGCATATTACATAACACACGTCCCCTCCAGCGATAGCATGCTGCTACCCCTGAAGGCCATATTCCAACACCCGCTTTCTTTTTAAAAATACTTGCCACACCCCCATCCATTATTTACAATACTTGGTCACATTTGGTAACCATTGCATAAGTGTTTAGGACTGGTGAATCTATGAGTCTCTAAAGGATAGAGGTAATCTGCTGGTATGCCAAGATCTTGTAATGGTAACCTTATCAGGAGGTTTCTTTAATGGCTCACAGTGGTCTGTGAGGTTGTCATTCTTGGATGTTGTCCCTCGTTGCATTTGAAATCTTGTCTTTGATGCAATATGGGTGTAAAAGAGGCCGGGGCGAGGGGGCTGTTTGAGGGGATGGGGTGGAGTGAAACTGAGGTTTTAAGGATCTGATTTGTCCTCAGTGATCCCTGACTATGCACTTTGGGTGAAATGACTTATAGGACTTTGGTTCCGAATAAATCCTTGCAACTGTGGCTGATTGCAATGTACGTTTTGTGAAATCCTGGATGCGAACTTGTTGTCCCAACTTGAAACTTGGCAATTCTGTACCCACATTTTTATCGTGTGGGTTTAATAGTTGCTCTCTAATTTCTGAGAGAGTGGAATGAGTAAGAGTAGATAGATTGGAACACATTGACCTGCCAATCACAAACTTTGCCGGTGATAGAATAGTTGTACTCTGACGTAACATTGCCATGCTTAAATCTTGCTGGGTCTGTCTACGTTTGAGAATTAGGGAGTTCACCATGTGAATCATTCGTTCAGCTGGGTCTTTCAATCTAGGGTAATGAGGAGAAGAATTCGTGTGATCGATATCCCATTCCTCTCACATATCCTGATGTGGCTTACCAATAAATTGCAAACCATTGTTTGTAATAGAAAATAGAAGCGCAAGCAGCACGGTGGCGCAGTGGTTGGCACTGCTGCCTCACGGCGCTGAGGACCCGGGTTCGATCCCGCCCCCGGGTCACTATCCGTGTGGAGTTTGCACATTCTTCCCATGACTGCTTGGGTCTCAACCTAAAAAGCCAACCAATTTCTTTCATGTCCATGGCACTGACTTCGTCACCATCAAATATTTTACCAAGTACCCCATTATACAACCCAAAGATGTGCAGGGTAGGTGGATTGGCCATGCTAATTTGCCCCTTAATTACAAAAAAAAGAAAATAGAAGCAGGAGGAGGCCATTCAGCCCTTTGAGCCTGAATGGTCTCTCTTGGCACACCAAATACACTGAAAACAGCTCTTGGGTTAGAGTGTGTGACAGTTATGCTCAACATATTGTGCAATCGTCAAATAATGGGGTAATTGGTAAAATATTTGATAGTGACGAAGTCAGTGCCATGGACATGAAAGAAATTGGTTTTCTTTTTGGACCATGGATCAGTAGGAGCTTCATGTGAATCGATTGGACTTTGTGCTGACTTGACATATGCTCTTGACACACCTCACACTTCTTGGTGACGACTTCAATGTCATTGATCATACCAACCAATAGATTGCCTCTCTGGTGAATCTTCTTGTCCGATCAATAACTATGTGTGATTAACTTGTTGAAGAATATCAGATCACAAAGATTTCAATATAATGATCTGCCAGTCTTTAAAAATGACTCCCTCGAGGAGAGGCCTAGCTTGTCCTGATAAGACCAAAATGCTCTCACATATTCATGGATATGCTGAATTGAATCAAGCCATTCTTCAGTGATGTTTTCCAGTTTATGTGGTGTTGAATCTTTCACCGTTTCTTCTTGTAGCTTCTGGCATTTGTGTTGTGCAATATTACCATGCCAATTGACAGACTTGCATTCTCTTGCAGGGGTAACATCGCAGCTCACTTGAAACTGTCAATTTTGGCAAAATCTTGCTATTTTGGTAAGGTATAAATTACTGATATAAGTTTCTGATCTTGATTTGTGTGAGGTCTGACTGGTTCCATGGATTATCATCAATGCGAGGTCACAGCATGCTGGTAGACCTATAGTTATTGGGCCTTAGTCCTTATGATGTTGAACTTCTGCAACACTCGGGAAGATTGAATGTACTTGCACTCCAGTACTATGGCACCTGCACATGGAACTAGTGAACCGTTATGCCCTGAAAGTTTCACAGCAGTAGTTTTTGCCATAGCCTTCCATTTCTGTGGATACATATCCTTTAGAATTTGCAGAGCGAGTACACTGGCACTTGCCCCTGTGTCAATCTTGGACAATACCAAATAGCTGCCAACTTTCTTTGGACAGATCATTTGAATCTTGGCAAGCACTTCAGGTGGTATGACGGGATTTATGTTTTCAAAAAATTTTAATTTTTTTATTTTTTCAAAATTTAGAGTACCCAATTATTTTTTTTCCCAATTAAGAGGCAATTTAGCATAGCCAATCCACCTAACCTGCACGTCTTTGGATTGTGGGGGAGAAACCCACGCAGACATGGGGAGAATGTTCAAACTCCACACGACAGTGACCCAGGGCTGGGTTTCGAACTCGGGTCCTCAGCGCCGCAGTCCCAGTGCTAACAACTGCGCCACTTGCCGCCCTGTTTTCACGAGAATGACGGTGGAACCCGCATTCATCACTCTTGGTCTTGTTGTGCACATCATTGTAATTTTACGGGGTTGTCAATTACTTCATGTACCTGTTCTTACGGGATACTGGATGGTTGTTCTTATTGCTTGAAGGTACCCATTGTGTACAATCTGTTGATGAATTAGCCTTTGCTGTAGTGCACCGCCAATGGTACTTTATGCCACATGCCTTGCAGAATTGAGGAAAAGCTGGGCATTTTCTTGGTGCATACAGAAGGCCACACCTTCCACATGTCTTGGTAGGTTTGGGTGTACTAGTGAATACATCAATAGTTGGGGTGGTGCTTAGGACCTGTAAGAACTAGGGGGACGGTTTAGCCTAGTGGGATAGACAGCTGGTTTGTGATGCAGAACAAGCGCGCGCTCAATTCCCGTCCCAGCTGAGGTTATTCATGAAGGTCTCGCCTTCTCAACTTGCCTGAGGGGGTTGAGACCTATGCAGCCACGGAGAGAATGTGCACACTCCACACAAACAGTGACCCGGGGCCGGGATCAAACCCAGGTTCTCTGTGCCATGAGGCTAACCACTGTGCCACCATGCTGCCCCTTCGATGCTGCGATCTTGTTGCAGTCTGACCAGAACAGTGAGACTTATCTCATGTCGTGCAGCAATTATCTTTTTTCCAATTAAGGGGCAATTTAGCTTGGCCAATCCATCTAGCCTGCACATCTTTGAGTTTGTGTGGGTAAGACCCACGTAGACACGGGGAGAATGTGCAACGCCACACAGACAGTGACCCAGGGCCGGGATTGAACCCGGGTCCTCAGCACCATCGGCAGCAGTGCTAACCACTGTACCACCATGCCGCCCTGAGCAGCAAGATCTAAGGCTGGTCACTATGTTGTACCTGTACTTAATCTTGCTGTGACCCATTTGTGTTTTTATAATGAAATAAAGGCACCAATCGCTCATGAAGGATTTTGCAAATATCGTGGGTTCATTAATTAAGAGTAGGAACATTAAGACTTCGGAACAGTTATATAAAGGTAGAAAGTTTGAAAATATGAGCTGCAGAGCTGTGTGTGCTGTGTTGATCACAGGCAAAATGAAACTGAGAATGAATCACATGACACACTTCCCCTCTCAACATGGCATGTTAAAGATATGTTACAACAGAGCTGAGCTTTACTGTCTCACCCAAAAGATTGTGCATTCGACAATGCATAATTCTTTCAGTATTCTCCTCAAAAGTCAGCCTCAATTATTTTCTAAAGTCTTTCTCCTGGGGTTTGATCTCACAACCTACTGTCTCAAAGGTGAGAGCATTTAAACTGAACCAAGCTGTTGGCATTTTTATGATCATTAAAATCAGTTCCCTGCTTCAAAAATACTCATGAATGAGGAGCAACAACTTTTAATTAATGGTCACATTTTCCAGGAAATTTGTTCTTTAACATGAATTGCTACATTATTATGCAGTTTCCTTTTATTTTTCTTCTGAAAATGTCAAAGTTTATTTAATAGAATAAAATGATAATACTTTATAAATGCACTGAATAACTTTTTGATGGTTAGTGGAGTTGGCAATATTTGATGTAGCATAAAGAAATAAATACCAGTAGCCACAGTTTCAATTTGAGGTCTGACAGCTCTATAGCTGTATTCCCCAACAGAGCAGCCCACATGGGCATTCCGTTCCCATGATTCTGCCAAGTGTAAAGCTTCCTCTTGAACTGACTGCTAGGAAGCCGTAATATTGTTTCTTATCTCTTTTGCTCTTCAAGCACTCCCTCTAACATCCTTCTCTCTCACACTGGCTTGGCTGATATAAAAAACCCAATGTAGGTGTAAATCTACATTTTAATACTTGATCTCACAGTGAATTAACACACCAAGCTTAATGCTTCTAACCAGTCTGCCATGCAGCGTTTCCATTTAGAAATCATTACCAGAAGTGGGACAGACTGCCAGCTTTTTGATCGTGTGCAGCTCATGAACAGCAAAAGAAAAAGCCAAGAAATTATGTTCAAAACCACTAGACTATTGGGAAGGGAATAGTGCAATTGGCAAAAGTGATTATGTGCACAGATGTTTGGAAAATGCAAACATCAATCTTGCCTTCTCTTTGGATCATTTTTTATGCACATTGTACTTTTTCTAGTGATGGTTTATGTTTCTATAAATTGTCATTTTCTGTTTTTCATAATTTAATCAGGTCTAATTTGGAACTCTACAATGTTTGTATCTGGAGAAACCGTATGCATTAATTTTATAGAGAAATTAAACTTTATCCCTGAATTTTTAGAACTAATTTCCCCTTGTTTTAGAGCAGTTACAATAATGTATACCATGTCTTTGTCGCTTCGCAATACCACCGTCTGTTATCAGTAAAAGGGATCCAACATGGGACCTTTCTGGTCAATGTGGCTTGATGCCACATTCAGAGGTACTCTCACTTAAACCAATAGAGATGCTAATGAGCATTATAATTATTGTATAATAAATCACCAAGGGATAGTTTCCTTTGTAAATTCCTGATTTTCTGCTGAGCTGTCTGATGGAAGTAACGAGGAAATATTCTAGCCTATCCATCGATATATATATATATCATAATATACAGACACATACAGGAATTAGAGGTATAAAACTAAATTAAGCCTGGCAGATAACCTTGCTTCATGGATTGACTGATGAAAAACTGAACATAAATGCAGCACTGAAATCCCTCAAAGAACATCAGAAGCTGAAATAAGTGCTGAATATGCCAGTACAAAAGATATTTATTTCTCACTTGATCTCACCTCAGATATAACTGACAACATCCAGTTACTTATTGAGATTCAGATGGGATTGCACTGTTTGTAGAAATTATCAATAAAATACTACTCCAAGACTATTTGTTTAAATCACCAACCATTCAGTTATTCACCTGAATGAAAATAAGCACAATTTGAAGCAGAGAGAAACTATACTTCTCCTGACAAATAAACGAAAATGCGATCCGGTATCAGAAGTAAAAGAGCAACATGTCCAATCCATTTTACTCCCCCAATCTCTGTTAGTCACAAGTTATGAACTGAAACTTGCTTGTGACTGATCCAAATTTAGAAGTCTTATCCGGAAAAGCACAAAACAATTCGAGACACTTTGTTGGCGACATGCAGAGGTGCCGAGGTGTTTGGGGAAAGCTAACTTAAAGCATAACCGACGCCAAATGAGGCAGAGTCTGCAGATCGCAAACTGGATTTATGAGCCATTTTAGAACCCATCGAACCAGAGTGGAAGTGAGTCATCCTTAATCCTGAGAGATGGCCTGAGAAGAAGGGGAACTGAAACATCTACCGGAAGGCGGTACTTGTGTTTCATAAATCATTTACAATTCACCAAGTGTAAACAAGTCAAGCCCGACCATTAACTTGTAAAGCAGGGCATTACAGTTGATTTAGCATTCATGGCCCAGAAAAAGTATTGTTTTTGTCAGAGACAATGTAAATCTTAGTAATTATTGCTAACCTAACTGCTGTTTGTTTCTTGAACTTACTTCGATGGCTCCTGAACTAGGTACCAAAGGCTGAGAAGTTTTATGCGTCAGCTGCACAACCACACGGTGACATGTTAGTTTGACTCCATGGCAGCACGCTTGCTTCTGAATCAGATGCAAGTTCACCACAGGATCTGAAGCATGCGAGTGAGTCGCTTGCAGTATCGTCTGACGCACTGTCTTTCAAATGTCCGATCAGAAAAAGTAAGGAGTGCAAATATTCCGCTATTAACCAACAACAGATCAACCGGTTATTCACCTCACTGTGGAACATTGCAGTGTGCAAACTGGTTGCTATTCATAAGTAACTTAGTGCATCTGAGCACGTTAGACTGCTCTGAAGATACCATTTAAATACAATACAAGTTCTCTACCTAAAGGCAGCTCTGACACAGAGCGTCGCAATTTGTACCATGAGTCGGGCAAGGAGGCAGGTCCCTAATCCACCCAGTTGGTATCGGGATAAAACCCTGTGATGTTGCCGCCAATCTGATCCACATCGGCCCTCCAGGCAACTGAGTTACTTGAGCTGCCCGCACATTGGGCACACGTTGGGAGAATTTCCAAGTTGATGCTCAACCTATTTGGCTGGCCGCACCACGAACGCTCCTTTCCTTGGTCCTCAAGTCCTGGAGAGGCAATTGAACCCTGGAGAGGCAGGGATGCTGTCGGGTGACCGGCACGGCATGTGAAAGGGACTTCAAAAAATCAAACAAGGAATCAGTGCAACAAAGAGATGGGAGTAGGTGGTGAGACTGGAGGAAAGAGTCCCCCTCCAAACGGTTGTACCCTGTCCATGGTAACTTTCTACCTTGCACCAACTTGCTTCAGATTGCACTTTCAACCGCCAGCGAGAGTGCTTTGCGGTCAATGAAGTACGTTTTTGGAAGTGTTGTGTCGGAAAGGCAGCAGGCAATTGGAGCACAGCAAGCTCCCACAAACAGCAAGCTGGGGCAGGGCAGGGCAGAGCGGTGGGCGGGTGGCCGGCCGGCCGGCCCCAGGTGTCAGTGTCCCAGGTGAGTGGGTGGCTCTGCCCAGTGGCCCGGAAGTGATTCCCGGGCACTGCCGCAGCGGGAGCCGTTGGCAGGCGCGGCTCGAGCGGGGGCCGTTTCCATAGTTTCCCCTGTTTGAAAAGTGCCCTCGAGCTCGGCCCGTCCCACTGCGACGGCGGCTGCGGGGCGGCAGGAAGATTCAAAGCGGCAAGACGGGCGGGGGACAAGAAGCAGGAGGATGACCATTTAAAACGACGCCGGAGTCGAATCCTCCCTTTGCTGGGGGGGGGGGGGGGGTGACAGAAGGTAAATCATATTGTGGGGACCGAGGGGGAAAAGTTTGTCTTTCGGGCTGTTGGAGAGTAAGGGATTGTTGTGGGGGGAACGCGATGAAAAATATAAACAAACGAAAAAGTGTTTGGTGAAGAAAGGTTGAAGGGAGGTCTGGGTGCGCGGCCTAACCGGGGGGGGGGGGGGGGGATGGCCCGGCAACCTAGCTTGATGCCTGTCCCGCCCTAGCCCTTCCATCATTGGCCGAAAGGCCTCCAAGGCCCCTCCCCATTGGCCGCCGGCCCGCGTCAATCGAGGCGGCCGTTTCCGGTGGCTTGCGGCTAAGTTTGGTTGGCCGGCGGTGTGAGGGAGACAATCGCTCGCCTGGCCGGGATTTAAACTGCACTGCCGGTGTGACTTGTCTTCAAAACTGTCTTGACAGCTGCGCGCCCTCGATACAGATGCCATTTAGCACTATAAGTTCTGCAAGCGATGATTTAGGTTTTATTTGTTTCTCTCTCTCTTTCTCCCCCCCCCCCCCCCCCCCAAATAATTCAGTTTGTCAGAACATGTAAATTTACACAAGTGAGGTCGGTGAACCGCAGGCTCGAGCCTCACTTTTGTCCCCCCCTCCCTTTCTTCACCGGTCCCATCATATAAACCATCTGGGTTTTTTTTCTCTTAGAAAGCTCCCCAAAAAAGTTTGAATCATTTCTGTTTAACAGAGCTTTCTGTTTTCATTCCCTCTCTCGTTGCAAGCCTTGCCCCCCCCCCTTTCCCCAAAACAAACGTCCCCCCCCAAACAAATCTTCCCCCCCCAAACAAATCTTACCCCCCCCCAAACAAATCTTCCCCCCCAAACAAATCTTTCCCCCCCCAACAAATCTTTCCCCCCCCAACAAATCTTTCCCCCCCAACAAATCTTTCCCCCCCCAACAAATCTTTCCCCCCCCAAACAAATCTTTCCCCCCCCAAACAAATCTTTCCCCCCAAACAAATCTTTCCCCCACCCCCAAAAACAAACCTTCCCCCTCCCCCAGCAACAAATCTTCCCCCCTCCCAAAAACAAATCTCCCCCCTCCCAAAAACAAATCTTCCCCCACTCCCAAAAATAAACCGTCCCCCAATCCCAAAAATAAACCTTCCCCACCCCCAACTCCCAAAAACAAATCTCCCCCCCCCCAAAACAAGCCTTCCCCAAAAACAAATCTACCCCCCCCACCCCAACTCCCATAAACAAACTATCCCTCCCAAAAAAGACTCCCACCCCCACCCTCACCCTCAAAAACAAACCTCTCCCACCCCCAAAAACAAACCTCTCCCCACCCCCAAAAACAAACCTCTCTCCACCCCCAAAAACAAACTCCTCCCCCCCCCCCCAAAAAAAAAACCCCAAACCTTATCCCCCAACAACAAACCTTCCTCCCACCCCTCAAAAAACAAACGTTGAGGCTGAGCCACTTCTGCCAGGAGAATCCTGCTTTGTGAGACTTCTCGAGAAAGCAGGAAGAAACAAAACCCGATTTTTTTTTAAACGCCTTGTTGGGCGAGGAATGGTCCGCAGTCTGGAAGGTTCTTGCGCAAATTGCTAATTTAACAGGCGGCGGGACAGCTTCGTCGAAAATCGAACGAACGAACTCGCCGATTTGTTACCAGAGCATAAAACGGAAGATTATTTTTTGAATTAAATCGAAGCATGCGTGCCTCCCGGACATCTTGGTAAAGGGTCAATCAAACTTTGTGTATGTGGAGGAGCCATGGAATCTTTTGGCCAAATTAGGTTGAGGTTTGAAGCACCTACAAAAATAAGAAACCCGTATTCATAAAGTGTGCTTTCAATGTTTTTTTTTCTGACGACGTTGTTTCCTAACACCAGACTTTAAGCATTTAGGAATGTGATCGAGTTCATTCAATCCAAAACACTGACAACAGTAATTTTGTCGTGAGTGCACTGTGTTGGAGTCGAGTTACTGAATAATGCTATCCTTAATGTTTTATTGCTAAGGTTAACAATCTTTTGAGGTAAAGTTATTGAATTTCTAAAATAAATTAATTGCTATCTGTGCATGTATTTCAGTTTACAAGACAACTTGTGTATAATGCCTTTAAATAGCAAAAATCGTCCAAGATGTTTCACTATTATTATTTACAATATCCACAGACTAATAACCAGAGAGTGTAAGGCAGGTTTTTGGAGAAGAGCAAGGTATGAAGCCAGAGGAAGTGCTCTGGGCCAAGGTGCAGCCACCGATGGTGAAGCAGTGAAAATCAGGGATGTGGGTTATAGAGATGACGTAAATTAGCGTGATAGTGAGTGACCAGTAAATAAAGGGAATTTAGAAATCAAAATATTGCTCAAATCTGAAATTTGTATGGTTCATACAATTTATAGTGTAGAAGGAGGCCATTGGGCCCATCGAATCTGCACCGGCTCTAGGAAAGAGCACCCTACCTAAGCCCACGCCTTCACCCTATCCCAGTAACCCCACCTAACTTTTTTTGGATACCAAGGGCAATTTATCATGGCCAATCCACCTAACCTGCACATCTTTGGACTGTGGGAGGAAACCAGAGCACCGGAGGAAACCTTCGCACACAAGGGGAGAACGTGCAGACTCCGCACAGACAGTGACCCAAGCCGGGAATTGAACCTGGGATCCTGGAGCTGCGAGGCAACTGTGCTAACCACTGTGCTGCTGGTTGTGCATAAGCATGATTGACAATTGGGGCTTGATTTGAGTTAGGATATGGGCAGCAGATTTAAAAAAATAAATTTAGAGTACCCAATTACTTTTTTTTCCAATTAAGGGGCAATTTTGCGTGGTCAATCAACCTAACCAGCACATCTTTGGGTTGTGGGAGTGAAACCCACGCAGACACGGGGTGAATGTGCAAACTTTACACGGACAGTGACCTAGGGCCGGGCTTCGAACCCGGGTCCTCAGTGCTCTTGTCCCAGTGCTAATCACTGCGCCACCGTGGGCAGCAGGATTTTGGATGGTGCATGGAGAGAAACTGGCTGCGGCAGCATTGGAATAGTGGAGTATCGATGCGACAAAGGCGTGGATGAAAATCTGGGCAGAGGCGGACAATGTTTTTAAAAAATATATTTTTATTGGTATTTTCCATTTTTTAAGAGCAATAGCTCAATCTATGGCACACCTGATTTACATATAAAGTTGTTTCTTATTTGCAGATATTTTTATGGTCCCCCAACCCCTGTCTGCCTCCCCTTCCCTCCCTCCCCCCCCCATTGGGAGTTTAGTTTTCCCTCTTAGTGCTGACCTCTGCTCTGGGCGTCTCATACTGTGTTTTGCTCCTGTCTGTCGTGGTTTTTAGTTGATGTCTTTGCGGGGTGAGGGGGGTGGGGGCTATGTGGCCCCTCCTGTCGTCGTCCTCCCTTTACCCCTCATGCTTCGTTCTGTGATTCTCTTGGGTTCCCTTCTCTGTAAATAATGCTGTGGGTGGTGCTGCTGATCGCCAGCCGAGCAAGATTCTCTGGCATGTGATTAAGGAAGCAAAGGCCAGGCGTCTGCCCTCTTCTCCATATGTAGTTCTGGCTTGGTTCAATACCTTGAAGACTGCTGCTCTCGGGCATGGCTCCACACTCACCCTCACAACCTTGGACATCGCCTCGAAGAAGGTTGCCCAGAACCTGACAAGTCTGGGGCAGGCCCAGAACAAGTGGCCGTGGTTGGCCGGGCCTCCCTGGCACCGTTCACATTTATCTTCCACCTCCGAGAAGAACTTGCTCATTCGGGTTTTGGTTCGGTGAGCTTTGTGCACAACTTTGAACTGCATGAGGCTTAGCCGAGCAGAGGAGGAAGTGGAGTTGACCCTACTCAGTGCTTCACTTCGTCCCCAATTTGTCCTCACATTTTTGCCTGGCTACGTCCCGTGGTAGTCTTGCCCTCTCCAGTAACCGTCTATAGATGATCCCACAGTTCCCCTCCTCCTTGCCTTCAGTGTTTATTAATTCTTCTAGTAGTGCATCTTTTGGGGCCCTGGGGTATCTTGCCATCTTCTTGTGGAGAAAATGTTTAACTTGTAGTTGCCCGAGTTCCTGTCCTGTCGGTAGTTCCAGGTCTTCAGTCAGTTTGCCCAAAGTCTCAAGTCTGTCCCCAATGTAAAAGTGCCTGACTGCTCGTGTGTCCCCCGTCCTGTCTCCTGCAAAGGAGGCGTCGAGCATGGGTAGTAGGAATTTGTGGTTGCCACAGATGGCAACCATGGGGCACATCTCGGTTAAACCAAATTGCTGCCTCATTTGATTCCATTGTTTTCAGTGTGGCTACCACCAGTGGGCAGGATGTGTTCTTTGTCTGGAAGGGGGTGATGGGAGCGCTGCCGTGACGAGTGCCAGAGACTCGTTCTCTTGCAGAAGGACTCCTCCTGCCTCACCCATTCCGTTTTGGATTCTCCTATCCATCCCCTCACCCTGTTGGTTGTAGCTGGCCCATGGTAAGTATTGTAGATTTGGCAGGGCCAGGTACCCATACTTCTCCTCCTTTGCAGCATCGATTTCGGGATCCTTGGGTCCCCCTCCCAACTGCTCAGATTCCAGTTGTGGATCCGTGTCCAGTCATGGGCTATCTGGATCCCCAGGTAGTGGAATTTGATTTGAACTAGTTTGAATGGTAGTACCTCCAGTTCTGTCCCTCCCCCATTCGGGTTCACCGGGAATGCCTCGCTCTTGCCCAAGTTGAATTTGTAGCTCTAGAAGGCTCCGAACTCTTCCAGGAGTTGAATAATTGCTTTAAGTTTGTTCTGTGGTTCCGAGACGAAGAGAAGCAGGTCACCCACATAGAGCAACACTCTGGACTCTCTGCCCCCTCTTTCGATGCCCTACCAGCTTTTTGCGTCTTGCAAAGTGATCGCCAGGAGTTCACTTGCCAGGGCAAACAGGAGGGGGGAATAGTGGGGATCCCTGCCTTGTGCCTCTGTGCAGCTGGATGTACTCAACTGGTGGTGTTGGTCCGAAAGCTTGCCTTGGGGGTTTTGTACAGAAGTTTCAGCCATGAGGTGAACCCCATCCCTCGCCTAAGACGCTCCAGTAACTCGGAGGTACTTCCACTCAACTCTGTCGAAGGCCTTTCTGCGTCCAGGGAGACAATCACCTCTGGTGTTCTCTCCCCGGATGGGATCGTTATTACATTTAGCAGCTGCTTGATGTTTGCAGTTAGCTGTCTACCCTTGACAAAGCCCGTCTGGTCCTCTGCGGGAGGCTGATAATGTTATGGAGGTGGAAGTAGGTGGCTTCGTGGATGGAGATGAAACGGGCCGAAAGCTCAGCACACAGAAATATGATGCTAGAATTGCACAGCCTGGTTAACTAATACAAATTTAAGATTGCTGGATCACCAGTTTTTTCCAAAATTGTTTTATTAGCCTGTTGTCAAGAATTTACCCATTTTAAAATCATGCTGAAATGTCCAGTTCCAACTGTCATAAGCATAATCACTGGTTCTCACCAAGCTTTGGAATAAAATATTGACTGTTCTGATATTTGTTTTTGGAGAGGATTTCTGTTGTGTGAACTGGCGAGGCAGATACATTACTTTTTAATGTTTAGAATTGCAGTTGCGCTTGCATGACAGTCAGAGCATGCAGGGCTCACCAGTAACAAGAATGCTTGTGACTGTCTTGGCAAAGCAATAAGCTCTTTACTGGAGGAATTGTAAGTTAGCTATCGGCAACCAACCTGGTTTGATGGGCAATGGGGGCTCTCCAAAACATAAATATGTGAGCTAAACCAACAAATGGTGAAAAGCTGTTTCAATGTGGGCGGCACAGTAGCATAGCGGTTGGCACTGTTGCTTCATAGTGCCAGGGAACCCGGGTTCGATTCCCGGCTTGGGTCACTGTCTGTACGGAGTCTGCACGTTCTCCCCGTGTCTGCGTGGGTTTTCTCTGGATGCTCCGGTTTTCTCCCACGGTTCAAAGATATGCGGGTTAGGTGGATTGGTCATGCTAAATTGCCCCGTAGTGCCCAAATGTTAGGTGGGGTTGCTGGGTTATGGGAATAGGGTGGAGGTGTGAGATTGGGTAGGGTGCTCTTTCAGGGGCTGATGTGGACTCGATGGGCTGAATGGCCTCCTGCACCGTAAATTCTATGATATGTCAATCTAATCTAATTAATTCAAATCCTGCTCTTGTCTTATCTGGTCAGCCACCTGGGTGTGTATCATGATTCACTTTGCCCCTACTCTTTGCAACCCCCCCCACCCTCAGCACCCTTTGGGACTTCTACCGTTTTCCTGTAGAATATTTCCACAAGTACATACTGAATTAAAGACATAGATGTTGAATAGATTGTTGGGCTACAATAATCTATATAAACCTTTTCTCTAATATAGGGCATGAGCTCCATCCTTGGGATAAATAATTGCAGATCAGGTCTATATCTCTATCACATGCGGAAGAACACACCATTATGAGTGAGTAAACCTTTTTATGCTTGAAAGTATGTTAATATTGCTGTCAGTAATGTTGGTTATATAATAACTCTTTGTGCTTCATAACACATGTAGAGCTGAGAAGCAGAAAAATGAATACATCAATTTGAATAACTAACATCAAATACCGTATAAAATCAGTTATGCTGTTTAAAATTAAATTATTTGTGAAGGATAAATGCAATTTATTTCTTTTTCTGTTTGATTTAGATTTTGTAAAAATCTATTGACTGACATTGCAGTCCCAACATCTGAATAGACAAATGATTTTTGAGATGTGTGTTTGCTTGATATGTCAGTTAATGCGGATTGAAAAGAGATGGGATAGATTAGAAGTGTGATTTATTTGGGACTGTATATTAGTACTAGCATAATGTGAAATGAGGGCAGTGTAAATATTTCTGCAGCACCGTGTCCAAGTTAGCAATTTAAATTGACACACCAATGATTGCAAGATTGATCTGACAAAGCTGCTTTTTAAAAACGAAATTTAGAGTACCCAATTATTTATTTATTTTTTCCAATTAAGGGGCAATTTAGCGTGGCCAATCCACCCAACCTGCACGTCTTTGGGTTGTGGGGGTGAAACCCACGCAGACACTGGGAGAATGTGCAAACCCCACACGGACAGTGACCCAGGGCCAGGATTCGGACCCGGATCCTCAGCGCCGTAGGCAGCAATGCTAACCACTGTGCCACGTGCCACCCTGCAAAGCTGCTTTTTAAATTAAGTATGATGAAAGGAGTTATTATCAGATTTTTATTCTGCAGTGTCATGTTTGGGAATTTCATACGTTTCCTAGCCACCGACTCATTCCTCTCCCTGCCACCTGTCTGAGACTGAAGCAGTCCTCTGAAGCAGTCCTTTAAAGCCTTTGTGCCGCATTTGACCCCAAAATGGCTTCTGACCATCACCAAGACTAACTGCTTCCAACTTAATAACATTACTTGACTCCACCCTATGTCAGCTCACTGCCTCCTGAAATTTTCATCCATGTTTTTTGTTAATCTCAAGATTTGATCATCATCCAAAACACTACCTGTTTCCTAACTTGAAAGAAGATCTTTCCACCACTAAGTTTTGACCTGGTCTCATTTTCAAACCTCTCCTTGGCCCCACTCTTCCCATGAATACAATCTCCTCAACCTCGGAGCCTTTTGAGATCTAAGTCTTTCCAATTCTGGTGTCTTGAGTATCCCCAATATTAATCGCTTTGCTATTGATGATTGTGCTTTTAGATGCCTATCCTCAGCTCTGGGAATTCCCTCCCTAAATCTCTCCTCCTTTAAGGTACTCCTTAAAAGTAACTTTTTTGTCTGAACGTTTGTTCATTGCCCTGACACCCCTTCATGTGGCATGCTGTCAAATATCTGTATGATCACGCTTCTGAATTGTCTTGCCAAGTTTTAATATGCTCATGAGGCTATCTAAATGCAAGTTGCACTAACATTAGTGAGGCTGTTCTGGGCTCTTTCCCAAAGCTGGCATTTATCATTGTGAGTTTAGTAGTTTTAATCTTTTTTTAAACATGTAATAAATCTTAACTTTTGCCAGTTGAACATTCTCACTGTTCTGTTTGTCAACCTCCATGCATTATTGTCTCGTTGACAGCTTGGAAAAATGTATGATAGGCTCCTCCATGCTACCCAAATTGCTTTCATTCTACAGTTGGCTAATTGACAAGGTTCTTGCAGAACATGATGGACAAAGAGCTGATATGTCCACTATGCGAGCTCCACTTGTATTTTATATCTTATTTAGCAAATGTCAGAAACATTAAAATGTGTTTATGTTTGGCAAATTGAAGTGTTCAATCAATTCTGGAACTTGAATTTACAGGCATCATCACAACTAGTTTACTCCTGTTCATTCAAAATAATTCTTATGCTTAAGTAATTCAAATTTATACAGTAGTTTGGATTAATCAATTTAAAACAGCAAAGGAAAATTATTGTGCACATATGAATCAAGTTCAATGAATTTGGATTAATTGTACATGACTGAAAGACAAATATGGTAGGATTGTCATGATTTCAGTTTTGTTGATTTCAACTAATGTTATTTTGGTGCACTTGGGAAATATGAGATGAGGTGAATTTCAAATAGAAAATAAACAATTAACTTGCAAATATCTAGCATTTTTCATTATCCCAGCATGTCCAAAGCACTTTGCAGCCAATGATGTCTTTATGTAGTTTCGTCACTATTGTAATGTACACAAATACAGAGATTTTTTTTTTTTTCAGTAACCTTTCCTCTTAATACAGTCAGTGGCCAATTTAGCTTTCAGATTTTACAAACCTGCAACACTTAAAACACTTTGTATAGTTTTGTTGTGCTTGTTTGTGAACCTTAAAATGTAAACTGAGACTCTTGTGTAATCTGTAATTTATAGATATTAAGTGCCAAGGTTATTGCTTTAATTTTAATTTGGATTGAGTGCAAGAAAAATAATATTAAAAATACTGGAGTAATTAGAGTCTCTTAATCGCATCTCTTGCTTTGGAGCTGTAGTGATGTTTTCAATACCACTATATGAATTTGTAATTACAACAGTTAATTGTTTTGTTGTAAACATTCACTTGAAAGCAGATAGAGAAAATTAGTTCCGAACTCTTGGTTTAAAAAATGGGAATATGCGGAGATTAAAAGCAAAATGCTGACATTAAAATGTATTAATTTAAGTGTGTAATTGTTAGTTCTACTCTGATTCTTGATGATTTTTGTTTTTCTGTGAATCAAATTTGAAATAGCTTTGCATGGAAAAATTTCCCCTCTTCTGTAATTGTGTTCTGTTGTCATTACCTTGGCGGGTTTAAAAACTCAGCTGGAGTCTCAAACTCGGTGGCTTGCAGTATTGTTAAAAAAAAAAAGTTTTGTTAATTTTTTGTTAGCGTGGTCAATCCACATATCCTGCGCATCTCTTGGGTTGTGGGGTGAGACCCATGCAGACATGGACAGTGACCCGGGGCCGGGATCGAACCCGGGTCCTCGGCGCCATGAGGCAGCAGTGATACGGGCTTTCAGTACTGTACAATGCTTTGTAAGAAGATGCAGAGAACAAGTTTGTTCCTGTGATGAAGAAAATAGAAACTTGGATTGATACATTTTTAGATTTGATAGTTGTGTGTTTTTGGAGTACAGATATATACTGTCTGGTTTAAGGCTCACTTTTGAGACTTGAGCACCGTCTCGGCTGACAATCATGCAGCACTAGAGGAATAATACAATGTCGAGGATGCTGTCTTTTGGATGAGTCCTGAAATGTTTGCTTGTTCATGTGGACATAAAGGTTATTATTGATAAAGAGCAGGTGGTTCTTCCAGCATCCTGACCAACGTTTATCTTTCAATAAACACCACTAAAATAGATTAATTGACAATTTAACTCATTGCTGTTTATAATGATGCCACAACTGCCCTTTATGTGAATGCAGCTATTGACCTAAATTGGCATAAAGGAGACCTAGTGTAATTGGAAACAAATGGGAAACTCTTGAGGAGTTGGTGTCACACATTACACAAAAGAAGATGGTTGTCAATGGTGGTGGTCAATCATTATTGCCCCAGGACAGGCAAGAATTCCCCCACAGTCTTCACAACCCGGCTATTTTGAGCCGCTTGACCAGTGGCATCCTTCCTTCATAAGATCATGAGTGAGGTTGTTTGTAGACCATGCCATTGTTCAGCTTCATTTACAATGCCTTCAATAATTGCAACAGCCCATGCTAGGCTAAAGTGGAACAAAAAAATCTTGCATTTGTAAAGAAGTTTTCATGATCTTAGGACACCCTGGTGCACTTCATTGGCAATGAAATAGTGAGCATGGTAGCACAGTGGTTAGCACTGTTTCTTCACAGCGTCAGGGTCCCAGGTTTGATTCCTGTCTTGGGTCATTGTGCAGAGTCTGCACGTTCTCCCCATGTCTTATGGGTTTCTTCCGGGTGCTCCGGTTTCCTCCCAGAAGTCCCAAAAGACGTGCTGTGAGGTGAATTGGACGTTTTGAATTCTCCCTCTGGAGTACCCAAACAGGTGCTGGAGTGTGGATTCTAGGGGATTTTCAAAGTAACTTCATTGCAGTGTTAATGTAAGCCTACTTGTGAGAATAATTACTGTTTAAAACTGCTTCTGTTTGATAGTTCCCAGCCCAGTGCAATTGTCCAGAGGAAGTTAGCACTTCTGGTCAATTGCCAGGTAGGCTCTTTGGGTGCATCCCAAGGGAGCATCCTCTAGGGAACACCTAGAGGATTCTCAGCACATCATAGAGGTACCTCCTAAATGCAACACTCTGGATCCCGGGTGGGGTTATGGGCAGTCAACATTGTGACTAAGAACCGTGCAGTGCAAACTATGTTTCGGAGTTTTTTCATAAACTAACCAATGCAAAACAATGCAAAAAGTCATAAGCAAATATGAAAGTAAAAAGAAAAGTCCACAGGTGACGATTACTAGATCCTTAAAAAAGGAAATTAATGGTTACCATCTTGGGTAGAACGTCTCCACTGACCCCCTGATGGTGAATTTGAGTTTCTCCAATTGCAGGAATTCTTTTAATATCCTTTTTCAGTTACAAAGCCAAAGCGCAGAGTGGATAGGGGCAAACCCCTAATCCAGCTCCTTGCCTGCTCCAAGAAACAATTCAAATTGAATCCACTTCATTTACCCACAAGAAAGACATACCAGATCCAGGCATTACACCTGATCTCACGCTCGATCTTAGCCAAAAGGCCGAGAAGCGATCTCCAAGTGTAGGAATTACGTTAAGTCACCCAATCAGACAGAGCACTGGGCGGAGTGGGAGACCGCCAACCAAGTAATATTTGTCTCCGGGCTATCAGCGAGGCAAAGGCGACAACATCTTCCTCTGCCACAGATTGAATCATCGGCGAACCCAAATATGACCACCAGCGGACATGGTCTAAATCCACATGGAATATCTCTGAAATATTACTAAAGAAGGAACCCCAGAAGCCTAAGAATTTGGGGGAGGACCAGAGCATATGCATGTGACTAGCCAGGCAAAGAGAACAGCCATCACACCAACATTTGGGAAAAACCCACTCCTCCTTGCCCTAGTCAAGTGTGTTCCTGTGTAGCACCTTAAACTGAATTAGGCTCAACCGAGCAAATGAGGACGTAGAGTTGACCCTGTGAAGGGCCTCAGTCCAAACCTCGCGAGTAAGTATAGGGCCCAATTCACCTTCCCACTTAGCCCTCACCCCACTTAGTGGGGTGGAATCTCATGAGAGAATATGGCCATAAAGGTCCGAAATGGACCTGTCGCCAGGGACAGCATCCTCTTCAGCAAGGAAGAAGGTGGCCCCAAAGGAAAGGAAGGGAAAGCTTTACACAAGAATCTGTGAACTTGAAAATATCGAAAAAGGTTGGAATTGGGGAGCTGAAAGTTATCACTCCTAAAAACTGTCAAACCTCTCATCCACAAACAGGTCCCCAAAACGCTCCCCACCCACCACTTTCCAAGATTGAAATGCTGGGTCCAAACCACAAAATAGGAAACGGTGATTGTTACAAATAGGGGCTAGCTAAGACCAGGAAAGGAGCTTGAAGTGCTGTCTAAATTGTTTCCAAATTCGAAGAGAGGAGAGCACCATTGGATTTCATGAAAATCCAGCTGGGGAAAAGAGCCATGGTGCAGTGATTATGGCAAGAAAAGTAGTAGTGCAGGAGTGAGCCTCCATTTGCCCCCAAATAGAATTGGGGGTCACTGATCCGTAACAACATCTTTTGTATGTTAGTAACCCCCCATTTGTCTATCCCTTTGGAGCAAAATGCTACAGATTCTGTGAGTCTTACCTGCCCAAATAAAATATATCAATTTGTTAACCTTCATAATAAAGGATTTCAGCAGAAAAATGGAAGACATTGAAAGACAAATAAAAACCCCGGGAGCCCATTCATTTAATGTGTAATTAAATGTAAGGCTTGTGTAATTCAGCTTATGAAGGGAGACTTCAGTAGTGGAGATGTGGTGGGCAGTTGTATGAAAGGTGTGTTTTCCCCCCCCTCCCGAGACTCCAACCATTTGACCCGAAATCCCCACTCTCACCGTAAAACATTGAACGTATGAGGAAATGCCCTCAAACCAACAAAGGGCCAAAAAGGAGACAAGAGCCAGGAGAGGAAGACCAATGTTATGGACACGAGGAGCAAGGCAGAGCAGGACAAGGTGGATCGTGAGATGAGGAGGAATTTCTTCAGCCAGAGGGTGGTGAATCTGTGGATCTCTTGGCTGCCGAAGGCTGTGGAGACCCAATCACAATGTGTTTAAGACAGAGATAGCTAGGTTCTTGATTAATAAGGGGTCAGGAGTTATGGGGAGAAGGCAGGAGAATGGGGATATATCAGCCATGATTGAATGGCGCAGCAGACTCGATGGGTCGAGTGGCCTAATTCTGTTCCATATCTTATGGTGTGAAATCACTGGCGCAACCACTGGCCTCCTGCCAACAGGACAATGGATAGAGTTCCTGACCCAAGAGCTCTTCAAACTGAGGGACTCCATTAAAGAGGACCTCATGGCGATGGTAAAGTTGATAGTAGCTTTGGATAACTTGGCCCCCTTCAACTAGCCCCCATCAAGTAGACACTGCAGAGGAGGAAAGTAGATTGGAGACACAGGAGGCAACGGTGCGAGAATTAGAGAAAGCGGCCGTCGACAAGAGTGATAGGTCGCCTTCTCGAAGCAGAGGTGGCAAGTTGGTCACCGCCCAAGGAAAAGGTGGATGACCAGGAAGACACGTCACATCGCCAGAACCTTTGTAATCTTTGGGCTGCCAGAAGGCACAGAGTAGAAATCCAGCGAACTACGTCGCACAGATGTTGGCCAAGTTGATCGGGGGAGAAAACTTCCCCAAGCCCCCTGAGGTGGACAGGGCCCATGGGTCACTGGCAGTCCCAAGGCAGGAGAACCACCGTGGGCGATTATTACCAAGCTCACCCAATCCAGCACAAGGAGCGGATTCTGAACTGGGCAAGGAACATGTAGCCTTCAAATGGAAAGGGCATACGATCCAAATATACCAAGACATTGGGGCCGACCTGGCCAAACGCCGGGCCGAGTTGAGGATGTTAGCAGCCCAGGAGCAAGGTGCGGTTCGGGATACTGTATCTGTGAGGAATTGAACAAACAAATGTGATATAAAATAGTTAGTTCAAATATTAGTTACAGTAATGTGGATGTGATCAGTCTCATAGTAGTAAGTTCACAGACAAAGGATTTCTGAAAGCATGGCAAGGATGGGGAAAAGGATGCTGGGTAACAAGAGGCCCAGGGTGAAGCAATGCGAAGTGAGCCAATCAGTATGTATGGCCAGGTCAGGAGGGGTATAGGATGACCTATGGGAACCTTGTATGTGAAACTTGGTGCCATTTGAATGTATTTGCCGAGATCTCTTTGTCTCCGACCTCACTCGGTTCCTAGGGTTTCAGAAGACAGCTTGTGTGTTCTGAGGCTCATTATGAAGCGAGTCAGACTTGCAAGTGAGTTAAAATAAATAATACTATACCTACAAATCCGTCTCGAGTTTTATTGAGGCCAGACTGATGGGTAACGAATTCAATCTTGTCACCTGTCAGCACTCTGGATGACCTGTGGAAATAGGAAACACTACTTCACCACTTCACCGTGCCGGGAGAAGCAGAGGAGTTAATCCGCATGAATGGGCTGGGAAAACAGCAACAGCAACAGGCACGCTAAACAGGGTGAGGGCAAGGTGGGAAGGTGAATTGGGGTCCATAATTGTGAGGTTTCGAGTGAGGCTCTTAACCGGGTCGACTCCACACCCTCCTAATTCAGTTTAAGGTGTTACACAGGACACAAAGACCATTGATGATAGTGTTCCTTCGTTTCCTAAAAACTGCAGGGGTTGTCGTCGGTACAGGGATGTAAGAGGGGAGGAGGGGCCACGACACGGCTTCCGAAAGGGAGGAAGCGCTGGCAGGAGTGGGGGTGGGGGAAGGGATAGGAGAGCGGGTGGTTGGGGGATAGCCTGCAGGGGTCCGGGGAAGGGGGCAATGGCAAAGGCAGAGGAGTTGAGAGGGCGGATCGGGGATGAGGTAGGATGAGGGAAGAATGCTGTTTCCAATAGGTTGCACATGGAGGCGGAGCAAAGAAGGCCACTGCGGCCAGCTTGGACGGGCCCCGAACAGGGGCACGTCCACATGGTGAGTACAGCTAACCCCTCCGGGGGCGGGGGGAAAGAGTCTTCCTCCAAGAGGTGCACCTGACGGAGAAAGACCAACTAACGGTAATAGGACAAGCCTACCAAACAAAATGCTACGAGACGAGGGATACCGGGGAGGCCACATTGTTTCCGAAGAGGATGACATTCACCGTGACGAACATGGTGACAGACCTGGCGGGGGAGGGTATCTAATGATCCTGGAAGGGGCACCGCTACTCCTGGTGAATATATACATCCCAAACTAGGGTGACGCAAACTTTATCAAAAAGACCATGACGGAAATCCCTAACACGACACTCCCACCTACTCAACAGTGGGGGGGGAGACCTCAACCGTTTACAGGACCCATGGACAGACAAATCCAGCCCCAAATCGGGGAAGCAATCGGCCATGATGAGGGGACTGAGTTCCTTTTATGGAGCAGATGGAGGTTGGATGGTTGAAGCAATGGACATTCACACACCTGTGAGAGTTTTCCTTCTCCCAGATCCACAATGCTTACACAACTGAATTGATTTCTTCGTAGTGGGGAAGTCGGCTTCCAGGGATGGTCGGGTTGGAATACTCCGCAATAGTCACCTCCTCCGACCACACTACGTGGATTTGAGGTTGGAGATGGGCCGGGTCTCCGACCCCCCCCCCCCCTTCATAAGGAGCAAGGAAATAGAGGCTTGAGTGAGGGTCAGAGGCAAAGACCCCAGGGATAGGGAATCATTGAACATGTCCAATAATAAAGATACAAGGTGCCCTGAGAACTTGTTATAAAAGTTCAATCGGAAAGTCATTTGGACCAGGAGCATGCCAGACTGCATCAGCCCAATATATTTTAAAATCAAGTCGGGGTGTAGCGGGAAGTCCAGCTCACAGCTCTTATTTACCTTGGTAGTTGGGAAGGGTAGGCTGACCAGAAATTCAGATGTGAGCGATTTATCTGCAGTGGGCTCTGATCTATAAAGATTGTACCAGAAATTCAGATGTGAGCGATTTATCTGCAGTGGACTCTGATCTATAAAGATTGTAAGAAAAGGATTTAGAAACTGCATTGACCTGGGGAAGGTGGAAATGAGGTTGCCGCCCCGATTGAGTAGCTGAGGGATCTTGGAGGAGTCCACTTGCGGTTTGAGTTGGTGAGCCAGAAGATGACTAGCCTTCTCTCTCTACTCCTTAAAAAGTGTCCGAAGAATGTTGTAGCTGACATACTGCCCTGCTATTAGATAGTAGCTCAAAGTGAGTCAGTAATTTTTGCCAATATCTCCAGAGTAAGATCAAGCGAGTTCTGGAATGGAATCCACCAGTCTCTTGCTTCCAACTTTGTTGACTTCAACATATATGCTCTGTAACAGATAATTCCACCCCTCCCCCCATCATGGACTGCTTTAAAAGCCTCCCACAGCATGCAAAGTGAGATTGAATCAGACCTGTTTGATTTTTTAAAAATGTAAATTTAGGGTATCCAATTTTTTTTTCCAATTAAGGGGCAATTTAGCGTGGCCAATTCGCCTACCCTGCACATCTTTGGGATGTGAAGGTGAAACCCACGCAGACACGGAGAAAATGTGCAAACTCCACACGGACAGTGACCTGTGGCTGGGACCAAATCCGGGACCTCAGTGCTGTGAGGCAGCAGTGCTAACCACTGCACCATCGTGCCGCCCTAAGACCTGATTGATTTTATATAATCGTCTATGGAGGTGGTCTCACGCTCACAATTTTTTTTATCAGCCAATAATGTAGTATCCAGGGTGGATGTCGGGTGGGCCCAGACTCAGTTGCTGTGTATTCAGCCGCCACCACCCAAGGGAGGAGAACTCTATCCAAAACAAAAAAAATGAATACATGAATATGCATGGTGGACATGTGAAAAAGAAGAAAAATCTCTGGGTGCAAAAAAAAAGACAAAGGTCCAACCCCCCACCCCATCTGAGTCATAAAAAAAAACCAAAGCCCTGGCCATTCCAGATGCAACAAGACATTTTGGTTTGGAGTGGTCCAATCTTGGGACAAAAAATGCCCCCCGTTCTGGTGAATGCTTAAAATAAGCTGATGAGAGTCTAGGTTGGGGACGGAGGGTAACAGGGAATTTAGAAAATTCATATCATCCCATCTGGGGGCATAAATGTTGACCATGACTACCGGGAGTGTTCAAAAGGGAACCACAAAGAATAACATATCTACCATCGGGGACGGCTAAAATAGGAGAGGTGGAAAACTTAATTATTTTATTCATTAAAATCGCCATACCCCTGGCCCTGCCATCAAAACCAGAACAAAATACCTACCCAACCCACCCCTTGCTCAACCTGATCTGATCTCTGATACATATGCAAGTGTGTATCCTCCAAGAAAATGACATATGAGTTGAAGCTCTTAAGATGGGAAAATGCCCTCAAACCTTTTTACTGGGATATTCAAACCTCTAATGTTCCAGGTAACCAAATGGACTGGAGGTTTCCCACCACCAGTTAATCCGGAGTCGGCCATTTCCTCCATAAGACCATAAGACATAGGAGCGGAAGTAAGGCCATTCGGCCCATCGAGTCCACTCCACCATTCAATCATGGCTGATTTCAACTCCATTTACCCGCTCTCTCTCCATAGCCCTTAATTCCTCAAGAATTCAAGAATTTATCAACTTCTGTCTTAAAGACACTCAACGTCCCGGCCTCCACCGCCCTCTGTGGCAATGAATTCCACAGACCCACCACTCTCTGGCTGAAGAAATTTCTCCTCATCTCTGTTCTAAAGTGACTCCCTTTTATTCTAAGGCTGTGCCCCCGGGTCCGAGTCTCCCCTGCTAATGGAAACAACGTCCCTACGTCCACCTTATCTAAGCCATTCATTATCTTGTAAGTTTCTATTAGATCTCCCCTCAACCTCCTAAACTCCAATGAATATAATCCCAGGATCCTCAGACGTTCATCGTATGTTAGGCCTACCATTCCTGGGATCATCCGTGTGAATCTCCGCTGGACCCGCTCCAGTGCCAGTATGTCCTTCCTGAGGTGTGGGGCCCAAAATTGCTCACAGTATTCTAAATGGGGCCTAACTAATGCTTTATAAAGCATCAGAAGTACATCCCTGCTTTTATATCCCCTACTCTACTCCCTGTACACACACGACTGCGTGGCAAAACTTGGTTCCAACTCCAGCTACAAGTTTGCTGACGATATGACCATAGTGGGCCCCATCTCGAATAACGACGAGTCCGAATACAGGAGGGAGATAGAGAACCTAGTGGAGTGGTGTAGCGACAACAATCTCTCCCTCAATGCCAGCAAAACTAAAGAGCTGGTAATTGACTTCAGGAAGCAAAGTACTGTACACACCCCTGTCAGCATCAACGGGGCCGAGGTGGAGATGGTTAGCAGTTTCAAATTCCTAGGGGTGCACATCTCCAAAAATCTATCCTGGTCCACCCATGTCGACGCTACCACCAAGAAAGCACAACAGCGCCTATACTTCCTCAGGAAACTAACAAAATTTGGCATGTCCACATTGATTCTTACCAACTTTTACAGATGCACCATAGAAAGCATCCTATCGGGCTGCATCACAGCCTGGTATGGCAACCGCTCGGCCCAGGACCGCAAGAAACTTCAGAGAGTCGTGAACACCGCCCAGTCCATCACACAAACCTGCCTCCCATCTATCGACTCCATCTACACCTCCCGCTGCCTGGGGAAAGCGGGCAGTATAATCAAAGATCCCTCCCACCCGGCTTACTCACTCTTCCAACTTCTTCCATCGGGCAGGAGATACAGAAGTCTGAGAAAACGCACGAACAGACTCAAAAACAGCTTCTTCCCCACTGTTACCAGACTTCTAAATGACCCTCCTTTGGACTGACTTCATTAACACTACACCCTGTATGCTTCATCCGATGCCAGTGCTTATGTAGTTACATTGTATATGTTGTGTTGCCCTATTATGTATTTTCTTTTATTCCCTTTTCTTCTCATGTACTTAATGATCTGTTGAGCTGCTCGCAGAAAAATACTTTTCACTGTACCTCGGTACACGTGACAATAAACAAATCCAATCCAATCCAATATTCCAAGCCACTTGAGATAAATGACAACATTGCATTTGCTTTCTTAATTACGGACTCAACCTGCAAGTTTCCCTTTCGAGAATCCTGGACTAGGACTCCCAAGTCCCTTTACACTTCAGCATTATGAATTTTGTCACCGTTTAGAAAATAGTCCATGCCTCTATTCTTTTTTCCAAAGTGCAAGAGCTCGCACTTGCCTACGTTGAATTTCATCAGCCATTTCTTGGACCACTCTCCTAAACTGTCTAAATCTTTCTGCAGCCTCCCCACCTCCTCAATACTACCTGCCCCTCCACCTATCTTTGTATCATCGGCAAACTTAGCCAGAATGCCCCCAGTCCCGTCATCTAGATCATTAATATATAAAGAGAACAGCTGTGGCCCCAACACTGAACCCTGCGGAACACCACTCGTCACCGGTTGCCATTCCGAAAAATAACCTTTTATCCCAACTCTCTGCCTTCTGCCTGACAGCCAATCGTCAATCCATGTTAGTACCTTGCCTCGAATACCACGGGCCCTTATTTTACTCAGCAGTCTCCCGCGATGCACCTTATCAAAGGCCTTTTGGAAGTCAAGATAGATAACATCCATTGGCTCTCCTTGGTCTAACCTATTTCTTATCTCTTCAAAGAACTCTAACAGGTTTGTCAGGCATGACCTCCCCTTACTAAATCCATGCTGACTTGTCCTAATCCGACCCTGCACTTTCAAGAATTTAGAAATCTCATCCTTGACAATGGATTCTAGAATCTTGCCAACAACCGAGGTTAGGCTAATTGGCCTACAATTTTCCATCTTTTTCCTTGTTCCCTTCTTGAACAGGGGGGTTTCAACAGCGAGTTTCCAATCCTCTGGGACTTTCCCTGACTCCAGTGACTTTTGAAAGATCATAACTAACGCCTCTACTATTTCTTCAGCTATCTCCTTTAGAACTCTAGGATGTAGCACATCTGGGCCCGGAGATTTATCAATTTTTAGACCTCTTAGTTTCTCTAGCACTTTCTCCTTTGTGATGGCTACCATATTCAACTCTGCCCCCTGACTCTCCTGAATACTTATTTAGTTCCTCAGCTATTTCCTTGTCTCCCATCACTAGATTACCAGCATCATTTTGGAGCGGCCCAATGTCTACTTTTGCCTCCCGTTTGTTTTTAATGTATTTAAAGAAACTTTTACTATCATTCCTAATTTTACTGGCGAGCCTACCTTCATAATTGATCCTCTCTTTCCTTATTTCTCTCTTTGTTATCCTCTGTTTGTTTTTGTAGCCTTCCCAATCTTCTGACTTCCCACTACTCTTTGCCACTTTATAGGCTTTCTCTTTTGCTTTGATGCATTCCCTAACTTCCTTTGTCAGCCATGGCTGCCTAATACCCCCTCTGATAACCTTTCTTTTCTTTGGGATGAACCTCTGTACTGTGTCCTCAATTACTCCCAGAAACTCCTGCCATTGCTGTTCTACTGTCTTTCCCACTAAGCTCTGCTCCCAGTTGATTTTCGTCAGTTCCTCCCTCATGCCTCTGTAGTTACCTTTATTTAACTGTAACACCTTTACATCTGATTCTACCTTCTTTCTTTCAAATTGGAGATTGAATTCTACCATATTATGATCACTGCATCCTAAGTGTTCCCTTACTTTAAGATCTTTAATCAAGTCTGGCTCATTACATAACACTAAGTCCAGAATGGCCTGTCCCTCGTGGGCTCCATCACAAGCTGTTACAAAAAGCCCTCCTGTAAACATTCAATGAATTCCCTTTCTTTGGGTCCACTGGCAACATTATTTACCCAGTCCACCTGCATATTGAAGTCCCCCATGATCACATTGACCTTGCCTTTCTGACATGCACTTTCTATTTTGTGGTGCATTTTGTGCCCCTGGTCCTGACCACTGTTAGGAGGCCTGTACATAACTCCCATTATGGTTTTTTTGCCTTTGTGGTTCCTCAACTCTACCCACACACACTCCACATCATCTGACCCTATGTCATTTAGTGCTATTGATTTAATTTCATTCCTAATTAACAAGGCAACCCCGCCCCCTCTGTCCACCTCTCTGTCTTTTCGATAGGTTGTGAATCCCTGGATGTTTAAATGCCAGTCCTGAACCCTCTGCAACCACGTCTCTGTGATGCCTACCACATCATACCTGCCAGTCACAATCTGGACCACAAGCTCATCTACCTTGTTCCGTACACTGCGCGCATTTAAATATAGCACCTTTAATTCTCTATTGACCGTCCCTTTTTGTTTTCTTAGTGTGGTGAACCTTTGTTTACTGAGCCTTTCCATACACTGTGTCATATTTTGTGGGATGGGGACTATCGTAACCTCTTCTGAGTTCTGTCTTTTCGTGCTTTTTTGTATTCCTAAGCAGCTACGCTTCCCACCGATTACTTCACCTCTTGGTTCCCTGACTCCCCCCCCCCCCCCCCCCCCCCAATCTCTAGTTTAAAGTCCTATTGACCACCCTATTTACTCTTCTCGCTGGAACACTGGTCCCAGCTCGGTTCAGGTGGAGACCATCCCCACGCTATAGGTCCCCCCTGTCCCAAAACTGATGCCAGTGTCCCATGAAAAGGAACCCCTCTTTCCCACACCACTCTTTCAGCCACGTGTTAACTTCCCTTATTCTTGCCTCCCTATGCCAATTTGCACGTGGCTCGGGAAGTAATCCGGAGATTATGACCCTTGAGGACCTGTTTTTTAATTTGAATCCTTGCTTTTTATAATCTCTAAACAGGTCCTCTTTCCTAGACTTGCCTATGTTGTTGATACCGACGTGGACCACAACAACTGGATCCTCCCCCTCCCTCTCCAGTATCCTTTCAAGCCGGTCAGAGATGTCTCGCACCCTAGCACCGGGCAGGCAACATACCATGTGGGACTCTTTATCCTGCTCACAAAGGATACTATCTATCCCCCTGATAATAGAATCCCCAACAACTACAACTTGCCTATTTACTCCCTCCCCTTGAATGGCCTGCTGAACCATGGTGCCTTGGTCAGCTGACTCATCCTGCAGCCCTGTTCGCCATCCACACAGGGAGCAAGTGCCTCATACCTGTTGGACAGGGTCAAGGGCTGTGGCTCCTGAGTTCCTGACTGCTGGTCCCCTTTACCTGCCTGACCTGCAGTCACACCCTGCTGTCCCTGGCCACTGGCAGGATTTAAACTACTTACTCTGACAGGTGTGACTGCCTCCTGAAACACAGTGTCCAGGTAAGTCTCCCCCTCCCGGATGTGCCTCAGTGTTTGAAGCTCAGACTCCAGCTCATCAACTCTGAGCCGGAGCTCTTCGAGCAGCCAACACTTACCGCAGATGTGATCGCTGCAGCTCGCAATGGGATCTGCCAGCTCCCACATTAAGCAGGTCAAGCACATCACCTGACCAGTCATCTCTAATTAATTAATTAGTTTAATTTAAGTTTACGAGTTGAGCTGTGTTTTTTTAAAATTTGGGGCAGATTTGCTATCAACCAATCAGATCACAGCTTCCCTCTGACGTCACTTTTGGGGGGAAAAATTGGAAAACAGGAAGTTACCGTTAGTTTTTATACTCCGAGACTGCTACTGCTCCTCCTCCGAACGGCTCCCGAAATTAGGCCCGAAGAAAAAGAGAGAACAAAACAGTCAGGAAAAAGCACCTTCTCCCACTCTTCACCGAATTACCTCACTGCACCAAATTACCAAGTTTCAAATTCTCACTCTGTCTGTGTCTCACTCACTCAGGCTGTCTCCTTGACCTGCGCAACGCTTACTAAGTGCGCTTTCTGTCTGTCTTTTATACAGACTTTAGGATGACTCTCACTACCTAAACTTCAAAGAGAAGAATACAATGTGTACCTTTGTGCCCCTAAACAGGCCTCGGGTGACTGCCAGATAACTGCCTCTCAGCAATTAGGGTAGGGGCAGCTTCAGCCAATCAGACACTAATCTACACTGCACTTTTAACTGAAAAACAACAGAATTAGATTCATCACTTACCTTTCCTGGTTACCTCACTGCACCAAATTACCAAGTTGGAGATTACCAAATCTCCAAAAGAGACCAACTCAGGGGAACTGAAAAGATCCACCCAAGATGGCCACCAAGCCAAGTCCGAAGACTGGAGAAAGGAAAACCAACAGATGCCATGGGCAGACTATCCCCAACCCACACTCCACCCTCTTCCCTCCCCATCCCCAAAACCGGCATCATCATTGAATGTTACCAAACACAAAAGCAAATAAAAACATGCCAAACAAAGACTTATCCTGAGACAAAAACCTACATTTAAGAGAACCAATCAAAAAAACCTCGAAGCTCATTTTCTAAAAAACTATCATGAGCTGCAGCAAACCCTAGTCAGCAATGACACACCCAATTGTAGAAAAATAAATAACAAAACGCGATTTAACTTGCACCGCCCCACTTGCAACTAAATGTTGCACCAAACAACAGCGTTGAAAAGAGAAAGGAAACAATATATTAATGTGATTTCCCCCCCCCCCCCCCCCCCAAAGTCATAGAGAACATCAAATTTACTCAAAAGACAACCCCATCAAGAACAAGAAAAAACAAACACAAACAATACAGAGCCATAAACCAGATTACACCGCATAAATTGTGCCTTTTAATAAGGAGTCTGCATTTTCGGGCACATCCTTTTCCTCAAACGTGACTCTAAGGTGAGCTGGATAGACCATCCCGAACCTGACTTCACTCTTGTACAGGGCGGCCAGCACTCCCATTAGACGCTCTTATTTTCGCTACTTAAGCACTCCTATCCTGATGCAGCCTAATGGAGTGACTGTCCCAGAGACTGTGTTGCTCCCTTGTCCATCAAAGAACCCTCTCTTTAAAAACTGTGGAATCTTGTGATCAACGCGATGGATCTTCAGAAGAAAGTTTTGGTCAAAGTGAGCAATGGGTCTGAGGTAATTCAGACGAAGAACCCACCCTCGTCCTCCATTTTATGGAACATGTCAGAGAAATATTCTGTGGGGGTATGGCCCTCTTTCCCTTCTGGCAGTCCCATAATCTTCTGGATGTTCTGCTGCTGGACCTGTTTTCCAAGTCATTCAGCTTGGTCCTTAACAACTCCAGCGTGGCCATCCGATCACTGTGATCTTAAAGCTTCCTCCTTGCTCTTAAATGTGACTCCACGGATCTCAATGTCTTTTTTACAGAACCACACGTATGCCAAGGACTCTTGGATCTTTTAAGATCGTCTGACCCATTTGGCACTGTTTCTCTGATTCTTTTGCCAAAATACTAGTGTGAACCTTTGCCGTTAGTGGAGAAAGAAGCTGACTCTTCCATCCTACCTCCTGTTGAACCCTGACAGGCTTCAAACTCGGTTGACAAGTTTCTGCTCAAAACTTTATAGGCTTTGTTCTGGGCATCTCAGCAAAGAGAGAACTCTACTTCCAAGTTGCAAACAACCCCTGGGGGCCAAGAAAAAGGGCAAAAAGATCAGTTATCCAGCAGAAGCCACATTGTGCGCATACCCCCTTAGCTTGCGCCACCAGCAGTCCCATTGATTACCTCGTGATCCATCAATGTTATCCTTGATAATGCAGCTGGCCTGGAACATAAACAATGCTGCAAGAGCACTGAAGAAACTCAACACCATTCAGGAATGGATGCCTTGTTTTGCAATATATGTTATTCCATGATCCACTGAAACAGCTCAATATGCCCTATTTGAAAGAATCACTCCCACAACCTCTACCAGTAAGGAAAGAGCAGTAAGGAAAGAGCAGCAAGATCACGGAAATATCCATCATTATAATTCCTTGTTAGGTGACATGCCACCCTTACTTAAACATAGAAACATAGAACGATACAGCGCAGTACAGGCCCTTCGGCCCACGATGTTGCACCGACATGGGAAGTCAAAAAACAAAAGCCCTCTAACCTACACTATGCCATTATCATCCATATGCTTATCCAATAAACTTTTAAATGCCCTCAATGTTGGCGATGTTTTGCAATTTCTCCATGAACATTGGACCAGAATGTTGGAATTTACAAATTTTAGGAGCATTTTCATCACGGGAACTGCAATATTCAAGGAGAAGGCCCAGCTCCATTTCTGTTGTCTAAGATGGGAAAAACTATTTTGCCTTGCCTATGACATGGCAACCAAAGAGCAAATAACATATTTAACATATTAGGTTTGAAGCTGTCCCTTGAGGAAACTAAGATTGTGCATGGTTGGTGTCGGCCTGAATGAGCAGCTGGAGAAATAAATTATTGTTAGACAAAGTGAAATATGGCTTCTGTATTCATGTGTTATCTTGTGTTTGTGGAACTCTTGCCAGCATTACCCAAAGCTGTGCTTGTGTTTTTTTTCTCTCTCAACAATTCTGTTCTAGTGATTTTATATGATGAGTCTCCTGGTTCTCAGGATATCATCTTTTTATAAATCAGGAGCACCGGCAGCATCATGATATCCGTGCATGATCGTCATGTCTGCAAGTTGAAAACGTTAGTTCTGTTTCTGGCCATGGGCCTTTTTCAATGTGAGGAGGAGTTTTGTCTTTGGAGGTGCAAAATATAAACCCTGTTGAGCTTAAAGCTAAGAGTATTTGCAGCCAATCCAAACTGGGCCAAGAGCAGCATGTGATGTCAGAGGTGCCTATTTACATTTGCATTTGGGGCATTGGAAGTCTCCCTATTGTCTGAGAGCTATCTCTTATGACTGTGCTTGTGCTGTAACCTAAGTGCAACAACTGATGTGCCTCTTCTCATTAAAGGTACTGTCCAAAAAGAAACTGAACCATCAAGTCAAATGTCACTATTTTTCTTGGATTTGTTGCAGCATCACTGGACTGGTATCTCACACATCAACCATATTTCCAGTACTGCTGGATGCTGGCTGCAACTTTGTCCATATTGAATAACCCACTGGTACTTTCCATTCAGTTTCATGTGAATAATAATAATGGCCACTTGAGTGAGTTGCAGGAATGCTGCAACTGTAAGTTATTGGTGTTTTTGCAGTGCTGTTAGGTGGGGAAAGGGAGCATATTTAAAATGTGGTTCATGTGCTCTAGACATCTCATGTTTTTTTGCCTCCTTCATGAGGCCTGGCCTTAACAAATGTTCTTTCAGCCTGTTTGACTTGGATCTGGAATTTGTTCAAAGTAGTCGTAGTTTCAACATCTGACATTTTCTAATTTATATTGTTATTCAATTTCTCAGTTAAAGCATCAATCTCAGTTTTACAGTCTGAGTTGGGAGATTTCGAGGAATAGGATTGGGTAGGACTTCCAATGGTTGAGAATGTAAATGTGCACTTGAAATCATGGAATTGGCTTGGAGGGGAAATTACAGGCCACCAGTTTGGAAAGTGCTGTCGAAGAAGTCTTGGTAAATTGCTGTAGTGTGTAGTATAGGTGGTGCACACTGCTGCCGGTGTTGTTGGTGGTAGGGGGAATACATGTTTTAAGGTGGTGGATGAGGCCAATCAGGCTGGCTGCGTTATTCTAGATGATGAGCTTCTTGAGTGTTGTTGGACTGACGCTCATCCAAGCAAATGTAGCGTATTCCATCACACTCCTGACGATGCCTTGTATCTTGGTGGACAAAATTTGGAGAGTCAGGAGGTGAGTTACTCTGCAGAATTCCTAGCCTTTGACCTGTTTTTGCAGCTACAGTATTTATATGGCTGGTCCAATTCAGCTTCTGCTTAATGGTGATCCCCAGATTCAGTGATGGTAATGTCATTGGATGTCTTTCAGAGATAGTTAGATTCCCTCTTGTTGGAGATGGCCATTACCTGGCACTTATGTAGTACCAAGGTTACTTGAAGTTGGCAGTATAAACTTGTTGATTGTAATTGTACTCTACCCAACAGCGGTGGCGCTGAATCATCTCTCCATTGAGAGTAAAGTGCAATTACAACCAAACCAGTTTACATTATAAATGTGGATATGAATTTCCAATGGAAAAATATTGATGCAAAGAAAGCGCAACTGAACTACAGTTTTGCGTACATGTACATGTGATGCATTCAGATCATACCAATTTTGTTGAGCATTTTCAGTAGAACAGTGTGTTGCATTTGCATCAGCTATGCTCATTGACACTATGACTGAATGTTTCCAGTTTGAGAGTGTATTGGGTGGCACTGTAACATTGTGTTCCTTGCTCGAGGCTTTTTACCCCTCTATCGTCTTAAACTGGCCATTCTGATTTCTCACAATACCACCCATGCAAGCTGACACAAACCCTGGTCAGAATAAAGTAACCTTTGGCGAGACTGCTTTTGTGGTTCTGCATCAAGAAAGGATGCCTTTCTAATGGTGACTGAAGGTTGAACTTTTAACCAAAGACTTGTCAATCACAACTACGAATGCAACTTTGCTTCTTGTGAAGGTGGGATTTCCTGAAATGGATCTCCATGCTAACTTTAAAGGCACAAGTTCTGGACAGCAATTCTGGACAGCAATTATACAAATGTTGTGAAAGGCTTTTGAAACTTATGGGATGAATTTTTAAAATAAATGTAGAGTACCCAATTCTTTTTTTCCAATTAAGGGGCAATTTAGCGTGGCCAGTCTACCTATCCTGCACATCTTTGGGCTGTGGGGGTGAGACCCAAGCAGACATTTGGAGAATGTGCGAACTCCACCTGGACAGTGACCAGGGGCTGAGATTGAACCTGGGTCCAAAGTGCCGTGAGGCAGCAGTGCTAACCACTGCACATTCTTTTTTGGGATGAATTTGAGATGATAACTTTGACCGACTTAACCATTGTCATGTGAGTGTCCCTTTAAGAAAGGTTTAGTCTCATCATGTGACTTGTAGCACATTGGGCTGTGCCTGTCGGGTGAGAGGGGATTTCGGTTTCAGTTTGACTGCTTTGGACTACAGAAGGAGAAAGAACTGTTTTCCCATATTTCTCTGTTTTTAATGTTAAAAGCTGTTCCAGTTAAAAGCACATTGGTTGTGGCTAACTGCCTTGTTAACTTGACAGATGGGGATTGGGTAGAATACAGAAATAGATGGCAAAGAACAAATGAAAATACATTGTGCTGGGCCACGCCCTTGAAAAGGTCCTTTGGTTTAATTGGATTTGTAACAGCGAAGGGGGAATTCATTAAGTCTTACGTACATAGATTACTGTAGCTGTGGTGTCTTTATCACACCTGCAGTGAAGGCTTTTGTCCTCATCCTAGCCATATTCAGCAAAGGTTGTAGGTCAGGTGAACTTCACAATACACTTTGGCGTTTCTAAGCCCTGGCCCATAACACCATCCATAAATCAAGACCATTGGTTTCCATTTTTCAAAGCACACATGGAATTTGACCTAAACATTTGCCCAAAATATGAAATTATGAAATCATTGTAAAGCAGTGACTGATACATGACAAGGGATAAAACAGCATATCCTCGGTGAGCAGCATAAGACTCATGCATTTAATCTGTTAATTTTGCGCATATTGCATGTTTTTTTAGCACCTCTGAAAATCCATCATTCTTGTCTGATTGGCTCATTTCCAGAAACAAATGAAAAATATTTTACCCCATCCGCTGACTTTGTTTCTTGCATCTTCTCCCCAATTGCTAACATCCACAGCCATCAGAAGAAGGCTACGCATGATTAACTGTTGGTTTCTTTCTTCAGATGCCAAGACTTTTATTTTTTCAGAGTGTTGAATAATGCAGTTCTGAACAGATAACTTGTACGAAATGAGCAAACCTCAAGCCATATTAGAAATTACAGGAAATTTCTCCAATTGTCACATAGTAGCTGCTCTTTGGAATTTTAGAACGCCCATAATTTACAGTTTATGTTGTAAACCAACATGAATTACTGAATGGTTTACTGGTTGTGAAGAGAATTGGAGATTTATGCAGATGTGGATAGACTATGTAATTCACAGAACACTGTGCATTTTGTGCTGTTGAGACGACATAAAAGTAATCTGTGGAGTGCAATTGTTCATTGTTGAGCAGTGTAGATGGTAATATCGCAGTGTGTTTGTACTGCAACATTGCTTCAGTCAGCAGTTTTATTTTTTGAAAACTATTATATTTGTGTTATGCTGATCCACAGAACTGAAACAGTACTGAAAAGTACAGCAATTGTGCACATCTTTTAAAATTATTTGGTCATAATTCAGTTTCAGCTTTTGCACCCTCCCCAGTCGGTGATGAAGCTCTGTACAAGCCATTGAAAAATTAGTACATTATAGACCTGTAAAGCTGAACTGATCTGCTTTGCTTGTGTGCAACAGGAAAAAAAGCAGCCTCTAACACAAAGCTGAAGTGGGTGATGCATTCATTGTTTTTTTTCATGATGCTTACGAAATGTTTTCTATATCATTACTGTTAACAAAAGAAATGGAATCAGGAGTCGGCAATACAGCCCATCAAGCCTGCCCTGTTGTTTAATGAGATTGTGGCTGATCTTTGCCATCTATTTCTGTATTCTACCCAATCCCCATATCACTTTGTGTTGTTCCTTGTGTCTTAATAAAGCTCGTAGCCTTAAAGTTGAAGTAGATGCTTTATTGTGAGTTTGTTCTCTCTTCAGTGCTTAACTTACTGTTACATCTGAGCTGCCTGCCTGTTCTGCTCCCAGCTCCTGTTCCTGTGAAGTGTGTCCTGGCTTCCTGTTCGTGTGTTTTTATACCTCCCGTGCTCCCTTTAGTGCTTGCTCAGTTGTATTGCATCTACACAGATATACAATCACCACATCCCCCCCCCCTTTTTTCTTTACATATTTTCTGTACAGTGTTAAAGAAAATTGTACAAAACAGTTAGATTACTTATATGTGTTCTGTACAAGTGATGATGATATTGGATATTTTACAAAGCCAATTAATTTTTATGAGTCCAAACTTAATAAAAATATTTATGAGTCCAAACTTGATGAATTTGTTCGTTGAGTTTTTTATTTTTTCGTTGTTGACGTGGTGATATTGATATTGCAACTCTGTTGTGAATGTTGTCAGTGTTCTTGTTTTTAAGTAACTAACAAGTCATCCCGAGGTGTTGGAATGGTCGAACCACTGATGTTGACTGACATGGACTTTTTTCTGTGCTTGTGGTATCGATTTAGTGTGTCATCTGCCTTGAAAGCTGGTGTGCTTGCTTGTTATGGAGCAGATGTGAATTTGTGCGATTCGTTGTCATGCCATAGCATGTTTGTAGTCTTCTCATTGTTTTGCAGTGTGCTGTGGCATTGTACTTCATGTGCAGAGTTGTGCCATTTTGTACTGGTCGTTGTTTCATTGTTGTCGTTTCTGTCGTTTCTGTCTTTGTTGTTTTTGTTGTTCTTGTCATTTTTCTTGTTGTGCTTGTTGTTTCTGGTTTTGTTTTCGTCGTTGTTCTTGTCGTGCTTGTTGTCTTTGTTATGCTTGTTGTTGTTGTGCTTGTAGTTTTTGTTGTTGCTGGTGTTGTTTCTGCTGTGCTTCTTGTGGTTTTTGTTTTTCTTGTTGCGCTCAATGAGTGTTCCGTGTGGATAATTTGCGTAATTGTCACAGTTATTGGTGCGAGTGTCCTCTGTTGCATCTGTTGCATTGATGTTTCGCCTAGAGAATGGTCTGATGTTGCATTGATGTTGGTGACATCAGTCATTTGTGGTGGATTTGATTCCTCTTTGCTTTCTTGGTGCTCCTCTTCTGGAGTCAAAATCTTCAAGATTTCATTCTCTTGTGGGTCTTGGTGTTCCCCTTCTGGAGTCAAAATCTTCAAGATTGCAATTGATGTGTTCTCTCTGGACTCTTGGGTAGCCCTACTCTGATTGTTGAGTGCTTCTGTACAGACAAGCTGAGTTCTGTCAGTCTCGCTGTGATCCTGCACATCCTGTATGTCGATTGTAATCACATTGTCACTGTTTTCACATCCAGTTGGTAGCTTTACTTTGTCGTCTTGTTGATTATATGAGCTTGGTAGACTTTCATAGTCTGCTTGTGGTTGCTCAGATACGGTGGGTTGACCTTTATGGTCTTGCTCATGCATGGCGTTCGCAATGGCGTGTCTGTTTGCTTCCAATTTTGAGTCTGTCAACGAGCTGTCCGTGGAGGCTTGCATCGCTCCCTCTGTGGAGTCTTTCATTGCTCTCTGTGTGGAATCGTGCAGTGTTCTCTCTGTCTGGCGTCGTCTTCTTCTTGGGTAGTGCTGTCATCCAATGACTCTACGATCTGCCATGGCATCATGGTATTGGATTCATCTACCATGAGTAGAGTCATGTTGAGCTTTGCAACCGTATTGCTGATGCTGTGATCAGCATATCCGAATAACTCAGCCATGTCTGGGTAGTATTGTTTGAAAAACAAATCATCTTTTTTTGTTTCGGATTTGATATCGTTCTCTTCATTTTTTTGTTGTTTCGGATTCATTATCGTTCTCTTCACTTTGGGTGGTGCAGACTGCTTGTTCCAGGGTGTTGTGAAAGTTATCTTCCACTGCTGGTATAAGTTCAGGCATTGTTCTGTCCTTTGAGGTAAGAATATTGGGTTTTACAGCTTTAAGTTTCTTGTTTTCAATTTTCGGGCATTACCCTTGTAAGTGGGCATGGTCCGGGGCCCTCTGACGTCATGACGTTCGTGACGTCATGCATAGGGCTCGATTACGCTTGCGATCTTCGAATGGTGCTCTTTTCTTTGAACTGGGCATGCGTACATCGAGCTTCCTTTCCAGTGTGCTTTTTTGTCCACTGCACATGTGCGGCTTCGGTTTCTTGCGCATGCGCAGATGCAGCTTTTCGTCTTTTGTTCAACGGAGACTGTGAAATGTGCTCAAACGCCATTTTGCAGTGGATTTCAGCTTTTTTGCTTATCAGGACATTAAAGTTACTTTTTTCTTTCGATCTGGACTTTTCAATCGCCATTTTCAACTTTGTGTTTCTTGCATGGACACCAAAATCTCTCTGAATGCTAGTATTTAATAGTTTCTCACTACCACTATTTTGCTTCTTAAAACTGATACCTTGATGAGAGAGATGTGCAGTTTCTATTGTATCTTGCTTGTTGATGCCGCTGTGTTGTAGTATGCTGATACTTTGACTGAATTTCTCACTTTTTCTAATATTCTTAGCATAGGTCCTCCCCAAAATACTAATAGAATTCTTATGAACATATATTTAGGCCATTTAGCCCCGAGAGCCTGCTCTGCAGTTTACTAAGACCATGGCTGATCTGATAGGAACCTCCAATGTGCATCATGTTTCGTAGTTTAAAATTGACCTCACCTATTTTAATTGTAAATTATTGGTCAGATTTATTGCTGTTTTGACTAATTGATAGTGATACAGTGCTACAGTTTTGAAGGTATTTGAAGTAAAGAATTCAGAAAAATGGAAAGAAAGGCTATGAATTGAGAAAGTGAAGTAAACAACTGTGGGAGAAAACACACAGATGCAAATTTCTAAATTATTCAGCCCATAATGGTTTCTGGTCCTGTTGCTTTGTTTCAAGCTGTTGTTGTCCTTTCGCTGACTGTATTTAACATTGGAGTAAAAAAAAACATGAAATTATGACATAAACCTGTTGTTTTCATATGAGAAATTGATTGCTCCTTTCCTTTGCCAAAATACAGAAATATCTTAATTTTAAAGAAAATGCACTAATGGAATTTGGTTTTATCAGTGGAAACACATGTTGCAGTATGCTATTTCACCAATGAGCTCTGGTTAAATTCATTTACAGCAGTGTCATTTGTGGTCAGCCTTCTCCATGGAATAAAATTGTACCAAACTGAGTTAAGTATTTGCTGTATGCTGTAATTACATGATTTATCATGGTTTGAAATAACTGTTTGTACCACTTGGGCAGATGACTCTTGGTCTGTCTACAAAACTCGTGTGAGTAAATTGAACAAGAGCTTTTGGTACGCTGGGCTTTAAAGTTTGTGAATGGTTTATCAATCGCAATTTGTTTTGAAAATTTGGGCAAAAAAGTTGATATTTTTTGTCATATTTACATGGCCTGGGCTACATCTGAAATGTTTCTCGAATAACACACAAGCCCTGAATGCTGAGGAGGAGACAGGGAAAGGGATACCTCCATTCTGTTGTTGTCAAACATCCACACACTAACCTGTTTCTTCATGTGATTTAGACTTGTGACTTGGAGATATTTTCAAACACGTGAATGCTGAAATTGTGTGTACAGAAATAAATTTTATCTCTTAAAAAAATTTTTGAAGTCTACAATAACCCTGGGTTGCATGGCGGAGTAATCACAAAAGCTATTGTTTAATCTGTAGCAATGGCTGATGGGATATTTTATTAGTAGAATTCTTAATTTTAATTTCTCGCTTTGCTCCCTGCCTCCTCCTCTGACCCCACCCCCAAACAGTCTCCCTCTGGGACATTGACTGCTTGCTACTTGTGTATTTTGTTTTGTTTTGTGGAATCTCCCTGATTTGGCACTTATTCATGTGTGAGCCCCAATGGCCCCACATGTTCAGCAAGAGTCACTGGATAATGATTAGGGCCAGCTCATTCATCTCCTTCCTATAGGAGAGCAGGGCTAATTGTTGTGCTTCTCACCATGACTCTGGTTGAGTTCAACAATCTTAACGATTGAAGCTGGAACCTAACATGGCAGACCTCTTACTGGATGAAGGTGACACTGAGTGATCAAAGAACCCAAATTATTTTTTTTCCTTCGATCTAAACATGTGGAATTGTGAGCATTTTTTTTTTAAAGTTGCAAGAACAGAGATAGTGAATTATTTGAGGAGTTTATGATGGCTGTTGTGAAAAGGTATAGGACAATACCTGAGGAGAGGGGAACATTTACATTGATTTTATTACTGTCACATGTATTAGTACACAGTGAAAAGTATTGTTTCTTGCATGCTATACAGACAATGCATACAGTACATAGGAAGGAAGGAGAGACTGCAGAATGTAATGTTACAGTCATAACTAGGATGTAGAGAAAAGATCAACTTAATACGAGGTAGGTCCATTCAAAAGTCTGATGGCAGTAGGGAAGAAGCGGTTCTTGAGTCAGTTGGTACATGACCTCAAACATTTGTATCTCTTTCCTGATGGAAGAAGGTGGAAGAGCGTATGTCCGGGGTGCGGGGCTCCTTAATTATGCTGGTTGCCTTTCCGAGGCAGCGGGAATTATAGACGGAGTCAGTGGATGGAAGGCGGATTTACGTGATGGATTGGGCTACACAACAATCTTTTGTAGTTTCCTGCGATCTTGGGCAGAGCAGGAACCATACCAAGCTGTGATACAACCAGAAAGAATGGTTTCTATGGTGCATCTGTAAAAGTTAGTGAGAGACGAAGCTGACATGACAAATTTCCTCAGTCTTCTGAGAAAGTAGAGTTGTTGGTGGGCTTTCTTAACTATAGTGTCAGTATGGGGAGACCAAACCAGGTTGTTGGTAATCTGGACACCTAAAAACAAAGTTCTCGACCCTTTCTACATTGTTCCCATTGATGTAGACAGGGGCGTGTTATCCACTACACTTCCTGAAGTCGATGACATTCTCCTTCGTTTTGTTGACATCGAGGGAGAGAATATTGTCGTTGCACCAGTTCACCAGATTCTCTCTCATTCCTGTACTCTGTCTCGTCATTGCTTGCGATCCGACTCAGTACTGTGGTGTCATCAGCAAATTTGAGAGTTGGAGGGGTATTTTCCCACACAGTCCTAGGTGTACACGGAGTATAGTAGGGGGTACAAGGAGTGTAGTGTCTAGGGTTTAGAATACAGGTAAAAATAAAACACTTAACCAGCAACCACTGCGCCCCACACAAGAACAGCAATTAGCTGTTATGGGCCTGCGCAAACAATTTAAATCTTTACTACTTACCCAGCAGTCACTCTGTCCTCACTCTGACCAAATTCAGCTGGAAACACCCAACAGTAAGTTAAAAACATTTTTTACTCCCCTTCTCAGCAAGCACTCTCTCAGCAACCACTGCGCCCCACACGATAACACCTCAGGGGGAAGAAAAACTACTTGCCAGTCACCAGCCAATCACTTATCTGCAGGCTGTGACGTCACGGTTCAACTTCTTTCTACTTCTACCTGCCCTCGAGTCTCCCTCTTGATCTTTACTCGGCTGGGATCCTTACAGTGATTGTCTTTTTTGGGGGGTTAGAGGAGGAGGTAGGGAGGGAAACACTGAACAAGTGTTTCAGGTTTAACTGTCACTTGACAACAGCTCCTCCACAAACCACCTTCAAGATACGGTGACCGCAATGCACTGATGCACATTTTCCCCGCAACAGCCAATCAGCGGCTCCGCTCTACTGCCCTCTGCTGGATGCTTGCCTTCACTTGAACACCTAGGGGGTCTTGCTCAGGTACACTTTCTGGATGCAGTGACCGCAATGCATTGGTGCAAATTTTCCCCGCAACAGCCAATCAGCAGCTCCGCTCTACTGCCCTCTGCTAGATGAAAAGGCATGGCAGTAAATAAACAGTGGGAATGATTTAAAGAAACTGTTCAAAATGTTCAACAAAAAAATTCAATTGAAAGCAAAAACTGAGTGAGAAACACCCATCTGTGGCTAACTAAGGAAGTTAACTATAGTATGTTGAAAGGAGACGCTTGTAATATTGCAAAGAATAGGAGTAAAACTGCTATTATACCAGATTGCTGCTGGTGGTGGTGGGCGGGGGGGGGGGGGGGCGGAGCTAATAACCCAAGGCCTAATTAAAATGAGGAATTTATGTCATTATCGTTATATCCCCTACAAGTGGATAGAGATGTCCAGGCATTGTGCCTTTTTTGAACCGAACAAAAGCATGGGGGCAATAATTCCCTGAATCATTCTCCATGGCAATGTCTTGGCCAGTCACAGTGGAATTGTCAACCAAACAGGACCCTTTCCTCATGCATTATTAATTGTTGCTACTGTAAAAGTTTGGCTTTCTTACATCTGTCCTGATGAGTGCAAGGTGAAAAGCGTTATCAACATTTCATTTTTTTCAATAAACAATAGAAATGATTTAAAGAAACAGTTATGTGCTACCAAGCAACTATTATCGTAATTAATATCAGCAGAGAAAAAGTACCGGAGAAATGTAAATCCAGCAAAAGCCCAGGACTAATGGCTGACATCCCAGAGCTGTCAAGATGTGCTGGCTATGATTTTCAAAAGTTCGCCAGATTCTGGAATGGTCACCGCAGAGTGAAAGTAGCAAATGTAGCATTGCTATTCAAGGAAGGAGGTAGAGAGAAAACGGGGATCTGCTTTTAACTTAGCCTGACATCAGTCATCACGGCTAATGTCTGAACAAAGCACTGAAAAGGTATAGTTCGAGCAAGTCGCCAGGAATGCAAGTTCTGTTAGACAAATATATTGAGATTTTGTTGAGGATGTAACTATTGGGGCAGATTTAAGGGAGCCAGTTCATGTGTATGCTTAAATTTCCAAAAGACATTCAATAAGGTGCCACACAAAAGGTCAAGAGGCAAAATAAGAACTCACTAATTTGGTGGTGATTTATTAGCATTGGTTAATGGACAGAAAGCAGACAGTAGGGATAAATGGAAATTTTGCAAGTTGGCAAGCTGAGACTCGTGGAGCGCTGCAAGGATCATTGCTGGGACCTGAGCTATTGAAGCCTATATTGATGACTTCGACAGAGAGACAGAGAGTTGCTAGGTTTTCATAGAATCATGGAATCATAGAATTTACAGTGCAGAAGGGGGCCATCGAGTCTGCACCGACTCTTGGAAAGAGCATCCTACCTAAGCCTACAGCTCTATCCTATCCCTGTCACCCAGTAACCCCACCCAACGTTTTTGGATACAAAGGGCAATTTAGCATGGCCAATCCGCCGAACCGCCACATCTTCCTGACAATACAAAGACGGGTGCGATTACAAGCTGTGAGGAGGACACAAAAAGGCTGCAAAGAAATATAGATAGGTTAACTGGGCAGGGAGTAGGGGATGAGATATAATGCGGGGAAGTGTGAGGTTATTTACTTCGGTCATAATAGAAAAGCAGAATATTTTTTTTGAAAGGCATGAAACTTGTAAATGGTGATGTTTGGAGAGACTTGGGTGTACTTGTAGAATGAAAACAACATGCAGGTATAGCAAGCCATTAAGACAGCCAATGGTTTGTTGATCTTTATTGCAAAGGGATTAGAGTGCAGGAATAAACAAGTGCTGCTATAATTGTATGGGGCCTTGGTGAGACCACACCTAGACGAATGAGTTTACAAGAATGAGGAGTGATTCCACTGAAGCATTCAGTATTCTGAAGGGGAGTGACAGAGTGGATATTGATAGGCTGTTTGCCCTGGCTGGGGAATCTACAACACATTTTAAGGATAAGGAGCCGATCATTTAGGATGGAGATGAGGAAAGGTTTCTTCACTCGGGTTGTGACTGTTTGGAATTCTCTCCCCCAGATGTTGTGTATGAGCCATCATTGGTTATATTTCAGGTTGAGATAGACAGACAGGCAATTGAGGGATACAGGGAATGGGTCGGAAAGTAGATTTGAAGCCCAAGAGCAGCCATGATGATACTCCATGCCGAAGCAGGCTCAGTAGACCGTATGGGTTTCTCCTATTCAATTTCTCATGTTTTAATGTAATTTGCACTTGGAAAAAAATGCTTCAGTTAATTCCGCTGTTTCAGAGGAATATCTTTACTATTTTGACTTATTTTCTGGAAGTTCATAAATTGTATAATTCAGCTGATCAGAAAAGAAATCTATGTTTGGGAATCATGAAGTTGAGATTCTTGTTGTACAGTGTTTTTCCTTCTTTCTCATGAAGGCAGAATTTCAGCAACCATCTTGGGTCCTTGCTGAACTCCAGCACTTTAAATCTTCTGTTCATACAACAAAGAACAGGTCCTTCGGCCCTCCAAGCCTGAGCCGACCATAGTACCTGCCTAAACTAAAACCGTCTGCACTGATGGAGTCCGTACCAAAAGGATAGATGCTGGCATAGATGTGTTGTTGCTGAACTAGTAATCCAGAGACCCAGAGTCATGCTTTGGGGACCCGGGTTCGAATCCTGCCATGGCAGATGTTGGAATTTGTTTCTCTGTTCTTTAGAGTGTTATGGGTTCGGGTTTACAGAACCCCACAGTATTTCATGGAGTTCAACCGACCCACAACTTTTAATAGATTGTGGTGTGGGAAGTACACGGTGTGCTCTCCAGGTGTGACAGCAGAAATGGACAAGTGGTTTTTAAAACAAAACAATGATTATTCTATGAACTCAGGTTAATCCTTTTAAAACAAACATTGAATATCTTAACACCCATTACTTCAAAGATAACCCCAAAAGACTACAACACTAAATAATCCTTCAAACTGTTCCTTTAAACATCCAAAACACTTCAAATCTTCAAAAATAGGACCACATTAGGTTACATTCAATATATCTATAGTCTTTGGATTGCAGAAATCAACAGACCAGCTCTGTTTCTTCATGCAGCTCACAGCAAAACACACAGACACTCCCAGCTGCGTTCTCAACTGAAACTCAAAAAGCAGACGTGAGCTCAGCTCCCCCCACCCTCTGACATCACTTCAGTAATATGATCAGCTCCATTTCTTAAAGGTACATTGCTTAAACATCCATTTCTTAAAGGCACTCTCACATGACAAGAGGAATACGGACCCCGGAAGTGTAGAAGATTTTAGCTTAGATGGGCAGCATGGTCGGCGCAGGCTTGGAGGGCCGAAAGACCTGTTCCTGTGTTGTACTTTTCTTTGTTCTTTGTGTATCCTTCCATTCCCACCCAATTCATATATTTGTCTCGATGCCCCTTAAATGCCGCTATCGTACCTGCTCCCACCACCTCCCCAGGCAGCGCGTTGCATATATTTACCACCCTCTGTGTAAAGGAAACGTGCCTCGGACATCTGTTCTAAACTATTCTCCACACACTTTAAACCCATGTCCCCTAGTACCTGACTCTCCTACCCTAGGAAAGAGCATCTGACTATCCACTCTGTCCATGCCACACATAATCTTTAGACCTCTATCAGGTCGCCTCTCAACCTCCGTCGTTCCAGTGAGAACAGACCGGGTTTATTTAACCTCTCATCCTATCTAATGCCCTCCAGACCAGGCAATATCCTAGTAAACCGCTTCGTACCCTCTCCACAGCATCCACATCCTTCTGGTAGTGTGGCGACCAGAATTATACACAATATTTCAAATGAAGCCTAACTAAGGTTCTGTACAGCTGCAACATAACTTGACAATTTTTATAATCAATGTCCTGACCGATGAAAGCCAGCATGCCATGTACCTTTTTGACCACCTTACCTTATCCACATGCGTTGCCACTTTGAGTGATCGGTGGACATGCATGCCCAGATCTCTCTGCCTGTCAATACTCACAAGAATTCTACCCTTTACTGTACCATTCCTACATGCATTGGACCTTCCAAAGTGCATCACCTCACACTTGCCCGGATTAAGCTCCATCTGCCATTTCTCCGGTCTATATCCTGCTGTATCCTCTGACAATCCTCTTCACTATCCGCAACTCCACCAATTTTTGTGTCATCTGCGAACTTCCTAATCAGACCAGCTACATTTTATTCAAAATCATTTATATACACTAGGAACAACAAAGGCCCCAGAACTGATCCCTGTGGAACACCGCTAGTTACAGCCTTCCATTCAGAAAAGCATCCTTCCACTGCTGCCCTCTGTCTGCTACCCTCTGTCTTCTGTGTCCAAGCTAGTTCTAAATCCAACTTGCCAGCTCTTCTCTGATCACATGTGACTTCACCTTTTGTACCCATCTACCATGGTACCTTGTCAAGTTAGCAATCTTCAAAAGCGCCATGGAGAATGAAGGAGTCTTTTGCGGGCTTTCACACACTATCGCACTTCAGTGTTACTAATTCAGGGCATACTGGGGTTCAAATTCTTCAAAATGCAGTTTTGAGGTTGAATTTTATTAGTCTTGAGTACCTTATTTGCTCATGGAACTGTTGTGATTCTATTGCCATAAATACATTGTTCAATTCAGTTATGCTTATTGTACATGAATTACGGTATAATGCTCACTTGGAAGTAACTGAATATTTTAAGGAATTCTTAGCAAAATTTAAATTAGGTGCTATTGTTCATGCTTGTGTAGACACCATGGGGTACTGTTGTCCCAAGCATATTGTGATGATTTTGAGTGCTAACATCACAGAATTAGTAATAACTTCTGCTTTTCTCCAACTCTAATCATACTCCCGAATATGCACAGAAATTGCACTCTTCAAGACGCTTAAAAATTGAATCTGTACTTTTCTCCCAGTTTTTCGATGTAAAGATAAAGTCACTACAGTTGCAGATGATCATAGGCTGCTTTCCCCTTGGAGGGAGAGAACTGACTGGTGGTGATTTAACCCGAGGATGACCACACCTCAGGTGAGGGGCAAAGTTGAGAAGGCTGGATGGGAATTGACCCCACGCTGTTGACCTTGCTCTGGGTCACAAACCAGCTGTCCAGTCAAGTGAGCTAAACCAACTCTGATGTACAAATTACTAGTATGTGCATTATTGTGGACTTTAGAATTTGAAGTTTTTAGTGACTCAAATGTAATAGTCAATGCATTTGATAGTCTGGTTTAATTGAAGAACCAAACCTAAATGTGGATTGATTGATTCATTGCGCAAACATTTCAGAAAGCATTGCTGACTTACCCATTGAAAAGATTCTTTATTATGGAATTTGTTACAAGTATTTCTGCTGGTTGGTTAGCAACAGCCGTGAGCTCAATATTTTTGACTTAATAATGTGATCATAATGAAAACTTCTCCACTCTGTCACTAACTTAATACTGTAACGTGATTGCTGGCAAAACAGTTTTTAAAGCATTCTATTTCTTTAAAACTTCTATTAATAAATGCTGTATTGCCCTTTGTGGAGAGATTTCTTCTCTGCCAATGTAATCTGCATATCTCGTTGTGTGAGAGTGAGAAGTTGTTTAGCTTGGTGTTTTAAACGCTGAATAAAAGTATCAAGGCAGTAAGTTCTTGGGTGATGGAAAAGCTTGATATTTATTCATTTGTGAGAGTTTTATTAGATGCAGTGAGCTACTGACGTATTTGTTAATAACTGGTAATTAGAATTGTATTTTTATAAAATGCAAGATAAATTTAATTTGGATCTTTTTAATGTTTGTTAGAGGTAACAACATTAGGGCTTTGCCCCAGGTAAACTACAAATTGGCAGTGTTCAGGACTGAAGTGAGCCACCACTCTGCAACTTTCAACAAAGCTGCAGTAAAGGAGTTGAGGCTACCACGTTAAATGCTTTTTAAGGCAAAGGTAGATCGATTTTTGAACAATAAAGGAATAAAAGGTTACGGTGAACGGGCGGGTAAGGGAGCTGAGTCCACAAAAAGATCAGCCACTATCTTATTAAATGGCGTAGCAGGCTCGAGGGGCCAGATGGCCTACTCTGGTTCCTAGTTCTTTTGTTCTTATGTTTTGATGAACTGGAAATATTGATATGGAATTGCATTAAATATAACACTGTTGAAGACATTGGCAGTAAACTTAGCCATGTAATGTAGGCCTTCCACATGTGAAAGTTTGACCTTAACAATGCAGCTAAGGTGAAGCACTGAGTTGATGTCAGGTGCTCCATCCAGAACCAAAAATGATTGAGGATGCTATCATACAATCCCTTTAATATCTCATGACTGCACAGGAGCATTTGGTGTTCTCATTGTGCCGAATCCCCCTAATTTGTTCAAAGAAGTAGAGCTGGCAATTAAGGACATGTGCTTTCAGTTTCTCCATAGTTACTGATGTGACCTAACACGACTAGAACGTTAACTTTAAAGGCAGTCCAACGTCGTGTGGAAAATGTGCGCGTATCTGGTGTTTGCTGTATATGTTTGCCAAAGGCAAATCTGTAAATCCTGTTGCTGAAGTTTGTATTTGACATTGAAGACAAGAACATCAGGCCACTTGGAGTTGCAGGTAAATAACACCCATGACATCAGAAATAGCACAATGAAAAGAGGATTTGGGAAGTAGTTTGAGGGCTAGTTGTACATATCCAGCTGTGTTGCGACTGATAATTAAGTTGTGCAGTGGAGGAGGGAAAATGAAATGAACCAAGGAACAGCTACTGCGTGTCCTTGATAAGTATGTACCTGTCAGGCAGGGAGGAAGTGGTCGAGCAAGGGAACCGTGGTTTACTAAAGCAGTCGAAACACTTGTCAAGAGGAAGAAGGAGGCTTATGTAAAGATGAGACATGAAGGTTCAGTTAAGGCTCTCGAGAGTTACAAGTTAGCTAGGAACGACCTAAAGAGAGAGCTAAGAAGAGCCAGGAGGGGACATGAGAAGTCTTTGGCAGGTAGGATCAAGGATAACCCTAAAGCTTTCTATAGATATGTCAGGAATAAAAGAATGACTAGGGTAAGAGTAGGGCCAGTCAAGGACAGTAGTGGGAAGTTGTGCGTGGAGTCCGAGGAGATAGGAGAGGTGCTAAATGAATATTTTTCATCAGTATTCACACAGGAAAAAGATAATGTTGTCGAGGAGAATACTGAGATTCAGGCTACTAGACTAGAAGGGCTTGAGGTTCATAAGGAGGAGGTGTTAGTAATTCTGGAAAGTGTGAAAATAGATAAGTCCCCTGAGCCGGATGGCATTTATCCTAGGATTCTCTGGGAAGCTAGGGAGGAGATTGCTGAGCCTTTGGCTTTGATCTTTAAGTCATCTTTGTCTACGGAATAGTGCCAGAAGACTGGAGGATAGCAAATGTTGTCCCCTTGTTCAAGAAGGGAAGTAGAGACAACCCCGGTAACTATAGACCAGTGAGCCTTACTTCTGTTATGGGCAAAATCTTGGAAAGGTTTATAAGAGATAGGATGTATAATCATCTGGAAAGGAATAATTTGATTAGAGATAGTCAACACGGTTTCGTGAAGGGTAGGTCGTGCCTCACAAACCTTATTGATTTCTTTGAGAAGGTGACCAAACAGGTGGATGAGGGTAAAGCAGTTGATGTGGTGTATATGGATTTCAGTAAAGCGTTTGATAAGGTTCCCCACGGTAGGCTACTGCAGAAAATACGGAGGCATGGGATTCAGGGTGATTTAGCAGTTTGGATCAGAAATTGGCTAGCTGGAAGAAGACAAAATGTTGGTGGTTGATGGCAAATGTTCAGACTGGAGTCCAGTTACCAGTGATGTACCACAAGGATCTGTTTTGGGGCCACTGCTGTTTGTCATTTTTATAAATGACCTGGAGGATGGCGTAGAAGGATGGCGGAGTAAATTTGCAGATGACACTAAAGTCGGTGGAGTTGTGGACAGTGCAGAAGGATGTTACAAGTTACAGAGGGACATAGATAAGCTGCAGCACTGGGCTGAGAGGTGGCAAATGGGGTTTAATGCAGAAAAGTGTGAGGTGATTCATTTTGGAAGGAATAACAGGAAGACAAGAGTACTGGGCTAATGGTAAGATTCTTGGCACTGTGGATGAGCAGAGAGAGAGAGGGTTGGTAAGACGGCGTATGGTGTGTTAGCTTTTATTGGTAGAGGGATTGAGTTTCGGAGCCATGAGGTCATGTTGCAGCTTTACAAAACTCTGGTGCGGCCGCATTTGGAGTATTGCGTGCAATTCTGGTCGCCGCATTATAGGAAGGATGTGGAAGCATTGGAAAGGGTGCAGAGGAGATTTACCAGAATGTTGCCTGGTATGGGGGGGAAGATCTTATGAGGAAAGGGTGAGGGACTTGTGGCTGTTTTCATTAGAGAGAAGAAGGTGAAGAGGTGACTTAATTGAGGCATACAAGATGATCAGAGGATTGGATAGGGTGGACAGTGAGAGCCTTTTTCCTCGGATGGTGATGTCTAGCACGAGGGGACATAGCTTTAAATTGAGGGGAGATAGATATAGGACAGATGTCAGAGGTAGGTTCTTTACTCCGAGAGTAGTAAGGACGTGGAATGCCCTGCCTGCAACAGTAGTGGACTCGGCAACACTAAGGGCATTCAAATGGTCATTGGATAGACATATGGACGATAAGGGAATAGTGTAGATGGGCTTTAGAGTGGTTTCACAGGTCGGCGCAACATCGAGGGCCGAAGGGCCTGTACTGCGCTGTAATGTTCTATGTTCTAACTTCCAAACATTTGCTTGGGTAAATGCTGATTATTCGTGTTCAAAGCTGTTGTAATTTTTTTTAAATCCCCGATGCCATGAGGATTATAAGTGCTTGGCTTTTTATTTTTCCACAAGGATGCTTAGAATATGTACAATGTAGTTACAGTCAACTGTTTGCATAACAAGAATTTTAATGAGTGAAAGCAACAAGTACTTGCATGCATAAAACACTTTTAATTTAATACAGTCGACTGGATTCTCCTGTTCGCCAGCCGCGTGTTTCTCGGCAGCGTACCTTTCGCTCGTGGCGGGGGTCTGTAGTCCCGCCGTTTGTCAATGGGATTTCCCACTAAAGCCACCCCAATTAGCCGATAAACCTGCAAGCGGGTGTGTGCTGCCAGCGGGGAAGGTGAAACGCAATGGCCAGTGAATTCCGGGCTGTACAGAAACATAGAACATATAGTGCAGTAGGAGGCCATTCGGCTTTCGAGTCTGCACCGACCCACTTAAACCCTCATTTCCACCCTATCCCCGTAACCCAATAACCCCTCCTCACCTTTTTGGTCACTAAGGGCAATTTATCATGGCCAATCCACCTAACCTGCACATCTTTGGACTGTGGGAGGAAACCGGAGCACCTGGAGGAAACCCACACAGACACGGGGAGGACGTGCAGACTCCGCACAGACAGTGACCCAACAGGGAATTGAACCTGGGACCCTGGCGCTGTGAAGCCACACCTTGTATCTCAAGGTGCTTCCCACATGTACTATAATGTAAATTTGACAACTTGCCTCACGAGGACATATGAACAGAAGACCAAAAAGACAGATTTTAAAGGAGCATCTTGGGAGGAAAGTGAGTCAATGACGAGGTGAGATTTGGGGAATTCCAGCCCTTGGAGCTTCGGTAACTGAAGGCACGTTCATTTACGACAGAGCAGTGAAAATCAGGGATGCTCAAGAAGATCGCATTAGCTGAGTACAGAGCACTGTGGGGTTGAAAAAGGTTCCAAGCTGGGGAGGGTGAGACTATAAGAGTGATTTATAAATGAGGATAGGGATCTTAAAATGGAGGTATTGTTTGACCAGGAACCAATGTAGGTCAGGGAGTTTGAACAAAACTGGAAATTCAGGGGAAAATGTCACTGGTGGAGTCATACCTAACAAAAAGGATCTGATTGTTAAAGATTAATCTTCTCAGTCCGAGGAAATCACCGCAGGAATTCCTCAGGGTAGTGCCCTTCGCCCAACCATCTTCAGCTGTTTTGTTAGTTACTTCCACCATAAGATCAGAAGCAGGGACATTCACTGACGATTGCACAATGTTCAGCATCATTCGTAATTCGAATGTTCAAATGCAACATAATCTGGACAACATGCAGGCTTTGTCTAATAAGTGGCAAGAAATATTTGCGCAAGTTCCAGGCAATGATCATTTCCAACAAGAATCCAACTGATGCACCTTGACATTCAATAGCATGACCATCACTGAATTAACATGACGGAGGTTACCATTGACCAGAAACTGAACTAGACCAGCCTATAAATACTACGGCTATGCAAGCAGGTCAGAGGCTGGGAATGTACCGACAAGTGGCTCGCTACTTGATTCCCTGAAACCTGTCGTCCATCGATAAGGCACATCATGAGTGTGATGGAATATTGTCTCCTTGCCTGGATGAGTGCTCTCCAATTCTCAAAAAGCTTGACACCATCCAGGACAATGCAACCTGCTTCATTGACAACCTATCCCCAAATATTGACTCGCTCCACTACCAAAGCACAGTAGCAGCAGTGCATTCTATCTACAAGGTGCACTGCAGCAACTCAGCAAAGCTCCGTCGGCAGCACCTTCCAAACCTGTGACTTCTGCCACCTAGAAGAACCAGGTCAACAGATGCACAGGAGCCAAGCCACATAACATCCTGACTTAGAACTATATTTCGATTTCTTCTTTGGGACAACATCCTGAAACTCCTGATCAGAGCTTCTAGCTGCTGGTGTTCCTACATCACATGGTCTACAGCGGTTCAATAAGGAAGTTCACCACCATCACCTTGAAGGCAATTAGGGAAGGACAATAAATGCTGGCATAGCCCACATCGCGTGAAAGAATTAAAAAAATTGGGATACTGTAGAGATGGTGATGTAATGTTGGATGTCATGGTCTACATGTGAAAAAATGTGTTTTCGGATGATGATGGCATGCAGAGAAGCATGTAGGTGAGGAACAGGCTAAGGCCAATCATAGACCCTTGGGAGACATCCTCGATAATGTCAGGAAGAGAAGCCATTGTAAGTAATTTCCTGTTTGATTAGACAGATGAGAATTGAACCAGGTGCGCCCAGTCTCACTTAGCTGCATGACATTGGTGTAAGAAGGGCATGATGTGCCCAACCTTGTCAAAGACTGCAGACAGGTTGAGAAGGATGAGGAGGGATCATTTACCCTGTGACAGTCACATAGCAATTAATTTGTGATTTTGGTATAAGTGCTTCAATATCAGATTGGAGGGATGCAAACATGGGGTTCCGGGAAGGACGGGCAAGGATTTGGGAGGCAACAACATGTTAAGGACTTTGGATGGGAGTGGTAATTTGCAAGGATGGTGCAGGTCAAGGGTTGTTTTTTGGGAAGAATGATGGCGGGAGTTTTAAAGAAGAGGGGATCTGTAGCAGAACAAAGAGAACTAGTAACAATATCAGTTAACATGGGTACTAAGAAAGAAATTTGAATGATTGATAGATGAATAGGAATAGGGTTAAGTTGGCAGGAAGTAGGTCCCATGGACATGAGTTTTGAGAGGTAGGAGAGTGATTGGTTTGAGGGGGCGTGAGTAGACATAGGAGAGTAACTGGAGAAAGATGCAAGTTCGGTGCTCAGGCAGAAGGGGATCATTAGAGGAATGTGACCCACTGGATGCGTGGAAGGGAGGAACTGCCGAGGCAGTTAATTGGATGATCTCTATCTTAATGACAAAAGTGTCCATGAACTGTTGTCTTGTTGTAATTGAAGTTTGAGGAGACAGGAGAGTGGTTTAAGAAAACAGTTTATCTTTGCATTGCAAGATGATCCTGGAATAGTGAGAAATTCTGGCAGATGAGAACAGGGTCTGGCAGCGCTTTGCGCAGTTCATCTAGATCTGGCAGTGATTAGCTAGACCAGTTGTCCACTATATCCATTCAAATCTGTCCTTTGGACTTAAGGGAACAAAACGATGGCCAGACTTGGGGACTAACCAGTGCAATGATTTTACTGGGGATTAGGGCATCCAAGGTGGATGTGGTTGAACAAATCAGCAGCTGCAGAATGGTTGTGGCTAATAGAAGGCCAAAGGCTAGACAGTTTTTGAATTTTAAAAGCGCAGTTAAAGTGTACGGGGCATAGTATTTTCCAGGCTATTCACATGCCCTCCACTCCCATGTACTTCCGCCACTGTCCCCACACCCTCAAAGCAGCACTACCACCAGGCTTGTGGAGTACCAAGGCGGCGAGAATGGCAGAGGTGCCGTTACCAGTGCCCCATAAACTTTTCCCCCTACATGAGGCCGCCTCCACTCGCTCCCACACCAACCCTTCCCTGCTACCCACTTCCTAACCATTGCTATGTTCGCTGCCCAGTAGTAGTTCCTGAAATTCCGTAGGGCCTGCCCCCCCTCCCCTCAGCCCCACTCCAGCAGCGGCACCTTTTTAAAAATTACTTTATCAGTGTTACAAAGCTACAGCCCAGAATGTGGACAGGGCCAAATCCCTAATCCAGCTCTTAGCCAGCTCCAAAAAACAATTCAAATTGAATTCAATTCATGGTCACCACAAGAGAGACATACCAGATCCAGGAATGACACCTGACCTCGTGCTCATGTTAGCCTAAAGGCCGAGAAGCGATTAGCAGCGCCTTCTTCACCGACGGGGTCTTACCCACCCACATAAACCCAGAGATCACTGCATTCACCCTCTTAAAGAAAGCTTTGGGGATGTAATTGGCAGTCACTGAAATACAAACAAAAACTTTGGGAAAACAGTCATCTTTACTGTCTGCACCCTCCCCGCCAGTGACAATGGGGACATATCCCTTCTGACGTCCCCCTTCATCTGCTCCACCAACCAAGCCAAATTCAGCTTGTGCAGCTGTTCCCACTCCGCACCACCTGGATACCCAAATACCAAAAGCTTCCTCCTACCACCTTGCCCTCTTGCCTGAATTGCAAAGACCTCACTTTTACCCATATTCAATTTGTACCCTGAAAACCGGTCAAATTCCCCTAGGATCCCCATAATCTCTCCAATTCCCCCACCAGCGGGTCAGAAATATACAAAAGTAGGTCATCCGCATATAGTGAGATCCTGTGCTCCAACCCCCACTGTACTATCCCCTGCCAGTCATTTGACATTCTATGGCCAAGAAAAACAACAGTGTGGAGAGTGGACACCCCTTTTTTTTCCTTTCTAAATTCAGAGTACCCAATTCATTTTTTCCAATCAAGGCGCAATGGGGCAATTTAGCGTGTCCAATCTACCGACCCTGCACATCTTTGGGTTGTGGGGCGAAACCCATGCAAACACTGGGAGAATGTGCAAACTCCACACGGACAGTGACCCAGAGCTGGGATCGAACCTGGGACCTCGGCGCCGTGAGACAGCAGTGGAGAGTAAACATCCTTGCCTCGTCCCCCGGTGCAGCCTAAAATAATCTGAGCTCACTCGGTTCGTCCGAACGCTCGCCACCGATGCCTTGTACAACAACCGGACCCAGTCCACAAAACCCTGCCCAAACCCAAACCGCCCCAGGACCTCCCATAAGTATTCCCACTCCACCCAGTCAAAGGCCTTCTCTGCATCCATGGCGACCACCACCTCCAGCTCCCTTTCCTCGGAGGGCATCATAATCACATTTAGCAGCCTTCTAATGTTCGCCGCCAAATGCTTCCCCTTCACAAACCCAGTCTGGTCCTCCCCGATCACCCCAGGCACACAATCCTCTATTCTTGAGGCCAAGATCTTGGCCAGTAGCTTGCAATCTACATTTAGGAGGGAGCTTGACCTGTGTGACCCACATTGTTTTGGATCCCTGTCCTGCTTTAGGATGAGAGAGATCGAGGCCTGTGACATCGTTGGGGGGATACCCCTCACTCCCTTGCCTCATTAAACGCCCTTACCAGCAGGGGCCCCAGCACTCTTGAAAACCTTGTCTAAAACTCCACTGGGTACCTGTCCATCCCCGGGGCCTTGCCTGACTGCATCGCCTCCAGGCCCTCCACCACTTCAACCAGCCCAATTGGGGCCCCTAGGTCCTCCACCAGCTGCTCTTCCAGCCTTGGAAATTCCAATATCTCCAAAAACTGCCTCACCCCCTCCACGTCGGCTGGGGATTCTGACTCATATATAACCTGCTGCAAAAGTCCCTAAACACACTGTTCACCCCCACCGGGTCCAGGATCGTGTTCCCCCCCCCCTCTGGTCTTCACTTCCCCAACCTCCCTCGCTGCCTCCTGTTGCCTTAACTGGTGGGCCAGCATCCTACTAGCCTTCTCCCCATATTCGTACACCGCCCCCCTCGCCTTTCTCAACTGCCCCACTGCCTTCCCTGTATATAGCAACCCAAACTGCATCTGCAGCTTCTGCTGCTCCTTCAACAACCTCGCCTCTGGGGCCTCAGAGTACCCCCTGTCTACCTGGAGAATCTCCGTCACTAACCGATCATCTTCGCCCAATCCGCCTTCTCCCTGTGTGCCCCTATCGAGATAAACTCCTCTCTCACCACTGCCTTCAACCCCTCCCATACCATAGCTCCCGAAACCTCCCCCGTATTGTTTATCTCCACATATCTCCGAATGGCCTCCCTCACCCACACACACACCTCCTCCTCCACTAATAACCCTACATTAACCTCCAGTGCGGGTGCAGCCCCCCCCCCCCCTTACTCACCCATAAGTCCACCCAGTGAGGGGCATGATCCGATACTACTATCGCCAGGTACTCAACGTCCACCACCCCCGCCAATAACGTCCTATCCATAACGGCAAAATCAATTCAGGAGTACATTTTGTGTACATGGGGGAAAAAATGAGTACTCTTTCACTCTCGGCAGTCCAAACCTCCACGGATCTCCTCCCCCCCCCCCCCCCCCCCCTCCCCCCATCTGTTCCATAAATCTCTTTAGTTCAGACGCCCACCATCTTCGATCCTCATCATGTCACCCCTTCAACATCACCTCTTCTGTTAGCAGCCTTCTACCCCCCCCCCCCCCCCCCCCCCCATAACAAAACAACAATCCCAACCCCCATCAACACACTTGCTGCCTGCTCACCCAACGCTGCGCTTCCGTGCGCTAGCCCGCCTAGCTAGCCTGGTAGCACCCTGCCCATGGCACCTGGCATCCTACCCCCAACACTGATTCTCCCCCATCCTCCTGCTCAATCACTCTCCCAGTCTAAACTTTCCAATCCCCACCAAACACAAAGAAAAGAGCAACCACAAGAACGAAACAATCCCCAGAGTTCAATGTCCTCCTTCTCCTGCCAGTCCGTTGTCTCCAACAATTCCATCGCCTCCTCTGGCGACCCAAAATAGAGTTCCCGGCCTTCATACGTTGCCCACAAACGTGCTGGGTATAACATGCCGAGCTTCACCTCCTCCTTAAAGAGAGCCATTTCACCTTATTGAAGCTCGCTCTCCTTTTGGCCAGCTCTGCACCCAAGTCCTGATAGACGGGCTTCCCAAGTACAGCGCCTCGTTTGCCTGGCCCACCTCAAAATCCGTTCCTTATCCACGATGGCAGTCGCACCACCATTGCCCTCGGAGGATCGTTCCCTTTTGGCTTCCTCATTAGCGCCCTGTGCGCCTGGTTTACCTCCAGGGGCCGAGCAAATGCCCCTTCACCCAGCAGCTTCTCGAACATGTGCGCCGGCGTCCGCTCACTCGCTGCCCTCCGGCAGGCCTACGATCCTAACATTCTGCTTGCGCAATCTATTCTGCAGATCCTCCACCTTCTCCTGCAGCCTCCTTTGTTGATCTCTCATCAACTCCATCTCTGCAGCCATCAAGGCAAGCTGCTCCTCGTCTCCGCAGCCATCAAGGCAAGCTGCTCCTGGTGTTCCCCAACAGCCTCCTCCACCTTCTGGATCGCCTGGCCTTGGACCTCTAACCTGTCGATCTTTGCCTTTATTGGATCCACTATCCTGGTCAGATCTTCCTAAGTTCTCCTTCCTCTGCTGGGCAAATTTCTTGTGGAGGAAGCTCACGAGCTGATCCGTTGACCACGAGGCAGGCAGGCTCGGACCCTGTCCCTCCGCCATCTTCCCTGTGTCGCAGGCTCCACACCAGCTTTCAACAATTATTCCCTCCTTTTCCGCCCACTTTTGGTCCACAAATCCACACACCGGTGGGATGCTCTCTTCTTCCACCCCTCCTGCACCTTTTACAATCACTCAGCTCCACCGTTAGCCGGGGAAAAGGTCCAAAAAGTCCACCAGAGCGGGAGTCACCAAATGTGCGACCGCTCGCATCATGGCCACCATCGGAAGTCCCATCATCGAGGATAATAAGTAATTTAGATAGGAAGCTGAGGGAGAGAAGTAGTGAAGGTAAGTCCTTATTATTGTACATGAAACATAATCATCATTCAGGTTAATATGCAAGATTGCCTGCCTTTTTGTAAGGTGGCGCAGTGGTAGCATTGCTGCCTACGGTGCTGAGGACCCGGGTCAATCCTGGCCCCGGGGGGGTCACTGTCTGTGTGGAGTTTGCGCATTTTCCCAGTGTCTGCATGGGTTTCACCCCCATAACCCAGTGATGTGTAGGTTAGGTGGATTGGCCATAGTAAATTGCCCCTTAATTGGGTGGAAAAAAAAGAATTAGGTAATAACCCAAGCAACTGATGTGGCAAGTAATAAACTAAAGGATATATTTATAAAAAACACAAGTATAGGGCAGCACGGTGGCGCAGTGGTAGCACTGCAGTTTCACAGCGTCGAGGTCCCAGGTTCAATCCGGCTCTGGGTCACTGTCCGTGTGGAGTTTGCACATTCTCCCCGTGTTTGCGTGGGTTTCGCCCCCACAACCCAAAGATGTGCAAGGTAGGTGGATTGAACACGCTAAATTGCCCCTTAATTGGAAAAAATGAATTGGGTTTTCTAAATTTTTTTTTTTTAAAAATAACGTTTTAACAGCACAACTATTTAGGTCTACTCTGGATAACACGCTGGCTCCAACTACCAACCTCCAGTCCTGGGTTACGTACTTACACTCCAATGGCTCCAATTGCCATGTGGCCTGTGAAGGATCACCTCAAAGGGGCCTCATCACCACACTGCCCCAGCTCCTGAGACCACCGATGATGAAACAAAAACACATAGGCAGACATACAGCAATATTACAGAAGGGACATCAGGAAAAGTTAGTTCACAATGCCTGTCTGTCTGGAGACTTCTAGATCTTTGTGGGGTTGTCAGGGGTTCTTTAGACGATGGCATGGGTTCCCTTGATGTAGCGGATGTGCTGACCACCTCTGGAGCTAAGCATTTGCTGGCTCCTTCTGCCTCAGCCACCAAAGCCAGAGGCTGCCTTGGCTCCACCAAATCTCTATGCAAATCTCTGGTTCAGCGGTTAATCTATATGAACGTGATACGGAATGCAATTGCTGTTCTCCTGGAGTTTGCTCTACTCTCTTGGGAAGTGGTTGCCATGCTTCCCTACTCCTCTTCCTGTGCCCCCACCACATATGAGACTGGCTTTGCCTTCTCACAACTCTCCCTCGCACCCAGGCAGATTCACCACCAAAACTTGTTGCTAAAACAAGGTTGTCATCATTAAATGGTCTGTCCCTTTTCTGAGAGTCAGAATATCCTTTTGAGAGGTTTGCCCAATTTCCACCTTTCCCTATCAGTTTAAGTCTAAATGGGTACGCCAGTGGCGGCCCTTTAGTAATTCTGCAGGTGGTGGCATGTGGTGCAGTCAGACGACAAAAGATTTGCCAATGGCAATGGCCTGCGAACCTACTTGATGGAAGCCTTGAAGTTTGCACAGCTTGCCCTGCCAACCCATTTGATGCATGATGGTGGGGATTGGTGGAGGGGGGGTTAACCTAACCTGACACATGCAATGAGACTTGACAAAAGTTTGAAATTTGTCAGCCGTGAATGCCGTTCCATTTCTAATAGCAGCGCTTTGGGAAGACCATGGATTGCAAAGATCTGTCTCGGTTTGCGAATAGTAATATAGCTGTGGTGGATCCAATGAGTTGAACGTCCAGCCACTTGGAATGGGCATCTACTAGGATTGAGAACATGTGCCCTGTAAAAGGCCCAGCAAAATCTATGTGAAGCTGCAACCATGGATTGCCCAGCCACTCTGAAGGGTGCATGTTCGATCATGGTGGTAATGCTTGTTGGATCTGACAATTCTCTCACAGCCCAATGATTTGTTCAATTTCTTTGTCAATTCCAGGTCACCAAACATGGCTTCTGGCCAGTGTTTTCATACTGCTCTGGCCAGAATGAGCATCATGTAACTCTCGGAACAGTGGCCACCATCCTGGGGTCGGAACGATGACATGTGCCCCACACAATAACATCTGTCTTTGCAAGTTATCTCGTCCCTTCATTTGCTGCCTTGTCGAAGTTCCACCCTGTCCGCACTATTTTCTTGATCTCCGAGAACAATGGGTCCCCATCTGTACACAACTTAACTTGGGCTACAGAGACGGACATTGTGTCCAAAAAGTATAAGCCAATATTACCTCCTGCAGAATAGGTGGTGACAGTATGACCTGTGGTAGTGGGATGCAGCAAAGTGCATCTGCATTTGAGATCTGTGTTCCCAACATATGCTGGAAAGTACAACTGTATGCTGCCAGCTGCAAGGCCCGCCTCTGTACCACACCCAAGGTAATAGGCGGTCCTGGCTTATTGTCCTGGACGAGCCCCAATAATGAATTATGGTTTGACACAATGGTGAAGTGTCATTTACAGATGTGTTGGTGAACTTTCTTCATCGCATAAATGACTAGGTTTTCTTTGTCGGCAAGGTCAGTGCCTGACAAATTCCTTGAAACAAACACAATTGGCCCCTCCACCCCATCTGTCATTCTATAGTCTGATTTTTTTTTTTTGGTGCAAGGAGGCCAGAATTGTTGGTAGGTTTGGCAGAACCTTCCATCGTGATTCATCATTCCTAGGAAGGAATTCAGTTCTGGGGCATGCACTCCCTTAATAGTTTTCACCTTATCTTTGAAGGGATGCAATCCCTTTGCATCCAATTTGAATCCGAGGTACCTAACCTCATCAGCTTGAAACATATATATTTAATGTGTTTTAAATGCATGCCATTCTCTTGAAACTTCCTAAAAACCTCCTTCAGGTGTGCCCTATGCTCTTCTGGAGACACATCTGTAACTTGGATATCGTCTAAGTGTACCACCACTTTAGGGATTCCTTGTTACAGGCTCTCCACAGTGTGCTGAAAAATAGTGTAGGCTGACGAAACACCAAATGGCAATTGTGTGTTCTGATATAACCCCTTGTGGGTATTTAATGTAACTTTCTGGAGTATCCTTCCAATTCCAACTGGTGATAAGCATGATTAAGGTTGAGCTTAGTCTATAAACGGCTCCCTGCTAACTTACCATAGAGGTCCTCTATTCTCTGATTGGGGTAACGGTCCAGCTGAGCCCTCCTGTTTCTTGTTATCTTGTAAGCCTTGCACATCCTCACAGTGTGGCCTTTGATGAATGTAGGAACTTCATAAAAATTGTATTATATGTAGTTGGTGCAGTAAGGGTTAAATGCTCGGGTTAGGATGTGATTGCCGCAGTCGTTTTTAAAAATCCTGATTTGAAAGGCAGTAGACCTTTTGGAGACTGGTGCAACTAAAGCATCGTAAAAGTTTGGATGAATGGACTTTAGATATTAAGAAGGTTCTCTGGGGTGTAGATAATTACAGACATTGATGTTCAATAATGGGAGGAGCCAGGGGTTGAAGCAATTTCTGGAATTTAAGCTTAGTTTTAGACCGGGATGTGAACAGATAAGAAGCTGTGTGCTCAATACAGTGAGGATGTGGAGATGCTGACGTTGGACTGGGGTGAGCACAGTAAGAAGTTTTACAACACCAGGTTAAAGTCCAACAGGTTTGTTTCGATGTCACTACCTTTCGGAGCGCTGCTCCTTCCTCAGGTGAATGCTTTCTAAACATTTCAGTTAGAGATTTGACTGGGGTTAGATCAGCAGCAGCTGATCTCACGTCGGTGAGTTAAAGATTTGCCTGTGAACAGGATAGAACAACAGTTTCTGGAAAGCTGGCAGCTTAACCAGTAGTTTGACTCAGGCAAAAATCTGCAGCTAGATTCCTGAAGGATTTCTTCCTCTGATTTATCCAAGGCATCTCTTTAAAGCAAGTATATCCTGAGTCTGCTAACTGTATTTAAAAGTGGATTCTGACATGAGATGGGTGTGTTTTGAGGGGAGATAAAGATAGCGGGCAGGATTGTTTCATCGTATTGATGAGCATTGTGTAACTGGTAATTGAATGCTTTTTGTCTTTATAATGAAGTTAGTAATACAGTGTTAGTAATAAAGTTTGTTTCAAAAGACCATTTCCTGAATGGAGCCAAGTATTCTTTCCTCATATTAAATAAAATATCAGTGTTTCTGTCCAGTACCCTGGCAACTGTTGGGGTCTGGTCCGGAATCGTAATTGGTCCGGTTTCAGGATGGGGATGATAGGCAAGGCCATTTCTGCGTTGGCATGATGACCCAGTTCTTTCTGGAATATGTCCTGATATTTACATAGAAGATCTTGGAATCTCCCATCCTGGATACTAAATATTTTCAGCCAGTTCCGTTTTATTTGCTTTAGCCAGTCCTGTCCCATGAGACTGGGTCTCTGTCCCAATCACCGTGATGGGTAGCTGAGCTGACTGGTTCCTATAAGATACAGGCACAGATGTTGTTCCCACCATTTTTAGTGTCTCTCCAACATTCGTCACTAAAACAGCCTCAGGATGGCTCAGACCTGAGGGTTGCAGTTCCTTCCCGAGGTGTTCTTTCACCTATAACTGGCTGTGGTGCCAGTGTTGACCTCCATTTTCAGGGGGCAACCATCTCAATGGAACATGATGAAACGTGTGAGCCTTGGATCCTTCCTTTGGTTCTTCCACCAGCTTATTTACAGGGTTTTATCATTTTTAGTTTTGTTCTACATTTAGCTGGTAGGTGTTCCTTTTTCTTGGATCTGAAGCAGATAAAATTCTTGCCCCAGCACGTCTCTTTGGAGTGATCTCCACCAAACCGAAAAGATGTGTCCGATCTGGTGCTGAACAAATTTTCTCAGGCTCTGCTGTTATGCACTCGGGCTGTTCATATTCACAGTTGTTTTCCGCATAACTGGTTCATCTCATTCTGAAAGCCTGGCAGCTCACTGCCTTGTTCAGTGCATTCAAGTCGCTGTTCTACTGCTTTTTCTAGTGAACTATTGCATTCAATAAGCAATTTCTTTTCGGTTTTGAGGTTGTTGATCCCACAAACCAAATAATCCTTCAACATGTCCCCTAACACAGGCCCAAACCCGCAGTGATCAGCCAGCTGTTTGAATCTGGCTACAAAGCTGGAGACTGTCTCTCCTGACTCCCGAATAGCAGAGTGGAATTTGTACTTTTGCATGATAATTGAAGGTCAAGGGTTTCAGTGATCCTGAATTCAATTTACCAACTCATCAAAGTTTGAATGTTTGGAGCTTAGGGTGATGTCAAACACGTCACCAGACTGTGGGCTGCAGGCTGAGCGTAGTATCAACTCTGCTTTTTCCTGTTCGAGGGTTAAATGGGCCGGTCAAAAGGGCACGTGTGTTCGCGCATCTTAGGGGATTGAAGGTGGACGTGGTAATGTTGCAGGAGATGCACCTGAGAGTGACGGACCAGGTTAGACTGAGGAAAGGCTGAGTCAGTCAGGTCTTTCACTTGGGACTAGATTCAAAGACTAGAGGGGTCCCAATCCTGATCAATAAGCTGGTGGTGTTTGAGATGGGTAGAATAGTCTTGAACGTGGGAGGTCGGTACATTATGGTCAGTGGGAAGCTAGAGGGGGTGCAGGTGGTATTAGTACATGTGTATGTGCCAAATTGGGATGATGCGGAGTTTATAAAGAGGATGCTGGGGATGATACCAGACCTGGACTCACACAGGTTGGTCATGGGAGGGGACCTCAACACAGTTATGGACCCTGGCTTGGACAGTCAAGCTCTAAAATGGGCAGGGTGCCTGCAATGGCAAAGGAACTAAGAGGGTGATGGTGGGGCGTGGATCCATGGAGATTTGGGCAGCCGAGGGTGAAGGAGTTTGCCTTCTACTCGCACGTGCATAAAGTGTATTCCCGGATTGATTTCTTTATTTTGAGCAGGGCCTTGCTGGCTGGGGTGGTGGACACTGGGTCCTCTGCGATTACAATCTCAGACCATGCTCCACACTGGGTTGATCCGCAGGTTAGTACAGTAACCAGCGCCCGCACTGGAGGTTGGATGTGGCACTTTTGGTGGATGAAGGGGTGCCCTAGCGGCTGAGGAAATATATTCAGAGCTACCTGCAGGTCAACGACATGGGGGAAATTTCAGCAGCGGTGGTGTGGGAAGCACTGAAGGCGGTGGTCAGGGGGGAGCTGATCTCGATCCGGGCCCATAGGGAGAAGGTGGACAAGGCAGAGACGGACCGACTGGTAAAGGAGATACTACAGATTGCTAGGAGGTATGCGGAGACCCCAGAGGCCGAGCTTTTAAGGGAACGGCGGAGGTTACAGGCGGAGTTTAGCTTTCTGGCCACAGGGAGGTCAGTGGAGCAGCTGAGAAAGGCGAGGGGGGCGTTCTATAAACATGGAGAGAAGGCCAGCAGAATGCTTGCACAGCAGCTAAGGAAGAGGGAGGCAGCTAAGGAGATGGGGAAAGTAAAGGACGGAGATGGGAACCTGGTTGGTGATTCAGTAGGGGTGAATAAGGCATTCAGGGATTTCTACAGTGGGCTATACAGGTCGGAACCCCCTACGGGGCCGGAGGGGATGAGGCACTTCTTGGAGGGGCTGAATTTCCCAAAGGTGGGAGTGGGTAGAAGGGCTGGGGGCCCCAATTGGGTTGGAAGAGATGGTGGAGGGCTTGCAGGCGGGTAAGGCCCCGGGTCCGGACGGGTACCCAGTGGAGTTTTATAAAACGTTCTCGGGGATATTGGGGCCGGTGTTGTTGAGGATGTTCAATGAGGCAAGGGAAAGAGGGGTGTTGCCCCCGATGATGTCATGGGCAACGATTTCGCTGATTCTTAAGCGGGACAAGAACCCGGAGCTGTGTGGGCCCTACAGGCCGATCTCCCCGTTGAATGTGGATGCCAAGTTGCTGGCCAATATTTTGTCATCCAGGATTGAGGATTGTGTTCCAGACATTATTGGGGAGGACCAGACGGGGTTTGTTAAGGGCAGGCAGTTGGTGGCCAATATAAGAAGGCAGTTAACTGTGATCATGATGCCCCTGCCTGGAAGGTAAGGACGCAGAAGTAGTGATCGCAATGGATGCAGAAAAGGCTTTTAATCGGGTAGAATGGGATTATCTGTGGGAGGGACAGTTCTGATTCGGGCGGGGCTTTATTGACTGGGTCAGGTTACTGTATCGGGCTCCTGTGGCAAGTGTACGGACGAATCGGACAACATCGGACTATTTTAGACTGCACCGAGGGACGAGGCAGGGATGCCCCCTCTCCCCACTGTTGTTTGCGCTGGCTATATAGCCGTTGGCAATTGCTCTGAGAGCCTCGAGGGGCTGGAGAGGACTGGTCCGGGGGGGGGGGCACAGAGTTTCGCTCTATGCGGCTGACCTGCTTCTGTACGTTTTGGACCCAATAGAGAGGATGGAAGAAATCATGAGGACTCTAGCGGAATTGGGCCGGTTTTCGGCGTATACGGTAAATATGGGAAAGAGTGAGATGTTTGCGGTCCAGGTGAGAGGATTGGAGAGGTGACTGGGAGAGCTGCCGTTTAGGTTAGTAGAGGGAAGCTTTCGGTACCTAGGCATCCAAGTGGCGCGGGAATTGGACCGGCTGCATAAATTGAATCTGGCCCGGCTGGTGGACCAAATGAAGGACGATTTTCAGAGATGGGACGCGCTTCTGTTGTCTTTGGCTGTGGGGGGTGCAAGCGGTGAAGATGACAGTCCTCCCGAGATTCCTATTTGTATTTCAGTGTCTCCCCATCTTTATTCCGCGGTCCTTTTTTATGCGGCTCAACAGAGTGATCACGGGCTTCGTCTGGGCGGGCAAGACCCTGCGAGTAAGGAAGGTAATGCTTGAGCGGAGTCGGGGAGAGGGCGAGCTGGCGCTGACAAATTTTATCAACTATTACTGGGCGGCTAATATAGCCTTGATCAGGGTGGTGGGGGAGGGGTCGGCATGGGTGCGTATGGAGGCGGTTTTCATGTAAGGGCACCAGTTTGGGGCGTTGGTAACTGCGCCTCTGCTGTTCCCGCCGGCACGGTACTCCGCCAGTTCAGTGGTGGTGGCGGCCCTGAGAGTTTGGGGCCAGTGGAGGCATGTGGGAGCAGCGGGAGCTTCGGTCTGGGCACCAATCTGTGATAATCACCGGTTTGCCCTGGGGAGTATGGACGGGGAGGTTCCAGTTGTGGCGGAGAGCGGGGATTGAGAGGATGGCGGATATGTTCATAGAGGGGAGCTTTCCGAGTATGAGAGTGTTGGAGGAAAAGTTTGGGTTGGCGAGGGGAAACAAATTCAGGTATCTGCAGGTGTGGGACTTCCTTCGTAAACAGATGTCAACCTTCCCGCTCCTACCGCTAAGGGGGATTCAGGACCGGGTAGTTTCCAGAGGGTGGGTAGGAGAAGGGAGTGTCTCGGACATTTAAAAAAAAAAAAAAAAAATTTACAGTACCCAATTAATTTTTTCCAATTAAGGGGCAATTTAGCATGGCCAATCCACCTACCCTGCACATCTTTGGGTTGTGGGAGTGAAACCCACGCAAACACGGGGCGAATGTGCAAACTCCACACGTCTCGGACATTTATAAGGAGCTTATGGGGTCAGAGGAGACGCAGACCGATGGGAGGAGGAGCTGGGAGGTGAGACAGAGGATGGTCTGTGGGCAGACATGTTGAGTAGAGTCAACACGTCCGCAACATGTGCCAGGCTCAGCCTGATACAATTTAAGGTTGTTCACCGGGCTCACATGACAGTGGCCCAGATGAGCAGATTCTTTGGGGTGGAGGACAGGTGCGCAAAATGTGCGAGAGGACCGGCGAACCATGTCCATATGTTTTGGACATGTCCAAAGCTTAGAGGATTGTGTCAGGGGTTTGCGGACATCACGTCCACGGTGTTAAAAACAAGGGTGGCGCTGAGTCCAGAGGTGGTGATTTTTGGGGTGTTGGAAGACCAGGGAATCCAGGAGGAGAAAGAACCTTTGCTTCCCTGGTAGCCCGAAGATGGATACTATTAGCATGGAGGGACTCAAAGCCCTCTAAGTCGGAGACCTGGCTATCGGACATTGCTAGCTTTCTCTGTTGGAGAAAATCAAGCTTGTTAGGGTTCACCCGGAGGTGGCAACTGTTCGTCGACTTTGTGGGAAATTAATCGTCAGCCGACGGGGGGGGGAAGAGTAGTTTAGATTAGAGTAGGGGGTCAATAAGGGTGGGACCTGTACGAGAGGTAAATGGCTTTTGCACTATGTTTATGGTTTCATGTATATTGTTTATTTTGTTATTTTACCAAAAATACCTCAATAAAATGTTTATTAAAAAAAAAAACTCTGCTTTTTCCAACTCTTCACTTCGGGATTGAATGGTTCTACTTTTCAGAATAATGGCATCTTTAACGGAGTGTGTACCTTCGAGTCACCACTCTCCTCGTCCTCTAACTCTGTACTGTAGGCTTTGAATGACTGATCTGGTTTGCCTTTCCCAGTGTAATAATTTGAGGTGACTCGATGTGGCGAGTAATTAAAGGAATAATTAAAGGATTTCTTCATCAAGAACAATTGCATGCACAAGGGTTTTAACAGCACAACATATAGGTCTACTCCTAACAACACCCTGACTCCCAACAACGAATCTCCATCCCAGGGTTCAGTGCTCAGGTTCCAACAGCGGCAACTGCCATGTGGCCCACGAAGGATCGCCCATCAAAGGGGTCACATCACCACAATATAAAAGCTAGGTGCTGTGGATGCTGGATATTGAAATCAAAAAAAGAATATTCTGGACATGGTCAGCGTGAAGACCGAAACAGAGTTCCTGTTTTAAGTGTGTGACCTATCTTCAGAATCATGCTGGGTTTCATTATGGACCAGACACAAAGTAATGCTCTCCATGACTTTTTATTCACATTCACACAAGTAGAGAATTGTGCTGCACCTGAGCGAGTTTCTTCATTTCTAAAACAGCATTTCTTATGGCCTCTAAATGAAAATTAATTGTTGGCCAGCTTTTTGTGGATGGCAGTGACCCCGTGCAACTGATTGAGAGTTCCCAAGTTAATTTTATGTAAGCCTTTCAAAGCAAAGGCAGTCTCAGTCTGCCAATTGAGATGACTTAGCATTCCATGTGGTGTGAATGCATAATGCTACATTACACTTTTTTTTGAGATGATTGTAACTTTGCAACAGTTCCTTTCGAGGCAGGAGAAACTTCTATTTCATGTTCTTGCTGGTATTATTTGCTTTTCTCCTTGAGGTTTTGAATTCATTCTGGCTGCTATCCATTACCTTGACGAAGGTCGTTCTTAATGTGAACCTGCAAGTTGATCAGGAGGGTGTTGCTACCTGTGGTGACTGGCTTTGGAAGGGAGTGGGGGTGCCTCGCATACGATGCAAACTTTCTGGAGATAATAATCAAGAGTGGGAGTCCGTTGCCATTCAGTGCTTTATTTTTGATAAACATAGAGAAATAACAATTGGAGGTTTATAATGGATTTGCAACAGTAATTAAATGAGAAAAACTGGAGGATTCACATACTTAAGTAGCTGTAAGTAATTTAATAATATTTATTAGTGTCACAAGTAGACTTACATTAACACTGCAATGAAGCACTTTGAAAATCCCCTAGTCACCACACTCTGGTGTCTCTTTGGATACACTGAGGGAGAATTCGGAATGTCCAATTCACCTAGCAAGCACGTGTTTTGGGACTTTGTGGGAGGAACCGGAGCTCCCGGAGGAAACCCACGCAGACACTGGGAGAACGTGCAGACTCCGCACAGACGATGACCCAAGCCGGCAATTGAACCCGGGTCCCTGGCGCTGTGAAGCAACACTGCAAACCACTGTACTACCGTGCTGCCCTGAAGGAAACATTTATGCACTTTTAAGTTTAGATTAACTGGAGTAGTCCATTCTTCTGTTTGGGAACAGTTACAAATAAATATGTATTTACATCCATGGAGGGGAGCAGAAGATCATACTTGCATCCATTTGAGCAATAAACTTAAGAAAAATAACCTGTGGATGGTTCTTTAAAAAAAAAATCGATGAGGGCAGACTGTGGCTCAGCGGTTAGCATTGCTGCCTCACGGCGCCAAGGACCCGAGTTCGATCCCAGCCCCTGGTCACTGTCCGTGTGGAGTTTGCACATTCTCCCTGTGTCTGCGTGGGTCTCATCTCCACAACCCAAAAAGATGTGGAGGGTAGGTGAATTGGGCACGCTAAGTTCATAGAATCCCTGCAGTGCAGAAGGAGGCCATTTAGCCCATCGAGTCTGCACCGATACTGCACCACTTCCCTGCCCTGTCCCAATAACCCCTTAACCTAACCTAAACATTCCTGGAGACTAAGGGGCAATTTAGCATGGTCAATCCACCTAACCCGCACATCTTTGGACTGTGGGAGGAAACCAGAGCACGCAGAGGAAACCCACGCAGATAGGGGGAGAAGTACAAACTCCATACACACAGTTACTTAAGGCTGGAATTGAACCTGGGTCCTTGGCGCTGTGAGGCATCAGTGCTAACCACTGTGCCACCATGCTGCCCACATTGTCCTTTAATTGGAAAAAAATAATGGGGTACTCTTATTTATCAAAAAAATGATGTGTTGCATGCCTCCATTTTTGTGAAAAGAAGTGACATGATAAGGTCGCACCTCAAATTTATCTAAAGTTCAAGTGAAGTCTGTTGCATTGCTGTGATCAGTTCCCAGAAAACCTACTGTTCATGTCTTTGAGTTTGGGCAGTGAAGGCTTAGGAACAGAATGTTCTTTGTCTTTAATGTTCTGAAACATGTGCTAACGGAAGCCAAGTAACCTGTTAATTTATATAGAAAGTGTTTGTTGGTCAAGTGCATAATGATGTGGCAGTGAGTAATTAGAATGCCCCGTGCAGCATTGCTGCATCTAACGGAGGTTTCAGGGTTGAATTAGATCATATGACATCAATCCAGTCAGTCTCTATATCTTTGGGTTAGGGAGGAACAAATTCAGCAGATTGTTCCTTCCTGATCCCTACTTAGTGATGTATGTTGCAAAGTTCAGGCATGTGCCTTTTGGTTGAAATACTAATGAATATGTTAGTTGTATGTGTAATATTTTTATTTATGCCTTTTACACACTTAATTCTATCTGGCTCAAATATCAGTTGATGGAAGTTCTGTACCTGAAGACAGGCCTGACCCAAAAAGCATTTCTAAGGCAAGGAGGCAGGTCCCAAATCCACCCCAGTTGCCATGTGGGTTGAACCCCATGCAGCTGGCACTAATCTAATCCACACTGACCAAACAACCAACTGGCCCCCCAAGGAGTCAGAGTTGCTGTCGCAACATGGACATTTACATGCAGGTTGTAGCCTGGAGTTCTGGGTAGTGATGGGAGAGACTCCAAATTCTTTCCATCACATAACTGACCAGAAGTATTGACTTGTGTTGAAGGAATTGCGTCCCTTGGCCATCAAGTTATGGAGTGGGACTTCAACCTCAAGCTTGTGGCTCAGACATAGAGTTGCTACCCACTGCACCATCAGACCTCCGTGCAGGAAATCTGTCAAATTAACAATTCAGAAACAGGTGCAAAAGACATCAACCAAGAATCCAATATCAGTTCGCAAATGTCAATAAAACAATTCATGCTGAGGAAAAGGGAGCTAATATATTTAGTTTCTAAAAATCTTTTTAGCTGGCATATCAGCTTCTCAGCCAGCTGACTATACAGGTTAAAAATAAAACTACAGGCCTGTCTTTACAGCACTGTTTCTGTCCACATAGCAGTAGAATGATGTGAAATAGTCCAAGCACTATCTGCTGCCAACTCAAGATGGCTGTTGGTACCTGTATGCGCTTGTGCAGAATCTAATGTCGTCATTTGCAGGAGACACATTGTCTGTTGGAAAACATTCCAGATGAGGAGGTCCTTGGTGGGTGGACAGTCGGGGCGTGGCTTGCCCATGAAGGAGGATTCTGATTCTGGGGCCGGGGAGGGAGTGGAGGCCTCTAATCTGAAGCCATTCACTCTGTTTTAGCCTTGCGGTGGGTGGGTAGTCAGGGAGTGATCTCACATTCAATCAATTGATCTGACTTTGGTACATAGAATTTGTGATTACGATATTTGAAACCACTGATTTGTACCTTTGTTCATCTGCAGCAATTGTTTAAGCAATTTTATGGTTAGATTTTGTCATCGTGAAGCTCCACTGCCCTGTACCAGTCAATAATAAATTACAATCTATAACTCTGGCACTAATTCGTGAGAAATTTTATAGTTGGCATGGGTTAAGAAGTTTGAGCACAAACGCGCATGTAAATCTACTTCGGCAAACCTAAGTGTCCTGCTTAATCGAGGTGTAGTGTACCAATTGTCTCCCAAGTGGAAACTTGAGGCCATAATCTTGAATATAAATGTGTATAAACACTTGAATAGCTGAGTTTATCCTCTTCATTCTATAGACTCTCCTTTATTCTTGTAGTTGTACTGTTTCCCAATTGTACTATTTCCCAGTCTTTTATGACCTTGCTGGAATATTGATTATGGACCTGCTCATAATATCCCATATGAGGCCTTGCAATGCTCCTCATGGCAATAGGATAACTTTCAATCTCCATTGTTTTTTCTTTATGCAAAAATGCTTTCATGGCGGCAGCCAGATATTGTGTTTTCAGAGTCCCTGAGGTCCCTTTCCTGATTTTCTTCAGTATTTTCCCATTAATCCATGAATTAATTCCTTGTACACCCACCTTTCACTGCACACTGCTGCTCTATAAAATAGTCTGAGATTAGTTGTTGGTGATTAACTGCTTATGTTACACCTGAGTCGGTAAGTTAAATCACACGTCCCATATTTCACTGCGGATAATAAAGATTGCTGTTGACTTTTTTTTAGCATTGAGTGACAGTTAGATTAAAAGTTGACAACCAGTTCTCTTTCACTACAATATCGAAAGCTTCTTATAATAATAAATAATGGTGGGGGAATTTGTCTCCTTAGCTGCAGATTATCAATTGAGATATGTCCATATGCATATCTCAAGTATTTGACTGTTTTATATATAGTTCCAACAAATAGCCTGTGTTAACTAATAGAAAATATTGAATTTGGAAATACAAAATAACTTTGCATGCACAGTTGATCTTTAGAAATTTTGCACAACCTTTCTTTTAATTTTTGAGCGCATAGCCAAAAAAACCACTTGAAGACATAAAGTAATAATGGGAAATGGTGTTTGCGAATTAATATTTAAATAACTGAACTGCTGTTGTATTCTGTCATTATTTCCGTAAACAATTATATCTGATATTGCTGAGGTTTAGTTAACTGGATGTACACAATTCTGCAACCCTTGATTACCTCCGTTGTGTTTGGCCGTGCCTTAAAGACAATAGATGAGAATATTACGAATGCCATTTTATTTAACCATGCACAAATTAAGCCTAAATGCAGCAACAAAAATATCAGTTGACCCCAGTTAAGGTTCCTTGTGTAAATTGGCATAAAAAACAATTATGTAGAAGCACTAAAGCAGCAGAATGGATGAGAGCACTTCCACATTTTGGTATTTCCAGTTTGCCACAGATGATTGATGTTAAAATGTAACCATTAGCAGTGGCACAGTGGTTAATACTGCTGCTTCACGGCGCCAATGACCCGGGTTCAATCCCGGCCCCAGGGTCACTGTCCGTGTGGAGTTTGCACATTCTCCCCGTGTCTCATCCCTACAACCTAAAGATGTGCAGGATAGGCAGATTGGCCACTCTAAATTGCCTTAACACAAGGGATTAGTTGCCAGGAACATGTAGTCGATTTAATTGGCAATTTAAGTGACAGTCCCAGACATAGAGTCGAAAAGCCAAATCCTTGACTTCTGTCAAATGAAAGGATAGATACGTGGTCATTTGGGAGCATCTAAGTGAGGCAGGCAAAGACCAAGGCTTCATTGAGAACACAGAACAGGTTCAGAAAGGGCCGTCTGGACAGAATGAGTGTTTAATGTGATAGCAGGAATATGGTGGCATATTTTTATGGTTTTGTTTGCTATAAGGAGCGATTGATAATTCAGTGTAACAGAAGTTACTGCAAATGTTTGTCAGCTCATTTATTCTTTAAACTACAAACCAGATTATTGATTTGCATTCAGGTCAACTTCATAAACCGCAACATGCATTTCTAGCATCATTTATGTATGGAAAGTGTGCAAGGTGTTTGATAGCAGAATACTTGGGGGTGGGGAGGAGAGGAGTGAATGGAAGTGTGAGATACAGTAATTGGGAGGTTACCAAAGTCCTAGCCAACAGCTGTATTTTTTTTGGTGCCTCCTTTTGATGTGTAGGATGAGAAAAGGCAGAGCGTTTGGGGGAATTTGGCAGTACAAAATCTAGAGCGGGAGATGTTGCCAATGGAGGGGTGATGCGCCTGATGTCAGTCTGAGGAATGACCAACATTCCATTTGCTTTCTTTGCTGCACCGGCATACGTTCTGTTACAGAATTTAAAACCATTGAACGCTAATTCAGAGAACATTAAGAGCGAACCATATAGTAAATAATAGCTTGGTTGATGCCAAACTGGATAATGCCGCAGTTTTCTTTATCTGAAAAACATTCGTGATAGTCTGACCATCCTCATGGCGATTTTCTCTGGACCCACCCCACAAATAGAAACATGGAATTCCTACAGTGCAGAAGGCGGTCATTCAACCATCGAGTGTGCACCAAATCTCTGAAAGAGAACTCTACCTAGGCCCACTCCCCCACATTCCTTGACATCTAAGGGGCAATTTAACATGGCCAATCCACCTAACCTGCTCATCTTTTGGAGGAAACCAGAGGACTCGGAGGAAACCCACGCAGACACAGGGAGGGGAATGTGCAAACTCCACACACACACTGACCCAAGACTGGAATTAAACCAGGGTCCCTGGTGCTGTTCAACATGCATGTGTGTGCTTATAGTTCTCATTTTTTTTTTTTCAATTAACAACAAAAGCTGCCTGCTCATAAGAGTATGACAGTAATGGATCTGAGATTTGCTGAGAGCAGTAAGACCGAAGAGTGATGAAGTATTTGTGGCATTAGGCATTTGCCAAGTTGTACTTAATATATTGTGCGTACATGAATTGCACCTGTTACAACAAAGCACATTCCCCCAGCCTACTATCAACACAACCATGGGACATTTACTGCCGTGTTAAAATAGTGTTTAGTAGTATTCTGAGTTAGTATGATCAAAAGTATAATTGTGGTTGTTTAGTATTCTGGGTGAGCATGATCAAAAGTATAATTGTGGTTCAAAGTTGCAACTCAGTTTATCAAGACTTCCTGTTTTTTGAAGTATTAAATCTTTTGAGTTTGATTACCAAAACTTCATGGAACGTGACAAAAGAAGTGTTTTGCCTCGCTGATTATTTTCCTTCAAGGTATATTAGTGTAGGGCCATTTGTTGCAGTTAAACATTTCTGTAGCACAAACAGCTACTTATACTAATAACTTTCAAACTGCTGGTGCTTCTGCTCTTTTGCAGTTGGTGGGATGGATTCTACAGCATCGACAGTAACAAATAAAGTTGTGCAGCTACAATCTTCTGTAATAAAATTTCTAATTCCGAAATTCAGTTATTACTGCAAGTTGTTCAAATGGTACAGCTTAATGCAAGTTTTCATGCAGCTTTATACATGTTTAAATTGCCCAGATGAAGTACATTTAAAAAAAAAAAGAAAACAACTGTTCAAATTGCAAACACTTCTTTGACAATTGCCAATGTTTTTCAAAATAGTTGTTTGTTGAGGTTGGAATTGGGGAAACTGCAGCATAGAGGTAATATTATGCGACTAATGATGGCTTGCTCATCATTTCAGAGGGCAGTTAAGAGACAATCACATTGTTTTTGGTGTGGGGGTCACATGAAGGAATTGGACATTTTTGATCATTCTTGCATGGGATGAGAGTGCCCCGAGCAAAGCCTGTTTTTTGAAGTATTAAATCTTTGAGTTTGATTACCAAAACTATGTGGAACGTGACCAAAGAAGTGTTTTGCCTCTGAAGTGCCATCTAGGTTCGTGCTTTTACTGCCAATGCAGGGAACAGAGTTACTTCAATTTTGCCAATGCTGGGAAGCAAGGCAAGTGAAATGTGAAGACCATTGGTTTTCCTAAAAGTTGGATTGGATTTGTTTATTGTCACGTGTACCGAGGTACAGTGAAAAGTATTTTTCTGCGAGCAGCTCAACAGATCATTAAGTACATGAGAAGAAAAGGGAATAAAAGAAAATACATAATCGGGCAACACAGCATATACAATGTAACTACATAAGCACTGGCATCGGATGAAGCATACAGGGTGTAATGTTAATTAAATCAGTCCATAAGAGGGTCATTTAGGAGTCTGGTGCAGTGGGGAAGAAGCTGTTTTTGAGTCTGTTCGTGCGTGTTCTCAGACTTCTGTATCTCCTGCCCGATGGAAGAAGCTGGAAGAGTGAGTAAGCCGGGTGGGGGGATCTTTGATTATGCTACCCGCTTTCCCCAGGCAGCGGGAGGTGTAGATGGATGTCAATGGATGGGAGGCAGGTTCGTGTGATGGACTGGGTGGTGTTCACGACTCTCTGAAGTTTCTTGCGGTCCTGGGCCGACCAGTTGCCATACCAGGCTGTGATGCAGCCTGATAGGATGCTTTCTGATAGGATAGAGAAGGCCAGTGATTCAATTTGGCAGTTTACCTATTAGTCAGGATCTCACGGTAGAATCTGCTGGAGAGAGTTGCTCAGGGGAATCCAAGGCAGGTCGGGGCAGAGCAGTGGCGTTCCAGGGCCTATGGTTAACGGCCCTGAAAAGAGAAATTAGCTTTCCAAAAGGTGGCTCCCAAGAAAGAAATTTGGAAAAAACCTGATCTAGGGTGATGTTGTCCTGTGTGGTGTTAGACCAAGTCTCGGTTTGCATAACTGATTTTGAATACAGCATATGAAGTCCGTGTTGGAGGGATGGTGACATTTGGATTTGCACTGCATTTGCTGGTCCTGAAGGCACTTTGCATCCAAATTTGGATTGTCCCGGGGTGTGTATTCCCATGCTCATCTGACTGTAAAGTATTGCAGTTGAAATACAGAAATCCTCCATGGTATCTCTAGCTGTGATGTGTACGATCTCGATGCCAGGTGAAGCTTGATGTCCTGTATTATGTCCTGCCACTTGTTGTTGCCAGTGGATCTCTGACAATGATGATGGAATGCTTCAAGTTGCTTTATGTGGCACCAGTTTGTTGTCCACATCCTCTACCTATAACAAAATGATCGAAGAACCTCTGCCTGGTAGACTTTGATCTTTGTTCTGAGGCAATCTACATGCTCTTTCCAAAGTTTGAGAGTGCATCTGTCAAATGCTGAGGTTTATCAGGTGACAGTTGATCTAATCATCCAGAGGTTGCCGTCTGTCCTGAATTGAATGTGTTGAGAACTTTGTGTGCGTGTCCTGAAGCATGACCGAGAACTGTGTGTACTGGAACATGGCTGACAAGTGTACAGCAAACCGAGCTGGAGCCAATATATGACCTTGCTTGATGTCATTGATGATAGGGAAGGTATCTGATGATGTCCATTGTGCCATGGTAAAACAAGCGAATGACACTGATCATCTTTTCATGGCAGCCATACCTGTCAAAAGTCTTTAGTCAGGTCAACAAACACCTATGGAGGTCCTGAACATCAGTAGTCAAAGCTTGGAGAATCTTTGCTCGTAGAGGCGCGTTTGATTTTGCATTACACTTGAGTTCTGAGCATTGCTTGGCAGTTTTGCCCGCGCCTGACGGTCACGTGCCAGCCTGGGCCCCTTGCAGATCCCTTGGATGCTTCTGGGTTCCACAGAACTCAAGTTTTGTAACCCCCGAGGTAGATGATAACCATGATCTTATTGAATTGTGGAATGTGACGGGTTTAGGTACTCCGGATCCTATTATTTAGGTTAAGCCACCAAAAGAGGAAGATCTGTTTCTCTCCTAAGACTCAGAATAGCTCTCGCGAAGGGAAGGTGCCTTTCTGTGTCTCAAACAGCCAAACAAGATTTCAGTTACTTTCTCGTGGAAGAAGTTCAGATATGTCACTCATAACCAAAAACCCCTACCTCTGTTGGTCGTGGATCCTTGTCATTTAAGACTTCCTAAATGAGTGTCCAGGATCCACAACTTATTGAGAGTAAGGTTACGCAGTTTAATTTCTAATAATAGTATTTTTATTATAAAATGGTCTCAATTGATACATACAGAATTACAGAGTTAAAAACATATAAATATGGGCGGCACAGTAGGTTAGGCCTGCTGCCTCACGACGCCGAGGTCCCAGGTTCAATCCCAGCTCTGGGTCACTGTCTGTGTGGAGTTTGCACATTCTCCCCGTGTTTGCGTGGGTTTCGGCCCCACAACCCAAAGATGTGCAGGCTAGGTGGATTGGCCATGCTAAATTGCACCTTAATTGGAAAAAATAAATTGGGTACTCTAAATCTATATTTAAAAAAAGAAAAAAATATATAAATATAAAGTTCTTTGTTATCTGCCAACAGATTAACTTCTCTTAAGAGAATAATATATCTAAACATGGAAAATCCTAAAGTATCTCGTATCAATTTCTGATACATTTCTAATAAGTTTAATAGAAACATACTTACAAAAACCACTTGGTCTTTGACGAGGTAAGCTGCAGAACAGAACTTTGATCCACTCCAGCAGGAGGGAGTGAGATACCTATTCTACCAAAATGCCCCTCCTTTTTATACATGATTTCTCCTTTTTAGTGTAGGGTTTTCCTGTTATCTTATCTTTTGATGTTTGGCTGATTTCCTATAGCCAAATGGTCAGGTTTGTTGTCTTATTAACAATATGTGCTTTAATGAACTCCGTGTCGGCTTGAATGTCAGGTGTCTAATATATGTTTGGGCAGGGAGTTTTTGGAGACATCTTTCTATCTGTCTATTTTCAATGTGTCAAGTTTCTTAGATATAGATGTTCAGATACACTATTCCAAATGGTGTTATCTTAAGTGTCAAAAGTTACATAGCTAAGGAAGGAATTTGTTAATTTATTCTTGGTTGCCAGCTCAGAATGTCCTTCCCACTGTCTAGCTTTTGGTTATAATTGCAGGAAGGTAATTTAAAGAATTTACGGGCTGTCAATTCAAGGATCTTCTTCATCCCACATTTGTCTGGAATGGCTTAATGATCCTTGGGGTCAGCTAAAGTTTCTTGCAGCAAATGGTGATTTTTGAAAGACCTTTTATTCCACTTTGAATGAAAATACTTGATGTATTAATTTCTGCTGCTTATACTTGTCCTTATTCTAAACTGAATTCTGCGGCGAGCGTGATCTTCATTACAGGAAAAGGCTTGAGGAGTGAATGGCTTCCTCCTATTCCTTTTTCCTATGTTTTTCATTCATTTGCGGGTGCGCACCGCTGGCTCGACCAGCATTTGTTGCCCATCCCTAATTGCCCTTGAGAAGATGGTGGTGAGCATCCTTCCTTGAACCTTCTTGAGCAGTCTCTGGGTTGCAGGTACACCCACTGCTGTTAGGGTGGGAGTTGCAGGATCTTGACCCATCGGCAGTTAAGAAACAGTGATATATTTCCAAGTCTGGGTGGTGACCACCAAGCCATGCTTGACAAGGGACATTTAAGTCCCCCACCCAGAGTATATTCTGTGCCCTTGCCACCCTCAGTGCTTCCTCCAAGTGGTGTTCAACATGGAGGAGTACTGATTCATAAGCTGATGGTGGCCGATACGTGATAATGAGCAGGAGGTTTCCTTGCCCATGTTTGACCTGAAGCCATGAGACTTCATGAGGTCCAACATCGATGTTGAGGACCCCCAGGGCAACTCCCTCTCAACTGTATACCACTATGCCGCCACCTTTGCTGAATCTGTCCTGCCAGTGAGACAGGACATACCACAGAATGATGAGAGTGATGTCTGGGACATTGTTCGTAAGGTCTGATTCTGTGAGTATGATTACATCAGGCTGTTGCTTGACGGGTCTGTGAGACAGCTCTCCCAACTTTGGCACAAGCCCCTGATGCATGATCAATCACTACTGAAGCGAGATTGTAGTCCAATTGAAGGCTTTAATGAACAAGTAGTTACCCCAGCAGCTCCGGTACAGAATGATTGCTGTGGATGAAACAAAGACTCTTATGCTCCGCCTGTTGGGCGGAACCAGCAGGCAGGTTCCACCACTCGTACTACAGTATAAGGTACATCCCACCTTGGTATCGCGATACCCCTAATATAGCCTACCACAACCCCCAGATAGTAGTAAGGAGGGCTTGCAGGGTCGACCGGGCTGGGTTTGCCGTTGTCGTTTCCGGAGCCCAGATCGATGCTGGGTGGTCTGTCTGGTTTCATTCCTTTTTTGTGCTTTCCTCGCAGTTGAAGACAACTGAGTGGCTTGCTGGGCCATTTCAGAGGGCATTTTAAGAGTCAATCACATGGCTGTGGGTTTGGAGTCACATGCAGGCTAGACCAGATGGGGATTGCAGATTTCCAAAAGGACATAAGTGAACCAGTTGGATTTTTGTGACAATGGTTCCATGGTCATCATTAGACTTTTAATTCCAGATAGTTTGAGTTTAAATTCCATCTACTGTGGTGGGATTCAAACCTGGATCCCCAGATCATTACCCTGGTCTCTGGATTACTTTCATTTTCAAACTTCATTTTTTCTAATTAAGGGGCATTTTAGCATGGCCAATTCATCTACCCTGCACATCTTTGGGTTGTGGGGGCGAAACCCACGCAAGCATGGGGAGAATGTGCAAACTTCACAGGGATAATGCCCAGAGCTGGGATCAAACCTGGGACCTCGGTGCCGTGAGGCAGCAGTGCTTACCACTGCACCACCGTCCTGCCCTCAGCATTTTGGCTATGAGGGCTGTTCTGTGTTATGGCACGGCACTGTCTACAAGTGTTCTGATATTCCATGAACCAAGCTTTATGTGCAGACAAGTAGGGAAGAGGTGTTGGCAATTCTGGACAGGCTGAAAATAGATAAGTCCCCGGGACCTGATGGGATTTATCCTAGGATTCTCTGGGAGGCCAGGGAAGAGATTGCTGGACCTTTGGCTTTGATTTTTATGTCATCATTGGCTACAGGAATAGTGCCAGAGGACTGGAGGACAGCAAATGTGGTCCCTTTGTTCAAAAAGGGGAGCAGAGACAACCCCGGCAACTATAGACCGGTGAGCCTCACGTCTGTAGTGGGTAAAGTCTTGGAGGGGATTATAAGAGACAAGATTTATAATCATCTAGATAGGAATAATATGATCAGGGATAGTCAGCATGGCTTTGTGAAGGGTAGGTCATGCCTCACAAACCTTATTGAGTTCTTTGAGAAGGTGACTGAACAGGTAGACGAGGGTAGAGCAGTTGATGTGGTGTATATGGATTTCAGCAAAGCGTTTGATAAGGTTCCCCACGGTAGGCTATTGCAAAAAATACGGAGGCTGGGGATTGAGGGTGATTTAGAGATGTGGATCAGAAATTGGCTAGCTGAAAGAAGACAGAGGGTGGTGGTTGATGGGAAATGTTCAGAATGGAGTACAGTCACAAGTGGAGTACCACAAGGATCTGTTCTGGGGCCGTTGCTGTTTGTCATTTTTATCAATGACCTAGAGGAAGGCGCAGAAGGGTGGGTGAGTAAATTTGCAGACGATACTAAAGTCGGTGGAGTTGTGGACAGTGTGGAAGGATGTAGCAGGTTACAGAGGGATATAGATAAGCTGCAGAGCTGGGCTGAGAGGTGGCAAATGGAGTTTAATGTAGAGAAGTGTGAGGTGATTCACTTTGGAAGGAATAACAGGAATGCGGAATATTTGGCTAATGGTAAAGTTCTTGAAAGTGTGGATGAGCAGAGGGATCTAGATGTCCATGTACATAGATCCCTGAAAGTTGCCACCCAGGTTGATAGGGTTGTGAAGAAGGCCTATGGAGTGTTGGCCTTTATTGGTAGAGGGATTGAGTTCCGGAGTCGGGAGGTCATGTTGCAGCTGTACAGAACTCTGGTACGGCCGCATTTGGAGTATTGCGTACAGTTCTGGTCACCGCATTATAGGAAGGACGTGGAGGCTTTGGAGCGGGTGCAGAGGAGATTTACCAGGATGTTGCCTGGTATGGAGGGAAAATCTTATGAGGAAAGGCTGATGGACTTGAGGTTGTTTTCGTTGGAGAGAAGAAGGTTAAGAGGAGACTTAATAGAGGCATACAAAATGATCAGGGGGTTGGATAGGGTGGACAGTGAGAACCTTCTCCCGCGGATGGATATGGCTGGCACGAGGGGACATAACTTTAAACTGGGGGGTAATAGATATAGGACAGAGGTCAGAGGTAGGTTCTTTACGCAAAGAGTAGTGAGGCCGTGGAATGCCCTACCTGCTACAGTAGTGAACTCGCCAACATTGAGGGCATTTAAAAGTTTATTGGATAAACATATGGATGATAATGGCATAGTGTAGGTTAGATGGCTTTTGTTTCGGTGCAACATCGTGGGCCGAAGGGCCTGTACTGCGCTGTATTGTTCTATGTTCTATGTAAGTAGTCTTCATTACAGTTTATTAGCGGTGAATGGCTGACCAGCCAGGACTGGCTGACAACTACAGAGAAAGCAGGTTGTTTTTTTGGGTGCTTTCCCCTTTCAGCAGATTGGGGAGAGCAGTGCTATACCTAAATTGACCTGCTCTGTCGACTCAGGAGGCCTCAAACTCCACATCTGCATTGATCTATGGAGAGCGACCATCATTCTGCACCTGCCTTTGTGCAGGGTTATGACTGAAGACTACCTGTCTCTGTTGTCACTTACCCTTCGCCACAGGACTTGGGATGGTCTCATGTTTTGGTTGATTTGCTGAATATCTTGCACCTCGAGTTTGTGTAAGTGGATGGACTTTGTGCAGAGCTCCTACTACTACCATGTCCAAGACTGCTAAGAGTACAAATTAATAATCTTTATTATTGTCACATGTAGGCTTACATTAACACTGCAATGAAGTTACTGTGAAAAGCTCTTAGTCGCCGCATCCCGGCGTCTGTTCGGGTACACGGAGACAGTTCAGAATGTCCAATTCATCTAACAAGCATGTCTTTCAGGACATGAGAGCAGTGCCCGCCACAAACCTCCCATCAGCTGCAAGGATACGGGTTTGATTTTGAAGTCCTTCTTCCTCAATCCAAACCCGCAGAGCAGGCTGATCATCCTCATTTTCCCTTGACATCCCCGTCTAGTTAATTGGCTCTATTTGTGATCTTCCTTGCTAGTTAGCCTATTAATGGGGGACATATTGCTAGGAGATTTGAATTCACAGTTATTTTCTCGATAAACTGCTAATTAAGGCTAATGGCCCCGTCAACCCAGAGCTGCCTGGTTTAAAGAACTCCAGCTCCTCATCTTCAAGTCATCAGAAGACTGATGGAAGGTGTCATTGATGGTCCTATTTAGTGGCACTTACTCACCAATAATATGCTCACTGATGTTCAGTTTGGATTCCACCATGGCCACTTGGCTCCTGACCTCATTATAGCCTTTATCCAAACATGGAAACAAGCTACAATTTGAGAGGTGAGCTGACCATAATAGCATATGAGTGTGCCTTATCAAGGAGTCCTGACACAATTGAAGTCCGTGGTTATCGGGAGGAAACCTCTTAACTAATTGGAGTAATACCTCGCACAAAGAGGATGGTTATGTTTGTTGGAGGTGAATCATCGCTGCAGACGCTCCCCAGGCTAGTGCTCTCAGTCCAACCATCCGCAGCAGCCTCACTAATGATCATCCCTCCAACTTAAGATCAGAAATGGGAATGTTAGCTGATGATTTTAGTGTTCAGAAGCACTCGCGACGACTCATACCGAAGCCAACTGTGCCTGCATGCTGGAAGACCTGGTTTGGGCTGATATGTGACTTCCCAAAACCTGTCCACGATCTACAAAGCACAAGTCAGGAGTGTGAAGGAAAACCTTCCACTTAGCTGGATGAGTGCAGCTCCAACAACACTAGAGAAGCTTGATACCATCCAGGAGAAAGCAGCCCACTTCATTGGCACCACATTCAACTACCGACATTCACCCCCTCCACCGCTGACACACAGTGGCAGCAGTGTGAACGATCGACAAGATGCATTGCAGAAACTCCCTGAGACTCCTTCAACAGCACCTTCCAAACCCGTGACCTCATCTAGAACGACGAGGGCTATAGATGCATGGGCACACAACCACTTGCAAGGTCTTCTCCAAGCTGCTCCCCATCTTGACTTGAAAATATATTGCCGTTTCTTCACGTCACTGGGACAAAATCCTGTAACTCACTCCCTAATTGCATTGTGGATGTTCCCCCAACACGTGGATTGAGTGGTTTAAGAAGGTAGCTCACCACTGTCTCGATGGTAATTGGGGATTGACAACAATTGCTGGCCTTGCGAGTGATGTTCACATCGCATGAATGGAAAATAAATTAATTTTTTGGCTGAAAGTTTTTGTCATGTTTGAGTGAGGAACAGATGATGCTTACCAGCAAAATAAAAACAGCATAATACCTGGTCAATGTATGATGTGGGATGTCTGACTGTGCTGCCGCACTTTGGCAGCATTTTGATTTTCTGTTGCTTCCAGAGTCTAGTCATGTTCCATTACTGTACCAGCTTTTAGGATTTATTTTTGTATCTCTCGGGTGCTCATTAGTCGGGTTTCTGCTTTTGGAACCAGCAGAATTTATATAGAAGTACTTGGGAAGTAAGTTTCCATGGCAATAAGATTTCTATTGCAGTAAGCTGGTGTGAAGATTTCATTTGATCTCTGGGGAAGAGTGAATCCTCTCTCTAAACTAACATAATTTTAAAAATGTAGAATTATATATTCCAACTACAATTACTGTTACATGACTCTAGAAAGATTGCTTAGATCTACTAAAGAGTGCTGCAAAGACTGAGTGCAGTCATTAAGGATTGTGCCTTCACTGTTTTACTCTGTTCAAACCCCTCACCTCTGTAACATTAGAACATAGAATATTACAGCGCAGTACAGGCCCTTCAAAGAACAAAGAAATGCACAGCACAGGAACAGGCCCTTCGGCCCTCCAAGCCCATGCCGACCATGCTGCCCGACTAAACTACAATCTTCTACACTTCCTGGGTCCGTATCCTTCTATTCCCATCCTATTCATATATTTGTCAAGATGCCCCTTAAATGTCCCTATCGTCCCTGCTTCCACCACCTCCTCCGATAGCGAGTTCCAGGCACCCACTACCCTCTGCGTAAAAAACTTGCCTCGTATATCTACTCTAAACCTTGCCCCTCTCACCTTAAACCTATGTACCATCGTAATTGACCCCTCTACCCTGGGGAAAAGCCTTCACACCTTCGGCCCTCGATGTTGCGCCGACCTGTGAAACCACTCTAAAGCCCATCTACACTATTCCCTTATCATCCATATGTCTATCCAATGACCATTTGAATGCCCTTAGTGTTGGCAAGTCCATTACTGTTGCAAGCTCCCCTTTGTAAAAAAAAGTACGAGGAACTAGAGGATGATCTGTATCATTATCCTGGGTGTGAGATGTTTGGACGACAACAGGTTTCCCCCCTTGCCTCCAACGGATTCCCCTGTGATTCCCATTGATAGCAATTTTGTAACCACTCCTTGGTGTCACACTTCGTTAAATGCACATTTGATATCAAGGGCACTTCCTCTAAAGTTACTTTAATCATTCCTCCACCACCTCCAAAAGTGCCCTGATGACAGTTTGGCCTTTATTGATCATTCTGGTTTGAGATATTACTTACGGATACAATAAGAAAGGATCACGCTCTCATTGCAGCAAAGTGTATCTGCGTTATCTGCTGATGTTCAGTCTAATGCGTTGATTTTTTCCCCAACTATTCAGCCAGTTGAAGTGGCTCATGACCATCTTAAAGCAAGTTTATTCATAAATTATAGGCTGGAGGTTGACCTGGATAATTCAAAGTTCAACAGCAGTCACCCTTTGATAATGGCTCTACACAGGATAAACTAGCTTAACTTGCATATTTGTGATTTTTTTTGTTGTCCTTCCAAGGTTTCCAGCATTTGCAATTTTGATTTTGATTTATCAGACTCTTCAGTCTGGAAGACTGAACATTAAAGAGTTGGAAACCCAAAAAGGTTAAGTGGGCGTTGCGGGGATAGGATAGATATGTGGGCTTGAATGGGTTGCTCTTTGTAAGGGCCGGTGCAGACTCGATGGGCCAAATGGCCTCCTTCTCTGTAAATTCTATGATTTAGAAGTGTTTTAAAAAATGTATGCACAGTTTGTGGGTGATATTAAGAAAGCCACACTTATTGTTTTTGCGTTAAAATTAAATTGTGCTGAATTGTGTGAACATAAGAAAAGTGTGTATATTTTAAGAATTTGAGTTGTTGAATAGATGGTGGACATTTTACAAGTGTCCTATTTTGCAGAATATTTGGCGATAGCAACCACACCATGGTGCAATTTGTTTGTTATGGATGAAGAAGTGGACTAGTCAGAACTGTCACAAGTGTGTTCTCTGCTCTTGGATGCCCTGTCAGCTTGTTCCTGACCTTAATCGAGTTTTTATTGCTGTGCCAATACTGTATTTTTGGGCAGTTGACAATAATAGTATCAGTGCACATGGTGCCAAAAACAGCCTCTGGATGTGAAAGGGATGGGAGATTGGAAACCCATAAAAAAATAAAGGTCCGATGGCAGGCAGCAAGAACAAAGCAGAGCGCTTGATTGCTGGAAACCCCATCCACAAACATTCACTCTGTCCACCACTGACGCACAATAGCAGCAGTTGGTATCAGCTACAAGATGCAGTGCAAGAACTTGCCAACACTCCCTTAGACAGCATCTTCCAAACCCAGGCACACTACCATCTAGAAGGTCGAGGGCAGCAGACACATAACAACACCACCAAGTTCCCCTCCAAACCATTCCCGACTTGGAATATATCAACATTCCTTCACTGTCGCTGCGTCAAAATCCTGGAACTCGCTCCTTAACAGCACTGTGGATATATCTACACCACATGGTCTGCAGCAGTTCAAGAAGGCAGTTCACCACCACCTTCTCAAGGGCAATTGGGGATGGGCAATAAATGCTGGCCGAGCAAGCAAAGCATCACACCCCTTAAATAACAATGAAGTTATGGTTCTTGAGTGGAGAAATTTAAGGTAACCTGGGAGAATCATGGACCAGCAGGGATCCAAATCATTATGAATGGATTAGGAAGGCTGTGTGTGAGCCACAAATGCATTGAGTTTGAAACGGGTTTCACAGGCTAGGAAGAATCAACAGTCTAGGTCTCTGCAGGTTTTTAAAAAAATAGAATTTCTTGTGGCATAAATCAAGTTCAAAGTAGTAGCATAGAGAGTGAGTGGTCAGAAGATAGGACACTTGACTTGAGATGCATTTTTGATGTGAGTTGTTCGGGTAAATTAAAGGATTTATAGACAATTTTTGCACTTATTATCCTAGAAGTTGAACTTAACGGATTATCAGAAACCATGGAAGCTCATTAACGAGTGATGTGTTTTTAATTTGGTATCGCCATCCTAATATCATTTGCAAATGAGTGTGTTGTTACTGAACAAATTTATGCTCAGAACTGGAAAGAATTTGGGTGAGAAAATGTGACCCAGAAAGAGCAATAGAAGTGTGCGGTTGTACTTAAAAAAAAGTGTGCAGAAGAGCTCCAAATGCTTGTTCTCATGGTGAACCAGAATGTTACTTTGTTGGAGAAGGTGGGGTATTAGGGTTTGTTGCGCATCCCTTAGTTAAGAAGTTGTTATATGGGCTATGCTGTCTGAAAGGGTGGTGGAAGCAGATGGAATAATAACTTTTAAATGGGAATTTTATCTCTACTTGAAACATTTACAGAACTGTGGGGAAAAAAGCAGGGGAGTGGGCTAATTGAAAATATCTTTCAGAGAGTAGTCAAAGGCATGATATGCCAATCAATAGCCTCCTGTGCTGTGCAATTCTTCGAATTCCCCTAGATGTTGTGAAGTTGAGTTCCATTAATATGGATGGAGCACTCCCAGAATGTCCGATATAAGTCAATGTTTTGTTTCGAACTTCATGCTAACCAACTGTGCAAAGTAAATTGTATTTTGAAAAATATGATGTATATAGAGATTTCTTTGCTATGGCATACATGCTGAGCGCCAACAGGCATGCTGATTCACTAGAAATTTTGAAATATGGAATATAATTGAAAAAGTTTAAATATTATGCCATCCTGGAGCTGCTGCTGAGTTACATGGCAGCAATTTCACCAAGTGGTTTAGTTTATTTACAATATACATAGCCATGTGTGCTGCTCTTAAAAGGTGCTAAAATAATGGTGCTTTTAGATGTGGAGTATTGCACATCCAACATGGTCATATAAATGACAGAATGTCATCTCTTATGATTGCAGCATTTGTAGAATGAATGGGAGACATTCTACACTATATTTAATTAATCGTTACTGTTGGTGTTTAGAATTTTAGAACTTCCGTTGGCGGCCATGGAGTGAGAGGCCATTTATTTGGTAGCTCCCGCTCGTGGTGGACCTTTGGGAGCTTTTCCTCCTACTTAGGGGAATTTTATCGGTAAAATTAGAGACTGGTGAGGTAGAGGAGAAGAATTCCTCACCAGTTTCTGGATTCATGGACCAGAAGTGGTCTGCAAAGGAGAGATCATTGGGCAAAGAAGGAAGAGGAGTCTGCAGCACAGGAAAACATGGCTGAGGCTCAGGGACTGGGATTGCCGGCCCAATGGCCAACTGGTGGAATTCCTTCAGGAGAGCTGAGTACCTGGACCCGATTTAAGACGGGGATTGATTGGGTGGAGCAAAGATTGGAAGCCCAGGGACAGGCGATCCAGAAGGTGGAAGAGGCGGTAGCTGAGCATGATGACCAGCTAACCGTGATGGCAGCGGAGATGGAGTTGGTGAGGGACCACCAGAAAAGGCTGCAGGAGAAGGTGGAGGATTTGGAGAGCAGGTCGTGCAGGCAGAATTTGAGGATTGAAGGCCTCCCGGAGGGCAACGAGGGTACGGATGCGGGGGCATACGTGGTACGTATGTTCGAAAAGCTGCTGGGGGAAGGTGCGTTTGCTCGACCCTTGGAGGTAGACAGGGTGCACAGAGCGCTTACGGTGAAGCTGTGGACGCATGAGCCGCCGAGGGCGATGTGGGTACGAATGCACCGGTTCCTGGACAAGGAACCGATCTTGATGTGGGCCAGGCAGGTGAGGAGCTGCAAATGGGAAGATAACTAGCTGCGCATTTAACAGGACTTGGGTGCGGATCTGGCCAAACGAAGGGCGAGCTTCAGTAAAGTTAAATTGGCCCTCTTTAAGAAGGGGGTGAAGTTCGGCGTATGTACCCAGCTCGTTTGTGGGTCGCTTATGAGGGTCAAGAACTTTATTTCAGATCGCCGGGTGAGGCAATGAACTTTGTTAAGCACAGGGACTGGCAGGTAATGGAGGATATTGAACTTGGGGGCGAGTAATTCTGTACCGATGCTGCTATATTTATTTTCTTTTTGGGCTGTGTATGTAGTGTTTTTGTACCAATCTTTGGGTCGTTGCTCAGTTTTGTATGCGGGTGAACTTTGTTCTTATTGGGGGACGGTGGGTAGAATTTTTTTCTTTGTGTTTTTTGGGGATTGTTAGTTTCTGCCTATGTATGTTTGAGAGGGGGGAGGGAGGTGGAGGGCGATCAGTGGCGGGTGGTGGGGGCGGAGGGAGATCAGTGGGGGGTAGGATGCTTGGGCGCCATGGACAGGGGCTACCAGGCTAGCTGGATGGGTTAGCTCATGGAAGCGCAGTGGGGGGCGATTAGGTTACCAGTTTGATGTTGGGATTGTTGAGTTGTTCGGAGGGGGGTGGGGGGAAGAGTGGGCTGGGGAATTGTTCTGCTGACGGGGGAGGGACTGGTGCTTGGAGACAAATTGGAAGTCGATGACGGTGGGCATCCGAGGGTGGGCCTGAGGGGACGCGGGCTGGAGGCTGGACTAAGAAGGGGGATGGTTGATCGGCAGGGGGTGGGGGAGGGTTGGGGGGGGGGGGGGGGGGTGAGCAGCGTGTCCCCCGACCAGGCTGATCACATGAAAGTGAGAGGGCTGAATATGCCGGTCAAGAGGGCTCGTATGTTCTTGCATTTGAAGAGGTTGAAGACGGACGTGGAACTGCTGCAAGAAACGCACCTGAGGAAAATGGATCAGACTGGGCTGACGAAGGGGTGGGTTGGGCAGGTATTCCATTTGGGGCTAGGCTCTAAAACGAGGGGGTTTGCGATCTTGCTCAATAAGCGTGTGTTATTTGAGGTAGGGAATATAGTGATGCCAAAAAAAATTTTGAATTTTAAACGTTCTCAAGCACTCCATTCAAATTTGCAACACAGCAGCTTTTAATTTTTTGTTAATTACTTCATTAGCTACAGCTTCCAAATAAAATATTTTCTATTTCTGTCGCTCATGTCAGTGAGTGTCATCCTCAGCAGCCAATGTCTGTGTGTAATAAACATGTGGAGAAGCAACTTTTGCCACTTCAACCAACCACCACCCTGCACCCACCCAATTTGTAGCTTAGTTCACTTAGAGATTTTCTCATATTCTAGAATGAGGGAAGTATCACAAGCTTCAGTTAGTAGCATGTTGTGCGCTTGTGCTGATTATGGATTCTCTTAAATTGTATTCAGCATTGAGAGCAGGATTTTTACAAAAGGCTAGTCTGGTTAGACATGCTTTTCTTTCTCATCCTTTCTGAGACTATACTTCAGCCATTCATTGTTCCCTTGCAGAGTTCAGTGCAAGTGGCTACCTGCTGTGTTTGTCTTTGCTGTGCTGACGACATGAATCAAAATGTTGCTGACGAGCTGCTCAGTCTGGTATTTTGATTTTAGTTTCAGGATTGTAGCTTTTATTCAGAGGCTTGCTCAACACGTTTTGGCGAAAACTGGCAGTTTTTGTTCTGTCCTGTGTCCTTGCTGTATTAGACCTTGCAAGACATTGGTAAATTGAATTGTTTTAGAGATGAGACCTGTTGGAATTCGAAGAGGAAGGCTGACACCCACTGCCCTGGCAACTAGCCATGATGCAAATTTTACAGATTATGAAGGAACTGGTGTCACCTTCTAAAAGAAGTGTTGAAAAGAAAGGTATGCATCCAGCTCCATTATAATAGTAAATCATGACCAAATTGTGTTTTGTGGTGAGCAGTATTTAGCTTGTGAAATCTATCAGATTTGCTGTTATGTTGAATTTAGTTATGATGCTGTGTTAGTTAACACTCAGGAATGAAATTGATTAAGCTTTCTCTTAATGGTTGAACAAACATTGGTTTGTTTAAATGTGGATTTTACTGCTGCAAGTAAAAAATTTTTTTTGCTGTATGAGCAAAAGTTGTTTGTCAAAATCCTGTCATTTTCAATTTTTCCTTCTAAATGGTAGCAAAATACAGTGCCAACCTGTTAACTGGCAACATGCATGTTAGCCGAGGGAGGGTGAAAGACTTGAAAATAAACTCATTGGTCTTTGGTTTTACAATCTTTTGGCATATTTGGGCTTCTGAAAGGTTACAGTTTGTTTGATTAAGGTGTATTTATTTTATACAATTAAACTTATTTTCACCATTCGTACTTCCGCATTGACAAGCTGGAGACTTGCTTCCTAACTTCCCAATATGATGCTCGGAGCTTACCGGCAAAAAGTGTGGAAGACTAGGCTGAAGAATAGGGCGATGATTCTCTTTCTGAAAGGAAAGCTCCTGACTGTTGATGGGTTATGCTACAAGTTCATGAACTGAAAGCTCAACATGGGGTTAACTGAGTAACAGAGAAAGCTCAAGGTCAAATGCACTCCAAATGTGAACTTTAAAAATGATGGAATCAAAATGGTGGGACGGAATTCAGGCAAATTCATATTTCCCCCAATTTGCCTAACTTTTAATTGGGGGCGCAGATGCTGACATTGACATTTTGGCTTTATTAACTCTGCTTTATTCCAATACATTTTGAAGTATAAGAATAATGATGCCTGTTTAGGAAATTACTGTACAAAAAACCATTCTGTGATTGCAGAAACAGTTGCATTTGTAGCCTTTCTGAGAAAAGTAAGGAAATGTTGGCTGAGGAAAGCAGTTATTGATTATCAGTTTGCAGCTTTGATTGTTCAAAATGCCTTTGAGAATGTATGCTTAATGTTTTCAAAATGTAACTTGTAAATTTATATGAAGTAAACTAACTGATATTCAGTACTGAAAATAATCCTGAACAGATAAAATCTGAATGTTTGTTGCCCTTGTTAGTTAACATATGTAGTACACAGGGGAGAATGATTAAACCTCTTAGAAAATGATGCAGCTATTGAATTCTGTTTTGTGGTGGGAGGAATTTTCTCTTCATAACATTGAAGGTCAGAGTTGAGAGAGAATCCTTCTATTGCGTATTTCAAAATGTTTTCTTTTATACGATGATATGTGGACATTGCTGTCAAGGCTAGTAATTATTGTGCAACCCTACTTGCCCTTGAGAAGATGCCGCTGAGTTGCTTTTTTTGAGCTATTGATGTCTGTGTGGTGTAACTGTACACACTGTGCTGTTAGGCAATTCCAGGAGTTTGACCGAATGAAAATGGAGAAATTATTATCTAAGTCAGGATGATATGTGACCTAAAGGATAATTTAAAGGTGACCGTATTCCGATGCATCTACTGCCGTTGTTCTTCTGGATATTAATTTTTTTTTTTTTTTACGGGATGTGGGCTTCGCTGGTTAGGCTAGCATTTATTGTCCATCTCTAGTTGCCCATCAGAAGGTGGTGGTGAGTCCTTGAGGTGTAGGTACACCCACTGTGCTATTAGGGAAGGAGTTCCAGGATGTTGCCCTAGTGACAGTGAAGGAACAGAGATATATTTCCAAGTCAGGGTGGTGAGTGACTTGGAGGGGAACCTCCAGGTGGTGGGGTTCCCAAGGTATCTGCTGCTCTTGTCCTTCTAAACGGTAGTGGTCGTGGCTTTGGAAGGTGTTGTCTGAGGAACCTTGGTGAGTTACTGCAGTGCATCTTATAGATGCACTGTTGTGATTGTTGGCGCAGGTTTGAAAGGCACTGTTGTAGAAGCCTTGGTTAAATTCTGCAATGCATCTTGTAAATAGCGCACACTGCTACCACAATGTGCTGGCAATGGAGGGAATGAATATTCAAGGTGGTGGATGGAGTATGTATCAATCAAATGTGCTGCCTTGTCCTGGATGGTGTTGAGCTTCTCAAGTGTTGCTATGTCACAAGGGAGGATTTAAACTAGTTTGGCAGGGAGGAGATGGGAACAAAGCCAAGGTGAATTAACTGAAGGGGAACTGAAGAGTAGTGCCAGTAAGACTCCTTGGAAGAGCAGGCAGGGTGTGGTTGCTGATCAAAGAGGGTCTGATGGACTGAAATGCATTTGTTTCAATGCGAGAAATTAACAGATCAGGCAGATAAACGTAGAACTTGGATTAGTATTTGGAACAATGATGTTGTCATTACAGAGACATGGTTAAGGGAAGGACAAGATTGGCAGTTTTAACATTCCAGGATACAGATGTTTCAGGCAGGATAGAAGGGGATGTAAAAGGGGTGGAGGAGTTGCACTACTAGTTAAGGAGAATATCACAGCTGTACTGCAGGAGGACACCTCGGAGGGTTTATGAAACAGTATGTCGATAGCCCATCTCGGGAAGGGGCCGTACTGGACCTGGGAATTAAGCCTGGCCATGTGGCCGCCATTTCAGTGGGGGAGCAGTTCGGGAACAGTGAGCACAATTCAGTAAGCTTTAAGGTACCGATGGATAAGGATAAGTGTAGTTCTCAGGTGAAGGTGATAAATTGGGGGAAGGTTACTTACAACAATATTATGCAGGAACTGAGAATCTAGATTGGGGGCAAATGTTTGAGGGCAAATCAACATCTGGCATGTGGGAGGCTTTCAAATGTAAATTGATAGGAATTCAGGGCTGGCACATTCCTATAGGGATGAAGGATAAGTATGGCAAGTTTTGAAGGGGCAGCATTGTGGCACAGTGGGTTAGCCCTGCAGCCTCACGGCGTCGAGGCCCCAGGTTCGATCCTGGTTCTGGGTCACTGTCCATGTGGAGTTTGCACGTTCTCCCCGTGTTTGCGTGGGTTTAGCCCCCACAACCCAAAGATGTGCAGGCTAGATGGATTGGCCATGCATAATTTCCTCTTAATTGGTAAAAATGAATTGGGTACGCTAAATTTATTTTTAAAAAGTGGATAACGAGACATCTTGTGAGCCGAGCCAAAAAGAAAAAGGAAACATTTGTCAAGCCTAGGAGGCTGGGAACACACAAAGCATGTGTGGAATACAAGGAAAGTAGAAAGAAACTTAAGCAAGGAGTCAGGAGGGCTAAAAGAGATCATGACAAGTCTTGGCCAGCAGGATTAAGGAAAATCCCAAGGCTTTTTATACACCTAAAAAGTGCAAGAGGGTAACCAGGGAAAGTTTTGGCCCACTCCAGGAAAGGGGAGGGAATTTATGCGTGGAGCCAGAGGAAATGGGTGAGGTATTAAATGAGTATTTTGTGTCAATATTCACCAAAGAGAAGGAATTAGTGGATAATTTCTCTGGGTAAGGGTGTGAAGATAGTTTGGGTCATATTGAGATCAAAAAGGAGGAGGTATTGGGGGTCTTGGAAAAACATTAAGGTAGTCAAGTCCCAGGGCCTGATGGAATATATCCCAGAATATTGAGCGAGACAAGGGAGGAAATGATGCCGTCTTGAGAGAAATCTTTGTATCCTCACTAGCTGCAGGGGAGATCCCAGAGGTTGGAGAATAGCCAATGTTGTTCCTTTGTTTAAGAAGGGTAGCAAGGAAAATCCAGGTGATTGCAGGCCGGTGAGTCTTACGTCAGTGGTCGGGAAATTATTGGAGGGGATTCTTCGAGACAGAATTTACTCCCACTTGGAAATAAGTGGACTTATTAGCAAGAGGCAACATGGTTTTGTGAAGGGAATGTTGTGTCTCACTAACTTGATCAAGTTATTCGAGGAAGTGACGAAGATGATTGATGAGGGTAGAGCAGTGGATGTCGTCTACGTGGACTTCAGTAAGGCCTTTGACAAGGTCCCTCATGGCAGACTGGTACAGAAGGTGAAGTCGCACGGGGTCAGAGGTGAGCTGGCAAGATAGATGCAGAACTAGCTTGGTCATAGAAGACCGAGGGTAGCAGTGGAAAGGTGCGTTTCTGAATGGAGGGCTGTGACTAATGGCGTTCCTCCGGGATCAGTGCTGGTTGTAATATATATGTAACTGGTTTGATTACTAAGTTTTGTGGATGATACAAAGGTGGGTGGAAACCCCTGCTGTAAAGCACATTTAGTCCTTCCAGACCAGACCCAGGTGGATCAAGGTTCAACAGTTCAGTAAATCATCTGTTTCAATCCTGGGTTCTTCTTGGCATTGGATTTGCATTCAAATTATGCTTGTTTATCTCTCGATTTGATTTTGATTTTATTTGTATGAAGTATATTTTGGTCTACCCATGCTGCCACCTTTCTTTGAGTTGCCAGATCAAGATTTGATTGGATAGAATGGTCATTCTCACTAATTGGGCATAATGGACAATCATGTTGATTATTGAAAGTGATCTACTTTGTGCTTTCCTGTCAGTCATTTGTTGCTGTTATGGTTCTTCAAAATGCTTGTATATTTGCTTTTGAATGCCTCAGAATTTCTGCCAAATTCCTTTAACTTGTGCACGACACCATTCTCAAAAATATTACTCCTACTGCAGCTTAGGCTTGCCTGCTGTTACCAGACTCCTGAATGACCGACCCTCTTATGGACTGATCTGACATCTTCACACATCTTCTCTACTGAGCAGTACTGCAGCCCTGTATGCTTCACCCGATGTTTGTGTCTATGTATTTACATTGTGTATTTATGTATGTATGCTCTATGTTTTTTCATGTATGGAATGATCTATCTGGACTGTACATAGAACAGTACTTTTCACTGTACCTCGGAATACGTAACAAACAAATCCAAGCTATAGCTATCAATTCTGCAGAGCTGCATTTCTTGCTGAGCTGCTTTCTGTCATTTGGTCCTTTTTTTAGAAGTGAGATCTTACCTCATTGCTTACATCTCTCAGTTGTATTTCATTTCCCTAAAATGTCAAACTAGCTGCGTCTCAGAATCTTGACTTATGCTGGTGCCTTGATTGTCATTTTGCAGCATCACCATAGTCTTGCTATCAAAAGATAATTCAATTTATTTTTATCTTACCTTATTTGCTCCCATACACCTCAGTAAAGAGGCAGTGATGATTTATGTTGTAAATAAGTCATCTGCTTTTATGTCGGTACTTAGTCATGCAGTCTGTTCAATAATACAGTTGATTAAATTGGGAGGAAAAGTACATTGTCCTGATGTACCACAACAGTAATTAGGAAGTATTCTTAAGCTCTCCATTGATCATTACACAGCTCTGCCATTATCATATATTTAACTAGATTGGTGCTCTGCATATGAATTTCAGACCAAATGAGAATTTCCCAAAGTGAAGCAATATATATTTGAGAGTCAAAAGCTTTTCTAAGTCAGTAAATTTAAGAAAACTGACTGGTTTATACTCTTATCTGTATGCATTTATTAGATAAAATATTCAGAGCTGAAATAGGCCATTCAGCTCATCCAGTTCAGGCATTTGTCTTCCAGTCAAGTCACCTCCCTTCCTTCCTATCAGCACAATCCTTTAGCAACTCTTCCCTTGTATGGTTAACCAGTTCAACTCAACTCAACCCCCTGGACGGCACGGTAGCACAGTGGTTAGCACTGTTGCTTCACAGCACCACGGTCCCAGGCTCGATTTCCAGCTTGGGTCACTCTCTGTTCGGAGTCTGCACGTTCACCTCATGTCTGCGTGGATTTCCTCCGGGTGCTCCGGTTTCCTCCTGCAAGTCCCAAAAGACGTGTTTGTTAGGTGAATTGGACATTCTGAATTCTGCCTCTATGTACCCAAACAAGTGCCAGAGTGTGGTGACATGGGATTTTCACAGTACCTTCATTGCAGTGTTAATGTAGCCATGATGCTGGAATCTATCATCAAGGAAGAAATAGCGAGGCATCTGGATGGAAATTATCCCATTGGGCAGACGCATCATGGGTTCATAAAGGGCAGGTCGTGCCTAACTAATTTAGTGGAATTTTTTGAGGACATTACCAGTGCGGTAGATAACGGGGAGCCAATGGATGTGGTATATCTGGATTTCCAGAAAGCCTTTGACAAAGTGCCACACAAAAGGTTGCTGCATAAGATAAAGATGCATGGCATTAAGGTTAAAGTAGTAGCATGGATAGAGGATTGGTTAATTAATAGAAAGCAAAGAGTGGGGATTAATGGGTGTTTCTCTGGTTGGCAATCAGTAGCTAGTGGTGTCCCTCCGGGATCAGTGTTGGGCCCACAATTGTTCACAATTTACATAGATGATTTGGAGTTGTGACCAAGGGCAATGTGTCCAAGTTTGCAGATGACACCTAAGATGAGCGGTAAAGCAAAAAGTGCAGAGGATACTGGAAGTCTGCAGAGGGATTTGGATAGGCTAAGTGAATGGGCTAGGGTCTGGCAGATGGAATACAATGTTGACAAATGTGAGGTTATCCATTTTGGTAGGAATAACAGCAAAAGGGATTATTATTTAAATGATAAAATATTAAAACATGCTGCTGTGCAGAGAGACCTGGGTGTGCTAGTGCATGAGTCGCAAATAGTTGGTTTGCAGGTGCAACAAGTGATTAAGAAGGCGAATGGAATTTTGTCCTTCATTGCTAGAGAGATGGAGTTTAAGACTAGGGAGGTTATGCTGCAATTGTATAAGGTGCTAGTGAGGCCACACCTGGAGTATTGTGTTCAGTTTTGGTCTCCTTACTTGAGAAAGGACGTACTGGCAATGGGGGGTGTGCAGAGGAGATTCACTAGGTTAATCCCAGAGCTGAAGGGGTTGGATTACGAGGAGAGGTTGAGTAGACTGGGACTGTACTCGTTGGAATTTAGAAGGATGAGAGGGATCTCATTGAAACACATAAAATTATGAAGGGAATAGATAGGATAGATGCGGGCAGGTTGTTTCCACTGGTTCTTATGATGTGGAGATGCCGGCGTTGGACTGCGGTGGGCACAGTAAGAAGTCGTACAACACCATGTTAAAGTCCAACAGGTTAGTTTTGAATCACTGTCTTTCGGAGCGCAGCTCCTTCCTCAGGTGAATGAAGAGGTGGGTTCCTCGGGTGAATGAAGAGGTGGGTTCAACAAACACATATATGGACAAATTCAGTGATGCAAGATGATACTTTGAATGTGAGTCTTTGCAGGTAATTAAGTCTTTACAGGTCCAGATGGTGAAACTGGAGAGAGGGATAATCACATGTTAAAGAGGTGTGAATTGTCTCAAGCCAGGAGAGTTGTTAGGATTTCGCAAACCCAGGCCAGATGGTGGGGGTTAACGTAATGCAACATGAATCCAAGGTCCCGGTTGAGGCCGTACTCATGCGTGCGGAATTTGGCTATCAGTTTCTGCTCGGCAATTCTGTGTTGACACACGTCCTGAAGACCGCCTTTGAGAACGCTTACTCGAAGATCTGAGGCTGAATGCCCTTGACTGCTAAAGTGTTCCCCAACTGGAAGGGAACATTCTTGCCTGGCGATTGTCGCACGATGCCCGTTCATCCATTGTCGCAGTGACTGCATGGTCTCACCAATGCACCACGCCTCGGGACATCCTTTCCTGTAGCGTAAGAGGTAGACAACATTGGCCGAGTCGCACGAGTATGTACCGCATACGTGGTGGTGGTGTTCTCCAGTGTAAAGGTGGTACCCATGTCGATGATCTCGCTAGTCTTGTCTACCTCACTTAACTCTTTCAAGATGCTCCCTAAACCTAGACTTTTGGTCATCTGATCTATACTCTGTTTTATAATGGTCCTGTGAAGCACCTTGAGATGTTTTTAAAGGTGATATGTAACTATGAGTTGTTGAGTGGGGCTAGCTCGTGGAAGCTAGAGGCTGGGTTATTGCTTTTATGAGGATGAGATAGATTTTGATAGTATTCTAAAAACAAAGGTCGTTTAAGGGATTTGTATTGGTAAACATTAGAAATAAAGTAGGTTTAATTTAATGTTTGTGTTCCTGGAAGAGACCTATAGTTAGATTCATGCTGGACAAAGGCGGCTGGATTCTCCGCCCTGCCGCACCACATTTCTGCCTGCCACTCAATGGGGTTTCCCATTGTGGAACAGCCCCACCCTGTCGGGAAACCCCTGGGCGCCGGCGAAGCAGAAAATCCCGCTGGCGGAGAATCCTGTCCAGCGTGTTTGTAACCAAAGAGAAAATGCTGCAAAATCTCAGCAGGTCTGGCGGCATCTATAGGGAGAGAAAAGAACTAACACTTCGAGTCCAGATGACCCTTTGTCAAAGCTAAAAGACATAGAAAGTGGGAAATATTTATACTGTGAAGTGAGAAAATGAAAGATGAGTCATAACCACAGAAACCAAGGGAAAGAGTGCTAATGGCAGTCCCCAGAGAGAACAAAAGATGTGAAAGGCCAAACAGCAGAGAAACTAACATCAGAGGGTAAAGTGTGACAGATGTAGATAAGGGGGGAGTGGAAGGGGGAAGCAAAGGTGAGAAAAGGTAAAGAAACGGGGGATAAGATGGGGGGGGGAGATGTGCCCCCCAGTTTGAGCACTTGCACCTCTTTCAATTTGGTCTATTACATTCGCTGCTCCCAATGTGGCCGTCTCTATATCGGAGAGACCAAATGCAGACTGGGTGATCGCTTTGGTGAGCACCTTCGGTTCTGTGCACATTCAGGACCCTGACCTTTCCGTTGCTTGCCATTTTAACACCCTGCTCCCATGCCCACATGTCTGTCCTTGGCCTGCTACAATGTTCCATTGAAGCTCAACGCAAACTGGAGGAACAACATTGCATCTTCTGGTTAGGCATGCTACAGCCTTCCGGTCTCAGCATCGGATTCAACAACTTCAAATGATTAACTCTACCCCACCTCGACCCTTTTGTTTTCATTGCATTTCATTTTAACTGTCTTTTATCAGTTATTCCTTTCTTGTCTTTCTTTATATATATTTACCCCCGCCTATCAAATCCCCCCTTTCCTTACCTTTACTCCCCTTTGCTTCCCCCTTCCCCATCTCCCACCTACATCTGTCACAGTTTACCCTCTGATGTTAGTTTCTCTGCTAAGTGGCCAACATTGAATGTAATTCAAGGAAGAGTCAGAAATGTGTTAAAAAAACATTCTACACAAAAAAATGATGGTTTTCATGCACTTCATACATACTGTCCCACATTGTTATGTCTGAAGATACTTTGCTGACTCGTTATTCAACATTACCTTTTTGTATGCAAAGGGATTCTGTTACATCTCTAAAATTGCACGCATTAATAAACCATGGACACTGTTTGAAATTGTAGCTGTAGAGCTCTCTATTTCCAAGCTGTGCAAGTAAAATTGATCAGCATTCTGTCTAGCTTGCTGTCGAGTGACATTGACCATTATGAGTAGTATTTAGCTTTAATAGTAATAGGCTTCTCAGTTTTTATCAATTCTAAGGAACTGGGTGCATAATCATTAAAGTCATGTTCGTTTGCGAGAGAAGGATTTGTTGAAGTATGGGCCGTGACCTGTGGGTGGTGGTCCCAATGATGGGCGAAGCGTCCAACAGCAACTACTGGCATTTTTATTAAGAATGGCGGTTGTTGCAGCCTTTTAAACGTGAAGAAAATGAGGCTGTATGCAGTCTTCCGACCATAAGCAGTAGCAGTACGTGCCCTGCAGTACACTTGGTGCCAAGCACCATGTATGTATGTGCTTTTGCCGCCAAATCATGAGGTGAGCTTCTTCCACTTTCTAGTTGCTAGCAAGCAAGGCAAGAGGGCTGTGAAGATGATTTGTTTTGTTACAATAAAGAGATGGCCAACCACACAAATAGACAAATAGTACTTACTGGCCAGGATTTCACATTAGAATATTCTGGAGAGAGGTGCTTCAGAGAGTCCACGGCAGGTCAGAGCAGTGCTAGTGTTCGTTCTGTAGCGAGCTCCAGGACCTCTGGTGAACAAAGAAGAAACTTAACTCCAGAACAAAGTATAAAGATGATTTCTTGTGGTATAGTTTTGTCAATTCTGCCAGTGCAAATAAGGATGCAAACCCTGTGTGTTATATGCAGGGAAGTACTGGCAAATGAGAGCTGTTTCAGATTTTGAACGAGAAGTGGTGGGTGAAAAATTCCTTTTTGAGGTTGAGACCCCAGAGTCAGTTGTTAACGTAACAGTTGACTCCAAATGAAAAGACTACATTGCTATACCTGACCTGTTCCAGCACATTAAAAACAAAACAAAAGCCCTTGATACTGTCAGCATTCTGGAGTAACATCTCCCAGGTGTATCCAGTGCTGAGTAAAACAAGCATTTTGGTCCTGTTGCTCTTCATACCGACCTACACGTGAGGTTGGATTTTCTGATCTCACAAAGGTGAAGGCAGCAAAAAGGAACTGGCTGAAGTCTGCACCCAATGTATGCATTTCCTTCTCTCATGAACCTGATTGGAGTGAGATTGTGAGGACCAAGCAGGCTCCCCTTTCACATTAAAGATAAGCAAACATGACATGGGTCCAGTCGGCCGATTGCCAAAAATGGGTCCCAGGAAAAAAACTTGTGTGTGACTTGCAGACAGATTATTTACTTAGTGCATGGGGTTCCACAGCATAACAAATGTGTGTTTGAATTATTTGTCAAGTCATATTGTACCAACTTTGCCGAATTTGCTCCTCAGTTTCTCTTCAACATACCTTTTCAAGGGACTTCCGGGTGCGGCTATGCAGAGCCAGGTCGCATATTCGGTAACTCCTGCTTGGAACGGACCTTTGGGCTCGTTACAGGGCCCCCACGGCATTTTTTTGCCATTTCCCGGTGTGGGAAGAAGGCTGCAACATTCCCCCGACAATGTCCCCCAGGAAGGGTATGTCTCTTGGTTGCCAGACACGGCAGAAACAGTAAAAGATTTGGCTGCAACTGCAGGATAAACAGGGCCTCTTCCAGCATGCAGGCGGGGGAAGGGCAAGCTTAAAGCTGCAAGCTGACCTGAGGGCCTGTATCAAAGGTGAATTCTAGCAGCAGAGGGAACAACTGTGAAAAGATCCCATCAAGGCCACTGAAGGGACTTCCGGTTGCGGTGATGCCTAGCTAGCCGCACGCTTCGGCGGCTCCAGCTCCGACGGACCTTCGGGCTCTTTTAAGAGCCCCAACGGGGAATTCTTCGACGACGCAACCCGGTGTGGGGTGTGTGAGAAGGGAGTCCCCCCCCAAACGAAGGAGGAAAAAACCGGCGGCGGCGGCTGCAGCGCGAGGAATCGTCGACCAAAGGGTCAGAAAGAGAGAAGTACAAGATGGTGGCGGAGAAAGCGCAGGCGACAGAAATCTTTGGATCCTCGCTGTCTTCAGGGGATGTCCCGGAGGACTGGAGAATAGCCAATGTTGTTCCTCTGTTTAAGAAGGGTGGCAGGGATAATCCCGGGAACTACAGGCCGGTGAGCCTTACTTCAGTGGTAGGGAAATTACTGGAGAGAATTCTTCGAGACAGGATCTACTCCCATTTGGAAGCAAATGGACGTATTAGTGAGAGGCAGCACGGTTTTGTGAAGGGGAGGTCGTGTCTCACTAACTTGATAGAGTTTTTCGAGGAGGTCACTAAGATGATTGATGCAGGTAGGGCAGTAGATGTTGTCTATATGGACTTCAGTAAGGCCTTTGACAAGGTCCCTCATGGTAGACTAGTACAAAAGGTGAAGTCACACGGGATCAGGGGTGAACTGGCAAGGTGGATACAGAACTGGCTAGGCCATAGAAGGCAGAGGGTAGCAATGGAGGGATGCTTTTCTAATTGGAGGGCTGTGACCAGTGGTGTTCCACAGGGATCAGTGCTGGGACCTTTGCTCTTTGTAGTATATATAAATGATTTGGAGGAAAATGTAACTGGTCTGATTAGTAAGTTTGCAGACGACACAAAGGTTGGTGGAATTGCGGATAGCGATGAGGACTGTCTGAGGATACAGCAGGATTTAGATTGTCTGGAGACTTGGGCGGAGAGATGGCAGATGGAGTTTAACCTGGACAAATGTGAGGTAATGCATTTTGGAAGGGCTAATGCAGGTAGGGAATATACAGTGAATGGTAGAACCCTCAAGAGTATTGAAAGTCAAAGAGATCTAGGAGTACAGGTCCACAGATCACTGAAAGGGGCTACACAGGTGGAGAAGGTAGTCAAGAAGGCATACGGCATGCTTGCCTTCATTGGCCGGGGCATTGAGTATAAGAATTGGCAAGTCATGTTGCAGCTGTATAGAACCTTAGTTAGGCCACACTTGGAGTATAGTGTTCAATTCTGGTCGCCACACTACCAGAAGGATGTGGAGGCTTTAGAGAGGGTGCAGAAGAGATTTACCAGAATGTTGCCTGGTATGGAGGGCATAAGCTATGAGGAGCGGTTGAATAAACTCGGTTTGTTCTCACTGGAACGAAGGAGGTTGAGGGGCGACCTGATAGAGGTATACAAAATTATGAGAGGCATTGACAGAGTGGATAGTCAGAGGCTTTTCCCCAGGGTAGAGGGGTCAATTACTAGGGGGCATAGGTTTAAGGTGAGAGGGGCAAAGTTTAGAGTAGATGTACGAGGCAAGTTTTTTACGCAGAGGGTAGTGGGTGCCTGGAACTCACTACCGGAGGAGGTAGTGGAGGCAGGGACGATAGGGACATTTAAGGGGCATCTTGACAAATATATGAATAGGATGGGAATAGAAGGATACGGACCCAGGAAGTGTAGAAGATTGTAGTTTAGTCGGGCAGTATGGTCGGCACGGGCTTGGAGGGCCGAAGGGCCTGTTCCTGTGCTGTACATTTCTTTGTTCTTTGTTCTTTGACATGGGGGCCTGAGCAGGATGAAATCGTGAGACGGTGCGTGGAGCTGCTGAAGAGGGAGGTGCTGACCCCGATGCTACAGGCAATTGAGGGGCTCAAGGAGACATTAAAGACCCAGGAGACTGAGCTCCGCGTGGTGCAGCAGAAGGTGACAGATATTGAGGACGAGAGCCTGGGCCTGGCGGTTAAGACTCAGACGCACGAGGCACTTCATAAAAAGTGTACTGAAAGGTTCGAGGCCCTAGAAAACGGAGCGCGAAGGAAGAACCTTCGGATACTAGGTCTCCCTGAGGGTGTGGAAGGAGTGGACTGTGGAGAGTACGCAAGTAAGATGCTGAGCTCACTGATGGGTACTGAGGCCCCTGCGGGCCCCATGGAGGTGGAGTGGGCAAATCAGATTCCAGCGAGAAGACCAAAAGCGGGAGAACCACCGAGGGCGATAATCGTGCGATTTTACCGCCTTAAGGTCAGAGAAGAGGTCCTGAGATGGGCTAAAAAGGTGCAGAGTAGCAGATGGGAGAATGCTGTGGTACGGATATACCAGGATTGGAGTGGGGAGGTGGCGAGAAGGAGGGCGAGCTTCAACCGAGCCAAAGAGGTGTTGCATAAAAGGAAGGTGAAGTTTGGGATGCTGCAGCCGGCAAGACTATGGGTCACGTATCAGGAGAGATACTATTATTTTGAGACGGCGGAGGAAGCATGGTCCTTCATCAAAGAAGAGAAATTGGACCGGAACTGAGGGACTGATGCTGCAGGAAATGTTATTGTTATTGTTAATGTTACGGTGGAAGTTAATTGAGAAATAAACGGGGAAGGGGGGAGACATTGGGGAAATGTGGGCGCCGGTGAGGGGGGAAAGACGGGACATAGTCGGAGAATGGGGAAGGAGAGGTGGAGGGGAAAGGGAGCTGCGCCATAAGAGGCGGGTCAGGTAAAGGGATGTTCCCGCGCCAGAAAGAATAAGGCGGGAAGACAGGCGCAAGGGAGTTCCCCCACACGGGAGGGGGGGTCGAGGAGTGAGCAGGAGTAGCCAGGGTCAGTTGAAGTCCGCTGACTTACGGAAGTGATATGGGGGGAGCAATCATGCTAGATAGGGATCTAGCAGGGGGGGGGGGAAGACAACTGGGTTGCTGCTGCGGAAATCCAAAAGGAAATGGCTAAAGAGTGGGTGGGCAGGGATGGTGTGCGACGCTGGGGGACCGAGCGGGAGCGCGGAGGCGGGATATGGGACTGGCCGAGAGAAGGTAATGGCTAGTCGACACGGGAGGGGGGCAGGTAGCCCCCTAGTGAGGCTGATCACGTGGAACGTGAGAGGCCTGAACGGACTGATAAAAAGGGCCCGAGTGCTCGCGCATTTGAAAGGACTAAGGGCAGACGTGGTTATGCTCCAAGAGACGCACCTAAAGGTGGCGGACCAAGTTAGGCTAAGGAAAGGATGGGTGGGACAGGTGTTCCACTCAGGACTGGACGCAAAGAACAGAGGGGTGCCCATTTTGGTGGGGAAACGGGTAGCATTTGAAGCAAAGAACATTGTAGCAGATAGCGGAGGTAGATATGTAATGGTGAGTGGTAGGCTGGAGGGAATGGAGGTCGTGTTGGTTAATGTGTATGCCCCAAATTGGGACGATGCAGGATTCATGAGACGGATGCTGGGGTGTATACCGGACCTGGAGGCAGGAAACTTGATTTTAGGAGGGGACTTTAATACGGTGCTGGACCCGGGGCTAGATAGATCCAGCTCAAGGACCGGAAGAAGGCCGGCAGCGGCCAAGGCACTTAAGGGGTTTATGGACCAAATGGGGGGAGTGGATCCATGGCGATTTCTTAGACCTAGGGCTAGGGAGTTTTCCTTCTTCTCCCATGTCCATAAAGTGTACTCCCGGATAGATTTTTTTGTGTTGGGAAGGTCGTTGATCTCTAGGGTGGAAGAAGCTGAGTACTCAGCCATAGCGGTTTCGGATCATGACCCACATTGGGTGGACCTGGAAGTAGGAGAGGACAGGGAGCAGAGAACACTCTGGCGATTAGATGTGGGACTGATGGCGGATGAGGGAGTGTGTGCAAGAGTGCGGGGGTGTATTGAGAGATACCTGGAGGTCAATGACGACGGCGAGGTCCCTGTGGGAGTGGTCAGAGGAGAGCTGATCTCTATTGGGGCCCACAAAAGGAAAACCGAGGCCAAGGAAAGGGAAAGATTACTGGGGGAGATTTTAAGGGTGGACAGGGAATTTGCAGAGACGCCGGAGGAGGAATTGTATGGGGAGAGGAGACGACTCCAGACAGAGTTTGACCTTCTGACCACCAGAAAGGCGGAGGTACTGTGGAGGAAGGCACAGGGGAGGAGATATGAATATGGGGAAAAGGCTAGTCGCCTGTTGGCGCATCAATTGCGAAAGAGGGCAGCAGCGAGGGAGATGGGAGGAATTAGAGACGGAAGGGGAGACACGGTGCGAAGGGCAGGAAAGATAAATGAGGTGTTCAAGACCTTCTATGAGGAACTGTATAGGTCTCAACCCCCAGAGGGAGAGGAGGGGATGTGGCAGTTCCTGGACCAATTGAGGTTCCCGAAAGTGGAGGAGCAGGAGGTGGCAGGCCTGGGGGCGCCGATTGAGGTGGACGAGGTTATTAAGGGACTGGGAAGCATGCAAGCAGGGAAGGCCCCGGGGCCAGACGGGTTCCCGGTGGAATATTACAGAAAATATGTGGACTTGTTGGCCCCGTTGATGGCGAGGACGTTCAATGAGGCCAGGGAAGGGGGGACTCTACCCCCGACGATGTCGGAGGCGACGATATCGTTAATTTTGAAGAGGGACAAAGATCCGTTGCAGTGCGGGTCCTATAGACCTATTTCACTATTGAACGTGGACGCCAAATTGCTGGCAAAGGTACTGGCTTCGAGGATAGAGGACTGTGTCCCGGGGGTGGTGCACGAAGACCAGTCAGGGTTCGTAAAAGGGAGACAACTGAATGTTAACGTGCGACGACTATTAGGGGTGATAATGATGCCCCCAGTGGAGGGGGAGGCAGAGATAGTGGCGGCAATGGACGCAGAGAAGGCATTTGATAGGGTGGAGTGGGAGTATTTATGGGAAGTGTCAAGGAGGTTTGGGTTTGGGAACGGGTTTATTAGCTGGGTTAGACTTCTTTATGGGGCTCCAACGGCAAGCGTTGTTACAGGTCGACATAGATCGGAGTATTTCCGATTATATAGGGGAACAAGACAGGGATGCCCGCTGTCTCCATTGTTGTTCGCGTTGGCAATTGAACCTCTGGCCATGGCGTTGAGAGACTCCAGGAAATGGAGAGGGGTGATTAGAAGGGGGAGAAGAACACCGAGTCTCGTTATACGCAGATGACCTATTGTTATACGTGTCGGACCCAGCGGGGGGATGATAGAGGTTATGCAAATTTTGAGGGGGTTCGGGGAATTCTCGGGGTATAGGCTAAACATGGGGAAGAGTGAATTATTTGTGATACATCCAGGGGACCAGAGTAGAGAGATAGAAGGCTTACCACTAAGGAAAGTGGAAAGAAACTTCCGATACCTGGGGATTCAGATCGCTAGGAGCTGGGGAACCTTGCACAGACTTAATCTGACACGGCTGGTAGAACAAATGGAGGAGGACTTCAAGAGGTGCGACATGCAGCCTCTATCGCTGGCGTTCAGGGTGCAAGCAATTAAGATGATGGTCCTCCCGAGGTTCTTATTTGTATTTCAATGTCTCCCTATACAAATCACCAAGACCTTTTTTAATAAAATAGATAGGAGCATCACAAGCTTCGTGTGGGCAGGGAAAGTTCCGAGAGTAAGGAGGGGGTTCCTTCAGCGTAGTAGGGACAGAGGAGGACTGGCACTACCGAACTTGGGTGATTGCCACATTGGCGGCCCAATAGTAAGGATACGTAGATGGATGATGGAGGGTGAGGGAGCGGCGTGGAAAAGACTGGAGAGAAAGTCCTGTAAAGGGACGAGTTTAGAGGCGCTGGTGACGGCGCCGCTACCGTTCTCACCTAAAAAGTTTACCACGAACCCGGTGGTGGCGGCAACACTGAATATCTGGGGACAGTGGAGGCGACAGAGAGGGGTGCGGGGAGTCCTGGTGGGGTCCCCTATCAGGAACAACCATAGGTTCGCCCCAGGAAGAATGGATGGAGGATTTCAGAGCTGGTACCAGTTGGGAATTACGAAGGTGGGAGATTTATTTATAGATGGGACTTTTGCGAGCTTGGGAGCATTGGAGGAAAAGTATAAGTTGCCCCGGGGAAATTTCTTACGATATATGCAGGTGAGGGCGTTTACTAGACAACAGGTGAGGGAATTTCCGTTGCTCCCGACACAGGGGATACAGGACAGGGTGCTTTCAGGGGTGTGGGTCGGAGAGGGCAAGGTGTCAGAGATTTATAGAGAGATGAGGGAAGAGGGGGAGGAGTCGGTGGGCGAACTAAAAGGAAAGTGGGAAGAAGAATTAGGGGAGGAGATAGAGGAGGGTATGTGGGCTGATGCCCTAAGCAGGGTAAATTCCTCTTCCTCATGCGCCAGGCTTAGCCTAATTCAATTTAAGGTGCTACATAGAGCACACATAACGGGGGCAAGATTGAGCAGGTTCTCTGGAGTGGAGGACAAATGTGGGAGGTGTGGCGGGAGCCCGCAAACCACGCACATATGTTTTGGGCGTGCCCGGCACTGGAAGGGTATTGGAAGGGAGTGACGGGAGTGATTTCGCAGGTGGTGAAGGCCCGGGTCAAACCAGGCTGGGGGTTAGCTCTATTTGGAGTTGCGGAAGAGCCGGGAGTGCAGGAGGCGAAAGAGGCCGATGTCGTGGCCTTTGCGTCCCTCGTAGCCCGGCGCAGGATCCTACTCATGTGGAAGGAGGCGAAACCCCCCGGACTGGAGGCCTGGGTAAATGATATGGCGGGGTTCATTAAACTGGAGCAGATAAAGTTTGCCCTGAGACGATCGGCTCAAGGGTTCACCAGGCGGTGGCAGCCATTTCTCGACTACCTAGGGGAACGTTAGAGGGAAGACAGATGACCAGCAGCAGCAACCCAGGGGGAGGGGGTGGGGGGTGGGGGGAGGGGGGGGGGGGGGTTAGTTTAGTTTAGGTCAATAGACAATGGGGTTTTGTTACCTGTGTATTGTTAAAAATTTCTGTTTTGTTATTGTTTCGTTTGCTTTGTAAGAGGGAAAAATTGTTGTTTGGAAAACATTTTCAATAAAATATATTTTTAAAAAAAACATACCTTTTCAAACTTAAAGAACGTATGAAGGACTTTCATCGGACTGCACAGATCCCAAATAGTGCATACTTCATTCAATTTCTGGCCAGTCAAATACATTCTATCAGTTTGATGATAAGTCATCGATCCAAAATCTTAATTATGATTCTTACTCTCAACTGCTGCTAAATCTGATGAATTTTTTCCAGCATGTTCTGTTTTTATTACCCGCAACACTGATGTTGAGAAATTTTGATCTTCGTGGTCCCAAGGAGAGATCTAAGGATCTATCCATCCAGTCAAGAAAATGAGCTACAAATGAAGTGAAGACAGTGAAAAGTCTGAAGGAGAAATACGCTCTGCATTCAGCAAAGTAGATAGCCGACCAATTAAGTTTTTCTACACTGAGAGAGAATTCCAACCCCTCTCCTCTCTCCCCCCCCCCCCCCCCCCCCCCCCCCCCACCCCCCACCCCACAAAACCTGGGTCGTGAACATGTGTTCTTTATTTCTGCAGTCGTATACAAATAGAAATTGAAATTATCATGCAGAGTTGGATTTAAAATATATACTTTACTCCGATTATTTGTCGCAGCTTAAAACTAAATGGAACAATACCTCATCATCTAGCGTTAGCTTAGTCAAACAAACTCTGGCTACCTACGATGATCTATACAAGTCTCCGTATACTTGAATTTCCTTTGCAAGAAAGAGCTGCATAGGGTCAGAAAAGGAGCTGCACAGGGTCAGAAAAGGCCATTGCGGTCCATTTGTCAATAGGTAATAGATTTCAACTTCATCTCTTGCGACTTTTCACTGGCCCTGTCTCGCATCATTTTTCATGTTTTACATCAACAGTTACTGAATAAGACAAAAACCAACATGTGCATCAAAAATTAGAACACCAACAGTAGGTATTATACATGTAGGATGCAACCCTAAGGTCACTACTTTGCCTTTTACTTGCATGTCTCCTATCGTCAGTGTCCCTTCGTCCTGTCTCCACCTCTTGAAGGAGGCGTCCATTATTGCGGGTGTAAATTTGTGGTTTTTGCAGATGGGGGGGCCATGATAGACATTCGGGACTGAAGTGATGTCGCAGTTGGTTTCACGTTCACAGTGTGGCTACTACCACAGGGCTTTTTGAGTATCTGGCTGGGGGAATGGGAATGTAGTCATGGCCAGTACATGCAGGAACTCTCCTCCATTCCGACCCAAGTTCATCCCCGCAGACTTTCTGCGGTAACGGCCAGCGTAGAACCTTCTTCCTAATTTCTGCCAGGGATTTCTGCCATGCTTTTCTTTATAACGTCTGCATCGTCACAGTTAGTGGAGTACACATTTACAAGCATCACTGGTATCCCTTCCAGGACATCACTAACCATGACACAGCCCAGGGTCCATAACCGTCTTTGTCGTTGTGAATGCTGTCCTCTTATTGAATAGTATGGCCAATCCTCAGTCCTCATCGCATCGCACACTGAGAACATCTGTCCATCCAGCTCTTCCTTAGCCTCAGTCGGTCCTCCTTCCCCAGGTTCGTTCCTTGGAGGAAGATTATGTCGGCCCTCAGGCCTTTCAGATGGGCAAAAACTGTGGATCTTTTCACTGGGAAGTTAAGTCCCCTGACGTTCCAGGTGACTATCCTGATCCGGCGGGGGCGGGGCGTGGGGGGGGGGATTCTGACCCCACCCCCCTCCTGTAGGGTCAACGATAGTCATCTTGTGAACACGTCCCTGCACTCCAGGATTTCCCTTTGCTTGGGGCCATGTAAGATAGCCATCTACAATGCCTTTGTTCCTGCCGTTACCATGTGCGACCCTGTTGTAACGAACTCCCTTTCGGGAGCTGCGCCGCGGCCTGCCCTCTCCCCTTGTTTCCCCGTTCTAACCTGCTCTCTAGTGTGGCGTCTCCCCACCTGGTAGCCATCTATCCATTCCTTGCCCGTTGTCTCCCCCATCCCCACCCTCCTTTCCCATTCTGCGCAGTTGCCCTTTTGTGTCCCTTGTTGTTGCTGTTCCAGCCTGTTCTTGTGGATGAACTCCTCCGCTTCACTCGGTGTGGTAAAATAATATTTCCAGTTTTGATAGGTCGCCCACTGATTGGCTCGGTACAGCATCCCAAACTATTTCTTGCTTTTAAACAAGGCTGCTTTGGTTCCATTGAATTCGGCCTGATGCTTGGCTAGGTCTGCCCCAATGCCTTGGTACAAGCAGATTGTATGCCGTTCCCATTTGCAAGACTGCGCGTCTTTCCCAGTTCAGGGTGTTCTCCTTATCTTGGAACCTGAGCTTGGCGATGATGGCACATGGTTCTCCTGTTTTTGTCCTCTGCCAGAGTGACCTGTGGGCCCTATCCACATCTGGGAGCCTTGGGAAGCTTTTGCCCCCGACCAGTTAACCCAGCATTTGCACCACATATTCTGTGGCATTTCTGCCCTTGGGGCCCTCTGGTAGACCCATGCTTTGGAGGCACTGACAGTTTGACTGGTTCTGTTGGTCTTCCACCTTCCCCCTGAATGTTCCCTGTGTTGCCACAATAGTTTAATGAATGTGTTAAAGCTATGTCCAAGTCTGAACCTTCCTTTGTCAGAGTGTACATCAAGGAAGCAGCTTATGCTACATCAAGAAAATAACAAAACATGGCTCAACTAGTAACTTTTTCCCACCTGTAACTGCATGTTCTTTTCAAATAATAGTTTTATTCCCTTTTGAAAATTGAAGCTGCTTCCACCACAGTCTCAAGTAGAGCAGTCCACACCCTAACCATTTGATGCATGAAAAGGTTTTTTCTTGAATTACTATGCTTCTTTTGTGAATTACTTTAAATCTGAGCCCGCTGGTACTCCAATAGTCCACCAATGAGAACAGCTTTCCTATTGACTCTTGTACAGGCCCCTTCTCAAACCTCATTTGTGTAATAAAGAGGTTTTAAGGAGTGGAGGTAGGTGGAGTAACTTAAGAGGGGCAATTCAGAACATGAGACTGAGGTAGCTGAAGGGACATCGCTCTCTTGTGCGCTCTTGCTCTTACTCTCACACGCATGCTCGCGCGCTCTCGCTCTCTCTCACGTGCATGCTCGCACGCTCTCTTTTCTCTCTCCCAGCCACTCTCTGCCCCCTTGCCCCTGCTTGATTCTCTGTGACCCAAGCCCCTCCTCCCTGTAGCCACCTAAAATGGCTGATTCCCTATTAATTTGGCCAAAACCCCATTTAAAATGGCTCACCGAAAAGGCTGATTGGAAAAGCAGCCAACAGGACACAAACGGACAGCTGCAGACAGAATAGCGTATTCGGCTCTGGGGAAGTCGGCCCAGATCGATACTCAAGACCATTAGCAGCACATCAACCCAGACATCTGCTGTTTAATCGGCTATCCCCGGGAACAATTGCAACATGTTAGCAATTGAATGCCGGGCCAGACCTGTCGGCGCCTGCAGTGGCCGAAACAAAGACAGGTGAACGACCACCCCCCGATCGAGGAATCGCCCCGTTATTGGATATATCGAACCCAGTGATTGGGAACAAGTCCAATCACTTGGGACTCGGGGTCAAGGGCCGCCCCGAGAGGCGGGAAGCCCCAGGACCCTATAAAGTGAGGGGCCAAGTTCAGATCGCTCTCTCTCTCCCTTCTTCTCCTGCTCGAGACCTTCGCAAGAACATCCACCAGAAACAGTAAGTTTGACTCCAGCGATCGCTATCCGATAAAGACTCCTAGCCATCGACCCGTATCAGCCTTTTTGAATCCAGCGGGCCAGATCTGATTCGATAAGCCATTCGTTTCCCTGACCTGGTGGGCCCTTCCTAAAGTTAAGTATTGGCCAGTAGTGGTAGGTTTCTATATAGATAGTAGGATTATTGTATAAGCATTACCTGTTGTATATAATAAATGACCGTTGATTTCAATCTTACTAAGTGGTGTGCTGACTTATTAATCATAACTCGAGCTTGAACCATGTGGCGGTATCAGAAAGATACCTGGCGACTCGTGAGCAAAGGTGACATAATCAGAGCTAATAAACTAAGGCTAAAAAGAGGAACATCCCACCGTCAATCTTGTTTGGGGGAGGCGTTTTAAAAACAAGTTCTCTTGGGGTAAATAAGCAAATAGTGTATACAATGGGATCTGAAAGAAGAACAGAGAATGCTGTCTAGCAGCATCCAAAGGGGAAGAGGGAAGAAAGCAGAGTTAATGTTTCGAGTTTGTGCTGCTTAAAGTTTATTACAGTTGAGTTTGATGCTATAGCAATTAACCAGGAATGCAAAAGTAAATCAGACAGGAAATGGCTATCTTGGAGATATAAAAGGTGAATTGAATCTCGTGACAACTGAAGTGAAAAAAGAACTGACTGACTTGCTGAGTAACTTGTTCAGAGGCGTGCTTTGGTGAATATGGCTGTGAAAAGACTGCTATTGAGATGGGGGACTGCAGTGCAGGTTCAAGGTTTGTATTTCCCTTTCATTGTGTCATGACCCATTCATTTTATTTTCACAGTCTGCGGCTCCGTTTAAAAAAAAAAAACACACGACTGCTTGTTGAATTCTTGTTGCATTGTCATCTGCTTCATTGTTTAATTGATTTTTTTCAACTTCCGTACATAATTGTATCAGCGACAAGTATTGCTGTCGACTTTTCATGTCCGTGTATGTCACTAAAACCTCCATAGTATTTTCATAAGTCTGCACGGCAACATTTTTGCACTTGCATTCAATTCCTTCTCCATTTCGTGACTATACTGACTGCTTTCAGTACTTGGCGCAAGTGATAATTCTTTTTGATACAGGGAAGGTTGAAGGTCCTAATTCTGCTGGTATTGAAACATTGTAATTGTGCAAAAACATTTAAGCTACAAATACCTAATACAGTCAATTTCAAAATTTTAAATTGGTCTTGAAAATGAAGTGATAAATAACCAGTTCAAATTCTGTTCCTATTTGTTTACATTTTCCAACCTCAGGAAAATTTGATGAGAGGGAGGCATTTGTAGGCAAGCATGGGCGGGGGGGTGGGGGACTAGACAGTTCGAGCGGGTGAAAGTTTTGGAGTTTCAGAAACATTTATGTAAAAATTGATCCAAAATATAATCAGAGGGAGAATGTAGACATACTATTCTTTTGCTTTAAATTAACTGTTTAATGAGCTTTATAGCATCATGTTTGATACATTGTGAGGTTAAAAAGAACACGGCGACTTCCGGGTGCGGCGATGACCAGCTGAGTCGCACGTTTCGGCCTGTGAAACGGACTTTTGGGCTCTTGATAGGAGCCCCAACGGCAATTTTAACGGCTAAAAACACCGTGCGGTAAACCAGGAGGGTGTTCCCCCTGGACACGGATGGAAAAAGGAGAGGAAAGTGGCCGGATTGCAGCGGATCCTTTGGAACAACGGCAAGGAAGGCAAGCAAAAACCAAGATGGCGTCGGAAGGTGGCAGTTTCATATGGGGCCCTGAACAACAAGAGTTCTTGAAATGCTGCGTGGAGGAGATAAAAAAGGAAATGAAGAAAGAGTTGTTGGCCCCGATACTACAGGCGATCGAAGGGCTGAAAGAGGAACAAAAGACCCAGGAGCAGGAGCTTCGGGTCGTGAAGGCGAAAGCAGCCGAGAATGAGAACGATATACAGGGCCTGGTGGTGAAGTCGGAGATACAGGAGGCACACTAGAAACGATGTGTGGAGAGGTTGGAGGCACTGGAAAACAACGCAAGGAGGAACAACCTGAGGATTCTTGGCCTTCCTGAAGGTGTGGAGGGGGCGGACGTCGGGGCATATGTGAGCACGATGCTGCATTCGTTAATGGGAGCGGAGGCCCCGACGGGTCCGTTGGAGGTGGAGGGAGCGTACCGAGTTATGGTGCGAGGATCGAGAGCAGGAGAAACTCCCAGAGCCATAGTGGTGAGATTCCTCCGTTTTAAGGATAGAGAAATGGTCCTTAGATGGGCGAAGAAAACTCGGTGCAGTAAATGGGAGAACGCGGTGATCCGCGTTTATCAAGACTGGAGTGCGGAGGTGGCGAGAAGGAGGGCGAGCTTTAATCGGGCCAAGGCGGTACTTCACAAAAGGAAGATAAAATTTGGAATGCTGCAACCGGCAAGACTGTGGGTCACATATCAAGAGAGGCACCACTACTTTGAGATGGCGGATGAAGCGTGGACTTTTATTGTAGAAGAAAAACTGGAATGAGTGGATTATGAAAAAGAACGTTTGGACAAAGTGGTGGGGCGAATGGGGGGGGCGAAGAGGGGTTTTATGTTCTAATCCTGCGGTATGGTAACTTTTCTTTCTCCCACAGGTGGTGATGGGGGGAGGTGGGGAGGGAGAGGAGATGGGGCGTTGGCCATGGGAGGCGGGGCCGAGGGAGAGGCGCGGGCTTGGTTCCCGCGCTATGATAATTATGGCGGGAATAGAGAAGCAGGAAGGAGGGGGCATCGCACGGTGCGAGCCGTGGTCACGGGGGGAAGCCGAGGTCAGCCAGAGTTTGCTGACTTCTGGGAGCAACATGGGGGGAGTAATTACGCTAGCGGGGGGGTCTAGTGGGGGGGGTGGGAGGGGGAATTACTGGGTTGCTGCTGCTGGGGAAAGGGGGGAGTGGGTACGGGAGAGGATGGGCGGGGGGGCACCGCCTGGGGGAGATACAGCTGCGTGGGAACTGGGTGAGAAGCTGGAAAAAGGTGATGGCTAACCGGCAAGGGGGGGGGGGGGGGGGGTGGGAAGCCCCCCAACTCGGCTGATCACGTGGAACGTGAGAGGGCTCAACGGGCCGATAAAGAGGGCACGAGTACTCGCACACCTTAAGAAACTTAAAGCAGATGTGGTTATGTTACAGGAAACGCACCTGAAACTGATAGACCAGGTTAGGCTGCGTAAAGGATGGGTGGGGCAGGTGTTCCATTCGGGGCTGGATGCGAAAAACAGGGGGGTGGCTATATTAGTGGGGAAGCGGGTAATGTTCGAGGCAAAGACTATAGTGGTGGATAACGGGGGCAGATACGTGATGGTGAGTGGCAAATTACAGGGAGAGATGGTGGTTTTGGTAAACGTGTATGCCCCGAACTGGGATGATGCCAACTTTATGAGGCGAATGCTAGGACGCATCCCGGACCTAGAGACGGGAAAGCTGATAATGGGGGGAGACTTTAACACGGTGTTGGAACCAAGGCTGGATAGGTCGAAGTCCAGGACTGGTAGGAGGCCGGCAGCAGCCAAGGTGCTTAAGGATTTTATGGAGCAGATGGGAGGTGTGGACCCGTGGAGATTCAGTAGACCTAGGAGTAAGGAGTTCTCGTTTTTCTCCTATGTCCATAAAGTCTATTCGCGCATAGACTTCTTTGTGTTGGGTAGGGCATTGATCCCGAAGGTGAGGGGAACGGAATACACGGCCATAGCCATTTCGGATCATGCCCCACACTGGGTAGACTTGGAGATAGGGGAGGAAACAGGAGGACGCCCACCCTGGAGAATGGACATGGGACTAATGGCGGATGAGGGGGTGTGCCTAAGGATGAGGGGATGTATTGAAAAGTACTTGGAACTCAATGACAATGGGAGGTTCAGGTGGGAGTGGTCTGGGAGGCGTTGAAGGCGGTGGTTAGGGGGGAGCTGATATCAATAAGGGCACATAAAGGGAAGCAGGAGAGTAAGGAACGGGAGCGGTTGCTGCAAGAACTTTTGAGGGTGGACAGACAATATGCGGAAGCACCGGAGGAGGGACTGTACAGGGAAAGGCAAAGGCTGCATGTGGAATTTGACTTGCTGACTACAGGCACTGCAGAGGCACAATGGAGGAAGGCGCAGGGTGTACAGTATGAATATGGGGAGAAGGCGAGCAGATTGCTGGCACACCAATTGAGGAAAAGGGGAGCAGCGAGGGAAATAGGGGGAGTGAGGGATGAGGAAGGAGAGATGGAGCGGGGGGCGGAGAGAGTGAATGAAGTGTTCAAGACATTTTATAAAAAATTGTATGAAGCTCAACCCCCGGATGGGAGGGAGAGAATGATGGATTTTTTGGATCGGCTGGAAATTCCCAAGGTGGAAGAGCAGGAAAGGGTGGGACTGGGAGCACAGATCACGGTAGAAGAAGTGGTGAAAGGAATTAGGAACATGCAGACGGGAAAGGCCCCGGGACCGGACGGATTCCCAGTTGAATTTTACAGAAAGTATTTGGACTTGCTCGCCCCGGTACTGACGAGGACCTTTAACGAGGCAAAGGAAAGGGGACAACTGCCCCCGACTATGTCTGAAGCAACGATATCGCTTCTCTTAAAGAAGGAAAAGGATCCGCTACAATGCGGGTCCTACAGACCAATTTCCCTCCTAAATGTGGATGCCAAGGTCCTGGCCAAGGTAATGGCAATGAGAATAGAGGAATGTGTCCCGGGGGTGGTTCACGAGGACCAAACTGGGTTTGTGAAGGGGAGACAGCTGAACACGAATATACGGAGGCTGTTAGGGGTAATGATGATGGCCCCACCAGAGGGTGAAACGGAGATAGTAGTGGCGATGGATGCCGAGAAAGCATTTGATAGAGTGGAATGGGATTATCTGTGGGAGGTGTTGAGGAGATTTGGTTTTGGAGAGGGGTATGTCAGATGGGTGCAGCTGTTGTATAGGGCCCCAGTGGCGAGTGTGGTCACGAATGGACGGGGATCGGCATATTTTCGGCTCCATAGAGGGACAAGGCAGGGATGTCCTCTGTCCCCATTACTGTTTGCACTGGCGATTGAGCCCCTGGCGATAGCGCTGAGAGGTTCCAAGAGATGGAGGGGAATACTCAGGGGAGGAGAAGAACACCGGGTATCTTTATATGCGGATGATCTGCTACTATACGTCGCGGATCCGGCGGAGGGGATGCCAGAAATAATGCGGATACTTGGGGAGTTTGGGGATTTTTCAGGGTATAAATTGAACATGGGGAAGAGTGAGCTGTTTGTGGTGCATCCAGGGGTGCAGAGTAGAGAAATAGAAGACCTACCGTTGAGGAAGGTAACAAGAGACTTTCGTTACCTGGGGATCCAGATAGCTAAGAATTGGGGCACATTGCACAGGCTAAATTTAACGCGGTTGGTGGAACAGATGGAGGAAGATTTCAAGAGATGGGATATGGTAGCACTGTCAATGGCAGGGAGGGTGCAGGCGGTTAAGATGGTGGTCCTCCCGAGATTCCTCTTTGTGTTTCAGTGCCTCCCGGTGGTGATCACGAAGGCTTTTTTTAAAAGGATAGAAAAGAGCATCATGGGTTTTGTTTGGGCCGGGAAGACTCCGAGAGTGAGGAAGGGATTCTTACAGCGTAGTAGGGATAGGGGGGGCTGGCATTACCGAGCCTAAGTGAGTATTATTGGGCCGCTAATATTTCAATGGTGAGTAAGTGGATGGGAGAGGAGGAGGGAGCGGCGTGGAAGAGATTAGAGAGGGCGTCCTGTAGGGGGACCAGCCTGCAGGCTATGGTGACAGCCCCATTGCCGTTCTCACCGAGGAACTACACCACGAGCCCGGTGGTGGTAGCTACACTGAAGATTTGGGGACAGTGGAGACGACATAGGGGAAAGACCGGAGCATTGGGGGGGTCCCCGATAAGAAACAACCATAGGTTTGCCTCGGGGGGAATGGATGGGGGATATGGAATGTGGCAAAGAGCAGGAATAACGCAACTGAAAGATCTATTTGTGGACGGGAAGTTCGCAAGTCTGGGAGCGCTGACCGAGAAATATGGGTTGCCCCAAGGGAATGCATTCAGGTACATGCAATTGAAAGCTTTTGCGAGGCAACAGGTGAGGGAATTCCCGCAGCTCCCGACACAAGAGGTGCAGGACAGAGTCATGTCAAAGAAATGGGTGGGGGATGGTAAGGTGTCGGATATATATAGGGAAATGAGTGACGAAGGGGAGACTATGGTGGACGAACTAAAAGGGAAATGGGAAGAAGAGCTAGGGGAGGAGATCGAGGAGGGGCTGTGGGCAGATGCCCTAAACAGGGTAAACTCGTCGTCCTCGTGCGCCAGGCTAAGCCTGATTCAGTTTAAGGTATTACACAGGGCACATATGACTGGAACACGGCTCAGTAAATTTTTTGGGGTGGAGGATAGGTGTGCGAGGTGCTCGAGAAGCCCAGCGAATCATACCCATATGTTTTGGTCATGCCCGGCACTACAGGGGATTTGGGTGGGGGTGACAAAGGCACTTTCAAAAGTAGTCGGAGTCCGGGTCGAACCAAGCTGGGGGTTGGCTATATTTGGGGTTGCACAAGAGCCGGGAGTGCAGGAGGCGAGAGAGGCCGATGTTTTGGCCTTTGCGTCCCTAGTAGCCCGGCGCAGGATATTGCTAATGTGGAAAGAAGCCAAGCCCCCGGGGGTGGAGACCTGGATAAATGATATGGCGGGGTTCATAAAGCTAGAGCGGATTAAGTTCGTCCTAAGGGGGTCGGCTCAAGGGTTCACCAGGCGGTGGCAACCGTTCGTCGAATATCTTGCGGAAAGATAGATGGGGGAAAAAAGAAGGCAGCAGCAGCAGCCCAGGACGGGGGGGGTATAGCATGTGACAAGGCAGTTGCCAATTAGGGCTAGTTTTCGTTATTTAATATTTATTTATTTGTTGTTTTTTGTTTATATAAAAAAGGTCATTATTATCTGTATTGTTATAATGTTGTGTAAAGGATGCACAATGTACTGTGTTGGTTGACCAAAAATTTTCAATAAAATATTTATTAAAAAAAAAAGAACACGGCATCTGTGAATTGCATGAATTCAAAATTGTAGAAAATGTAGAATTTTGGATTTCAACATTATTACAGAAATGCTTTCAAAGTATTTTCTATTTATGGTAAATTATTTATTAAAAACTAGAATGGAAGCTAACATGGAGCTAAAGGAAAGCTAAACTGTGCAGTAATACTTCCAGAATAAAGCTGGATTGGAACCAGTGCAAAACTATCCATAATATCTCTAAACACAGTTGAGGAGACTGAGCAAGAACTGAAGGAAATAAATTGAGAGAAATCCTTTGACCAAAAAGGTGGGGCAGGATTCCATTACAAGACATAACTGCCAGGAAGAAGTTATGTTCTCTACACAGCATATGTGCGTGCAATTTTTCTGTAGCTTTTCTGTTCAACCAATGTTTAGCAATGAGTGCTCACGAAACCCTCCTGTACTAACCAGCATGTTTCCCGCTGAAATGGCTCAAAACCAAATCTATAATAAAGTTCTCCAAAATGAATGCACTCATAAGAACGTGGAGGGCAGTCATCAAATGTAAACAGCTTATGATCAATTACTATTATTGGCAGTAAGTTACCTCAGTTGAAGGGCGGCATGGTGGCACAGTGGTTAGCACTGCTGCCTCACGGCGGCGAGGTCCCAGGTTCGATCCCAGCTCTGGGTCACTGTCCGTGTAGAGTTTGCACATTCTCCCCGTGTTTGCGTGGGTTTCACCCCCACACACGAAAGATGTGCAGGCTAGGCGGATTGGCCATGCTAAATTGCCCCTTAATTTGAAAAAATAGAATATAGAACATAGAACATTACAGCATCGTACAGGCCCTTCGGCCCTCGATGTTGCACCGACCTGTGAAAGCACTCTAAAGCTCATCTACACTATTCCCTTATCGTCCATATGAATTGGGTACTCTAAATTTTTTTAAAAAGTGACCTCAGTTGAGTACAGGGATGTTGAGGCTGACAGAGGCAGCTTAGTTCGAAGGAGCTGTGGTAGCAAATCGAGTCATTCTGATAATTACAGTGTATTACATGCAGCATTTCATCTTTGGAAAACTTTATATATTCAATTAAAGTCATATTTACCAGCAACTTTATCATTCCGGCTGTTGACCTTCCTAAATGTTCAGGGAAAAATCCATACGATCTGTCATGGTAGATCCGCAATTAATAGTGCTGACAACAACCATAAAAGTGAGAGAGTTTTGTTCCATCCCATCCGAAGTACCAATGGAGTCGAGATTAGGTATTAGGAAGTCATTCATATCAAGCTAGAAAACTAGCAAAACTGCCCAACTGTTTAAAAAGATGGAAGCAGCTCTGGTTCTAAAGCTTGTTGCATATTTGCTGATGATATCTAATTATAAAAATACTTTGGTTACAATGGCAGACCAGAGGCTGGGAATTCTGCAGCAAATGATTCAACACCTAACCCTGAAAACATATTCACCGTCTTCCAGGCACAAATCAGGAGTGTGTTGGAATACTCTCCAATTTCCTTGATTATTGTGGCTCCAACGACACTCAAGAACCTCAACACCATACAAGACAAGGCAACCAGCTTAATTAGTACCCTATCCATTACCTCCATCCCCACCTTAAACGTCCACTTCCTCCATCACCAACACTCAGTAGCAGCGGTGTTTAAGATGCATTGCAGTGACCTTCCAAGGGTCCTTTGACAGGACGTTCCTTGTAGCCAGTAGAAGTGGATTTGTAAAGGACAACAGATGCATGGACACACCACCGCCTGCAGATTCCTCTCCATTCTGACTTGGAATTCTCACACTGTTCCTTCACTAACTTTGGGTAAAATTCTGGAAATTCCTTCCTTTTTAAATGTTTTTTTCCAATTAAGGGACAATGTTTCTGCAATGCAAAATTAGTGTTTGTACCATTTGGCCTTGCACAAATGTGATCGTTACTGTTTTAATAATCAGAGTATCCTAAACCCCCTCCCCGTACGTTGGTACAGAGGGGAGGGTACCCTGTTTCTCCAACACAAAATTAGTGTTTGTACCGTTTGGTCTTGTCTATATATATTATTTCTTTTACTGTTTTAATAAAAAGATATGGCCCAATCCACCTACCTGCACACTTTGGATTATGGAGGTGAGACCCACGCATACACTGGGAGAGTGTGCAAAAACCATGTGGGACAGTGACCCGGGGCTGAGATCAAACCAGGGTCCTCCGTGCTGTGAGGCAGCAGTGCTAACCAGTGTGCCACCTTGCTGCCCTGGTAATTTCTTCCGAACAGCACTAAGTATACCTGCACCAGCTGGTCTGCAGCAGTTCAACAAAGTGGCTCACAGTAACCTTCTTCGGGGCAGTTGGAGATTGGTAACAGATGCTGTCCCTGCTAGCGATGCTGATACCCCACAAAAGTTAACACGCTGATTTACAATATCGCTCACTTGCATTGGAGAGAAAAATAAGATCCACAAACAAAAGTGGAACAAATATTATAAAGCACCCTGATTACTTTAGAGAATTCGCATAGAATCCTCCGTGGGCGACAGGATGGCACAGTGGTTAGCATTGCTGCCTCACGGCACTGAGGATCCGGGTTCGATCCTGGCCCCGGGTCACTGTCCGTGTTTGCACATGCTTCCCATGTTTGCATGGGTCTCACCCCCACAACTCAAAGATGTGTAGAGTAGATGGATTGGTCATGCTAAATTGCCCCTAATTGGAATTTTTAAAAAAAATCATAGAATCCCTAAGTGCAGAATGAGGCCGTTCGGCCCATTGAGTCTGCACCGACCTTTTGAAAGAGCGCCTCCTCCCCAGTCCCATCCATGTAACCCCATAAGTCCACCTAACCTTTGGACACGGGGACAATTTAGCCCCAATCCACCTAACCACATCTGTGGGAGGAAACCAGGGCACCCGGAGGAATCCCATACAGACACTGGGAGAAAGTGCAAACTCCACACAGGTTTGAATTGAGCCTGGTTCTCTGGCGCTGTGCGGCAGTAAATGATAACCACTGTGCCACCGTATGGATAAAATTTGTGGTTTTGGCTCTACATTTATTTGATGCTATTTCCAGTTTTGTTTATAACTGAAGCTTGACTCACATAAATCTGGTGGGCACATCAATGGGGATATTTCCTCAATTTTATTGAAAGCTGCTCATTGCTGAATTCAAATTAATTATTTACCTTATCTGAACAGGTTATTTTTCCAAATAGCATTAGATAATGTGTTTGTGGATAGTCAGCATTTTTGCGCATGAGTACCAATGAAAATTAGTTGCCTTTTTCTTGTAATCCCCTCATTCTCTTGTTTCTCCTGTACCCTAAAAGCATGACAAGTATACCAAAGGAAGTTCTGAAAGGAGGGTGAAATTATTTCTTGCCTTAAAGTAGTATATATTTAAAGGGAGAGGTTCTCTGTATGTAAAGTGTTTGGCTTGTGTTATTCCATGTTGCTGGGTTGAAAATGAACTGCTGTAACACTCTGTAGCAAGGTACAATAGTAACTTCTACAATGCAAGCATTTGGCTGAACTGGATATAATGCACTGATGGCAGATTTGAAATTCTTTCAGAATTTGCATTGTATTTGTGCTGGTTTCCACATTGTTGTGCTGCATTCATCTGTATCTTCAGGTTCAGATTAGTACTGGAGAAGATCAAGGACCAATCTAAATTAAAACTTTGAAATTGGAAGGGAAGCTGACATCAGGGAGGTGCGAGGCAATCGAGCCAGGGTAAAATGGAACCAAAGACTGACTGCTAAAACAATGATAGTGGGTCATCCTTAGGGAGGCGATCTTTCAGGCACAGTCTGGATATATTCCAACAAGGGCGAAAAATAAGGAACTAAAACCAAGGCGTATTATTATTATCATGAAAAGGGAGGAATGTCGCTGAGGTGAATGTTGGTCCCTTGAAAGATGAAACAGATGAGTTAATGTTGGGGAACACCGAAATGGCAAAGATTCTAAATCAATACTTTGCCTCAGTTTTCACGGTGGAGGACACTAGTACCATTCCTATAGGTACGGGCAATTCAGATATAATAGGGTGGAATTTGTAACAATCAGCATCAATAGGGTGAAACTTGTGGGGTTGAAGGCAAACCAGTCCTCCAGGTGTGGAGGGTGTTAAAGGAAATGGCAGCAAGGATAGTGGGACCCATTGGTTGTAATATTCCAAGATTCCCTGGACACAGAAGGTTCCAATGAATTGGAAAAATGCTAATGTTAATGCCCTTATTCAAAAAGGGAGTACTGCAGAATGTGGGAAAATTGCAAACCAGTTCTCTCTCTTCCCCCCCCCCCCCCAATATGATTTAGAGTACCCAATTATTTTTTTCCATTAAGGGGCAATTGAGCGTGGCCAATCCATCTACCCTGCATATGTTTGGGTTGTGTGGTGAGACCCAGGCAGATAATGGGAATGTGCAAAACTCCACATGGACAGTGGCCTGGATCAAACTCGAGTCTTTGGCGCTGAGAGGCAGCAATGCTAACCACTTTGCCACCGTGCTCCCCTCAGACCAGTTTGTTTAATATCTGTTGGAAAACTGTTAGAATCAATTATCAAGGACGTAATATCAGGACATTTGGAAAGCCAACACGCTATCCATCAGTTAGAATCTTAGAATCCCGACTGTGCAGAAGGAGTCCATTCAGCCTAACGAGTCTGCACTGAATCTCCGAAAGAGCGCCCTACTTAGGCGCACTCCTCAACCCTATCCCCGTAACCCCATCTAACCTTTGTATACTAAGGGACAATTTAAATTTAGCATGGCAAACCCACCTAACCTGCACATATTTGGACAGTGGGAGGAAACCGACGTAGACATGGGGAGAATGTACAAACTCCACACAACATGATTTTATGAAGGGCAAATCATTATTGACTAATTTGCTAGAGTTCTTAGAAGATGTAATAAGCAACGTGGATAATGGGGGTCCTGTAGATATAGTATATCTGGACTTCTGAAAGACATTTGCACAGAAGGTTCATTCACAAGGTGAGATCACATGGGATTAGGGGTAATTTATTAGCTTGGATAGAAGACTAGCTGATGGACAGGAGACAGAGTCGGGATAAATGGTGCTTTTTCTGGATGGCAAGATGTAACTAGTGGGGTGCCATAGGGTTCGGTCCTTGGACTCCAGCTATTTACAATCTATATTAACGACTTGGGATAGAAGGTTATATAGCCAAATTCGCAGATGACAACAAAAATAGGTGGGACAGTAAGTTGAAATGAGGAAATAAGAACCGTACAAATGGATATAGATAGGTTAGGAGAGATGGCCAAAATGTGGCAGATGGAGTTTAATGTGGTAATAAGGAAAGCAAATGAAATGTTGGCATGTATAGAAAAGGTAATTGAATATAAAGGTATCGTTGCAACTGTACAAGGCATTGGTGAGACCGCACCTGTGGTATTGTGCACAATTTTGGCCCCTAATTGAGGAAATATGTAGTGGCATTGGAATCAGTTTAGAGAAAGTTCACTAGATTGATTCCAGAGATGAGGGTTTTGTCGTATGAGGAGAGATTGAAATGTTGTTCACAATTTACATAGACGATTTGGAGTTGGGGACCAAGTGCAATGTGTCAAAGTTTGCAGATGACACTAAGATGAGTGGTAAAGCAAAAAGTGCAGAGGATACCGGAAGTTTGCAGAAGGATTTGGATAGGTTAGGTGAATGGGCTCGGGTCTGGCAGATGGAATTCCATGTTGCCAAGTATGAGGCTATCCATTCTGGGAGGAATAACAGCAGAATGGATTATTATTTAAACGGTAAGATGTTAAAACATGCTGCTGTGCAGAGGGACCTGGGTGTGCTGGTGCACGCGTCGCAAAAAGTTGGTGTGCAGGTGCAGCAGGTGATTAAGAAGGCTAATCGTGTTTTGTCTTTCATTGGTAGAGGGATGGAGTTCAAGACTAGGGAGGTTATGCTGCAATTGTATAGGGTGTTGGTGAGGCCGCATCTGGAGTATTGTGTTCAGTTTTGGTCTCCTTACCTGAGAAAGGACATATTGGCACTGGAGGGAGTGCAGAGGAGATTCACTAGGTTGATCCCAGAGTTGAGGGGATTAGATTATGACGAGAGGTTGAGTAGACTGGGACTGTACTCATTGGAGTTTAGAAGGATGCGGGGGGATCTTATTGAGACATATAAAATTATGAAGGGAATAGATAGGATAGACGCGGGCAGGTTGTTTCCACTGGTCGGGGAAAGCAGAACTAGGGGGCATAGCCTCAAAATAAGGGGAGGTGGATTTAGGACGGAGTGTAGGGGGAACTTCTTTACCCAAAGGGTTGTGAATCTCTGGAATTCCTTGCCCAGTGAAGCAGTTGAGGCTCCTTCTTTAAATGTTTTTAAGAAAAAGATAGATGCCTTTCTAAAGAATAAAGGGATTCGGGGATATGGTGTACGGGCCGGAGAGTGGAGCTGAGTCCACAAAGATCAGCCATGATCTCATTAAATGGCGGAGCAGGCTCGAGGGGCCAGATGGCCTACTCCTGTTCCTAGTTCTTATGTTTAGCCCTATACTCTCTAGAATTTAGAAGAATGAGGGGAGATCTAATTCAGATATACAAGATGCTAAAAGGTATGGATAAAGTAGATGTGTAGCAGATACTTCCTCTTGTGGGGCATTCTAAAACTTCTCACAATGGTTGGGAATCTGGGAATTCGCTACTCCAGAATGTGGTGGATGCAGGGACAGTGAGTCAATTTGAGGAGGTGTTAGACAGTTTTTTAATTGGTTGAAGGGTTATTGAGAACGGGCAGGACAGTGGAGTTGAGGCCATGAAGGGATCAACCATGACCACATTAAAGGTGTTGAAGTGCAGGAGGCTAAATTGCCTAATCCTGCTCCTAGGTCATGTGTTCGGGGGAGGAGATTCTCTTGCTGATTTCGCAGTCCAGCTCTTGGTCTGTAGCATTGCAGGTAATAGATGAGGAACATATCAACCATGATCAAATGGAGCAGGCTCGATGAGCCAAATGGCCTAATTCTGCTCCTATATCTTATTATTATTATTAGATAGATAAGTGGCAGATGGTATTTAATGCAGAGGTATGAAGTAATACATTTTGGCAGAAGGAGTAGGGAGAGGCAATACAGACTTAATGGCACACTTCTGAAGAGTATGGAGGGACCTTGGAGTTCATGTGCACAAAGGTGGCAGCGCATTGAGAAAGTTGTTAGCCAAATATTTGGGGTCTTGGACTTCACAAATAGGGACATTGATTATAAAAATGGAAAAGTTATACTGAATCTTTGGAAAAGTGAGTGGGTAGGTGGTGGATGGTGTGTCAATCAAGCGGGCTGCTTTGTCCTGGATGTGTCAAGCTTTCTGAGTGTTGTTGGAGTTGCACTCATCGAGGCAAGTGGAGAGTATCCCGTCACCCTCCTAAATTGGGCCTTGTGGATGATGGACAGGCTTTGGGGAGAAGGGGGTGCAATACTTGCCACAGATACCTTAGCCTCTGACACACTCTGGTAGCTACAGTGTTTATATGGCTAGTCCAGTTGAGTTTCTGTTCAGTGGTAATCCCCCAGGATGTCAACAGCGGGAGATGTAGCAATGGTAATGCCATTGAATGTCAAGGGGAGAGTTAGTTAGATTTTCTCTTGTTGGAGATGGTTATTGCCTGGCACTTGAATGGTGCAAATGCTACTTGCCACTTCAAAGGTCTTGCTGCATTTGAACATAGACAGTTTCAATATCTGAGGAGTCACGAATGGTGTTGAGCATTATGGAGTCATCAGGGACAAGGGGAACACCCTTTCTTCAAACCTTATGATGAAGGGAAGGTCATTGATGAAACTGACATACCACTAGGTCAAATTCTGCCTTGATTTCAAGGGCAGTTACTCTCACCTCTCCTGGAATTCGGCTCTTTTGTCCATGTTTGAATCAAGGCTGCAATGAGGTCATAGCTGTGGACTCTGGTGGAACCCAAGCTGAACATCTGTGAGCGATTATTGCTAATCAAATGCCACCTTTCCATAATTTCATATATTTAAAATAAATTTAGAGTACCCAATTCATTTTTTCCAATTAAGGGGCAATGTAGCGTGGCTAGTCCACCTCGTCTGCACATCTTTTTGGGATGTGGGGGCGAGACCCACGCAAACACGGGGAGTATGTGCAAGCTCCACATGGACAGTGACCCAGAGCTGCGATCGAACCTGGGACCTCGGCGCCGAGAGGCAGCAGGGCTAATCCACTGCGCCACAGTGCTGCCCTGACCCCTTCCATGATTTTACTGATGATCAAGAGTAGACTGAATGGGTGGTAATCGGCTGCATTGGACTTGTTCTCCTTTTTGTGTTCAGGGCGTACCTGGGCAATTTGCCACATGCCGAGTAGATGCCAGTGTTGTAGCTACTGGAACAGCTTGGCTAGGGGTGCGGCAAGTTCTGCAGCACAAGTCTTCAGTACTATTGCCAGAATATGTCAGGGCACCAAGAATTTGCAGTATCCGGTCCCTTCAGCCATTCTGGGTATCACGTGGAGTGAATCGAATCGGCTGAAGCCATCTGTGATGCTGGAGGCCCCCAGAGGATGAAGAGATAGATCATCCACCCAGCACATCTGGCTGAAGATTGTTGCGAATGCTTCAACCTTGTCTCTTATACAGATGTGCCGGGGTCCCCCTTCATTGACAATGGCAATATTTGTGGACTCTCCTCTTCCTGTTGTTTAATTATCTATCACCATTCACAACTTGATGTGGCAGGACTGCAGAGCTTGGATTTGATCTGTTGCTTGTGGAATTGCTGAGCTGTATCTTTTATTTGCTGTTTACCATGCATGTAGTCCCATGTTGTAGCTTCACTAGGTTGACCCCTAATTTTTAGGGATGTCTGGAGTTGCTCCTGTCATGTCCTCCTGCATTTTTCAGTGAACCAGGGTTGATCCCTAGCTTGGTGGTAATGGTAGAGTGGGGGATATGCCAGGCATGAGGTTCAAGTTGTGGTTGGGCACAGTCCTGCTGCTGCTGATGGCCCACAGCACCACTTAAATGCCCAGTCTGAGTTCCTAGATCTGTTGTATAAGTCTATCCTATTTAGCATGGTGACCGTGCCACACAACACAATGGAAGGTATCCTCCGTGTGAAGACGGGATTTTGTCTCCACATGGAATGTGCGGTGGTCACTATCATGGACATATGCATCTGTGGCAGGCAGGTTGGTGAAGATGAAGTCAAGTCTGTTTTTTGCCCCTTGATTACCTCGCCACCTGCCGCAGACCCAGTCCAGCAGCTATGGATGCGAACAGCTCGTTCTGTGGTAGTACGACCAAGCCACTCTTTGTCGGGGACTTAAATGCTCATCACTAACATTAGTACATTCTATGCCCTTGCTGCCCTCGGTGCTTCCTTCATGTGATGTCCAACATGGAGGAGTACTGATTCATCAGTGGAGGCGGGGACAGTACATTATAAAAAGTAGGTAGTTTCCTCGCCCATGTTTGACCTGTTGCCAGGAGACTTTGTGGGTTCAAGAGTCCGTGTTGATGACTTCCAGGACATCTCCTGATGGTGCACCACTGCACTGCCAATTCTGTTGGATCTGTCCAGCCAGTGTGACCCAGGACATATTTTGGAATGTTGATGTCTGGGAATTATATGTAAGATAGAGTCATGTGGTACAGAAGAGGCCTTTTGGCCCATATAGTCTGCACTGCCAAAACTACACAATCTCACTTTCCAGCACTTTACTTTGAATGTTATGACATTCCAATGCTCACCCATGTATGTTTCAAAAATTGTGAAGTTTGCCAACTCTGGGGCAGCACGGTGGCGCAGTGGGTTAGCACTGCGTCCACATGGCGCTGAGGTCCCAGGTTCGATCCTTACTCTGGGTCACTGTCCATGTGGAGTTTGCATATTCTCTCCGTGTTTGTGTCGGTTTCGCCCCTACAACCCAAAAATGTGCAAGCTACGTGGATTGGCCATGCAAAATTGCCCCTTAATTGGTAAAAATGAATTGGGTACTCTAAAATTTAAAAAGAAAGTTTGCCATCTCTACTATCCTCTCAGATAATGCATTCCGGACTCCCTCCCCTGCCAGACACGTTTCATCTATATTGTTTATATAAGAACAAAGAAATGTACAGCACAGGAACAGGTCCTTCGGCCCTCCAAGCCCGTGCCGACCATACTGCCCGACTAAACTACAATCTTCTACACTTCCTGGGTCCGTATCCTTCTATTCCCATCCTATTCATATATTTGTCAAGATGCCCCAATCGGTAGATGTTCAGGAGACCAGCTATCCCCACAGCAAAAGCTTGATGCCCCTCTTCCCCATTGAGCGGACCCAAGACCATATCCCTCCTGTGTAACTGGAGTGTATCACTAGCAATAAGGGACTGATCTCTGTCAGACGCCACTGGACACTGGCTTCCAATCTCACAAGCAGCCTTCTACTACGACCCTCCTACCACTGAGCTGGTTTTTGATTAACTTGCCAAGTTACCCTGGATCCCATATGCTTTTACCTTCATTGTCCAGTCTCCTTTGTGGGACCTTGTCAAAGGCTTTGCTGAAATCCATATACGCCACATCAACTGCACTACCCACATATCCACACCCGATCACCACTTCATATTCAGTCAAATGACCTCCTTCTGACCGAGCCATTATTTTGTATGGCTTTGTCAGGCTGTTGCTTGACTAATCTGTGAGACATCTCTTCCAATTTTGGCACAAGCTCCCAGATTTTAGGATAGAGGACTTTGCAGGGTCGATGGGGCTGGATTTGCCATTGTTGTTTCCAGTGCCTACATTGACGACAAGTGGTCCAACCCTAATTGTTCCTTTTTGATGTCTTTTTAGCGGTTGGATACAACCGTGTGGCTTGCTTATGCAATTTGAGATTACGTTTCAAAGTCAACCACATAGCCTCGGGTCTGGAGTCACATGTAGGTCAGACCAGGTAAGGGGGACTGGTTTCCTTCCCTAAAGGACATTAGTGAAAGGGATAGATGTTTAAACTAATTGATACTGGTTTTATGGTTCCCGTACCAGCCTCCCCGAACAGGTGCCGGAATGTGGCGACTAGGGGCTTTTCACAGTAACTTCATTTGAAGCCTACTTGTGACAAGCGATTTTAATTTCATTCATTTCATTAGATTTTTAATTCCAGAGGCTTTATCTTTGCCAGTGAAGTTTTTATAGTCCCTTGTGTGGGAGACAGAGTTTCAAAGTGATTGATCAGAAACAGTGTTTGCTGTCATCTGGGTGGGATATAGAGAAATTGGTGGGATCGTTAGTTGGTCACATTTGGTATCTAATGTATGGTGTGAAGAATCACTGTTGGCCTGTTAGTTCACATGTACCTCAGATTAACCTTGAATGTGTAACATATATTTGGTAAATTGTTTTGTCGTTTTGCACCATGAACAGCAAAGTTTAATTTTGTTGTTTCAAAACGAATAAAATGTTGTGACTTTATTCTCTTCAAGTGTTTTGAATCAAAAAGTCTGAACAAAATGTCATCTTCCCTAATCAGAACTTCTAAAAACGTGGTTGTAGTTTGGGAGCATAACAGTGTATTGAACAGAGTCAAGTGATCCCACAGCCAGAGGATAATATCCATGTTCTATAGGCATTCTGCATTCAGTCATGAATGGCGGCTAATAGGAAGAGTCTCCATTAACATCTGCTTTCTCCGTGATTAAACACAGCATTTTTAAGTAGAAATGCTGATGATCCACCTCCGCCTCCTCCTGAGGTTCCCACTGTCACCGATGCCAGTCTTAAGCCAATTTGACTCATTCCAAGTGTTGTAAACAAACATTTAACATGGTGGATCCAGCAAAGGCTGTGTTTTGGCAATATCCCAGTTGTAGTGCTCAAGCCAAATTCCCCTTAAACTAACCATACTTCTAGCCAGTACAGCTATACTGCAGGCATCTACTTGGCTCTGTGGAAATTGTCCAGCTATGTCCTGCCCACACAAAGTATGACGCTACCAGTCCAGCTAATCATTACCTACTCTCAAGCATGACCTAAAGGATATGATATGATATCAATACTGCTATAATCTGCTCACTACTTATCAGTTTGGGTTTTGCCAGAGCCACTTGGCTCCATGCTCATGACCACCTTGGCCAAATATGGGAAAATAACTGAATTCCAGAGGTGAGTAAGAATGACTGCCCTTGACATCAAGACAGTATTTTTGAGTATTGTACTAAGGAACTGTCATAAAATTGAAGGCAATGGGAAGCAGGAAAATTCTCCCAGTAGCTGGAATCCTATCACGCCTAAAGGAAAATGGTCATCTCATCTCCAGTCTGACTTTCATGGCTTCCTTTGGGAAGTTTCCGTGGCCCAACCAACGGGAGTTTGGAAGAGTTGACTTTTGAGCATTGGCTTCCTCATCTTTGACTAGGATCACAATTCTACAGAGTTAATGGCACAAGATTATCTTGTTTACTATCTTGTTTCCTCCCAAACCCATCCATTCACTGTTTCCTTTGCCTATCAGCCAAATATAACCAAATACTTTGTTAAGAATGGCCAAATTTTCCAAACTAATAAGAATAATTTAACTGGGGCAGTAGTTACATGGAAAAGACTTCTGTTTCCCGTAGGTGGCATGACCAAGCTGTTTCTCAAACTCACAATATAGTTTCTTGAGATAAAAGGACATTGGAAGAACAGGAACACAAATTATAATTTGTTCATGTGAACGCTAAACATCAACATGGACTGGTTGGACCAAAGGGCCTGCGTGCATGTTGTAAATTCTACACAAATTCCATTTCAGTGTGAACCACACGCAAGGGGATCCAGAAACCCTTGGACTTTGTACGACAGAATCGTGCAGTAAAATATTATGATTGGGTGCTGGCAATTCTTTGGGCTAAATTTAAACCTCTTTGAAGCACACATGGCGATGGCCAAGAGCAGTTTTAATGATCAAGAAAGCTGCTAAGAACTGTTGGAAGACCACGTTGATATGTTGATTGTATTTGGTTTATGTGAAGATTCCCATGTTGTGGTGATGTGCATCAATGTAAATACATGTAGGCTAGCTAACACTAGAGGGAGCGCAAGAGACATCACACACACACACTCAACCAATAGATCAAGTAGATAGGACATGACCAATAGACATTCACGATACACAAGGAGGTGACACGGCCACAGGGGGCATTACACCAACCCATATATAAAGGACATCACACACATGATCTGCCTCTTTCCAGTGGAGACAGTCAGTGAGTTGAGACACAGGGTTGATTCAATATTACACCCACCACGTGGATTGCAGCAACTGGTTAGTCAGTCTTGGTAGCTATAGTAGGATTAGCAGTCGTGTCGAACCCGAGTAATAGAAGTGTAAATAGTTTAATAAACGTGTTGAAGTTATCTCCACGTCTGAACCTTCCTTTGTCAAGTGCACCACAAGGAAGCTGCTTATGTTACACCTACAACATAACAAATCATGGTACCAGGACTGAACTGATTCAATCCACATAGCCATACCTCAACGTACAGTGACAACCAGCAACAATACCCAGGCAAGATGTTCGAGATCCGGGTTCCGCAGCAGCTCCAGTGCCACGGCGATCTCCGCGAAAACTGGCGGGCATTCCAGCAAAAGTTTGAAATCTTCCTGGTGGCAGCTGAACTAGAAGACTTGGCCGATGCTGAAAAACCAGAGCCTCTCCTCAACATAGCCGATGCCAGAGCAGAAGAAATCTTTTTAAAATTCAAGTTCTCCAAGGGGCAAAACAGGAGCGACTTCCAGGCAGTCCTGGACAAACTCTGCAAATACTGTGAGGAAAAGACACTCCAACCAAAAGAAGGTAAGAGAAGCGCCAGTATTCACCACGATGCAGAGATCCAGGAGCAGAGAATAGTTTTGATCGGCGGCCATCTTTCTAAAGGGTCTGCACTTGCACAGTTGCGCGAGAAGCGCGCAGAACGGGAAGGTCCGTTTGCGCGTGCGCAAGACGCCGCACATGTGCAATCACGACAACGGCCATCAGTAAAGGAACAGCGATCTGCGCATGCGCAATCGCTTCCTACGCGCTATGTCACGCGCGTCACAACGTCAGAGGCCCCGGACCACGCCCATTTAAAGGGGAAACGTCCCAAATCAAAGAAAAAATCTTTTAAAGCCGTAAAACAACCTTCCTTCACCTGGAATGACAGCACAATGCCTCAGATTGAACCAGGGAATGAAATTAACCTCCGAAGAACCCTGCAACAAGCAGTTACCTATGCCCAAAACGATGATTCCGACCTTGACCTTTTACATTTTCTCTGGACCTCGAGTGCCCAATGCCAGCTCTGACGCAAACAGTGATGATATGATCCTAGAAGACTACGACTCGGACGAACCTTTCACCTTGGGAGGCTACCCCAGTACCAAATCCGAACCACAACTAGACGTGTTGCACATTGGCGACCCCCGTATTGAATCCGACGCAGACGTGGATTCGTTCTTCGGATTTGAGGATCTTTAGCCCAGCAGATCTGCCATCCCAACTCATGAGTGCACGATGATGCTGCGGCCTGAAACCAAGAGACCGAGAGCGGTACAAGCCCACAGAGAGCGGCCTGCTGCCACACAGAGCGTGGTCCACGCACCGCTCAGGGTTTCCGACTCTACAAAAGAAGACATGCAAGGCTCCCCACCGCAGTCCTTGCATGAACAAGAAGTGACTCCAGTGTCACAAGCCTCCACAGAGAGCTCATGGACAGACTCCACGATAGAAGAAACGCAAGACTCCAGAGCACAGTCCTTGCAGGAACAAGACCACGAGGGTCTAGCAACCTCCTCTGACCAACTAGCGGCAGACTATGCAATTCTGCCATGCTCAAGTAAACAGCAAGAAGGCTATGACAGTCTACCACGCTCCAGTGCACAGCAGGGCGACCATGACGGTCTATCATGCCACAGTGAAGAACAAAGCGACGATGATAGTCCACCCACATTGTTTGCGCCACCAATGAAGACTCTGACAATTTACCCAACCCAAGAGAACAACAAGCAGCTACTGAGGCTCTACCCACGGCATGTGAGACGAGTGATGACAGCATCCCACTTCCCATGCAAGATGTGCAAAGTGACAGACCTCAGCTAGTGTGTACAGAGGCACTTGACGATCACTGTGAGACCATTGGTGACTCCGGTGACACCATGATACTTCCACCCTCATTCGCTCGAACCCCTCCACAAGTCAATGTACTCCTGCATGTTCCGACTCCAGACGTGCAGCTTCAAGAAATCTCAGCTGACTCCAGTGAACCTGCTAAGACTCCGGACGGGGAGCATCAAAAAACCAACACTGACTCAGTTAAAACAGACCAGACTCCAGATGGGGAGCAACCAAACGCCGACTCTGATTCACGTAAGCCGGACTTTACTCCAGACAGGGAGTGCCGCAACCTCAGTGATGGCACGCTCAGGGTGACAGCAGATGCCACAACGACAGGAGATGGATCACTTAACAATTACACTGGGTCAGTAATAACAAGCAGCGGCTACAGTCCAAGAGGAATACACCAATATGCACCACAGCTATATCCACACATTTTTTCCACACCAGCAGTGCAGCCAATGACAGCTCATGCTGGACAAACCCAGTATTCAGGCATGCAGCATTCAGCAGTCTATGCAGCATATTCTCAAGCAGGCCAGCACTACGGATTGCCCACTAATGGAATCAAGACCGAAGGAGGACTACCTCGAGCGCTATCTGCACTACAGACTGGATGCCTTAGTTACAGCCCAGGATTTGCTGCCCCCCAGCCTGGCCAGACGGCATATTCCTATCAGATGCAAGGTTCTAGTTTCACACCATCACCAAGTATTTATGCGAGCAGCAATTCTGTTTCCAATTCGACAAGCTTCAGCGGTTCTCAGCAGGATCACCCTTCCTGCACATCACGTGGCCAGAACCAGTATGTACAGTCTTATCCAACTTCAACATATGGCACATCCATGACCTCGAATGATATTATTGATGGTACCTCTTCAACATCAACACCTTATCAGCCACAAGATGCCATCTGACAGCATCATCACAAACATCGGAAAAAGAAAGGGACTCCAAATCAGACAGCAAAGTGATTTGACCGCTTCTTGGTTCCTATGGCACAGGGACGTTGATGGCGTTCATAACCAAGAGAGACATTTGACCATGATGATTGATGGTTTATGGACTCACACGAATGATTTGGACTTATTGTTTAATCACAGTTCCCATGACTTGTGTATATACCTTACCTTCTCCACCTGTTCTTTGTTCAATTTTCTCAAAGTGTGCAGAAAATATGTAACATAACAAAAAGGGGGGATGTGGTGATGTGCATCAATGTAAATACATGTAGGCTAGTTAGACACTAGAGGGAGCACAAGAGACATCTCACACACACACTCAACCAATAGATCAAGTCGATAGGACACGACCAATAGACATTCACGATACACAAGGAGGTGACACGACCACAGGGGGGCATTACACCAACCCATGTATAAAGGACACCACACACATGATCTGCCTCTTTCCAATGGAGACAGTCAGTGAGTTGAGACACAGGTTTGATTCAATATTACACCCACCACGTGGATTGCAGTAACTGGTTAGACAGTCTGGGTAGCTATAGTAGGATTAGCAGTAGTGTCGAACCCGAGTTATAGAAGTGTAAATAGTTTAATAAACGTGTTGAAATTATCTCCACGTTTGAACCTTCCTTTGTCAAGTGCACCACAAGGAAGCCGCTTATGTTACACCTACAACATAACAAATCACATGTCTCTTTGAAATTAATCTTAGATTTTACAACATTATTCATGAGATATGTATGATTTTTATTTCTGTGTGCAACATTTAGTACATGACTTTATTAAGCTTCATCTGCCGTGGTTTGGCCAGTCATTACTAATTCCTGCTGCTAACCAAAACGACTTGTGAATTGGTTGAGGGTGTGCATTTGACCCACACTGCAGCTGCCTGTGTTGTTATCTGGACGACTTTCCAATCAGTGGCAAGAGCACCTGTGATTTTAAAATAGTTGTGTGAAGAGCATTTGATTGGAAAAAAAAACTTTGTTGCAGCTGAATGTTGCGTTAAACTATGGTGGAGTTATATTGGTAAATAAAGTTTAAAAATAGAACTTCTGAACAAGTTTCAACTTTAAAAGGGAGGCACAGAAGGGCAAAATTTACTTTAAAATCACATTGATCAATTTTTCTTGGGAATTACAAGTTTGCAGAAATTGCACAAATCAAACTATTTTTAAGCACAGTATCCTGGCGCTGTGAAGCAACAGTGCTAACCACTATGCTACTGTGCTGCCTACATAATAAAGATTCTTATTATTATGATTTTATATTTCGGAAACCAGCTTGCTTAAGGCTTTGTTAAGAGTCTTTGTTCAAAACCCATTGAGCTCTGTTGGTGGTTACTGGGACTCACACCCAGAGTTGTGATATGGAGACCCACACTGGGTGATGATTTTTCATTTAATATTTGTTTTTCAAAAGTTACAGTTGTCTAAAGATTCTGAAAAAATTTCAAGATGAAGTAATGTTGAAACAAACCATTAAATTTACAGTCGTTATTTTTGCTGTTACATGAATCTGATTATTAAAATGGTTGCTCACTGAGAAATTGCAGTTTTTCTGTATAACAGATTTTGTTGTAAAGAAGACTGTTATAAGACACCAGCTTGCAAAATGCATAATGTAGTGACAGAAAGCAGAGCTGCAGTTAAAAGTCTCGGGTTTAACAGCCTTCTGTGCATGTGCAGGAAGTGCTTCCCCTAGTGTTGTACAAATAAATGCAGTCTTGGTCCATTCACATTTGTTTAGCCCAATCTTTTGTTTCTGGTAATTCTTTCTTGATCCGCTGCTGTCTGTGAATATAACCAAATTGCATTGTGTTTCAAAGTTCATGCCCTTTATCTTGGAATAATCTTGGTCCCAGAACCGATTCTTAGGATATTCCACTCGGTTTCCCCAGTATTACTCCTGTAACCATAGAACCGTAGAATTTCTACAGTGCAGAAGGAGGCCATTTGGCCCATTAAGTCTGCATCGACCCTCTGAAAGAGCACCCCAACAAGGCCCATTCACCCGCATATCGCTGCAACCCTACCTGACCTGCATGGATTTGCACACTGAGCGGCAATTTAGCCTGGTCAATCCACCTAATCTGCACATTTTATGAAGTCTTACAACACCAGGTTAAAGGGCAGCATGGTAGCATAATGGTCAGCACAGTTGCTTCACAGGTCCAGGGTCCCAGGTTTGATTCCCGGCTGGATCACGGTCTGTGCGGAGTCTGCACGTTCTCCCCGTGTCTGCGTGGGTTTCCAACAGGTGCTCCGGTTTCCTTCCACAGTCCAAAGATGTGCGGGTTAGGTAGGTTGGCCATGCTAAATTGCTCTTAGTGTCCAAAAAGGTTAAGTGGGGGTTCCGAGGATAGGGTTGATACGTAGGCTTGAGTCGGGTGCTCTTTGTAATGGCTGGTGCAGACTCGATGGGCCAAATGGCCTCCTTCCGCACTGTAAATTCTATGAAAGTCTAACAGGTTTGTTTCGAATCACTAGCTTTTGGAGCAAAATTCCTTCCTCACATGAATCGCGTGAGGAAGGAGCTGTGCTCTGAAAGCTAGTGATTCAAAACAAACCTGTTGGACTTTAACCGGGTGTTGTGAGACTTCTTACTTTGCTCACCCCAGTCCAACACCGTCATCTACACATCATGCACATCTTATGACTGTGGGAGGAGACCGGAGCACCCAAAAGAAACCCATGTGAACACTGGGAGAAAGTATAAATTCCGCACAGTCACATAAGGCCGGAGTTGAACCCGGGTCCCTGGCGGTGACGCTGCACTGTTAACCACTGTGCTACCATGTCACCCATCTTCGGTTAATTTCTTATCTATTACCAGATTTTACCCTAAATGCCCACAGAATTGAGCTTAATTCATAACCTTCTAGATGACACTTTATGGTGAGATCCAAAATATGTGGCAGTCAACTTTCACAGTCAGATCCCCAAAGATGTCAAGGAAAGATAGCAAGCAGTCCTTGCAGTTTCTGAAGTTGAGATGACTGTTGCTTATCTCGTTATTCTACAGATCCTCACTTTTTTCCGAATAATTAATTCTGTTATTTTATACTGACTTGATGTCTCGCTCTTGAGCAGTCACTCAGGATTGCGAATGACTTGCTTCTACCCAGGTTCGATGGGTTCTGAGTTGACTGATAAGGCAAATGCAATGTCTGTGGAGCAGATGGTACTTGTATCGACAGGGAGGTTTTGCACTGTGGGAGCTCATGGAAGAAGACCTTTAGTTTTCCAGACGGTGCATGGATAGAGATAATTCACCCAAAAGACAGTAAACTGTTCAACCTGCACTACCTTCAATCCAAAACCAAAGTCATTCTTGAGCTTCACTCTCCAGAAGATGCACAGAAACTGAACTCTAGGTCAGCGTATGACTTGAAATAAGTCTCATGAATCTGTCTTTCCGTGTAGGCTGCATTTGAACATGTATTACATGTTTCTAATTTGCTGCTGTTTCTGTACAGTCTAATGATTCCCATCTAATAATTGTCTGTCACTCGCAAATCTTCTCTCATCAACCTTGTTCAGGTAACACTAACCCTTGCAATCTATTTGTTCTAAGCACTCCGGTTGTCTAGGTTCTCACTCTAACATAGTTTGAAGCTTCAAATTATGCCGCGGCATCTGTAGTATTGGGATTCTTAGTTTGGAGGTCCTGTTCCTTTGCGAATATTTTGAGGAAGTAAACATTCAGAATGCTAACTTGCAGCTCGTGACCAGTTTCAAGCTTATAGGTATCATCCTGTTCTATATGCTTGAATTTGTTGTGGGAAAGTAACAGAAATTGATCAGTAAAATAAGGTGTACAAGGCCCACCGAGAGAAAACTTGGATTAGAAGATACAAACGCCACAATAGCAAAATTTGGCTGCCACTGACAAAAGGAGCCAGAACGATTAAACTTAATAGATGTGAAAAGTGTTGCACAGAATGAGTAAGGAATAGGAGGCAAGTGGTAACTGAAAGATTTTTTTGTTGTCAAACATCATGGGAGAGAGCACTGGTCATTTTCAAAAAGCTGTGTGCATGTTTATTTATATATCACCAGTGATCTACGCTGTGATCAGCCGAGTTTCAGTATGAACATGACATGCAAAACGAATTTGAATTGAAACTTCTCAGCAGAACTGAAATCACCAATACTAAAACAACAACCATATAGGAGGAAGTGGCTAGCAACTGGAGAAGAACAGCCAATCCGAGATGAATCTGCCGATTTTAGCCTTTCAAACCCATTCACAGTTCTCATTTTGTATCTCAATATCCTGCCTATTTGAGGTTTTTCATGTTTGATTTCAGAATATGCATTTCGGCCCCAAGGTTTGCATTCTGGTAAATGAGAGATCAACCTGAAGTTATGCTTTCTTGAAAAGATTGAGGCAAGAGTCCACTGTTACTAAATTTCTTCATTATCATCTTCATGGTTAAGTTGGATGTTAGTGGAAGGGATGTGTGTTTTTTTGCAATTCTGAAAGAATAGCAGTGGTCATTTTTGTGGAAGATATTTAACATGACTGCACCTAAAGGTCAGATAGATTTCTGAATGGTTTGGCTGACGATTTTTAAACAGTGATGGGGTTTTGCACGGCCTGCTACCTGATTGACAAAACAACCATAAAATTGATGTGGCTGGCTCCACTCATGCTAATGTCAGAGTAAACCAGCAGATAAGGCTACATGTTACAAAAATAAAGACAGAAATGAAAGCTCTGCGGAGTATGCTTGTAGCAAGATAGATAAATTGGCAGCACAAATAGAAATAAATACAGATGATCTGATGGCCAAGACTGGGGCGTGAATGTTCAAGGCTACATTATATTTATGAAGGACAGGAAGCTAGGACAAGGTGGAGGTTTAGTTCTGTTCATTAATGATGCCATTGGTACAATAGAGAGAGAGAGAGATTATCTTACTTATGGATGTAGAAACAGCTTGGGTAGAAGTAAGAAGTCACTTATGGAAGTGGTTTATAGCCCACTAACAGTAACCATACTGTAAGACAGAGTATAGAGGAAGAAATAAAGGGGGCTTGTGAGAAAGATATGGCAATCATTATAGGTGATTTTAATCTACATAGAATTGGACAAATCTGATTGGCAAAGATTGCTTGAATAATCAGTTCAGTGTGTTCGGGATGGCGTCTGAGGACTATATGTTTTGGCACCAACCAGAGAGTAGGCTACTCTAGATCTGCTGATGTAAAATGAGACTGGGTTAATTAGTGGCCCCATTGTGAAGGGACCCCTTCATGGCAGTGATGATAATCTGATTGAATTTCACATTTAGTTTGAGGGAGAGCGAAGTGGATCCAAGACGAGTGCTTTATATTTAAATAAGGGCAATTATGAAGCCATGAAGACAGAGCGGGCTAAAGTGAACTATGAAAGCACAGATGCCAGTCTTCAACCAATTCAGTTCACTCCATATGATATCAAAGGTTATGGGCCCTGAAAACATTCCCGCAACATTACTGAAGACTTGTACTCCAGAACTAGCCGTGCTGTTCCAATAAAACTACAACACTGGCACCTACTAGGCAGTGTAGAAAATTGCCCTGACATATCCTGCCTACAAAAAGATGAACAAATCCAATCTGGCCAATTACTGCCCATCATTCTACTCTTGATCATCAGTAAAGTGATGGAAGGGGTCATCGACAATACTCTTAAAATGGCACTTGGTTAGGAATAACTGACTCCCTGACACTCAGCTTTTCACCTCATTATGACCGTGGCCCAAAATTGGATAAAATAAATGCACTTGGGAGGTGAGAATGGCTACCCATGACATCAAGGTAGCCTTGACTTGAGTGTGGCATCAAGGAGCCCGAGCAAAATGGCAGTTAATAGAAATTGGAGAAAACTCTCTGCTGGCTGGAATTATACCTAGCACAAGGAAGATGGTTGTGGTTATTGGAGGTCCCCCAACCATCACCACACCACAAGGTCAGAGGTAGGGATGTTCACTGATTGTACATTCAGCATAATTCGCTGCTCCTCAGATACTGAAGCACTCAATGTCTATATTCAGCAAGACCTGGACAACATTCAGACTTGATTGTCAGTGGCAAGGAACATTTGTGTCACACCAAGTGGCAAGCAGTGAACATCTCCAACAAGACAGCAAGAGAGAATCTAACCATCCCCCCTCCCCTGGCATAATAATACTAATCTTTATTAGTGTCACAAGTAGGCTTACGTTAACACTTAGGTTAACACTACAATGAAGTTACTGTGAAAAGTCCCTAGTTGCCACACACTGGCGCCTGTTCGGGTACACAGAGGGAGAATTCAGAATGTCCAATCCACCGAACAAGCCCATCTTTCGGGACTTGTGGGAGGAAATCGGAGCACCCGGATGAAACCCATGCAGACACGAGGAGAATGAGCAGAACCTGCACCGACAGCAACCCAAGCTGGGAATCGAACACAGGCCCCTGGCGCTGTGAAACAACAGTGCTAACCACTGTGCTGCCCTGTCACCCTTTCAATGGCATAACTATCACTGACTTCCCCTCTATCAACATCCTGGGAAATGGCCAGAACCTGAACTGAACCAGCCATATAAGTACTGCGGCTGCAAGAGCAGCTGTTTAGGCTGGGAATTCTGCGGCGATTAACTCTCCCCCTGACTCCCCAAAGCCTGTCCACCATCTGCAAGGCACGAGGCAGAAGTGCAATGGAATACTCGCGCTTGCCTGTGTTACAGGCAGCAGGAATTCATTTCAACTTCCCTGACTTCTCCTCTCACTACCCATCTGTAAACAGAAAGGTATTTTTAAATTGTGATTTCTCCCTTTATAATGGTGTCGTATTTTCTCAAACTTTAAATTTGGAGTGTTCCAATCCTTTCTGAATAGCTTGCACAGCAAACTTGAGGCAAGATAAAATAATAAGGGTTGGTTTATTTTTACAGATACACAGTCACACATGCCAGCGGGGTTTGGTAGTATTCAACCCCTTTTGCACTCGCACAACAAACGGGGAAGAGGGAAGAGGGTTCAGGGCATGGCCACAATACAATACAAGTTACAGATTTGGGTGAATTCAGAGTATGGAATCAAAGGACTGATTAAATGTTCCTCTAGAGGTCAGGTTGGCTATGGTAGGGTGATCCTGTCTTTCCAGAAATGAGACTTCCACAATGAGTGAAGGGTTCTTTCTGCTGCTGCCTGCTTGATGGTGGATAGTGTGGGCAGTTTGTCTGGAGTGCTATTCTCATCAAAGGTCCAACAATAACTGCCCATAAGGCCCAATTCTTTTTTTCCAATTAAGGGACAATTTAGTGTGGCTAATCCACCTACCCCGCACATCTTGGGGTTGAGGGGGTGAAACCTACGCAGACACGGGGACAATGTGCAAACTCCACATAGCCAGTGACCCGGAGCGGGGATCGAACCCGGGTCTGTGACGCAGCAGTGCTATCAATTGTGCCGCCTTTCTGACAGTTTTTTGACTGGATTTTGGGGGGGCAAGACAAAGATGATACAGCTATCTAAAATTTCATCTGACGGATGACCCTTTCATTAATGCAGCACTAATAAGATACTATATTGCTATGTCTGTCTAAATTTCAAGCTGAGGTAGGGTTTAATGGTCGGGTTTCACACCTTGCTGTCTGTTGGATGAAGAGGCAAATTAGGTAAGCAACTGAGTAGACTATATGTTTTCAAAAATAAATAGCCACTTTAAGTGTTTATCCAGCTCAATAGTTTACTCTGCACTACGATTTCACCACTACCCCGCGTAGTCCATTCAAAGGTTCACCACTCACTGCAGAAAGCATTTAAATATAAATCCTGTGTGCACATGCCCTCTTTTATTAAAAGTCCCAAAACTGTGTCTTCTGGTCAGAGTTAATGCAATCTCAAAAGCATTAGATTTCAATTTATGCCATGCTGAATTACGAATACATGAAATAATATCTCGCCTGATCCCCTCTTAGCCCAAGTAAGCAATCCCAAACACTTCAGCCTGCCCCATTAATTCTGGTGTACTCCAGGGACCCATCGGTGACCTCATCCTTTTTCATCTATAACTGATGCTTCACAGCACCAAGGTTCCAGGTCGATCCTGGCTTGGGTCTCTGTCTGTGCGGAGTCTGCATGTTCTCCCCATGTCTGCGTGGGTTTCCTCCGGGTGCTCCGGGTTCCTCCCACAATTCCCGGCAGACGTACTTGTTAGGTGAATTGAACGTTCTGAATTCTCCTTCAGTGTACCCGAAGTGTGGCAACTAGGGGATTTTTCATTGCAGTGTTAATGTAAGGCTACTTGTGACTCTGATAAAGATTATTATTATATGCAGAAACATCAACTAAAAATGGTTCCACATGCTGAAGAACACTCAATTGTATCTTTCCACCACTTCTCTAAATCCTCCCACTCCAACTGGGTTGTAAACTGCTGGCTTGACATACAGTTCTGGAAGGACATATTTTCAAAATTGATTTTGGCATAGGGCGGCACGTGGTGCAGTGGTTAGCACTGGGACTACGGCGCTGAGGACCCGGGTCCGAATCCTGGCCCTGGGTCACTGTCCGTGTGGAGTTTGCACATTCTCCCCTTGTTTGCGTGGGTTTCACCCCCCCGAAGGGGGGTGGTGGGGAGGGAGGGAGTCGGGGTGTTGGTGGATGGGAGCCCAATACTGTACACAGCCTGAACTATCTATGTAGCCAGAAAAAACAAAAGAACCTTCAATTATGATGTGCCAGATTACGGGAGTCCCCCAGAGGGCTGAGTGGCGACACAGTGTCAGGCAAGAGTGAGCCCTGCACCCAACTGCAGAGAGCCTCGTGCACCCTCGCCTTCCAGGCCCAAATCCTCCACGAGCGCGGTGGACGACACGGGCCCACTAACCAACCCAGGGCCTGCGGATTGGCCATGCTAAATTGCCCCTTAATTGGAAAAAAAAGAATTGGGTACTCTAAATTTAAAAAAACAACAACTTTGGCATGCAAAGCTGTTGTCGTTGTCCCAGCCACAAACACTGTCCTCCAGTGACTAATTCCAATCCCCCCTCAGTCCACCGTCTGAGCCTGAACCAGCCTGTTCATAACTCTCATCATCCCATATGACTTTGACCTTGAGTTGAGCTTCTGAACTCGTATCCTTTCTGGCTACTGCTGCTGGAAACCTCGTGTGCTTCTGTTAGTTCAGTCTTGACTACTTCAGTGCTGTCTTGGCCAAACTCCTGACTTCACCCTCCATAAACTTGAGTTCATCCCAGTGCATCAATTTCTCAATTTCAAGATTTTCATCCATGTGTTTACAACCCTTCATGGCATCACTCACTCCAGCTCAGTAAGCTCCCTCATCCTTTAATATTTTAAAATCTGCATTGCTCCAGTTGAGGACTTTGGTATATCCCCCACTTCCTTTGTCTCACAATTGGGAGACCGAGACTTCACCTATCTATATCCTAAGCTTTGGAATTACTTTCCTATTTCTGTCTGCCTCTCATTCCCTTTTCCTCCTTCAAAATACTTGAAAACTTATCTTTTTGACCAAACTTTTCATTATGGGCCCTGTTAGCTCCTCCTTTGGTTTGGTACAAGTTTTTTGTCATTTGAATTCCTTTGAAGTCTCCTGGGATATTTTGCTGTTCAAGATTCTAAATAAATTCAGGATGTTGGCCTTGTATCTTAAATGCTTTGTGGTGTTCATTTAGTTGACTTTTACTGCACTACCCTTGATATTGGCATCCCCATGTTATACTGCAGCAATCCGTATCATATGCAGTACTTTTGCTGTCATAGTACTAGCACCTTCTGTAAATTTGTATTCGCCTCTTATGATATATGATATATCTCTCTGTCAGTATAACGTAAAAGCTAGTTAGCTGCTTGTTCCACAGCTAAACATGGTCCTTTTTGAATCTGTAAAGCTAGTCACTGTTACTTCCAAATGTTATTTCCAGTGCCTGAGTGCAATATTCATGTGGCTAATTTCCCTTCCCTAATGTCTCGTTATGTTGTCTTATCAGGTCACGACCTCCACGTATAAAGATTTTGAAAAATATTTGTGTTGATAGCCCCCTGTTTGACTATCTCTCCCACTCCATTTGACGCCATCTGTAAATCTACATAGTTATTCTTCCTCTAAAAGCTAAATTTGCTTATATCCATTCTAAATAGTCACGGCCCGATATTGATTTTGTGGCACATGCTAGCAATCCCAAACTATTTTGGTGAAACCTCATTCATAAGCTCACTTCACTTTCTCTGGTTTACCAAAATTCCAGCCCATCTCAGAATTTTTCCTCACTCTCCATGTTTTCCTTTGTGAGCTTGTTGCTTGTGAGGTATCAAAAGAATTAGTTTGCATTCACATTCAAAGAACTTCCATTGTTAAACAGACCTGTTATTTCCTCAAAAAAGCACAAGACCGTTACTATGTCTAGGTTTACCTGGATGAATTTTATTCCGATTAAGTATTAGTTCACTATCATTTCCTGAAGTAGCTTCGTTTTCATGTTTGAATGAAAGTAAGTGGTGTGAAATATATCGAAAGGAAGAGATGAATAGTGGTAATAACTCAAATGAAGTCCTTGACTCATCTAATTAAGATAGCAATCCAAGACAGGAAAGGGGACAAAGCAATTCAACTCTGTTTAAGATCCTTGACCAAGTTGTTGTGAGGGACTGATAATGTTTTGTTTAAAGAAGACAAAGTTTGAGATTGAAGACACTTCCTAATAGAATAAAGCCACCAGATTTTGAAAAGATGAAAAATACACTTTACTACGATACAAGAAATAATTTCCAATATTTCTCTTAATTGCTAACAAACAGGGCAAGTATGAGTTATATATGAATCAAAAGGCAAACAGTGGTCAGACACACCACACTATGCAATCGTGTACCAGCCTCCCCGAACAGGCGCCGGAATATGGCGACTAGGGGCTTTTCACAGTAACTTCATTTGAAGCCTACTTGTGACAATAAGCGCTTTTCATTTTCATTTCATTTCAATAAATGACAAATGCGACCAGAACGGATTCTGTGTATTTCTCAACAACCCACCTCGGCATTTAATCTCACTGTGTCAGCCAATCTCACTGAAACTTCAACTCTCAAAATCCTGGCTCTTGGGCTTGAACTCATTTTTCACCTGTTCCCCGTATCCCTTCAATCCCTGAGACAACAAAAACCTGTCTGTCCCAACATTAAATGTATTTAATGATGAAGCATCCAAAGCCCTCTGAGGTGGGGAATTCAAAAGATTCACAACCCTTTGAGTGAATAAACTTCTCCTCAACTCTGTCTTAAACGATCAGCCCCTTATCCTTAGACTGTGACCCCATGTTTGAGATTCTTTAACCATCGGAAACATCCTCTCAGCGTTCCCTCCATGTGAATGTTGTAGATTTGAATGAGATGGCTTCTCATTATTCTAAACTACAAAGAATGTGAGCCCAATTTACTGCGGTGCAGCTACATTAGTCCCAGCCTCGCACACAAAGCTGCGGCATTTGCCCTCCACAGCAACCCAAGCCACAATCCCTCCTTCAGCGCTGCCCCCAGCTCCTCTTCCCACTTTGCTTTAACTCCCTCCATGGACACCCCATTTTCCTCGAATTCTCCCGTAAACCGCCAACTTTCCAACTGATGCTGTCAGCACTGCCTCCGAAAGTGAGGAAGCAGGCGCTTTTGGAAAGGCCGGGAAGACCCTCCTCGCTAAATCCACACCTGCATATACCCGCGCTAATCCAAACTTCTCATTCAGCTCCTCCAAGCTGGCACACTGCCCATGCAGAAACAGATCCTTCACCTCCTTAATCGCCTTCTCTTCCCATCCCCGAAACCTCGCATCCATCCTCCTTGGCTCAAACTCTTGAATTCCCCTAAACGGCAACCCCCCGGGCACCCGACCTAAAATGCTGCTGAAATTGCCTCCAGATCCTCAGTGTGGCCAGCATTACTGGACTCATCGAATACTTACCTAGGGCCATCGGGACCAGCGCCGTTGCCAGTGCCTATAACCCCGACTCCCTACATGAACCTGCCTCCATCCTCACCCACAAAGACCCGCCTCCCTATTCCATCCCTGAACGTGCTCTGCATTCGTCGCCCAATAATAATGCATCAAATTTGGGAGGCCAATCATATATAAATACAACTGTCAATAAACTCAACAGTTAAATTTTCTTGAGAAGAAACGTGATTGAGTTGACTTGTTGCACTTCACCGAGTTATCAAGAGCTGGTAGTAGTAGTAGTACAAGGACATAAAATCAGACTGCAACAGATGGAATGAAGAACTTGTCATATGAGGAACGTTTGAGGACTCTGGGTCTGTACTCGTTGGCGTTTAGAAGGGTGAGGGGGGATCTTATTGAAACTTGCAAATGGGGGGAGTGGATCCGTGGAGATTTGCTAGGCCGTTGGCCAAAGAGTTTTCCTTTTTCTCCCATGTTCATAAGGTATACTCCCGGATAGATTTCTTTGTTTTGAGTAGGGCACTGATTTCGAGGATGGCAGGAACGGAGTACTCGGCCATAGCCGTTTCAGACCATGCCCCACACTGGGTGGATCTGGAACTAGGCGAGGAGAGGGAACAACGCCCACTCTGGCGGCTGGATGTGGGACTATTGGCGGATGAGGGAGTCTGTGGAAGGGTGCGGGGATGTATTGAAAGGTACCTGGAGGTCAATGATGATGGTGAGGTCCAGGTGGGGGTAGTATGGGAAGCGCTGAAGGCGGTGGTTAGGGGAGAGTTGATCTCTATTAGGGCTTACAAGTAGAAAATAAAGGGAGAGATTAGTGAGGGAGATTTTGAGGGTGGATAAAAGATATGCGGAGGCCCCGGACGAAGGACTATTTAGGGAGAGGCGAAGACTTCAGACGGAGTTTGACCTGCTAACCACAGGGAAGGCAGAGGCACAGTGGAGGAGGCACAAGGGATGAGATACGAATATGGGGAAAAGGCGAGCCGGCTGCTGGCTCACCAGCTTCGTAAGCGGATAGCGGCGAGGGAAATAGGGGGAGTTAGGGATGAAACGGGAACTACGGTGCGGAGTGCAGGGAAGGTAAATGAGGTGTTTAAGACCTTTTATGAGAGGCTATATAGGTCCCAACCCCCGGATGGAAAAGAGGGGATGCAACAGTTTTTGGACCAACTAAGGTTCCCGAAGGTGGAGGAGCAGGAGGTGGCAGGTCTGGGGGTGCCAATCGGGGTGGACGAGGTGACTAAAGGGCTGGGGAACATGCAGGCAGGGAAGGCCCCGGGACCAGACGGGTTCCCGGTGGAATTTTATAGGAAGTATGTGGACTTGTTGTTGGCCCCGCTGTTGGCAAGAACCTTTAACGCGGCCAGAGAAGGGGGGACTCTACCCCCGACAATGTCGGAGGCGACGATATCACTAATCCTGGAGCGAGATAAAGATCCGCTGCAATGCGAGTCATATAGGCCTATCTCGCTCCTGACTGTAGACGCCAAGTTGCTGGCAAAAGTGCTGGCGATGAGGATCGAGGATTGTGCCCCGGGGGTGGTGCATGAAGGCCAGACAGGGTTTGTAAAGGGGAGAAAATTGAATGTTAACGTGCAACGTCTGTTGGGGGTGATAATGATGCCCCCAGCGGAGGGGGAGGCAGAGATAGTGGCAGCGATGGATGCAGAGAAGGCATTTGATAGGGTAGAGTGGGAGTATTTATGGGAGGTGCTGAGGAGGTTTGGGTTCGGGGAGGGGTTTGTCAGTTGGGTTAAACTCCTCTATGGGGCCCCAGTGGCAAGTGTAGTCACAAATCGGCAGAGATCTGAGTATTTTCGGTTACATAGGGAAACAAGGCAGGGGTGCCCTCTGTCCCCATTACTGTTCGCGCTGGCAATTGAACCGCTGGCCATAGCGTTGAGAGACTCTAGGAAGTGGAGGGGGCTGGTTAGAGGGGGAGAGGAACACCGAGTGTCACTCTACGCAGATGACCTACTGCTGTATGTGGCGGATCCTGTGGAGGGGATGACAGAGGTTATGCAGATATTGAGGGAGTTTGGAGATTTTTCGGGATATAGGCTTAATATGGGGAAGAGTGAGCTTTTCATAGTACACCCCGGGGATCAGGGAAGAGGGATGGACGGCCTGCCGTTAAGGAGAGCGGAAAGGAGCTTCCGATATTTGGAGATTCAGGTAGCCAGGAGCTGGGGAACTCTACACAAACTCAATCTGACGCGGCTGTTGGAGCAGATGGAGGAGGATTTCAAGAGGTGGGATATGCTGCCGCTCTCACTGGCGGGCAGAGTGCAGGCGGTCAAGATGATGGTCCTCCCAAGGTTTCTTTTTGTGTTTCAATGTCTCCCCATTTTGATCGCTAAAGCCTTTTTAAAGAAAATAGATAGGAGTGTTATGAGTTTCATGTGGGCAGGGACGACCCCGAGGGTAAGGAGGGGGTTCTTGCAGCGCAGCAGGGACAGAGGGGGACTGGCGTTGCCGAATCTGGACGATTATTACTGGGCCGCCAATGTGGCGATGGTTCGCAAGTGGATGGGGGAGGGAGAGGGGGCGGCGTGGAAGAGGCTGGAGATGGCGTCCTGTAAAGGAACGAGCCTAAAGGCGCTGGTGATGGCGCCGCTACCGCTCTCCTCGAAAAGGTACACCACAAACCCAGTGGTGGCGGCAACCTGAAGGATCATGGGGTAATGGAGGCGACATAGGGGTGTGATGGGTGCCTCGGTGTGGTCCCCGATCAGGAACAACCATAGGTTTGTCCCAGGAAGGATGGACGGAGGGTTCCAGAGCTGGCATCGGGCAGAAATTAGGAGACAGAGACTTGTTTATTGACGGGACGTTTGTGAGCCTGGGAGCGCTGGAGGAAAAGTATGAGTTGCCCCCGGGGAATATCTTTAGATAAATGCAAGTGAGGGCGTTTACGAGGCAACAGGTGAGGGAATTTCCGCTGCTCCCGACACAGGGGATCCAGGATAGAGTGATTTCGGGGGTATGGGTTGGGGAGGGCAAAGTGTCCGAAATATATCAGGAGATGAGACATGAGGGGGAGGCGCTGGTAGAGGAGCTGAAAGGAAAATGGGAAGAAGAGCTGTGGGAGGAGATTGCGGAGGGTCTGTGGGCTGATGCCCTAAGTAGGGTAAATTCCTCTTCCTCGTGTGCCAGGCTTAGCCTGATACAATTCAAGGTTCTACACAGAGCACACATGACGGGAGCGAGGCTGAGCAGGTTCTTCGGGGTGGAGGACAGGTGTGGGAGGTGTTTGGGAAGCCCGGAGAACCACACACATGTTTTGGTCGTGCCCGGCACTGGATGAGTACTGGAGGGGAGTGGCAAGAGTGATTTCAAAGGTGGTGAAGGTCCGGGTCAAGCCAGGTTGGGGGTTAGCTATATTTGGGGTAGCGGAGGAGCCGGGAGGTGAAAGAGGCCGATATTCTGGCCTTTGCGTCCCTGGTAGCCCGGCGAAGGATCTTACTCATGTGGAAGGAAGCGAAACCCCCCGGCGTGGAGGCCTGGATAAACGATATGGCAGGGTTCATAAAACTGGAACGGATGAAGTTTGCGTTGAGAAGATCGGTTCAGGGGTTCTCCAGGCGGTGGCAACCGTTCCTTGACTATCTCGCGGAACGTTAAGGGAAAATAGATCGTCAGCAGCAGCAGTCCAGAGGGGCGGGGGGGGGGGGAGGAGGAGGGAAGAAGGGGGGGGGGGGGGGAGGAGGAGGGAAGAAGGGGGGGAGGAGGGGGGGGGAGGACCCGTTTTGTTCTGGTTGGGGGTGGGGGGGGGGGAGCACTATTTTTTTTGTTACTTTGTTAGTTCACTATTTTATTTAAATAATGTTACCTATTAGTTATTGTGTTATCTTTCATGTTGATTTGTAAGGTAGAAAAATTGTGTTTGAAAAGTTTAATAAAATATATATATTTTTTAAAAAGTCACAGATAGGTTCTTGATCAGTAAGGGGATCAGGGGTTATGGGGAGAAGGCAGGAGAATGGGGATGAGAAAATATCTGCCATGATTGAATGGCGGAGCAGACTCGATGGGCCGAGTGGCCTAATTCTGCTCCTGTGTCTTATGGTCTTATTATAGTCTTATGTGATTCAGCCTGCTGCACCCAGTTACATTAAGTAATACTATCCTGAGAAGAAACGGCTATTTCAAAATCATTTTGTTTAATACTTTTATTAATACTTGGGAACGACTTGTCATACTTTTATAAATTTAGAGTACCCAATTATTTTCTTCCAATTAAGGGACATATAAGTGTGGCCAATCCACCTACCCTGCACATCTTTGGGTTGTAGGGGCGAGATCCATGCAGACACGGGGAGAATGTGCAAACTCCACATGGACAGTCACACGAGGCCGGGATTAAACACGGGCCCTAGCACCCTGAGGCAGAAGTGTTAACCACTAGGCCACCATGCCGCACAAAGATTTGTAATACTAACGCTTATTTTTTCTGGTCTGCCTACAGATACAGATGCCGAGCAGAATGCGGCAATGAAACTTGCCGAAGAGCGAGCTGAGATAGTATCAAAGTATGACAAGGTGAAGTATTTTCAATCTGCACCATATGTTTGAGATTTTGTCGCTCCTTTCTTCACATTGATTGCTGAATGAGTGAATGACTGCTTCAGCAGACACTCTGTTGAATGAAATTATTGAGGAATGTAGGCTGGGGGAATGAATGTTTCTTTCAACTATACCGATTCATCCTTAGACCGTTTCATCATAATTCACCGATTCTTCATAATTCAATGTGAAGCTAAGTCAATTCCCGTTGGGGCAGCACGGTGGCGCAGTGGTTAGCACTGCTGCCTCACGGCGCCGAGTTCCCAGGTTCGATCGTGGCTCTGGGTCACTGTCCGTGTGGAGTTTACACATTCTCCCTGTGTTTGTGTGGGTTTTGCCCCCACAACCCAAAGATGTGCAGGGTAGGTGGATTGGCCATGCTAAATTGCCCCTTAATTGGAAAAAATGAATTGGGCACTCTAAATTTTTTTTTTTTTTTTAAAAGTCAATTCCCGTTGATCAAGTCTTGATTTTATGCCTTTTCCTTCAGAAGCTATCAATGTACTGTCATACTAAATTAATCCGTGCCTTTTTATCGATTTGTCAGATAGCATGAATAATATGATACACCTTAACCACCTTGCAAGTTTTACACCTTTATCCACTGTCTAATATATTCCTAACCAAATTATTCAAGAGATAGGCAGTTGTTTTGGGAGATGGTCATGTACCTTAAAAATATACAGCTCTATATGTCTGTAGTATTCTACTTCTCTATTATACATGGAAAATGCAAACCACAACTACCGAGAGAAGTTGAGTACTTAAATAGTTTAATTACTCTGGGTTCCTTTTAATAAATACTAGCAGATTGAATAACGGAAACAGTTCAATCACGCAAGTATCTATGGGCATTTCATTGCATTAGTAAACATGAATATTTAGGTTTCTGTTTGCAATCATGGAACATCTATTAATGATGATACAGTTAAATTAAAAATAATGGGGTGAATTTTCTATAAAACAAAGTTAAGCCAGCTATGTCTGTTAGAAAAGAAAAGGGATGTGTTTCAGCTACATTGTGTTTTCATCAATGGCACCTAGAAATCTTGTTTTTAACCATCTCGTGTGCAATTTTACATAGGCTACTTTAAGTGTTGTGACTGGATATCAGGGACTGTACCATAAGATAGAGGAGGAGAAATAGACTATTTGGCCCATTGTGTCTGCTTCGCCATTCCATGAGATCATTAATAATTTGATATAGACTTCCGGTTGCGGCGATGACCAGCTAAGCCGCACGTTTCGGCGGCTCCAGCTCCAACGGACCTTCGGGCTCTTTTAAGAGCCCCAACGGGAAATTTTACACAACGAAACCCGGTGTGGGGTGAGTTAATAGGGAGTCCCCCCCCAACGAAAGAGGAAAATACCGGCGGCGGCGGCTACATCGCGAGGAATCCTCGACGATAGGGACAGAAAGGAAAAAGAAGCGAGATAGCGGCGGAGAAAGCCCAGGCGACATGGGGGCCCGATCAAGACGAATTTTTAAGACGGTGTGTGGAGCTACTAAAGAAGGAGGTGCTGACCCCGATGCTACAGGCAATTGAGGGGCTTAAGGAGGCACAAAGGTCCCAGGAGACAGAGCTCCGCGTGGTGGAGCAGAAGGTGACGGATAATGAGGACGAGATCCTGGGCCTGGCGGTCAAAACACAGACGCACGAGGCGCTCCACAAAAAGTGCATTGAAAGGATTGAGGCCCTAGAAAACAGAGCACGAAGGAAGAACCTTCGGATCCTGGGTCTCCCTGAGGGAGTGGAAGGAGCGGACTGCGGGGCTTACGTGAGCACGATGCTAAGCTCGCTGATGTGAGCTGAGGCCCCTGCGGGCCCCTTAGAAGTGGAGGGGGCTCATCGGGTCCCGGCGAGGAGACCAAAGGCGGGAGAACCACCTAGGGCGACAATCGTGCGATTTCACCGCTTTAATGATAGAGAAGTGGTTCTGAGATGGGCCAAAAAGGTACGGAGTAGTAGATGGGAGAATGCAGTGGTACGGGTGTACCAGGATTGGAGTGCGGAGGTGGCGAGAAGGAGGGCGAGTTTTAATCGAGCCAAGGAGGTGTTACACAAGAAGAAGGTGAAGTTCGGGATGCTGCAGCCGGCGCGACCATGGGTTACGTACCAGGAGAGCCATCACTACTTCGAAACGGTGGAAGAAGCATGGACCTTTATTAAAGATGAGAAATTGGATCGGAACTGAGGGACTGATATTACAGGGAAATGTCACTGTCGATGTATACAGAGATGTAAATTGGGAAGGGGGGAGACACTAAGAAATGTGGGCGCCGGTGGGGGGGGGGGGGGAGGGGAATGAAGAGACATAGGCGGGGGATGAGGAATGGGAGTGGGGTGGGAGAGGGAGCTGCGCCACAAGAGGCGGGTCAGCTACAGAGATGTTCCCGCGCCAGAAAGATGATGGCGGGAAGATAGGCGCAAGGTAGATGGGAGTTCCCCACACGGGGGGGTCAAGGAGTGAGCAGGAGAAGCCGGGGTCAGTTGAAGTCAGCTGACTTGCGGAAGTAATATGGGGGGAGCAATCACGCTAGAGGGGGATCTAGCGGGGGGGGGGGAGGATAACTGGATTGCTGCTGCAGAAATCAAAGAGGAACTGGCTAAAGAAAGGGTGGTCGGGGCTGGAATGCGGCACCTGGGGAACGAGTGGGAGCGCGGAATCGGGACGTGGGACTGGCCTAGAGAGGGTGATGGCTAGTCGACACGGGAAGGGGGCAGATAGCCCCCTAGTGAGGCTGATCACGTGGAACGTGAGAGGCCTAAATGGACCGATTAAAAGGGCCCGAGTGCTCGCGCACTTGAAAGGACTGAGGGCAGAAGTGGCTATGCTCCAGGAGACGCACCTGAAGGTGGCGGACCAAGTTAGGTTAAGGAAAGGTTGGGTGGGACAGGTGTTCCACTCAGGACTGGACGCAAAGAACAGAGGGGTGGCCATTTTGGTGGGGAAACGGGTAGCATTTGAAGCACGGAGCACTGTAGCAGATAGTGGAGGCAGATATGTAATGGTGAGTGGCAGGCTGGAGGGAATGGAGGTTGTGTTGGTTAACGTATATGCCCCGAATTGGGACGATGCGGGATTTATGAGGTGGATGCTGGGACGTATACCGGACCTGGAGGTCGGAATCTTGATAATGGGGGGAGACTTCAACACCGTGCTGGACCCAGGGTTAGATAGATCCAGATCTAAGACCGGAAGAAGGCCGGCAGCGGCCAAGGTGCTTAAGGGGTTTATGGACCAAATGGGAGTGGATCCATGGCGATTTCTTAGACCAACGGCCAGGGAGTTCGCCTCCTTCTCCCATGTTCATAAGGTGTACTCCCGGATAGATTTTTTTTGTTTTGGGAAGGTCGTTGATCTCGAGGGTGGAAGAAACTGAGTATTCAGCCATAGCTATCTCGGATCATGCCCCACATTGGGTGGACCTGGAACTAGGAGAGGAGAGGGAGCAGCGAGCACTCTGGCGATTAGATGTGGGATTGTTGGCGGATGAGGGAGTCTGTGGAAGAGTGCGGGGATGTATCGAGAGGTACCTGGAGGCCAATGACGACGGGGAGGTCCGAGTGGGAGTGGTATGGGAAGCACTAAAGGCGGTGGTCAGAGGAGAGCTGATCTCCATCAGGGCCCACAAAGGGAAAACAGAGGCCAAGGAAAGGGAAAGACTACTGGGGGAGATCCTAAGGGTAGACAGGGAATTTGCGGAGACCCCGGAGGAGGGACTGTACAGGGAGAGACGACGACTCCAGACGGAGTTCGACCTTCTGACCCCCAGGAGGGCGGAGGTGCTGTGGAGGAAGGCACGGGGTGAGGTATGAGTATGGGGAAAAGGCTAGTCGCCTGTTGGCCCATCAGCTGCGAAAGAGGACAGCGGCGAGGGAGATAGGGGGAATTGGAGACGAAAAGGGAGCTACGGTGCAGAGAGCAGGGAAGATAAACGGGGTGTTTAAGACCTTTTCCGAAAGACTTTATAGGTCCCAACCCCCGGAGGGAAAAGAGGAGATGCGGCAGTTCCTGGACCAATTAAGGTTCCCGAGGGTGGAGGAGCAGGAGGCGGAAGGCCTGTGGGCACCAATTGGGGTGGACGAGGTTACCAAGGGGCTGGGGAATATGCAGGCAGGGAAGGCTCCGGGACCAGATGGGTTCCCGGTGGAATTTTATAGAAAATATGTGGACCTGCTGGCCCCGCTGTTGGTGAGGACTTTTAACGAGGCCAGGGAAGGAGGGACTCTACCCCCGACAATGTCGGAGGCGACGATATCGCTAATTTTGAAGCGGGATAAAGATCCGCTGCAGTGCGGGTCCTATAGGCCTATTTCACCATTAAATGTGGACGCCAAATTGCTAGCAAAGGTGCTGGCATCGAGGATAGAGGACTGTGTCCCGGGGGTGGTGCACGAAACCAGACAGGATTCGTAAAGGGGAGACAACTAAATGTCAACGTGCGACGGCTATTAGGGGTGATAATGATGCCCCCAGTAGAGGGGGAGGCAGAGATAGTGGCGGCAATGGATGCAGAGAAGGCATTTGACAGGGTGGAGTGGGAGTACCTATGGGAGGTGCTAAGGAGGTTCGGGTTTGGGAACGGGTTTATTAGCTGGGTCAAACTCCTTTATGGGGCCCCAACGGCAAGTGTGGTCACGGGTCGGCAAAGATCGGAGTATTTCCGACTAGACAGGGGAACAAGACAGGGATGCCCGCTATCTCCAGAACTGTTCGCGTTGGCAATTGAACCACTGGCCATGGCGCTGAGAGACTCCAGGAAATGGAGGGGGGTGATTAGAGGGGGAGAAGAACACCGAGTGTCACTCTACGCGGATGACCTACTGTTGTATGTGACGGACCCAGTGGGGGGGATGACAGAGGTCATGCAGATATTGAGGGAGTTCGGAGATTTCTTGGGATATAGGCTTAACATGGGGAAGAGTGAACTTTTTGTGATACACCCTGGGGACCAGAGTAGAGGGATAGATGGCCTGCCTCTAAGGAAAGTGGAAAGAAACTTCCGATTCCTGGGGATTCAGATAGCCAGGAGCTGGGGAACCTTGCACAGACTTAAACTGACACGACTGGTAGAACAAATGGAAGAGGACTTCAAGAGGTGGGACATGCAGCCACTGTCACTGGCGGGCAGAGTGCAGGCAATTAAGATGATGGTCCTCCCGAGGTTCCTATTTGTATTCCAATGTCTCCCTATACTGATCACTAAGGCCTTCTTTAAAAAAATAGACAGGAGCATCACGAGCTTTGTGTGGGCAGGGAAAGTCCCGAGGGTAAGGAGGGGGTTCTTACAACGTAGCAGAGACAGAGGGGGACTGGCGCTGCCGAATTTGGGCGACTACTATTGGGCCGCCAATGTGGCGATGATCCGTAAATGGATGATAGAGGGAGAGGGAGTGGCGTGGAAAAGACTAGAGAGAAAGTCCTGTAAAGGGACGAGTCTAGAGGTGCTGGTGACGGCGCCACTACCGCTCTCACCAAAAAAATTTACCACGAACCCAGTGGTGGCGGCAACATTAAATATCTGGGGACAATGGAGGCGACAGAGAGGTGTGCTGGCAGCTCTGGTGGGGTCTTCAATCAGGAACAACCATAGGTTTGCCCCAGGGAGGATAGATGGAGGATTCCAGAGCTGGCACCAGTTGGGAATTAGGAGGGTGGGAGATTTATTTATAGATGGGACGTTTGCGAGCTTGGGAGCGTTGGAGGAAAAGTATAAGCTGCCCCGGGGAAATTTCTTTAGGTATATGCAGGTGAGGGCGTTCACAAGACAACAGGTGAGGGAATTTCCATTGCTCCCAACACAAGGGATCCAGGATAGAATGCTCTCGGGGGTGTGGGTCGGGGAGGGCAAGGTGTCAGAGATATACCGAGAGATGAGAGAAGGGGGGAATGAGCTGGTGGGCGAACTAAAAGGAAAGTGGGAAGAAGAGCTCGGGGAGGAGATAGAGGAGGGTCTGTGGGCTGATGCCCTAAGCAGGGTAAATTCCTCTTCCTCGTGCGCCAGGCTTAGCCTGATTCAATTTAAGGTGCTACATCGAGCACACATAACGGGAGAAAGGTTGAGCAGGTTCTTCGGAGTGGAGGACAAGTGTGGGAGGTGCGGCGGAAGCCCGGCAAACCACACACATATGTTTTGGTTGTGCCCGGCACTGGAGAGGCATTGGAGGGGAGTGACGGGAGTGATTTCGAAGGTGGTGAAGGTCCGGGTCAAGCCAGGCTGGGGGGTTAGCTTTATTTGGAGTTGCGGATGAGCCGGGAGTGCAGGAGGCGAAAGAGGCCGATGTTGTGGCCTTTGCGTCCCTCGTAGCCCGGCGTAGGATTTTACTCGTGGAAGGAAGCAAAACCCCCCGGACTGGAGGCCTGGATAAACAATATGGCGGGGTTCATAAAACTGGAGCAGATGAAGTTTGCGCTGAGAGGATCGGCTCAAGGGTTCACCAGGCGGTGGCAGCCATTCCTCGACCACCTAGCGTAACGTTAGAGGGAAGATAGATGACCAGCAGCAGCAACCCAGGGGGGAGGGGGGGGGGGGGGAAAGTTTCATTTTATGTTAATTGATTCGTTTATCATGTTGGTTAGTTACTTTTTATTAGACTGTGGTCAACATGTTACATGTACTGTTACATTTTTCTTTTTGTTTTTATGTTTGATTTGTAAAGGGAAAAAATTGTGATCGAAAAATTTCAATAAAATATATTTCAAAAAAAATAAATAATTTGATATAATCCTCAATTCCACTTTCTCACTTTATTGGCATAATCCTTGATACTCCGAACCTGCCATACGTGTACATTTCCTTTTCATCTTCACCTCTCCCTCTTAACATTTAGGTTGCTCTGGGTTTATTTATCCACCATTTCCCCTTCAAGGGAATACCTGCAATACTATCTGTTTGAAGGTATCCCACGACATTCTGCCCACATTTGATTCCATCTCTCTCAACTCTGATGCATTCTCATCCCATCCAAGTTGACTTTACCACTATGCCACCGTGTTGCCCAATGTGATCGGAAGAAACAGGAAACCAAGAAATTGTTTCCTTTGATATCTTTGAATATTCTCCCTCTGTTATTTGATCCACTTGGTCAACTCATTGCTCAGAACCAGGTCCAACAATGCCTGCCCTCTCATTGGACTGTAAACATACAGCTGCAGAAAATTATCTCCAAGGTCCTTTTAATTGAAGATCCTATTATAAATATTTTCTAATTCTTGCACCTCTCTAATTTCTTTGCAAATTTGTTTCTCTACATCCTCTTCCACAAGTTGACATTTAATCATTCCTGTTCTGGATCGCTCCTTGTCCTTTCCACAGCCATCCCAAACCTTATGATACTATTTACAGGGAGGTGGTGGCATTGTGGTGTTGTCACTGCACTATAATGAAAGGACCTGAGTTGGACTCCCACCATGGCAGATGGTGAAATTTGAGTTCAATAGAAATGTGGAAATAAATGTCTCATGATGACCTGGTTTAAAACCCATCTGGTTCACAAATGTCTTTGAGGAAAGGGAATCTGCCATCCTTACCTGGTCTGGCCAATATGTGACTCCAGATCCGCAACAATATGGTTGACCCTTAACTGACCTCTGAAATGGTCACGTAAGCCATTCAGTTCAAGGGCAATTAGGGATGGACAAACAAAGGGGCAGCATGGTGGCGCAGTGATTAGCACTGCTGCCTCACTGCACCGAGGTCCAAGGTTCAATCCCGGCTCTGGGCCACTGTCTGTGTGGAGTTTGCACATTCTTCCCCAGTTTGTGTGGGTTTCACCCCCACAACCCAAAGATGTGCAGAGTAGGTGGATTGACACGTTAAATTGCCCCTGAATTGGCAAAAATGAATTGGGTCCTCAATTTATTTTTAAAAAAGGGATGTACAACAAATGCCATTCCATGAATTTTTAAAAAGTCACTGTCTTTGAATATTCTCCCTCTGTTACTTGATCCACTTGGTCAACTCATTGCTCAGAACCAGGTCCAACAATGCCTGCCCTCTCATTGGACTGTAAACATACAGCTGCAGAAAATTATCTCCAAGGTCCTCTTAATTGAAGATCCTATTATAAATATTTTCTAATTCTTGCACCTCTCTAATTTCTTCGCAAATTTGTTTCTCTACATCCTCTTCCACAAGTTGGTAGTCTATATACTGCACCAATCAATGTAATCACACTTCTTTCATTCCTTACTTCTAGCAGCAGAGATTCTGACCTGACTCCTCTGGAACATCCTCTCACTCTCCAGTACTGTAATACCATCTTTAATCAGTTCTGGCACTCCTGCCTCCACCCTCATTTTTCTTTGTTTCCTGTTTCTTCTGATCACATTGGGCAGCACGGTGGCATAGTGGTTTGCACTGCAGCCTCACAGCTCCAGGGACCCGGGTTCAATTCTGGCCTCAGGTAACTGTGTTGAGTTTGCACTTTCTCCTCGTGTCTACGTGGGTTTCCTCCGGGTGCTCCGGTTTCCTTCCACAGTCCAAAGATGTGCGGCTTAGGTGGATAGGCCATGCTAAATTGCCCCCTTAGTGTCCAACAGGTTGGGTGGGGTTACTGGGTTATGGGGATAGGTGGAGGCGTGGGCTTAAGTCGGGTGCTCTTTCCAAGGGCCGACGAAGACTCAATGGGCCGAATGGCCTGCTTCTACACTGTTAACAACCAGTCCTGCCCTTCTTTGAGCCAGGTCTCTATTATTTACTAATGAAAGGAATTTAATTTTTTTAATCCCCATCCTTAAAGTTACAAAGCCAATGCGCAAACTGAACAGGGCAAGCCATCTCATTGCTTGCTCCAAAAACTAATTAAAATTTAATCCAATTCATCCAATAATCGCCACAAGCTGACGAGAAAAGGGATTGCATCTCATCTCGGGCTTGATCTGGTGCTTGATCTGCTGATCGAATTTGACTTACTGGGTTGTGCATATCACCACCATTGCTGCAGCTGGAAAAGATTTCTATTTTTGAACTGCAGACAAGGAATTAGCTTACCTTGAGTTAACAGATAAACCATTACATTTCAAGAAACATTTAGCCCGTGTTAGCACCTGCCTCTCTGCCAGCACAGTTTCTCCCAGTCAATAATATGTCAGGAATATGTTATGATATGGTGCAATATGCTGAGCAGCAATTGTTCTCAAAAAAATGTGTTACAGCTGAAATAGATTCCAATTCCATGACCACAGAAGGTTTGTATTTATTCAGTCTGAGTACTGAAAAGCTTGATTGGCTGCTGCTACAAAATGATTTAAGTAGGTTTGCGTTAAGTTCCAGAGTCCTTAAATCAATTCTTTATTTGATATGTTTTGAGATTAGAGACTATTGGAATTTCCTGTTGATGGTGTATGGGATTAGACTTGTGTTATTTATCGTATTCTAATCAGTAACTCTCCAGATCATCATTTTTTGCTCAACCTTCTCTTCCCTGACCCCACCCTTAGAAGAAGTGTGATTATAGTGGTCTTTGTATTTTCCATATTTCAGCTCTGCCTGGTAGCTGGATCCAGAAGCAAGGCTTTGGATCAGGTCCCTTATTTTTTATTGTGTGCTGTTTTTTCAGTATTGACCGTCTGCCGAAGCTTCATGTTTTGTCTCAGTATAACATTTTTCCCCTTTTCATTAAGTGGTTTGATCTTTCATGTTCAAGATACACAGCTGGAGTGTTTCTCTTTAAACAGGAATCGGTGGAATGAAAGCAGTGCTTAATTGTGAGATTTCCGAGGATAAATAGCCTCATGAATGAACTAATACAGTAACTGGTCTATTTGTCCCCCCAATCTCAGTAATTTTTTTGGAATAGAGTTCTTGGAGGACAATACTGTTGAGCAATCTAATTTTCAACTTTCCAAACCGAGTTAGAAAACCATATGGTCTTGCAATGTAGGAGTTTGACATCAAGCCTGACATCTTTCATGATGGCAGTTGGAGGTTTAAGAGCTAAGTTGGTGGCTACAGTGCTGATGAAGCAACCTAAAGGTTTATAGGCTCAAATCACACCATGTTACTGGTAAGTCGCGCAGCGGAATTCAATCAACTTTGTTATTTATTGACTAACATCAGAAAGAAAAATGTGAGCTTCCTGAGGTATTATTGTAAAAGTCCTACTGACACACCAATGCTCAAACTTCATGTGACTGAGCCCACACTGCATTGTTGACTTGTCATTCCTTCAGGGCAACTAGATTCAAGCAATAAATTCTACTTTGCCAAGATTGTTTGCATCCCACCAGCAAAGGTTACTTTCAAGTTTTCAGTTAACTCTGTTGCTATCAGCTTCTCCTCCCGGGGGGGGGGTTGCGGATTACATCAATTCAAATTAGAAGCACCCAATTATTTGTTCCAATTAAGGGGCAATTTAGCGTGGCCAATCCACCCAATGCTGCACATCTTTGGGTTGTGGGGGTGAGACCCACGCAAACAGGGGGAGAATGTGCAAACCACACACAGACAATGACTCGGGTCGGGTTCTAACCAGCGTCCGCAGCGCCCTGAGGCAGCAGTGCTAACCACTGCACCATCATGCCGTCCTCAAATTATTGATTTTAAAGATTCAGTCTGTTAGCATACATACCGCAGTGTTTTTCAAACCTTTTTCCTGGTATCCACTTTTGCCAACCGACCAACCCTCGGGACCCGTGCTGGCTGACCCTCAGGACCCATGTACCTTTGCCTTTAATGCAAAAGGGAGCCTGGCTGGTTCTCACGATTTCACTTGAATCAGGTTCACAAGAGGAGAGAGAGATGTGTATATTAGGTGCAGATATGAGCCAGTTTCTTTGTGATGTCGTGAGGGATAATAGCAAGAAAATGTTTGTTGTACTGAGCACTGGATACTCCTGGGAGAAGCTAGTCCACAATGCTGACAGCCTTGTAGGCTTTTGTCGCGTTTTTAATGTGGTATCACAGGGTAGGTACAACATCTTTTAACTTTTAAAAGATCGTCTTTTAACTTTGAGTCAGCTGTTAGTTAAAACTGATTTTGGGGTCTCAACCTCAAATGGAATTTTTCATCCACCCCGTCTCTTTCAAAATCTGAAACTTCTCTTATCTGCCAGTACTTCTTTTCATATAACACACATAGGCTTTACATCCTTATTTGCATTGGCACAATTGACAAAGCCGTACCTCAAGAAATCATCTTCATACTTTTTTGTTCCCGAGTTCAGTTTCTTTTTTGTGGGCTGTGAACCAGAGGCCCTGGAGCTCTGTACAGAGCTAGCACTGCTCTATCCTGCCCTGGACTCACTCCAGCAGATTTAGTTTGTGAAATCATGTCCAGTAGGTACACTGCCTATTTGTGGCTCTGGCCATCTCATAGTTTAGGAAAGCGATCTATCTTCACAGTCCTCTTGCCTTGCTTGCCAGCAGCTCTCCTCGGTGTTTTGGCGCAAAAGCACTGACAGGGTTATTGACACCGTGTAGGTGCAGTGCACTGACCTCACTGCTGCCGCTTCTGGCCGGAAGACTGCACATCGCCTCATTTCTTTTCATTTAAAAGGCGCAGATGGAATCCCTGCAGAAGTACTAAATTGCGGCAGAGATGCACTCGTGACCGGAATCCACAACTTTATCACCCTTGTCTGGAAGGAAGAGAGCATGCTGGATGATCTCCGCGATCCTTAGTTGTGACCATCTTCAAGAAAGGAGATGGATCCAACTGCAAAGTACAGAGGGATTTTCCTACTCTCTGCCACAGGAAAGGTCATCGCGAGAATACTCCTGAATAGTTTGCAAGTGCCTGAAGAGCTCCTACCTGAGTTTCAGTGCGGCTTCCACCCATCAAGAGGATCAATGGACATAATCTTCAGCGCGCGAAAAATACAAGAAAAGTGCAGGGAACAGTATCGACCTCTCTACATGGCCTTCTTCGATCATGCAAAGGTCTTCGATTTTGCCAATCATGAAGGATTGTGGGGCAGCATCCTCAAATTTGGCTGCCCACAGGAATTTGCCACTGTTATCCATCTGCTTCACAATGGAGCAGGTGGACGCCAAGCAGAAACAGCAGAAAGAGCACAGGATCTAGAGCATCCCAACCACCCACCTCATCAAGCATCAGCTGCCAAACCTGTCACAGAGTCTGCGGATCCAGGATGGGATTATTCGTCCACTGCAGAACCCACCTCCATGGAGTGCAAGCAAGTCAGCCGCGACGCTGAGGGACTGCCCAAGAAGATACCCCTGACTTGACTTGTGCCTTGTTGATGGTGGACAGGCTTTGAGGTGGGAGATGGGGGGTGCGTTTGGAGATGAGTTAGTCCCTGCAGGATTCTGAGCATCTGACCTGCTCTTCTGCCACAACATTTATATGGCTAGTCCAATTCAGTGTCTAGTCAATGGTAACCTGCGGGATGTTGGTAATTCTGCTTTGAAATTGTCCACTTCCAACCTGTTGCTATCGTTTCTCCCAAGTAATGGTCATCATGAAGAAAACACACTCTGCATGCACATTACTGCACTGTGTAGAGAATATATTGGAGCTGATTTTCTTCATGTTTGTGAATTCTTTTTCTTATGCTTGTTGAACATTTTCAGGTAACTTTCATTAGTCTGACAATGGTTCCTCTTAAAGGAGGGTATAACACTTGCCACAATGCCAATTCATCGGACAGCCTGGCTATACCAATCCCCAAGATTGCATGCTTGAACATTATCACAAAATTCTTCAAAGGATGTAACATTTGCAAGGGCTAATTTGAACATTTTGTTTTCAGACAAGTCATATCTCTCACTCTTGACTGTTTAGGAAAACAAAATATAAAAACAGCTTTCAGATTTTCTTGCCACATCTGATGCTTGCTCAGTCTGCCATTCACAGCAAACCCAAAAAACTTGATCCAAATCTTTTTGTGCATGGTTACTATTGTAAGGGTCCTTCTTGTTGATCCCTGTCACTTTCCTTGTTGCCCCTTTTATTTTTGCTGTTATATTTTTGATCCATGGATGATTTCTGAACATGTCATTAAGGCAGCCTGCCATTTTAATTCAAGTAGGAGAAAACTGTGACCAGTGCCTTTAATTCAAATTGAAGGATCCTGAAGCTGTGCTAATTTAAATTGTGGACCGGCACCAATGACCGAGATGGCTGGGACTTGGTTTGATTGATTTGGTGTTGGCCAATTAATTGACCCAAATGCTGTGTTCTGCCCGATAACAGGTTGTGATTGAATATTATCCGTCTGGAATGTTTTCAGAGCTACGAGGTTCTATTTTGCTTTCACTTTTGTTTTCAGCAGCACAAAGGTACAAGATCCAGCTAGATCCTCTCCAGAAAACTGTTGCTGCCCCTCAACAAAAAAGATCCAGCTAATACTCTCTGCAAGATGCCTGTGGGTGTTGGTTTCCTGAAAACAGAGCCTGAAGGCAGGCCATGAAATGAGGGCGAACTCTGATGAAACAGGGACTCTTTCCAGTAAAATTGAGAGTACAGGCTGCAACACGAGGACTGTGATTTTACAAGCTTACTGATGAGAAAGGCTGCAAGGACCCATCATCTGAAGCAAAGATTTTTTCTCTTTCATTTGCGTTCCCACACCACCCCATTTTTCACCCTCTGTGTTTGTCTGTCTTGTGTATGTGCGCAGAGGGTGGGGTGGCAAGTTACAGTAGGAGTTGGGTACTTATCACTATTTAACCAACTGTACTTGCTGCTTATTTCGCCATTAATTTGTTATAAATAAACAGCAATAGTGTTTCAACTTACAAACCTGGTGACTGTAATTATTGGGCAGTCAAGGGCCAAAGATTTCAGGATTGTTTTTATAAAATAAAGTATTTTATTGAATTTGTAACAAAGCAAATCCACAATAGCAACATGTTTAAAAAACATATTTATAAAGTACAATAGTAGAATAGAGAAAAAGCCCTGCAAGGAACAGAAATTCAAGTTACAAGGTTACGATACAGTAATACAACTTGTCATGTATTTAATGACACCCAAAAGACCATCACTAATGGGCATGGCATCACCCTGACCCCTTCGGCCTCCGACATTGTCTCAAAGAAGGCAGTCCAAAACCCAGTCAGCCTTGGGCATGACCAGAACATGTGGGAGTGGTTGGCCGTACCCCCCTGACATCGCTCACATTTGCCTTCCACTTCCAGGAAGAACCTGCTCATCCGTGTCCTGATCCGGTGTGGCCTGTATACGACCTTCTGTAACAGGCTCTGTGTCGCGCAAGAGGTGGTGATGTTCAGCCTGTGTAGTATCTCATTCCCCTATCTTGATGCCAAGTTCTTCCTCCCACCTCTCTTGCATTTCGTTCAGTTGGGCCCTTACCACCTCCAGTAATCTTCCGATATGCCCGCACATTTTCTGTCCCCTAATTCATCCTACCCTAACAGTCTGTCCAGCAGGGTGTGTCCGGGTAGCTGGGGGAATGGTGGGATACCATGCACAGAAAGTCCCGTATTTGAAGATACCTGAGCTCGTTTCCATTCGGGAGATGGACTTTCTCCATCAATTCCCTCAAGGTTGCCGCTGTGCCATCTACATTCAGGTCCCTTACCTTCAAACCCCCTTCCTCCCTTCTGTAGGCTTTATACGTGATGCCCTCCTTGGCCGGGATGAACTTCTTGTTCTTGCATATAGGGGCCGCGATGGACATGTCTTTAAGTTTAAAGTGGTGTCGGAGCTGGTTCCAAGCTCTTAGAGTTGCTGCAACCACTGGGCTTGTCAAATACTTGGATCGTGGGAATGGGAGCGGGGCGGTGGCCAGTGCGCGCAAGAATGCCCAGTATAGGAGGTGCCTTTCATCTGCACCCATTCTGCTACCCCCCCCCCGCTCTCCCAGCCAACTGCACACCTTTTTCTACATTCGCTGCCCAGTAGTAGAACAGAAGATTCAGCAGTGCTAAGACCCCTGAGAGCCACACTTTGTCTCGGATGATTTTGTCGACCCTGGGGTTCTTTTTTGTCTTCACAGAGTCCGAGATTAGTTTGTCTACCCTGGTGAAGAAGGATTTGGGATTAAGATCGGGAATGAACTAAATATGAAGAGGAACCCTGGCAAGACATTAATTTTTATTGTCTGCACTCTCCGTGCTAGGGAGAGCAGGAGGGAGGCCTACCTTTCACCTCCACCAGGGGCTAGCTAGGTCCCACTTGTGGAGACGGGCTCAGTTGTGGGCTATCTGGATCCCCAGGTATCAGAACTTGGTTTGGGCCAGTTTGAACGGCAGCGTTCCCAGCTCTGCCTCTCTCCCTGGGGGTCCACCGCAAAGATTTTGCTCTTGTTCGGGTTAAGTTTGTATCCCGAGAAGGTTCCGAACTCCCTCAGGAGTTCCATTAGCTTCACAGCGCCAGGGTCCCAGGTTCGATTCCAGCTTGGGTCATTGTCTGTGCGGTGTCTGCACGTTCTCCGCGTGTCTGCATGGGTTTCCTCCGGGTGCTCCGGGTTTCCTCCCACAAGTCCCGAAAGACGGGCTGTTAGGTGAATTAGACATTCTGAATTCTCCCTCTGTGTCCCCGAACAGGTGCTGGATTGTGGTGACTAGGAGCTTTTCACAGTAACTTCATTGCAGTGTTAATGTAAGCCGACTTGTGACAATAATAAAGATTATTATTATCTTACCCATGCTGGCACGGGGGTTCAAGATGCAGAGGGGCAGTTTATCCACATAGAAAGCGAGAGAGAGAGAGAGACTCTGCTTCCTGTCTCCTCTCTGAATGCCTCTCCAGATGTACGCTGATCTGAGCATGATAGCCAGTGGCTCAATTGCCAGAGTGAACAGCAGCGGTGACAGTGGGCATCCCTGCCTCGTTCCCCTGTAAAGCCGGAAATAGCTTGAGCTTGTGGCATATGTCCGTATGCTCACCATGGGAGCGCTGTGCAGAAGTTTCACCCACGAGGTGAACACAGGCCCAAACCCAAATAGTTCCAGTGCCTCGATGAGGTACTTCTACTCCACCTGGGCGAAGGCCTTCTCTGCGTCCAGAGAGATGATCACTTCTGGTGTCTCCACCCCGGCTGGGGACTTGATCACGTTCAGCAGCCGACTGATGTTTGCAGTCAGCTGTCTGCCCTTGACAAACTCAGCCTGATCTTCCGTGATAACTTCTTGCAAACAACTCTGCAGCCGTCTCATCAGAACCTTAGCTTCAGTGTTTAGGAGTGAGATGGGTTTGTATGACCCACACTCCGTTGAGTCTTTGTTTTTCTTTGGGATAAGTACAATCGAGGCCTGTGCCAGCGTGGGCAGCACGAGTCCCTCAACAGTGAGTTGCAGGGGGAGATTTTAAGGGTGGACAGGAACTATGCAGAGGCTCCGGATGAGGGACTACTCCGGGAGAGACGAAGTCTCCAGACGGAGTTTGACCTGTTGACCACAGGGAAGGCAGAGGCACAGTGGAGGAAGGTACAGGGGGCCATATATGAATATGGGGAGAAGGCGAGCCGGATGCTGGCACACCAGCACCGTAAGAGGATGGCAGCGAGGGAAATAGGTGGAGTCAAAGATGGCAGGGGAACTACGGTGCGGAGTGCTGGGAAAGTGAATGAGGCTTTTAAGGCCTTTTACGAGGAACTGTATAGGTCCCAGCCCCAAGGGGGAAAAGAGGGGATGCGGCGATTATTGGATCAGTTGAGGTTCCCAAGGGTGGAGGTGCAGGAGGTGGCTGGTCTGAGGGTGCCAATTGGGGTGGAGGAGCTGGTTAAAGGACTGGGGAGCATGCAGGCAGGGAAGGCCCTGGGGCCGGATGGTCCTTACCAGCAATGGTGGAGTTCTACAGGAAGTATGTAGACCTGTTAGCCCCATTGCTGGTCAGGACCTTCAATGAATCAAGGGAGGAGGGCCCCTGCCCCCGACAAATTCGGAGGCGACGATCTCATTGATCTTAAAGCGGGATAAGGACCCACTGCAATGTGGGTCATATAGACCGATCTCGCTCCTTAATGTAGATGCTAAGTTGCTGGCAAAAATGTTGGCCATGAGGATTGAGGACTGTGTTCCGGGGGTGATTCACGAGGACCAGACGGGATTCGTAAAGGGTAGGCAGTTAAACACTAATGTGCGAAGGCTCTTAAATGTGATAATGATGCCATCGGTGGAGGGAGAAGCGGAGATAGTGACAGCCATGGACGTGGAGAAAGCCTTTGATCGGGTAGAGTGGGAGTATCTCTGGGAAGTGTTGAGGAGGTTTGGGTTCGGGGGAGGGTTTATTAGTTGGGTTAAGCTCCTGTATAAAGCCCCGGTGGTGAGTGTGGTCATGAACCGGCGGATGTCGGAGTATTTCCGGCTGTATCGAGGGACGAGGCAGGGGTGCCCCCTGTCCCTCTGCTGTTCGCATTAGCAATTGAACCTTTGGCCATGGCGTTACGGGAGTCGGGGAAATGGAAGGGGGTGGTTCGAGGGGGAGAGGAACATCGAGTGTCGCTGTATGCAGACGACCTGTTGCTGTATGTGACGGATCCAGTGGAGGGGATGGTTGAGGTAATGCAGATCCTACGGGAGTTTGGAGACTTTTCGGGCTATAAGCTCAATGTGGGAAAGAGTGAGCTCTTTGTGATCCATCCGGGGGACCAGGGAAGAGGGATAGAGGACCTACCGTTGAGGAGGGCGAAAAGGAGCTTTCGATATTTGGGGATTCAGGTAGCTAGGAGTTGGGGAGCACTGCATAAACTCAATTTGGTGCGATTGGTGAAACAGATGGAGGAGGATTTTAAAAGGTGGGACATGTTTCCACTCTCGCTGGCGGGTAGGGTACAGTCGGTTAAAATGGTGGTCCTCACGAGATTTCTTTTTGTATTCCAATGCCTCCCAATTGTGATCACTGAGGCCTTTTTTAAGAGGGTAAGCAGGAGCATTACGGGATTTAAAAAAAAAAAATTTTTTTTTAAAAATTCTCCTTTTTCACATTTTCTCCCACATTTACATCCATCAACAATAAACAATAATCAGCAAGATATGTCAATCTCCATAGTAACAACGATCCCATCTACCCACCGACCACCAAACCTCAACCCGCATGTTTACATAAACAAATGACAAAAAGGAATCGGACTACCCGTAGTCACCCTTAACCTTACACAGCCCCCCCCCCCCCCGAGCTTGTAAGTCACCCTCAGCTTCGCTGGATATACAATGCCGCACCGCACCTTTCTAATGTACAGTGCTCTCTTCACCAGGTTGAAGGCAGCCCGCCTCCTCGCCAGCTCCACCGTAAAGTCCTGGTATACACGTATACCAGCTCCAGCCCACTGCACCACCCGCTTCTGCTTGGCCCAGCTCAGGACCTTCTCCTTCACACTGTACCTACGGAAGCACAGAGTCACTGCCCTTGGCGGCTCACTCGCCTTTGGTACAGGCCTCCACGACCGATGAGCCCGATCCAGTTCTTATCGGGAGGGATCCTCCCCCTCTCCCAATAGTTTTGCCAGCATCGCGGCAAAATACTCAGTCGGCTTCGGTCCTTCAACTCCTTCGGGCAGCCCCACAATCCTCAAATTCTGTCGCCTGGATCTGTTTTCCAGGTCTTCCATTTTTCCTCGCAGATCCTTGTTAGTGTCCATCACCTTCCGCATCTCCTTCCCCATCGAGGCAAGTTGATCACTATGCTGCAATAACGTCTCCTCCACTTAAAGCCCCGAAAATGCCGTTCCCGAACGGGAGCCCTTCATTGTGCGCCCGCCCGCCATCACCGGAAACCATTACGGGATTTGTGTGGGCGAGCAAGACCCCGCGGGTAAGGAGGGGGTTCTTGGAGCGTAGCAGAGATAGAGGAGGGCTGGCGCTGCCGAATTTGGGTGGTTACTATTGGGCAGCTAACGTGGCAATGATCCGTAAGTGGGTGATGGAGGGAGAGGGGCGGCATGGAAGAGGTTGGAGATGGCGTCCTGCAAAGGAACGAGCCTGGGGGCGCTGGTGACGGCACCGCTGCCGCCCTCGCCGACAAGGTACACCACGAGCCCGATGGTGGTGGCAACGCTAAAGATCTGGGGGCAGTGGAGAGGACACAGGGGGGCGACGGGAGCTTTGGTGTGGGCCCCGATCAGAGACAACCATCGGTTTGTCCCAGGAAGGATGGACAGGGGGTTTCAGAGCTGGCAGCGGGCAGGGATTAGAAGATTGGGGGACCTGTTCATTGATGGGACGTTTGCGAGCTTAGGGGTGCTGGAGGAGAAATTTGGGCTACCCCCGGGAAACGGGTACATGCAGGTGAGGGCGTTTGTGAGGCGGCAAGTTAGGGAATTTCCGCTACTCCCGGCACAGGGGGTTCAAGATAGGGTGATTTCGGGCGTATGAGTTGGAGAGGGCAAGGTGTCGGCGATGAAAGAAGAGGGGGAGGCTTTGGTAGAGGAGCTGAAGGGTAAATGGGAGGAAGAGTTGGGGTAGGAGATTGAGGAGGGGCTATGGGCTGATGCCCTAAGTAGGGTTAATTCCTCTTCCTCATGTGCCGGGCTTAGCCTGATACAATTTAAGGTGGTTCATAGAGCGCATATGACGGGGGCGAGGCTGAGTAGGTTCTTTGGGGTGGAGGACAGATGTGGGAGGTGCTCAGGAAGTCCGGCGAACCATGTCCATATGTTTTGGTCATGCCCGGCACTGGAGGGGTTCTGGAGGAGAGTTGCGGGAACAGTATCTAAGGTGGTGAAAGTCCGGGTCAAGCCAAGCTGGGGCTAGCACTATTTGGAGTAGTGGACGAGCCGGGAGTGCAGGAGGCGAAAGAGGCCGGCATTCTGGCCTTTGCGTCCCTCGTAGCCCGGCGAAGGATTTTGCTAATGTGGAAGGAGGCGAAGCCCCCCACCGTGGAGGCCTGGATAAATGATATGGCTGGGTTTATCAAGTTGGAAAGGATAAAGTTTGCCTTGAGAGGGTCAGTGCAGGGGTTCTACAGGCGGTGGCAACCGTTCCTAGACCATCTCGCGGAGCGTTAGATGAAGGTCAGACAGCAGCAACCCAGGGGGGGTGGGAGGGAGGGGGGGACATCATTCGTGGGGGGGTGGGGGGAAAGGGGGGTTCCTGTGGGGGGGGCATGTGAGCAAGAAAGCACATGAGCGATCCGGAAACTGACATGTACGGGAAGAATCCATTGTACAAAGTTCTGTATTTTATTGACTTGCGATGTTCATGTCTTGCCACGCGAGTTATTTTCTTTTCTTTGTTACGGGAAGGAGGGTGGTTTGTTTGTAAGGTGGAAAATATTTTTATTGAAAAATTCTTAATAAAAATATATTTTATAAAAAAAACAGTGAGTTGCTGAACATCCCCTGCAGGTGCGGGGCCAGTGCTGCCGCCAACTTTGTGTAGAAGTCCACTTGGAACCCATCAGGTCCTGGTGCCTTCCCCGATTGCATGGAATTAATGCATTCCATGGCCTGAGCATCTCCAGATTATTTTAGGGCATAGTTCCTTAGCTAAACTCAAAGTATCCACATTTTCGAATATATCAGAAAATTGTCAATAGCTGGCAATAGAGAAAGCCACCTGGTCAGAACACGCCCCAAATAGATGGCACTCCTTTGCTTCAATAAAATCACAGATCTCCCTAAATCGCTACGTTCTGCTGGCAGAAATGCGAAAGAGAGCACATATCCTGAGCGGAATGTTTTCTGTGTCAACGTCAAGGTGTAGCATGTCGTGTTGTTCAAAATGGGAGCCTAAACAGTTGGCTGGAACCTTGTGCCTTTCAGCAACTTGCAGTTTGTGGCAAACACTTATACTTTTCATAATGAACACTATTGCCATCTGAATGTGGCAACTCTGCAAAGGTTTGATACAAAAGTCTCCCTCAGCCAAGATTGAAGGCACTCAGTCTGCAACGAAGACCCAGAGCTTTCAGTTGCTTGCCATTTAAAACAAAATTCAGCACATCCATGCCTGCCACAGGATGATTTTTATTGAAACCATCTGCCATGTTGGAATCGAGCCAGGGAGCTGAGAACATTGACCTCGCTTTATGGATTACCAGTTCCGTGACCTATACCACTAGGCCACAGGAGGAATCCCTTGCTTGCCATTTTAGTTCACCACCTTGTTCTCATGCCCACATATCTGTCCTCTGCCTGCAACAGTGTTCCAATGAGGTTCAATGCAGTCATGAGGAATAGCACATCACCTATCAATTAGGCACTTTACAGCCTTCTGGGCTCAACATTGGGTTTAATTTCAGCCTATGAACTCTGTCCCCCATTTTGATTTTTTTTGCTGTTTTGCTGTGTGCCATTTTGAATCAGGTTATTCTTTTTTGCCCTTGGATAGAGCTGTTCATAATTCTGGAATTTATACTCGCCTACTTTTGCTGCATTACTATTACCACTCCCTATACCTGTTGTTCCATGTTATTTTTGTTATTAAATCTCTCTTGCCCTCTATCCTATCCCAGACCTTCCCTTTTGTTCTCCCCCTCCCCCTTTCAACAGCACATCACATGTCGACAATCCTTCAGTTCTGATGAAAAGTTACTGTTCTGTTTCTTTTGCCACAGAGAAAGCCCATCCAAAGATATGCATGTTAGCTGGGGTTACGTGGATAGGGCGAGGGAGTGGGCCTCGGTAGGGTGCTCCTTAGAAGGTCAGTGCAGACTCGATGTGTTGAATGGCCACCTCCTGCCCTGGAAATATTCTTTGGAGTTCTGTGGAGATGCTGACAGGCCTACTGAGTATTTCCAGAACTTTCTGTTTTTTGTTTGTGTTCCTGCATGTAGAGCATTTTACTTGTATTGAAGGCACTGAGTTTGGACGACATTTCTTTTGCAATTGCTTAAGAAGTTTCCTGGCTATCACTATAGAAACCTAACAGTAAATGCTGGGGGACTCCTACCTCAAAATTGAAATACCTCAACTTCAGGAAAACACTTTGCAGCTGATCTTTAAAATACTGTTGCAAAGAAGAAAAATATTTGGTAACTGATGTCTAAAATACTACTGCAATTCTGCTTTAGTGTGATCCAAGTGCTTCTCCACAGAAAATGGCATCATAATGTTCTTGCTCATATGGTTTCCCACATATCGGGATTCTTGCCACAGAAGACAAACACCAGATTTTTTTATCAACTTGTGCACTGCATTCCATACCCTGGTAGTGTCTCATAGCATGTTAGACTTCAAGAGCTTTAAGAGCTCTTGAAGCTTCTCAAGTTTTCGAGAGCTTCAAGTTTTTAGGTGTCCAGATTACCAAGAACCTGTCCTGGACCCCCCATGCCCACACTATAGTCAAGAAATCCCATCAATGACTCTACTTTCTCAGAAGACTAATGAAATTTCCTGTCAGCTACGACTCTCGCCAACTTTTACAGATGCATCATAGAAAACATTCTTTCAGGTTGTATCACAGCTTGGTATGGTTCCTGCTCTGCCCAAGACCATAGGAAACTACAAAAGGTCGTGAGTGTAGCCCAATCCATCACGCAAATCAGCCTCCCATCCATTGACTCCGTCTATAATTCCCACTGCCTCGGAAAGGCAACCAGCTTAATTAAGGAGCCCACGCACCCTCCCGGACATACTCTGTTCCATCTTCTTCTGTCACAAAAAAGATACAAAAGTTTGAGGGCACGTACCAACCGACTCAAGAGCAGCTTCTTCACTACTGCCATCAGACTTTTGAATGGACCTACCTCGTTTTAAGTTGATCTTTTCTCTACACCCTAGCTATGACTGTAACATTACATTCTGTAGCCTCTCCTTCCTTCCCTATGTACGGTATGTGTTGTCTGAATAGCATGCAAGAAACAATACTTATCACTGTATACTAATACATGTGACAATAAATCAAATCAAAGACTTTACAAAGTTCAGCATCATGGATGCAATGCAAGTGATTTAAAAGAAGAATTCAGTGGAGATGTTCCCTGCAATTTAGAATGTTAAATTTGCACTTTTCTGACAAAACATGGCGATTTGCATCTCCCTTTCCTTGGTGGCTGATATTGATATCACAGTTCAGAATACACAATACCTTTTCTTGCTCTGAAATGACCTTTTAACCATTCTGGTTTGAACAGTGGCTTTCTTTTAGGCATTTCGAATTGGTAAATGGTGTGGTGTCAGGGTGTGGATGTGATGAGCACAGTGCTAGGATCTTTTATTGTATGCATTTGCTGACCTAATTATTTGGAATGATTCACGTTGGTATTAACCAATGATGCTGGTAGGTCAACATGACATAAATGTTAAGAGCAGCATCATAATACACAACAGGTCACTTGGGGCCTTTTCTCGCAGGCTCTCACCAACTTTTTGTTTCTTTCTCGGATGTCGCCTTTACTGGCTAGCCCAGCATTTATTGTCCATCCCTTGAGAAGGTGATGGTGAGTTGCCTTCCTGAACTGCTGTGCTTTGATGGTGGAGGGAGTGGATGTTGAAGGCGGTGAATGGGATGCTAAACAAGCGATTGCTTTGTTCTGGATGGTGTCAAGCCTCTTGAATGTTTGAACTGCACTCACCCAGGTAAGTGGAGAGTATTCCATCATACTCTTGACTTGTATCGTAGATGGATGAACGGCTTCGACAGCTGAGTAGTGTCATGATATTCAAACACACATCACAACACACACAATGATAGACAGACCAACAGACCAATTAGCGCACACAACACGACAACCAATCACAGACAAGAGCAGACACAGTATAAGACAAGAAACACGGCACCTGCTGGCCAGTCCATCTGGAGACAGGACAAGGCCAGGACCTGATTAACAAGACACTCACACGTTCACCACGTGCTGAGTACCAAGTCAGATGTGTAAATGACTAGTTGGAATAAAATTGTGTTGTACCAATCGCAACCGTGTTGGTTCGTCTGTACCTCAGAGCACCCAACACCACAAGTAGCACCACTGCTGACGGAGTCCTGAAGGTCACAGCTGCTCGTCTCAATCTGTGGCACGTGGTGAGGGAACCAACAAGAGGGAAAACCCTCTTTGACCTCATCCTCACCATTCTACCTTCGCAGATGCATCTGTCCATGATTGGAGTAACCATTGCACGTACCTTGTGGAGACAAAGTCCCATCACATTGACGGTACCCTGTATCATGTTATGTTGCCGTACCATCGTACTATAGAAAATAGATTTTGAACAGGTTGAGAAACTCAAAACTAGACATCCATGAGACCATCAACAACAGCAGAATTGTATGCTAGAATAATGTGGAACCTTGTGGCCTGTCATATTCCTCACTCTACCATAACCATTAAATGACAATCGACAGGGCAGCACAGCGGCACAGTGGTTAGCACTGCTGCCTCACGGCGCTGAGGTCCCAGGTTCGATCCCGGCTCTGGGTCAGTGTCCGTGTCGAGTTTGCACATTCGCCCCCATGTTTGCGTGGGTTTCGCCCCCACAACCCAAAGATGTGCAGGATAGGTAGATTGGCCACGCTAAATTGCCCCTTAATTGGAAAAAATGAATTGGGTACTCTAAATTTATTTTTAAAAAACAACAACCGACAAGGGTTTTATAGTCCCCATAACCGAGACTGGCTTTTCATTCCAGGTTTATTATTTTAATTTAAATTCCATCAACTACCATGGGTCCCCAGAGCATTAGACAGGGCCAAGTTGAGAGACGCTATGCCTTTGATTCTCCTCAATGATTTCGTGACTGACATTTATCCGCTGAGGCTGGTTGAGTGTCCAGTACAAAGCTGGATGATTGGCCACCCTGAGAATGTGTTTCTGTTGGTAGAGAAATCAAGAACTAGAAGCTACAGATTTAGTGTGAATGGCAAAAGAACCCAAGTCAAAATGGGCAAAACCTTTTTTTGCAGTCAGTGGTTCGGATCTGGAATGCTGCATCAGAATGTGGCCGAGTCAGATTCGATCAAGGCTTTCACAAGGGAGTTGGGTAATTATCTGAAGAGGAAACAATTTGCAAAGCTAAGGGGAAAAGGGAGGGATGTGGCCTTTGTTGTGGTGCTCTTGCAGAGAGTATGCTTGGTCACAAAGCCGGAATGCGGACATCCGGGTGCGGCGATGACCAGCTGAGTCGCACGTTTCGGCAGCTCCCGGTGAAACGGACTTTTGGGCTCTTGATAGGAGCCCCAACGGCAATTTTGACGGCTAAAAACACTGTGCGGTAAACCAGAAGGGAATCCCCCCTGGATACGGATGAAAAAAGGAGGAGAAAGTGGCCGGATTGCAGTGGATCCTTTAGAACAGCGGCAAGGAAGGCAAGCAAAAACCAAGATGGCGTCGGAAGGTGGCAGTTTAACATGGGGCCCTGAACAACAAGAGTTCTTGAAATGCTGTGTGGAAGAGCTCAAAAAGGAAATGAAGAAATAGCTGTTGGCCCCGATACTACAGGCGATCGAAGGGCTAAAGGAGGAACAAAAGACCCAGGAGCGGGAGCTTCGGGTCGTGAAGGCAAAGGCAGCCGAGAATGAGGACGACATACAGGGCCTGGTGGTGAAGACGGAGACGCATGAGGCACATCAGAAACGATGTGTGGAAAGGTTGGAGGCACTGGAGAACAACGCAAGGAGGAACAACCTGAGGATTCTTGGTCTTCCTGAAGGTGTGGAGGGAGCAGACGTCGGGGCATATGTGAGCACGATGCTGCACTCGTTAATGGGAGCGGAGGCCCCGGCGGGTCCGTTGGAGGTGGAGGGAGCATACCGAGTGATGGCGCGAGGGCCGAGAGCAGGAGAAATTCCCAGAGCCATAGTGGTGAGATTCCTCCGTTTTAAGGATAGAGAAATGGTCCTTAGATGGGCAAAGAAAACTCGGAGCAGTAAATGGGAGAACGCGGTGATCCGCGTTTATCAAGACTGGAGTGCGGAGGTGGCGAGAAGGAGGGCGAGCTTTAATCGGGCCAAGGCGGTGCTTCATAAAAAGAAGATAAAATTTGGAATGCTGCAACCGGCAAGACTGTGGGTCACATATCGAGGGAGGCACCACTACTTTGAGACGGCGGATGAAGCGTGGACTTTTATTGTGGAAGAAAAACTGGAATGAGCGGGTTATTAAAAAGAACGTTTGAACAAAGTGGTGGGGCGAATGTGGGGGGCAAAGAGGGGGGTTAAAAAGGGGGGAAAGAGGAGTTTTATGTACTAATCCTGCGATGTGGTAACTTTTCTCTCTTCCACAGGTGGTGATGGGGGGAGGAGGGGAGGTGGAGGAGATGGGGCGTTGGCCATTGGGGGCGGGGCCAAGGGAGAAGCACGGGCTTGGTTCCCGCGCTATGATAATCATGGCGGGAATAGAGAAGCAGGAAGGAGGGGGCGTCGCACGGTGCGAGCCGAGGTCACGGGGGGAAGCCGAGGTTGGCCAGAGTTTGCTGACTTCTGGGAGCAACATGGGGGGAGTAATTACGCTAGCGGGGGGGGTGGGAGGGGGGAATTACTGGGTTGCTGGTATGGGAGGGGATGGGCGGGGGGGGCACCGCCTGGGGGAGATACAGCTGCGTGGGAACCGGGTGAGGAGCTGGAAAAAGGTGATGGCTAATCGACAAGGGGGGGGGGGGGTAGGAAGCCCCCCAACCCGGCTGATCACGTGGAACGTGAGAGGGCTGAACGGGCCGATAAAGGGGGCACGGGTACTCGCACACCTTAAGAAACTTAAGGCAGATGTGGTTATGTTACAGGAAACGCACCTGAAACTGATAGACCAGGTTAGGCTACGCAAAGGATGGGTGGGGCAGGTGTTCTATTCGGGGCTAGATGCGAAAAACAGGGGGGTGGCTATATTAGTGGGGAAGCGGGTAATGTTCGAGGCAAAGACTATAGTGGCGGATAACGGGGGCAGATAAGTGATGGTGAGTGGCAAACTACAGGGGGAGACGGTGGTTTTGGTAAACGTATATGCCCCGAACTGGGATGATGCCAATTTTATGAGGCGGATGCTAGGACGCATTCCGGACCTAGAGATGGGAAAGCTGATAATGGGGGGAGATTTTAATACGGTGTTGGAACCAGGGCTGGATAGGTCGAAGTCCAGGACTGGAAGGAGGCCGGCAGCAGCCAAGGTACTTAAAGATTTTATGGAGCAGATGGGAGGTGTAGACCTGTGGAGATTTAGCAGACCTAGGAGTAAGGAGTTCTCGTTTTTCTCCTATGTCCATAAAGTCTACTCGCGAATAGACTTTTTTGTGCTGGGAAGGGCGTTGATCCCGAAGGTGAGGGGAACGGAGTATACGGCTATAGCCATTTCGGATCACGCTCCACACTGGGTAGACTTGGAGATAGGGGAGGAAACAGGAGGGCGCCCACCCTGGAGAATGGACATGGGACTAATGGCAGATGAGGGGGTGTGTCTAAGGGTGAGGGGGTGCATTGAAAAGTACTTGGAACTCAATGATAATTGGGAGGTCCAGGTGGGAGTGGTCTGGGAGGCGTTGAAGGCGGTGGTTAGAGGGGAGCTGATATCAATAAGGGCACATAAAGGGAAGCAGGAGAGTAAGGAACGGGAGCGGTTGCTGCAAGAACTTTTGAGGGTGGACAGACAATATGCGGAAGCACCGGAGGAGGGACTGTACAGGGAAAGGCAAAGGCTACATGTAGAATTTGACTTGCTGACTACGGGCACTGCAGAGGCACAATGGAGGAAGGCACAGGGTGTACAGTACGAATATGGGGAGAAGGCGAGCAGGTTGCTGGCACACCAATTGAGGAAAAGGGGAGCAGCGAGGGAAATAGGGGGAGTGAGGGATGAGGAAGGAGAGATGGAGCGGGGAGCGGAGAGAGTGAATGTAGTGTTCAAGACATTTTATAAAAAATTATATGAAGCTCAACCCCCGGATGGGAGGGAGAGAATGATGGGCTTCTTGGATCGGCTGGAATTTCCCAAGGTGGAAGAGCAGGAAAGGGTGGGACTGGGAGCACAGATCGAGGTAGAAGAAGTGGTGAAAGGAATTAGGAGCATGCAGGCGGGAAAGGCCCCGGGACCGGATGGATTCCCAGTCGAATTCTATCGAAAATATGTGGACTTGCTCGCCCCGGTATTGACGAGGACCTTTAATGAGGCAAAGGAAAGGGGACAACTGCCCCCGACTATGTCTGAAGCAACGATATCGCTTCTCTTAAAGAAGGAAAAGGACCCGCTACAATGCGGGTCCTATAGACCTATTTCCCTCCTAAATGTAGATGCCAAGGTCCTGGCCAAGGTAATGGCAATGAGAATAGAGGAATGTGTCCCGGGGGTGGTCCACGAGGACCAAACTGGGTTTGTGAAGGGGAGACAGCTGAACACGAATATACGGAGGCTGTTAGGGGTAATGATGATGCCCCCACCAGAGGGGGAAACGGAGATAGTAGTGGCGATGGATGCCGAGAAAGCATTTGATAGAGTGGAGTGGGATTATTTGTGGGAGGTGTTGAGGAGATTTGGTTTTGGAGAGGGGTATGTTAGATGGGTGCAGCTGTTGTATTGGGCCCCGATGGCGAGCGTGGTCACGAATGGACGGGGATCTGCATATTTTCGGCTCCATAGAGGGACAAGGCAGGGATGCCCTCTGTCCCCATTATTGTTTGCACTGGCGATTGAGCCCCTGGCGATAGCGTTGAGGGGTTCCAAGAAGTGGAGGGGAGTACTTAGAGGAGGAGAAGAACACCGGGTATCTTTGTATGCGGACGATTTGCTACTATACGTGGCAGACCCGGCGGAGGGGATGCCAGAAATAATGCGGATACTTGGAGTTTGGGGATTTTTCAGGGTATAAATTGAACATGGGGAAAAGTGAGTTGTTTGTGGTGCTTCCAGGGGAGCAGAGTAGAGAAATAGAGGCCCTACCGTTGAGGAAGGTAACAGGGGACTTTCGTTACCTGGGGATCCAGATAGCCAAGAATTGGGGCACATTGCATAGGTTAAATTTAACGCGGTTAGTGGAACAAATGGAGGAGGATTTTAAGAGATGGGATATGGTATCCCTGTCAATGGCAGGGATGCAGGCGGTTAAGATGGTGGTCCTCCCGAGATTCCTCTTTGTGTTTCAGTGCCTCCCGATGGTGATCACGAAGGCTTTTTTTAAAAGGATTGAAAAGAGCATCATGGGTTTTGTGTGGGCCGGGAAGACCCCGAGAGTGAGGAAGGGATTCTTACAGCGTAGCAGGGATAGGGGGGGCTGGCACTACCGAGCCTAAGTGAGTATTATTGGGCCGCTAATATTTCAATGGTGAGTAAGTGGATGGGAGAGGAGGAGGGAGCGGCGTGGAAGAGATTAGAGAGGGCGTCCTGTAGGGGGACTAGCCTACAGGCTATGGTGACAGCCCCATTGCCGTTCTCACCGAGGAACTACACCACAAGCCCGGTGGTGGTGGCTACACTGAAGATTTGGGGACAGTGGAGACGGCATAGGGGAAAGACTGGAGCCTTGGGGGGGGTCCCCGATAAGAAACAACCATAGGTTTGCCCCGGGGGGAATGGATGGGGGATATGGAATGTGGCAAAGAGCAGGAATAACGCAACTGAAAGATCTGTTTGTGGATGGGAAGTTCGCGAGTCTGGGAGCGCTGACCGAGAAATATGGGTTGCCCCAAGGGAATGCATTCAGGTATATGCAACTGAGGGTTTTTGCGAGGCAACAGGTGAGGGAATTCCCGCAGCTCCCGACACAAGAGGTGCAGGACAGAGTGATCTCAAAGACATGGGTGGGGGATGGTAAGGTGTCAGATATATATAGGGAAATGAGGGACGAAGGGGAGACTATGGTAGATGAACTGAAATGGGAAGAAGAGCTGGGGAGGAGATCGAGGAGGGGCTGTGGGCAGATGCCCTAAGCAGGGTAAACTCGTCGTCCTCGTGTGCCAGGCTAAGCCTGATTCAGCTTAAGGTATTACACAGGGCGCATATGACTGGAGCACGGCTCAGTAAATTTTTTGGGGTGGAGGATAGGTGTGCGAGGTGCCCGAGAAGCCCAGCGAATCATACCCATATGTTTTGGTCATGCCCGACACTACAGGGGTTTTGGATGGGGGTGACAAAGGTGCTTTCAAAAGTAGTGGGGGTCCGGGTCGAACCAAGCTGGGGGTTGGCTATATTTGGGGTTGCACAAGAGACGGGAGTGCAGGAGGCGAGAGAGGCCGATGTTTTGGCCTTTGCGTCCCTAGTAGCCCGGCGCAGGATATTGTTAATGTGGAAAGAAGCCAAGCCCCCGGGGGTGGAGACCTGGATAAATGACATGGCAGGGTTTATAAAGCTAGAGCGGATTAAGTTCGTTCTAAGGGGGTCGGCTCAAGGGTTCACCAGGCGGTGGCAACCGTTCGTCGAATACCTCGCAGAAAGATAGATGGAATGGAAAAAAGAAGGCAGCAGCAGCAGCCCAGGATCGGGGGGGGGGGGGGGTGGGGGGAGGGGAGGAGGAACCAGAAGGACTCTCAGGGTTGTTAATATATACTGTATAATATGTATAGGTCGTTGCGACAGATAATTATATATTGGACTGTTAAATTATATTTTTGGAGAGTGTTACTTGTGATAAAGCAGTTGCCAATTAGGGTTAATTTTCATTTTTGTTATTTATTATTTATTCATTTTTTGTTTATAAAATAGGTCATTGTTATTTATGTTGTTATAATATTGTGTAAAGGATGCACAATGTATTGTGTTGGTTGACCAAAAATTTTCAATAAAATATTTATTAAAAAAAAACAAAGCCGGAATGCCGCCTTGTGTTCAGTAACCATTCTGTAGGTAAGGAACCAATCAAGTTGAAATATTTATACACTGGAAACCATGAAGTGATAAACACTTAATATCCTTCAGTTTTGATTTACATTTTCAGACAGTGAATTAAATGATTGATTGGATTAAGGTGGAAACCGAAGAAAAGATTAAAAAATAAAGATTTTGTTAGAATTTAGTTTTTATCATTATGAAGATCTTTTGACAATCCACAAACATGGGGCTAGTGAAGGTGTTTAGCATTAAATTTCCAAGTTAGTATACCATTAAAAATCCAGGTCAAAAGGCATAACCTTTTCATGGGTTTTTACAGTGCAAATTGGAAGTTTTTGTTCAATTGCTAGATCAGTGGCATTTGCAGTCTGTGGGAAACTCTACAGAGCCGCCACCATATGGAGAAGGGCAAGAGTCACTGACAAGTTTTGAAATTAGACGTTTTTCCACACACATGTGGACTCTTAAGTTGCTGTCAGTTTTAATGGAGTAATGATGGAACATGCTGCCAGTTTTGCAATCTTTACCACAACAACATTCTGAGAGTGTCTCTTGAGTGACAACCATGAGCTTTAAAAGTACTTTGTCCTACGTTTCCCAGCAAAAGCGCTAGCATTGTTATGGTCTTTGCATCACTGACTAGAATTGTGAAGAATAATATGATGTACCTCAAGGAAACTTCCAACAGTACTGCAATCAGTCTATTCTTTTTATAATCTTACACTGAACAAACTTTCTCAATGTTTGAAAGAAAAGGCTGACAATTGTGTTATTTACCTCTCAGGCATGTTGAAAGTTAATGTGACCTTGTGATTCACAAGGGACCATTAATAGCAGTCCTACAAAATTGGATTTAATTCAGGAAATATCTTTGTTTGCAATCAAAATACTGATGTGCTCCATGCACCAGTACTCTTGCCAAATGGTGAAAATAGGCTTCTGAATTGTTTGCTTCTCATGCAGGGTTTGAAAAAAGTGCATCTCAGTAGCATTGCACTAAATGTCTTACTCATTGATATGATTGCAAAAAATATCGGTTGCTCCCAACTCTGTATACTTCAGCCTTGGAACTTGCACCAGGACCAGTTCCACATTAGTGAAGGAAAAGTAGCAAACCAGTGTTCAGTCAAAGAAAACTGTCGGTGCTAACGCCGCTGTACGAGAATCATGAGTTTGAGCCGGGGTGGATGGATAGTGTATACAGGAGGCGGAGGGAAGTGGGGCTTGTCAAGGTGAGGGATTTGTATTTGGAGGAAGGGTTCGCCAGTCTGGAGGAGCTAAGGGAGAGGGTAGAGCTACCGAGGGGTAGTGACTTCAGGTATCTACAGGTTAGGGACTTTGCACGAAATGTCTGGAAGGGGTTCCCTAGATTGCCGGGATACACCCTGCTGGAGCGACTGCTGCTTCCGGATGTGGAAGGGAGGGAAGAATTGGGGATATATATAAGTGGCTGGGGGGCAGGGAGGCGAGCCGGTGGTGAAGATCAGGGAGAAATGGGAAGCGGAGTTGGGAATGGAGATCAATTGGGGAGTATGGAGTTAGGCACTGTGAAGGGTAAACGGGACCTCCTCTTGTACAAGGGTGAGCCTAATACAGTTTACGGTGGTGCACAGGGTGCATATGACTCGGGCGAGAATGAGTGGTTTCTTTCAGGGGGTAGCAGATAAGTGTGAGAGGTGTGGGCAGGGGCCAGCAAATCATGCGCACATGTTTTGGGGTTGTGAAAAATTGGGAAGATTCTGGGCGGGAGTGTTCGTGGCCTTAGCCAGCATAGTGGAGGAGGGAGTGGACCCGGACCCTTTGGTGGCGATGTTTGGGGTTACAGAGAAGCCGGAGCTCATGGATAGGAGGAAGGCCGATGCCATGGCCTTCTCCTCTCTGATTGCACGGCGACAAATTTTACTGGAGTGGCGGTCGGCATCGCCACCGGAGGTAGCAGCATGGTTGAGTGACCTGTAGGACTTCCTGCGGTTAGAAAAGATAAAGTATGAGTTAAGGGGCTCAGCAGGGGAGTTCGAGAAAAGGTGGGGGATGTTTGTGACCGTGTTTGAGGAGCTGTTTGTCACGGGGCGGGGGGGGGGGGGGGGGGGGGTGATAAAGGAGGAAAATCTGTACAAACTGTATAGTTGATTGTTGGGAAGAATGTTTCCCGGGGTGTTTATTTGCTGTAACCTACTTTGATACAAGTTTGAATAAAATGCGTTTAAAAAAAAAAATATATGTATATTCGATCAAAGGTCACCGATTATATACAACATATAATTTCAAATGTAATGAACGAAACAAAATTCAAAATTGTATACAAGTTTGACAGTGAAAAAAAGATGATGGAAAAATGAAAAGGGACATGGGGTGGATCCTCTGGTCCCCCAGCCACGTTTCTTGGCGGCGTGCCATTCACCGGGGGCGGGATTCTCTCTTACCCGCCACTTGTCAATGGGATTTCCCACTGAAACCACCCCATGCTGCCGGGGTGCGCTGCCGGTGGGAACAGGGAATCCCAATGGCCGGAGAATTCCATCCCACATGTACTGTATTAAATGCTACAATGTAAAGGGCATTAAGATCTGGGAGTGCACATAGGTGGCAAGGCAAGTTGAGAAGATTGTTATAAAAATATATAAAATCCTTGGCTTTATTAATAGAGACATAAGAAGCTGGCCCAAATCAAATTCCGATACCTGGGGATCCAATTAGCCCACGACTGGAAACTGATCCATGAATGGAACCTGCCAAGTCTGATGGAGTAAGTAAAGAGAGACCGACAGAGCTGGGACTCACTCCCTGGCAGGGAGAGTGCAGATGATCAAGATGAACTGTTCCCAGATTCCTCTTCCTATTCAAATCCCTTCTGATCACTAAACTGGTCAAATCATGGTGTTTGTGGGGCGAGGGCCGTCCAAACCTGCAATTCTACCATCAGGCAGCCACCGCAGAGAGTGTGTACGGCGCTGGGTCGAAGAGCTGGGAGTGGAATGAGTACAAACGAAAGGAGGGTTCCTGCATGGGAGCATCCCTCCGGATGCTGGCCACTGCCCCACTCCCATTCCTGCCAGACAAATACTCAAGGAGCCTAGTGGTGGTGGCCACGTTGAGAACGACGTGGAACCAGTTCAGGCACCACTTCAGACTGAGAGCAATGTATATCACGGCAGTCATCTGGAAGAACCATAAATTCCCCTGGTGACACTAGATGCCACCTTTAAACGGTGGAACCAGGAGGGGCCTGACAGTCGGGGACCTATACATCGATGGCAGATTAGTTGGGCAGTACGGTAGCACAAGTGGATATCAATGTGGCTTCACAGCACCAGGGTCCCAGGTTCAATTCCCCACTGGGTCACTGTCTGTGCGGAGTCTGCACATTCTCCCCGTGTCTGTGTGGGTTTCCTCCTGGTGCTCCGGTTTCCTCCCACAGTCCAAGGAAGTGCAGGTTAGATGGATTGGCTATGATAAATTGCCCTTCGTGACCAAAAAGGTTCGGAGGGGTAGGACTCTGGAGTGAAGCACTGCACAGGGTGAACTTCATTTCCTCATGTGCACGACTGAACGTAACATAGCTGAGTGCACAGGGCTCACCTGACAAACACGCATGAGTCGGTTATTTCCAGAGGTGGAGGATAAATGTGAATGGTGCAAAGGAGGCCCAGTCAAACCCCCCCCCCCCAAATGTTCTGGTCCTGTCCCAGACTGATCATTTACTGGACTGCCTCCTCTAAGGCCATGCCCAGGGTTGTGGGAGTGAGGATGGAGCCGTGCCCACTCGTGGTGGTCTCGAGATGATCTCGGAACAACCAGAATTGTTAATGGGGAGAGGGGCAAGCGCCCTAACCTTTGCATCTCTGCTGGCAACCAAAGGGGAAGGGGAGGAAGCTCGAACTGGCTGGCATGGTAGCACAAGGGGTTAGCACTGCTGCTTCACCGCGCCAGGGACCCGAGTTTGATTCCCGACTTGGGTCACTGTCTCTGTGACATCTCCATGTTCTCCCCATGTCAGCAAGGGTTTCCTCCGGGTGCTCTGGTTTCCTCCCACAAGTCCCAAAAGACGTGCTTGTTAGGTGAATTGGACATTCTGAACTCTCTCTTGGTGTACCCAAACAGGTGCCGGAATGTGGCGACTAGGGGCTTTTCACAGTAACTTCATTGCAGTGTTAATGTATGCGTACTTGTGACACTAATAAAGATTATTATTACTGGCAAAGAAATGGGGAGGAGGGGGGAATAAAGGGTGGGGAGGGGGGACAGGGAATAACAACCAGGCGCAATGCAAATAAGGCAGGGCAGCCAGAGGGAATAAACGTTAAATACATACACAGGTGTACGGTCTATCCAGAAATATGCCCAGGTGGCACCAAATTCACACTCCTGGTATGTTAATACCAGGTGACGATGCACACAGCATTGGAACGGCACAGAGGGAGTGGCCGAGGTTGGCGATGCCAAAACCAGTCTCCCAACAATAATACTTATACACCCACTACATAATATATATATATATATACACACACACACACACACACACACACTTTGTCAAAATCTCTTTGTTACTGTTTAATGTTCTTGGCAATTTAACTATGAAATGCCAACCAATGAAAATGATTTAAAAAAAAGAATATTAAGTGGAGAGGAGATTCAATAGAGGTGTTCAAGATCATGATGTTTTGATAAAGTTTCCAATGGCAGAAGTTCCAAAATCAAAGGACACCGATTTACAGTGATTGCCAGAGACAGCATAAGGAAACACCTTTTTCATACCAGGTCATACCAGGTCATGATCTGAAGAGACAATTGAAGCAGTGAAGGAAGCAATTTTACCAGCAACTTTCAAAAATAAATTGAATACCTGAAGGAATAATTTATGTTGTTATGGTGAAAGAACACCATAAGAATGGGCAGCACGGTAGCACAGTGGTTAGCACAGCAGCTTCACTGCTCCAGTGCCCCAGGTTCGATTCCGGCTTGGGTCACTGTCTGTGTGGAGTCTGCACGTTCTCTTCGTGTCTGCATGGATTTCTTCTGGGTACTCCGATTTCCTCCCACAGTCCAAAGATGTGCAGGTTAGGTGGATGGGCCATGATAAATTGCCGTTAGTGTCCAAAAAGGTTGGGTGGGGTTACTGCGATACAGAGATAGGGTGGAGGCGTGGGTGTAGGGTGCTCGTTCCAAGGGCCGGTGCAAACTCGATGGGCCAAATGGCCTCCTGCACTGTAAATTCTATGAGTGGAATTATTTGGACAGCTGTACCAAAGTCAACTCGGGGCCTCTTGTGCAATTTGAGGTTACAATATATTTAAGTGAAGACTTTATTCAGGTTAAAGATCACAAAAGTACATTCTATGGATAATTTGTGAAGATATTTCTTGGGAAGTTAAATTACATTTTAGAACAATGTAGTCGAATAGATTGTCATATTTTCCACCCAAGCAAACGTGGCAAATATTTTCAGGTGCTGATTGGATCCACTTGAGTAAGTGTGCTTTTGAAAATGGTATTAAAAAGATCGATTTGTCCCTTGGATGAGATAGCAATCTTTGTGAATCTTGAAGTCATATCACTTGGTAAAATGAAAACATTGATCCTTTGGAATTAGCCAGGTTGACATGTTATTTTTAAGTATGCTTGGTGCTGCCCCTGTCTTGCATTCCTTCACTCTTCATTGATCCAGGGTTGCCCTGATGTGATGGTAATGGTGGAGTGGGGATATACTTGGCATGGTTGCTAGATCTGATCAAAATCTCTCCTATTTAGCACAGTGACTGTGCAGTTGTCCACAAGGATTGTGCAGTCGTCACTCCGACAAATACTGTCATGGACAGGTGCATCTGTAATAGATAGATTTGAGGGCGATGCCAAGTAGGTTCTTTCTTCTTGGTTCCCAGTCCACCTGGGCAGCTCAGAGTCAATCACATGGCTATGGACCTGGAGTTGCATACAGAGCGGTTTTCCTTCCCAAAACGGCAATAGTGAACCGGATGGATTTTTATGACAATCGCTCATGGTTTCACGGTCACTATTAGCAAGACTAGCTCTTTAAGTTCAGGTTTATTTGGTTAGATTTAAAACTGTGTTCCCAGAGCATTTGTCTGGGTCACTGGGTTGCTAGTCTGGTGACATTAGCACTGTGCCATCACTTCCCCTGTTTAAAGTCAAGGAAGATGTATGTTTTGGGAAGAAAGTCAGACTATTTGGATTGCCCTAGCAAAAAAAAAGACAAAGGTGCAATTGGCTGAATGGTTTCTTGTGCCACAAAGTACTGTAGTTCCACAGCACCAAGCACTGTTCTGCTCTTTTACCTTTGTGCTAACACATGCATACTTCTAGCAGAGGTCAGTAGCCCACACTGGGAATGGGAAGACTGGAAGATTTTATTTGGCATAGATTTAGGGCTGAGCTAAACTGTAGCTCATCATTTTTTGTCCTCCTTTCATATGTAAAATGTTAAAACAGGGACATGTGCCATTTGTGGCCCACTTATCTTTTGAATCACAAGAGAATTGAAGAGAAAAAGACCTTGGTTTTGGTACGAAGTTAAATTTGCAATAAATTAATAGATGCATTATAAGAAGCAGCTGGCTTTCTCAGCACAAAATTGATTGCATCAAAACTAAACCACTTTATTGATTACCATGTCTTTTCATTTATTTCAGGGACGGGAAGGAGCAAAGATTGATCCATGGGAAGATGCAGACTTCCATATTTATAAAATCACTGATCGGTTTGGTTTTCTACAGTAAGGCTCTATTCATTTTCAGACTTGCTCCCCCCCTCACCTCCCAATGCCATGCATTTACTGTTATTAATTGGTTGCCCACAGCGTCCCATTTTATATTCTTCATCTTTAAAGATATAGGTTTTCTAATATTTTGTGCTGTCCATGGTATTGGGGCTCATTCTCTGCAAATTAGTTTAAGACTTAATTGACCTGACCTATCCTCCTGGGGCAGTTACTTTGGAACTGAAGGAATAAAGCACAGCAGAGAACCTTGAATGGGATTTGGAAAACCATTCTGTGTGCATGACTTTTCAGAATATTGGTCATCTCTGGTCATTTTTCAGAATGGTTTGGAATTGCTCCAAGACACGTGTGCACACACAGAAACTTGCACGTATTCCATGCGCCTGATTAGAGATGTGTTGGAGGAATCCTGACAAGAAATTAGGTCTGATTGCAGGTGGCCACTGAGCTGGTAAAGTTGATGCTTTGAAGGTAGTACTTTTGAGTGTAACCTGGGATAGTTCTTGAATAAAACAGAATCTCCTGATTTATCTTTCTTGTTAATGAAGAAATAGGATGCCTCAAGTATTTTCTGCTGACAATTAATTAGTGTTTCCAATCCATGTGAAATAAAACACATGTTTTAAATATGCTGGGATTGATATTTCTTTACCAGTGAAATGACGCTACAATATGTTTTGGGGCAAATAAGTCTTTAAAGCTCATAATTTTGCCGGTTTAAAGATATTGAAAAGAGCTGAAATAACTGACCATCATCTCTCACTTGTCTCTTTGTTCTCAAATGAATTTTTCCACAGAGGTGTTCTGTTACTGTTCCTCCTACTCTATTACCATATGAATATTAGCACAAAATAAACCGAAAAAAGTTGTTGTGTCCAAGAGAATAACAAGCTGTGGCTGTATAATAAAAAGAACGATGTCATACAGTGGAAAACTAGTGTTAAATAATTTCTAGCAAAATCATTTAATTCATGATAACACAATCTGATAACTAAAACACTTGGAGAAATGGACCAGAACTGTCACCTTTACATTTTATAAATTGAGCAGAGATTCTTTATGCTCAAAGGCAATGATGCATTTCAGGGTGAGATGAGATTGATGTGTTACTTCCTTTCTAGTGTGTTCAGATATACTTTCATATGTACTGTGGTTTAAATCTGGTTTCCTGTCTTTGTACAAAAAAGAAAAATGGAGGTCAAAAAAAGATAAATGCTATCTCTGAAAACCAGATGCTGATAGAACTGTTGAATTCACAAACGGTTGAAGATGTTGACGATGACTTTTCCAAAGAATATTTTTACTCCTCCTCTTATACATTTTTTTCTATTTGAAACTTGCACAGTATAACATATGTCTCTATCTTTTTGTTTCTCCACAATGTCACTGACAGACCTGAATGGAAGTTTAAGTTGTACAGATTTTGGTTTTTGGCTCATTGCTATGTGTTGGTGACATAATTAAAAAAAAAAAAAAATCAAAATGTGGGACTATTACATTTCAGTTGAAATGTGATTTGATATCCTGCCATTGCAATTTGTTTTCTTCAAAGTAAGGCAATCCTGTTTATGTTGCCCTGTTGCAGAAGTGACATCAAATAGAACAACAGTAATACATTTTGTGGACTATGTAGAATGCTTGTGATGCAAGTGACAGCTTAGTGGACCAAGACTTTTGCCTCTTCAATAATGATACTTAATTTCGAAAAGTATTTTAAATTCAGGGTATTTTGAAATGTTAGTGCAGTTCAAAAGGTGCACATGATTTTGTTTACAGTAGTGAAAGATGTGTTGCAAATATGATTATTGAAGCTCTTTTGCTTTCGTTAACAGTGCTGAGGAACTACCAATGCCTGATGCGGTCGAAGAAAGGGTAAGTAAAAAGCTGTCACCCCATTTATGTGCTGTAGTGCAGTAACCATTTTGCTGGAAGGATTTTTAAAAACCAATTGGATAGTGAAATGGCAGAGTGTTGTTCCGATGATATTTAATTGACAGAGTTGGCAAGTTTTTGAAATTTGAACAAATTGGAAATAGGATGTCTAGAATTTTGAACAGTAAATGACTCCTCCTTGTATATATGATGTTGTGACAAAACAGTCACTAGACAAATCATGTATTGTTTGCATCCATTTGTGGTGCTGTATGGAATTCGGTTTCTGCCACATACTGAAAGATTTAAAGAACGTATCATTAAGTTATTTTGATTAGTAAGCTAATTGACAAAATATCAGTTATAAATGGCTCAATTATCAAAATTTGCTAATAGGACTCAGACTAGTTGACGAAAATATTAAAGTGAATTCTTGCATTGAATATTCTGTTCTCTGCTGAGGGCTTTCTCATTTGCACACATTTTTTGGCTTAGTATCATAGAATTGACAATGCTGGAGTAGGCCATTCGGCCCATTGAGTCCGCACCTTGGAAAGAGCACCCTACATAAGCCCACATCTCCACCCTATCCCCAAAACTCAGTAACCCCACCTAACCGTTGGACACTAAGGGGCAATTTAACATGGCCAATCCACTTAACCTGCACATCTTTGGACTGTGGGAGGAAACCGGAGCACCCAGAGGAAACCCATGCAGACACTGGGAGAAAATGCAAACTCCACACAGTCACCCGAGGCCGGAATTGAACTTGGGTCCTTGGAGCTGTGAGGCAGCAGTGCTAACCGTTTGAATTCAGATCATAAAGTTCAAGGCCTTGTAATCGACAGTTCTGAAAATTATTTAGTTATACTGGTTAAATAGAACCTTGGAAATACAATAGTAAAATGGTTTAATGATTTATGAAGTGATCAGGTTTGGATGCACTGAAGTTTATAAAGTGGGACGAATGGGAGACCAGCCAGGTGAATGAACATTGGTGGAGTTGACAAAGAGACAGATGAGGTTTCCAATGGAAGCTGAGCAGGGTAGGATTAGGAGTTGTTTGAAGTTGTTGATATGATGCCAAATTATAGGGGAAGGAAGTGGGGGAAATTGGTAGGAAGTGGTTAAGCTCCAATGGATGTGCTGATTAAAAAGATTGATGGTCATCTCACATCGAGGCAAATATTCACATTCGCCTCGTGTCTACATGGGTCTCACCCACACAACTCAAAAGATGTGCAGGGTAGGTGAATTGATCATGCTAAGTTTCCCCTTAATTGGAAAAATTTAGAATGAAAAAAAAGGGGAAACTAGAATGGTCATCATCCATTGTGTATCCAGGATTCTGAAATTGGAGGTTAATTCACCGGGTTCTACAACCTCCCTTGAAATTTGCCAGTAGCTCTGCAAAGTTGGAAATTACAGGTGATTTTCTCACCATTTCTATAATTTCAGTTTACTCTTGGGATAGTAACTCAGACACTGCCCAATCTTTAGCAATCCAGTATTAAGTGTAGAAAATCAAACTGTTGACTAGCTTGTGAAAAATCACTTCAATTTTATTTGAAAGACTTATTGTTATCAGTTGCATTGGAAATCATCTTTAACAAATGTGGGAAGCAACTATATTATTGTTTATATCATGTTATTTGTAACATTTTAGAACATACAGTGCAGAAGGAGGCCATTCGGCCCATCGAGTCTGCACCGACCCATTTAAGCCCTCACTTCCACCCTATCCCTGTAACCCAATAATGGCAGCTAACAACCTGTTTTATATTCAAAACACCTTGTATTCACATTAAAATACCCACTGTAATGAATTGTTGACTTGTGTTAACAGCTAAAGCAAATTGAGATTGAAAGAAGGGGAAAATGGCTAAAAATGTTGAAAAGCTGGGACAAATACAAGAACAGTGAAAAGGTAAATCTGCCCTGCTAATTCATTTCACCAGCTTTCACTTTACATAGAAATGCAATTTCCACCCTAATGCTGCTTAATTCAAAGCTGTTGGATATTTTAATAGTAAATAACATTAAATATTTAGATAATGTTTGCAACGGTGCATGTGCACCAAGTTATTAATTGATCTCGGAAGGTCAACTCCATATTCAAATGTATTTATTCTCAATTTGTAAAATGCAAAAGTGCTCTATTTTGACGGTACACCTAATTACATTTTACTCTGGCAACATGGTGGTGCTGCATATTGCAGTAGGTACATTTGGAAATCTCGCGTTTAAACCCAATTTATAATCACAGCAAAGATATTGGGAGACGGGCTGAAGGAAGCTGACAAAATAGTGCGAAGATGGAAATGGCAGCCAAGGTCACACCTCCGCTCAATTGCAGTGATCAGTTTTGGTCAATATACTGCTTCCCTTGGGTTTGTATTGTTTACCATAATTGTGACCAGCCCATGACTGCAGAATGTGTGGTCTGAGGGAGAACCTTTGCTCAAAGAGAATAAACGGTTTTATGCCCTTTGAGGAAAAGATCAAAAAACATGCCAAATGCAAGTTTGTACAAGAAGCCATAATAATTCACCTTCAGAGTAACCTTGATTTTATAATAATCAAGGGCGGTGGGGGGGGGGGGGCAGTGGGGAGAGCGAGAGGTAGATTGACCATGGTGATGATGACAGTTAGGAAAGCTCAAGTGCAGTATGTTTTTCGGAATCATTTGCTAGATGCACTAAAATAGAAGTTAGGAAGGGAAGTTAGTTTCTCAAGGTTTTAATGAGATTGGAGCTGAGGGAGCAAGAGGTCATTTTTATGAAAAGCTGAACTTGGGGAGAATAATGGGGAGATGGGAGAGTTGTACATTTTATGCAACGTAACAGGAGAAAATTGTCTCAAGATAAAATACATGACAGTATGAAGTAGAGTCTGAAGCTTTTCTTTCAGACCAGCTTCAGAAACTTTCAGACCGGCCTTTTGAGCCTGCTCCACCTTTCAGTATGATCATGGTTGATTCTCAATCTCAATGCCATATTCTCACTTTCTTCCCATACCCTTTGATGCCAATAAAATCTAAAAGACATCTGTTTCTTTCTTGAATACATTCAGTGACTAGGTCACCACAGCCTTCTGTGGAAGAGAATTCCACGGGTTTGCTACTTTGAGTGAAGAAGCTTTTCCTAATCTCAGCCCTAAATGATCTATCCTGAGGCTGTCTCCTTTTTCTAAATTCCCCACCCAGGATGTCATTTTGATTTGGCTAGATCTGCAACACCTTTCTCCTATCTTTTTGAATCTTTCCAGTTCACTTTGCTATTCTTGAACTCAAGATTGTCTAAGGGAGAAATACGAATTCCAACAATTTGTTTTTTTTAATTTCTTGGTTCATGGGATGTGGCATCACAGGTTAGGCCAGCATTTATTTCCCATCCTTAATTGCCCTTGGGATGTAGATGGGGTGGCAGGTTATCTTGAACCGCTGCAGTCCATGTGTTGCAGGAACACCCATAGTACTGTTAGCAAGGTAGTTCCAGGATATGAACCCAGCGACCGTGAAGGAATTGTGATTTAGTTCCAAATCAGTGGCTTGGGGGGGAAACTTGCACATGGTCATGTGTCTGCTGCCCATGTCCTTTTAGGAGGTCGAGCTGCAGGTTGGGAGGTGTTATCAAAGGAGCTTTGGGGAAATGCTGCAGTGCATCTTTTAGATCAGTGTTTTTCAAACTTATATTCCCGGAACCACTTTTGTCAACTGGCCAACCTTGGTGACCTCCGTCGGCTGGCCTTCACAATGCACACCACGTTCACTTACCTTTAATGCGAAAGGGGAGTCTGCTTCGTCCGCACAATCTGACTCCAATCAGGTTCACAGGAGGAGAGGGTAATACTCATTTCAAGTGCAGAGTTCAGTCAGTTCCTTTGTGCCATTTTCACACTTGTGAGAATGGAAAATCCAACCTCACAACAACATTTTTGTTTTACTCAGCACAGGATGCTCCTGGGAGATGCTACTTCAGAATGCTGACCGTTGACATTTTTAATGTTGTATCATAGTTCAGGTAAGGGGCAGCACGGTAGCATTGTGGATAGTACAATTGCTTCACAGCTCCAGGGTCCCAGGTTCGATTCCGGCTTGGGTCACTGTCTGTGCGGAGTCTGCACATTCGCCCCGTGTGTGCGTGGGTTTCCTCCGGGTGCTCCGGTTTCCTCCCACAGTCCAAAGATGTGCAGATTAGGTGGATTGGCCATGATAAATTGCCCTTAGTGTCCAAAATTGCCCTTAGTGTTGGGTGGGGTTACTGGGTTATGGGGATAGGGTGGAGGTGTTGACCTTGGGTAGGGTGCTCTTTCCAAGAGCCGGTGCAGACTCGATGGGCTGAATGGCCTCCTTCTGCACTGTAAATTCTATGATAATCTATGATTTAGCATGGCCAATCCACCTACCCTGCACAGCTTTGGGTTGTGGGGGTGAGACACACGCAGGCACGGGGAGAATGTGCAAACTCCACACTGACAGTGACCCGGAGCCAGAATCGAATGCCAGGTCCTCAAAGCTGTGAAGCAGCAGTGCTAACCACTGTGCCACCATGCCGCCCAGCTGCTTCATTAATAACCTTCACTCCCTCATAAGGTCAGAAGTGGGGATGTTTGCTGATGAATGCACAATGTTCAGCATCAAAGAACAAAGAAGTGTACAGCACAGGAACAGGCCCTTCGGCCCTCCAAGCCCGTGCCGACCATGCTGCCCGACTAAACTACAATCTTCTACACCTGGGTCCGTATCCCTCTATTCCCATCCTATTCATGTATTTGTCAAGATGCCCCTTAAATGTCACTATCGTCCCTGCTTCCACCACCTCCTCCGGTAGCGAGTTCCAGGCACCCACTACCCTCTGCGTAAAAAACTTGCCTCGTACATCTACTCTAAACCTTGCCCCTCTCACCTTAAACCTATGCCCCCTAGTAATTGACCCCTCTACCCCGGGGAAAAGCCTCTGACTATCCACTCTGTCTATGCCCCTCATAATTTTGTAGACCTCTATCAGGTCGCCCCTCAACCTCCTTCGTTCCAGTGAGAACAAACCAAGTTTATTCAACCTCTCCTCATAGCTAATGCCCTCCATACCAGGCAACATCCTGGTAAATCTCTTCTGCACCCTCTCTAAAGCCTCCACATCCTTCTGGTAGTGTGGCGACCAGAATTGAACACTATACTCCAAGTGTGGCCTAACTAAGGTTCTATACAGCTGCAACATGACTTGCTAATTCTTATACTCAATGCCCCGGCCAATGAAGGCAAGCATGCCGTATGCCTTCTTGCAACGACTTCGATACTGCAGCAGTTCATATCTTTTATGCAGCAGGATCTGAACAATATTCAGACTAGGGATAAGTGGAAAGAAACATTCGCACCACACAAGTGCCAGGCACTGACCATCTCCAATAAGAGATAATCTAACCATCTCCCCATGACATTCAATTGCTTTACAATCGCAGAATCCTCCACTATCAATGGCGAGGGTTACTGTTGAATACAATTTGAACTGGACATGCATTTAAATACCGTGGCTAAAAGAACAAGACCGAGACAGGGAATTCTGTAGAGTCAAACTCACCTCCTAACCCCCCGACGTCTGTCTACTATCTGTCAGAAGCACAATGGAATACTCTCCACGCCTGCACGAGCACAGTTCCAACAATACTTAACAAGCATGACACCATTCAGGATAAAACAACCTGCTTCTTTGACACCTCACCAATTCCTTCACCACTGACACACAGTGACAGCAGTATGTACCATCTACCACAGTAAGTATGTGCTTTTGCGCCAAATCATGGAGGGGAGCATCTTCCATTTTCTAGCTGCTAGCAAGCAAGGTAAGAAGACTGTGAAGAGGGATCATTTTGTTACAAGAAAGAGATGGCCAGAGACACAAGTAAGCATCATTTGAACTAGCCAGGATCTCAAATGTGAATCTGCAGGAAAGAGTTGGCTTATCCTCGCCTTTGTTAAGTGCACCATAATCCTTCTTCCCAGCTCCGATGTGTATGGTGCCATCAGATAGTTCGGGAAGACTGTTTTTGCAAAGTATCAGAAGCCCTCCTCATGCTGGAGCCCAAACTTCACTCCCAACTCCTCCAAGCTTGCAAACAGTCCTTCCAAAAAGAAATTCTTCATCTCCTTCACCCCTCTCTCCTCTCATCCCCAGAACCTCCCATTCACCCTCCCTGGCTCAAATCCATGGTTGCCTCTTAACAGCATCACCCTTGAGCCTGCCTTCAACTTAAAGTGCTGCCGGAATTGCCTCCAATTCTTCATCGTGGCTGAAGTTTTTACTTTTAAAATAACTTTTTGCAAAAGCCAGTTGCTGGCTTTGCCCTCTTTGTATTCCTGGTATTAGAGAGGAGCTTTGTTTAATTGTTTACAACTTCAGTGTTATCATCTTCTCATTGACGTTTTGCTCGATTTCATATAATAGTATTTTTTAAATTTAAATTTTAGTAGGCGCTTGTGTCTACCCAGAATACAAGATTATTATAAGGTGACATTATTAAGGTAAATTGGAACCTTATATTTCCATGATCTGTAATAAGTGATCAGGAAACCAGGAATTATTGTTAACAAATGAGCCAAAACTGCACCATTTTTTTACTTTAAGGTAAATATTTTATCATGTGAATCACATCATTTATGGACACAAAATTGCATTTGAAATATTAAGGAAATATTTTCAAAGGTTTAACATTACGCAGCTCACTCAATCAATATGTCAGCCCCAGCCAAATATTTCATTAAAATTCAAATCATTACAAAAGATTAAATAAAGTATAAATTATTTGTCGGTACGTTGTTTAAAATGATTGCATTATCAGTTTTCACTGGTAAATAACTCTTGAACTTTATGACCCTTTTGGAACATTTAAAGAAAAATGTTCTTGAAGCCAATTAGTAGGATATGTTGCCATAACATGGGTGGGACTGGTAACTTCCTGCATAGTTTGTACTGACTGCAAACAACAAACTTCGAACATTTCACTTCAGTTTAAAACTGTCAGCTGCTATATGTGTCTCCTTTCATATTTTTTAATTGTTGATGACTACTGTCATTTCAGAATGCTTTACTGCAAAGTAACATGCAACCTATTAAGCAATGCAATGAAACAGGAGTAAAGATATAATTGCAATTCAAGAGAACAAACGACACTAAGGCAGCAAAATGTCAGAATTTACAGGCACAATGTCATGTGTGTGTTAATACTAAACTGCACACATAACTTGTACATTTGCGGAATACCACATACAAGAGATTTCTTCGGGTGAGTCGAGCCATGGGGGTCACCCATCAGCAACCAGAGTGTAAAACATGGGCTCTGAAAGCAGCCATTTCTCAAAAGGGAAATCAGTAAAATTAACTATTGTTGGGAGGTGAGCAGAGCATTATTACAAGAGGATGAAGTTAATCTGTACCAGAAACGTCGGGAGATAGAATCATAGAATCATAGAAGTTTACAGCATGGAAACAGGCCCTTCGGCCCAACCAGTCCATGCCGCCCAGTTTTTACCATTAAGCTAGTCCCAGTTGCCCGCACTTGGCCCATAACCCTCTATACCCATCTTACCCATGTAACTATCTAAATGCTTTTTAAAAGACACAATTGTACCCACCTCTACTACTACCTCTGGCAGCCCATTCCAGACACTCACTACCCTCTGAGTGAAGAAATTGCCCCTCTGGGCCCTTCTGAATCTCTCCCCTCTCACCCTAAACCTATGCCCTCTAGTTTTAGACTCCCCTACCTTTGGGAAAAGATGTTGACTATCTACCTTATCTATGCCCCTCATTATTTTATAGACCTCTATAAGATCACCCCTAAGCCTCCTACGCTCCAGGGAAAAAAGTCCCAGTCTATCCAGCCTCTCCTTATAACTCAAACCATCAAGTCCCGGCAACATCCTAGTAAATCTTTTCTGCACTCTTTCCAGTTTAATAATATCCTTTCTATAATAGGGTGACCAGAACTGCACACAGTATTCCAAGTGTGGCCGTACCAATGTCTGGATGAGCTGGATTCTGTTTTTGACTGGGTGAAGAGCATCAGGAGATTAATCGAATAACTTATTGCAGAATGCAGGGGTTCTCAATAGAATCCCAAGACAAATACATTTTCAGTTTGCAGTTTGAAAAAATCTCATTACATCTTCCCACAATAGCTAAACCAGTGTACAGACCCTGAAGGGCATCTAATATAGAAGCAAAATACTGTAAATGCTGGGAATTTGAAATAAAACAAAAAGAAATATTCAGCAGGTCTGGCAATAACTGGAGAGTGATACAGTTAATTTTTCATGCCAAAAACCTTTCTTCAGAACTGGAAAATGTTAGAAACTTAATATGTTAAAAGGTGGTGAGATGGAAGAATGAAAAAAGGACGAACAAGAAGGACAGTGATGGGGTGGGAGACAGGAGAGATTAAGCAACCAAAGAGTTTGTTGCACAGGGCCCTAAGAGTGATAGTGGGACGAGCAAAGAAACAATTATCTCGAGGCGGTATGAATGGCAGAACGATGATGAAAAGCTGCTGTGCAAAAGCAGAAAAAACAAGATTAAGACCAAAATATACAAAGAATACAAAATGGGGTGCAGAGATTGCAGCCTGAAATTGTTGAACATAATGCATTCATAGCAACACCTTTTATTTTTGAGCAAGTGAGCGGAGTTGTTCAATGTGACCACAGGTTTAGCCAGGTGGAGGAGGGTGGTAGTGGATGGAGACTGGTTGGATCTTCATCCAAGGATGACACAGAGGACCCCAAGACCATTCTTGTAGGGATGTAGAGAGATTGCAAGTTGATGATAGCTATGGCCAAGAAATTGGAAACTGTTAATTTAACAGAGGACATTGAAAGAGTCATGGATGTAAGTGGGAAGAGACTGGACAAAAGAGGAAAAAATAGTTGAGACAGGAAGAAATAACAGGCTTTGGGTTCATGTACAATCACTTCAGCGTCAGTAAATTCAATCATGTGGCTCGAGTATCGCCATACTATTCCTGATTTCCACCCAAATGGATTCAACCTTATCCTCCATAGCACCGACGCATCCCTCACTACTGCCCGGATGACATCCTTAAATAACAGAGCTACACCACCGCCCTTACCATCCATTCTATCCTTTCGTATAGTCTGATACCCTTGGATATTTAACTCCCAGTCGTGACCATCTTTTAACCATGTTTCAGTAATGGCCACTAAATCATAGTCATTCACGATGATTTGCGCCATCAACTCATTTACCTTATTCCGAATACGACGAGCATTCAGGTAAAGTACCCGCATGTTGGCTTTTATACCTCCGTTTTGAATCTTAACACCTAAGTTATTTTTCCTTTTAACTTTTCTCCTAATTCTCCTTATTGTTGAACCCATATCTTCATGTAACAACCGGCTGCTCCACTTTTCATTTATGTTTTTACTTCCTGTTTTATTCCTTTTAGTATTACTGGGCCTATTCACTGCGCTCTCCTCAGTCACTGTACCCTGTACTGTGGCCCTTTTTGATTTTTGACTATGGCTTCTCTGCCTTACACTTTCCCCCTGGCTGCCTTTTGTTTCTGCCTCCGTTTTACTTCCCTCCGACTTCCTGCATTGGTTCCCATCCCCCTGCCACACTAGTTTAAACCCTTCCCAACAGCACTAGCACCCCGCACCCCCCCGAGGACATTGGTTCCAGTCCTGCCCAGGTGCAGACCATCCGGTTTGTACTGGTCCCACCTCCCCAGAACCGGTTCCGATGCCCCAGGAATTTGTATTCCTCCCTCTTGCATCATCTCTCGAGCCACGCATTCATCCTATCTATCCTGACATTCCTACTCTGACTAGCTCATGGGACTGGTAGAAATCCTGAGATTACTATCTTTGAGGTCCCACTTTTTAGCTTAACTCCTAACTCCCTGAATTCAGCTTGTAGGACCTCATCATGTTTTTTGCCTATATCATTGGTGCATATGTGCACCACGACAGCTGGCTGTTCACACCCCCCCCTGCTCTGAGACATCCTTGACCCTTGCACCAGGAGGCAACATACCATCCTGGAGTCTCTCGATTGCATCTGCAGAACCGCTTGTCTATTCCCCTTACGGTTGAGTCCCCTATCTTCTGACCTTATGATGGAAGGGAGGTCATTGATGAAGCAGCTGAAGATGGTTGGGGCTAGGACATGACCCTGAGGAACTCCTGCAGTGATGTCCTGCAGCTGAGATGATTGCCCTCCAACCACCACAACCATCTTCCTTTGTGCCAGGTATGACTCCAACCAGCGGAGAGATTTTCCCGATTCCCATTGACTCAGTTTATCTGGGGCTCTTTGATGCCATACTCTGTTAAATGCTGCCTTGATGTCAAGGGCAGTCACTCTCACCTCACCTCTGGCATTCAGCTCTTCTATCCATGTTTGAACTTGTTTATGTTTGAACCAAGGCTGTAATGAGGTCAGAGTGACCCGGTGGAACCCAAACTGAGCGTCCATGAGCAGGTTATTGTTGAGTAAGTGCTGCTTGATAGCACTGTAAATGACACATTCCATCACTTTGCTGATGATGGAGAGTAGATTGATAGGGTGGTAATTGACTGGGTTGGATTTGTCTTGTTTCTTGTGTACAGTATACACCTGGGTAATTTTCTACATTGCCGGGTAGATGGCCGTGTTGTAGTTGTACTGGAACTGCTTGGCTAGAGGTGTGGCAAGTTCTGGAACACAAGTAATCCGTACCAGCTGTGATATTGCCAGGGCTCATAGCCTTTGCAGTATCTGAACAAATTACCTCAATCAGGTACACTGGATTGTTGCAGCAAAACACAAGAACCAAACCACTGACCTTCAGAATCTAGGGAAGGTACCATAGTTGTGTAATAACAGCATTAAAATGCCCAGTTTGCGCTTTGCATAGCCGCAGTATATATTTGCTTCAGGTGTTGAATTAAGACACACTTCACACCCAATGTATTGAGCACCAAATATATTAATTTCTTTTTTGCAGTTTTAGTTATATTTATGCATTCAACAATTTCTTTAGCAGACCTTGGAATGGAGTCATTTGATTGCAAGATTGTGACTGTTCTGTCATCTTTGATATTGTTTCTCCTTATTAATTCAAGTCTGAGTTGCCAAAGAGTAATGGAATAGTCCAAGATTCTAATTGATCTTGTTTGCCTCACTTATCTGGTGATAAAATGTAAGAGCCAATTGCTCTGCAAGACTCGTTGATCTTGTTAATTTTGAGGCTTAAGATTCCTTATCACTTTTGGACATCATTATTGAAGGTTCTTTTGCTTTTCTGCCTCTGTAGACATTTCAGGCAGTACCTTTATTGGGCCCTCCCTTCACCAACACTCAGACTCTTTCCCTCCCCACCACCCTCCTTTCCCCCTCCCCCCCCCCCCCCCTTTTCCCCTTCTGTTGATACAGAGGCGAGGGTATCTGGTCACTCCAGCGCAACGTTTAGTGCTTGTACCATTTGTTTTTTGTAGACATGCTGTGAACTATTTTAATAATCAGAGTATCCACCCCCCTTTCCCTGTACATTCCCCTGTTTCTCCAACACAAAATGAGTGTTTGTACCGTTTGGTCTTGTATATATTTTTTGCTGTTTTAATAAAAAGATATGGATAACAAGATCAATTGAGTACTACATGAAAATTGCAGTGTCTATGTAAACACCAAAATATGTGGATATCTAAATAAATTATACAGACATGTTTAAATTAATTATTGTCTGTAGAAAATAGTCTGGTTCCTGGATATTCCTTTGGATGAAACATTTCAATTTCTTGGAATGGGGAATGGATGAATAACTCATCACCAGAATAAGTACCAACATTATATCATGCAGCCTCCTGTACACGTCACTGAAAATAGTAGATATGACATTCAAATAACTGTGATTTTACAAGATTGCTGAAAGGAAAAACATGATTAATTAGTACTGCTATAGTATCAGAAAATACCAGGAATACAGAACAGGTCAATCCAGAAATGTAAATTTGCATGCATTGAGCAGTTGATGTGGGTAACATACCATATCCCCAAACCTGTGTCAAAAGTACTGTCTGTAGGCCTTTGAAAGGCTCCAACATACAACAAGTAGGTTCTGTACATGGAAGGGTATGGCAGGCTTGGCCTCTTCATTTTTCTGTTGAAGAAGGTGGTGCTAAGCAAAAAAGACTCTATGAAGTGCAAAATGTAGCCGAGTGGGTATCCATAAGAAGCTAGAGAAATGGGGAATGTGTGAATAGGTAGGAGAAAATAGCTCAGGCTGATCATAGCTGCTGCAGTGCATAAATATGATTCATAGTGCATACCCCAACCTTGCTTGCCTGATGAGGGCATTGAATAATTTACAGTACTGCACCCTCATCCTCTGAACAGTGTTTACTGACATTTCCCATGCTCTTGTGTGCATTTGCTGATCCACTGGCCATCTTCGGCAAACTGGATCGTTACCTTGAACTTTATGCAGTCAAATTTCTACTGCTTCAACAAAGCTGAATTCCCTACTCTCTTCAAGGCAGGCCAGCTTTGTTGCAGTTTAAGAAAAGTAACTTACTCTCAGAAACAGAACAGATATATTCCTGGCTGCTGGATTGACACTGATACGGAGGCAAAAGCCCTGATCTCTACCCATTCTGCATATTGTAATTAACTAATCTGGAAATATGGACAGCTTCATGGGCCCTAACTGTCCACAGTATATATTAATGTTTGGACAAGTGAACCAAATGTATTATCTCCAAATTTGCAGATGATTCAAAGTTGGGTGGGAGGATGAGCTGTGAGGAGGATGTAGAGGTGCTTCAGCGGGATTTGGATAGGCTGCGTGGGCATACGCATTATACTGCTATGGCAAAAGCAGTATAATGTGGATTAATGTGAGGTTATCCGCTTCGGTAGCAAAAATAGGAAGGCAGATTATTATTTGAATGGGTGTAAATTGAGAGAGGTGGATACTCAGCTTGAACTCGTTCATCAGTCGCTGAAAGTAAATGTGCAGGTACAGCAGGCAAAAGGTATGTTGGTCTTCATTGCGCAAGGATTTGAGTATAGGAAAAGGGATGTTTTACTGATTTGGATAAGGCATTAGTCAGGCCATACCTGTGAGTGTTTTGTGCAGTTTTGGTGTCCTTATTTGAGAAAGGATGTTCTTGCTATGGAGGGAGTGCAGTGAAGATTTACCTGGGTGATTCCTGGGATGGTGGGATTGTCATATGAGACTGTCGTTTAGGATTATATTCACTGGAGTTGATAAGAGTGAGAGGTGATCTCATAGAAGCTTATAAAATTCGATCAGGATTAGACAATGTAGATTGAGAAAGAATGTTCCCAATGGTGGGGGAGTCCAGAACTAGGGGTCATAGTTTGAGGATAAGGGGTAAACCTTTTAGGACTGAGGTAAGGAGAAATTTCTTCATTCCGAGACTAGTGAAGCTGTGGAATTCATTATCACAGAAAGTAGTTGAGGCCAAACTGTTGTGCAGTTTCAAGGAGGAGTTAGATATAACTTTTTGGGCTGAAATGATCAAGGGATATGGAGGGAAGAAGGGATCAGGGTATTGAACTTAATTCAGTAACAGAGGTAAAATGAAAAAGATACCGATCTGAAAATTTTCAACATAAAATAACCAACCTTGAGGCTAAAATAAGAAAAAGATTTACATGGAAGGTACAACTGGAAAATAAACAATACCTGAATTTAATTTTTGAAACATAAAGCAACTAATCATGGCTGCAGTGATTAAATGAGAAAGATGATCAATTTGGAAATTAATATGCTTGCTACCATAGAAAACCTGAAAATTGATGTGAAATTTGCAAGTTCTGAAATGAGGACTTTGAGACCATAACATTTTTCAACAACTGAATATGTGAATTAATCTTAGATTTTCAAATCATTGATAATCTTTGGACATAAAATCTATCATGGTAGCATAGTGGTTAGCACTGTTGCTTCACAGCACCAGGGACCCGGGTTCGATTCCCGGCTTGGGTCACTGCCTGTGCGGAGTCTGCACGTTCTTCCCGTGTCTGCGTGGGCTTCCTCTGGATGCTTCGGTTTCCTCCCACAAGTCCCGAAAGACGTGTTGTTGGTGAATTAGACATTCTGAATTCTCCCTCACAAGCAACTAGGGGATTTTCACATAACTTCATTGCAGCGTTAATGTAAGCCTACTTGTGACACTAATAAAGATTATTAAAAGAATAGTTCAGAACAGTGCTACAGGAGCATACAAGAGGTAATGATGTAGTTTCTTCAAGTCCTGCTTCAAAAGGTATAATGGAAAGGATAGACGGATATCAAGTCAGCAAGCCATTTATTTTGATTAAGAAAGTATAGTGTTGTATTCGGACAAGGCAAGTCACAGTTCTTAGCTATGAGGAGAGGTTGAATAAACTCGGTTTGTTCTCACTGGAACGATGGGAGGTTGAGGGGAGACTTGATAGAGGTCTACAAAATTATGAGGGGCATAGACAGGGTGGGTAGTCAGAGACTTTTTCTCAGGGTAGAAGGGTCAATTACTAGGGGGCATAGGTTTAAGGTATGAGGGGCAAGGTTTAGAGGAGATGTATGAGGCAAATTTTTTACACAGAGGGTAGTGGGTACCTGGAACTCGCTGCCAGAGGAGGTGGTGGAAGTAGGAATGATAGTGATGTTTAAGGGGCATCTGGACAAATAGATGAATAGGATGGGAATAGAGGGATACGGACCCCGGAAGTGTAGAAGATTGTAGTTTAGATGGACAGCATGGTCGGCGCAGGCTTGGAGGCCGAAGGGCCTGTTCCTGTGCTGTACTTTTCTTTGTTCTTTGTTCAGTTGTGGTTTTAATTGTGCCAAATACCTATTGAAGTGTTCACCTTGATGTCGTGCTTTTCAGGTAGCAGAAACCACAACATTCTTTTTTAATGTAAATTTAGAGTACCCAATTCATTTTTTCCAATTTAGGGACAATTTAACATGGCCAATCCACCTACCCTGCACATCTTTGGGTTATGGGGGCGAAACCCACACAACACGGGGAGAATATGAAAACTCCACACGGACAGTGACCCAGAGCCGGGATCGAACCTGGGACCTCGGCGCCGTGAGGCAGCAGTGCTATCCACTGCACCACCATGCTGCCCTAACCACAACATTCTTTACAGAAGAATGATGGGTGTTGCTTTTAAAAGTTGGATGACGGTATGCCCTAGTATATTTGAGCTTCCATGGATTTCACCCCAGTGAGGTTGTGTATCTGGGAGGGACCTTGTCAAGGCTGGACTTTTCCACCAACCAGAAAGGAAATTTAAAGAGCTGTTCACCTGAAACTGCTCTTGCAGCTATATTTTCAGGTCATTATGAACATTGAGCATTTAAACTTTGTGTTGTTGTAAGCTTTGAGTAACTTTTTTTTAAACTTTGGCTTAAAGGTGGTACGGAGAATTTACAAAGGAATTCCACTGCAGCTGAGAGGAGAGGTCTGGTCTTTGCTTCTGGAAATACAAAAAATAAAATTGGAGAAAAAAGACTTGTATGATGTAAGTTTTTAGTTTACAATTTCTAATACTTTTAACTCGACTAGAAACCACGCTTCCATGATTTTTAGTTTACTCACATTGTTCAAAGCACAGGAAGGAATATGGTTGATGTTGTCTTCTCGTCTTTGGTGACCACCACAAACGTGTATGATTATCCACCTATGAAACAGTGTTGCTGGTCATAGGTTCTGTAATGCATCTATATATCTGTAAATAAAAGCCTGTTGATAACCAGTCATAATTGGTATATTTAAAATGACACTTGGGAATTTTGACAAACGTGGTTCATAATTTCTTTATCATGTTAAACATGATTTATTTTAATTTAAACATTGGACATATTAGCAATGCCAAATAATACACCAGCACATTTAATCATACCTTCCTGGGCAGCACGGTGGCACAATGATTAGCACTGCTGCCTCACAGCTCCAAGGACCTGGATTCAATTCCAATCTTGGGTCACTGTGAGAAATTTGCACTTTCTCGCCATGTCTGCGTGAGTTTCCTCTGGGTGCTCCGGTTTCCTCCCACAGTCCAAAGATGTGCCATTTAGGTGGATTGACCAGGATAAATTGCCCATTAATATCCAAAAGGCTGGGTGGGGTTGCTGGGTTATGGGGGATTGGGTGGAGGCATGGGCATAAGAAGGATGTTCTTTCTCAGGACAGGTACAGACTTGATGGGCTGAATTTAATAATCTTTATTGTCACAAGTAGGCTTACATCGCTGCCACATTCCAGCTGTTCGGGTACACAGAGGGAGAATTCAGAATGTCCAAATTACCTAAAGCACGCCTTTCGGGACTAGTGGGAGGAAACCCGAGCACCCGGAAGAAACCCACGCAGACATGGGGAGGACGTGCAGACTCCGCACAGACAGTGACCCAGCCGGGAATTGAACCTGGGACCTGGTGCTGTGAAGCAACAGTGCTAACCACTGTGCTACCATGCTGCCCAATGGCCTCCTGCATTGTAAATTCTATGATTCTGCTTAAATTCATCATTGCTTATGATTGGCAACTGGATTTGGCTACTTTTCATGATATTTTTTTTCAAGTTTAAGTGTAGGTTCCGAGAGCAATTTGTTTCCCATTGCATTGTTTCCCTAATTAAAGTATTTTTTGTGCAAGGTACAATTTGTTGGATATGGAAGATTTGACATGTGAATTAAATTTATCTGGGATGAACCCAGTTCCCAGAGATTAAAAGATAATGTGTCAAACATCTGCCCTATCCAGCCCCCTTCTGTAAAAATATTTTTGCACCAAGTTGTGATTGGTGACATTGGAAAGATGTGTTTGTGGTACATATTCTCCCAAGTCTATGCCCTTGCTCTTCTTAAATGGATGAAGGGAGATGCTGTTGAGTTGTTCTGCCTTCTGAGCTTTGTCTTTTTCCACTACCTGAGGGAAGTACTTTGCTCTCCTTGGTGCCTGCTTCTGGCAAGCCTGGTATGTTCAGAAACTTGCAGCTGGAACAGGTAAGCAAATCCCTCTGTTCATTATTTAATGAACCAAAATTCGACCAAATTATTTATGTTGCTCGAATTAAAATCAAATCACCAGTTCTCAGTAGTCATATCTTATTTTAAATGTACTGCAGGAATGTATAAACCTTTGTTTAAGTAAAGCCAATATTGAAGAGTAAAATATTATCTTCCACTTTGACACTTAAACTTTGACCAAAATTAGTTTTCAAGATCATTGATTCGTTGCCAGTTTTCACTAAATGGTGATGGCGCTAATTGAATGAGGTCCAGATTAGGGGCAGCACGGTAGGACAATGGGTAGCACTTTTGTTCACAGCTCCAGCGCCCCAGGTTTGATTCCCGAACCTGGGGGACGCTGTCTGGTTCAATGTCTATGTGGAGTCTGCTCGTTCTCCCCATGTTTGCGTGGGTTTCCTCCGGGTGCTCACTGTTGTTTCCTCCCACAAGTCCTGAAAGACGTGCTGTTCGTTAATTTGGACATTCTGAATTCTCCCTCTGTGTACCCGAACAGGTGCCGGAATGTGGCGACCAGGGGCTTTTCACAGTAACTTAATTGCAGTGTTAATGTAAGCCTACTTGTGACGATAAGGATTAGTAATATCAAAAGGACTGATTCCATTGTCAACAATCTGCCAAGCGTAAATTGTTCTCTATCTCAATTCATTTGCAGCTTGGCTGTAATTGTTCAAAGTTTTTAATTCCTGCGACTGGTAATGTTGTCTACGTTGACTTTCTGCCTTGTGTCTAATTTTTGCCTGGTGTTTTGTACAAATTTTTTCTGCAATTCAACATAATGTAAGGAAGTGCTTAGAATTTGGTGTTATCCAGCACAATTTATTTGAAGACGTTTTTTGCAGTGCCATCAAGTTGAAGATTGAGGTAGCACCTGCATGTATTTTTTTCTGTTCACATGGCCAAAAATCCCTGACCTGGAGAAGAAGCATTTTTGACTTCTATACCGAAAGAATATTGAAATAATATATGTTGTTTGATTGTGAGATAATCTAATACTAAATAAAAGTGCCTGCAATTCAGACTATAAATGCCCAGGTTTGATTTCTGACCCATCATCTCAACCAGGAGTGTATTTTAAGACTAATGTTGGGTTTGATGTTCTCCTTTATCTTTTAACTGGCATTTCTAATTACCTGTGTTGATGAGACTTGTTTTGTGGATGTTGAATGTGGTCCAATTTTCTCCTTTGCTGTCTCCTTTCTTTTCCATCACCCACCCCTATCTCATTTCTCGAACATGCAACTTTCCAGCAATTGAAGGCTCACAGATGAGGAAATTGATGGGCTATTGATGCTCGTGGGACTGTAATGAAGCATGGATTGTTGCTTGTATAAGAATTGTAAAAAGAACACCAAAGATTAGTTAAAAATTATAATTCAATTCTTCATATATTTCCATAAAATGTGAATGTGTTTAAGATGAATAAATAGGCCTAAATTATAGGTGAGGATTGTAAGGAGTGATGAATTAAATACAAACTATTTTGAAGATGCTGACAAAATGTGAATTTGAACAATGTATCAAAGTAGGTTTAGCACGATATTTCTAATAGATAATATTGCCGACAATTCCCAAACATCTTTCTTACGTCTCTCTTTTGCTTTTTAAAAAATACTTTAGAAACTTAAAAGCAGAGCACGGACAATCTCCCCAGACATCAGGCAGATTGACCTCGATGTGAACCGTACTTACAGGGATCACATCATGTTCAGGGAAAGATATGGAGTCAAGTAAGGACATTTTTGGCTTGCATCTTTATTGTTCCTACATTCTTCTTGCATTTGCTTGGTACAGTTAGTAATATTCCTTTTTGTAAGTTGTATTTCACCAAAAGAGTTTTCTCACAGTGCATACCTACTCCCTTTAATACATCCATCAAGCAGCTGCCAAGATGTTTATAAGGCCGCCAATCGTGAATGACTAATTATCTTTTTTCTCGTCCCTGTGTGAAACTGACGGTTATGTAACTCCACACAACCACATGGCCTGATCCTAAAGAAGTAGCATGAATATATCTTGCTGTTCTATAATGTTGTGCCTTGAAATTTGAATGAGCTTCCTTGTCCACCATTTTGATTGGTTGGAAATCAAATGGTTTAATTGAATCATTGTTAATTTCAGCATCCCATTTTACTTATTCCTGTCTCTGTTTGATTTTGTGTGCTTTTGAAATTTTTTGTTCGTAGTGATGACTTATGATCTTGTTGGGCGGTATGGAAGAGGGATTTAGTCTTTGTAAGGAAGATGAATCAACATCGGCACTCCAGAACGCTGCAGTATGCTTGCTTCAACTGTTTTTAATTTAAATCCACCTCCTTGTTGGCTTATTTTTTTTTTAAGTTTCTAATATTGGCAGCACCCAATATCTAAACAATTCTTCATAATTAGCAAGTCTAATGAGTGATGACACTGTCTCTTTAAATATCATGGATATACATCTTAGTTGAAGGTCACACCTATGAAATTAATATGCCAACAACTGGAATTACAATCTGACTGAATGTATCTTTTATTTTGGTATTTTATTGATTAGAATCATGTACACAACGCATTTCAACACTTTGTCTGCAGCACTGCAATTTAATACTTAGTGTTGTGCACTTATTTTACCTCTATTGAAATATATCCTTCAATTTTTGGAAAATGTTGATGAAACCGTCATTTTAAAAAATTTATTCTTGGTACTGCAAAGGATGGACATAATTGGAAGTTGGCTTTTTTACTTTCCCTTCAATAGGGATATACATTTATGAAGGTTGATAGTAAAAACCTATTGATTTAAATTCCTAATCCTCATCGGAGTTGGCTTTGGTGTTTCTAACATATCAATTTATATTGAAGCCACGTCAGACAAAATGCCATCAGGTATTACTTTAACAATGCAACTTCAACACTAAACTCGGGAGAAAAAAAAATATAGCAAGTTGCTGCCTAAAATGTTTTGCTTTCATCCCACATATATCCGTGCCATTTTTAGTTGTAATTGCCAGATTAATTAATATAAGTTAGTCACAGTCAAATATTAAGTCTACCAGTTGTAAGGGCCCTTTCATGTTGATTCTCTTAGTTCATATTTCTTTTATTTTATCTTTATTGTTTTTGGTCCATGGATCGTTAATGGAGACATATCTTTAATGCGAGCAGAGGAAGTAAGGAACTCGAAGTGTCAAAATAATACGCTGTTATGAAGCTTTATATTTTGAGCAGAAGAACCCAGACTTTATGGCACCTGTAAGATCTCTTATTTATCTTCTAATGAGAGTCGTTAGTCCGGTTAATTGGAGGTGTCAAAAATACAACTTTATTGCTAATTATTCACTTGAATAAGAACTGAATCAAAACTTAGAAACAAAATATCAAACAATACATACAAGGGTCAAACACATGGAAAAAAAAAAGCATTAAACATAAAAGCATAAGGAAATCACTTTAAACCCAAACAAACGGATAGATGATTCAAGGATTCAACAAGGCAGGAATTCAGGAGAAACCGTGACCACGAGGTCTTACTCTAAGGGAATCTTATCGATGGTCTAATACCTCATTTACTCTCATTGGTCTCTAACTCTCAGCTGAGACCTCCTGATTTGTTCAAATAGATGGCTGTTACATGGAGGATTATTTATTAATCAAACATTGGCCATTACTGAAGTTTGACTGACTGGTATCCATCAAGAATAATTTGCTGTCTACGTGCACATCCTCATGACAATAGGTTTCTCATGCCACTGTTGGCCATAGACCTTGCTGTAACTAATTAGTTGATACATTCTTATTGCTAAATACACTGAAATACAATCGTCTATTCATTATATGAAAAATTCGCTGAAACAATGTCTATATTTCTACAGACAAGACCTGAAAGTCCAATAGTTAAGTCATCATCTGAAACAATGACTATCTTTTCACAGTCATGGCATTTTGAATAATTCCACTTTGTAGCTCTGCACTCACTCAGTACCTAAAACATCAATAAATCAATGAATCAATAATCTGTCAGCACCCAAGAAATTGGAGGCATTATTTCAATTGGTTGGCTGGTGGCCAATCCAGTGTTCTGCCTGGCAACCTACAACAACTGGTTCCTGTCGGAATGGGTTTTTTGGAAAGAACCCAGGAGAAAACACTCGACCATCAAGGTGGAAGCAATTTCTCTCTGCTTTGCTGCCTCCTGTCTGAAGGCAGAAGCTTCTCTACCCTTCTCGTTATATTGAAAACCATTACAAGCTGTGTGTCTGTAGAGAGTTGGGTGAGTTAAAAGAAGGTGGGATTCTCAAAATAAAAGTTAATTTCAACCGTGTTGCAACTCTGGGTCAAATGGGGCTGAAATTGACCATCCCAGGCTGGTGTAACATATAAAAATGAAATTGTACGATACTTGAATTTGATTGAGAAATGCCCTGTTTTTAGGTAGGGGTGGTGCGGTGGGAGAATGTGATTGCCCTTTGAAACATCTCCAGCTATCCTGAGGGGCATTTTGTCTGCAAATATGTTGGCCACTAGTTGAACAAGTTCTGTTTGACCTTTGCCTCTCATTACTTTGTGTTGCTTTCGTGTTGATTGGGGCATCATTTATGACGGTGTATTTCAAACTTTTTCCCCCTGGGCCCCACGTTTCCCAACGACCGGCCTTCGCAACCCACTCCGGTCTTTGTGACCCACGCTACATTTGCTAACCTTTAATGTGAAAGAGGAGCCTGCTTGGTCGTCACAATCTCACTCCAATTAGGCTCAAAGTAGGAAAGGACAATGTGCATGTCAGGGGCAAGTTCAGTCAATTCCTTTGTGCCTCCTTGATCTTTATTAAAACAATAACCTAAACTTGCATATGTAGGTCGCTGTGAAGGGCAAAATATTTTACGCAGCACATGATACTCCTGAGAGCTGCTGTTCCAACATGCTGATAGCCTCATGAACATTTGGCACATTTTTAATGTGTTGTCACAGGTCAGTTACAGTAACAGTCCATGGAATCCCTACAGTGCAGAAGGACATCATTGGGCCCATCGAGTCTGCACCAACCGAAAGAGCATGCTACTCGGGGCCCACTCCCCACCCTATCCCCATAACCCCGGGCATTGATCATGGCCAATCAACGTGGAGCAATTTTGCGTGGCAATTCCACATAGCCTAGTATTTTCATTTGGAGTCAGTTGTTAGTTAGTAATCGAGTCTGGGGTCTCAACCTCAAAAGGAATTTTTCACCTACCACTTCTCTTTCAAAAATGTTCAACGTCTCCTCTCATTCGCCAATACTTTGCTGCATATAACACACACTGGTTTTTGATTCTGACTTGCATTGGCACAATTAACAAAATCATACTTCAAGAAATCATCTTTATACTGCTTTTTCCCAATCTGACACTGGCACTGCTTTGTCCTGCCGTTGATTGCCTGAGCAGCATCCTCCAGCAGATTCAGATGTGAGATCCAGGCCAGTGGGTGCGCTGCCTATTTGGGTCTCTGGTAATCTCTTTCTTGTAACAAAATGATCCATCTTCACAATCCTCTTGTCTTGTTTGCTAGTAAATGGAAGAAGCTCGCCTAAAGGCAGTTGGGGATGGACAATGAATGCTGGCCTAGCCAGCAAAGCCCACATCCCTTGAATGAATTTTTAAAATTACATGAATAAACACACCTACACTTGATTTCAGTCTCGTGGTGTGTGGACATTCGTTGCAGTTGTTACTCCCTGGAAAATCATAGCATTGGTGATCTGTGCTCCAACAACATTATAAATATGCAATTCCACTTGGTGTTTGGGGCATCGTAAAGATGGGGGTCAGCTCTGTTAATTATATACTTAAGCTGCGGTTGGTGTTCTTAAATGTAATTGACAAATCATCTCGTCTGAATACAATCACGTTTAAACTTGTACTTCATTAACTTTAACCTTTCATGATTCTATGGCTGTTTTTATCTGCCTTCAATATTTACAAACGTTATGCAGTACTTTGCCAAATGTGTGAAATTTGCTTAAACTAGCTGATGTATTCTCTACAATGTGCTGACCTCCCACAAAACATTTCTAGGCATCATGTGATAATGTTTTGCACTGCTCACATATATAATGCATTTATGGTCCAATCTTGTGCGTTCCTGGCATTGTTTTGAAAATGTCTTTCATGTTTGTGAACATGTCCTTAAGACATGAAAGGATCATAAACCATGTAAATCCAGCTTTTTCTTTGCCATTTTCTAAATGGATTTTGCTGAAACAAAGGATGGCTGCTACAGGTCACATGATTCACTAGATTTTCGACAGCAGTAAGAAGGGCAAATGAATATTTCCACCCTCATCCTTGTGGAATCTGTCACCTGATTATAAGAACACACAATACTTGAAACCAGAGGGCGAGCTGACAACTTGGCTCAACGAAAGGAGAGCCATCAAACTCTTTTTGAGGCACTTCTGAGGTAAACATGACTGAAGTTTTTGGTCAACTTTTAATATTACATTTCTAACCTTAGGAGACAATCTACTGATTTCACCCGAACCTGCAAACATCTGACAGCTGGATAGGAGTCCAGGTTAACCGAGAACTCCTTTAAACCGGTTTATCTATAGTGTCATCATCTTTAGAGGAATTTTGCACTTCTGTCTCCAGCCAGAGACCCGCCTAAATTGGAACTTGCTCATGAATGAACCCCCTCTGGATTTAGACTTTCTAGTCTTGTGAACTGATCCAGCCAGTGTTTCTTTTTACTGTTAAGTTATTCATAGTTGTAAAACCCCTCACTATATACTGAGTCACTTTTTTAACAATTGACTAGGCAAATAAAGGATTTTTGGAATAAGAGCCACATTTTTAAACAAGTAACATCTCTGCTTATGGACAGACGGCAAGAGAATAAAAGATTTCAGGTCTGCACGTCTCTCCTGTACGTTCATACTTTCAGTATGTTCACTGTCAGTCATTTAGGAATACTTAAAATATTAATGTCACTTTTAAAGTTTGGGAAATAGTAAGAGAGTGCATTTATCTTTCAAAATCCACCTTTCTAGCATGGAGATTCGATCACATATTTTCAAACTAACATGTTTCAAAAGCAAAATGTAGTCATTAAACAAGTGAAGAGAGCACTCAGTGGAACAAGTGCCTCTGCCATTCCGATATTACAATTGTGCAGCACCTCCTTGAGGCGTTTCCCTACTTGGTTGATGCTCTGTAATTAAAACGTTGAAAAAATAAATAATTTTTTGTTCAGTGATTCCAGGAAGTTTTCAAGCCCATCTACATCCATCAAGCTGTTTTGAAAATTCTGCTCGCGTTTTGACAGCTGTGACAAATTCCACCACAGCAGCTGATACAACCTACAACATTCTTCTTAAAAACAAGTCAATTCTCCCTATCTTCCAATGTTAAACATTTCCAGGATCTGATCTACATTTTTGGCAAATTTTCAATGGCAAAGAGAATGTCACAAATTTCTTTGGAATAATGACACCTCAAACTATAATCTGTCAAATAATTATAAAAATGACTCAGAAGTGCAACACAGTGGGAATAACAGATTGATTTTTGGCTTGTTTTGTGCAGACATCATTCGGTCCCTCTTTTTGAAAAATATATTTGTTCTCGATATTGTTGATATAAGGTCAGTATTTTATTGCTCATTCTTAGTTACTCTTGATTGGCATCTTTCTTTCTGTCTTCGTTTAGCTGGTGGTGTGGGGATGATTTGATTAGTTTGCAGGCATTTTTCAAGCAAGAGGTACCTATTTTTCAAATTTGCGGGAGGAGAGCCACCTGTTGTAGGATTTCTCAGCACATCCCTGCTCATTTTATTTTAAATCACTTGTGATTTAATACATAACCTCAATGAAATTGTGTCATTATTAAAATTACGTTTGGGGCACGTCCAGTGGCGGGGATGTGCTGAGAAACATCCCTGCTCATTTTATTTTAAATCACTTGTGATTTAATACATAACCTCAATGAAATTGTGTCATTATTAAAATTACGTTTGGGGCACGTCCAGTGGCGGGGATGTGCTGAGAAATCGTACAACAGGTGGCTCTCCTCCCGCAAATTTGAAAAATAGGTACCTCTTGCTTGAAAAATGCCTGCAAACTAATCAAATCATCCCCACACCACCAGCTAAACGAAGACAGAAAGAAAGATGCCAAATAACTGACGCGTTGAGACCAAGAGTGGGAAGAGCCTGGAAAAACAGCAATCAGTCGAGCTGGCCAGCCCACGAGGCGGCAAAACACGGCTTCACCAGAACGAGAGGAATGGACCCGCCGCACGTGAAGCTCCCGCTCACCGGGGAATGGATGGAGGATATTCCTCTCGAGAGTTGAGGGAACACCGAGATGAGACGAAAGAAGACATACAAGCTGTGGTGAAGGGTGCGGTGGCTGAAGCGCTGGCGAACATGTAGATAAGCGACTTGCGGTCCAGGAGGCAACGATTAAGGATTTGGAAAGGGCCGCAAAGGAGCAGAGCGACCGGATCGTCAACCTGGAAAAGGAGGTGGCAAGGCTGGTAGTGACGCAAGGCAACCTGAGAGGAAAGGTTGAGGACCAGGAGAACTGGTCGAGGCGGCAGAACCTACGGATCATGGGCCAACCTGAGGGGATCGAAGGTCAGAGCCCCACAGACTAAGTGGCCCAAATGTTGGGTAGCTTGGTGGGAAGGCAGCTTCCCCAACCCACCAGAAATCGACAGAGCGCACTGGTCACTCAGGCCAAAACCCAAAACCGGGTAACAGCCAAGGGGGATAATTGCGAAAATACACCGGTACTAGGACCGGGAGAGAATCCTGCGCTGGTCCAAACAGTCCAAAAGCTGCAGCTGGGAAGGTCAAAAGATCTGGATCTACTAGGACATTGGGGCTGACCTGGCCAAGCACCAGGCTGAAATTAACAAAGCAAAAGCTGCACTGTACAGAAACAGCATAACATTCGCAATGTTGTACCCAGCCAAGCTCTGGGTCACATATCAAGGCAGGGAACACTTTTTCATGGTCCCTGCGGACGCTGACACGTTTGTCGCAGAGAACAGCCTGGAGAAGCGGCAGCAGAGGGAGCGATGAAGAGCCCGCAGAATGCGAATTTGATAATGCAGTGTTCTAATAAAAAAAAGTTCTCCCCCGTTGATGGTCTGTACAGCGAACAGTAGACCATTGCTACAGCGACCGCTTTACGCAGGAGAACACTGCCTCGTTTTGGAGACGAGCACATCAGGAGAGGAAAGGTTGATCCAAGTATAGATAAATACAGGGTAAGGTGGGGGAAATGGTAGAAATTATTATTATAGACTGGGAACCCAGAGATTGGGCAACGGGAGGAAGTGCTACAACTCCCGGGAGAGGGCCACCACACTAGCGAGGTCGCTAGCATTGGGATTCATGAGAAAGACCGAAGCCGCAGTGTATCCCCAGCAAGGGAGAAGGTGCCTGGCAGAGGTTTGGGGGGGGGGGGGGGGCTGCAAATAACGGATTGGGGGGGTTAATCAGGGGGAAGGGGGGGTTTAGCTACGGGATGGGGGAATAAAGAAGACGGGGGTGGGGGGAAAGGGCACCATGAGGGAGGGATAGGTAAAGAAAGATGGAGGGTATTAGACTGGCTACAACAGGCCACACGTGGCGACTTGGAACAAAATGGCGCTGCAAGCAACCATTTGGGAAGGTGTCTGGACAAAGGAAAACTCCGGAGTGCAGGGACTCATCCACATGATGAGCACACAGTTGGTGCCATGTTGGATGCCCCCTGGACAAAGGGAAACCCTGGAGCACAGGGGCCCGACTTCATGGGGAGAATAGTGACTGCGGCCAATTTGGATGGCCCCCTAACAAGGGAAAACCCTGGAGTGCAGGGGCGAGTCCACCAGGTAAGTGTGGTTGATCCCACAGGAGTGGGGGGGACAAAAAAAAACATTAGGATAGTCACCTTGAACTTGAGGGGGCTTAACGGCCCAGTGGAAAGATCCAAAGTCTTCACCCACCTGAGAAACATGAAAGCCGACATAGTCGTCCTCCAAGAGATGCACCGGAGGGAGAAGGGCCGACTGTGAGTAAGGACGGGCTAGGTGGTACCGTTCCTGCTCCGGGACAAGGGCCTGGGGGTTACCATTTTGCTAAATAAGAGGACGATGTTCATGGCGTCAAGGACGGTTACGGACCCTGGGGGACGGTATGTCACGGTCAGTGGTGCCCTATACGGGCCACCGGTAGTTCTCGTTAATGTGTACGCTCCAAATTGGGATGGCACGGAGTTTAGAAAGAAGACCATGGCGGAAATCCCTGACATCGATGCGCACCGACTGATTGTGGGGGTGGGCAATTTTAACTGTGTATAGGACCCACGGGCAGATAGGTCGAATCCCAAAGCAGGAAAGACCTTCAACATGGCGAAAGATCGCAGCCTATTTATGGAGCAGGTGGGGACGGTGGACCCATGACGATTCACCCACCCAGGGGAGAAGGAGTTCTCCTTCTCCTAAGTACACAACTATTCAAGACCCGACTTCTTTGTAGTAGGTAATTCGGTGCTTCCAGGGCTGGTGCGGGCAGAATACTCCGCGATCGAATCTCCAACCATGCTCCACATTATAAGGATGTGAGGTTGAAGATGGGCCATGGAGGTGGGACATGGAGGCTGGCCGACGAGGCTTTTTGCGAGAAAATATCACAGGCCATAGATGAATATATTACCAACAACCAGAATATGGAGATCTCGCCCTCCACGTACTGGAAGGCACTGAAGGCTGTGATCAGGGGAGAAATTATCGCTTTTAAAGCATGAAGGGAAATCGAAGTTAGGGCGGCTAGGCAACAGCTAATTGACTCCATTCTGGAGGTAGACCGTCGATAGTCCGAGGCCCCGACCGTAGAGCTCCTGGTGGCGAGGAAAAAGCTACAGATGGACCTTAGTAAAAGCAAATTACTGCGGATGCTGGAATCGGAAACGAAAGAGAAAATGCTGGGAAATCTCAGCAAGTCTGGCAGCATCTGTAGGGAGAGAAAAGCGCTAATGTTTTGAGTCTGATGACTCTTTGTCAAAGCTTTGACCTGAAGAAAATCGAAGGGAAAACTGGTGGGAAACTTAATGTAGGGGACCACAATTACCACGGCCAAGTACTGCGAGGAAGGAGTAAAAGAAAGGGGAAACTGGGATGTATCTATGTAAATAATCAAAATCGATCATGGTATAAATAATTAATAGTTCTAGTTTTCCTTGTATATTCTCCTGTTTAACTTCCACTGTTTGTTCATATTTATATTTGTTTTGTATACCAAAAACTCAATAAAAAAAGTTGGATCCGTTCAATCCAAAAATGTTATGGCTATGAAGTAATATAGTACTTTTCAGAAAATTCTTTTATTCCAATTAGTTCCTTTCACTCTCTCCCCAACTCCTCTCCACTGCTTACTTCCAAGTTATAATACTGGTCTTGTGCCAAAATTATAAAGCTGCTCCTTTTATGAAACAAGGAGCTAAACTTAACTTTAATGCCAAGATTCATTGTGGTTTTACACTCCAATGGGTAAATTCTTAAATGGGTTTGTATGTGTGTGAGTGGGCATGCTTTATGAAACAAAATTGAGATTACTGTATTCAAAGCTGCGGTGTTCTTTGGTGATTCCAGTCGTTGTGGTAAATTAGCTTTGTTTTTTGCTGTTACTGAAAAATTGTGACTTACTTGGAATTTATTAGCCCTTGTTGCAAAGATAGTGTGCATGGAGTACCTCCGAATGATCATCTTGCAAAATTCTATAGATTCTGCATTGGTTCCTGAAGATTGGGAGGTAGCAAATGTCACCCCACTATTTAAGAAGGGAGGGAAGAAAGAAAATGGGGAACTACAGACCTGTTAGCCGTACACTCACAGTAGGCAAAATCTATTACAAAGAATCTATTACAAAGGATGTGATAAACGGACACTTGGACAAACATGGCCTGATTGGCCATAGTCCACATGGATTTACAAATGGGAAATCATGTTTGACGAACTTGGAGTTTTTTGAGGATGTTACAAACAAAATTGATGAGGGAGAGTCGGTGAACGTATATTTGGATTTCCGGAAAGCTTTTGATACAGTCCTCTACAGGAGGTTAATTAAATAAATAAAAGCACGTGTGATAGGAGGCAATATCCTGGCATGGATTAAGGATTGGCTAATGGGCAGAAAGCAGAGTAGGAATAAACGAGTCATTCTCGCATTGGTAGGCTCTGGGTAGTGGAGTAGCACACGGATCAGTACTTAGACCCCAGCTGTTCACATTATATATGAATATTTGGATGTAGGATCAAAGGTTCAGTGATACAAAGCTAGATGGGAATGTGTGTTGTGAGAAAGATGCAAAGTGGCTACCGGTGTATTTGGACAGTTAAGTGAGTGGGCAAGAACATGGCAGATGGAATTTTTAAAAAGTGTTTTTTATTGAGTTTTTGGTAAACAAAACAAATGTAAATATGGACAAAGTGTCTCCTGGTCCTTTTTGGGGCTTGGCTGAGTCCCTTGTTCCCCTGCCCCCCACCCCCCTCTTCACTGTCATGGCTGTCCCATCCTGATCTTTGGCTTCCTAGCTGCTAGCTGCAAACGGGTCTTGGAACAACCAAGTGAATGGCTCCCACGTTTTGTGGAAGCCGCCTTCTGACCCTCGGATGGCGAATTAAATTTTCTCCATTTGGAGAAATCCTGATTAGTCGGACAGCTAGTCTGCAGCTTTAGGTGGTGCTGCTGACCGTCAGCCGAGAAGGATTCTCCGGCGGGCGATTAGGGAGGCAAGGGCGTTGGCCCTCCCCTTGAAGAGATCTGGCTGTTCTGATACCCCGATGACTGCCACTTTCAGGCATGGCTCCACCCTCCATCCCCACCACTTTGGACATCGCCTCGAAAAAGGCTGTCCAGTACCCAGCAAGTATACGGCAAAACCAGGACATGTGGGCATGTTTGGCCAGGTCTCTTTGGCACCATTCGCATTTGTCCTCCACCTCCGGGAAGAACCTGGTCTACAGATGGATTTTAATGTGGAAGCATGTGAGGTGATCCACTTTGGTAGTTTTGCTCTCGCCATAAAATCGTATGATGTAGGAGCAGAAGTAGGCCATTCGACCAGTCAAATCTGCTCCGCCAGCCAATTAAATCATTACTGATCTGATAATCTTCAGCTGCACTTTTTTCCTTATCCCTAGAACCTTCAATTCCTTTACTGATTAGAAATTTATCTATCTCCGCCATGAACATATTTAACGACCCAGCCTCGAATTCCACAGATTCACAATTCTCAGAAAAGAAACTCCTTGTTTGAGCCATAGCTTAGTGAGTAGCAGAAAATAAATTTTTGCTCATCTCTGTTTTAAATGGGGTGACGTCTTACTCTGAGATTATGCCCTCTGGTGCTGGACTTTCCCACAAGGGGATACTCAGCATCTACCCTTACAAGCCACCTGAGAATCCTCGACATCTCAATAAGGTTGTGTCTAATTCTTCTAAGCTCCATTGAGTATAGGCCCAACCTACTCAACCTCTCCTCACTAAGAAAATCCTTCCATACCTGGGATCAACCTATTGCATGTTCTCTGGACTGCCTTCAGTACCAATATACCTTTCCTTGGCTAAGGGGATCAAAATTGTAACGGTATTCGAGATGTAGTCTAAGATGTGGCCATGTACAGTTTTAGCAAAACTTCCCTACTTTTGTACTCCATTCTATTTGAAGTAAAGGCCAACATTCCATTTGCTTTCCCAATCACCTGCTGAACTTGTATCACTTTTTGTGATCTAGACACAAAGACCCCCAAATCCATCTGTGTTGCAGTTTTCTGCAGTCGTTCTCCATTTAAATAATATTCAACTACTTTATTCTTCCCACCAAAGTGCATAACTTCACATTTCCCTACATTATATTGCATCTGCCAAGTTTTTGCCCACTCACCAAATCTGTCTGAATCCCTCTGTAGACTATGACATCTTCACCATTTGCCTGTAATTGCATACGTTTCTATTTAAGCGTACCCTGAGATTCACTTGCAATTGCTTCTCTTGCTGCTTCTGAACTGAAATCTGTGTTCCCCAAAGATCAATCCGTGGTCCCCCTCATCTGTATGCACCTCTTTGATGACCTCATTTGAACGCCATGCGTTAGTTTTCACCTGTATGTTGACGACACCCAACACACTCTCCCCAGCTCCTCTCTTGACTCCGCCACTATTGTGAAATTATCAAACTGCTTTTCTTCTTTAAAAATAAATTTAGAGTACCAAATTATTTTTTTCCAATTAAGGGGCAATTTGGCATGGCCAATTCACCTACACGGCACATCTTTTTGGGTTGTAGGGGTGAGAATGTGCAAACTCTGCACGGACGTTTGCACAGTGACACGGGGTCAGGATCGAACCCGGGTCCTCGGCACGGATATTTGCACAGTGACCCGGGGTCAGGCTGTGCTAACCCCGCGAGGCAGCTGTGCTAACAACTGTGCCACCGTGCTGCTCATCTCGCATCCAGCACCAGATGAGCAGAAATTCCTGCCAATTAAATTTTGGTGAGACTGAAGGCATTGTTTTCAGTCCCCACTCCAAACATCAAGCCCCAAATACCAACTTCATCCCTCTCCCTGGCAACTGTCTGAGTTTAAGCCAGCTGTTTTGCAGCCTTGGTGTCATGGTTGATCCTGAGATGTGCTCCCGACCTTGTATTTATGTCATCTGTGAGGCTGTCAATTTCCATCTCTGTAGCATCGCTCATCTTTGCCCTTGCCTACAATGCAGCAGGAGACCATTCGGCCCATCAAGTCTGCACTGACTCTCTGAATGACCACCCTACCCAGGCCCACTCCTCCGCCCTATCTCCGTAACCTCACCTAACCTTTGGACACTAAGGGGCAATTTTAGCATGGCCAATCCACCTAACCTACACAACTTTGAACTGTGGGAGGAAACTGGAGCCGGAGGAAACCCACGCAGACACTGGGAGAACGAGTACACGCCACACAGTCACCCAAGGTCGGAATTGAACCCGGGACCCTGGTGCTGTGCCATTGTGCCCTGATCTATGCCTTTGTTGCCTGTTGACTTGACTATTCCAACATATTCCTGATTGGTCTCCCACATTGTATCTCCGTAAACACGAGGCCATTGAAAACTCTGCTGTCTATGTTTAACTCACTTATCATCTGTGAGCTTCCAGTCAAACATGTCTAGATTTTAAAATTCTCATTCTTGTTTTCAAATTCCTCCATGGTCTTGCGCCTCAATATCTCAATCTCCTCAATCCTCCGAGATATCTGCACTCCTCTAATTCTGCTCTTTTGCCTGTTTCAAGTAATGCACTACTGCTGGCCCTGTCTTCGGTTGTCTATGCCCCAAGCTCTGGAATTCTCTCAGTACTCTCTCTGCCTATCCCGCATGTTCCTATTTTCGGATGAAGCTTCCAGTCATGTGGCCTGATATCGCCTGTGTGATCAGTACCATGCTTTGTTTTCTCCTGTGGAGTGACTTGAGGTGTTTCATTATGTAGAAACGAAGAGCCATTCAGCCCTTCGAACCTGCTCTGCCATTCAGTATGATTATGGCTTAACCACTATCTGTGTTTTTTTCAACTTTTTTTCACGGACCGATTTTTACCAACCAGCCACCCTTTGCGACCCATGGCACTCGAACTTCGCAATCCACCATTTTCGCTTCCCTTTAATGCAACAGGTGAGCCTGCTTGGTCCTCACATGCTTCGTCATTCAATGTTACATTTCTGTATGGGTTGTTCATCAGAAGTCCTGGAGCTTACACCAGCACTACTTTGTTCTGCGGTGGACTCACCTGTGAAGCCTTCTCAAGCAGATTCAGTTGTAAGACCTGACCTGTTTGTGTATCTGGCCCTCTCTTCCTTAATCCAAAATGATCCACCTTCAGTTCTTCACATAGTCCTGTTGCTTGCTGGCAACAACAACAACTGAGGGAGCTCTCCTCAGTAATTATACGCCCAGAGTATCAGTGATATGGTGCGTGACCTGCTCCCTGTCGCCGCTTCTGGCATGAAGTCTAATCGATTTTAGAAACAAAATCAGCTCCTTGAACAGCGCGCTGACGTACAGAGGATGTAGTCTGTCCTGCTGGGTTCCGGGCCTGCGCACTGTTATATCTGGATGGTGGAGCACACATGTGCGGGACAGCCGGCATTCTTGAAAGTCAGTCATGGCCGGCATTTTTCAAAGCCGGTTGCGACCGACCCGGAGTTTGAAAATGACTGCTCGCTCTCAATGCCATATTTATGTTTTCCCCCATATCTGTTGATGTCATTAACGTCAAAAAAATTATCCATCTATCTCTTGAATTCATTCAGTGTCTTGGCCTCGACAATCTACTGTGGTAGAGAATTCCACAGGTTCATTACTCTGAGTGAAGAAATGTTTCCCCCTCTTAGTCCTAAAGGGTCTACCCCATGTCCTGAGACTGTCTCCTGGTTCTAGACTCCCCAACCAAGGAAAACAACCTTGCTGCACCTAGTCAGCCCAGTCCTGTTAGAATTTTATACATCTACAATCAGATCTCCTTTCATCCTTCTAAACTCTAATGAATACAGACCTAGTCGAAACAAACTCTCCTCATAGGACAATCTCGCCAACCCCGGCATGAGCCACCTGAACGTCAGCTGCACACCCTCCAAGGCAAGTATATCCTGAAGTACCAAAACTGCACCCAATACTCCATGTGTGGTCTCACCAAGGCTCTATAACTGCAGTAAGACATCCCTACTTCTGAATAAAAGCAATTAACTGCTGGAATCTGAAACCAAAAGAGAAAATGCTGGAAAATCTCGGCAGGTCTGGCAGCATATGTAAGGAGAGAAAAGAGCTGACTTTTTAGTCACCCAGCTGGGTGCAGTGCTCCAACTGGGCAGATGTGAGATGTGGCAGATCTGTGATGCTTCCAGCGTTCCGGTCGACTATGTCTGCAGCAAGTATAACGAATGGCAGCTCCTCACAGACCGCCTGGCTCAGTTGGAGCAGTAGTTGGTGTAGCGCACAATGACTTACGAGAGAGACGAGAAGTGATGAAGTCGATTCAGGCTTTATTAAGCGAGACTTGTCCCCAGCAGTTCAGCAACAGAATGAAGCGGCGGGGAGAAGCTCGGGTTCTTATACTCCGCCTTCAGGGCGGAGCCAGGAGTCAGCAGCCAACCAGGACCCGGGATCTGTCAGCCAATAGCATCACGGCTTCACAGTCCCACATGACCCCTAATACATACCACCACATTCACCCCTTGTTAAAAAGAAACCCGGCGGTATTTTTGTTACAATACAACAACATTCTTGGTGTCCCGCGGATGCCACGAGTCGAGCGGGCGGTCTGGTCTTCCACGTCGATCGCCTCAGCCCAGGTGGTGGTGCAGGTGCTTGTTCAGGCGTTGTCGTCTCCGGGAGCGTTTCGGTGTTTGTTCCTGTTTTACTCCTGGTCGGGCACGGGAGGAGGACCGATCCCCCCGGGAAGGGGGTGGTCGCGGGGTGCGCCAGTGGCAGGGAGGGAATGATCTGTGTCGGGGGGGGTGTGTGTGTTGCCGGCGGGCGCCAGGTCCCGCAGGGAGACTGTGTCCTGTCGGCCGTCGGGGTACGCCACGTAGGCGTACTGCGGGTTCGCGTGGAGAAGGTGAACCCTCTCGACCAACGGGTCCGATTTGTGCGCCCGCACATGTTTCCGGAGCAAGATGGGTCCTGGGGCCGCCAGCCAGGTCGGCAGCGACGTTCCGGAGGAGGACTTTCTGGGGAAGACAAGGAGGTGCTCATGAGGCGTTTGGTTAGTGGTGGTACACAGCAGCGACCGGATGGAGTGGAGAGCATCCGGGAGGACCTCCTGCCACCGGGAAACTGGGAGATCCCTGGACTGTAGGGCCAGTAGGACGGTCTTCCAGACCGTGCCGTTCTCCCTCTCTACTTACCCGTTCCCCCGGGGGTTGTAGCTGGTCGTCCTGCTCGAGGCTATGCCCTTGCTGAGCAGGAACTGGCGCAGCTCGTCACTCATGAAGGAGGACCCCCTGTCGCTATGGATATACGTGGGGCAACCGAACAGTGTGAATATGGTGCCAAGGGCTTTAATGACTGTGGCCGCTATCATGTCGGGGCAGGGGATGGCGAAGGGGAAACGAGAGTACTCGTCCACCACATTCAGGAAGTATGCGTTGCGGTCAGTGGAGGGGAGGGGCCCTTTGAAATCCAAACTGAGGCGTTCAAAGGGGCGGGAAGCCTTGATCAGGTGCGCTCTATCCGGCCTGAAAAAGTCCGGTTTGCACTCTGCGCAGATGTGGCAGTTCCTGGTGACTGTACGGACCTCCTCCACAGAGTAGGGGAGGTTGCGGGACTTTATGAAATGGTAGAATCGAGTGACCCCCGGATGGCAGAGGTCCTCGTGGAGGGCTTGGAGGCAGTCTATTTGTGCGTTGGCACATGTGCCGCGGGATAGGGCATCGGACGGCTCGTTCAGCTTTCCGGGACGGTACAAGATCTCATAGTTGAAGGTGGAGAGCTCGATCCTCCACCTTAAGATCTTGTCATTTTTAATTTTGCCCCGCTGTGCATTATCGAACATGAAGGCTACCGACCGTTGGTCGGTGAGGAGAGTGAATCTCCTGCCGGCCAGGTAATGCCTCCAATGTCACACAGCTTCCACTATGGCTTGGGCTTCCTTTTCCACTGAGGAGTGGCGGATTTCTGAGGCGTGGAGGGTCCAGGAGAAAAAGGCCACGGGTCTGCCCGCTTGATTAAGGGTGGCCGCCAGAGCTACGTCGGATGCATCGCTCTCGACCTGGAAGGGGAGGGATTCGTCGATTGCGCGCATAGTGGCCTTTGCGATATCCGCTTTGATGCGGCTGAAGGCCTGGCGAGCCTCTGTCGACAGGGGGAAGGTAGTGGACTGTATTAGCGGGCGGGCCTTGTCTGCATACTGGGGGACCCACTGGGCGTAATATGAAAAGAAACCCAGGCAACGTTTCAGGGCTTTGGAGCAGTGGGGGAGGGGAAATTCCATAAGGGGGTGCATGCGTTCGGGGTCGGGGTCTATTATCCCATTGCGCACTACATATCCCAGGATGGCCAACCGGTTTGTGCTAAAAACGCACTTTTCCTCGTTGTATGTGAGGTTCAGGGCGGTAGCGGTCTGGAGGAACTTTTGGAGGTTGGCGTCGTGGTCCTGCTGATCGTGGCCTCAGATGGTTACGTTGTCGAGATACGGGAACGTGGCCTGCAACCCGTGCTGGTCAACCATTCGGTCCATCTCCCGTTGGAAGACCGAGGCCCCGTTTGTGACACCAAATGGGACCCTTAGGAAGTGGTATAGACGCCCGTCTGCCTCGAAGCCTGTGTACTTGCGGTCACCTGGGCGGATGGGGAGCTGGTGGTAGGCGGACTTGAGGTCCACGGTGGAGAAGACCTTATACTGGGCAATCCGATTGACCATGTCGGATATGCGGGGGAGAGGGTACGCATCTAGCTGCGTGTACCTGTTGATGGTCTGACTATAGTCTACAACCATCCTTTGCTTCTCCCCGGTCTTTACTACTACCACCTGGGCTCTCCAGGGACTATTGCTGGCCTGGATTATGCCTTCCTTCAGCAACCGCTGGACTTCAGACCGAATAAATATCCGGTCCTGGGCGCTGTACCGTCTGCTCCTAGTGGCGACGGGTTTGCAATCCGGGGTAAGGTTTGCAAACAAGGACGGCGGTTCAACCTTGAGAGTTGCGAGGCCGCAGATAGTGAGTGGGGGTATTGGGCCACCGAATTGAAATGTTAGGCTCTGCAGGTTACACTGGAAATCTAATCCCAGTAATGTGGGTGCGCAGAGTTGGGGAAGGACGTAGAGCCTGTAGTTCTTAAACTCCCTCCCTTGCACCGTTAGGTTCGCGATGCAGAACCCTTTGATCTCTACGGAGTGGGATCCTGCAGCTAGGGAAATCTTTTGCGTGCTTGGATGGATGGTCAGACCGTGTCTGGGTGAATAAAACTTTCAGTGCTCCCGGAGTCGATTAGGCATGGCGTCTCGTATCCGTTGACCGGCACCGTTGTTGTCGTTGTCTGGAGCGTCCGGGGCCGCGATTGATCCAGTGTCGCCGAAGCCAGTCGTGGTAGTAGTGTCGCGGCGTCTTCTTCGGACCCCGTGGAGCCGTCGATGCTGGGGTCCTTTGTTGTCAACCAAGATGGTGGCGCCCATGAATCGCACGCGGCCGGGGGTGGATGAAATGGCCGCCCCCATGGATCGCACGTGGTCGGGGGTGGACAAAATGGCCGCCCCCATGAATCGCACGTGGCTGGGGGGTCACAAGATGGCGGCGCCCATCCTCCCCTCGTGGTGCCCGGGACCCAAAATGGCTGCACCCGCGGGTCGCACATGGGGCGCTGGGGGGGGTTGGGGAGTGTTTGGGATGTGCTGGCCTCGTTCTTTTCCGGGGATTGCGGCGACCCCCGGGACCGGCACACTGCCGCGTAATGGCCCTTCTTGCCGCAGCTTTTACAAATAGCTGCGCGGGCCGGGCAGCGCTGCCGGGGGTGTTTCGCTTGTCCGCAGAAATAGCAGCGGGCCCCCCCCCCCCCCCCGGGATGGTCTGGCGCTTTAACCGCGCAAGCTTGCGAGGGGGGGGGGTTGTCGCGACGGGGGTCCACGGAGCCCAAGGGGCTGCCGCGCGGTCGGGGCCGTAGGCGCAGGCGTTTTGCGAGGCCACATCTAGGGAAGCTGCAACGACCCGTGCCTCAGAGTCCTAGCGACTCTCTCTCTAAAAGTCTTTGGCGGATTTGGGGAGAGTTAATACCTGTCACAAATGCATCGCGAATTAGCATGTCCGTGTGTTCCATCGCGTTCACCGGCGGGCAGCTGCAGCCCCGTCCCAAAATTAGCAGCGCGGCGTCGACTTCTTCTCGCGATTCTCCGGGACTTTGCCATCTCGTCGCGAGTTGGTGGCGTGCGTAGACCTGGTTAACGGGCCGAACGTAGATGCCCTTCAGCAATGCGAGCGCCGTCGGGAGATGCTCTGCGTCTTCTATGAGAGGGTAAATTTCCGGGCTTACCCTTGAATGCAGGACCTGCATTTTCTGGTCTTCTGTGATCCGGCCGGGGGCCGTTCGGAGGTAGCCTTCAAAACATGCTTGCCAGTGTTTAAATACTGCTGCCGAGTTCGCTGCGTGGGGGCTGATCCGCAGGCATTCCGGGGCGGTCCGGAGCTCCATAGCCTTTTAAGCTCGCTTAATAAATTGTAGCGCACAATGACTTACGAGAGAGACGAGAAGTGATGAAGTCGATTCAGGCTTTATTAAGCGAGACTTGTCCCCAGCAGTTCAGCAACAGAATGAAGCGGCGGGGAGAAGCTCGGGTTCTTATACTCTGCCTTCAGGGCGGAGCCAGGAGTCAGCAGCCAACCAGGACCCGGGATCTGTCAGCCAATAGCATCACGGCTTCACAGTCCCACATGACCCCTAATACATACCACCACAGTTGAATGCACTTAAGAGCATAGGGGCTGGCTTAGCACAGGGCTAAATAGCTGGCTTTTAAGGCAGACCAAGGCAGGCCAGCAGTGCGGGTTCCATTCCTGTACCAGCCTCCCCAAACAGGCGCCAGAATATGGCGACTAGGGGCTTTTCACAGTAACTTCATTTGAAGCCTACTTGTGACAATAAGCAATTTTCTTTTCATTTTTTTCATTTCATTTCATGTAGGTGGCGGAAAGCGTCATAGATAGGAGTTATAGAGACGTGGTCTCACCCAAGGTGCAGGCAGGCAGATGGGTGACCGCTAGAAAGGGCAGGCAGTCAGCGCAGGAATGCCCTGTGGCTGTCCCTCTGTCTAACACGTATACCATTTTGCATACTGTTGAGGGGGATAACCTATCAGGAGAAAACAACAGCAGGCAGAATAGTGGCACCACAACTGGCTCTGTTGCTCAGCATGGGAGGGCAAAGTGCAGGAGCGTGATAGTTATAGGCGACTCTATAGTAAGGGACACAGATGGGCGCTTCTGTAGATGTGAAAGAGACTCCAGAATGGAATTTGCCTCCCTGGTGCCAGGGTCAAGGTTGTCTCAGAACGAAAACAGGACATCCTGAAGGGAGAGGGTGAACAGCCAGAGGTTGTAGTACACATAGGTACTAATGACATAGGCCGGAAGAGTGATGAGGTCCTGCAGAAGGAGCTCAGGGAGTTAGGCAGTGAGCAAAAAAGCAGGGCCTCTAGGGTTGTAATCTTAGGTTTACTCCCTTTAAGACAGAGGTAGATAAGTTTTTGATCAGTAAGGGGATCAGGGGTTATGGGGAGAAGGCAGGAGAATGGGGATGAGAAAAATATCAGCCATAATTGAATGGCAGAGCAGACTCGATGGGCTGAGTGGCCTAATTCTTCTCCTACGTCTGATGATCTTATTTGTCCCAACTTCTGAACTGGGTTAATGGCTCTATAGAAATCTTTAAGTTGTTAAAATTACAACTGAAATGTGATATGACATTTCCTAACTTCTAAACATCTTAAGTATCTGCTATTCTCAACTTGTGTTTCTGTACTACGTCCATTATTGCACTGTTTAGCTGTTGCATCATGAAAGCTTTTGTTTAATACCTCCTGCCCTCCACCAGATCACAGACCTTCCCTTTTGTACTTGCTGTCCCCTTTCTGCCCATCCCAATGGTTTTAAAACCCTTACATTTCTACCTATCTTCAGTTCTGATGAAAGGACATCATTGTTCACATAGTTTCTTTCCACTGATCCTGCCTATCCTGAGTATTTCCTATCTTGCTGAGTATTTCCAGCACTTTTTATTTCCGATTTCCGGTATCCGCAATATTTTGCTTTTGTTCCTCCTATTCTGTTGTGGTTGCACACATGAATTCAGATTTTATGAGTTTGTTTCATATGTCACATTGGTAGTTAATAGCCCGAGCTAGTGTTTTTCTGGAATTGCTGCACATTTGAGGCTCTGCAAAGGAGTACGTGCGCTTTGTGAAGGCAGAATCACTACCTGAATGTGGGAGTGAAGCCAAGTGGCAGCCTCGTCCAAGAAGCAGAATGGCAGAAAGCTGATGGAAGTCATACCATAAATATATTGTCCAAAACCAAACTGAAGGTTTTCAAGGATTGCTTTGGTAACTGATCTGGAGAGTAACAATCTGGAGAGAGACCATGAAGCTGTGGATCAATGTTAAGACATGTCTGATAGACTTCCTCTTTGTCGACTGTTCTTTGGAATCCATATCCATGGCTGCGGGCCAAGAAAAATAGCCCTTTGTTAGGAGAGGAATCTTCAGTTGCAAGGCAATGTACTCCCTTAATACTGTAAGAGACAGTTCAAATGATGAAATCTACTTGTTCCTGAGGAGCGACCCATGAGTGTCTCTCTCACAAATGTCTAGAGTACCATTTTGCTTAACTCATCAGCAACTGGCACATGTATGACAACTGAACACTTACATACCTGAAACCTAGATCTTGCTTTCAGATTTGAGGAAGATGTTCTGAGTAAATGTGTGCATATTCAATATGGCATAAGACAAAATTGAAAGATAATCTTTTGCATTTCTCTTCTACAGGCAGCAAGCTTTGTTCCACGTTTTAGCTGCTTATTCCATGTATAACACGGTATGTTTTTTGCAGTCAGTATTTTAAGCTGGTTGTTATCTTGTTTATATTGTCTTTCTGTAAGGTTGTAAATTGAATTTTTTCCAAAATAACAATTTTGAGAGATTGATTTCAAAATGCTCAGTTCCAGCAAAGTGCTTGTTGGAAATCTTTAGAAAGGAGGGGTACTGTCAGTCAAGGGACAATTAAGTGTGAAGGATACTTGAAGGAAAATCTCAGAAATGTTTTTATTCATTGTCTCCCCCCTTTTTGAAGAATTTAACAGTGCAAAGAGAATATTAATTGTGGGCATAAAATTCATCAGTTGCTCTTCAGTAATCATACGTCAAAATGTGTCACTGGTAATTTTATGGAGTGCAAATTAAATTTAATCTTGTGTTTGATCCACACCATCCAATAACTTTGTAAAGATGTAGTTAGTGACCTAAGCCAAGTATTTACAGCACAGAAACCAGCTACTCAGCCAGACAGATCCACGTCAGTGTTTACATTCTGCATGAGCCTACCCCCCACCCCACTCAATCCTCTCACCTGACTCCAATACATCCTGCTGTCCTCTCCTCATATGCTTAAGTAGCTTTTCCTTAAATCCATGTATGTTATTTGCCTCAACTAGCCCATGTAGGGTCTTGCACATTCTATCTACTGTCTAAGTAACAAAATTTCTCCTGAATTCCCTATTCTATTTGAGACTATCTTATATTTATGGCCTCAATTCTGGTCGCTTCTGAGAAAGGAAGCACCAGTTCTACATCTAACCTATCAAATCTTTTAATAATTCTGAACGTTTTTATCAGTTCATCCCATCTGTTTTCGATAGAAAAGAACCCCAGCCTGGTCAGTATTTTGCACCTTCTCCGGTGTCTCATCCTTTCTTATAAAAAGACCACCAGAACTGTTCACAATATTGTCTAAACAAGGTTCTACACAATTTTAACATAACTTTGCTTTACAGTTCTGCCCCTCCTTCTTGAAATGAACAGTGTTTTGTTGCTTTTTTTGGTCTTAATAATCTGTGAAACTATCTTTAGTGATTGGTGTATCTGTGGTTCCCCCCCCCCCCCCGGTCCCCCCCGCCCCCCGATTCCTCTGTTCCTGTCTTCAATTTAAAGATTGTTATCCAACGAGTTTGTGGCCTCTATATTCTTCCTAAAAGGATGGCATTGCAAATTTCCAATCAAACTCATCCATCAGATCGTCCCAACACACCTTAGCAGAATAGTTACCCAGGACAAGTTAACAGGATTAAAATCACTTGTAGCTCCTGGGTAACTCCAACAATGTCCCCGACCCCCGGGCTGCACTCCTGATGTTCCCCTCTCCCCAGACCACTCAATTCCCTGGCTACCCAACCTGCAACTACCCTCCTGACCCCAACCACCCAGCCTGAAACTCTAACCCGTCACCCACTTACTACACACACTTACCTTCCTCCTGCCCTTGAAAGTGGCTGGGACCTTTAAACTTAATCGGTTTATGGTAGCTAGTGCTGTAAAAGGGGAGCATGGCTTCACTTCCCCTGACGCCGCCTCCCTTCACTGGAAGGAGTCCAGATCGGCTGTGTTGCACATTTGTTACCAGGCCTACACCGGAAGCCCTTGAGGGAAATGTGTAGCTCCAAACTAAGGCAAGTAAATAGGGGCACAGTGACGATCCAACTGCGATTGCCACTTCACAGGAGTTGTGGCCTAATGCCGCCCTGTATTTTGTCACAATCTTCCCATTTTGGTGTCATGTGTAAATGTTAAAATTGTGCTCCTGGTTTATGAGTCTACATCATTTATCTAAAAGGCAAACAGCAACGATCCCAGCACCGGTCCTTGTGGAATGCTACTTCCCACTATTTGCCAATCTTTGAAACGACTTTTACCCCCTAATCTTTTGTAGCTGACTTGCTATTCATTCCGCTCCTTGCCCCCTGATTCCACATGGTCTGGCCTGGCCAAAAGGCTTTATCAAAAGCTTTTTGGAAATCCAAATATATTGGCCGGGATTCTCCCGCAACTGGCCGGATGGTCCGACGCCGGTGCCAAGAGCGGTGCAAACCACTCCGGCGTCGGGCCGACCCGAAGGCGCGTAATCCTTGCGCCAGAGGGGTTGGCGGCGAAGAACCGACGCCATGGTTCCGTACATGCGCAGACCGGCCAGCGTGTTTCTGCGCAGGGGGGTTCATCTCCATGCTGGCCATGGCAGAACCCTACAGAGGCCGGCGCAGAAGGAAAGAGTGCCCCCACGCACAGGCCCGCCTGCAGATCGGTGGGCCCCGATCGTGGGCCAGGCCATCATGGTGGCCCGCCCTGGGGCCGGATACCCCCCGAGGACTCACCCAGCCGGCCTACAAGCCAGGTCCCGCCGTGATGGACCATGTCCATTTCACGCCAGCGGGACTGGCCGAAAACAGGTGGCCGCTCGGCCCATCGAGGCCCTGAGAATTGCTGGGGGGCTGCTGCCACCGGCCCCCGACTGGCGCGGCGTGATCCCTGGAGAATTCGGCAGCCGGCGTCGGAGGGGCGGGATTCACGCCGCCCCCCGGCGATTCTCAGACCCGGCGGGGGGTTGGAGAATCCCGCCATCATGTTTCCTGCATTACTTTTATTACCTGTTCTGTAAATTGAAATACTTTGATAAAATTGTTCAAGCTCAGTTTTTCCTTTTTGCTGACTGCTCTTTAGCAAGTTTTCCATTTCTAGAAGTATCTTGAGTTAGGAATTCCATTATTCTTCCTACCATCAACAAGCTAATTGGCCTATAGTTCTGTGGATTTGTTCTAGCTTCCTATTTTATAAATAATATGTGAATCATATTAGCTGTCCCCCAATCTACTCTTGCTATTCCCTTTTCTAATGAATTTTTATGTACGTGCAATGGTGTCTGAGGCATCTTGTCCCTAACTGCTTTTGGTACATGTAGATGCAATCCTCCTAACCAGGGATTTTATCAATTCTAATTTGTTTATCAATTACCCCATCCTTACCACTTCTCAGTCTTTCGGCTAAGATGAGCATGAGGTCGGGTGTAATGCCTGGATCTGGTATGTGTCTCTTGTGGGGACCGTGAATTGGATTCAATTTGAATTTGAATTGATTTTTGGAGCAGGCAAGGGGATGGTTTTCTTCTTGTGCGTCTATCATGTTTGGAAGGCAGTCACTGGTGGGCTATGCAGGGATCTGTGCTCAGACCCCAACTGTTTACATTATATCTTAATGATTGGACGATGGAACTAAATATATTATCTCCAAATTTGCAGATGATACAAAATTGGGTGGGAGGGTGAGCTGTGAGGAGGATGCAGAGATGCTTCAACGGGATTTGGTCAGGCTGAGTGAGTGGGCATATGCATGGCAGGTGCAGTATAATGTGGATAAATGTGAAGTTATCCACTTTGGTAGCAAAAATAGGAAGGCAGGTTATTATTTCAATGGGTCAAATTGAGAGAGGTTGATACTCAATGAGACCTTGGTGTCTTCGTGCATCAGTCACTGAAAATAAGTGTGCAGGTACAGTAAAGAAGGCAAATGGTATGTTGGCCTTAATTGCAAAAGGATTTGAGTGTAGGAAAGGGATGTTTTGTTGCAGTTGTAAATAGGGCATTGGTGAGACCACACCTGGAGTGTTGTCTGCAGTTTTGGTGTTCTTATCTGAGGAAGGATGTTCTTGCTATGGAGTGAATGTTTACCAGGCTGAATCCTGGGATGGTGGGATTGTCATATGAGGAAAGACTAAGACGGTTAGGATTATATTCATTGGCGTTTAGGAGAGTGAGAGTGGATCTCATAGAAGCTTACAAAATTTTAACAGGATTAGACCAGGTAGATTCAGAAAAATGTTCCTGATGTTGGGGGATCCAGAACCAGTGGTTCATAGTTTGAGGATGTGGACCTCAGACCTTTTAGGACTGAGGAGAAATTTCTTCACCCAGAGAGTGGTGAATCTGTGGAATTCACTCCCACAGAAAGTATTTGAGGGCAAACCGTTGTGTAATTTCAAAGAGGAGTTAGATATTGCTCTTGGGGCTAAAGGAATCAAAGGATGTGGGGGAAGGTTGGATCAGGGTATTGAACTTGATAATTAGCCATGATAATGAATGGCGGAGTAGGCATGAAGGGCTGAATGGCCTCCTGCTACTATTTTCTCTGTCTGTTTCTATGTATGTTTGTTTGCCTGGTAAATTCCGAGGCAAAGTAATTAATTTTTCCTGTCATTTTGATGTAAATATTCATTTCCAGGGTGTGGGTGTTACCTCTGAGTTTATGTATCACTTAATGATGCTATCCCTGTCCTGATATTTCTTTGATTTGTGTCTGTTGAATAGTATACTTTTTTAAATTCCTTAATTTCATTTTATAGTTTTTATTTGCCTTGCTTGTTTTTTGGCTTTTTTCTGACCGTGATACCAATTTGACATCTCTTCAATAGTTAAATTTCACACTGTTTGTAGATTAAGTTCTCTGCAGCTTGAGAAAAATGCATGTGTCTGCACTGCTATCTTTTTGCCTTTTTGCAAAGTTTCACATTTTGACAGCCATTAACACTTCTGGTACATCTGTTGTGTAGACTGCAGAAACAAGTTCAGCAAACTGCTACATTTTCTCGAAGCTCTGATTTCAGTATAAATTAGATTTGGAAAGGAAGTTGACAGCTGTTCTTTTTACATTTGTTCCTTTTTCTAATGTTGATATTTCATAAATCATTATTAAGAATGATTTAATTTTAAAATGGTATAAATTAAATATCAAAATCTCATTCATTTCCATAAAGGATAATGACTAAATTCCCTTTAAGTGACTGCTGAACGTTTTTTTTATTCAATTGTAGGAAGTAGGTTACTGCCAGGGAATGAGTCAGATTACTGCACTACTTCTTATGTATCTGAATGAAGAGGATGCTTTCTGGGCACTTGTGAGACTCCTGTCTGGCTCAAAACATAGCATGCATGGTAAGATATTTCCAGCTATGTTAATTTGAAAAATAAAAGCTGTTGACTTTTTATGAGGTAAAAAAAATGAATGACCTGATTGAGGCAATTTTGGAGATTCTTATTTGTATTGATTGTAGTCAATTGCTCCCTTTGTCTATACATGGATAACACCCGGACACCATGCTTCCGAAGGCTTTCCTTTTCCTGTGATTAACAGGTCCTTCAATGTGTTCGCAGCACACTCAACATTTGTCTCTCTCAGCAATAGGGTTGCTCTTGTGCTCAGTTTCCACCTCATTAGGCTCCACATCTGCCAGATCATCATCTGCATTTTCCACTGCTTCAAATGTAATGTTATCCATGATGTGGAGATGCCAATGTTGGACTGGGGTGAGCACAGTAAGAAGTCTTACAACACCAGGTTAAAGTCCAAAGGTTTGTTTCGAATCACTAGCTTTCGGAGCACTGCTCCTTCCTCGGGTGAATCAACAAATACATCCTCCTGGGCCCTCTTTGTTTTCAGAGATATGTATTTCTCAGTGCCCTTCTCTTGGCAATTTCCTTTTCAACTATAACGTATGGTTGTTAGTGTCTTCTCAGCCATTATTGAGGGCTCCATTCTTAAAATATGAGAAAGCAATGCATGTATTTGTGCTTCCTCCTGTCTCTCTACTCTTTGTGACACTGTGAGCAGTCTTACAACACCAGGTTAAAGTCCAACAGGTTTGTTTCAAATCACTAGCTCTCGGAGCCCTGCTCCTTCCTCAGGTGAATGAAGAGGTATGTTCCAGAAACATATATATATATAGACAGATTCAAAGATGCCAGACAATGCTTGGAATACGAGCATTAGCAGGTGATTAAATCTTTACAGATTTTACAGACACTGACACTGTTCTTTAATAATTTGTCTAATTTATACCATTTACTGTTTAAAAGCCATGGGAATGTACCAAAATGTATGCAAACACAAAGTGTGATGAATAAGGTTGGTGACCTACAAGCGGAAATAGCCATGTAGAGATATAATGTGGCAATATCAGGACCATGGCTTAAAAATGGTGAGGACTGAGCACTTTGATATTCATGGATACAAAATGTTCAGAAAAGATGGAGAAGGGAAAAAGGGAGGTGAACTGTTAGTACTGATAAGAGAAGACATTATAGTGTTGGAAAGAGAGGGTGGCCTTGAGGAGGCAAGCACTGAATCTGGTTGGCACTGAGAAACCAGAAGAAAATAATCATGCCATCGAGATAATGTATTGGTCTCCAAATAGTTAGAAAGAGCAAATTTTCCGGAAGTTCAGACAGTTGTACAAGAAATATAGAGTAGTGATACTGGGCAACTTTAATTTTACAAATATTGATTCAAATAACGTTAGGGCAATGAAGGGAAGGAATTTATGGAATGTGCTCTGGAGAACTTCTTTGCCCGGGATGTTTTTGGTCCAACTAAGAAGGAGGCATTTCTGGATCTGTTGATGGGGGATGAGGTGTATGAACAGGAGCAAATGTCTGTGGGGAACATTTGGGCAAGACTGATCATTATATCCTTAGGTTTAGATGAGTAATGGAGAAGCGCAAGTAACAATTTAACGAGAACATTTAGATTGCAAGAGGGCTAACTTCAATGAGTTGAGAGGGAATAGAATCACGGTAAAATAGAACCAAAGTCTTGCAGGAAAAACTCTCCTAAATAAATGGGTGAACCTTTTAAGGATCAGATGTTTCAGATATAGGCTGGGCACATTCGAACAAGAAAGAAAGGTAGGGGAATAAAACCCAGGGCTTTTTGGATGATGAAGGAAATAGAGGAGATAATGAAATGAAATATGAGGGCATGTGATATATGTCAGATAAATTTTTCATAATTGCCAGGCTAAATACTGTAAGCTATGGGGCAGTACGGAGGAAAATAAAAATGGCAAAGAGAGAATATGAGAATAATAATTGCAATAAACATTCACCCATCATGTAAGTCGTAGGTATCCTGCACTGTATCCTGAGAGGTACAGGTCAAGCTTTAAATATTCATGTGTACTTTGTATCAATGTTTACTAAGGAAGATGATGCTGACAAAATATCTGTGAAAGTGGAGCTAGTGGAGGTAATGGTTGGGATGAAAATTGATGGGCAGATGTAATGGAAAGACTGGCAGTGCTTAAATGGGATAAGTCACTGGTCCTCAGCTTGCATTGGAGCAATTGGTTTTGATTCAGAAGACAATTAATTTAAAATGAAAGCAAAGAATGCTGGCAGTATGCTGCAGGTTCGGCAACAACTGTGAACAGAGAAACAGTAATGCTTCAAGTCAATGGTTGTCTGATTATTTCTTGATAAATTTGAGATGTTTTGGTCATTGTCCTTTCGTAAGGACATTGCTAAAATCAGCAGGTGGAAGCATTGTGACAGTTAATTTCTGTGGTGACACCTGCCTCCAAGAATATTCTATGTCAAGTTTCAGTTGACGGTTAATGCATCTTTTCAGATGCACTTTTGTAATTTATGGCATCATCTGGATCCCTGAATTAACTTACTGAGTTGAAAACTAATCCTGTGCATCAGATATTGATAACTGCCATTTTTTTTAAGTTACTTGAATAGAGATTTGGCCATTGTTGAAATGAATTGATGTTGCATATGGATGAGTTATGTTCCTCAGTATTGCAATTTCATGGTTCCTCTCAAACATGATTTAAAATAATTTCTTGGGCAGACAGATGCAGTAGACTTAGTTTTTACTCATGACCAAACAAAGCTGACCTGATTTGGGAATTTGTTCCATTTGAATCTGGTACTACATGAAATGAAATGAAAATCGCTTATTGTCACAAGTAGGCTTCAAATGAAGTTACTGTGAAAAGCCCCTAGTCGCCACATTCCGGTGCCTGTTCGGGGAAGCTGGTACGGGAACTGACTCATCACTGACTCTCCAGTGACAGTAACGTTGGCATATTCTCACTGGGCAGCATGGTAGCACAAGGGCTAGCACTGTGGCTTCACAGCGCCGGGGTCCCAGGTTCGATTCCCCGCTGGGCCACTGTCTGTGAGGAGTCTGCACGTTCTCCCCGTGTCTGCGTGGGCTTCCTCCGGGTCCTCCGGTTTCCTCCCACAGTCCTAAGACATGCAGGTTAGGTGGATTGGCCACGCTAAATTGCACTTCGTGTCCAAAACGGTAACGAGGGGTTATTGGGTTACAGGGATAAGGTGGAAGTGAGGGCTTAAGTGGGTCGATGCAGACTCGATGGGCCAAATAGTCTCCTTCTGCACTGTTATGTTCAATGTTCAAACCAGGAAAGAAAAACACTGAATCCCTTCATTTTTATTGTACTTTCTCTAAAATTTTAAATTAAATTCTTGGCATATATGTATGCGATGAAGATGGAAGGCAAGGTATCAAACTTTTTTTGAAATTACTTTACAACTGTGAATTTCTTAATTCATAATTTAACAAATAAAAACTTACTCTTTCAGGGCCAGTTCTGAACTTAGGACATCATTAAAAAAAACAGTTACTCATTCAACAATCAGGGATTTTTAGAGTGGGACTAACAAGTGAAACTTCTTGTCAGTAAGTGATTGCATTCTGGGGCGCTTGCATTTTCAGGTTTAACTGCACATGTCTAGAATGGAGTTCTCCGTTTCAGTGGAGTAATAATGGCAAACATTGGAAGTTTTGGCATCACTTCTACTGCTACTGCAAAACTGGGCTGCAATTTATTGACCAGTACTGCAAGAAAAGCCCTTCATTTAAAATAAATTAATAAATCATAGAGCTGCATTTAACAGAAAGCTAGATAAACATATTAGCCTTGCATTCCTGAGATTGAGTGAGAATGCACTCCCGGGATTCACTGGCCGCACCGTGCTCGCGCGAGAGCGCAAAGCGGCCATTGGATCGCGCCCAATAATCTGCTATGTGAGAACTTTCCAAAAGCCTACTGAGAGTCTAAATAAACCATATCCACTGGGTCTCCCTGGTCAACTCTAGTTCCAGTAGCACAGTGCGGAGCACAGTTGCTTCACCGCTCCAGGGTCTCAGGTTCGATTCCCGGCTTAGGTCACTGTCCGTGCAGTATCTGCACGTTCTCCCCGTGTCTGTGTGGATTTCCTCCGGGTGCTCCGGTTTCCTCCCACAATTCCCAAAAGACGAGCTGTTAGGTAATTTGGACATTCTGAATTCTCCCTCTGTGTACCCGAACAGGTGCCAGAATGTGGCGACTATGGGCTTTCGCAGTAACTTCATTGCAGTAAGCCTACTTGTGACAAAAAAATATTATTTTTATTATTATTAGAGAAAGGGAGGGATTGAAGTACATATTGATTGAATTGAATAAGGAAAGGTGGAAGGAAGTTTGGTGTAGCAAAAATACTGGGCTTTGTTCGAGCAAGTTGATTAAAAACAACTGAAGGGTAAATGAGAATCTTTTTCATAATCAAGGTCTAAAATGCACTACCTGCAGAAACTGTCAAAAAACGGGCATCATGGTGGCGCACTGCTGCCTCACGGCGCCGGGGACCTGGGTCCGATCCCGGCCCCAGGCCACCGTCAGTGTGGAGTTTCACATTCTCCCTGTGTCTGCTTCGGTCTCACCCCCACAACCCAAAGATGTGCAGGGTAGGTGAATTGGCCATGCTAAATTGCCCCTTAATTGGGAAAAAAAGAGAATTGGGTACCCTAAATTTATTTCTAAAAAAAAGAAACTGTCAAAAAGCAATTGGATATGCACTCGCAGAGGACCCTCTTGTAGGGTTATAAGGGAAAAAGCTCGGGAATGGGACAAAATAGGTCCGCCCAATCCAAGATCTGGCTCTGGCATGAAGGGCCAAATAGCCTACTTCTTTACTGCAAGATTCTCTGATTCTAATGCCAGGAATAATCAGGTCATGTTACAAAGAAAATATGGTCAGGCTAGACGTCACTGGAGTTAAGAAGAATAAGGGGGGACTTGATTGAAACTTCTAAGATTCTGCGGGATTTTAAGGGGTTGATGTGGAGGGAAGGTTTCCTCTCATGGAAGAATCGACAACTAGGAGTCAATGTTTAAAAATAAGGGGTTGCCCATTGAAGAAAAGATGAGAATCTTTTCTCTGAGGGTAGTGATTCTTTGGAACTCCCTTCCTCAAAAGGCAGTGGAAACAGTCTTTTAATATTTTCAAGGCAGAGGTAGATAGATTATTTAAAATTCATTTACGGAATGTGGGTGTTGCTGGATGGGCCAGCATTTATTGCCCATCCCTAGTTGCCCATCAGAAGATGGTGGCGATATGCATTCTTGAACCACAGTAGTCCCTGAAGTGTAGGTACACCCATAATGCCATTAGGGAGGGAGTTCCAGGATTTTGACCCAGCGACAGTGAAGGAATGGCAATATATTTCCAAGTCTATAAATTCTATGAAATCTATGAAGTCGGGGTGGTGAATGACTTGGAGGAGAACCTCCAGGTGGTGCGGTTCCCAGGTATCTGCAGCCCTTGTCCTTCCAGATGGTAGTGGTCATTGGTTTGGAAGGTGGTGTTTAAGGAATCTTGGCGAGTTAATGCAGTGCATCTTATAGATGGTACACACGGCTTCCACTGTTCGTCAGTGATGGAGGGATTGAAGAATGTTTGTGGAAGGGGTAGCAATCAAGTGGGCTGCTTTGACCTGGATTGTGTTGTTGGAGTTGCACTCATCCAGACAAGTGGAAGGTATCCCATTACACTCCTGACATGTGCCTTGCAAATGGTGGACAGACTTTTTTGGGGGGGGTCGGTGACACCTTACATAGGATTCCCAGCCTTTGACCTGCTTTGTTAGCCATAGTATTAATATGGCCAGTCCACAGTTTCTGATCAGTGGTACCCCAAGGATGTTGATTGTGGGGGTTCAGCAGTCGGTAATGCCATTGAATGTCAAGGGCCGATGGTTAGATTGTCTCTTGGTGGAGATGGTCATTGCCTGGCACTTGTGTGGCGCAAATATAACTTGCCACTTGTCAGCCCAAGCCTGGACATTATGCAGATCTTGCTGCATTTGAACATGGACTGCTTCATTATTTGAGGTGTCGTGAATGGTGCTGAACGTTGTGCAGTCATCTGGGAACATCCCCACTTCTGACCTTTTGATAGAAGGGAGGTCATTGATAAAGCAGCTGAAGATGATTGGGCCTGGGGCACATCCCTGAGGAACTCTTGCCATGATGTCCTGGAGCTGTCCTGGAGCTGAGATGATTGGCCTCCAACCACCGCAACCATTTTCCTTTGTGCCAGGTATGACTCCAACCAGTGGAACGTTTTCCCTCTGATTCCCATTGGCTCCAATTTTGCTAGGGCTCCTTGATGCCATACTCAAATGCGGCCTTGATGTAGTGGACGGTCACTCTCACCTTACTTCTGGCATTTAGCTCTTTTGCCGCATTTGAACCAAGGCTGTAATGAGGTCAGGAGCTGAGTTACCCTGGCAGAACCCAAACTGAACGTCCATGAGCAGGTTATTGCTGAGTCAGTGCCGCTTGATAGCACTATAGATGACTCATTCCATCACTTTTCTAATGATGGAGAGTAAACTGATAGGGTCGTAATTGGCTGGGTTGGTTTTGTCCTGTTTCTTGTGTACAGGACATATCCGGGCAATTTTCCACATTGCTGGGTAGATGCCAGTGTTGTAGCTGTATTGAAACAGCTTGGCTAGGGCTGCGGAGAGTTCTGGAGCACAAGTCTTCAGTAGTATTACCGGAGTATTGTCAAAGCCCATGCATCGCCTTTGCTGTATCCACACAAAGGTGCCACGCCCTTACACTCAGTACTCCGAGTCCCGCCTGCCAATAGAATCCGTCTCCGGGCTATCAGGGAAGCAAAGGCCAATACATCACCCTCTCTCTGTACCTACACCCCGGATCCTCTTACACCACCCCTGGACTCCAGTTACAATTAGTCAAGTACTTTTCAAGATGCTGTGTAAAGACTTTTGAGCCTGCTATTTGACAGTTTCCAAATATCCAGCTATGTTCACCCAATATCTCATTTTTGCAGGCTCAGCTGTTTAATTTGAATAAAACTTCCAAATGGATGCCCAACGGCTATCCATAAATGTAGGTGTTTTTATTAAACTACAAGGTGCTTTAATTTACTTCTCTTTGCATTGTTACAGAGTTCAAGTTAATGGTTGGGTTGATTGGCGTTCTGTGTTACGACAGTTATATCTTATTTTAGTGAGTTGTATGGGTTGGATTGTAGTTTTTGTTTTTTCTTTCTCTGGGACTGGGTGGAAGGGGACGATATATCTTGGCGGGGGAGCCACCCGCGCTAGCTAACTAAAGTCAGCTAGTGAACGGAGGTGAGGTGAGAGGAGGCCTGCGGAAATTGGAGCCTGGATAGCAGGTTTCAATGGGCCTACGAGGCGAGCGAGAGGGGGGGAAGGGATTGATGCTGGGAGATGTTTTTTCAAGGGGAAAATGTAGGGGGGGTTCTTGGGAGGGGGGGGGAAGGGGTTCGATGTTAATAATGGACAGGGCGGGTCAGGCTTATGGGGCAGGGCCCGGTGGTATGATGGTGGATAAGAAGGGAGGGGGGGGGGTGATAGACCCCCAGTTAGGATTGTCACGTGGAACGTGAGAGGGTTAGGAGGTCCGGTCAAGCGGTCAAGGGTGCTTGCGCATCTTAAAAGTTTGAAAGCCGATGTGGCAATGCTGCAGGAGACTCACTTGAGGGTGAAGGACCAGGTGAGACTTAAAAAGGGCTGGGTTAGTCAAGTGTTTCACTCTGGATTTGACGGAAGGGCTCGAGGGGCAGTGGTACTGGTCAGCAAAAGGGTACACTTCCAGATGGAGAAGGTGGTGGCAGATCAGGGGGGTAGATATGTGATATGACAGGGGTGCTGGAGGGGAGATTAGTGGCGCTGTTAAGTGTATACGGTCCCAATTGGTACGATGTGGGATTCGTGAAGAAAGTGTTTGGGGCCATCCCCGACTTGGACACACACGAACTGATTGTGGGGGGGTGGGGACTGGAACTTGGTGCAGGAGCCAAGGTTTGACAGATCACGGCCGCGCTCGCTGGTCCCATCAGAGTGGGCAAAGGCGCTAGCTGGGTTAATGGTGGAAATGGGAGAGGTGGACCCTTGGAGGTTTCTGCACCCAAGGGAACGGGAGTATGCTTTTTTTTCTCAGTCCATAAGGTATACTCGCGGATCGACTTTTTTGTGGTGGGGAAGGCTTTGCTGGCTGTGGTTAAGGGGTCGGAATACTCGGCAATTGCAGTGTCAGATCATGCTCCGCATTGAGTGGATATGGTACTGGAGAAGGGGGTAGCGCAGAGGCCGGGGTGGAAATTGGATGTGGGGCTTTTGGGGAACCAAGTGTTCTGTGACAAAATTGAAAAGGTAATTAAGGAATATGTAGGTTTCAACTGTACAGGTGAGGTGTCGAAGGCAGTTGCCTGAGAAGCTCTAAAGGCAGTGGTGAGGGGTGAGATAATTTTGTTTAAAGCTAGGGTGGGCAGAGAGGAGAGGTTGGAGCGGCAGAGGGTAATAGATGATATGTTGGAGGTAGATGGGAGTTATGCAGAAGATGGGGACCCAGCAAAGCTGGAAAAGAGGAAGAAACTACAGGCGAGCTTCGACCGACTGTGTACCACGAAGGTGGTGCGCCAACTGAGACGAGAAAGGGGTGCAGTTTATGAACATGGAGAACATGTTAGCAGATCAGCTCCGGAGGGAAGCAATGGCAAGGGAAATTCTTCAGATGAGGGATAGGGCAGGGAAGTTGGTGGTGGCACAGGATCTAATTAACAAGGTTTTTGAGGAGTTTTATGAGAGGTTGTACAGGTCGGAGCCACCTGGGGGAGACCGTGAGATGCAGGAATTTCCAGATGGGTTGGAGTACCCGAGGCTAGGGGAAGGAGACAGGGCTACATTAGAAGATGCAATAGTGGAGCAGGAGATGAAGGATGCGATTGGGAGGATGCAGTCGGGGAAGATGGCAGGGCCGGATGGGTTTCCGGTGGAATATTATAAAAAATTCAAGGATAAGCTGGCACTCCTGATGGTGGGGATGTTTGAAGAGGCGATAGGGAAGGGGGTGTTGCCACAAACCTTGGGGCAGGCATCGATTTCACTGTTGCTAAAAAAAATAAGGATCTGACGGAGTGTGGGTCGTATCGGCCCATATCACTTCTGAATGTGGACACAAAAGTATTGGCAAAGGTACTGGTGGGTAGGCTGGAGGAGAGTGCCTCCCGAAGGTGATAGGTGAGGATCAGACAGGGTTCGTGAGAGGGAGGCAGCTCTTTTCGAATATTAGGAGGGTATTGAACGTTGTTATGGCACCGGCGGAGGGGCAAGAAATAGAGGTGATTGTGGCATTAGACGCCGAGAAGGCGTTTGACCGGGTAGAATGGGGGTACTTGATGGCATTTCTGGAGCGGTTTGGGATTGGACCAAGATTTGTGAACTGGGCAAAGCTACTATATAAGGAACCGAGGGCAAGAGTCTGCACAAACAACATCAGCTCGAGATACTTTTCTCTCCACCGTGGGACGAGGCAGGGATGTCCTATGTCCCCCCTGCTGTTTGCACTTGCGATTGAGCCTTGGCCATCGCACTAAGAAGTTCGGGAGCATGGAAAGGAATGGTGCGGGGGGGGGGGGTGAATAGAGCATCGGGTGTCCTTATATGCCGACGACTTGCTGTTATACGTGTCGGAACCCAGTGTGTCGTTTGGGGAAATATTAGAGCTACATCGAGTATTTGGGTCTTTCTCGGGGTACAAGCTGAATCTAGACAAGAGTGAGTATTTTGTGGTGTCTCGGGCAGGGGTGGGGGGGCTGCCATTCCGTAGGGCAGGGACTCACTTTAGGTATCTGGGGGTGCAGGTTGCCCGGGAATGGGGGAGGCTTTGCAGGTACAACATTTCTAGTTTGGTGGGGAGAGTGAAAGCCGATCTGGCAAGGTGGGATGGTCTCCCTCTGTCACTGGCGGGTCGGGTACAGGCGGTTAAAATGAATGTGTTGCCGCGATTTCTGTTTATTTTTCATTGCCTACCGATTTTTCTGACAAAGGCTTTTTTCAGAGAAATTGAGGGAAGGATTACCTCATTCATATGGGGAGGGAAGGTGGCCAGAATGAGAAAGGTGCTGCTACAGAGGGGAAGGCAGGCAGGGGGTTTGGGTCTTCCGAACCTGATGTACTACTACTGGGCAGCGAATGTGGAGAAGGTGCGGAACTGGGTCAGAGGGGTTGATTCCCAGTGGGTCAGAATGGAGGAGAGTTTGTGCAGGGGGTCGGGACTGAAAGCACTAGCAACAGCACTGCTCCCGATAACTCCGGGGAAATACTCAGGGAGTCCGGTAATAATAACTTCATTGAGAATTTGGAGGCAGTTTCGCCAGAACTTCGGGTTGGAGGCAGGGTCAAGGGAAATGCCGATTCGGGGGAATCACAGATTTGAGCCAGGGTGGTGGGATGGAAATTTTCGGAAATGGGAGGAGAAGGGGGTTAAGACGATAAAAGATTTGTTTCTTAGGGGTCGGTTTGCAGGACTGAAGGAGCTGGAAGCGAAGTATGGGCTGGAGCGTGGGGAAGTGTTTAGATACATGCAGGTTCGAGATTTTGCCAGAAAGGAGATACAGAGCTTCCCGGAGGAACCGGTCTCCACATTGCTGGAGGAGGTACTGACGACAGGGGGACTGGAGAAGTGGGTAGTGTCAGTGGTTTACGGAGCTATTTTGCTCCGTAAACCACGGGCGGGGGGGGGGGGGGGGGGGGGGGGGCGTGCTAATCACGTTCATATGTTTTGGTCCTGTCCAAAGCTAGAGGATTACTGGAAGGAGGTTTTTAGGGTAATTTCCAAGGTGGTGCACGTGAAACTGGACTCGGGTCCCCGGGAGGCTATATTCGGAGTGTCGGACCAGCCAGGATTGGAAAGAGGGGCGGAGGCAGATATCGTAGCCTTTGCCTTGTTGACCGCCCGAAGGCCGATCCTGTTGGGATGGGAAGCAGCCTCTGCACCCTTTGCCTTGGCGTGGCGGGGGGACCTGTTGGAATTCTTGACTCTTGAGAAGGTTAAGTTTAAACAGAGGGGAAGGACGGAGGCGTTCTACAATTCATGGGCATTATTCATTATGCACTTTCAAGAACTGGATAACATCGAACATTAGTTGGGGCGTGTGGGTGGGAGGGTTGGGGGAGGGGGGCTGTGTGTATTAAGGGTGACTATGGGTGATCCCTGATTCCTTTTTGTCATTTGTTTATGTAAACATGCGGGCTAATGTTTGGGGTTTGGTGGGAGGATGGGATTGTTGTTACTGTTACGAGGATTGACATATTTGTTGCTGATTATTGTTTATTGTTGGTGGGTGTAAATTTGGGAGAAAATGTGAAAAAGGAGGAGAATAAAAATATTTTTAAGAAACCAAAAAACTACAAGGTGCTCACTAATGAAATTTCAGTTAGAGAGATCTGGGCGTCCTAGTGCATGAATCACACAAGGCTAATATGCAAGGTATAGAATGTTATCATTTATTGGGAGGGGAATTGATTCCAAAAGTTGGGAGGTTATGCTTCAGTTGAACAGGGCACTAGTGAGTTTACATCAGGAGTACTATGTACAGTATTAGTTACCCTATTTAAGGAAGGATGTAAATGCTTTGGAAGTCGTTCAGCACAGGCTTACGAGACTAATACCAGGAATGGGTAGATAGTCTTATGAGGAAAGGTTGAACAGGCTATGCTTGTATCATCTGGAATTTAGAAGAGTAAGTGGCAACTTGATTAAAACATAGAAGATCCTGATGGGTCTTGACAGGGTGGATGGGATGTGGAGTGTATGTTTCCTCTTGTGAAAGAATCTAGAAATCGGGGTCACTGTGTCAAATTAAGGGGCTGCCCATTTAAAGCAGAGAGGAGGTGAAATTTCTTCTCCCAGAGGGTCATGAGTCTTTGAAACACTCATCCTGAAATGGGGGAAGCAGGATTTTTGAAAATTTTTAAGACCGAGATGGATAGATTCTTGGTAAGCAAGGGGGGTATTTGGTTATCAGATTAGCCATGATCTTAATAAATGGTGGAGCAGGCTCAAGGGGCTGCATGGCCTACTCCTGTTCCTTGTTCCTATTTTTGAAATATTGTTCAGGAGTGAATCTGGCAATTTATGTAAAGTCAGTAATTCTTTGAATTATGCTGGGGAGGCAGTGGCATGGTGGCAATGTCACTGGATCCATAATCCAGAGGGCCCATGCTAATGCTTTGGAGGCAGATTCAAATCCCACCATGGTTAAACTTAAAAGTCAATTCCTAGAAACAAAATCTGGAATTAAAAGCTAGTCTAAGTAATGGTGACCATAAAACCATTGTCAATTGTCATAAAGTCTCATCTAGTTCACTGATGTCCCATAAGGAAGGAAATCTGCTGTCTTTGCCTGATCAGGCCTATATGTGACTCCAAACCCACAACACTGTGATTGACCTCTAAATGCACTCTGAAATGGCCTAGCAAGCCGCTTAACCAGTCCACTGTCAAGTCTAAAAGGAATGAAACCGCAAAGACCACCGGCATCTACCATGGTACCAGAAACGCCATTGGCACACCCAGCCCCGTCATCTTTGCAAAGTGCAACTTGCTAACTTCTGGCGGATTCTGTCAAAATTGGGAGAGCTGTCCTACAGATTAGTTGAACAACAGCCTAATTTTGCAGACTAAACAAATCATAGCCTACAATGTCCCAGATACCACCATCACAACCCTTGTGTATTGTTACAACCAGGTAAGGTACAGTAATGCTGACTCAGCCCCCTCAGTTGGTCACATAAAAGGTCTGAAAACATTTATTTTCCTAATTAGTGACTTCTCCAATCCAAACATGTTTATTTGTTAATATGGAGCCAATCAATCCAGGTTTTCATCAGTCAAAGAATGAGTAAGTTCATTGGTTACTAAACCCGAGGAAAAAATAATAAAAGATATGACAGAAAAAAGTAAGAAAGTTTGAAGTTTGTTGATTTCCTGTAGAATTCTGGAGTTGACTTTGTTCAGCTTTGCACTTTCTTGAAGATGCCTTTTCAGCTTCCAGTCAGAGACCTTTCCTGCACTTTTCGTTTGACAACAGTGTTTCTAGATGACAGTTGTATTTCCTTCTCCTCCTGTTTGTTCTTTCTCTCTGCTTGACAAACGCATTTTTTAAATCATTGTGTATATTCCTAGAAGGAAATTCAGTTATAATGTCTTGTATTCCCATTTTTTCATCTTTGCATCTCAGAAACTTTTGACATCTTTCAAGGTGTATATCAATAGGAGATGGAGGGTTATTTTGTCTTCCCCCATAGATTTTGAATGTCTGATGAGTATCTGATCAAGGTCCAACACTCTGCATCTTTAATGCCTTCCTTTCAAGAGTGTCCTGTGTTTGAAGTGGGCCTTGACACACCCAGGTTTGAAATTCCATGTAATAGGTCAACAGTGCAATTTATATGGACTTTCTGGAGAAGTGGTCAACTTCATAGTACGTGACCAGGTGACTTCATGACAGCTGTTTTTTGGTGTCTTTTGTATTTTTTCTTAAAACAGGTCTTCAACCATTTAGTATGGCTGTGGTTAGCTGGTGAAGTTGTAGGTAAACTTTCATTTGGTCACAGCTTCTGTCATTGTGACAGTATGTGCTGTTCCACCTGCAGGACCCACCAGAGGAGGGAATTGTCCTGAGAGTCTATACAGTGAATGGTAGAACCCTCAAGAGTATTGAAAGTCAAAGAGATCTAGGAGTACAGGTCCACAGGTCATTGAAAGGGGCAACACAGGTGGAGAAGGTAGTCAAGAAGGCATACGGCATGCTTGCCTTCATTGGCCGGGGCATTGAGTATAAGAATTGGCAAGTCATCTTGCAGCTGTATAGAACCTTAGTTAGGCCACACTTGGAGTATAGTGTTCAATTCTGGTCTCCACACTACCAGAAGGATGTGGAGGCTTTAGAGAGGGTGCAGAAGAGATTTACCAGAATGTTGCCTGGTATGGAGGGCATTAGCTATGAGGAGCGGTTGAATAAACTCGGTTTGTTCTCACTGGAACGAAGGAGGTTGAGGGGAGACCTGATAGAGGTATACAAAATTATGAGGGGCATAGACAGAGTGGATAGTCAGAGGCTTTTCCCCAGGGTAGAGGGGTCAATTACTAGGGGCATAGGTTTAAGGTGAGAGGGGCAAGGTTGAGAGTAGATGTACGAGGCAAGTTTTTTTAACTCGCTACCGGAGGAGGTAGTGGAAGCAGGGACGATAGGGACATTTAAGGGGCATCTTGACAAATATATGAATAGGATGGGAATAGAAGGATACGGACCCAGGAAGTGTAGAAGATTGTAGTTTAGTCGGACAGCATGGTCGGCACGGGCTTGGAGGGCCGAAGGGCCTGTTCCTGTGCTGTACATTTCTTTGTTCTTTGTTTGTTTTGTTCTCCGATATTGACTCTGGACCAGATGAAGTCTCATGGTACCAGATCAAACATGGGCAAAGAAGCTTCCTGCTGATTAGCACCTACCGCCCCCCCTTCAGTTGATGAATCAATACTGAGGAAGTAGCAACATGTGATAGAGCAAAGCAATCTCACATAAAATGTAAGTTCTGCAGTCCTGTCGCATTCAGGCATGAATGGTGGCAGGTAACTAAACCACTAACTGGAGGAGGAGACTCCACAAATATTGTCATCCTCAAAGATGGGGGAGCCCAACACATCAGTGCAAAAGGCAAGGCTGAGGCAGTTGTAACCACCTTCAGCCAGGAGTGCAAAGTGGATATTCCACCTCAGCCTCCTCCTCATGTCCCCAGTGTAAGGTGCCAATCTTCATTCTATTTGATTCACTCCACCTGATATCGAGAAACTGCTAAAGTCACTGGATGCTGCAATGGCTTATAGACTCTGAGAACATTCCAACAGTGGCTTCAGAACGTAGCAACTCCCCTAGCCAAGCTGTTCCAGTGCAGCTACAATGTCAGCATCTATCTAATGATGTGGAAAATTGTTCAGCTATGCCCTGTGCACCAAAAACAGGACAAATCCATTTCGGCCAATTATTCTTGGTCCTCAGCAAAGTGATGGAAGGTATTGTCGACAGTGCTATCATGCAGCACTTACACAACAATACTTGCTCACTGATGCTCAGCTTGGGTCCCACCAGGACCACTCCGCTCCTGACCTCATTACAGCCTTGGTCTAGGCATGGACAAAAGAGCTGAGCACCAGAAGTGAAATGGGAGTGACTGTCCTTGACAACAAGGCAGTATTTGACAAATTATGGAATGAGGGAGCCCTATCAAAACTGAGATCAGTGGGGGAATTCTCCATTGGTTAGAGTCACACTGAACACAAGAGGGGAGTGGATGTTAGATCAACCATCTCACCCCTGGGACATCACTGCAGGAGTTCCTCCAGTTAGTGTCCTAGGCTCAACCATCTTCAGCTGCTTCATCAATGATCTTCTCTCCATCATAAAGTCAAAACAGTGTTCAGCGTGAATCACAATTCCTCAGATACTGAAGCAGTTCATGCACATATGTAGCAAGGCTTGGACAATATCCCAGCTTGTGCTGCGAAGTGACAAGTAATATTCATGCTTCACAACTTCCAGGCAATGACAAACTCCAACAAATGAGAATCCAACCATCTCCCAATGACATTCAATGACATTGCCATCACTGAATCCCTGACCATCAACATCCTGGATATGGGCAGGGGTTACCATTGACCAGAAACTGAACTGAACCAGAATTCCCACCCTCTAAACTGCTCTTTTAGGAACAGTATTTATTTATTTATCTTTATTTGTTCATGGGTCGTGGGCATCGCAGGCTGTGCCAGCATTTATTGCTCATCCCTAATTGTCCTTGAGGGGGCAGTTAAGAGTCAACCACATTGCTGTGGGTTTGGAGTCACGTGGGCCAGACCAGGCAAGGACATAAGAACTAGGAACAGGAGTAGGCCATCTGGCCCCTCGAGCCTGCTCCGCCATTTAATGAGATCATGGCTGATCTTTGTGGACTCAGCTCCACTCTCCGGCCCGTACACCATATCCCCGAATCCCTTTATTCTTTAGAAAGGTATCTATCTATTTCTTAAAAACGTTTAAAGAAGGAGCCTCAATGCTTCACTGGGCAAGGAATTCCAGAGATTCACAACCCTTTGGGTGAAGAAGTTCCTCCTACACTCCGTCCTAAATCTACTTCCACTTATTTTGAGGCTATGCCCCCTAGTTCTGCTTTCCCCGACCAGTGGAAACAACCTGCCCGCATCTATCCTATCTATTCCCTTCATAATTTTATATGTTTCAATAAGATCCCCCCGCATCCTTCTAAACTCCAATGAGTACAGTCCCAGTCTACTCAACCTCTCATAATAATCTAATCCCCTCAACTCTGGGATCAACCTAGTGAATCTCCTCTGCACTCCCTCAGTGCCCATATGTCCTTTCTCAGGTAAGGAGACCAAAACTGAACACACTACTCCAGATGCGGCTTCACCAACACCCTATACAATTGCAGCATAACCTCCCTAGTCTTGAACTCCATCCCTCTAGCAATGAAAGACAAAACTCGATTAGCCTTCTTAATCACCTGTTGCACCTGCACACCAACGTTTTGCGACTCGTGCACCAGCACACCCAGGTCCCTCTGCACAGCAGCATGTTTTAACATCTTACCGTTTAAATAATAATCCATTCTGCTGTTATTCCTCCCAGAATGGATAGCCTCATACTTGGCAACATTGAATTCCATCTGCCAGACCCTAGCCCATTTACCTAACCTATCCAAATCCTTCTGCAGACTTCCGGTATCCTCTACACTTTTTGCTTTACCACTCATCTTAGTGTCGTCTGCAAACTTTGACACATTGCTCTTGGTCCCCAACTCCAAATCGTCTGTGTAAATTGTGAACAACTGCGGGCCCAACACTGATCCTTGAGGGACCCCACTAGTTACAGGTTGGCAACCAGAGAAACATCCATTTATCCCCACTCTCTGCTTTCTGTTAGTTAACCAATCCTCTACCCATGCTACCACTTTACCCTCAATGCCATACATCTTTAGTTTATGCAGCAACCTTTTGTGTGGCACCTTGTCAAAAGCTTTCTGGAAATCCAGATATACCACATCCATTGGCTCCCTGTTATCTACTTCACTGGTAACGTCCTCAAAAAATTCTACCAAATTAGTCAGACACGACCTACCCTTTGTGAACCCATGCTGCGTCTGCCAATGGGACAATTTCCCTCCAGGTGCCCCGCTATTTCCTCCTTAATGATAGATTCCAGCATTTTCCCTACAACCGAAGTTAAGCTTACCGGCCTATAATTACCCGCTTTCTGCCGACCTCCTTTTTTAAACAGTGGTGTCACGTTTGCTACTTTCCAATCCTCTGGGACCACCCCAGAGTCTAGTGAATTTTGATAAATTATCACTAGTGCGTTTACAATTTCCCTAGCCATCTGTTTTAACACTCTGGGATGCATCCCATCAGGGCCAGGAGACTTGTCTACCTTTAGCCCCATTAGCTTGCCTAATACTGCCTCCTCAGTGATTACAATCATCTCAAGATCCTCACCTATCATATCTTTATTTCCATCAGTCACTGGCATGTTATTTGTGTCCTCCACTGTGAAGACTGACCCAAAAAACCTGTTCAGCTCCTCAGCCATTTCCCCGTCTCCTATTATTAAATCTCCCTTCTCAACTTCCAAAGGACCAATATTTACCTTAGCCACTCTTTTTTGTCTTATATATTTGTAGAAGCTTTTACTATCTGCTTTTATGTTCTGAGCCAGTTTACTTTCATAGTCTACCTTACTCTTCTTTATAGCTTTTTTAGTAGCTTTCTGTTGTCCCCTAAAGACTTCCCAGTCCTCTAGTCTCCCACTAATATTTGCCACTTTGTATGTTTTTTCCTTCAATTTGATACTCTCCCTCACCTCCTTAGATATCCACGGTCGATTTTTCCCCTTTCTACAGTCTTTCTTTTTTGTCGGTATGAACCTTTTCTGAACACTGTGAAAGATCGCTCGGAAGGTTCTCCACTGTTCCTCAACTGCTTCACCATGAAGTCTTTGCTCCCAGTCTACCTTAGCTAGTTCTTCTCTCATCCCATTGCAATCGCATTTGTTTAAGCACAAAACACTAGTGTTTGATTTTACCTTGTCATCCTCCAACTGTATTTTAAATTCCACCATATTGTGGTCGCTCCTTCCAAGAGGATCCCAAACTATGAGATCATTAATCAATCCTGCCTCATTACACAGGACCAGATCTAGGACCGCTTGTTCCCTTGGAGGTTCCATGACAGACTGTTCCAGGAAATTATCTCGGGCACATTCTATAAACTCCTCCTCAAGGCTGCCTTTACCAACCTGGTTAAACCAATCAATATGCAGATAAAAATCTCCCATGATAACCGCTGTACCATTTCTACATGCATCCGTTATTTCTTTGCTTATTGCCTGCCCTACTATCCTGTTACTATTTGGTGGCCTATAGACTACTCCTATCAGTGACCTTTTTGCCTTACTATTCCTGATTTCCACCCAAATTGATTCAACCTTGTCCTCCATAGCACCAATATCATCCCTTACTATTGCCCGGATGCCATCCTTAAACAACAAAGCTACACCACAGCCCTTACCGTCCATTTTATCCTTTCGTATAGTCTGGTACCCTTGGATATTTAACTCCCAGTCGTGACCATCTTTTAACCATGTTTCAGTAATGGCCACTAAATCATAGTCATTCACGGTGATTTGCGCCATCAACTCATTTACCTTATTTTGTATACTACGAGCATTCAGGTAAAGTACACTTATGCTGTTTTTTATGTCTTTGTTATGAATCCTAACACCTTGATCAGTAACTTTTCGCAAATTATTTTTCCTCTTACCCTTTCTCCTAATTTTCCTTGTCTTTGAACCCATATCTCTACATAATAACCTGTCACGTAACCTGCTGCCTTGATCTCCATTAACCATTATACTGTCCATAGCTTTGCACTTCCCTTCCCCCCCAACTTGCTAGTTTAAAGTCCTTGTGACCAACCTATTTATCCTATTCGCTCGAACACTGGTCCCAGAATGGTTCAGGTGAAGACCGTCCCAACGGTACAGGTCCCTCCTGCCCCAGTACTGATGCCAATGCCCCATGAAATGGAATCCCTCTTTCCCGCACCACTCCTTTAGCCACGTGTTAACTTCCCTAATTTTCTCAACCCTATGCCAATTGGCAAGTGGCTCGGGTAGTAATCCAGAGATTATAACCCTGGAGCACCTGTTCTTTAATTTAGTCCCCAGCGTTTGATAATCCCTAAACAGGTCCTCTTTCCTAGTCTTACCTATGTTATTAGTCCCAACGTGGACCACAACAACTGGATCCTCCCCCTCCTTCTCCAAAATCCTTTCAAGCCGATCAGAGATGTCCCTCACCCTGGCACCGGGCAGGCAACATGCCATGCGGGACTCTCGATCTGGCTTACAAAGGATGCCATCAATCCCCCTAATTATAGAATCCCCTACAACTACCACTTGTCTTTTTGCTCCCCCCTCTTGAATGGCTTCCTGTACCACGATGCAGTGGTCAGTCAACGCATCCTCCCTACAGCCCTCTTCCTCATCCACAAAGGGAGCAAGTACCTCATACCTGTTGGTCAAGGGCTGAGGCTCCTCAACTCCTAAACTCAGGATCCCCCTACCTGCCTCCCTTGCAGTCACACCACTCTGTCCCTGACCACTGTCCGAATTAACAGTACTTATTCTACCGGGTGTGACTGCCTCCTGAAACAAACGTCCAGGTAATTTTCCCCCTCCCTGATGTGCCGCAGTGTGTGCAGCTCTCCAGCTCATCAATTCTGAGCCGAAGTTCCTCGAGCAGCCAACACTTGCTGCAGATGTGGTCACTGACGGTTTAAATGGGATCCACCAGTTCCATCATCATACAGCAACAGCACATCACCTGTCCAGCCATATTCAATTAATTAATTAATTTAAATAATAATTTTTAAAAAAATGTTTTATATAACCTCAAGGATAAACCCGAACACCAACAAAAACACAGCCCTCTCTCGCCACTCACCCAAACTCAGTCACTCACCTAAACTCAGATGCACTCTGTTCCAATCAGTACTCCGTGTCTCAAGGCACTCCTGCCACACCTTTTGTGCACTCACCTCTCCCAGCACTGTCCCGGCTCTCTCCTCCCGCGCTGTTTTCGCTGTCCCGGCTCTCTCTCCTCTCACACTGTTTTTGCTGTCCCGGCTCTCTCCTCCCGCGCTTTTTAAATCTCCCGGCTCTCTCCTCCCGCGCTGTTTTCGCTGTCCCGGCTCTCTCCTCCCGCGCTGTTTTCGCTGTCCCGGCTCTCTCTCCTCTCGCGCTGTTTTCGCTGTCCCGGCTCTCTCTCTCCTCTCGCGCTGTTTTTGCCGGAAATCCTTCCCTAAAGGACATTAGTGAACCAGCTGGGTTTTTACGACAATCATTTCATGGTCATCATTCGGCTTTTAATTCCAGAGCTTTAATTGAATTCAAATGTCACCATCTGCAGTGGCAGCATTTGAATCTGAGTTCCCAGAGCATTACTCTGGATCTCTGGTTAACAAGTCCAGCAACAATACCACTGTACCACTGCCTCCCTGTTTCTCAAGGGCAATTGGGGATGGGCACCAAATGCTGGCTGAGCCAGCAACGTTGTATTCCTGTGAACTAATTTTTTTAAAAGCAGCTGTTTAGTTTAAAATGATGAGGAACCCAGTGAGAAATTGAATACCTTTCAGCAAGAAGCTGTCTGCTTCCTGTTAATGATGCAGTTGATTCCTCATCAATACAGTTACAGTATTTTGTTTTTTCAAATTTCTAGTATCAGTAATATTTTGATTGTGTCCTCTTGTCTGTGTCTTAAATTTTCACAAAATAATATTTTAAAATAAGTCGGACGAAACTGTATCTTAAATGGTATGCAAAACTATGTCTATTTGTACATTTATTTTTTGCAATTTGTTTTTAGGATTCTTTGTTCCTGGATTCCCAAAACTGTTGCGGTTTCAAGAACACCATGATCGGATTTTGAAAAAGTTAATGCCCAAACTTAAACAACATTTAGTGAGTATCTTCAGCTTTTGCAATGTTAGCAATAATATTTTGTGAAGATGTTGCTTTGACATGTGGCAAGGTAGCGCAGTGTGTGGATATTACATAAGCATAGATTTTAACTATGGTGATTTCTCATCCTTTACTTGCTCACTAGAATACTTGTCTAAACTGGAATTGAAGGTGCAGCACAGTGGCACAGTGGTTAGCACTGCTGACTCACGGTGCGAGGACCTGGGTTTGATCCCGGCTCTGGGTCACTGCCCGTGTGGAGTTTGCACGTTCTCCCTGTGTCTGCGTGGGTCTCACCCCCACAACCCAAAGATGTGCATGGTAGGTGGATTGTCCATGCTATGTTGTTCCTTAATTGGAAAAATGTTTTGTAAAGATGTTGCTTTGTATCTTCAATTTTAGTATAACCCCATAAGAGTGCAATTACAATTAAGCCTAAATGAAACAAGTTATAAACTCAATTGATTGCCTTAAATTGACTGTTAATGTAGCTGTTAGTGCGCTCAGCATTGTTCAGCAAGTGCTGCCCAGTTGTGGTTAGCACCATTGCTTCACACGCCAGGGTCCCAGGTTCGATTCCAGGCTTGGGTCACTGTGTGGAGTCTGCATGTTCTCCCTGTGTCTGCGTGGGTTTCCTCCGGGTGCTCCAGTTTCCTCCCACAAGTCCTGAAAGACGTGCTGTTAGGTTAATTTGGACATTCTGAATTCTCCCTCTGTGTACCCGAACAGGCGCCGGAATGTGGCGACTAGGGGCCTTTCACAGTAACTTCATTGCAATGTTAATGTAAGCCTACTTGTGATGATAAAAATTATTAAATTGCATCTAACAGGTGACATTTTGTTTTGGGTTTCGCAAGCACCAGTTGGTTGAATCTGTATTCCGCCTCTTATGACACACGTTCATTCGCAGGGACTGAGTAGCCCCAAACAAAAGGAATCAGTTCAAGCCTTGCATCTACTTCAAATTATCTGGCTGCGTGAGAAGTTTGCAATTCCCAGTTGCTTTCTCCGTGCCAATGCCTCAGTAAATCAGAATCAACTTGCCAACCAATTAACAGAATTGACTATTATTTAAATGTCAAAGAATTGCAGCATGCTGCTGCGCAGAGGGTCCTGGGTGTCCTGCATGAATCCAAAACATTAGTTTTCAGGTGCAGCAGGTAATAAAGAAGGCAAATGGAATTTTGTCATTGCTAGAGGGATGGATTTTAAAAACAGGATTGTTATGTTGCAGCTGGGTGAGGCCATACCTGGAGTATTAAATACAGTTTTGGTCTCCTTACTTGAGAAAGGATGTACTGGCACTGGAGGGGGTGCAGAGGAGATTCACAAGGTTGATTCCCGAGTTGAGAGAATTGGCTTATGAGGAGAGACTTAGTAGACTGGGGACTATACTCATTGGAAATTAGAGGAATGAGGGGGGATCTTATAGAAACATATAAAATTATTAAGGGAATACATAAGATAGAAGCAGGGAGGTCTGTTCCACTGGCGGGTGAAACTAGAACTAGAGGGCATAACCTCAAAATAAGGGGGAGCAAAGGGCTGTGAATCTGGAATTCCCTGCTCAGTGAAGCGGTTGAGGCTACTTGGTTGAATGTTTTTACGGCAAAGATAGATAGATTTTTGAAAAGTAAAGGAATTAAGGGTTATGGTGAGTGGGTGGGTAATTTGAGCTGCATCCACAAAAAGATCAGCCATGATCTTATTGAATGGCGGAGCAGGCTCGAGGGGCAAGATGGCCTGCTCCTAGTTCTTATGTTTTTAATGTATTAATTGTTCTGATAATTTTAAATTTGGCATTATTGCATTTGTACTGATAAAAGCAAGATTAAAAAGCTTTGGCTGTATCTCTCCCTTGACATCAGTCTTTTAATTGTACAGTTTTTTTTCCTAAACTGTAACTTCAGTTTTAAAAATATTACTGGGACCCTGATTGGGATTGTGAAGTAACACATTTACAAAAAGGTTATTTATTTTGGAGTGGATTGCTGTATTTTGATATGAATGGAAAAATAACATGTATTGTTTAAATAAGAACAACCTGCAAATATGACTTTACATTTCACGGTCAGTTGTGCACCTTTTTGTAACTTATAACTTTAGGTTCTGTTCTGTTTTAACTTACCCCAGATTAAAAAGCAGTATCATTATCTTTCGCATATTTTCTTCTGATTTAGAGATATTTTATTTTAAAAGTCATAGACATCAATATAGTCAGATACATTCTTTTGTAGATTTCTTACCTTTTTTTGGATTGTTATACTGCATTTATACTTCAGCTATCAGTCTTGAATTAATAACTGTGGTCTATATTCCAGCTAGACACTACAAAGTTCCTTAATTCCAGCTGCTAATATCCTGTCCAAGAAAAAGCTTTGAACATGTGAGCTCTTATCCTGACAGCTAAATTTAAGTTAGGATAGCTCCCATCTAAGTGTTTGAATTGACTCTAAGTACTATTCTCACTGAGATCTATTTCAAATTTGGGTGCGATTTCAGCATTACCACAAAGCAAAAACCAATTTGAAGTGAAATATAAAATCTATATATTTATAGTCTTATAATATGATAGAACATAGAACAATACAGCGCAGTACAGGCCCTTCGGCCCACGATGTTGCACCGAAACAAAAGCCATCTAACCTACACTATGCCATTATCATCCATATGTTTATCCAATAAACTTTTAAATGCCCTCAATGTTGGCGTGTTCACTACTGTAGCAGGTAGGGCATTCTACGGCCTCACTACTCTTTGCGTAAAGAACCTACCTCTGACCTCTGTCCTATATCTATTACCCCTCAGTTTAAAGTTATGTCCCCTCGTGCCAGCCATATCCATCCGCGGGAGAAGGCTCTCACTGTCCACCCTATCCAACCCCCTGATCATTTTGTATGCCTCTATTAAGTCTCCTCTTAACCTTCTTCTCTGATAATGTTGGTTATTGCAAACTGATCTCTCAATAAACCACAGTTCACAGAATATTTTTTGGCTATCTAAGTCATTTCTTTGAATGCTCACTGTGAGTGGTTCGATGCGGCACAAGGTTAGAACTTGCTCGAAATTGCATCATTGACCAAGCTCCCGAGCATTAGCGGGGCAGTCTGCAACAAGAGTATGTAAGGGAACAAATATCTCCCATAGGATGAAAATTGAGCACCTGGAAATACCTGTGAACTTTCTATTTCCAATAATTACACTTATTTGGAAAGTAATGAGTGAGCTTCGATGCATTCTTAAACGAACACTGCTTATTTAGAATAGTTTCAAAAATAATACTATTTATTAATGAGCTCTCCTTTACACTATTAATTGAGTGGGATAATGACATGGATTCCCATAATTCATAGGATTTTTTTAAATGAGAGGAACTTGTGACATGCATGTCATTTCTGTTTTTAAAAGACGGAGTAATATGAGAATTTAATATATATTTTTTTTAAAACAGGATTCGCAGGATTTGTTTACAACTTTGTATACCATGAAGTGGTTCTTTCAGTGTTTTCTGGACCGTGTAAGTCTGTGGTATATACAGTAAATTTTGTTAATTACATTGTTACTGTAGTCAATTTAATGTCTGTTGGACAGGATTGTGGGTATGAGACACTCATCATGCTGGTACGAGTGGATGTTTGAAAATTGTGCTGTTTATATCTGCAATTCTCTGTCTATCTTGCATGATGTTCTGTCTGCTTTTGAATGATAGCCACACCATTCTCTAACGGTACTTTCTATATTTGTAGATGCATCTAACACTTGATTTAGATTTTGCTAGATGCAGATTTTTTTTGCGTTAGTCAGGAGCTGGGCTGTTTTTCTCAATAAAAAAAGTTTGAGGAACTTGCAGACTGCCAAACAGCCAAAAATTTTAGATTAATGATGGCTCAGTGGAGTATTGAACTAAGTCATACTGCTCTCTTCGATACTTGCCAAATTTAAAGCATGACAAGTACTACTTGTTTGAAGAATTAAAAATTGGCCAGAATTGCCACTCCTGCTTGTTCATGCATGGTCCCTCCTGAAAAGTGTGTGTGTGGATATTGCATAAGGATAGATTTTCACTATGGTGATTTCTCATGCCTCCCTTGCTCACTAGAATACTTGTCTAAACTGGAATTGAAGGGACAGCATGATGGTGCAGTGGTTAGCACTGCTGTCTCGGTGCGAGGACTCTGGTTCGATCCTCGCCCGGGTCACTGTTCGTGTGGAGTTTGCACATTGTTACCGTTTCTGCATGGATCTCATCCCCATAACCCAAAAAGTCTGCGCAGGGTAGGTAGATTGGCCACACAAAATTGCCCCTTAATTGGGAAAAAATGAATTGGGTACTCTAAATTAAAAATAAATAAATAAACTGGAATTGAATAACAGCTGGCCAATACAGTGAGGGGCTACTGCTGTCCATAGAGCATAAATTGGTATCTTAGATCAAATGAAGGCGGAAAGAAAGAATTTGACATTTTAAAAGAAAATCAGAATATTGTTGCAAGACAAGACTGATTTCTCTTGATCAGTAATATAATTTTGCATTATGTTTTTGTGATGTTAATATTCAGTTAGGGACTGTTGACGCTAAAAGGAGAAATAAATTAATTGACAGAAGTACTCCACAAGATTTGGTGTTTTTGGGAAACAAAATTTATCGTATGTATAGAGAGAAACTAAACAAAGCACACACCATTAACTTAATATTGTAGCTTGGAAAGACTCATGATATAAGTTCAGTTCTACTTATCATTTGACCCTCCCTACACACCATAACCAAGTTCCTTTATCTTCTGAAATTTTTAAGGTTAGATTATTTGGGGACCAAACAAAAAGTATATCTTAGTTAGCTTTTTGAATTTTTTTTCTCTACAGTATTCCAGCAATTCTCCAAAGTACAAGATTTAATATAGGTTCTTCCATTAACCATTGTTAAGTAACCCCTCCACTTTTTCATTACTGCAACTCTGTGCAGTAGCTTTGACCATCAGAAAACACCCTTGGTTTCCAATAGCCTACTACTATGGTCTCAAACTACAACCAAGCTGATAAAATAGTTGCAATTGGATTTCTGGAAGTAAGCTGCCTTTCAGGGAGTGGATTATTGTCGAATTTTTTCTTATAATACTGCCATCTAAAAAAAAAAATCTTTCAATCGTTTATCTTCTTATTAACTTTGTCTTAAACTGAACACCAGTTACTAATCATAGACTGCATCATGGGCGACAGAACTAGCATTTACTTGACATCGGGTGTAAGTCTGGCTTTATCGCTTGATTTCCAAGGAGCTACAGGCTACATAAGACGCAGTTTCTTAGCGACTTTTCCAAAATTCAAACAGTCATGCCTGCTGGCTATGCCTCATTGAATTGACACAAGTGAACTCAAAACAACAAATCCACTAATACCACCCATTTCCACAGCTAATGATACATCCTTTTCCTAGGTAGAAATGCAAATCAATTACTTTTTAATCCCAAAGTTTCCTTAATTCTGGGAAACTGCATGAATAAGTTATATCCGTCACTGCAATAATGTCTCCAGTTTTTAGTTAAGTAAGACCACTTGATATTTTCTAACTTAATGCAGTAACCACAAGTTGCCTTTTGAAATTTAGTTATCTTCAGTCTGTGTACTTCACCAACCTTTCAATGTTTTCCCAGTGTTTTTCCCACTGGAATTACATTTAAAATTCAATTTCTAAAACCATAACGCTATACCTTTGAAACATGTGAACTATGATATTCGGCATATGTAATATTACAGATACTGTTCCCAGAGCTTGCTTCCAAAAACAAAACCAAGATTTCAAGACTTGACTGTATTCATTAGGAAATATCATTGTATTGTGCTGTGCTGCTTGTTAGATTTGTGTTATGAAATTATGAATTCAAACAGACAGTTTGTTATTTGTTAGTTACGTCTTAACTTTTAGGTCACTCATCATGGCTTCCAATGGGGTGTCTAGCTTTTACTCTGAAAAGTGTCATTTTAAATAACAGTGTCCCATGGCTTATTCTCTGCCATCTCCATCCCCTAACACAGCAGGCCTTTCCCTTCCACAAAGCATTGGCTCCTGCTGAAATGTATCATTTGCACTGACTACCGTCTGGTACCTTGTCCAGATGATTATATTTTACATGTGTTCTTAAACAGTGAGTGACAAAAGGCTTTTTAACCATGGTCAATAGTGAGGGTAATAAGAACCAAGCATGCCTCATCCAACATCCACAGACATTTACTTATCAGCATTTACAGAAATTTACTTTAATCAACAGCAGCAATCACGAGTGCAAATACCGGCCAATTTGTACTTTAAATTAAAAAAAATTGAAGTGTATATTATGTCACATTGTTTGTTTAGTCATCATATTGGTAGTCGACAAGAATCATTCATAATTTTAATTTATCTCGACCTGTTTTCTGGACTCCTTATGTGCCATTGTACCTCAGATTCTCAGTTTGAAGATCCAACTCTTCATCTCCAAGCCTCAATTTGACAGTTTCCTGCAGGCTTCTTTTCACATCCTGATAGCTTAGACTTGGGCTATGAACCAGTATATGAAGACACAATCAGATTGCAGTTTCAGATAGTAGAATTCAGCATTGAAGATTTTACTTTGAGGTAACAGTCACGCTTCTGAAGGTTTGTAAATTATCTTTGTAGAGCATATAAATGGTAGTGTAAGAGGAAAATTAAGACAATAAAAATGAAGATTTGTTTATCAGAAATATTTTATAAAATTGAGGGAAGAAAGTAAGAGAACCAAAGTTAATTTGAAGTTAGTTAATCACATGAAGAAAATGCAGAGTGAAGAGCAGAGTAAAAAAGATGGAAATCAAAGGGAGGAATAAATTAAATTAAAACGGAGTTGAAAAGTAATTGAAAAGGAAGAAACCAAAGCGAAAAATACAAGTTTAATTGAAATAAGGGTAAAGAAATGAGCAACAGTGGAAGGTTTTAGAAAAGCTGACTTAGTGGCTTGTGATTGGTTGTTTTCTGCCAAGCAAAAAGTATTAACTTGAACTATTAACTGTACATGCACATCGTTTAAGGTTTCCATTAATTTTAAATCCCATGATCATGTGAATGAAGTGTGTGGATGCCATGGAACTATTAGGTGTGTTGAAAAGCACCAGGAGAGTCTACTCTGATGTTTAATTTAATTTGATTCCAAAATAAATTTGATAACTAATTAAATCCATAATGATTACAAGTTTATAATCCTGAATTTGTACCTTGTGTTTTAGTGCCTCCCTATTGCACAAATGAAACTTGCAGCGCATAACCATGGTTAATTATAATTCATTAAATAATTGACCAGAAATCAAGTTGAAATACCAGGGGTAGGCGAATGCATTTTACCCTGACGCAATCAGGCATTCTGCAGACAATCAACCTTTCATTTAAAATGTCAAAGATATTCAGTTTGAATACATTTTATTTTATGGTGTTTTGTGCAGCAGCAATTCCTGGTATTTTAGGAGGGCTGTGGCTTTTACTGAGTCACTTTGAAGAATGTCTGTCCTCTAGACTCACTTTTTTGCATGCAAACCAGTGTTTCAGATAACACTCTTATGCTTTGTTTAAGCAGCCAAATTTCTGTGTGAACGAGTCTGCTGCGCATTCATCTCTGGGTTGCCAAGCTGAGCAGTATTAACCCCTTTCTTTCCCTCCAGCTTAAAGTAATATTGATATATAAAACATCACTGTTCTTTGCATGATTTAATTTATTGGTATGATGGCGCTTACAAAAGTGGAACACATTCTCTCTTTGAAAAATCTGCAGACAGTTATAAGTTAGCTGTCTGTGTGATAGTTGTCTGAAGGGTCAGAATACAGTGTAGATTGGTGGGGTATGGGTTCATAACTTATTACGCTTTTATTTTGCAATCTTAGCCACATCCCTTTGATTGCTGAATATGGGGGGAAAGCAGGATCAGGCTATTGAGTTGGATAATCAGCCATGATCATGATGAATGGCGGAGCAGGTTCGAAGGGCCGAATGGCCGTCTCCTATTTTCTATGTTTCTATCTAAGGCTTTTTTCCAGAGGAAAATTCGGAATAAATGTCATCCCAAGAAATCCGCATTGTTCGAGTCCAGTGCGTTGTATGTTGCTTGAGTTACTGACTGGCACTGTGTAGATATGGAGCCGGTCTTATCTTTAATTTAGCAAAACATTCCAAGGAGCATTATCAAATAGAATTTGATACTAAACCATGTAAGGAGATTAAGATAGTAGATAAAGGGTGTCTTAAAGGAGGGAGGGGTAAGAAGGCAGCAAGGAGGGAAAATAAGCGTACAGTCTCCAGTGGTGGACTGATTAAAATTGGGAGTGCTCAAGATACCAGAATTTGAACAGTTCAGATAACTTGGAGGGCTGTAGGGCTGGTGGAAGTTACAAACATACGGAGGAGTGAGGCCATGGAGGAGTTCGAAAACAGGGATGTTAATTTTAAAATTGAGGCTCTTCTGAACTGAGAGCTAATGCACACCAGGGATGATGGTGAATGGGACAGTGTGAGTGAGGATATTTGTAAACTTTGTTTAGACTAGTATTTCAGTTAGGTATTCATGAGAAAGAAATGTTATTCCTGAATGGACATATGATGCAAATTGCTTTGATCTAGGATGCTTTGGGGAAATGATCAAGCCATCCATTAGGAATTTTTTGTAAATTAGGAAGCCCACACAGTTCAAGCTATCAGAGAAATCAAGGATGAGAGAGGCGGGCAAGAGGGTGTTAAGTTTTATTTGCCAGAAAATGGAAGAAACTCAAATAAGCACATGCTGCAAATGGCTAGGCTGGTACTCAAATGGAATATGTTGTAATAAAAGCCAGTCTACCTGTGATTATAATACCTAAAACGACAAGGTGTATAAAACATAGCAGATGCCAAATTTATAGGCTCCAGATTGCCTGTTGACGTGTGGAATCTAGTTTATACACAGCTGGAAACTCACTCTTTCTGTAGATTTGTTAACTCATAATAAAAACCCGTGGTGTAAATAATGTGTCTCTTATCTGTCGATGATTTATTTAAATAAATTCTAAACTTGGCTCGATACGTTGCTTGTAAACATCTGATGTACACCAGCTCTCTGTGTAACTGCTGTTAACGAGAACAAGGATTAGAACAGTATACATTTTGTTCCTAGATTACAAACTGAATATCATCCTTGTACTCATGCAGCTTTTAATTGCCGCCTTTATGGTAATCGGTTTAGTTTGTAATTTTGTACATCAGAAGGCGTGTGGCACATTATTTCACAGGAAAGAAGTAGCATACACTGATGGTCAAGCTTGCATTTATATTCAGAACTTGTGAACAGTTCAACAGCAAGGAATCCATTCTCAGGATCTTTATAAAACTGCCTTTAAATCATGTGCTGTGTGACTTCATAAGTTCAGGTGAAAAAAATATGCAAAGCTACAGTTACGTAACTGCACACAGACCGAGATAAACTACAGAAAATAAATCAATTTGAAATAAATCAATTTTATGCCCTTTGGTTTTCTTTCAGTCGAAAGTCATGCACTGTACAATTTCATTTCCATTTACTTAAATAGTTATTTGCTTTTGTAGCCAAATGGCTCCTCCTGTTCGTGTTAAGTATAATGAAAACTGCACAGATCTTCTCTTCATTAATTTCAATTAATTGTCCTACTTTCTTTTTGAGTTTTTCGTACGTTTTAAAAGTTTTACACAAAACATTTCTAAACCAGCTATTTTAAACACAAATAACTTTGTAGTAGGCCACAGAAGCATGTTTTAAATTGGTACAGTGCAGATTATGTTTGAGTATCATATTTTATTTTTGCTTCAGTCTTTAGTGAGTAGGAGACATATAACTTCGAACTCTTTAGGTTTGCAGAGGCAAGTTATGACACTCATGCCACCAACATGGTTGCCGAACACCCGTGTCTTGTACTCTTCAGGTAAATAAATTTTAGAGGTTGGGTAAATTGCACCCGAGAATCTTTAACTCAGGGAGGGAACTGTAGGAACTTTGGCACAAATCTTTAGAGATGACTGAAAACTGGAGAGCTGCCTGGAGACTAGAAAAGAGCTGGTTGTTCCCACTTTTGTTTCCATTCTCTACTCATCCCTGGAGCATATCGACAACAAGGACACCAACATCAGACTCCTTTTCCTTGACTTCAGCTCCGTCTTCAGCACCATAGTCCCACCCAAGCTCATATCCAAAACCTAGGACTTTGCTCCTCCCTCTGCACCTGAATCCTCGACTTCCTGACCCACAGACCGCAATCAATAAGAATAAACAACGACACATCCACGATAGTCCTCAATAATGGGGCCCCGCAAGGCTGCGTACTTCGTCCATGTCCCTGTCTGTATCAATGGTGCTGAGGTGGAGATGGTTGACAGCATTAAATTCCTAGGTGTAAACATCACCAACAATCTGTCCTGGTCCACCCACGTTGATGCTACGACCAAGAAAGCACAACAGCACCTGTACTTCCTCAGGAAATTAAGGAAATTCGGCAAGTCCACAATGACCCTTGCCAATTTTTATGGATGTACCATAGAAAGCATCCTATCTGGCTGCAACTTAGTATGGCAACTGCTCGGCCCAAGACTGTGAGAGACTACAGAGTCACAAACAGAGCCCAGTCCATTGCGCAAGCCCGGTTCCCATCCATTGACTCTGTCTACACCTCCCATTGCCTTGGGAAAACGGGCAGCATAATCGAAGTCCCCTCCCATCCGAGTTATTCTCTCTTCCAACCTCTTCCATCGGGCAGAAGATACAAAAGTTTGAGAAACATGCGCTAACAGATTCAAAAACAGCTTCTTCCCTGCGTTTACCAGACTCATGAACGGCCCTCTTATGGACTGAACTGATCTCTCTACACAAATTCTCTACAGTTGTAGCACTATATTGCGTATGCATCACCCGATGTCTATGTTTATGTATTTACATCATGTATTGACCATATGTTCTATGTTTTCATTTGAAATGAAATGAAAATCGCTTATTGTCACAAGTAGGTTTCAATGAAGTTACTGTGAAAAGCCCCTAGTCGCCACATTCCGGCGCCTGTTCGGGGAGGCTGGTACGGGAATCGAACCGTGCTGCTGGCCTGCCTTGGTTTGCTTTAAAAGCCAGCGATTTAGCCCAGTGTGCTAAACCAGCCCCTGGTTTATGGGTTGATCTGCCTGGACTATTACGCAGAACAGTATTTTTCACTGTTCATGTCAATAAATCTAAATCTAATAAAAAGGGTGATTAAGAAGATCCAGATTATGCAGACGAGTTTGTTGTGCATTGTGGCTCAAGTTACCAGATGGAAGATAAGATCATGGAGAACGGGACAGAAAATAAATTGTGAAAGATATCCAATATGGATTCATGAATCTTAACAAATTTTAGTCTTGCAAGTGGCCGTCTTGGATATACAAATAAAAATCTGAATATAAAGTTACATTGCCCACTTTTAAAAGATTTCTTAGTCATTTCCAGATTTTGTGTCTTCAAATATATAATATTAAATCCATAAAATGTATACCTTGCTGAAGCAGTGAAGTCACACTTAACCCCTTTTTTTGAATGACTGATGTTAGCAGTCAGATTAACTCAAGAGCATCCATTAAAAAACGTTGTATCTTCCTTGAAACACTTCTTCTGGATGAAGTAATTTTTTAGGAAACCGTTTCACATTAAATTGTTCTAGTTTCCTTTATGCAGATGCTTGTTATGATACATGGAATATTAGTGGTTGTTCCTCATAATTTGCAAATCTGATTAGATTTCATCATTAATCTGTGGCAGTGGGCATAAACAGTATGATTGGACTAGATGTGATGTGGTGTATTGCTTTTATAGGAAACAGTTTGTATATAAAATAATGGTATTTAAACCTGAAATAATGTTTGAATCATCAAATTAAAGAGACAGGATGGTGCGCTTCAGGCTAGTCATTGAATTTCCATTTCCATTAATCAGCTGAACAGCAAATCTTTCCCAAGGGAGCCTTTTACTTCCATCTTCTATCTAATTCAATCCATAATTCCACAGAATTGCTCTTCTCTAATGAGCAACACAGCATATATCTGGAGGGTCAGTAATTTTGTACATTAAATCTTTTACAGTCTTAAATATAAATTTTACCTCCATTCTCTTAATTTAATGAATTACAAACTTAAGGCAAACATTTTCAACCAATGTGCAATCCATTACCGGTTTAAGACTGTAAAACCAAAATTGTACTCGAGTGTAAAAATGAACATATTGAAGAAACTCTAGCTGTATCGGGAATTGAAGGGAACCTAATATATGAACCATATTAAACTATTTAAAGCTGCAGTTTGGTTCCCAGAATATAACTTGTATATAAGCCAGGAAAATAGTATCAGAAAATTGTGAAAAATGAACATAATGGTACATTTATCAGCAATATATATTCTGTAAGGTGCAAGTTATTTAATCCAGTAATGATGCTATGAATAGTCTATCCAGCTGGATATTAGTAATGTCCTGTCTCAAGTGGTTGTATCAATATGTTTTCAGAAGTCATGGTAGCAGCAGCCGCCTGTCATGCACAACTTTATTTATTACAGGTATTCTTGCCTTTATTTTTGGATTTCTTTTTATTTATTTGTCACAAAGGATCTTGATATTTTCTATCTCTGAATACTGGTGAAACAGTTGCCTTGAACCGCTGTTCGGCGCAAAGGAAATAATTCTAAAGCAGACGAATTAACTTTAGAAATATTATGTAAAACCTGAACCATTTATAAGAATATTTATCCATTTTTTTAAATTTACCTTGTCACAGACTCCCTTCACCCTAACATTGAGGCTATGGGACATCTACATGTTGGAAGGAGATCGGATTCTCACAGCAATGTCATATACTATTCTTAAACTTCACAGAAGTAAGATCATTTCATTCACTATTCGCACTCTAGTTTTTTTGGTCTCCTTTATAGCAAACCATGCTCCAATTATATAACGCAATCTGAACCTCTTGACCTTTGTGTTTTTCCAGACCGATGGTCGTGGGTTTAAATCAAATAAATACATGCTTACAGGCATGTAATTATTAGGGAAAAGAAAGATAAAGCTAAGCGCACCCCCACCTCTCTAATCACATTTGTGTAAAATTAAGTTTTCACACCTACTATTGGTCGAGGTACATAATTGGTGGAAAATGGTGTGCATTTATTATTCTTGTGGATTGACATCCACAAAACACTTAGTCAAAACTCGCGTAGTTCCATTTCTGCTCCAAGGCTTGCATCAGTTGGTACTGTCTACCATCATTCATACTGAACTGGAGTCAAACTGAGATCTCACAGGATAGAATAATGTTTTTCAAATGCATTTCTACCAAATTTCTCCCGGTATATCCACTTCTATCTAGGTACTACACCCCTCTCTTGCCTTCATTATCTCATTCAAGCAATCATCCTTTATGTGTCAACCTTAATAGTGAATACCACTGGACCATTTAACTGTCGGGGGTACCTCAGCAGAGATATTTTCATCAGATATTTAAGTGTGCACATTACTTTGCACTAATCACTGTTTCTAATTGGGAACAAGATTCTTTACTTGGGTTTGGGACTTATGGAAGCAATTATAATACCCTATCTAAACATGGACTTTCAATGCTGCTATAAGTGTGTTTATCTACTGAAGCTCTGGGACAGGGACAACTTTTTTTTTAATGTGGTTAAATAAATTTTTAGCCCAAAGCAATTTACTGCCTATTTAACCCTCTCATGACATGCTAGGCACTCAACTGGGAAGTTGCAGGAACTGCTCCGATTCCTTTATATTCCTCTGCCATTCCTTTCAATACCTCTGCCATTCCTTGCTTATCCAGAAGGAGGAAAATATTCCATTGCTTCTTGAAGTGGAATGGATTATTAAAAAACATCCTAATTGGAAAACTGGCAAAACCTATTTGTTTTTTTAATTAGTGAGTATGACTGAAGTCTTGGTGGAACTTGTAGTTGGGGACATTGTCTCAAACCTGGACAATGACGTAATTTTTATAATGAAAAATACATGTTGTATGACACAAGTTATGTATTTTTCCAAAAGGACTTTGTTAGTACTGGGGCAACAATAATAGGTTTTGAACAATACTATGTAATACTGTTTGGTATGGTTAGATAAGCGCAGTGCCAAGAAATGTAATTTGTTACATTTTAAGACCAGAATCAACCTTTGGGTGCAGCAATGAATTAACAGGAAATTCCAGTCTCCTCCAATTGAAAATCAAATCCACACATTTGAAGCTAGCACTATTAATTTGTATTCCCTTTGTTTTATTTACTAAAGATTACAATGCATGTGTTTTATTTACCAAAGATTACAATGCATATGCATTCCATGGTGTGTTATACTGAAGCAGGCTGTATTCATCTATTCTGCATTTGAGGAATGGAGAAGAGGGTGGGTGGGGGGGTGAAGCATATTGCTCTGCATTTATCCTTTCCTGAAAAGTACCATGGATACTTGATTAGGATACTTTGAGCCCCAGCTGTGGCCTTGCAGTTGAACAATCTTAAAATACGTTGTAATTTGGATTATATAATATGAATGAACAGTTGGGAAAATACTGGAATTTTGCTGTCTACTACAGCTCACCATTAATATGTTCCCTAACAGGGCAGGGGTACGAGGATTGGAAAAGGGGGAGGAGGAATATTTGTTGAACAGAGAAGCAACTAAGTATATAGGTGCTGCAGCATACTGTGCCACAAAGTGGTGGAAATATATTTGTGATGTTGATTTTTCAATATCATAACTTCTTGAATTCTGTAGTATGACTCAGCAAAGTTACGAAGCAAAGGCTGACCATTTTACTCCAGGAAGATTAAAACTGGAGAGTACATGGCAGCAGAATGCTCCTGCATGTAAGAATACGTAGATTGTCACTTCATTAGCCAGAGAATAATGAGTAGTTCAGAGGGACCCAAAGAGAAGGCAGGAAAATCCCTTCTCCAAAATAGTAACAAAAGTATTTTTATTTTTACAGAGCATTTGATGAAGTTATCAATGGAAGATTTGATAGAGTTTCTGCAGGAGTCTTTGGCCAAGAACTTTTTCTTTGATGATGACTTGGCCATAGAACATTTGCAAACCTCCATGTCTGAACTGAAACGTAGCAAACTGGACTTGCCTCCACCAGGTAAGATTTCCAGTATAACCATTAATAATAAAAATAAGTTGTACTTTTATATCTCTTTCAAATAATGAAAATAAACCTTTTAATTAATGATTTTAGGGCAAGATTGTTATCCTGTTTGTGCATAGGTTTTTTCTGTGATTTTGATTAATTAATGCTTCTGTTATTTTGGAGTTGCTGAACTGTGAACAATGCACTTGCATCCATAAAGAAGGACCATTTGACCAAAGTTAGTCTGTGTAGTATTCTTACAAATTAATCAGTTATGCATTTAGCAAACAGGTCAAAAGCAGCTTAGATAAAATCCAGCAATTGGATTGTCTTTCCATTCTCGTGTCTGTGAAATATTGTATTGAAAAGCTAAATTTAATTGGAGAATAGCAATAGAAAATTTAAATCCTAGTTCACTGATTACGTTATCACCAGATATTTTTACAAGCCAACCAAACACCTGGTGGGAGTCAAGCTCTTCCTTTGTGTATTTATGTATTGTGTCGCAGTGATTTTCAGTATTTGCTGTTGAACCAACAATTGGATTTCAAGCTCTTGTACTTAATATATTATTTTGACCTAATCTGAAGTCCTATCTTACCTGAAATCCTTTCGCACTACCCTCAAAAAATATCAATTACTTCGAGCTCTGCTGACTCACAAGCAGCAACAAATAGTTTCCATCCCTATGTTTAAATACTTGCTCAGCTTGCTGGGTCTTCCTCCTGACAATTCTTTAAAAAACAGTCAACGTAACAGAGTTAGGATAAGTATCTGATCACCACCAAAACATTTCTGAAAATATTACCAGACATTATAAACGTTCAGCTTGTTTTTATGCATATATTTGCTCAATCAACAGCTCAGCTGCCTAATGCTGATTTTTGTATAGTTTCTCTGACTTTTGAGGATCATTGTTCTGAGACCATAATGCATGTGAATGAGGGCATACACTGTCGTCTTAGTTTTGTTTTGAAGAGTTGAGGTTAAAAAGTTATAACTTAGTTGTATTACCATGCAATATGGTATAACAATTAGTATCAAATGTTCACCGACCAGTATGTGCTCATGGCGGAGGATATGTAGGTCAAATAATTAAATACATTGGGAAAAAATTCTAATTACAGAGATGAAGTCTTGACTACATTTTATAAACTACAATTCCAGAAGAAATTATGTCAACCCTTTGTTTTAAACTAATACGAGCAAAACATGTGCCTTAGTTTATTGCATTCTTTAAGGAATTCTAATTGGTTAATGTGGCTTTAACAACATGAGACTCTTGTCAAATGGTCTAGGTTTTAATCTTTATTTTAAATATGTGGAATGACTGTGTAGAATATATGAATGTTGTTTATTGCAGATGTGTAACTGTAATGTGATATCTGTATAAATTTGAGGGAATAGGATTGCATCGTGACCATTGTAATTCAGCACTTTTCCAGTAGGTGGCAGGAAAGTTTGTCCATTAAAATTTTGTAATGCAAAAAGACTGCCAAAAATATTTACCGATTTATTTAAAAAAAAAAAATTATTTCCCCCCCCCCCAAAAATATACTTTATTCATAAAAATTGTACAAGTACATTACAAATCATTTTGACTTCAAAATTACAGAATATGGCATAAAATTCAACTTGCCTCCATACAGCATGCTCCATTCTATTTACAGTACATGTTCCTTGTAAGGCATAGAGCCTGATGGCAAACGTTTCAAATTGAAGATTACAAGAAGTGCAGTAGAATTCAAATTTTCTCTATCCAGCTTGTACCACTCTGGGGCAGCTCATTACAATTTCAATGTGAATTACTGATCTTGATTTTCACAATGTTCATTCCATGTCAGACATACAGCAAAGGTGTTTTACATAGATTCCAGCCCCTCAGTGTGCTATGGCTGAAAGGCCTTTAGACAGCAACCTTTCCCCAATGCGCCCCTCAGCATGTGTGTCTCTCAGCATGTAATCCTGGACCTTGGAATGTGTCCGTCAACAACACTCTGTTGAGGGCAACTCTGTGCACTGGAAGACCAGATTTCGGGCAGATCAAAGAGAGCGTTTCACCAAGTTTATGGTCCTCCGGCCACACGTGCATTCGTATGATGTTTGTCTCTACATACGTCTGAGGAACGGCTGAGAGAGCACAGAGTCCTGTGTCACAGCACTTCTGGGATGAGCATCAAGTAAAAACCACTGCATCTCTCTCCAGGCCTTCTTTGCAAAGGCACATATCAGAAGGAGGTGGACAACAGTACGAAATGTTCATTATTGCTTTATTTGTTGCGTTGACATCTGGCAAAAGCTTGTCAAATTGCTGACTTTTCTACATTCTATTTTAGTCGATTCACAAACTTGTCAACCTACTATATTATTTAACATGCTACGTTTTACCAAACAGCCAGCAACTATTTTGAAAGAAGTTGCTTGAAGTTTTCAATATGATATTTTGAAAACCGAGAGTACTGGTTGGGAAACTGTGAAGTATAATTTTAATACCTAATTGAGCTTTAGCTATGAGGAGAGATTGAATAAACTAGATTGTTCTCTCTAGAAAGACCGAGGCTGAGTGGCGACCTGGCAGAAGTTTATAAAATTCTGAGGGGTATAGGTACGGTGAACAGTTGGAGACTTTTTCCCAGGGCAGAAATGGCAATTACAAGGGGGCACATGTTCAAGGTGAGGGGGGAAAGGTACAGTGGAGATGTGCGGGGAAAGAATTTTTCCAGAGTGTGGTGGTGGCCAGGAATGCACTGCCAATTGAGATGGTTGAGGTAGATACATCAGTGACCTCTAAGACTTATCGAGATAAACAGATGAACAGATGGGATATAGAAGGATACAGGCAGTTTGTCTAGATAGGACACGTGAACGGTGCAGGCTTGGAAGGCCAAAGGGCCTGTTCCTGTGCTGCACTGTTCTTTGTTCTTTGGATCTGATCCTCAAGGGTACTGCATTGCAAAGTATCCTCCTCAATATTCTGTTAATGGTGATAATGGTTTGGAATATGTTTGTTTTCATGAAAATGTTTTTTTCCTTTTTTGCTTTTATTTTAATATGGGGAGGAAAACACCAATCTAAAAGCGAGATGGTTGATTTTTATTAATTCACTGGAATAGGGCTGGCTGTGAGAGTCAAACTGCCTGAACTGGACTGAGAAGCAGTCACTGCTGTGAAGGAACAAGTAAAATGTATGCTGTGTTGGATGTCCGTAGCCTGCAAGAAGAAACCTCTTGAACCACTTGGGCACGTTGGGAATTGTTACTACAAACGCCTAAAGGGCAACTGTTGTTGCAGTCAGGGGTTGAAAAGGGAAGTGTTTTCTATAACTGTTCCTGAAAGTGTGCCAGATAAAACCTCCCACCTCTACTGGGAGGAAGGACGTCACCTTTGCTGCTACCATCAGGGTTCTGGAGGTAAATTGCATCGAGGATGTTGGGATGAAACTGAATTTTGCAATCCCCAAAAAACTAATACCATAGACTTTTCCCCCTTCTCCACCTAGATTTTGGGGTCATTCGCAATAAATGCCACTTGCCAGTCATTAGAATTAAACTTGCCCACAGACTTGCGGTGGACCTTTTCATTGAAATATGAAATAATTGGAGAGTTAAAAGCAGCGGAGTGCACTCTCCAGGAAATGTATAACATGTATGATAAAGGCAAGCAATGATATGTATCCTTAACCAATCAGATTGATGAACCTATACTGAGATGTACACAGCTGCATTTCCTCATGGGCTTCATGGCCCTGATGTCAGGACCAAATATGGTCCTGAGGCTTAGTGGTAGCACGCCCAACAGTACAATCATCCTGGAAGTGGCCACCTAATACGTTACCAGCAGCAATCGGAGGCCGACAGCTCTGATGCTTTTATTTTAATATGGGGAGGAAAACACCAATCTAAATGTGGGATGGGTGATTTTTATTAATTCTCTGGAGTAGCGCTGACTGTGAGTCAAACTGCCTGAACTGGACTGAGGAGCAGTCACTGCTCACCAGGAGAGGTAGGTACTGCTGAGGCAAGGCGGGACTGCAAGGGAGCATTGAAAGCTAAATTTATTTGGGGTGACACCTGTAGCCCCTCATAAACGTTTTTTTAAACAAGGTAATTCATCAAAGGTACATCAAAAAAGTACAGAAAGAAAAACAAGTGCAATGACAAACAATCTGTAATACAGTAATATTGCATATAATACTATAACAATAAACACGGTACAAACCCCCCAAATATACGATCCCACCAACCACACCCCCAAAGAGTTTTTTAACCAAAATAACCCATCCCTACCCCCCAAATAAACAATAGCTACTGTTATAACCTTCCTGCTTACCATTGGCTGGGGACTAATGACAATCCCACAATCCTGTGGGAGTATGAGCTTCCCCATTGAGGGGGGCGGAGAAACCATTAGCAGACTCCCTGTATAAATGAAGCTGGCCAGTTTGGAAGCAGCAGGAAGGAGTAAGCAGCAAGTGAGGTTGCTGCTGTTGTGTATATATATTATTGTAAACAAATGTTATTTCTTTGTATCCTTGAAACTCGTGCTGGATTCTTCGTGTTCCTCACAAAAGCTACTATACCCCACAATCCTGTCCCTGACATTTTAGTACTTCTTGAAAAAGTCGATGAACAGCTTCCGACTCATGGAGAACCCTTCGTGCATTCCTCCAATGGCTAACTTAATTTCCTCCAAGTGAAGGAATTCAACAAGGTCCTACACCCAAGACCCGAGGTCTGAGAGTTCAGCAAAGTTCTCTGGGCTAGCAGGGAGGCAAATACCACCGCATTGGCTTCTTTCCCCTCCAGAGCACCCGAATCTTAGGACACTGTGAAAATTGCTACCCATGGGGACGACGTGGCTACCATTCCCAATATCTCAGACAATACCTCGATATTCTCCAGAACCCCATCATCTTCAGACAGGCCCAGGATATGGTTCGCAGGGGACCCAGCGCACCAAACGTAATGGTCGGCTACTCCCGGGAACAATTGGCTTATCCTAGCCAGTGCCATATGAGCTCTATGGCCTAATTTGAATTGAATAAGACTAAGTCGGACGCACGCCGAGGACGTGTTAATCTGACGTGGTGCTTCTTTCCAAAGCTCCCCCTCTCAACGCCACTCCATCTCCTCACCCCCCCCCCCCCCCCCCCCTCCTCCCAATTCCTCCTCCCATTTTTGCTGAATGGCCTCCATTGAAGCTTCCTCCTTTTTTAAAACATTTCTATTATTACCAATGTTATGGGCCAGGGCTTAGAAACCCCAAAGCGTATTATGGAGTTCACCTGACCCAAACCTTTATGTTGAAATTAGCTAGGATAAGCGTGGCCCAGCACTCTGCATTCTCACGCGAATGAGACTGGCTTTCCCAGAGATTCTGACCCCATCTCACCAGCAGGTCAAACCCTTCCGGAAAGCAAACTATATATTTTAAGTTACCAAAACAGGTAACTATAATCAATGTTCTTTTTTCTGGAACAACTCATTAAAATGAAAATAGAGAGAGACAGGCCCAAACACTTATTTTCTTTGTCTGTAGTCCACAGCAGTCAAAACTGAAAGTGAAAGTAAAACAAACCACCCAGCTACAGCTCAGCTCCACCCACACAATGACATCACTGAAGCCATGTGATAAGACAAAATGTTTTAAAGGGGCACTCTCATGATGCCAACATGTATCAAAACAGGTTTCAACACATAAACCCCCCATGGAAACATACCTCCCAGTTGATTATAGTTTAATAAACTATACAGTCTGTCCAAATATTTTCCCCTTTTTCACCCCCCACCCCAATTCCTCCTCCTATTTTTGCCGAATAACCTCAATTGAAGCTTCCTCCTTGGCCAGTTCTGCATATACGTCAGAGATCTTGCCATTCCCAATTTCATCCTCGCAGTGTCCTAAGATTTGGGTGCTCTGGAGGGGAAAGAAGCCAATGCGGTGGTATTTGCCTCCCTGCTAGCCCTGATGAGAGCTTATTCTCCAGACCCGGGGGTGGGGACTTTGGGGACGGACCTACCTCCTTTCTCAGAAAGGCCCTGATTTCACTGTGACTTCATTGCATTGCTAATGTAAGCCTACTTGTGACAATAAAGATTATTATTATTATTTTGATGATGATTTGGAGGCACCTGAACTCATTACTGTTGAGTAATTGGTAAGCCTCTGCCAGTTCAGTCAAGTCTGCAAATTTCCTTCCCAGGAACAAGTCTTCGAAGCATTTACTCCCCATTTAAACTAGCATCTCGCCTAGCTGGGGTAAATCTATGGTTATCACAAATCGTATATATGCCCCCCATACCAAGTATTGCCGGCACTGATTCCTTAGTGTGGAAACTACCACCAGATTTGCCATGATCAGGAAATGGGTCTTGGGGGAGGGGTCTGCATGGAGGCGGCTTCGTGTAGTTGAACAAGCTTAAGGGCTTTGCTGTCAGCGCCTCTGCCGTTCTCGCCGGTGAGGCACTCCGTGAGGCCAGTGGTTGTGGGGGCAGTGGAGGCAGCATTTGGGACTGGAAGGTGCCTCGGTGTGGGCACCGATCTGCAACAGCATAGGTTTGCGCTGGGGGGGGGCGGGTGGATGTGAGGTTTCTGGGGTGGCTGCTGGCAGGGATTGAGCGATTTGTTTATGGGGGACAGGTTCGCAAAGCTGGAGGACCTGGAGGAAGAGTACGAGTTGCCCCGGGATAACGATTTCAGGGATCTGCAGGTCCGGGATTTTGTAAAGAGAGAGGCACCATCCTTTCCTGGGCTGCCGCCCGTGGAATTGCAGGATAAGATACTGTCGAAGGAAGAGGTAGGGGAGGGGAGGGAGGATGCAGACCCGCTTCAGTGTGATTTGGACAAGCTCAGTGAGTGGGCAAATGCATGATAGATGCAGTACAATGTGGATGAATGATGAATCTGAGGTCATCCACTTTGGTAGCAAAAGCAGGAAGGTGGTTTATTATCTGAATGATTATAGGTTGAGAGAGGGGAATGTGCAATGAGACCTGGGTGTCCTCGCACACTCGTCGCTGAAAGCGAGCATGCAAGTGACTCAGGCGGTAAAGAAGGCAAATTGCATGTTGGCCTTGATCACAAGAGGATTTGAGTAAAGGAGCAGGGATATCTCGCTGCGATTATACAGAGCCTTGGTGCAATCACGCGTGAAATATTGTGTGCATTTTTGTCTCCTTATCTCTGGAATGGTGTTCTTTCTATAGAGGTAGTGCAGCAAAGGTTTACAAGACTACTTCCTGGGATGGCGGGGCTGGCGTTTGAGGAGAGATTGAGTCGGTTACAATTATATTCACTGGAATTTAGAAGACTGGAGGGGGAGGGGGTAGGAAGAGATCTTGTAGAAACGTATTAAATTCTAACTGGACTTGACAAGAGTATATGCAAGAAGGATGTTCCCGATGGTGAAGTGGTCCAGAACCAGAGATCACAGTCTAAGGATACAGAGTAAACCATTTAGCACTGAGAATAGGAGAAATATCTTCACCCAGAGAGTGGTGTGCCAGTGGAATATGCTATCACAGAAAGCAGTTGAGGCCAAAACATTGGATGTTTTTCAGAAGGTGTTTGTAAGAGTCCTTCCGGTTTATTTCCTTTGTTCCTATTTCCTTTATTTCATTTTACTATTTTTGGTCCGTCGAGCCATAATCGGAATGTGCCTTGAAGCAGAAGAGTGCTTTCCAGAACAGTATGTTAGTAGGTTTTGTATTTTCACGTAATTTCACCTATGTTGCTACCCCAGGTAAAGTGGCACTGGAATTGACCGTGCACGAGCCCAGGGAGTCGTAACAACTTAGATATAGCTCTTCAGCTAAATAGATCAGGGGATATGGTGGGAAAATTAATTACTAACATTTTTTAAAAAATGGACAATAACCTTTTAAAATGGTTGACACCATGGGCGCGATTCTCCGAAATGGAGACAGAGTGTTCGCGGCGTCATGAATACCGTCGCGTTTCACGACGGCGCGAAACGGGCGCGGGCACTACCGATTCTGGCCCCCATAGGGGGCCAGCACAGTGCTGGAGCGTTTCACGCTGCTCCAGCCTCCCTTCCCGGCGCCAAATAGGCACCGCGCCAACCTGCGCATGCGCAGTTGGGCCGCGCCAACCCGCGAATGCGCGGGGGACTTCCTCAGCGCGCCGGCCCCGACGCAACATGGCGTGGGGGTTCAGGGGCCGGCCGCGTAATAAAATAGGGCTGGGGCTGGAGAGGCCGGCCCGCCGATCAGTGGGCCCCGATTGCGGGCCAGACCCCATTGGAGGCCCCCCTGGTGAAGGAGCGCTTTTCCCCGCCCCACAGGCTGCCCCCCAACCCTACGCGCAGAGTCCCGCCGGCAGCGACCAGGTGTGAATGGCGCCGGCGGGACTCTGCTTTTTCCGCTCGGCCCTTCAAGGCCGGAGAATCGGCGGCGCGGACAGCGGCCGCGACCAGCACCGCACCAAACGCGCCAGCGCAAATGCTGCCGATTCTCCGCTCCTCAGAGAATCGCCTGCCGGCGTAGGACCGATGCCGTGGGAAAAAATGGCGCGAACGGCGCGGCATGGGAGAATCGCGCCCTATGTTTCTGTGTGGCCCTGAAAATAAGAGCTAATATGGCAGTGCCGCAGAAACTTGTGCGTCATTATCGCTGAAGCGACACTAGCGACCCCTGTGAGCTGCAGAGAACGGATGCAAAGACCATATGCATTTGATACGCCAGGCCTGACCAACTGGGGCTATTCATCTGCTAGGACAGAGGACCCACAACTTCCCTTTTAAGCCTTAATGTTTGGAACATTTGACAATTTTAGGGACCCAGACAGAGCGATACACACCCTTTATCATAGGTGGAGGAGGTGGGAACCATGTGACATGAACGTCTCCCTGATGGAACCAGTTCTATTGCCTTGCTTTACTGAAAAGTCTTTAACATCTACAAGCAACAGCATAGAAAAGGGCCTTTGATCGGGTGGAGTGTAAGTACCTGTGGGAAGGCCTGGGAATGTTTGGGTTCAGGCAGGGATTTGTTGATTGGGTCCGGTTGCTATATCATGCACCGGTGGCGAATGTAAGGACCAATTGGGTTTGATCAGAACATTTTAGCCTGTGCCGGGGGACAAGACAGGGGTGTCCACTCTCCCCACTACTATTTGCCCTGGCCCTAGAGCCTTTGGCAATGGCGCTGAGGGCATCGAACATTTGGCGGGGGATAGAGAGAGCGGGGGTGGAACATAGGGTCTCGCTCTAGGCAGATGATTTACTCCTTTGTATAACACACCCGTTGGGGGGAATCACAGGAATTCTAGGATTATTGGAGGAATTTGGCCTGTTCTTAGGTTACAAACTGAATATGGACAAGAGTGAGGTTTTTGCGATCCAAGGGGGCAGGAGAGGAGACTGAGGGAGATGCCGTTCAAAGTGGTGGAAACGTTTTACGTACATGGGGATTCAAGTGGCAAGGGACTTAGCTCAGCTTCATAAACTAAATTTGGGCAGGGCGTTTGAGCAAATGAAAGGGGACGTCCGAAGGTGGGATGTGCTCCCGCTGTCATTGGCAGGGAGGGTACAGACTGTGAAGATGACAGTCCTCCCGAGATTGCTGTTTGTGTTTCAGTGTCTCCCAAATCTTCATCCCCAAGGCATTTTTTAGGAAGATGAACGTGGTGATCTCGAGTTTTATATGGGCCGGGAAAGCTCCGAGGGTGAAGAAGGTTCTTCTTGAGCAGGGGCGCGGTGAGGGGGTCATGGCCCTGGCGAACTTTATTAACTATACTGTGCGGCCAATATTTCGATGATTAGGAAATAGGTGTGGGGAAAAGTTGTGTGAGAGTGAGTGGAGGCAGCATCCTGCAAGGGCACTAGTCTGGAGGCTCTGTTAACGGCACCTCTCGTTCTCGCCAGCTCGTTACTCCACAAGTCCAGTGGTAGTGGCAGCCCTGAGAGTGTGGGGGCAATGGAGGCAACAGACTGGAGGGGGTGTCGGTATGGTCACCGATCTGTGATAATCACAGGTTTTCTCCAGGGGGATTTTGGAGGTGGCATCGGGCAGGGATTGAGATTTGGGGATGTCTTAATTGAGGGTTTCCCGATCCTGGAGGAGCTCGAGGAGGAGTTTGAGTTACCGGGTGGGAATGGATTCTGGTACCTGCAGGTACAGGATTTTGTCTGGAGGCAAGTTCCAAGCTTCCCTCACCTCCCTCTAAGGGGACTACAGGATAAAATAATGTCTAAAACAGGGGTTGGGGAGGGGACGGTCTCGGAAATATATAAGGAACTGATGGAGTGGGAAGGGATCCCAATCGGGGAGGTGAAGAGGAAGTGGGGGGAAACGTTGGGAGGGGAGTTGGAAGTCGGGCTTTGGGAGAAGGCCCTGAGGAGAGTCAATGCGTCCTCGTCGTGTGCCAGGCTCAGCTTGATCCAGTTCAGGGTGGTCCACAGGGCTCATATGACTGTGGCCCGGATTAGTGGGTTTTTTGAGGAGGTGGAGGACAGATGTGGGCGGTGCGGGAGTAAGTCCGGCGAATCATGTACATATGTTTTGGGCTTCTCCGAAGCTGAGGGAAATTTGGCAGGAATTCTCAGAAGCCATGTCCGAAGTCCTGGAAGGGAAGGTGACTCTGAGTCCAGAGGTGACAATATTTGGAGTGGCGGAAGATCCGGGAGGGGAGATGTTTTGGCCTTTGCCTCCCTGGTGGCCCTGAGACAGATTTCACTGGGATGGAGGGTCTTGGAGCCTCCAATGGGAGGAGGGGGGGTCAGTGACATGGCAGGGTTTCTTGGGCTAGAGAAGATTAAGTTCGCCTTAAGGGCTTCATTACAGGGGTTTGGTCGGAGGTGGCAGCCGTTCATCGACTTCTTTAAGGAAAACTGACCGTCAGCAGGTGGGCGGGGCGGGGGGGTGGGGGGCATGGAAGTGAAGAAAAAGGGCAGGGAACCTAATATATGGGTAGCTACGAGTTAGCTTGGGGGGAAGTTGGGTAAGTTTTATTGTGTTTTTTTTTTACATGTGCTGGACCGCTCTGTTCAGAATGTTAAAATGTTAAAATTATACATGCCTTTCTAAAAATAAATAAATAATACATACCAGGAAAAGCAATCGTCCCAATTCTGGCCCTGAGGAACTCCACTACTAATCTTCTTCCAGCCTGAAAAATATCCATTAACCACTGTTCTCTTTCCTGTCACTACTGCCAATTTTGTATCCATGTTTCTACTGTCCCTTTTATTCCATCAGCACATATCTGTATGGTACTACATCAAATTGGAAGTCCATGAATACCACATCAACAGTATTGTCCCCATCAACTTTTTTGTGAGCTCATCCGAAAACTCCCAAGTTTGTTAAGCACTGTGGCGCAGTGGTTAGCACTGGGACTGCAGCGCTGAGGACCCGGGTTCGAATCCTGGCCTGGGTCACTGTCCATGTGGAGTTTGCACATTCTCCCCATGTCTGTGTGGGTTTCACCCCCACAACCCAAAGATGTGCTGGCTAGGTGGATTGGCCACGCTAAATTGACCCTTAATTGGAAAACAGAAAAACAATTGGCTACTCTAAATTTAAAAAAATATGAAAAAAGTTAAACATGATTTTCCCTTGAGAGATTCATGCTGGCTTTCCATAGTTAGCCCGTCTTTGTCCATGTGATAATTTTGTCCCAGATTATTGCTTCCAGAAATGTCCCCAGCACCGAAGTTAAGCTAACTGGCTTGTAGTTGCTGGTCTTATCCTTATACCCTTTTGTGAACAAGAGTGTAATGTGTGCAGTTCTACAGTGCTCAGGCACCACCGTGAATCTAAGGAAGATTGAAAAATTATGACCAGTGCCTCCATAGTATCTACTCTCACTTCCCTCAGTATCCTTGGATGTATCTCACCCAGTCTTGGTGCTTTATCATTTTAAATACAGACAACCTAACCAATACCATCTCCTTATCAATTTTAAATACTTCTAGTGACTCAATTACTTACCTCCTCTGTCACCAGGCCTGGGTACCATCTCCTTCCTTGGTGAAGGTTTAGCTCAGTTGGCTAGACAATTGTACTATGATGCAGAGCAATGCCAACAGCACAGGTTCAATTCCTGTACCGGCTGGGGCCCTGCCTTTTCAACCTTGCCCCGTGCCTGAGGTGTGGTGATTCTCAGGTTAAATCACCACCAGTCAGCTCTTGCTGTCAAAGGGGAAAGCAGCCTGTGGTCATCTGGGACTTTGGTTACTTTACTTATTCTTAATCCATTGAAGTTTGCTTTCTCCCAGTTAATTATACTTAGTCTGGATTGTCCCAGCCTAAACCCTATATTACAATGATGACTGTCCTAAATGCCCCCCTATTGACACTTGATCCACTTGGCCAATGTCATCCCAAGAACCTGCTCTAGGTGCTTCTGTCCTTGTTGGACTGGAAACATACTGCTGTAGGAAATTTTATAGAATGCATTCTAAGAGCTCTTGCACCATTCTGCCTTTTTTTTTTACCACTACTATCCCAGTCTATATTTGGGTAATTAAAGTCCCCCAGAGTAATTACTTTGCAAATTTTTTACAAAATTGTTACTCTACTCCCTTCCCACTAGTTGGTGACTTAGACTAACGCAAGCAATGTAATTGCACTTTTTTTGTCCCTTAACTCCAACCAAATTGATTTTGTCCTTTGCCAACAGCCAAACAGGCAGATGGGGGTCACAGTTTAACATCTCATTTGAAAGTTAGCATATCCGACAGCACAGTGCTCCTCAGTACCACCCTGGACTGTCAGCGTTTTAATTTTTCTCGGGTGCTGAAGGGTTCGTGAATCATGAACATTGTGATTCAGGGGCAGGTGGCCTACCAACTGAGCCACAGCTGATGCACACATGCAAGGGCTCATCCAGGATTTGAATCTGGGACTTTTCCCAGATTTGTTCAATGAAAGCCCCCAAGTGAGAATCATATCCTTAGACCAATGAGTCACCTTTTTCTAATTTCACTTTTACATTTGTTGGCTAGTCGATGAAAAATGTGGGTGTAACAATATGCAATTGCCTATCTTCTAGATTTATATTGATCATTTGGTAGTGCTTTTCCGAGGATTTTTAGAGAACCACTGCAACAATTAAAGTGACATTTTCATTGTGTGTACATGCATGGAACTGGATTTGCACATTTAGTGGGACAGCAGCCACAGAGGGCAACTAATCAATGAGCAGCTGTGGGTTCAGGGGATCCACAAAGAGCTGACCTCTGATGTCATCGTACTCCGGAGGTCACCGTTTACTTTTGAAATTACAGTTGATGGCGCATTGTCAGAAGTACTCATCAAGGAAAAAAGGGAGATTGTGTCAATTGCAGCGTTGTTTTTTCCTGATCGTTTAACATGGTTTGTAGTTCGGTTTATCTTTTAATTTAAAGGCTTCACAAGTAGGGTTTTTGTTGCTTTTATGTCTTCGTAAACTATGGATGTTACAACGTACTTTGAGATTCATCTGTAGCTGAAAGCTATGTTATCTGAAATATTAATTTGAGTACTTCAGTTTCTCACTGTGACTGATCGTAACTAGTATTGTGCCTGAAAAAATGCAGAGTTTTGACAAGTGGCTTTTGCTAATCAAGGAGCCACCAGAAAGTGAAATGTTAATTTTGCTTGTGTTTAGTAATATTAATTCGTAAATTACTGTTTGGCAAATACTTGAGTTTGTCAAATTTTATTCAAATATATTGAAGTATATTTTTAAATATTTATTTGAAGATATCCCACTTTCAGTCTGTTGATGGCAATTCTTGATTGGTGGCACGGTAGCACAGTGGTTAGCACTGTTGCATCACAGCGCCAGGGTGCTAGGTTCAAATTCCTGTTTAGGTCACTGTCTGTGCGGAGTCTGCACATTCTCCCAGTGTCTCTGTGGGTTTCCTCCGGGTGCTCCGGTTTCTTTCCTCCCACAAGTCCCGAAAGACACAGTGGTTAGCACTGTTCCTTCGCAGCTCCGGGGTCCAAGGTTCGATTCCCAGCTTGGGTCACTGGCTGTGTGGAGTCTGCACGTTCTCCCTGTGGCTGCATGAGTTTCCTCCTGGTGCTCCAGCTTCCTCCTCAAGTCCCAAAAGACGTGCTGTTAGTGATGTGTTGGGTACTCTGGATCTGTGGAGACTGCGTTTACCTTAGCAGTAACATAGGCTACCAACACTTGTAACAGTACAACTCTACTTTATTTAACTAAGAGCTGTTAAACATACTTGAACTGTGGGTCGACACTATTTTAGCTTGACTGAAGACTTATGCCTAACCTGACCAGCTTATACTGCTAGCACATGGTGGATGTTTGTGCTACTGACTGCGGACTCTGTCTGTCTCAGAGGCTGCATCCTGAATGAGCGGGAAAACTAGTGCCCTCTGTCTTTATAGTGACCATGCCCTAACTGGTGATTGGCTGCTGTGTTGTGTGTGTTGATTGGTCTTGCAGTGTGTCAGTCAGTGTGTGTCTCTGCACCATCATATACTGATGTGTATATTATGACATCCCCCCCCCTTTTCTAAAAAAAAAAATGTGTTTGTGGCAATAAATAATGAAGTATGCGAATGTTCCAAACTATGTGTGGCATATGCGAGCATGTATACAGGACTATGTACAGAAACGCTAAGATATTTACATTGGAAGGTGTCTAGTGCAGATGGACAGTATGTAACACAAAATATTATTCGAGCAACAGTATGTACAAACCAGTGAGTTAATCAAACTGGGTAATGAAACAATCAGTTCAGGAGTTCAAAGAGTCCATGAATTCAGGCAGTTCATAAATTCAGTCTCTGAGGTCGGCGATGAATTCTGGTTGACCGCCTCAAGGGTGGGTCAGGGGCCACCTGTTCTGGAATGGGCGGGACTGTGTCAGACTCAGAGGGTGGCAGAGCGAAAGGGAGATCTGCCAAGTCCGTGACGGATTCGTCGTGACGGCGGGGCAGGACATGATGATCTGGTGGCGAGCGAGGAAGGAGTCGTAGTGCCCGCCTATTTCGGCGAAGAAGAGAGCCGTCTTGTAGACGAACCAAAAACGACATGCGGGCCACTTGTCTGAGTACCACAGCGGTAGCGGACCAACCACCATCGGGAAGTTGGACACGGACCTCATCATCAGGAGCCAGAGCAGGGAGAACTGTGACGCGGGCGTCGTACGCCGATTTGTGTTGGGCCCAAGACAACTGCATTCGACGAAAGACCGGAAGGATGTCCAAGTCCGGGACATGAATGGCCGGCACCGTCATCCGCAGCATGCGATTCATCAACAATTGAGCCGGTGAACAATGGAGCTGATCTGTAAGCAAGCAGGGCGAGGTAAAAATCGGATCCCGCATCGGCCGCCTTGCACATGAGTCGTTTGACAATGTGCACCCCCTTTTCAGCTTTGCCATTGGATTGGGGGTAATGGGGACTGGATGTGTGAAGTTGTATCGTTTGGCAAAATTGGACCACTCCTGACTGGCAAAACACGGGCCATTGTCGGACATGACCGTGAGCGGGATACCATGGCGAGTGAAGATTTCCTTGCACGCACGGATGACCGCAGTTGAGGTGAGGTCGTGTAGCCAAACTACATACGGGTAGTTTGAGAAATAGTCCACTATGAGGACGTAGTCCCGGCCAAGTGCATGACCACTTTGGTCCAGGGGGACGTGACCAGCTCATGGGGTTGCAAGGTCTACCTTGGCTGAGCAGGCTGGAAACGCTGGCATGTTGGGCAGTCAAGACCGGCGTTGGCAATGTCCTCGTTGATTCCAGGCCAGTACAATGCCTCACGGGCCCGTCGGCGGCATTTCTCCACTCCCAGGTGGCCCTCATGGAGCTGGTCAAGGACGAGGTTCCGCATGCTGTGCGGAATGACGATCCTGTCCAGCTTTAGTAGAATTCCATCTACCACCGCCAGGTCATCTTTAATGTTATAGAATTGAGGACATTGGCCCTTGAGCTACCCGTCTGTCAGGTGGCGCATGACACATTGGAGCAGGGATCGTTGGCAGTCTCACGACGAATCTGGATGAGTCATTCGTCCATGGCGGGCAGATTGGATGCGGCGAATGCCACCTGAGCATCAATTTGGCACACGAAGCCCGCTGGGTCGCAGGGTGTGGTGACAGATCGGGAGAGTGCATCGGCGACGATGAGCTCCTTACCCGGGATGTAGACGAGTTTGAAGTCGTACCGCCTGAGTTTAAGGAGAATGTGCTGCCGGTGCGGCGTCATGTCGTTATGGTCTTTTTGAATGATATTGACCAGTGGTCTGTGGTCTGTCTCGACTGTGAACTTTGGGAGTCCATAGACATGGTCATGGAATTTGACGACTCCGGTAAGAAGGCCCAGGCACTTTTTTTCAATTTGTGAATAGCGCTGTTCGGTGGGCATCATTGCAAGTGACGCGTATGCAACAGGAGCCCATGAGGAGGCGTCGTCACGTTGAAGGATCACTGCTCCAATGCCGGACTGACTGGCATCCATGGACTTCTTTGTTTCTTTGGCCGGATCGAAAAATGCCAACACCGGGGCCTTGGTCAGCATCGCCCTGAGTTCCCGCCATTCTTGTTCGTGGGCGGGGAGCCATTGGAACTCGGTCGTCTTCTTAAACAGGTTCCTGAGAGCCGTGGTGTGGGAGGCGAGGTTACGGATGAATTTCCCCAGGAAATTGACCATGCCCAGGAAGCGGAGGACCGCCCTCTTGTCCTCCGGTGTCTTCTTGGCCTTAATGGCAGATACCTTGTCAGCATCCGGCTGCACGCCAAACTGTGAAATGTGGTCTCCGAGGAATTGAAGTTCTGTTTGACCAAAGGAGCATTTGGCCCTGTTGAGGCGGCGGCCATGCTCATGGATTCGTCGGAAGATGCATTGGAGACAATCAGTGTGCTCCTGCGGGGTGGTAGACCAGACGATGATGTCGTCCACATATACACGAACCCCTTCGATACCTTCCATCATCTGCTCCATTATTCTGTGGAACACTTCCGATGCAGAGATGATGCCAAACGGCATCCGGTTGTAGCAACACCGGCCAAATGGGGTGTTAAAGGTGCAGAGCTTCTGACTGGATGCGTCGAGTTGGATCTGCCAGAACCCCTTGGATGCGTCTAGCTTGGTGAAAAATCTGGCGCGAGCCATCTCACAGTTGAGTTCTTCGCGCCTTGGAATGGGACAGTGTTCTCTCATAATATTGCGGTTGAGGTCCTTGGGATCAATACATATGCGTAGTTCGCCGGATGGTTTTATTCACGCGCACCATAGAGCTGACCCAGTCAGTTGGTTCTGTAACTTTCAAAATGACGCCCTGGTCCTGGAGATCCTTCAGCTGCTGCTTGAGGGGTGCTGGGGTACTTGAGGGGTGCTGGTACCCTGCGAGGTGCGTGCACCACAGGCATGGCATTTGGTTTTAACAAAATTTTATAAGTGTATGGGAGTGTGCCCATGCCCTCTAATACACCGTGGTATCGAGTGATGATGCCGTTTAGCTGTGTCCGAAAGTCAGCGTCCTGAGATGCGGAAATGTCCGGGTGGCAGGGAGTGAACCCTTTGGACAAGGTTTAGAAGTTTGTACGCCTGTGCACCAATCAGGGAAGCTTTAGTGGATCCCACTATTTCGAATGGCAGGTTAGCCTTTAATGACCGGTGCGACACTTCAAGCTGGCAAGAGCCGCTGGGTGCAATGGCATTACCATTATAGTCCAGAAGCTGGCAGGCGGATGGCAGGATGGTAGGCTTGACATGGAGGCTTTCGAGGTCAGACCGCGCATTGAGGTTGGCTGAAGCGCCGGTGTCCAGACGGAATCGGATGCGGGATCGGTTGACCGTGAGGGTGGCACACCACTCGTCGTCCGGATCAATGTTGAATCTTGGGAGAGACTTGGCTTTTGTCTTCTGGAGCATCTTGTGTTTGGTGATGATGCCCACCCGAAATGGTGCTTTAGGGTCCTCGGTGTCAAGGTCCAGAATCAAGTCTGAGTCGGAATCGGTGACCGGTGGCTGGATGGTTCGGACATCCCTGCGCGGCTGATTGGAGCGACGAGAGGTAGTAGGTTGAGCAGACCTGCATAGGGCTGCATAGTGGCCAAGCTTGCCACATTGGAGACAGCGTCGGGATTTTGCAGGACATTGCCGCTTTAAGTGGGCGGAGCCACAGTTGCCGCATGTCGTGACGTCAGAACGTTTGGTATGCCACTGCGCGGTGCGGTCGTATGAAGTGCGTGCCTGCGCAGTGCGGTCTTCGGCCTCGCCGTCCCCTCGGTCAGTGCGCGCATGCGCGGGAGCCAGCGAAAAGCGCGCGAAATGGCCGCCCTCATCCAGGCTTAGGCCCTGGAGTTGTTTAATGGCTTGCACCCACTCTGCCTCGTGGGGACCTTGCCGCGCCGTTTCAGCCGCTTGAATGTGCGAGTATCGGTTAGTGGCGTGTTCATGCAGAACGCAGGTCTCGATGGCTATCGCAAGGGTGAGCTGTTTAACCTTGAGCTGCTGGCATAGGGGGTCCGATTGCACATCGAAAACGATCTGGTCACGGATTATCGAGTCGGAGGTGGAGCCGTAATTGCAGGACAGCGCGAGGATGCGAAGGTGGGTGAGGAAAGATTGAAAAGGTTCATCCTTACCCTGCAGACGCTGTTGTAAGACATAGCGTTTAAAACTTTCATTTGCCTCGATGCCACTGTGACTGTCGAATTTGAGCAGGATTGTCTTGAACTTGGACTTGTCTTCACCTTCAGCGAAAGTGAGAGAGTTGAAGATATGGATGGCGTGGTCCCCGGCCGTGGAAAGGAAGAGAGCAATCTTCCTGGCGTCTGAAGCAGCTTCCAGGTCTGTAGCTTCGAGGTATAGCTGGAATCGTTGTTTAAAGATTTTCCAGTTCGCACCGAGGCTGCCGGTGATGCGGAGCGGCGGGGGAGGGCGGACGCTGTCCATACTACCGGATGGCTAATTGCTGGTCAAAGGCAGATCACTTGAAGGTAGGTCTATTAAACTCTAACATCACATACTGGTACCATGATGTGTTGGGTACTCTGGATCTGTGGAGACTATGTTTACCTTAGCAGTAACATAGGCTACCAACACTTGTAATAGTACAACTCTATTCTATTTAACTAAGAGCTGTTAAACATACTTGCACTGTGGGTCGACACTATGTTAGATTGACTGCAGATCTATGTCTAACCTGACCAGCCTCTACTGCTAACACATGGTGGATGTTTGTGCTACTGACTGCGGGCTGTGTCTGTCTCAGAGGCTGCATCCCGAATGAGTGGGAAAACTAGTGCCCTCTGTCTTTATAGTAACCGCGCCCTAACTGGTGATTGGCTGCTGTATTGTGTATGTTGATTGGTCTTGCAGTGTGTTGGTCAGTGTGTGTCACTGCACCATCATATACTGATGTGTATATTATGACAGGTAATTTAGACATTCTGAATTCTCCCTCTGTGTACCCAAACATGCGCCGGAATGTAGCATCTAGGAGCTTTTCACAGTAACTTCATTGTAGTGTTAATGTGAGCCTACTTGTGACAATAAAGATTATTATTATTAAGATATGCTTGTTAGGTGAATTGGACATTCTGAACTCACCTGTGTGTACTCGAACAGGTGCCAGAATGTGGTGTCTAGGGGCTTTTCACAGTAACTTAATCACAGTGTTAATGTAAGCCTACTTGTGACAATAATAAAGATAAGTATTACCATAGGAGTTTAAGATGAACTTCAAAATTGAAACCCTTGTCTGATTTGGTTTTCTGGTTTGGCTCAGTGGGCTGGACAGCTGGTTTGTGATGCAGAACAAGGCCAGCAGCGCGGGTTCAATTCCTGTACCAGCTGAGAATTCTGAATTCTCCCTCTGTGTACCCGAACAGGTGCCGGAATGTAGCGTATAGGGGTTTTTCACAGTAACTTTATTGCGGTGTTAATGTAAGCCTACTTGTAACAATAAAAGATTATTATTATTATTTTCATGACCTCAATACTTTGACAAGGCTTTCACAGATTGTTTCTCTGTCGTAATTGATCTCTTGCTTCCTTTCTACCTCAGTTCTATTTTTTGTTTCTTTTCTCCTCATCGGCAGATACCAAACATCTCACTCTGCCTGGAGGCCACTTTCACCTCTACAGCAGCAATTGGTGGGGCAACGGATCACAATTGTTTTCTTTATTTTGAGTTTTGCTGAAAGTAGCTTTGGCAAAATAGGGTTACATTTTCCCCACATTTATGAAATTCTGATTGTGAAAACTTCAAGCTCGCGAGCATCTGTGTCTTCCAGTGAGGTTTTGTCAAAATAGTTGCTAATGTTTATATGTAAATTGTATCTGATAATTCATGTTGCGGGTGTACTAAATTCTTCTCTTCAGGTCACTTGCAATTTCTAAATCTCTGGAATTAATTATTTCAATGCTAAAATTAATGTCTTTTTGAAGTTTTCAAAATACACAGGTGACGTTTGTCTCGGGGGATTATTATAATTAAAATCTTGTATCTATTTTAGTGCCAAATAATCTAAACCAAAATTTTGCAATAGACAGAATATCAAAAGAAATAAGAGTAAGAGTAGACCATTTGACCCATTGAGCATGTTCGACCATTCAATAAGCTTATGGCTGATCTGATTGTGGCATTAATTCCATTTTCTTACCTGTCCCCAATCCCCTCAACTCCATTGTCGACCAAAAATCTGTCAAACTCGGCCTTGAATATATTCAATGACCCAGCCTCCACTGCTCTCTGAGGAAGAGAATTCCAAAGTTTAATGGCCCTGTGAAAAACCTAAGTCCCTTCTCACCTTCATCTTAAATGAAAGACCCTTTATTTTGAAACTGCGCCCTCACCTGGGGAAATTATATGTCTTTTTAGAAGAGTCCTTTAATATTTCTAGATGACAATGTTCCTGGTTAATTTGTGGAATATTGCAAAAGGGACTAAATCAAGCTCTAGATTTCCCAGTGAGATATCATCTGGGGAGTTGAAAGTTGCTTCAGAAATATTCCAGGCCTTTGGGATAAACTATTTTCTAAATAATAGAATCAGAAATACATTGCGCTGTGTAAAGATCATCATACTGCACTGGATAATTTCTTCCAAATAAGCTCCAGGCGCACGCATCCAGAGCAAACTGAATTTAATAAATTGGAGTTGTATTAAAGGTCAACTACACAGTTTAATACTTTCCCTGTTTTTCGTTCCCACCTTTCTAGCTCTTGCTCTTTCTTTAGCATTCTTTTTTTCTCTCTCTGTGTAAATTGGAGTTTTAACCTAAATCTGTGGATAACGCTATTAATGTTGAAGATTGACAGTCAGTGTCAAAGACTGGGATTTTCGTCCCCAGCAATTCTCAGCAAAGCTTAGGAGAAAACTGCTGGAGAAAGTCACATCAGATAGAAAGTTGATTTTGTTTAATAAATTTACACAGATAGTATTTTGAAATCCACAGAGCGTGCATAATATTCAAATAATTACAGTTTTCAGAGTAGTGAACAATGCTGACAAATCTTCCCACTCTGTACTTTGTTTGTGTGTTCGAATGCAAGGGTGGTTAAGCTCTGGTGTCAGTTTGGTTCTTAATCTCACAAAGTAGATCTGAACCATGATGTTTCTGGTAATCCAAATCCGTTTCCTATATTCATAGGTTTGATGCAATGTTCCATTGTTGTGGGAAAAGGGTATTTGAAATCATGCATGGCCACACTGAGCTGGGCATGGCTTTTTCTCCTCTTTTTGGATGCTGCTCTTTATTTTGCATTTGCATATAAGAAAGATCCTCTGGTTGCATCAATTAATGTCTTGCTGTCATTCGCTTCTCTTGCAGCCCCTTTGTTGCATATCCATTGTGATTTTTTGTCGTTTATGGATTTTCCAGAAAAGAAAGAAAATAATTTGTTTGGCAGTGGTCCCTCTTGAAAATGTACCAATGGGATTAATAATTGACAGATTTGACTGTGTGAATATCTATAAATATCAATATTTTCGCCATGGATGCTACAATTGCTTTGTGTTGCCAGTTTGAAGGTGTATGGTTATGAATTTCATGTAAGATATTACAAGTCAGGCAGTTAGAAATAAAATGTATAACATGGCATCCTTCCCCTAGTATTAAAAATATTTTTTCAAATTAATGCTTTTGAATTTGACAGATCAGTCATCGCAAAGGTCATAAATGTCCATTTGTGTCTGACCCTCGTGAACAATCTATTTATTAAAACATGTTCAAAAATGTGTTCAACTATTAATTTAGGAATGGAACTAAATGCACTTTCCTCATCATTTATTCAATCCTCCCTGAAGAGGATTTGCTGCCACCCCACTGATATCCTGTGATGCAAGGATTATTAAAGCAGTTCCAATTTGTCCTTTTATGATCACAAAAGAGCCCAAGGAGCTTCATGATATGAAATCAGACCCTAGCATAAGCAGGAGGAAGCTAAAGGAGACCTGCTTGATAGGTTAGATTTAGGAGAATCTTGGAGATAGGTTTTATTACTGTTGGTAAAACGCTGGGGGATTGTGATTGGCAGGGGATGGGGTGCAGGGCAGAATGCACTACTCAAAGATGATGGCCCAGATTTTGCAACAGCAATAGTGTTGCCATTGACCTCAAAGAAAGCTCCCCACAAGGATCCAACAATGTGGATTTCACGTTTGTTTGATTATAGCACCAAGTCGAGGCAATCTCCCGGCATCGAGTCACAGTGATGGCATCAAACAGCCTAAGCAGTCAAACCATATTGAAGAATTCGTAAACCAGGAAGTAAAATACATTATCATTCGCTTTTAAATAATTTTACAGAATGAATGTTTTTTGTTTTGTTTCATAAATTTAGAATACTGAATTTTTTTTTTTTCAATTAAGGGGCAAATTTATGTGGCCAATCTACCTACTCTGCACATCTTTGTGATGTGGGAGTGAGACCCACGCAGACACGGGGAGAATGTGCAAACTCCACACGGACAGTGACCCAAAGCCGGGATCGAACCTGGGTGCTCGGTGCCGTGAGGCAGCAGTGCTAACCACTGTGGCACCGTGCCGCCCTTCTACAGAATGAATTAATCATAAGGCCTTACATTTGCAAATAAAATAGAAGCTGAAATATCGTTAAAAAATTTAATCACTGTACGGCGCCGAGGCCCAGGTTCAATCCCGGCTCTGGGTCCCTGTCCGTGTGGAGTTTGCATATTCTCCCCGTGTTTGCCTGCGTTTCACCCCCACAACCAAAGATGTGTAGGGTAGGTGGATTGGCCACCCTAAATTGCCCCTTAATTAGAAAAAATTAATTGGGTACTCATATCTTTTTTTAAAATTTAAATCATTGTATTAAAAACCTATTAAATTTTTATCGTAATGAAGTTTGACATTTCACAAATATAAAATCTGTTTCTCAAGAGCAGGCCGCTTGATTGAAAGTAATTTTTTATTGGTACACCATTAAAAGTACTGTTGCACATCATTCCAGAAGCATAATTTCCAGGGCCGGTGAGCATTACACATCATTCGACAAGGCATACCCTTTTCAGGATTTTAATTTAGTGATATTATGTCAAAGGGGAGTTGACATCCCCAAGTGATTTCTCAAGACAGTCATCTGTGGTAACTTTATCACATGTTATGAATGAGCAGGGAATCACTGATCGCAACTTCTGGATTTCTATTTTAATATGTGCGGATGCCAGAAATTGCTGTTAATTTCACAGTTGTAATGATGGCTGACCAGCTATCATTCCAACCGGAAATTCCAGACTAGTTTTCCAACCTCCAGTTATGCATTGGAGCTCTTCTGTAATCTGACCATAGACTTTCGTAAAATTAGTACAGTGCAGAAGGAGGCCATTTGGCCCATCAAGTCTGCATCGACCTTCTGAAAGAACACCCCACCTAGGCCCACTCCCCTGCTCTATCCTCATAACACCCTAACCCCAAATAACCTTTGGACAATAAGGACAATTTAGCATGGCCAATCCGCCTAATCTGTCCATCTTTGGACCAGTGAGGGGTGTGTGAGAGCACCACAGATTGGTTAATTTTTCTTTTCACCACCTGAGATTGGTGTGGCTGCAGGTCGACTGTTTGAGATGAGACTAATGTTGTGCAAGGAATAATTAATATTCTGCCTTTAACAACAATAGCCCTTCAGTCCATCGATAAACTATACTGCTTAGCTGCCAATATCTTTCTGTAGTTTAATATTTTATATAATGTTGGTATGTGTCTCCAACTGTGGTTTTATATTACCTTGTGACCGGTAAAGCTACAGGTACAGTAACAAAATTGTTTGTCCTGGTATTTCATACAATTCTACAAATTATATCAGTATGGGGATTTGAGCACACAGCATTGTACTGTAACTTTTCTTTACAGGCAGATGTTAAAAGCAACATTATAATCATTTATTTAATAATTGTGAATATGAATGTGTATGCTCCAAATTGGGATGATGTAAACTTTATGAAAAGAGTGATCGTGAATCGGATATGGACAAACATGAATTGATCCTGGGGGGGTGGAACTGGAATACAGTCTTCAATCCGAAGGTGGACCATTCCAAGCCAAAGTCTTTGTCCACTTCGGGAGGCGGGGGAAGGTGTCTGCTGAGTTTATGAGAAAGATAGAAGGGTCGGACCCGTAGAGGTTTCTGCATCCAAGGGCAAAAAGTTCCCTTTCTGTGCCTCACGGCGTCGAGGTCCCAGGTTCGATCCCGGTTCTGGGTCACTGTCCGTGTGGAGTTTGCACATTCTCCCCGTGTTTGCGTGGGTTTTGTCCCACAACCCAAAGGTGTGCAAGATAGGTGGATCGGCCACGCTACATTGCCCCTTAATTGGAAAAAATGAATTGCGTACTTTAAATTTATAGGGGGAAAAAAGTTCCCTTTCTTCTTGCCCGTGCATAAGGTCTATTCATGTATAGATTTTTATATTATGGGGAAGTCACTGTTGCCGGGGGATGAGGAGCGCAGAATATTCTACAATTGTAATTTCGGACCATGCCCCTCACCTGGTAGATGTGGTGCTGGAGATGTGGCCGGTTCAACGGCTGGCCTAGAGCTTGGATGCAAGGCTGTTAGCAGATTTGGGGTTTTGTGTGAGAGTGGCAAGGGCAATTGATGAGTATGTTGGTTTTAATAGGAATGGGGAGGACTCGCTGTAGGTTATGGGAGGTGTTGAAGGCTGTTTTACGAAGAGTGATAATTGCATATAAGATGCAGGTGGATAGGGAGGTCAGGGATGAATGCCAGCGGTTGGTGGATGAGATTCTAGAGGTAGACTGTAAATATGAGGAGGATCCTACCCCGGAGCTATTGGCTAGAAGGAATTGTAGACGCAGTTTAATCTGGCAATAACGGATAAGGTGTGGCACACAAAGGGAGTGATGTATGATAATGGGGAGAAGACCAGTTGCCTGTTGGCTGGCCAATTGAGACGGCAGGCAGCTTCCCAAGAGATTGTTCAGATGTGGAATATGGGAGGTGGGCTGGTGGCTGCACCAGGGAAGGGAGCGTTTGAGGCATTCTATGAGAAGCTATACAGATCAGAATCACCAGAGTATGAGGGGAACATGGAGTTTTTGGAGGGGTTGCAGTGTCCTACACTGGAGGAGGAGGTTCAGGAAGGGTGAGAGGACCACTGGAGGAAGTTCGGAAGACAATCGGAAAGATGCAGAAGGGAAGGCACCATAGCTGGATGGATAGAATTTTATCAAAAGTTTGCCAATCAGCTGGTTCTGTTGTTAGTGGAGGCATTTGAGGATTCAATGGCCCGGCTGTTGCTCCCGGAGACTATGATGCAAGCATCTATCTCACTCCTTTTGAAGAAGAAGAAGGACCGGTGGAATGCCGGTTGTATCAACCGATCTCATTACTGAGCGTAGCTGTGAAGATCCTGGCAAAAGGCCTGGAGCTCAGATTAGAGGAGTGTCTTCCGAGCATAATTGGGGAGGATCAAACAAGGTTTATGAAGGGTCTACAGTTGTCCTCTAACATGCGGCGTCTGCTGAATGTAATTCTCTTCCCGTCAAAGTTGGGGGAGCAGGAGGCATTAGGGCCACTGGATGCGGAAAAGGCATTCGATAAGGTGGAGTGGAAGTATCTGCGGTTTTGATGTGGTTTAGGGTTGAGCCCAAGTTCGTGTCATGGATGAGACTCTTCTACAAAGAACCTAAGGCCAGTGTTCGCATGAATAATAAGTTTGAAGTGTTTCTAGCTGCACCAGAGAACTTCATGTCCTTGCTCTTATTTGCTTTAGCAATAGAGCCTTTGGCCATTGCATTGAGGAATCCGGGAGAGTGGAAGGGATAGTGAGGGGGAAATGGAATATTGGGTGTCTCCATGCCCTGATGATTTGTTACTATACATTTCGTATCCGGTCCCCACAATGGGGTGCATAATGGCATTGTTGAAATGGTTTGGTGCATTCTCTGGTTGAACCTGGAGAAGAGTGTGTTTTTTTCAGTTATCCTGCAAGAGAACAAAGAACAAAGGCCTTGCGTAAGGTGAGTGCCACTTCGTTGTGCGCGAGACGAGGGTTGATACAGTTGAAAATGGTACACTGGCACACTTAACTAGGGCCAAGTTGAGTTGGTTGTTTGAGATGGAGGAAGATCAGTGTGAGCACTGTGGGAGGGGCTCGGCAAACCATTTGCAAATATTCTGGCCGTCTCCTGAGCTGATTAGATTTTGGGTCTCCTTCGTCGGCACAACGTTGGAGATTTTACAGGTGGATTATAAGTCCAGTCCCCAAGCGCCATATTTGGGGTGTCAGACCTGCCAACGTTGCAGACAGGAGCGGGGGCAGATGTCTTAGCCTTCACCTCGTTGATTGCTCACAGGTGGATTCTGTTGGAGTGGAGCTACTCCACCCAATGCCTTGCGGCTGGGGATCACATAGAGTTTTTGTATCTTGAGATAATTAAATACTCGTTGAAGGTAGCAATTGAGAGGTTCCACAGAAGATGGTAGCCTTATATTGTGTTCTTTAAAGAGCTGGTCACCGTAAGCTGTTTTGGGGGGGGGGGGGGGGGGGGGGGTGATGCTGTTTTTGGTAGGTTGTTTTGTTTTATGGCTTGTTTTGTATTCTTTAAAATTGAGCAATAATTCTTTTAAGTATTTTTGAATGTAAAACTTCTATCAAAATGTCTGAAAAACTCTAAACTGAGTGACAGAGTAACAATTTTGTCCCACCTCAATTGTCAAGCTGTAAAAGACTCTCAAAACTAATTGGAATTGTCAATGCTGTCAATAGTTTTAACTCTGCGGGGCTTAAAACATTTTTTTGAAGTCTGGGGTTCACAAAAATCAGTGCTTGATAGTTCATTCTGTCTCATAACATAAACCTGAGGGATGTCGTTATTGGATTCTGAATTATGACTGTGATTCTGACTTGATTTTACAAACTAACATTATCACAGTAGGGTACCTGTTTGAGCAGTTAGGTTGACAATTCCAAGTGGTTATAGATTAGAAATGTTTGTTTTCTTAAGAGATTAGTTCAAGGAATTTGTATGTATTTAATTTTTTTAATAATGAGTGTGTTTAAAATAGTGATGTAATCAGTAGACATAACTTTATCTTATGTCAGCATGGCTCTTGTGGTTTGCCATGTGGAATACGAGGTGAGTTAGCATGGAGGAAAAAGGGTGATGGTGGGGTCATGGGTTGACATTAAGTTGGCATAGGGACTATAAAGGGCTTTGGGATTGTGCGGACATGGGGAACGGTTTGAGGGTCCATGGGGCTGGGCAGAGAAGCTTGTGTTAGCATGGGGAGTATGAGTTGGGGGGGGGGGGGTGGGGGGGGAGTGGGGATTGGGGGCATAGATTGACATGGATGGGGAGTGGGGTGAGTGTGGAGGGATGAGGGGCTGTTTTTTTCTAAGTGTCACAGCACACAGGCAGGCCTTCTACCCAACCCACCCCCACACCTGGCAGCCTACACACTCATTCCAGAGGCTTCTAATCCAAATTCCAGCCTTCTAATCCAAATCACCCCCATCCCTAGCAGGAATGAAAATTAGAGCTGCAGCCTGCCATTATTAAAGATCGGGTTCACAGAGTTAGAAATTCTCAGGTTAGCCTCTCTCGGGTGCATCCAACCCAGGAGTGAAATTCTGGGCTTAAAAGTGTTCAGATGGAGAAAAGAAGAGAGAGAGAGAATTTCAATTTGAAGGTTCACATGTCGGGACGGCCACTGCAAATTGTAAAATGTTTCACATTGAATGTACTTTCCCTGTTAATTGATTGGTATTAGTAATCTGGAAACATTTCGATGCAAATAAATGATCATTCCTAACATACTTAGAAATATCAACTTCAGGGCGGCACGGTGGCACAGTGGTTAGCACTGAGGCCTCACAGCTCCATGGCCCTGGGTTGAATTCCGGCCTTGGGTTACTGTCTGTGTGGAGTGTGCACTTTCTCCCCGTGTCTGTGTGGGTTTCCTCCAGATGCTCCGGTTTTCTCCCACAGTCCAAAGGTGTGCAGGTTAGGTGCATTGGCCATGCTAAATTGCCCTTAATGTCCAAAAGGTTAAGTGGGGTTATTGGGTTAAGGAGATAAGGTGGAGACGTGGACATAAGTCGGATGCTCTTTCTAATGGCTGGTGCATACTCGATGGGCCGAATGGCCTCCTGCATTGTAAATTCTATGAAATGGGATATCAATGATATTTTCTAAATACTCTCCTCCAATGTTCATTTTCAGGTAAACCTGAAGAATTTCCACAGAAAATACTTGGCCAGATATTTGTGGAGCACCAAGAACCCCCTGTTCACAATCACATGATCAATGGACAGAACAACACAGCTAAAGTAGGACCTTCAGCATCGAGGAGAAAAGACAGAAAGACATCACCTGAGAAATTGCAGGAGAAACAGCCTGACAACAGACATGGAAAGAGCTCTTTGGAAAAGTCAACTGTTAAATCACAAAGGGTGGACCTTTTAGAAAACCAAGGAGGCAAAGTGAAAGTCCTGCCGGATCTTGATGTGAAAAAGCAGCTTGGGCTCCCACCACAGCATGCATTGATGCATGGTAATCCTAGACAACTTAACAATGCGGCTGCTAACCAGAATTCAAATGCAAACCCAACTGTTAAGAAAGATTTTGCACCAAAGTGGAACAAACCTTCAGGCTTAAAAATGTCAGCTGCAACTTCGAAACATTCTGTGGATGACAAGGGCAGAACTGGAAACCGTAATGCAGCAAGCTCCCCATCCAGTCCTGAGGAGACACTTGTGGGTAGAACAAAAGCTATGATTATTGAGGTTGATGAAACAAAGAGAGATTCAAATGCTTCACAATATGACAATGTTCCTGGGATGGATCATGAATATGAACATCGTGCTGAAGGGATGGTGGAAGAGAGAGAGCCTGGGGTAACGCAATATAATGCTCTGTCTCCAGAAGCCCTGCTGAAAAATACCAGTCCATTGAGGCTATTGCCTGCACCATTATCAAGCAATACAAGTAGCGTCAGTGCAAATTCTCAAGCAAGACCTCCAAGGACTCATTCTGGGTCAATAAGTTCCAACCAAAGATATTTAATAAAGCGTCAACCTTCTTTGCCACCATCCTACACTGGCCCTCCTGGATATCATGGTAGCCTCCCACAGTACTCACCCACCAGAGCTAAAGACATGCCACAGTACAGTTACAATATGTCTGGAGGTCGAACAAATCATGACACCAGGCCATATGGTCCAAAGCTAGCACATTTGCCAGACTATCAAGAGAATAGAATGAACTCCTTCACTCTTGGCCGCCAATTTTCTAATTCTTCACAAACATTCAGAACTGCAGCACAACCGTTAGACCACCGTGGAGAATATGATTCAGTGAACACAACCAACTATGTAAGGCAGAAATCTCCATATGAAGGTACACAACAGCATTCACCAGAATATCAACAACATTACAGAAGAAAGCAAGAGCAATATGAACAACACTGGAATCAGGAAACTGACATAAGGTACAGAGGAAATATGCAAAGATCACCCAGTTTTCAAAATGCACAGCAGACTCCTGTCCCAGAGTTTAGCTACCAAGGTGTGGCTTTAGCTGGCAGCAATATATATAATAGAACTTCACCATATCCTGATCCACAAAGAAGATATCCAAATGCAACTCCGATTGGTCCCCAACATTATGGAAAACCTCAGACGGATAGAAGAGCCATTCCCGAATCAGTATTGCTTTGAAACAATACTGGTTGCCTCTTTTTTTTTTTTTAAAGTGATGTGAACAGTGTTAAAATAGAAAATCACTTACTTTTAAAATATATCTGTATTTAAGAAGTCATACAGTAGAAAAGAAGTTTGTAGCATAGTCTAAAATTTGGGGTGAGATTTCTAATTATGAAAGTTTCCTGACACACGAATACTGACGGTATTTCTTCTATATAATCTGGTAACCAAAATTAACAAAATCTGATAAAGAAAACCACCAACCAAAACTGAGCATCAACCACTTCACCTGAAATTGAGCATCTACTGGTGGTGTTCTGGTGCCAACAAGCAGCAGATTTAAGCATGCATTTAAGTGATGCTCCACAATATTCCTTATTTTGTATGATTTTTGAGAGATTGGCTTACAATCCGTTGTCGTCATCTCACTATCCAGCTCAGTCCTGGAATTGTTAATGTGTAACCCTAACATGCATTTTTTTTTATTCAGCAATATTTGTTGCAGTTTTTTTAGTCTGAAGTCCGAGAGTATGCTGAAAATTTCCCCATGTCACATTTGTGTTCCTATATTTAATCATTTCCAAAAAAGGTACCTGGACTGCATTTCCTGTACTGCTCAGGCTGTTAGATTGTCAGCAACAAAAGTAATCATGTACTTTCTCACAGTATTTGCACGGAATGTTAAGTGCATTCAGATCAGTGCCATCACACTTGTGATAAATTAATAGGAAAAGATATCATGTATTACAGATGCAATACAAGACAAAACCACAAACATTTTTGTAATGTTCGTGCACATTGGTTTTCACATTACTTTTAATTGTGACCAGGTGCATCATGACATGATTTGTGCAAAAAATGTTTTTTTGGGGAAAATAAAGAAATGTTTCACTTTTGAATGGAAATTGGGGATTTGGTTAGCTTAGTTGGCTGAACAGCTGGTTCGTGGCGAGTGACATCAACAGCGCGGATTCAATTCCCATACCAGGAAAACCCTGCCTTCTGAACTTTGTCCCTCACCTGAGGTATGGAAACCCTCGGATTAAATCACCACCAGTCAGCACTTAAAGGGTGAACAGCCTATGGTCCTCCGGGACTGTAGAGATATTTACATTTTACACCGACTTGCATCTGAATGCATTTGCAGGAACTATTTTCCCTCCAGTATTTATCAAACATTGTTGAATGACAGGAGCTATCCTGATAAGTCAAACCATTGGTTTCCAATGAACATATTGTCTTGTTTTGGTTGGAAGTTAAAATGGTATTAATGGATTTCTGAGCCGGGATAAGGTGATTTTTGGACCAGTTTCCTTTGAATTCATGACTGCAGGTTTTTGTTTAATTTTCTAAGGATGCCCAACTTATTTCCAGAAAGCTAGTTGTATCCTGCAATGTAAATGTCATATTGACTTTTTTAATGGTTTTAACTAGAAAGGAACAGAGAATATATATGCTGCAGATTGTGTATATGTTTGCAGGCAGATTGGATTGGGGTAGAAAATATTTCAGCAGAGTAGAAAAACACTGTAAGAACATTTAAATTAATTAAACACTGATTCAAACGCATTATCAACTGACTGACTGTATGTAAAACAACACTACTGTGTGTATATGTATATGGTATGAGTGTATGTATATATTATATACACAAATCAAATGTGGAAATTTAATTATCGATATAACACATAGAGATATTCTGATCTGAATAAATAAAGTTAAACTGTTCATTTCCTGTTCAACTCTTCGCTTGAAACAATCGCAGAAAAACCCAAGTAATATTGTTGAAATATGTAATTATTTGTAATAATCCTTTAAGTCTTAATCATGAGTCTTTAATATGGACACTGGCTGTATAGTGTATGTTAAATGAGATGGAGCAAATGAAACCTGCTGTCTGAAATATATGTATCAGCAGTGGTAAATACTGTAGAATTTATATATTCACACTTATTTTCTTAAGTAATCTGCAGCAGTTTTATAGCTGTGTATTCTATTTTAATGTGACTACTTTTTTAAAGTTACAAAAAATAATTTGAACAAGTTTGGTTTCTTGTGTTTTACTGTTAATGGAATTTTTTCCCCCACTTTGACATCTATGGTAACATTCTTTTTTTGCTTTTCATGATGTCTCAAGATAGCTCAACATCCTTTGTTTAATATTAAAGGTTATTTGACCAAATACTTAATAGTCTTCAAATCACCGCATAGACTAGAACTTTTATCAGCGTGTTATGAGCACCGTTTTTTAACAGCTTCTTTGCGTAACCTAATTGAAGTTTTTGGAGTTATAAAATGGACTGACTCGTCTAGTTGCATGTTATAGGGGAGGATACTATCATGTTGGGTAATGGAATATCATTGGATGTTGCCTATAGACATTCAGAAGGAATTTAATAAGGTCCTGTGCAAGTGATTATATTACCAAAAGCGAGAGCATGTGGAATAGGAGGTAACCTGGTAATTGGTCAGGCGGTAAGAGAAAATGATGGTGGATAACGGGTTAATTCTCTCATTAGTGGTATATGACCCGAATACTCAGGGATTGTATTCCATAGTTCTCCTGTTATAACGATTTGAATGAAAGAACAAAGAGACCCATGTCTTTTTTTAATGTACTTTATTCCAAACATGTGTAAAAACATCAAAATATAAAATACTCACTCCTTACAGTCACAGTCCACAGTTTGTCCAGTTTGTCCCCTTTCATCCCCTCCCCCACGACGAACAATTCCTCCGTGTCATGAACACCCCCACAGATTCTCGAAGCCCCAAGCTGACCACCTCAACATAAACTTAATCTTTTCCAACCGGAGAAAGTCGTACAAGTCCCCCCGCCAAGTCACGGTGGTGTAACCGACCATCAATTTAATGGCGCCTTCACTGGGCAATTAGACTTTCGAAGGCCACAACATCGGCCCTTCCCCCCCCAAAAAAAGCTCCAGCACTTCTGACACTCCAAAAATCGGCACCATTGGGTCCGGCCAGACCTCCACCCCCACTATCTTAGATAACGTCCTAAACACCAGTATCTCTCCAGCTTCGGCACCCCAAAACATGCGCATGGTTCGCCGGCCCCCACCCACACTTCTCTCACCCATCGGCCACTCCCCCGGAAGAATTCACTCATCCTTGCCTGAGTCATGTGTACCCTATGCACCACTCTGAACAGAATCAAGCTCATCCTCGCGCAGGAGGAGGTTGAATTCACCCTCCGCATCGCCTCGCACCACAGTCCCTAGCCTGTTCCCCCCCCCCCCCCCCAACTCCTCACATTTGCTGTTCATCATCACCACTTCTGCCCCCCTCCCCAAACCACCCGTATCTACCTATAATCCTGCCCTCCCCCAACTCATCCGGGAGCAGCCGTTGTTCCAATACAATGTACTACGGCAACCTGGGAAATGCCTTCCACTCTTTTCACGCAAAGTCCAGCACCTGCATATATCCAAACTCACTGTCCCTCGGTAACTCAAACCTCTCTTGCAACAAATCCAGACGGGCAAACGTCCCTTCCGATTACAAGTCCCTAACCCTCTCCAGCCCCACTTCCCTCCACGCCCATCCATCTCCCCTAGCTTGAACCCATGGTTCCCACACAGCGCCGTCAACTCCGACATGGCTTCGACCTTAAAATGTCATCTCAGCTGATTCTACACCCTGACCGTCGACTGCATCACTGGGCTCTCGGTATACTTCCCCAGAGCCAAGGAACCGTCACCATGACCCTTAGACTGGATCCCTACAAGACACCTCCTCCATCTTGACCCAATATGTGTTGTCCCCCCCCCCTGCCCCCATCGCCTCACATTTGCTGGCCAATAATAGAGCAGCAGGTTTGGGAGCAGCAACCCCCCTTTTTGTCTCTGCCTCTGCAACAGAAATCTCTTTACTCTCAACATCTTTCTCTCTTCTCCCCCCCATATGAACTCCGAGATCACTGCCACCAACATCCGGAAGAAGGCCTGAGGGAGAAAGATCGGGAGGGCCTGGAAAACGAAAAGGATCCTTGGCAGCGCATTCATCTTTACCACCTGCACCCTCCCTGCTAATGTAAGGTGCATCGTATCCCACCTCTTAAAATCTCCCTTAACTACCTCCATTGACGATGTCAAATTCCACCTGTGCATCATAGCCCATTCTCGTGTCACCCGAATCACTAAATACCTAAACCTCTCCCTAGCTAGCTGAAGCTCAAAACCTCCAAATTGGCCCTCTGCCCTGCTGCATTCACCGAAACGTATCACTCTTCCCGGTATTTAGCTTGTACCAGGAGAAGACCCCAAACCACTTCAATAGTCCCATGATCCTACCCATGCTCTTCAGCGGGACCGACACAAACAACAGCAGGTCGGCCGTGTATAACGACTCCCGGTGCTCCTGCTCCCCCTCACAATCACCTGCCACTCAGACCCCCGAAAGGCTATCGCCAATGGCTCAATCACCAGTGCGAACAGCAGCAGCGACAATGGACACCCCTGCCTCAATCCCCTGTGTAGTCCAAAATTGGTGAACTCATCTCATTTGTATGTACGCTTACCACTGGGCATACATACATACTCCCATCAATTTCGGCCCAAACCCAAACCGAAATTTCAAATGAGTACCTCCATGCCACCCGATCAAAGGCCTTCTCCACATCCATAGTAACAATAACATCCGGTGCCTGTTCCCCTGGCGGAATCATAACCACATTTAACAGCCTCTTGATAATTGCTATAGAACTGTCAGCCCATTACAAAACCCGCTTGATCCTCAGAAACCACCCCTGGCACACATCTGTCCATCCTCTCCGTCAACAACATAGCCAGTACTTCATGTCCGTCTTCAGCAATAAAATGAGCCTGCACAACCCAAAGTCCAACGGATCGTTCCCCTTCTTCGGGATTAGTGTAATCGATGCCTGTGTCAGCGCCTCTGGCAACTCCTCCTTCTCCAACGCATCCCTAAACATCTCCAACAAATGAGGTGCCAACTCTGCCACAAGCACCTTATCGAATTCAGCCAAGAAACCGATTGCTTTCTGATGCTATCTATCAGCTCCAGTGGCTCCTCCAATGCCTGCCTCTTCCCTTCCTCCAATCTTGGGACCTCCAACGTGTCCAAAAACTGCCCCATATCCACTTCCTCTTTATCCAGCTTGGCCCTGTACAGCTTCTCATAATACCCTCTGAACATCTTGTTTATCCTCCCCGGCTCTGACATCACCTCCCCCCATCCCCATCTCTGCACCCTTAGAATTTCCCTAGACGGCACCTGCTTCTGCAGCTGGTGAGCCAGCATACGCCTTGCCTTGTCTCCGTACTCTTACTGCACACCCTTCACCCTCCATAACTGACCCACCAATTTTCCTGTCAACATATCAAATTGCCCTTGCAACGCCTTCCTCTCCGCCAACAACTCCTTAGTGGGAGCCCCCAAGTATTTCCTATCCACTCGACTATCTCGTCCAGCAACCATCCATGCTCAACTATCTCGTCCAGCAACCATCCAGCTCTTCCCTCCTCCTCCTCCTCCTGTCCTTGTGTGCCTTGAACGAGATAATCTCCTCAGGATTACTGCATGTGCTAGTGAGGCTTGGAACAGGGAGATAGTACAGTTGAACATGTGGCTAAAGAGCTGGTGCAGGAGGGAAGGCTTTAGAAAAAAAATGGATCACTGGGATGTCTTCTGGGGAAGGTGGGACCTGTACAAGATAGACGGGTTGCACCTGAACTGGAGGGGCACCAATATCCTGGGCGGGAGTTTTCCTAGTGCTGTTCAGAAGGGTTTAAACTAGTGTGGCAGGAGGGTGGAAACCGGAACAGCAGGCCAGTAAGTGTAGAGACGGGGGGGAAAAATGAGACTGAGATGAACATTGTGCAGAATAAGAGCAGGCAGAGGGAAGCCGTAGGGCTCAGCGTGACTGTAGGTCTGGAGTGAGTTTGCTTCAATGCAAGAAGTATAACAGGTCAGACGGATGAACTGAGAGCCTGGATTACTGCATGGAACTATGATGTAATTGCAATTACAGAGACATGGTTAAAGGAGCGACAGGACTGTCCGCTTAACATTCTGAGATAGCTTTGTTTAGACGGTACAGAAGGGAAAACAAAAGAGGTGGGGAGTTGCCTTGCTGGTTGGGAAGCAGATCACAGCTGTGTTGAGGGAGGACACATTGGAGGAAGGGATCTTGTAGTGGGGCATTATGGGTGGAGCTGAGGAATCAGAAGGGTGAAATCACAATGTTGGAAGTGTACTTTTGACCTCCCAACAGCCTGCAGGAGACAGGAGCAGTTGTGTTGTCAGGAAAAGGTGTGAAAAAAGCAGGGTAGTTGTGATGGGTGACTTTAACTTCTCCCATATTGACTTGGGATCCCTTACAGCCAGGGGCTCGGATGGAGAGCAATTTGTTAGATATGTCCTGGAGAGCTTTTTGATACAGTATGTTGACAATCCAACCAGGGAGGGGAGCCATATGAGACTTGGTATTGGAGAATGAGCCAGGCCAGGTGATTGTTTAAGTGGGGGAGCATTTTGGGCTTAGTGACCATAATTCCATAAGATTTTGGACAGGGACAAGAGTGGCCTGCGGGCGAAGGTGCTATATTGGGCAAGGGTCAGTTACATCCAAATTAGGCAGGAACTGGGGAGTGTGGATCGAGAGCGGCTAGTTAAGGGCAAATACACGTCTAACGTGGGGGGCTTTTAAAGGCCAGTTTATTGAAGTGCAGGACAGGCATGTCCCCGCAAAAATGAAGGATAAAAATGGTAGAATTCAGGAACCATGGGTGACGAGGGAAATTGTAAGCTAAGGAAAAAGGAAGCATATGATCGGTCTAGGCATCTAAACACTGACAAAGCCCTTGAGTACAGTGAAAGTAGGAAGGAGGTTAACATGGAATTGGGAGGGCTAAGAGGGGCCATAAAATGTCTTTAGCAAACATGGTCAAAGAGAATCGCAAGGCTTTTTATGCATATATTAAGAGCAAGAGAAAGAGTAGAAGAGTAGGCCCACTCAAGAACAAGGAGGGAAGTTATGCGTGGAACCACAGGAAACGGGTGAAATCCTTAATGAGTACTTTGTATTGGTATTCACCAGGGAGAAGGACATGACAGATGTTGAGGTCAGGGATAGGTGTGTGAACGCTCTTGAGAATGTCAATAAAGCAAAGGAGGAAGTGTTGAGTATCCTAAATTGCATTCAGGTAGACAGGTCCCCAGGGCCAGATGGGATCTATCAGGTTCCTGCGGGAGGCAAAAGGAGAAATAACTGGGGCCTTAGCAGATATCTTCACATCCTCTTTGACCACGGGCGAGGCTCCAGAGGACTGGAGAATAGCCAATGTTGTTCCCTTGTTTAAGAAAGGAAGCATGGACTTAAGTAAGGCGTTTGACAAGGTCCCACATAGCAGACTGGTGCAAAAACTAAAATCACATGGGATTCGGGGTGGGTTGCCTAGATGGATACAGAACTGGCTTAGTTATAGAAGCAGAGTAGCGGTGGAAGAGTGTTTTTCAGAATGAAGATCTGTAGCTAGTGGTGTTCCGCAGGGATCAGTGCTGGGACCTCTGTTGTTGGTAGTATATGTCAATGATCTGGAGGAAAATGTGGGTGCTTTGATTAGTAAGTTTGTGGGAGAAACTAAGATTGGCAGAGTTGCTGATAGTGCCAAGGATTGTCAGAGGATACAACAGGATATAGATAGATTGGAGGCTTGGGCACAGAAATGGCAGATGACATTTAATCCGGACAAATGCGAGGTGATGCATTTTGGAGGATCAAATCTAGGCATGAATTATGCTGTAAATGGCAGAACCCATAGGGATATTAACATACAGAGGGATCTGAGCATGCATGTCCACAGTTCCCTAAAGGTGGCAACACTGGTGGCCAAAGTGATTAAGAAGGCATGTGGCATGCTTACCTTCGTCAGCCGACGCACTGAGTACAGGAGTTGGGAAATAATGTTGCAGCTATATAAAACCTTGGTTTGGCCGCATTTGGAGTATTGCGTGCAGTTCTGGTCACCACATTATCAGAAGGACGTGGAAGCTTTGGACAGAGTGCAAAGAAGTGTAGCCATCTAAGATGGCCATCTGCAAAGGACCATGGGAATTATGGCTAACCCAGGACTCAGACAGATACAGAGCCTATGTTTATCTGAAACGCAGATAACCAAGCCTGATCGAAACCCCCGCTCGTTTGCATTTCCATGGCCCATTTTCCCAGGACAATAGAACTCCAATCAAGCAACCAGTACAGCCACATACTGATCGGTCCCACTTCCTTTACTCAGAAAGCCCAACTGCCAAGGTCAATGACCGCTAAGGACCCGCCCAGCTACCTAGGCACCCGCCCCTTTATTGGCCGAAATCGTAAGACAGTGATCAGAGCCCTGTTGAACTATTGGGTCCAAGGTTAAGGACCGCCCTAAAGAACGCAAAATCCCAGAGGGATAAAAGAGAGCACAGCCATGTGTTCTGTCTCTTTGGGATCCGGCCTGTGCCAAACCGATTGTAGCAGGAACAGCCAGCCAAGTTCAAGACCAACGATCGCTACCTGACGGATGAGCCCAGCAGAGACAGAGCTGCTTTTTTCGAACCAGCCAAGTGAAATCCAGAGAAAGGCCTTATCCATTTGCACAGTGCCGGTCGCCCTGAAGTTAAGTATAGGTTATTTTAGCTGATAGTTGTAGTTTAACTCGTAATAGATATTGTGTTTGCATGTCGACACAATCCTTGTGCATGTAAATAAACTATCTTTTGAACTAACTAACTGGTTGTGTGGTAATTTGATCGATACAAGGGAAGGCTTGTGGTTCACCAACATTATCATTAATATTAGCAACAGTATTGGCAACGCTGTTGGGATCAAAAATGGGCAACATTATTGGCGACTCTGCCGGGACTCGATTAGAAGTGACTTTGTCACTCCGAGAGAACCCACAAACTTTGAATCCAATTGTGAGAAAGAGAAAGAACTACAGTGCAAGTCCCATATCGACCAAATAACCGAATTTCAGAAGTGTGTACTAACCCGCATGCATACCTAACAGGAAGAGTAAGGTAAACTCGTTCGAATTGTGAACAACTATCGAGGGATTGTGAGCCGGAAAATAGCTTAAGCCATATCCGCTGTTCAAATCACCGCCTTATTCCCCTGTCCCAAATTAAAAGTAGAGCAAGCGATAAGAGAAGGAATGGCCACTAAAGCAATGGAAAGATTGATGAACCCACAGGAACCTGAGATCTCAGCGACCAGCAGAGCAGAGCAATGCTCCATATGGGAGGAAGAGTTAAGGAAATACTCAAAGGGGAAAGGATGGCCCCTTTGGTTGAATTTTTGTGCTAATGATGAGTCAGGTCCCGGAAAGGTGGGACAAACTTGGTCGGAGAACCTAAGCGAGGTCCACAAGAAAAATGTAGGGAAAGTCAGAAAGCCAATGGCAATAGTGTCCTGTTTGGCACAGGTGCGAGGCACAGAGGAGGCCGTGAAGATGCTCCGTAGGCAGTTAATTGAGAAAGAAAAGAACGAGGGAAACAGTAACGAAACAAGAAGATAATTGAGCAACTCTGGGAACAGTTAGCAGCTAAGGATAAGGAAATGGCCGATGTAAAATATGCACATCAATCTTGTCTAGTTCGACCCAGTACGATAAAGCCTACCAAGATACACAGCGCGCAGTCCTGGTAAGAGAGGAAACAGAACAACAGGTCACCCAGCTAACTAGCAAATGCGCAGATTTAAAAGCAGCTTTGAGAGCACTCCACAGCTCCACTAAGGAACAGAGGCAGAGTACCGTTGACCATGTTAAATGCCGACAGAAGATCGAAAAGTTACAGTTGCTAGTCTCAGTACAGAATGGCTTCAGATACACTTTCGGGCAGGATTTAGATGAGGAAGTTGCACCCGATTGGCAAGAGTTAAATGAAAGCACCCAAAGGTACGTAGAGTACACGGGAAATCAAAATTGAGCCCCCCACGCCCCAAAACGAAAAGCACCCGTACCACCGACTGCACAGGCAGCACACACCCCCACTCACAATTCGACCCCCATGAATCCGGTTACCACACAACGCAAGTCATCGGATCAGAATGAGCCTGATATTGTTTACGCCACCCCACTATCCATAACCCAATTAAGAGAAGCTTGCACGAAAATTAGTCCATTCCACCCCACAGCAGATCCGCACAGCTTCTTTGAGGAGGTGCGCCAACAAAAAGTTATGTATGGCCTAGACGAGAGGGAGGAAGTAAAGCTAATAATTATGAGCCTTAGCCAATCCGTAAGATCAGCTTTGCCCGAACTCCAAAATGTAGCAGGAGGAACCCTACACGAAATGAAAACAGCCACATTAGATGCCATCGGGTATAACAAAGGAGGCCCAGTCAAGGGTTTAAATCACTGCAGGCAAAGAAGGGAGAGCATCCGACCGCATTTGCTGGTTGCCTATGGATTCATTTCATGGCTGTTTACGGACAATTGAACCGTGCTCACCTAAATGAGCAGGACACCACTAAATGGTCCCGCACCTTAGTCTCGCATGCCACAGGCGCAGGTCAAAAGGCTTGTATAAACTACGACCCCGCAAACAACACACACAATGAAGTTTGGGTATTGAAACTACTTTCTAGAGCATGGGAACAAACCCTACACCGACAGACAGGTCAGGACGAGATAGAAGCAAACATGCACACAGTTAGGACTAGCCAGGACCCAGCATGGATAAACGAGGGTAGACACAAGGGACAGCACCCCAGAGCACAGGCACCACGAGGTTGTTACAATTGTGGCCACATGGGACATTACGCCCACGATTGCCGACAAAACCTCCCGAACCAGCAACCAAACCCCCCACCTAGGTACAATGTTAGGCCCATGCATAATGTTAGCGCCCGTTCGGACGACTTAGCGTTTAACTCCACAGATTGACGGTGTTCGGACTCCCCAACTTGGGTCTGTGACACGTGCTGGGACAAATCAGGCAGACCAGTAGTTTCAGGCACAGTCCGGGGACATACAGTGGATTTCCTTTGGGACACAGGAGGATCCCGCACCACTTTAAACGCCTCCACCATGTTTCAACGGGACAAATGGCCCACCATAGACACAATCCCCCTGCGTGGATTCACCGGCCACATACAGCAAGGATATATCTCAGCTCCCGCACCCATTCAGGTAGGGAACATTAGCACCAGACACCCCGTCATTTTAGTTGACTTACCCCAAACAGCAGAGCACATTTTAGGCATTGATTTTATGAGCTCCCATAACCTTTTGTTTGACCCAGTAAACCAATGTGTCTGACGAATGGTCAAAACAGCTAGGGTTCCCGCTACGCTCACAGTAGAGGATTATGAAAACAGGATTTTCTCCGTAGGGGCCGATTGGTTTAATCCGCAAATAATTAGTGCAGACCAGACGATTAGAGAAGTCCTCATAAATCCCAGGTATGGTAAAGATTTCAGGTCCCGATCCAAAGCCGCAAAAGCAATACGGTTTCCCACAGCAAGCCGAGGGTGAGATTTCGAGGTTTATTAACAGTTTTGTTAGACCAAGGAGTTATTCGACCTGTAACATCCACAAATAATGCTCCAATTTGGCCCATAAAACAAAGTATGATGGTTCATGGCGACTAACGACTACCGAGAACTTAATAAGGTAACCCCTTTAGCAGCCCCCACTGTTGTCACGAGTCCCGAGACCATGCTCAAACAGGGAGTACAGGCAAAATATTTCACAGTGCTGGACATCAGCAGTGGCTTTTGGTCCATCCAGTTAGACAAAGCCTGCCAGTATAAGTTCGCATTTATGTTTCAAGGGCAGCAGTACACATTGACGTGCCTCCCACAAGGATTCCATAACTCCCCCTCCATTTACCACCGACAATTGGCCAACGGACTTTCTAAATTTTCCCGACCCGAATGCCTCATACAATATGTAGACGATCTGCTCTTGCAAACGGACACAAAAGAGGAACACATGGAGCTTTTATCGGACTTACTAGGCCTACTGCAATCCAGCGGATGCAAGATCAACCCCAAAAAGGCCCAGATTTTAAAGGAAAAGGCTCTTTATTTAGGCACCATCATCACCCACGGGAAGAGAGAAATTGAGCAAAAACGCATTGAATCCATCGTCAAATTGCCCCTGCCCCAAAATGTCACTGTACTCCGGTTATTCCTAGGTTTGGTAGAATATTGCAGAAATCATATAGATGGTTTTGGCACTAAAGCAGCCCCACTCTCAGAGCTCCGTAAAAAGAATGCCCCATGGGAATGGCTTCCACAGCACACAGACGCCATTGATGATTTAAAACGCGCCCTAGGCACAGCCCCCGCTTTACAAGTTCCAGGCCCAGACTTGCCCTATGCCATAGAAGTAGCAACCACCGACTGAACCTTATCAGCAGTGCTCCTGCAAGAATGACACGATCACTTAGGACCTGTAGCCTATGACTCAAGAGTATTAGGTCCCCATAGAGCAAGGATTCTCAGCCTGCGAACGGCACTTGCTTGCAGTCTTTTGGGCAGTACAGTACTTTGCGTGCACCACAGGCCTTAACCCAGTCGCGATCTTGACCGAGCACACCCCCACGCAACTACTAGATGGTAGATTAAAGGGCGGTTCAGTCAGCCAAATCAGCTTACTGGATACTACTGTTACAAGGCAGGGACATTACGTTAAAACGCACCAAAACTGACACATTTCTGGCTGATAATCTCCAATATGCAGGGACCCCACATGAGTGTCAGATCATAGCAGCCCAACACCACGCAGGACCCTTTATCCCAAAGTCATTACACCCACGAGCAGGCAGTAAGACACAGGATTCCCAAACCACAGGGGATGCTTTAAAAATGTATGTAGACGGTTCCTCCACAATCGAAACTGGAGTTAGGATTATTGGTTGTGGAATGTACGTAGAAGACGCGCAGGGATGCCCACTAGAAGAGATCTCTTTAAAATTGCCCGGCCACCTAGGTTCATAAGCAGCAGAACTCGCAGCCATAGCCTATGTAATTCAGCACCCCGACTCTTTTCCAACCCCCGCAGACTCAGACAGCCTGCATGTGTGCAACAGTTTAACAGAATTCCTGCCCCTGTGGGAATCTCGAGGTTTTGTTTCAGCCGATGGAAAACCCCTAACCTTTGCCCCATTGTTAAAGCACATTCTCAGGACAGCCTCAGATTGCACATATGGTATCATTAAAGTAAGAAGCCATCATCGCTCGTCCCCACCCGATAATGTAAAGGCTGACGCCTTAGCCAAAGCAGGATCACATCATGGTCAGTTCTGGCAGCCACCCAAAAGCGAACCGATACACTCAGTCCAGTTTTCCCAGACCAATATTGAGGATCTATCCCAAGCCCAAAAAGCAGACGACACCCTCAAACAGGTTTTAGACGGCAACATCCCAGCCTCCTATGATAAATGGAAGGACGCACTGACTGCAGAGAATGGCGTAGTTTAAAAAAAATGAAATTTATGTCGTCCCCACCCAGGACAGAAACCAGTTCATTTGCCAATTTCATGACAGACACAGACATCAGGGGATAGAAAATACCATTGCCCATTTAAGACCTTTGTGTTGGCGGCCTGATTTAAAAAGCGATGTAATCCATAATGTCGAGAATTGCCTTATCTGTGCACAGAACAATCCCGAACATTACTCAAAGAAAGGACAATTACGTCACACCCGACCTGTGAATGGCCCTTGGACAAATTTCAAATTGACTACATTGGCCCCCTTCCCCCTTGCAGAAATGGTTTCAATTACGTGCTGGTTGTAATCGACACTTTTACTAAATGGGTAGAAGCATTTCCCTCACGGACAAACACAGCAAAGGCCACTGCTAAGATTTTGACCCAACAGATATTCACACACTGGGGTCTCCCCCGCAGCATTGAGTCAAACCGAGGTTCCCACTTCACCGGCAGAGTCATGTAAAATGTTCTAACAATTTTTGGGATCAGGCAGAAATTCCGTATAGCATCTCACCCCCAATCCAGTGGCATTGTCGAGAGAATGAATCGAACTTTAAAAGCGACTATTAGGAAGATGGTGCAACAGAACAATACCACGTGGGACACAGTCCTCCCATTTGCTCTCATGTTTATTCGGAACACCGTTTCCAGTTCCACAGGTTTCAGCCCCCCACACTCATGACCGGACGGCCCATGGAGGGTATTCAATATTTATTAGGCCTCGATTTGGCAAGCCCTACAATAACCGCCCTCACCCACGAAAAAGCAGTCCAACAGGTTGCAGATAACATTAAAGCGGCACAACTCGCTGCAGCTTTCCGATTAGGCGCGAGAAAGAAGCAGAGTAAAGCCTGCTTTGACAAAACCATCCACCCCGTAGAGTACGCAGTCGTTCAGCAAGTAATGGTTTCACTTTACAACCCCAGTTCTTTCCTCTCCCCCAAATTTGCAGGATCCTACTCCATTTCCGACAAAGTGAGCCCCTCCGTGTACAAGATAACGTACCCCAATGGTAAAACTGTTTAGTTCCACATCAACCAACTCAAAGTCTATGGATCCCAATATAGCTACTCCCACCATATCTCTCTGGCAATAGGAGATGATTCCACCCCGCCCATCGACAACCTAGTCCGAACGCTACGCCAACCCTCCCCCCAGCCATGCCGGCATTTATCCCTTGTCCACACCCACAGACCCTAACTTGTCTCCGCCCACAGGTACAGACTTTCACCTTGAACTTGACTCCAACAACTGTGAGAGCCTCCCGGATTTGATTACTATCCCTGAACACTGGCGCAATCTCTCTGCCCCCAATCACCCCAGCCCCCGGAACCACGACTTAGATATCTTTGACCCCTATATGTCCTCCCCCAGTCACTGCCCGACCACAGTAACTTACCCTCCACTCCCACCGCCCCTACGCCTCACGACAAACAAGCCCCTCTTTGGCACCGCGACAACTCTTGCAGACTAGTAAGGCATGACAATTCGGACCATCCGATGGCCCATGCGGCCAAGGCACAGAAACGGCAGACATGAGTCTGGCAACTGGGAGATGGTGATGATTCAGATACTGACTCTCGTTTCGGTAATGCTTTTACAACACTGGTATGGAACCCTGAGGTGTCCAGATGATTAGAAAGAGACACTGCCTAAGTATTAAGGTGTCCAAGTTCTGATGGAGCCTGCCCGCCTTTTTCCTTATTTTTTCTACCACATGGTTTTAATTCATGTCGCCCGACACCCAATTACTCTTCTGATTCGAGGGTACGATGCCCTATGACAGTTAAAGGCACATGTTTGTCAGAAAACTGTTCTCCCAGTCTTTATGACAAGTTTCCACACGATTACAAACTCTTGCCATCCACCCAGGTAGGGAGTAATGGCACTGATCCCCACCCTACCTGAGGACCCCAAATGCATCCGATCAGTTAAGCTCGGGTAGTGGAGTAACGGCACTAACCCCAGCCCTACCTGCGGATTCCACCCATTCTTATCCTGCAGTGGCCCACACGCACCTCATGTTCCCGTCACTTCACACGCTCTGGAATGGTTCTCTACACTCTGCACTGTCTTTGGCAGGCCTTAGTTTCATCTTCTCTGCTTTCCCTTTGGTTGTGGTATTAAGAATGCATTTTGCCACGTTTTATATGCTCACCCCTCCTTTCCTTTATCTCCCGCGACCCCCTGGTCGCTCCCCACCTGCTATTTACACATATGACACAATTGGTTGCTATACATGCTACTACACGCGAACTACCTCTGAACCCTAGGACAAAGCTCATTAAAACTGGCCGCCCTGATATTCGACTGGTTAAGATAAGCCTCAACCACCACTGGTTGCAAGTAAAGAAAAGACTGGTTGGAGAAATTGTCCGCCCACTTGCCGCATCGACCACAAGCTGCGAGAGTCTCTGTACTTAAAAATTTGCATTTCTTGTCTCTCGAAAATAGTATTTAAAACAAAAAAAAATTATGGAGTCACACATGGTGACAATCATAACGGGTAATTGGAGTAAGGAGAGAAAGACTAATGTAACGAGATATTAACCAAAGATAATAACAGATACTATGCTTGCACCCCAAGGATTACCCGGAAAACAGAAAACACAGAATGAAGCAAGGACTGCTGACACGCGTTTGGATCATCGCTTGACTTCTGCAACTGCGCGCGCAACGGACGCTTGTTACAAACCCCACACCAGCCCCGAACACTATCACACAACAGGCCACCACCAGCCCGGACACGACACCACACATAAAGACAGTCATCGAAACCCCCACTTGGTGCGAAAACATTGCCAAATGGAACCCCCTTTCATACATAGCAGAGGCCCTTCTAGTAATTGCAATAATCTGCAGTGTCATTCAAACACTTCGACTCCGTAAATGGCGAGCAAAAGCCTCCCACTCCCCGATATATACAGTCCAAACCCTCTTCTTTGGAATTCAACAAAATTAAATTCATGTATCAATCGCTGCTAAAAAAATAAACCATGTACCTCTTTAACTTTATTAGGATTAAGTAGAATGTGATGTTTTTAATTTTGTACTGTATATAAGTTCTTTGATATTCACCAGCAGCATGAGAGTAGCTTAGATAGTGTTAGCTAGAGATCAACTGTGCGGATAAATTAAATGTTTTATAGTGACCGTTAGAGATTAATTAATTTATGGATGCATTCATGAAATATTAGGTAAATGTCCCAAACCATAAGATAGAGTAGAGTAGAACCTTGCCTTGACCAAGGGACCGGTCCACCAAGGATGAACAGGGATCGATAGTGTGATCCACCACGCTTCGTGTTCAGGATCAAGAGGACGGAATGTAGCCATCTAAGATGGCCACCTGCAAAGGACCGTGGGAATCATGGCCAACCCAGTACTCAGACAGATACAGAGCCTATGTGTATCTGAAACACAGGTAACCAAGCCTGATCGAAACCCCCACTCATTTGCATTTCAATTGCCCATTTTACAGGACAATAGAACTCCAATCAAGCAACTGGTACAGCCACAGACTGAGCGATGCCACTCCCTTTACTCAGAAAGCCCAACTGCCAAGGTCAATGACCGCTAAGGACCCGCCCAGCTACCAAAGCACCCTTTATTGGCCGAAATCAAAGACCGTGATCAGAGCCCTGTCGAACTATTGGGTCCAAGGTTAAGGACCGCCCCAAACAGCGCAAAATCCCAGAGGGATAAAAGAGGGCACAGCCATGTGTTCTGTCTCTTTTGGATCCGGCCTGTGCCAAACCGATTGTAGCAGGAACAGCCAGCCAAGTTCAAGACAAACGATCGCTACCTGACGGATGAGCCCAGCAGAGACACAGCCACTTTTTTCGAACCAGCCAAGTGAAATCCAGAGAAAGGCCTTATCCATTTGCACAGTGCCGGTCGCCCTGAAGTTAAGTATAGGTTATTGTAGCTGATAGTGGTAGTTTAACTCGTAGTAGATATTGTATTTGTATGTCGACATAACCGTTGTGTATGTAAATAAACCATCTTTTGAACTAACTAACTGGTTGTGTGGTCATTTGATCGATATAAGGGAAGGCTTGTGGTTCACCAACATTATCATTAATATTAGCAACAATATTGGCGACGCTGTTGGGATCGAAAGCGGGCAACAGAAGGTTCACCAGGATGTTGCCTGGTCTTGAGGTTGAATAACCTAGGATTGTTTTCATTGGAAAGACGGAGGCTGAGGGGAGACCTGATAGAGGTCTACAAAATTATGAGAGGCATAGACAGGGTGGATAGACGGAGGCTTTTCCCAAGGGTGGAAGTGTCAATTACAAGAGGGCACAGGTTCAAGGTGTGAGAGGAAAGGTTTAAGGGAGATATGTGGGGTAGGTGTTTCACGCAAAGAGTGGCGGCTACCTGGAATGTGCTGGATGTGGTGGAAGCAGGCACATTAGCAACATTTAAGACGCATCTGGATGGATACATGAATATGGAGGAAATAGAGGAATACGGGCCGAGTAAGGGAAAAGGTGTTTTTTTAGTTAGGGCATCATGATCGGCACAGGCTTGGAGGGCCGAAGGGCCTATTCCTGTGCTGTACTTTTCTTTGTTCTTTGAACCACCCCCTTCAACGCCTCCCAGAATGTGGCCGCTGACACCTCCCCGTTCTGATAAAGCTCCACATAATCCCCAATTGCCAGCCTCCCCTTTTCACAAAACCCCCTATCTGCCAAGAGACCTGAATCTAGCCTCCATCCCGGCCTCTGCACTTGCCCCGAGCCTGGTCTCACCTCCAGCCAATGTGGCGCATGATCCAAAATCACAATTCCCGCATATTTCGCCCCCATCAGCACAGCCCGACTCATCACAAAGAAATCAATTCTAGTGCTCACCTTGTACACGTGCGAGAAGGTCGAACCTGCACAGGTCAACCATTCCCATACGTTCCATAAATCCTCCAAACTCCAGTACCCCACTCAGCATCACATATCTCCACCCCCACCCCCGGTCCTGCACTTCCCTGGCCCCCACAAATCCCGTCCTTTTGTTCAAAAAAATGGCCACTTCCCACGACTTCAAACCCGAGTGAAAAAGCTGTCTCACCCATGTTTTTCTCAACCTAACCTGATCCTTCATCCGGAGGAACGTCTCCTGCAGAAAAATCCCCCCACCCCCCCAATTCTACCTCACTTAATGCCGCCCTAAACCGGGTCCATCCAAGATGGCCCCCCTCTCCGTCCATGAACATGCTCCACCTCCAACTCTGTCATGGCGCAATCCACCCTCCCCACTTCCCACCTGGCCACCTCTCGTGTCCTCCACCCCCACCTCACCTCCGTTCATCAGCCTTACTTGCTAACGTGGCAACTCCCACTCGAAGGCCCCCCTGCCTATCCTTCTTTCCCACCCCCGTCCACCCCACCAGTCCCTTCTTAGCCCCTCACCCACCTAGCCGACAACCCCCCCACCACCACCGCAAAGGGCCCCCATCATACATAACCCTTTGCCATAAAGAAAAGCACTCAAAATCACATCACCTCCTCCCAAAAGAAAAACACAACAGATGGGGTGGGGTTGGGGATCACTCCTTTACAAACTTAACACCCATCTTTTGTGAATTTAGCTCCTCCACTTCACACCAACCGCTCTTTTGCATCTGCAAACTTAAGACAAGTTGCACTGTTTTAAAGAAGAGCAGAGGCTCGATACTTGAAACATCCAGTGGTCTCAAAAGTGCTATATATATAAAGTTTCCTTTTGCAGGGTTAGTTGTTGCTGTCATAGGCATACCATTGATTACAATCTTCTTGATATTTGTAGCCTGTATGCATTGGCATGCCTCAAATTAATTTTTCATTAGGCAGGTGGTTACTTCATATTAAATCTTACCATGACTTAAGTGTCAATCTCAGTTCAAATGATTAGAGGTCACCATTTTACTACACTTACAATTATTAACATTTGAGAATCATACTTTTGAAACAGAATTGTGAATTCAAACCTCCAGAGATTTAAGCATATAACCCAGGCTGATCTATCTGAGGAGTTGTCTTCTGGATAAGATATTAAGTAAGGTTCCATTAGCCCCCACGAATGGATGTGTAGGATGCTATTTGAAGAAAAGCTGGTGAGTTCTCGGAGTGTCCTGACCAACATTTATGCGTCAAACGAAATTCAAGAACCATTGATTTGGTCATTTGTTTTGTTGTTTGTGGCAGATTGTGTACAGATTGGCTTTTGCGTTTTCTACATTATAACGGTAATATCACTTTGGGAGGCCTTGGATTCGAGAAAGATGCCCTATAAATGCAAGTTGTCTTTTCTATTTAACGAACAAATTAAACACGATTACAACTTGAAGACAAACCAAACCTATTATGTTGGCACATTTCAAAACCGTCTGATTACCTTTTTCTTTGCCACCATTCCACTTGGTATCCATTCTAAAGTTGATCACAGAAAAATTGTACATCTTTCTTTTACCCGTCATGCTCTCTATTTTAATATTCCAAATTTTCCTTTACATTCCTTTAAATTACTTATGCCTCTATAATAGTCATCTTACTGATGATTCCTTTTCGGCCTAGATTTCTCCAATCTTTCCTCATTATAGCCTTCTGACAGCAGGGATCAGCCTCCTGCCTTTTCTCTGCAGAATTCTGGACATTATGGGCCGAATTCTCCAATGCCCCTGCTGGAGGGTTCAATGGGAAGAATTTGGCAGGAGGCCAACAAATAGATCTCACGCGTCCCCTAATTTCCCACGGGATGTTACACTTGTGCCTGCCATAGCAGATCGGAAATCCCCAAAACACTTAATTGTTGCAGCACAGGAGACCATTTAGTCCATTGTATCTGCACCGGCTCTCCAAACTAGCATCATGACGTTCCTTCCCGTACCTCTGCACATTGTTTCTATTCATCTAATACCCTTTATTTTTAATAAATGTTTTTTATTGGATTTTTGATCAAAGTATATTTACAGTTATGTACACAGAATTAAAAAAAAAAATATATATATATATATATATATGTGTGAAGAGAAGAAAAAAAAGACTGGTATGATATTGTGCACTAGCTCAACAACAGCAACTCTGTACAGTTAGCAATATTATTTTTAACAAATAAGTAGGCACCTGTTTGTGGGGAGGAGAAACTGGGGAGGTACATATACATTTGGGTGCCAGAGGAACAATTACATTAGTTATGTCCAGTACAGAGAGGGCAATACGAGAATGGGTCTGTTGTTACCCTGCAGTTTGAGAGGGAGAAGCTGCAATCAGATGTAATGGTATTACAATTAAATAAGGGTAACTACAAAGACGCGAGGGAGGAGCTGGCTAGAGTTGATTGGAAAAGGAGCCTAGCAGGGAAGACAGTGGAACAGCAATGGCAGGAGTTTTTGGGGGTTATTAGGGAGGCACAACAGACATTCACCCCAAGGAGGAGGAAACATGCTAAAGGGAGGACAAGGCATCCATGGCTGATGAGGGATATCAAGGACAGCATAAAAGCTAAAGAAAAAGCATACAAAGTGTTGAGTATTAGTGGGAAGCTAGAGGATTGGGAAGCTTTTAAAAGCGAGCAGAGGACAACTAAAAAAGCAATAAGGGGGGAGAAGATGAAGTATGAGTGCAAGCTAGCTAGTAATATAAAGGCAGATAGGAAGAGTTTTTTTTCAATATATAAAAGGTAAGAGGCAAAAATAGACAATGGACCACTGGAAAATGTGGCTGGAGAAGTAATAGGAAACAAAGAAATGGCAGATGAACTGAATAGTTACTTTGCATTAGTCTTCACAGTGGAAGACACCAGTGAGATGGAAGAGCTCCAGGAGAATCAGGAAGCAGAGGTGAATGCAGTGACCATTACTAAGGAGAAGGTTCTGGGGAAACTGAAAGGTCTAAAGGTGGATAAGTCACCTGGCCCGGATGGACTACACCCCAGGGCCCTAAAAGAGATAGCTGAGGAAATTGTGGAGGCATTGGTGATGATTTTTCAGGAATCGCTGGAGGCAGGAAGGGTCCCAGAAGACTGGAAAGTGGCTAATGTAACACCCCTGTTTAAGAAGGGAGGGAGGCAGAAGACGGGAGGTTACAGGCCGGTTAGCCTGACTTCAGTCATTGGTAAGATTTTAGAGTCTGTTGTTAAAAATGAGATCGCAAAGTACTTGGAAGTGCATGGTAAAATAGGACTGAGTCAGCACGGCTTTGTCAAAGGGAGGTCGTGTCTGACAAATCTGTTACAGTTCTTTGAGGAGGTAACGAGAAAGTTAGACAAAGGAGAACCAGTGGATGTGATTTATTTAGATTTCCAGAAGGCCTTTGACAAAGTGTCGCATAGAGACTGTTAAATAAGTTAAAAGCCCATGGTGTTAAGGGCAAGATCCTGGCATGGATAGAGGATTGGCTGACTAGCAGAAGGCAGAGAGTGAGGATAAAGGGGTCTTTTTCAGAATGTCAGCCAGTGACTAGTGGTGTGCCTCGGGGTCTGTGCTGGGACCACAACTTTTCACAATATACATAAATGATCTCGAAGAAGGAACTGAACACTGTTGCTAAGTTTTCAGATGATACAAAGATCTGTAGAGGGACAGGTAGTATTGAGAAAGCAAGGGGGCTGCAGAAAATGAAATGGAATGAAATGAAAATCGCTTATTGTCACAAGTAGGCTTCAATTAAGTTACTGTGAAAAGCCCCTAGTCGCCACATTCCGGCGCCTGTTCGGGGAGGCTGTTACAGGAATTGAACCATGCTGCTGGCCTGCCTTGGTCTGCTTTCAAAGCCAGTGATTTAGCCCTGTGCTAAACAGCCCCAGGATTTGGACAAGCTAGGAGAGTGGGCAATGAAGTGGCAAATGAAATACAATGTGGAAAAGTGTGAGGTTATGTACTTTGGAAGGAGGAATTTAGGCATAGACTATTTTCTAAATGGGGAAATGCGTAGGAAATCAGAAGCACCAAGTGACTTGCGAGTCCTTGTTCACGATTCTCTTAAGGTTAATGTGCAGGTTCAATCGGCAGTTAAGAAGGCAAATGCAATGTTGACATTCATGTCAAGAGGGCTAGAATACAAGACCAGGGCGGCACTTCTGAGGCTGTATAAGGCTCTGGTCAGACCTCATTTGGAATATTGTGAGCAGTTTTGGGCCCCATATCTAAGGAAGTATGTGCTGGCCTTGGAAAGGGTCCAGAGGATGTTCACAAGAATGATCCCTGGAATGAAGAACTTATCTTATGAGGAACGGTTGAGGACTCTGGGTCTGTTGGAGTTTAGAAGGATGAGGGGGGATCTTATTGAAACTTACAGGATACAGCGAGGCCTGGTTAGAGTGGACGTGGAGAGGATGTTTCCGCTTGTAGGGAAAACTAGAACCAGAGGACACCATCTCACACTAAAGGGATGTTCCTTTAAATCTGAGATGAGTAATTTCTTCAGCCAGAGAATGGTGAATCTGTGGAACTTTTTACCGCAGAAGGCTGTGGAGGCCAAATCATTGAGTGTCTTGAAGACAGAGTTAGATAGGTTCTTGATTAATAAGGGGATCAGGGATTATGGGGAGAAGGCAGGAGAATGGGGATGAGAAAATATCAGCCATGATTGAATGGCGGAGCAGACTCGATGGGCCGAGTGGCCTAATCTGCTCCTATGTCTTATGGTCTTGTGATCTGGTGTTGTTACTTGCTTCTCCCAGACTGTTTTCGCTGCCATTGTCGTCGCGTGTACACCTCCGCTTTGGCCGTTCATCCCGTCTTTCGCCCGTATTTTCCTTGCTCTCTGTTACTGTATTTGCCAAGTTTGTTGCTGTTTCCTGTGCTCTCATTCCGGCTATAATGCCTTTGCCTCCCCCCCTCTCTGGTTCCCCTCTATTGTTCCCTGTCTCCTCCCTCTTCCCACTCCCCCCCCCCCCCCTTCTGCCCCCTTTTCCCCCCTCCCCCTCCCCTTCTCCTTTGATTCGCCTTTCTTTTCTCTTAGGTTTACCTGTCCTCCGTCCCCTCCGCCGCCGCCCAGTCTATCCCTCCCTCTAACGCCTTGGCTACGTTCCCCTGATTCTTGGCTACCTGGCTATTCTTCTGCTTGTTCGTTGGCCACGAACAGGTCCCGGAACAATTGGGTGAATGGCTCCCACGTTATGTGGAAGCCGTTGTCTGACCCTCGGTTGACGAATTTGATTATCTCCATTTGGAGAGATTCTGAGAGGTCGGACAGCCAGTCTGCAGCTTTGGATGGTGCTGCTGACCGCCAGCTGAACAGGATTCTACAGTGGGCAATCAGGGAGGCAAAGGCAAGGGCATTCGCCCTCCTCCCCAGGAATAGATCTGGCTGGTCTGATACCCAGAAGACCACCACTTTCGGGCATGGCTCCACCCTCACCCCCACCACTTTGGACATTGCCTCAAAGAAGGCTGTCCAGTTCACTGCAAGTCTGTGGCAACACCAGAACATGTGGGCGAGGGTGGCCAGGCCTCCTTGGCACCGTTCACATCTATCCTCCACCTCTGGGAAGAACCTACTCATTCGAGTTCTTGTTAAGTGGGTTTTATGTACCACTTTTAGTTGCGTCAAGCTGAGCCTTGCACACGTGGAGGTGGAGTTGACCCAATTCAGTCCTTCGCTCCAGAGTCCCCACCCTATTTTAATCCCCAGGTCTTCCTCCCATTTCTTTCTTGTTGCGTCCAGTACGGTGTTGGCTCCTTCTACCAGTCGCTCATACATGTTGCTACAGTTCCCTTTATCTAGGATGCTTGCGTCGAGTAACTCTTCAAATAATGTCTGTCGTGGCGGTTGTGGGTACGTCCTTGTCTCCTTTCGTGGGAATTTTTTGAGTTGCTGGTACCTTAGCTCGTTCCCCCTGGCTAGCTGGAATTTCTCGGTCAGTTCGTCCAGTGTTGCGATCCTAGCATCCTTATATAGGTCCCTAACTGTCAGTGTCCCTCCGTCCTGTCCTCACTTTTTAAAGGTGGCATCAGTCAGCGCTGGTGTGAACCGATGGTTGTTGCAGATGGGAGCTTTGTCCGACATTTTGGTCAGGCCAAATTGCAGCCGTAGTTGGCTCCAGGACTGGAGGGTGGCTATCACCTCCAGGCTGCTGGAGTGTTTTTTGGGTGGGGATGGGAATGCTGTGGCGAGAGCCCAGAGGGAGGTCCCCTTGTAGGAGGCCTCCTCCACGCGCACCCACTCGACTTCTGGCTATCTAATACACTTTTAAATGCCTTAATTGAACCTACCTCCAATTCCAGGTGGTGTATTCTAGACCTAAACCACTCATTGCTTCTTTAGAAAATCACTTACTTTTTTTTTAACAAATGGGTATTTTCTCCCAGCTAGTTTGTCCAACCCCCTCATTTATACAACCAAGTCCCTCTGCTCCTGCATCACTTTTAAGAATTTTGTCCCTTTTGTCTCTCCCATGTTTTTCCTACCAAAATGCATCACCTCACCCTTCTCCACACTGGACTTCATCTGCCACCTATCTGCCCACTCCACCAACCTGTCTGTGTTCTTTCAAAGTTCTACACTATCATCTTCACAATTTACAATACTCCCAAGTTCTGTGTCATCCACAATGTTTGGAATTGTCCCATGACAATAAGATCGAGATCATGCATATTAGGAAAAGCTCTAGTCCCAATACCAGCCCCTGGGGAGCACCACTATAAACCTTCCTCCAGCCCCCAAAATATCCATTGACCATTACTCTCTGCTTCTTCTTGTGCCAATTTTGTATCCACATTGCGACTGTCCCTTTTATTCCATTAGCTGTAACTGTTCTTGCTGTTTTTAGCACTATCTCGTAGGCTTTCTGAAAATCCATGAACACCACATCAACAGTGTGGTTGCTCGAGACATACACTGGTGGCTTCTAGTAGATAACAAAATCGGTTTATTGATCAAGGGCACTTAAATAACAGGCACAGAGCACAATATAACCGGTCATAACCCTTGGCTCCAGGGTCCTGCTCCTATTGGCTGGGGTTTGCGCGCTAATGCGCAATCGGCCCCGAACTGATCACATGGCATGTGGAACTGTGCTACCACAACCCGCATTACCCTCCCCAATCCTTTCCGTTAACCTGGAAACTGGGTTTCTTCAGAAAATGTTACGGTCTGACTAAAGTTTGCCTAGTCCCATTTAAGCATTACAAAATTGACTGGAGAAAATTGCTCATGCCAGGACACTGGCTTCCCCAGTTACTCAGCAAGCAGTGAATGACTAAATCCTTTTTGCGTAGTACCTTTCATGTAGTTAAATGTTCCAGGTCCCAGCTTGGGCATCTGATCCATCTTCCGAGCTGGGCAGTGAAATTAGCACTAAACTGCACTCTTGGTTGAGGGAGGGGTGTTTTCTGGGATTCTCGTTTCGATCATCCTGCAACCTCTGCTGGAAGTACGATTGTTTGGCCATTCTTGTTATCTAACAATTGTTAAATAAGCTGCCAACACATTCAGCTCTTGGTTAAATAGTGTTTGCTTCGGGAAGGCATTAGAGTGCACCCTTTCGCCGAGACTGTAGTGCGAGGTGTGAAAAGGAAAGTGGTCATTTTTTAAAGAAAGACGCCAGTTGATAATTGGGAAATCTGGAGTAAGAAGAAGAGCAATGTGGGACCCTTTTGCCCAAATAAGCAAGAACTATAGTTGTGCAACAAATTGCCGTTGAGGCTGTTGATACTGTACGTCTCGGAGAGCATTGTGGTGCATTGTTGGGTTTCTTTCTGTGGCCAGTATTCAGATAATCTGTAGTGAACACAGATTGAGTGGAAAAGTTTTGTTACGACATATTGACTTATGCGCTATGTCACATGCTGTGCGTGCTCTTGCACAGTGTGGGAAGGCAGTAAAGTAAAAACACTACTAAAACCTGGCCTCAGCTATAAACTGCCAAACAGATTTATTAAGTGGTAAATGGTTAAGTGAAACACAGCACTGACCCATTATAGTTACAGGCTTAACTTTTTCCTCCTCAGAAGATTGAAGATAATAGTCACGTCTGCTGTGCTAAACTTTAATGTGAGTTGGATTTGGCACAAGCTCCCTGCTGATGAACCTTATCTGGTAGTTTGCCACTGATCTCCCAGAGTTGCTCTCTCTGGCATGTGTTCATCTTTCTGATAGCTTCAGACAGGCAACTCAGTTGGAACAAGACCAGCTGAGACACAATTTCAAAATCTGATTGAAGCAAAGGAAAATTAAAAATGTATCTCTTAGATACAAATAGAGCGACTAATCAAACACATCTTCAAATGAAACCCACAGGATGTTTTTATTTGAATCGAATGGCTTAGCCCTTCTCTCATACCTGCTGCAGATCTGACATCTGTTCTTGACCTACTGTTTATCAAAACAAGTTGGACTATTTTCTTTTGAGTTTGATTTTAATCCCTGACTCTAAGAAACTAGTAACATGAGGAATTCCAGACTGAAATGTCTCCTTTTTTGTCAGAATTTGTTATAACATTTTGAGTTGGTGGATTGAAAAGGCACACATTTCTTCAGCTCCTGGCTTTTTCCTCGATACGCATTCCATCGAGCAGCTCAATTTAAAAAAAATTATATATTTTTGGCATCTTTACCTTTATTTGTCAAACTGAAAGATTGTCTTCACGTGCGCAGGATGGGCATTCAACAGCTCTTGTGAACTTTGTTTCAAACAACCCACATTGAACATGTATTATCTCACATTAAAACTATACAAATATTAGAATTTAACTCGAAGGCTTGGGATATAACCCTGAGAATCTTCAGGATTCTCACCAAAAGAATCTAGGCTGACACTTCAGTACAGTGCTGTGGAACTGCTGCATTGCTGGAAATGCCTTATTTTGGCTAGGACATCAAATGATGGTGAACATAAAAAATCCACTGTTCAAAGGGCATTAGTGGTGCCTTGGTGTCCCCTACAATGTTTATCCTTTAACTCGCACAATAAAGCATATAAACTGGTGATTTGTTTATTTTCCGCTTGTAGAACATTGTTATCCATAAAATGCCTGCTGCTTTTACCAATGGTGACTATAAATAGCTGTGAAATGCTTTGGAATGTCCTGGAGAAATAAATGGCACTTTATAAATACAAATTCTTGTGGGTGGCACGGTGATGCAGTGGCTAGCATTGCTGCTCGCAGTGCTGAGGACCCAGGTCACTGTCCTTGTGGAGTTTGCACATTCTCCCAGTGTCTGCATGGGCCTCACCCCCACGACCCAAAAAGATGTGCATATATATCCTTTCATGTAACATTAAGGGATGACCCAACTAGGTTGGCTGTGTGGAATTGTGCGTGTTGTAAGATCACTTCAAGGCCACCAAAACAGCCAATTCTGACTGGATTTCTGGGTGCCTGGAGTATCCCTGCCAGCACAACACTCCGCAAGCCCAGTGATGGTAGCCACGCTCCAAACCTGGAACGTGCTGAGGCAGCACTGCGGCTTGACCAAAATGTCCAGCATGGCCCATCGTCTGCAACAAGCACAAGTTCGCGCCAGTCTTGCCAGACGGCACCTTTAAGAGGTGGAGACAGGACGGGTGTGACATTGACTGTGAGGGACTATTACACAGAGGACAGGCGAGCGACCTTGGAGGAACTGACTGAGAGACTGCAGCTAATTAAGGGGAACAAACTCTGACAGCTACAGGTTACAGCGCCCAGAGGAAAGGGAGAGAACGTGCAGACTCCGCACAGACAGTGACCCCAGCCTGGAATCGAACCTGGCGCTGGGAAGCAACAATGCTCACCACTGTGCTACCGTGCCGCCCGTTTCCAACAACACTTGTGATTTGTTTGGTGATGTGCTCCGCAGCTAGTTAATTCTGAACGACAATTATTCAGGTGGAATATGTATATTCCCTGGCTGAGTGGGATTGATTGGAACCTGTTTGGAGCTTGCAAGAGTTAAATCATACAAATTCAGCTTCCACTGTGGTGAGAAAAGTAACAACCATCAATCTCAAGAAAAATTGTTACTTCAAAGCAGTCGGAATTTAGTGGTGATTGTGACCTTTTATTATTTTCATTTTGAGGAGCTGGATAATGTAACTCCTGCTGCAGGCAGGGGGATTATTTTTTTTCCCGCTTGTTTGTCTTTCATTCAATAAATCCACTTGATATTTGAAAGCTAAAATGAGTAGTGATGTGATACTCCACCACTTCTCAAAGATGGAAGAATCCTGTGGAGGTGCAGTTTAATTTCAGTGGGAAAGATAATTTAGAAAGATTTCACTGTTTGTCATCCCGGGCATGCTTCTGAAAGCTTATCCGGCGATCAAGGCTGGTAAGAAATCATAAGGGGATTGAGTCTCACCTATGAGTTTAATCTAAAATACAGAGGCCAAAAATCTCAACAAGGGTAGGAAAGACCTGGGAAAGAATTACTCCTTATAAACCAATGATCTTTAGATTTCTTGGTGGCTGTACGTTAGATATTGGCTGTGCAATTCTGTTATTCATTACCAATTCTCCTTCCAGCTCAGACCGAAAAACTGTCCACTGTATTCAAACTTTTGCACTAAGGTGGAATCGGAAGACTGATATTGTTGTGTTTTGATGGTATTATTGTACAAGTGGAGTAAAGGAGGAAAGGTTATTTATCAAAGTTAGATGGAATCATTTTTTGAATAAGATCTTGCTCATCTTGGAAGTAAGAAGAATTAAACATCTGAGTCAACCGAAGACTACTATGGTACAGTACCATAAATAAAGGCATGCCCATTGTCAGAGGGCAAGAGGAACTCTGCATGTTCTTTATAAACCTATTTACATCCAAGGACAGCACGGTGATGCAGTGGTTAGCACTACTGCCTCACGGCACCGAAGTCCCAGGTTCGATCCTGGCTTTGGGTTACTGTCCGTGTGGAGTTTGCACATTCTCCCCATGTTTGCATGAGTTTCGCCCCCACAACCCAAAGATGTGCAGGGTAGGTGGATTGGCCATGCTAAATTGCACCTTAATTGGAAAAAAAAATGAATTTGGGACTCTAAATTTTAAAAAGATTAAACCTATTTACACCTAGCAAAAGAACCAGTTAAAGACGACACTTTACAGCAAGGTGGTAGAAATTTGGAACCCTCTCTCACACAACAAAACTGCTGATGCAAGCCCAATTAATAATTTAAGATCTGAAGTTGAGCTTTTGCTAGCCAAAGGTATAAAGTGATATGGAGTCAAGGTGGATGGGTGGCGTTTGGGCTGTCAGAACAAGCTAGAGGGGCTGAATGTTGTATTTCTTCTGTGCCTATGTTCCCAGCTGTCCCTGAAGTGTGTGGTGGACAGGCAGTGCAGGCAGTTGTGTAGTCTCGATGTATGTATTATGTTGTACTGTCAGTCAAAATACTTTGTATTTCTTGTATGTAAAGCTCTTGAATAGTGTCAGACATTAGTATGTTTTGCCATAAGAACAATATAACTTTATTCCATAAATGTGGTTATCTCAATCTTATCTTCTATCATCAATATATTTTTGCTCTTCATTTTCTCATTAATTTTACTGATTATTTGACAGTATATGCGTTAATGATTGGTTCATTATAAGGCCACCCCTCCTGTTTGGGTTGTTACGGAGAAGTTGCCAACGATTCTCGGTGAAATAGACAATTATGTTGTCCATTTTTAAACAAAATAATATTGGTGACCTCCTCAGCACTTTGCGATACACACAGTTCACTGGAAGTCAAGCTATTTCCCATTTTTAGCTATTTTTATATTGCAATCCGAATTCTTTCCCTGTGGTGTTTAATTTTAGGTAAATTATTTAATAAAAGTCTAATTGAAAACACCTGCATTGGATAATTGATGCCAATCAGCATGTGGGCACTCATTCCACAGCAGTGAGAGAAAATGCATGAAGCTGGTACATATTTCAGCAATAAGTAATAATGAACGTGCTTTTCTCAAATTATCTAGTTATAATGCTCAACTAAATAGATTATTTTTAGAGAATTCTTCCCCTCCAGACAAAGTTTTACCACGTATGCAGAAATCCTTAATTGGAATTTACGGAGTTAACTGATCCAATCCTGGAAGGCTAATGACATAGAATCTTAGAATTTACAGTGCAGAAGGAGGCCATTCGGGCAGCACGGTAGCATTGTGGATAGCACAATTGCTTCACAGCTCCAGGGTCCCAGGTTCGATTCCGGCTTGGGTCACTGTCTGTGCAGAGTCTGCACATCCTCCCCGTGTGCGCGTGGGTTTCCTCCGGGTGCTCCGGTTTCCTCCCACAGTCCAAAGATGTGCAGGTTAGGTGGATTGGCCATGCTAAATTGCCCTTAGGGTCCAAAATTGCCCATAGTGTTGGGTGGGGTTGCTGGGTTATGGGGATAGGGTGGAGGTGTGGACCTTGGGTAGGTTGCTCTTTCCAAGAGCCGGTGCAGACTCAATGGGCCGAATGGCCTCCTTCTGCACTGTAAATTCTATGATTCTACGAAGTCTGCACTGGCCCCTACAAAGAGCCCACGTATCTACCCTATCCCCGTAACCCCCACTTAACATTTTTTTGGACACTAAGGGCAATTCAGCATGGCCAATCCACCTAACCCACTCATCTTTGGACAGTGGGAGGAACCCGGAGCACCTGGAGAAAACCCACGCAGACACGGGGAGAACATGCAGACTCCGCACAGACAGTGCCCCATCCGGGAATCGAACCTGGGACCCTGGAGCTGTGAAGCAACTGTGTTAACCACTATGCTACATATCCCCATTATTTGTAAGGTTGACACAAAGATGTAACCGTTGCCAGGAAAAAGTGACAGAAACTCATCCTTAATTTAGTGACACTAGGGCGGCATGGTGGCGCAGTGGTTAGCACTACTGCCACCTGCGCTGAGGACCCGGCTTCGATCTTGGCACTGGGTCACTGTCCATGTGGAGTTTGCACGTTCTACCCGTGTCTGCATGGGTTTCACCCCCACAACTCAAAAACATGCAGGGTAGGTGGATTGGCCATGCTAAATTGCCCCTTAATTGGAAAAAAAAGAATTGGGTACTCTAAATTAAAAAAAAAAAATTAGTGACACTAATGGGGATAATACACAGACTACGGTGAAGTCATGAAAGATAGACTGAACCTATTGATTCTGAAGGGAAGTGTCTGAATTTGAAGTTCCTATTCAGTAAATATATGTTGCTGTGCACATCAAACGTTAGTAACTTTGAATTATGCCAGAATATTGATTGGGCTACTTTTCCGTTATTTCCCTATTGCAATCCCCGACTGACACCCTAATATTTTAGTTTATTTTGTAGGAGTGCGCAGAAAGAATATTTTGTTCCAGAAGTGATTACATGAAGAAATAGGGATTTGGTATTTTCAAACAAAATTTTATTATTAACACAATATTACACTCTATAACATCACACCAAGAATAGCTTCCAATTACTCCTTAAACAATGATACTAAATACAGTAAAAAAAAAAAAAAAACCTTAATTACTATCTCTATTCCCAATTAAACAACAAGAATTTGTTTTTAAAACACGATGCTCCCAATTCATCCCACATCCCAATGGCACAGATTAATACTTAGTTTACAGAACAGATTTGGCTCCTGTTAGAACGCCTGCAGACTCTGGCTGGATATCTTCAAAAATCCATTTCAACTGGTTTGTTTCAGCTGCCACCTTGTCCTCTGACAAGTCTGCTCAGCTTTAAATACTATGAATCTTTTTTTTCAAAACTATCCTACTGTGAGAGCAAAAGACCTTGCTTGTGGATTCAGTGTTAGCCAGATCAGAAATCAACTCCAAAATCTTTCTCAAAATGCTTGAATACCTTTGCTCCACCCAACAATAATACCATCTCCCCAGGATGAAAACACATTAACTCCCCAGGGACTCTTCCCCCCCCCCCCTTCCAGTCAATCAATAGTGCATTAGCCCAGGCTTTTATGATGGTCAATTTCACCTCTGGCTCCTAAAAGCTAAAAGGTTTTGTAAAATAAGATTATTTTTAAAAACATGACCACTGTAGTCAAACACACTCTAACCCAGGCTTTTAACCCTTAAATTACCTGCATTTGTTACGCTCTTTCACCTAGCAACCAAATGGCAAACAAAGCATCAATAGTTCGGTTGAATGTTTCTCCAGAAGTGTAGGCAGTCGTGAAGACAGTAGATTCCTCGTTTCAAGATTCACCTTTTGTATTTCAAAATTAGCTGATTGGTGGGAGGATGATGGGCATAGAGTATTCATGCTTGGTGCCGGAGAGCAGGAGGATGCAGATTTAGTCACTCGTTACTCAGTTGCCAATTGCAGTAAGCAGCAAAGCCCCCATTGGGATGCTGATGCTACTACAATTCCCTATGGAGAAGGTGAAATGAAAACGGGGAATCCTGGTTTGCACTGTAAGGTATACCTTGAGGTGACAGGGCAAAGGACTCTGGCGGAGATGCAAAACATCTCAACCTCTGCATCAGAGCCCGGGATCAAGTGGATGTCATCAGCAAATTTGAAAATCGAGTTGGAAGGGAATTTGGCCACACAGTCATAGGTGTATAAGGAGTATAGTAGGGGGCTGAGGGCACAGCCTTGTGGGGCACCGGTGTTGAGGATGATCGTGGAGGAGGTGTTGTTGCCTATCTTTACTGATTGTGGCCTGTGGGTTCGAAAGTTCAGGATCCAGTCGCAGAGGGAGGAGCCGAGGCCAAGGCCACGGAGTTTGGAGATGAGTTTCGTAGGATTGATGGTGTTGAAGGCTGAGCTGTAGTCGATAAATAGGAGTCTGACATAGGTGTCTTTGTTATCTCGGTGTTCCAGGGTAGAGTGCAGGGCCATGGAGACGGCGTCTGCTGTGGACCTGTTGCAGCAGTAGGCGAACTGTAGTGGATCAAGGCAATCTGGGAGGCTGGAGTTGATTTGTGCCATGACTAACCTTTCGAAGCACTTCATGATGATGGATGTCAGAGCCACTGGACGATAGTCATTAAGGCACGCTGCTTGGCTTTTTTTTTGGTACAGGGATGATGGTCGTCTTCTTAAACCCCTTCTTAAAGGGGACCTCAGATTGTTGTAAAGAGAGGTTGAAGATGTCAGCGAATATCCCCGTCAGCTGATCCGTGCAAGACTTGAGTGCTCATCCGGGTACCCCATCCGGGCCAGTGGCTTTCCGTGGGATTTACCTTCGAGAAGGCTGCTCTGACGTCTGCAGTGGTGATCTCAGATACAAGTTCATCACAAATATCAATTAACTGACACTTCATAATCATGAAAAGAGCAATCTGTAGGTAACAGAGTAGTAGTCTACAGGGTGTTGACTGTTAAGGAGGGGCGCAACCCTTTCAAAACGTCAACTGGAGAGAATGCACTCAAACACAGTAGCTGAAACCAGATCACACTCCAGTAAGACAAGGGGGAAGCATCTTTTTGAAAATCTGTGAATTATGTTGATGCATATTACTCATAGGCTACTTTTTTTAAAAAGCATGGTAAATCCACATTGAATATCTTCTGCCCTTTCTTGCTGTTTTTGTTCAGCGTTGGGGATTGAGCAATGATGTTTGACAGCAACAACAACGACTTGCATTTATATAGCACATTTAATGGGGTACAACCTTCCGGGTACTTCCCAGATGTGTGACCAATCAAAATGTGACCCTGAGCCATGTAAGATACCAGGACACTTGACCAAAAGCTTGGTTAAAAAGTCAGATTTCAAGAAGTGTCTCGAGGGAGGAAAGAGAGCCAGAGAGGTTTAAAGAGGGAATTTCCGTCAGGCAGTTGAAGCCAGTGATGGAGCCATTATAATCAGGGCACCGAAGGAGCCAAATTGAAGGGGTGCAGATATTTTGGGCGATTGTTGGGCTGGAGAAACTGGGTGCAACTTGTTTACTCCATGGAATTTACAATACAGGAGGAGGCCATTCAGCCCATCGAGTCTGCACCAGCCTTTGGAGCACCCTACTTAAGCCCACACCTCCACCGTAACCCATAACCCCACCTAACCTTTTTGGACAATAAAGGGCAACTTAGCAAAGCCAATCCATCTAACCAGCACATCTTTGGACTTGTGGGAGGAAACCGGAGCACCCAGAGGGGATCCACGCAGGCATGGGGAGAAAGTGCAGACTCCGCAAGACAGTGACCCAAGCTGGGAATCGAACCTGGGACCCTGGATCTGTGAAACAACTGTGCTAACCACTGTGCTGCCGTGCCCCCCGTACTCCAGGCACATTGATGTGCTCTGGATCCTAAACTGAGTGGATGCAACTTCATACCAATTTGGCTGGTTTAGGCCACATGCGATGTGTTGGACATGAGAGCTGTATTATGATTCCAAGGAGCTATTCCTTTTATTCTTGCTTGCAGAAAGTAAGACCAGAGGAACGTGGGGAATGGGCTATTTCAATACCAGGATTACACATCATCAACATGGATGTCAGCCATTCGTTGTAGGAGAACGTTGTAGATTCAAAATCTTGAGCACAAAACTAGGCTGCCTGCACTATCAGGAGTAATTATGGTACAGTAAGAAGCCATTCAGCCCATCAAGTCCATACCAGCTCTGTGGAGCAGTCCAGGCAGTCCCATCCACTGTGTTCTCCCCATAGCCATGCAGGGTTATTTCCCACTAACGGCCATCTGATTTCCTTTCAAAATCATTCATTGTCTCTGCTTCCACCACCCTCTTAGATAGTGAGTTCCAGGTCATTCCTACCCACTCCTTTCTTAAAGTTCTTCTCCACATTCCACTTTACAGGCATTGAAGGGTAGTCACTGTGCAGGAAACACAGGAACCAATTTGTGTCCAGTAAACTCACACAGGCAGCAATGTGATATCGACCAGATAATCTGTTTCTTGAGGGCTGTTGATTGAGAAAATAATGTTGAGCAGCTCACTTTGGATAATTCCCCTACTCTTCTTAAAGTAGTGCCATGCGGGCGGCATGATGGCGCAATGTTCAGTACAGTTGCCTCACGGCGCCGAGGTCCCAGGTTCAATCCCGGCTCTGGGTCGGTCACTGCCTGTGTGGAGTTTGCACATTCTCCCCGTGTTTGCGTGGGTTTCGCCCCCACAACCCAAAATGATATGCAGGGTAGGTGGATTGGCCGCGCTAAATTGCCCCTTAATTGGAAAAAATGAATGGTTACTCTAAATTTCTTTTTAAAAAGAAGTGCCATTGGGACCTTTTACATCCGCCTGAGAGGACAGGTGGGGCGTCAGTTTAATATCACCTCCAACACAACAGCATTCTCTCAGTACAGCACCAGTGCCAGCCTTGATGTTTATGCAGAAATCCTGGAGCGGGATTAATAGTCAACACCCTGCAGACTACTACTCTGTTACCTTCTGACTCAAGAGGCAAGAGTGTAGTGCACTGAGCCACAGATGGCACAGGAGCACTAGTTCACAGAAGAACAAACATTTATTTTCCTGGTGTCTGGGTCAATCCTTCACTTCAACCAACATCACTTAAACAACTCACCTGGTCATTATTACATTGTAGTTTATGGAGCTTGCTGTACGTAAATTGACTGCCGCGTTCCCTACATTGCATCAGCACCTACACTTCACATGTAAGCTATTGACTTTAAACTGCTTTGGAATGTTCTAAAGTTATGCACAGGGCTGTACAAAAGGCAAATCTTTCTTAAACTGCTTAATCAAGGTTCTTGTGAGGGGCTTCAGCAAGAAAGCAGATCCACTCTAATTCCCCGTCCCTGACTGGTCACTGTAGGCTGGAGCGATTGCTCCCTGCAGCTGCTTCCCCGTCTTGTCAGCCACACAAGCTCCGTAGCAAGCCTCGCAGTTCTGAACAATGAAGACATTTAACAGGCCACAAGCTTTCAGCACCCCATCCGAATTTGAGTTTTGCTGTTATTGAAGAAAGATGTGAAAGACAACATTGCCCTTCACTCTTTTCAGCACACAGTCCCAGAGCACTAGCTGAAACCCTCGCTTGAGTGCACACACCAATATTCCATGGGCTAGGCCATTGTTCAAGAGAGTGCGTTGAGAACACCAAATCTTTAAATGGATCCACCAACAAAATGGAATACCTGGTTTTGCTGAGATGTCTTCTGAAACTGCAACGTTTGCTATTCAATCCTTGTAAAAGCAAAATCTGGCATAACTTTCTGGTGGTTCTATATTCTCCAGAACATCATCTCTATATAACGTGAAGACTTGAGGAATGTTGAGAAGGGCCTTGATATCGTGCAATATCTTGGCTGTCATTCTGCCCATTGCAATCCCTCTTCTTATGGATCGAGGCCATAGCAGCCTTTTGGAGCACCTCGAGGTTGTTCTCCAAAAAACAGTTCAAATTGAATCCAATCCATTGTCCCCAAATGAGCGACATACTATATCCAAGCTGACAATAACAGCTGACCTCATGCTCGATCCTACGGCAGTTCCCATCGAATACAAACACAGCCGACTGCAGTAGTCCGTGTTCTGCAACGCCAGATACATGTGCAGCAATCAAGAATCATTTCACCGTCGATTGGAACATTTTAGGAATATTGACTTCTCAATTTAAGAGTTAAAAGCCTGGCGTTAGAATGTGTTTGTTTGCAGTGGTCAGGATTTTAAAAAGGATTTTGTTTTGCCCCAAGGAATAGCAGGTGAAATTGGCAAAGGAAAGTGTTTCGGTCTGGGCTAATGGACTGTGGTTTGACTGGGGAGCTCCCTGGGGAGTTAATGTGCGTTTGCAGCCCGTGGAGACAATTTTTCTTTTAGCTTGGGGAGATGGGGTCATTGCTGGGTGGAGCCCAGAGAGGCAGTGAGCTTGGAGGAGCTTTGAGAGAGAGAACGAGAGGAGCTGAGTTGTGATCTGCCTGGCTGAGTTCTAAACACTGTGCCATCATGCTGCCCCTACAGTGACCATAATTCCCTACGTTTTAAGGTATTCGTGAATAAGGATAAGAGTAGTCCACGGTGAAGGTGCTAAATTGGGGAAGATTAATTACGACAATATTAGGCAGAAACTGAAGAATTCAGATTGGGATGGCTATTTGAAGGGGAGGCCGTGTCTCAGTAATTTGATCACGTTTTTTGAGGAAGGGACGAAGATGATTGATGAAGGAAGGGCAGTGGATGTTGTCCACATGGACTTCAGTAAAGCCTTTGACAAGGTCCCTCATGGCACAAAAGGTGAAGTCACACAGGATCAGAGGTGAGCTGGCAAGATGGATATAGAACTGGCTAGGTCATAGAAGACAGGTAGAGGTGGAGGGGTGCTTTTCTGACTGGAGGGCTGTGACTAGTGGTGTTTCGCAGGGATCAGTGCTGAGACCTTTGTTGTTCGTGGTATATATAAATGGTTTGGAAGAAAATGTAGCTGGTCTGATTAAGACGTTTGCAGATGACACAAAGATTAGTGGAGTTGTGGATAGTGAAGAGGATTGTCAGAGGATACAGCAGGATATAGATTGGTTGGAGACTTGGGCAGAGAAAAGGCAGATGGAGTTTAATCCAGCTAAATGTGAGGTAATGCAGTTTGGAAGATCTAATACAGATGGAAATTATACAGTAAATGACAGAATGCTTAGGAGTATTGACAGGCAGAGAGATCTGGCCATACAGTTCTACAGATCACTGAAAATGGCAATGCAGGTGGATAAGGTAGTCAAGAAGGTATACGGCATGCATTGATCGGGGCACTGAGTACAAAAAAATGGCAAGTCATGCTGCAGCGGTACAGAACCGTAGTTTGGAATATTGCGCACAATTCTGGCCGCCACACTACTAGAAGGATGTAGATGTTTTGGTGAAGGTACAGAAGAGATTTGCCTGGTCTGGAGGGTATTAGCTATGAGGAGAGGTTGCAAAAACTCTGATTATTTTCACTGGAACGAAGGAGGTTGAAGGGCGATCTGATAGAGGTTTACAAAATTATGAGGGGCATGGAAAGAGTGGATGGTCAGAAGCTTTTTCACAAGGTGGAAAAGTCAATCACTAGGGAACATAGCTTTAAGGTGCGAGGGGTAAAGTTTAGAGGAGATGTGCGAGGCAGGTTTTTTTACACAGAGGGTGGTCAGTGCCTGGAACCCACTGCTGGGAGAGGTGGTGGAAGCAGATACGATAGCGATGTTTAAGAGGCATGTTGATGAATGCAGGGATACAGACCCTGGAAGCACAGAAGGTTTTAGTTTAGACAGGCATCATAATTGGCGCAGGCTTGGAGGGCCGGAGGACCTGTTCCTGTGCTGTCCTGTTCGTTGTTCTTTGTTTAAGACAAGGAAGAGGCTGAACCAACCTAACTGAGGCAGCTATTTGAAGTCTGAAGGGGTTCCAACCAGAGCCAAATCTGTTTTATAAAGCAAGTATTACTCTATGCCTTGCTAATTTTAAGGTGGATTAAGAGCTGTTTGTTTCTTGTTGTCAATGGAAAATCGTTTTGGGTATGAAGTTAAAAGTTTAATATTGCATTCATGACAATTTGTTTTAGAAATGCCGAAGCCCTATTTTTTCATGCAATCACTTCTAGAGCAAATCATTCTTTCCGCAGTCTTAAAATAAACTAAAATGGGGTTTCGACCCAGTATCCAAGCCACTGTTGGGGTCTAGTCTGTGATCGTAATCGGGAAGCATTGCCCTATTTGAGTTAAGAAGGGAAATTAATGCAAGAGAGGAGGCAGTTTCCCTGTTGTATTGCAATTCTGAGAACCTTTTCCTTTTTTATCCCCACTCCCAAAGGGTAAGAAGACCAGAGCTAAATGGGAAATGGGCTGTTAACGTCTGTGCAAGATGCTCTGCCACTTCCCTTAGTGGCTGCTAGATGGCGGTGTTGGTTTGTCAATGGAATAATTTGAAAGTGGGGAAACTTGTTTTTCAGTTTCAAGTTAATAGCCTATTAAAAATGAGAGAACTGTTGCGGAAAAAATATAAAATTGCTCAAATTCCAAAGTTAATATAATTGACAACATTTCAAGACTACTAGCTTCAGAAAGAGAATAATGCATAACGCCAGGCACAACTTCAAGACGTTCCAAAGATTTTCACATTCAGTGACGGACCTTTGAAGGGTAGTCACTGGAAATGCAGGAAATGAGGCAATCGCTTTGTGCAAAGCAAGATCTCACAAACAATAATTAGATAAATGACCAAATCATCTGTTTTTGATCATTTAGTGTTCAGTGTTGCCAAGGACACTGGGACAGCATCATTTTTGTTTTGAAGAATTACTGCCACGTGATCTTGCACATCTACCTCAAAGGGCAGAGGGGGACCTTGGCTTGACATCTATTCTGAAAGGGTATCTCCAATATTGCAGCACCCTTCGGCAACTTCTTCCATTATTGAACTGCCACCGAAAGCAAGCGTGCCAATCTGGGCAACTGGGCAGACATTTTCCTCGCATGCTCCCGAGGTGAGATTAAATGGTTCTCACTGATGCCACTTCCCCATTGTACAGTGGAATTTCTCAATGTCGCGGAAGCGAGCATGAGGCGTGATGATGCCCGCTCGTCTGTAAGGAGAGAGACTGATAATCCTTTAATATCGAGGGTGGTTTTTTGCCTCTGCTACTGCTGCCCCAGACAAGCCTTCACATAGCGTCGATCAAAAAGACCCTTAGAGAGCACGGCGGCACAGTGGTTAGCACTGCAGCCTCATGGTGCCGACGACCTGGGTTCGATCCTGGGTCGCTGTCCGTGTGGAGTTTGCACATTCTCCCCGTGTTTGCGTGGGTTTCGTTCCCACAACCCAAAGATGTGCAGGGTAGGTGGATTGGCCGCGCTAAATTGCCCCTTAATTGGAAAAATGAATTGGGTACTCAAAATTCTTTTTTTTAAAGACCCTTTGAGTGAAACCCCGATTTTGAAAGGTGACAGAAAATATAAAGAATTACTTTATCAATGGGGTTTTGGAAGGATAACCATGTTCCCTTTACAATCTATTTGCCCTGGTGATAGTAACTATTACCCACCATTAAAATAGTGTTTATCGGGTGGCGCAGTGGTTAGCACTGCTGCCTACGGCACTGAGGACCCAGGTTTGATACCGGCTCTGGGTCACTGTCCGTGTGCAGTTTGTACATTCTCCCTGTGTCTGCGTGGGTCTCACCCCCACAACCCAAAGATGTGCAGGGGAGGGGCATTGGCCACACTAAATTGCCCCTTAATTGAAAAAAAGTAATTGGGTACTCTAAATTTATTTTTAAAAATAGTGTTTATCATTGACTGGAGTTAAAGCTACAGGAACACTGAACTTCGAATATGCTGGGGTGAAGTTGGCTCCACAAGTTAGCATTAATCTTTCCCTAATGTTTTCTTCTATCTGCATTTGTGCTTGGGTTTGGATCAGTATAATTAAGATCCCGTATAATTAAGATCTCGTATGTGTTCCAAAGTCTTTTATTTGTTCCTTATTTCTTTTTTGTAGACAAACTACCTTATTATTTTAATCACATTTGTGATCCTGTTGCCAGCATCTTCTTTGCTTCAACTTTTATTTTCCATTAATTTCAGTATTTTGCTGTTATTTCGACTGATGACAGTCTGAATAGTCACCAATCGAACTAACTATTTGAGTTATTCACTATCCATTCCCATCTGGCCTATTAAGATATGGCATTCATAAAAAGAAAGCCCAGTCCTTCATAATACCTTCTCACTGTCTCTCAGAAATCTCCAGTATTTCAGGGCAGCACGGGAGCACAGTGGTTAGCACTGTTGCTTCACAGCTCCAGGGTCCCAGGTTCGATTCCTGGCTTGGGTCACTGTCTGTGCGGAGTCTGCACATTCTCCCCGTGTCTGCGTGGGTTTCCTCCGGGTGCTCCGGTTTCCTCCCACAAGTCCCGAAAGGCATGCAGTTAGGTGAGTTGGACATTCTGAAGATGCACAACAAGCCCAGTGATATTGGCCATGGTGAGAACGTGGGCCCAACTGAGACAACACTTCAGGCTAACTAAAATGGCCCCTATGGCCCCCATCTATGGCAATCGCAGATTCTCCTCAGCCATGCTGGATACCACCTTCAAAAGATGGAGGTGGGACGGGGGCACACTGACGGTCGGGGACTTTTTTTTTTTTTTTTTTAAATAATATTTTATTGAAAATTTTTGGTCAACCAACACAGTACATTGTGCATCCTTTACACAACATTGTAACAATACAGATAATAATGACCTTTTTAAATTTAAACAAAAACAACAACAAATAGATAAATATTAAATAACAAAAAATAAAAACTAGCCCTAATTGGCAACTGCCTTGTCTCAGGCCACACCCCCCCCCCCCCCCCATTCCCCCCCATCCCCCCCCCCCCCCCAAGTCCTGGGTCGCTGCTGCTGCCTTCTTTGTTCTCCCCCATCTATCTTTCCGCAAGATATTCGACGAACGGTTGCCACCGCCTAGTAAACCCTTGAGCCGACCCCCTTAGGACGAACTTAATCCGCTCTAACTTTATGAACCCCGCCATATCATTTATCCAGGTCTCCACCCCCGGGGGCTTGGCTTCTTTCCACATTAGCAGTATTCTGCGCCGGGCTACTAGGGACGCAAAGGCCAAAACATCGGCCTCTTTCGCCTCCTGCACTCCCGGCTCTTGTGCAACCCCAAATATAGCCAACCCCCAGCTTGGTTCGACCCGGACTCCTACTACTTTCGAAAGCACCTTTGTCACCCCCATCCAAAACCCCTGTAGTGCCGGGCATGACCAAAACATATGGGTATGATTCGCTGGGCTTCTCGAGCACCTCGCACACCTATCCTCCACCCCAAAAAATTTACTGAGCCGTGTTCCAGTCATATGTGCCCTGTGTAATACCTTAAACTGAATCAGGCTTAGCCTGGCGCACGAGGACGACGAGTTTACCCTGTTTAGGGCATCTGCCCACATCCCCTCCTCAATCTCCTCCCCTAGCTCTTCTTCCCATTTCCCTTTTAGTTCGTCCATCATAGTCTCCCCTTCGTCTCTCATTTCCCTATATATATCCGACACCTTACCGTCCCCCACCCATTTCTTTGAGATGACTCTGTCCTGCACCTCTTGTGTCGGGAGCTGCGGGAATTCCCTCACTTGTTGCCTCGCAAAAGCCCTCAATTGCATGTACCTGAATGCATTCCCTTGGGGCAACCCATATTTCTCAGTCAGCGCTCCCAGACTCGCGAACTTCCCATCCACAAATAGATCTTTCAATTGCGTTATACCTGCTCTTTGCCACATTCCATATCCCCCATCCATTCCCCCCGGGGCAAACCTATGGTTGTTTCTTATCGGGGACCCCCCCAGTGCTCCGGTCTTTCCCCTATGTCGTCTCCACTGTCCCCAAATCTTCAGTGTAGCTACCACCACCGGACTCATGGTATAGTTCCTTGGTGAGAACGGCAATGGGGCTGTCACCATAGCCTGCAGGCTGGTCCCCCTACAGGACGCCCTCTCTAATCTCTTCCACGCCGCTCCTTCCTCCTCTCCCATCCACTTACTCACCATTGAAATATTAGCGGCCCAATAATACTCACTTAGGCTCGGTAGTGCCAGCCCCCCCCTATCCCTACTACGCTGTAAGAATCCCTTCCTCACTCTCGGAGTCTTCCCGGCCCAAACAAAACCCATGATACTCTTTTCTATCCTTTTGAAAAAAGCCTTCGTGATCACCACCGGGAGACACTGAAACACAAAAAGGAATCTCGGGAGGACCACCATCTTAACCGCCTGCACCCTCCCTGCCATTGACAATGCTACCATATCCCATCTCTTGAAATCTTCCTCCATCTGTTCCACCAACCGCGTCAAATTTAGCCTGTGCAATGTGCCCCAATTCTTAGCTATCTGGATCCCCAGGTAACAAAAGTCTCTTGTTACCTTCCTCAACGGTAGGTCTTCTATTTCTCTACTCTGCTCCCCTGGATGCACCACAAACAGCTCACTCTTCCCCATGTTCAATTTATACCCTGAAAAATCCCCAAACTCCCCAAGTATCCGCATTATTTCTGGCATCCCCTCCGCTGGATCCGCCACATATAGTAGCAGATCATCCGCATATAAAGATACCCGGTGTTCTTCTCCTCCCCTAAGTATTCCCCTCCATCCCTTGGAACCTCTCAGCGTTATCGCCAGGGGCTCAATCGCCAGTGCAAACAGTAATGGGGACAGAGGACATCCCTGCCTTGTCCCTCTATGGAGCCGAAAATATGCCGATCCCCGTCCATTCGTGACCACACTCGCCACTGGGGCCCTATACAACAGCTGCACCCATCTAACATACCCCTCTCCGAACCAAAATCTCCTCAACACCTCCCACAGATAATCCCACTCCACTCTATCAAATGCTTTCTCGGCATCCATCGCCACTATTATCTCCGTTTCACCCTCTGGTGGGGCCATCATCATTACCCCTAACAACCTCCGTATGTTCGTGTTCAGCTGTCTCCCCTTCACAAACCCAGTTTGGTCCTCATGAACCACCCCCGGGACACATTCCTCTATTCTCATTGCCATTACCTTGGCCAAGACCTTGGCATCTACATTGAGGAGGGAGATTGGTCTGTAGGACCCGCATTGTAGCGGATCCTTTTCCTTCTTTAAAAGAAGCGATATCGTTGCTTCTGACATAGTCGGGGGCAGTTGTCCCCTTTCCTTTGCCTCGTTGAAGGTCCTCGTCAGTAGCGGGGCGAGCAAGTCCAAATATTTTCTGTAAAATTCAACTGGGAATCCGTCCGGTCCCGGGGCCTTTCCCGTCTGCATGTTCCTAATTCCTTTCACCACTTCCTCTACCGTGATCTGTGCTCCCAATCCCATCCTATCCTGCTCTTCCACCTGGGGAATTTCCAGCCGATCCAAAAACTCCATCATTCTCTCCCTCCCATCCGGGGGTTGAGCTTCATACAATTTTTTATAAAATGTCTTAAACACTTCATTCACTCTCTCCGCTCCCCGCTCCGTCTCTCCATCTTCGTCTCTCACCCCCCCTATTTCCCTCGCTGCTCCCCTTTTCCTCAATTGGTGTGCCAGCAATCTGCTCGCCTTCTCTCCATATTCATACTGTACACCCTGCGCCTTCCTCCATTGTGCCTCTGCAGTGCCTGTGGTCAGCAAGTCAAATTCCACATGCAGCCTTTGCCTTTCCCTATACAGTCCCTCCTCCGGTGCTTCCGCATACTGTCTGTCCACCCTCAAAAGTTCTTGCAACAACCGCTCCCGTTCCTTACTCTCCTGCTTCCCTTTATGTGTCCTTATTGATATCAGCTCCCCCCTAACCACCGCCTTCAACGCCTCCCAGACCACTCCCACCTGAACCTCCCCATTGTCATTGAGTTCCAAGTACTTTTCAATGCATCCCCTCACCCTTAAGCACACCTCCTCATCCGCCATTAGTCCCATGTCCATTCTCCAGGGTGGACGCCCTCTTGTTTCCTCCCCTATCTCCAAGTCTACCCAGTGTGGGGCATGATCCGAAATGGCTATAGCCGTATATTCCGTTCCCCTCACCCTCGGGATCAATGCCCTACCCAACACAAAAAAGTCTATGCGTGAATAGACTTTATAGACATAGGAGAAAAACGAGAACTCCTTACTCCTAGGTCTACTGAATCTCCACGGGTCCACCCCTCCCATCTGCTCCATAAAATCCTTAAGCACCTTGGCTGCTGCCGGCCTCCTACCAGTCCTGGACTTCGACCTATCCAGCCTTGGTTCCAACACCGTGTTAAAGTCTCCCCCCATTATCAGCTTTCCGGTCTCTAGGTCTGGGATGCGTCCTAGCATTCGCCTCATAAAATTGGCATCGTCCCAATTCGGGGCATACACGTTTACCAACACCACCATCTCTCCCTGTAATTTGCCACTCACCATCACGTATCTGCCCCCGTTATCCGCCACTATAGTCTTTGCCTCGAACATTACCCGCTTCCCCACTACTATAGCCACCCCCCTGTTTTTCGCATCCAGCCCCGAATGGAACACCTGCCCTACCCATCCTTTGCGCAACCTAACCTGATCTATCAGTTTCAGGTGCGTTTCCTGTAACATGACCACATCTGCTTTAAGTTTCTTAAGGTGTGCGAGTATTCGTGCCCTCTTTATCGGCCCGTTAAGCCCCCTCACGTTCCACGTTATCAGCCGAGTTGGGGGGCTTCCCACCCCCCCCCCCCCCTTGCCGGTTAGCCATCATCTTTTTCCAGCTTCTCGCCCAGTTCCCACGCGGCTGTATTTCTCCCAGACGGTGCCCCCCCGCCCATCCTTTCCCGTACCCACTCCCCCCTTTCCCCAGCAGCAGCAACCCAGTAATTCCCCCCTCCCCCCCCCCCCCCCGCTAGACCCCCCGCTAGCGTAATTACTCCCCCCATGTTGCTCCCAGAAGTCAGCAAACTCTGGCTGACCTCGGCTTCCCCCCGTGAACACGGCTCGCCCCGTGCGGCGCCCCCTCCTTCCTGCTTCTCTATTCCCGCCATAATTATCATAGCGTGGGAACCAAGCCCGCGCCTCTCCCTCGGCCCCGCCTCCCATGGCCAACGCCCCATCTCCTCTCCCTCCCCACCTCCCCCCATCACCACCTGTGGGAGAAAGAAAAGTTACCATACCGCAGGATTAATCATACAATCCCTCTTCGCCCCCCCCCCACTCGTCCCACCACTTTGTCCAAACGTTCATTTTCGTAGTCCAATCATTCCAATTTTTCTTCTACAATAAAAGTCCACGCTTCATCCGCCGTCTCAAAGTAGTGGTGCCTCCCTTGATATGTGACCCACAGTCTTGCCGGTTGCAGCATTCCAAACTTTATCTTTTTTTTGTGAAGTACCGCTTTGGCCCGATTAAAGCTCGCCCTCCTTCTCGCCACCTCCGCACTCCAATCTTGATCGACGCGGATCACCGCGTTCTCCCATTTACTACACCGAGTTTTCTTCGCCCATCTAAGGACCATTTCTCTATCCTTAAAACGGAGAAATCTCACCACTATGGCTCTGGGAGCTTCTCCTGCTCTCGATCCTCGCACCATAACTCGGTATGCTCCCTCCACCTCCAACGGACCCGTCGGGGCCTCCACTCCCATTAACGAGTGCAGCATCGTGCTCACATATGCCCCGACGTCCGCCCCCTCCACACCTTCAGGAAGGCCAAGAATCCTCAAGTTGTTCCTCCTTGCGTTATTTTCCAGTGCCTCCAACCTCTCCACAGATCGTTTCTGGTGTGCCTCCTGTATCTCCGACTTCACCACCAGGCCCTGTATGTCGTTTTCATTCTCTGCTGCTTTCGCCTTCACGACCCGAAGCTCCTGCTCCTGGGTCTTTTGTTCCTCTTTCAGCCCTTCAATCGCCTGTAATATCGGGGCCAACAACTCTTTCTTCATTTCCTTTTTTATCTCCTCCACGCAGCGTTTCAAAAACTCTTGTTGTTCAGGGCCCCATATGAAACTGCCACCTTCCGACGCCATCTTGGTTTCTGCTTGCCTTCCTTGCCGTTGTTCCAAAGGATCCGCTGCAATCCGGCCACTTTCCTCTCCTTTTTCCATCCGTGTCCAGGGGGAACACCCTTCTGGTTTACCGCACGGTGTTTTCAGCCGTTAAAATTGCCGTTGGGGCTCCTATCAAGAGCCCAAAAGTCCGTTTCACAGGGAGCTGCCGAAACGTGCGACTCAGCTGGTCATCGCCGCACCCGGAAGTGACGGTCGGGGACTTTTACCCGGGCACAGACTAGCGACACTGGACAAACTGGCGAGGAAGTGGAAAGTAACAACAGGACAGGAAATGAGACACTTCCAAATAAAGCACTTCCTATGCAAAGAGATAGTAGGGTACCCCGAGCCCCCAGAAAGCACGTTAGTAGAGGACCTGATAGGCACAAGCAACAAGGAGGGGTGGCTACGTGGGAAAATATACGGACAGCTACTGGACGAGACCAGACAAAAATGGGAGGACAAACTGGGGACAGAGGTAGGATGGGGACTCTGGAGCGAAGCACTGAGCAGGCCTAACTCCACCTCCTCCTGCGTAAAGCTCAGCCTAATGCAGCTCAAAGTGGTGCACAGAGCGCACCTGACCAGAACCTGAATGAGCAGGTTCCGCCCGGAGGTGGAGGACAAACGTGAGCGGGGTCAGAGGGGCCCGGCCAACCACACCCACATGTTTTGGGCTTGCCCCAAGCTTGCTGGGTTCTGGACAGCCTTCTCTGAGGCAATGTCCAAAGTTGTGGGGGTGAGGGTGAAGCCATGCCCAATAGTGGCAATCTTCGGGGTATCGGAGCAGCCAGAGTTACACTTGGGGAAGGGGGCCAACGCCCTTGCTTTTGCTTCCCTAATCGCCCGCCGGAGAATCCTGCTCGGCTGGCGATCGGCAGCACCACCCACAGCTGCAGACTGGCTCGCTGACCTCTCGGAATTTCTCCACCTGGAGAAGATTTAGTACGCCACCCGAGGGTCAGAGGAAGGCTTCCTGGATACTTGGGGGCAGTTTGTCGGCCTGTTCCAAAACCTGTTGGAGGCCAGCAGCGAGGAGTAAGCTAAGAAAAAAACAAAGATAGATGAGGAACCAAAGGACTGCGCAACCTGGGGGTGGGTGGGGGGGGGGGAGGTGGGGGGAAGATGGAAGGAACGTGGGGAAACCCCAAAAGAGAAGAAGAGGAGGGAGGGGAGGCTCCGAAAATAAAAGCAAAACACAACTGAAGCCAATGGGGTGGGGGTGGGGGAGGGGGGGGACAGGGGGAATATGCAAGGGGGGGGGGGGGGCGTGATGGGGGAGGAACCATAGACCGATCCAGAGGGCGGCGGAATGTATATGGGGTCAATTAAAAGAAAGACAAAATAAACCTCTCTGTACAATGAAGTAAATTAACGCAGGTAAGAAAAAGGTGATGTAGATTGTTTATAAATATGAGAAATGCCAATAAAAAGATTTTTTAAAAAAAGAATTGGACATTCTGAATTCTCCCTCAGTGTACCCGAACGGGCGCCGGTATGTGGCACCTGAAATTTAAAATTCTTACATGGTTCTTTCCTTCCTATCTCTGCAACCACCTCTGGCACAACAATTTAACCTTTCTCCGAGGCCAGACCCTTGTGCCTTTCTCTTTGTGACTGTTCCTCTATCAGCCCGGGTCACCGTGCTTTGGAAATCCCTCTTCACCACCCTTCCCACACTTCGAATCATTCATTTGATTTAGTCGCACATCCTGCTATCTTCTTCTTCAGACAGACATCCTTTGGATTATTCATCCGGAAAACACGCTGGGATTGTTATCCATGTTAAAGGCTCTGTATAAATGATGAGGTACATTGCCTGTCTTTCTGTGCACAGACAGGCCAGGTGTGTCGTGCACAATAGAACCTCACGGGCTTGAATGATTTGACTTTCAGTGGGATTTGTTAAGGGGAGAATGTTTCTGGAATGTCAGGAACACTCTCTGTTCTCCTTGTACTGGTGCAATGGGAATGTTGACACTCGCCTAATCAATGGTAAGAGAGCAAATATGCATGTTATTTTGATGTCTCACTCAAAGGGAGGAAACTCTTAACAATGCACCATTCCTTTGGAATGGAATTGGGATTATCAGCTTATTTTATGCACCACTTAGTGTGGAGTTTGAATCCTCAATGATCTGATGCAGGGGTGCGTCAACTGAGCCAAGCTAACACATGATGGAATAGTGTATCATTACTGAGCAGTCAGGGAAAGCTTTGATCTCCAAGTTGTTCACTGTCAATCTGGACCTCATCGTCAATTGTTTTAATTTGGTTATTCGCTGTTCTTGTTGGGCCCCATGCTTCAGTTCATGCAGTCGCTAACTACCCCAGCTCTGTTTGTTCGGGTGGCATCATAAAGGTACCATAAAGATTCCAATTCTTTTTTAAAAATGCCCTTTTTGTGCACGTGGCACTCGAAACACAGCTCCATTTGATTTATATAGTCTGGCGTGCAAGCCATGGTGTCATTCTTGAGCTTCATCAATTTTAATCGTTTCACCATCGACAGCCTTGTCTTCCGCTACCTGAGTGTTAAGTTCTGAAATTCTTTCTCGAACACTCCTCACCTCCCTCCTTCTCTTCCCTCCTCAAAGATGTGTCGATACTGGAGACAAAGGAAGATTCAAGAATTGAGTACAATCAAGATTAAAAATAAATTTGTGATAAAATAAAGAGTTGGGACTTCCTGTGGCGGCCATGGTGTGAGCGGTCACACGGTTGGTGGCTCCCGCTCAAGGCGGATCTTTTTAGTATTTTCCCCGCCCAAAGGGCAAAGTATTTGAAAGTGAAAGGTACAGTGGTGTCTGGGGACACATTCCTCTGGTATGGCTGGTGGATGGATCCATGGACAAGGAGTGGGGCAAGAAGGAAAGAGCTACCGGAGCAGGAGAGTCTTTGCAGTGTGCCACAGGATAAGATGGCGGAGGGCAAAGGGGGCCGCTCTGCCAGCCCAATGGTCAACGGAGCAGTTAATAGAGTTCCTCAATGAAAAGTTTTGCCAGCAGAGGAAAGAGGCCCTAGAAGACCCGGCCAAGGGGATTGAGCGAGTGGAGCAGAGGCTGGAGTCTCAGGGCCTGGCACTGCAGAAGGTGGAGGGGGCAGTGGGGGAGCACGAGGAGCAGTTGGCCTCGGCTGGGATGGGAGTGATGTGGGAGACCCAGAAGAGGTTGAGGGAGAAGGAGAAGAAGAAACGCTCCAGAAGGAAAAACTTCAGAATTGTTGGGATGCCTGAAGGCATCGAAGGTGCGGAAGCCGGCCTGTACATGGCAAAGATGCTGGAGAAATTGATGGGGGAGGGGGTCTTTGACCAGCCCCTGGAGGTCGACCGAGGCACAGGTCGCTGAGGAGGAGGCCCCAGGCGGGCGAGGGCAATGTTGGTGCGCTGGCACCGCTTTTTGGACAAGGAAAAGAACCTCTGATGGGCGAGGCAGACTGGGAAACTAACCTGGGATGGGAACGCACTGCTGGTGTACTAGGGCAGCACGGTAGCATTGTGGATAGCACAATTGCTTCACAGCTCCAGGGTCCCAGGTTCGATTCCGGCTTGGGTCACTGTCTGTGCGGAGTCTGCACGTTCTCCCCGTGTGTGCGCGTGGGTTTCCTCCGGGTGCTCCGGTTTCCTCCCACAGTCCAAAGATGTGAGGGTTAGGTGGATTGGCCATGATAAATTGCCCTTAGCATTGGGTGGGGTTACTGGGTTATGGGGATAGGGTGGAGGTGTTGACCTTGGATAGGGTGCTCTTTCCAAGAGCCGGTGCAGACTCGATGGGCCGAATGGCCTCCTTCTGCACTGTAAATTCTATGATAATCTATGAGAACCTGGGTGCAGAGCTGGCGAAGAGGAGGGCCGGGTTTAACCGGATTAAGGCTGCCCTCTTCAAAAAGGGGGTGAAGTTTGGGGTATTTTGCCCGATCTGCCTGAGGGTGACTTTCCAGAAGCCAGAGTATTATTTTGCCATGCCAGAGGAGGCGATGGAGTTTGTGAGAGACAACGGACTGCGAGGAGTGTGAGGACATTAAACTTTGGAGGAGTTTGCATGTTCTTTAAAGTTTTTGATGGTGGGTTGTTTGCGGGGCAGGGTTTTTTCATGGGTGAGCAAAGATGGTGAGTGCAGCTTTTGTTACTCTTTAGGGGTGTATGGTTGGGGGGAGGTATGGAGGTTGGAGGCCCTGGATGGGGGCAACCTTGCTGGCTGGGTGGGCTAATTAACAGGAGTGAAGTGCGGTGTTGTCAGGAAGTAGGCACGGTGGCGGTGGGGCTGATACTTCGTTCGGGGGGGGAGGGTTACCGACAAGGCAGTGGGACGTGAGAGGGCTGGATGGATTGATCAAACAGTCGCGTGTGTTCATGCACTTGCGGAGTCTGAAGGCGGCCGTGGTCTTTTTGCAAGAGATGCAATTAAAGATAGGGGACCAGATGATGCTGAGGAAGGGATGGGTCTGGCAGGGGCCATTCGGGGCTGGATATGAAGACGAGGTAGGTGGCAGTGCTGGTGAATAAGCGGTTGGCGTTCAAGGTGGGGAGCATTGTGGCCAATCCGGAGGGGGGGATATGTGATTGTTGGTGGAAAGTTGGAGGGGTTGCCAGTGGTTCTGGTAAACGTTTATGCTCCAAATTGGGATGATGTGGATGTTTTGAGGCGGGTGTTAGGGAAGACTCCTGACTTGGACTTGCACCGGTTGAATATGGGGAGTGGAATTTAATACGGTTATAGAACCGAGCTTGGACCGGTTGAATCCCAAGTCGTCGAGGGTGTTGGCTGTGGCGACGGAGCTGACGAGGTTGATGGAGCCCATGGGGGGAGTGGACCCGTGCAGATTTGGGAGGCCGGGGGCGAAGGAATTTTCATACTTCTCCCACGTGCACTGGGTGTACTCCCGGATTGATTTCTTTGTGCAAAGGTGTTGGCCTCATGAATTGAGGACTGCAGCTTGGGGGTGTTGGGCGGGTTTTCTGAAGGAGAGGCAGTTGACGGCGAATGTGAGGAGGCTGTTCGGGGGGTGGGAGGGGGAGTTAGAGGTGGCGATGGACGCAAAGACGGTGATTGGCCGGGGGGGGGGGGGGGGGGGGATTTGTTGGAGGTGTTGGGGTGGCTCGGGTTCGGGCAGGGGGTTGTAGATTGGGTCCAGTTGCTGTATAAGGTGCCGGTCACGAATGTGCGGACGAACCGAGTAAGTACTTTGGGCTGCGCCATGGCACGAGGCAGGGGTGGCCGCTCTCCCTGGTGCTTTTCGTCTTGGCGACAGCTGCTGGCAATGGTGCTTAGGGCATCGAGAGACTGGAGAGGGATTGTGCAGGGGGGGGGGGGGGTGCGGGCATCGAGCACAGAGTTTCATTGTATGCGGATGACCTGTTGCTGTATACCTCCGACCTGTTGGACAGTATGGGGGACATTATGGGGATATTAAAGGAATTTGGCCAGTTTTCGGGATACAAATTGTATATGGGAAAAAGCGAGGTGTTCCCGATTGAGACTAGAGGGCAGGAGAGGAGGTTGGGGAAAGTTGCCATTTAGGGTGGTGGGGGTGAGCTTTAGATATTTGAGTATCCAGATGGCGCGGAGCTGGGCGCAGTTGTACAAGCTGAACCTGGCTCGGCTGGTGAAGCAGATGAGGGCGGAGGTGGGATATGCTACCCCTGTTGCTGGCAGGATGGGTGCAGACAGTAAAGTTGACGGGGCTGCCAGCGTTCTTGTTTATATTTCAGAACCTCCCAATCTTCGTCCCCAAGTCGTTCTTTAAGAAGGTCAATGCGCTGATCTCTGGGTTGTGTGGGTGGGGACGACCCCGCGAGTTAGGAGGGCTTTTCTGGAGCGGTGGCGGGGTGGGGGATGCTGGCCCGGCCGAACATGATGAATTACTACTGGGCGGTGAATATCGTTATGGTTAGGAAATGGGTCCTGGAGGAGTGGTCGACGTGGGTTCGGATGGAGGTGGCAACGTGTAGTTGAACATGTTTGAGGGTTAGCCCAGTGGTGGTGTCGGCCCTAAGGGTGTTGGGGCAGTGGACGCAGCATTTGGGGCTGGAGGGTCCCTCGGTGTGGGCACCGATCAGCGACAACCATAGGTTTGCACTGGGGGTGGGGGTTGGATGCAAGGTTTTGGGGATGGCGGCTGGCAGAGATTGAGTGGTTTGACGATCTGTTCATCGGGGGCAAATTTGTGAAGTTGGAGGACGTGGAGGAAGAGTACGAGTGGCCCATGGGGGGGACGGCTTAGGTACCTGCAGGTTCGGGACTTCCTAAGGGGAGAGGTGCTGCCCCAGGGGTTGCAAAACTAATTCCCGGGGTGGCAGGACTGAGATATGAAGAAAGACTGGATCGGCTGGGCTTGTACTCACTGGAGTTTAGAAGAATGAAAGGGGATCTCATAGAAACATAAAAAATCCTGGTGGGACTGGACAGTCTAGATGTGGGAAGAACGTTCCCCATGTTGGGGATGTCCAGAACTAGGGGGTCATAGTTTAAGAATAAGGGGGAAGCCATTCAGGACTGAGATGAGGAAGAACTTCTTCTCTCAGAGAGTTGTGAAGTTGTGGAATTCTCGACCACACAAAGCTGTTGGGGCCAGTTCGTTGGGTATATTCAAGAGGGAGCTGGACGTGGCCCCTGCGGCTAAAGGGATCAAGGGGTATGGAGAGAAAGCGGGTGTGGGATACTGAATGTGCATGGTCAGCCACGATCATGATGAATGGTGGTGCAGGCTTGAAGGGCCGAATGGCCTCCTCCTGCTGCTATTTCCTGTGTTTCTAAGACAAGGTGCTGTCGAGAGACGAGATAGGACACCTTATAAAGAGTTGATGGATTGGGAGGGGGCCATGGTGGGGGAACATAAAGAGCAATTGGGAGGGGAGTTGGGTGTCGAGACATGGGCAGAGGCCTTGTGGAGGGTGAATGTATTCTCATCGTATTCGAGGTGAGAATCAGTAGCAAAGGTGAGAATCACTATAAACGCTAAACAATCAGACTTGGGGAGTGCTGGGAAATGTTGAAACAGTTCCAACTCCCATCCTGTCTGACATTATAAGAATCTGTTTGTTATATCTTGTGAGGACTTTGTGGGATCCCACGGTAATTCTGATCGAATGAAAGATTGGGGTATTTTGAATGGTGCATTACAAAACAACGTACCCAAATAATATGGCAGCCTTGCCCTTCAGGGATCCAAACACTGTTTGTCATGCAGAATTGGAAGGATTATGAATAAAATATGGTTGAACAATCCTGTGATTCATGCAGTCTTGAGAAACCAAATCAATCCCTGTTTGTGCAACATCAGCAACACCCCAATTTGTCCTTGCTAACTGCGGTCTGCGAGGTGAAATCTGCCCTCGTTCCATTCTCACTTGTAGCTGGTGACCCCTTTGTTTGCAGGTAGATGCCATCTGAAGACTGGGTCAGGCGTGATTGTGACTCGTCACAATAATAAAGGACTTGTATCTGCGTGGTTGGGATTAAGTTTCACCCAAGTTCCAATGTGCTGAAGCTGTTGAGGAATGGAGATTTTGCAATCCACAAAACATTCAACTTCTCATCTTTTTGTTCTACTTTCACAACTTTCTGCCTCAGGTGAGTGTCTTCCACAGGTGAGTGTCTTCCACAGGTGAGTGTCTGTCTCAGGTGAGTGTCTGTCTCAGGTGAGTGTCTGCATCAGGTGAGTGTCTGCATCAGGTGAGTGTCTGCTTCAGGTGAGTGTCTGCTTCAGGTGAGTGTCTGTCTCAGGTGAGTGTCTGTCTCAGGTGAGTGTCTGTCTCAGGTGAGTGTCTGCCTCAGGTGAGTGTCTGCCTCAGGTGAGTGCCTGCTTCTGGTGAGTGCCTGCTTCAGGTGAGTGTCTCAGGTGAGTGTCTGCCTCAGGTGAACGTCTGCTTCAGGTGAGTGTCTGCTTCAGGTGAGTGTTTGCCTCAGGTGAGTGTCTGCCTCGGGTGAGTGTCTGCCTCGGGTGAGTGTCTGCCTCAGGTGAGTGTCTGCCTCGGGTGAGTGTCTGCCTCAGGTGAGTGTCTGTCTCAGGTGAGTGGGCTATCAACTGAGCCATGACTGACACAATACACTGGGATTCACTTTAGCTCACAAACAAACTCCACTTAGGTGCAGTTGTGGAGCAAGACTGGTGGTTGTGAAACGTCCGGGAGAAGAGTGATTTTGTTAGATGTCAGAAAAAATAAGAATTTATCTTGAAAGCTCCATAATTGTTGGGGAACAAGATGCATTGAATGATTGTTTCTTCTGCCTTCAATTTACTTGCATCTACTAATACACCACTGGCTTAAAATCCTCCTCTGAAAGAGTCCAGAAACTTCCTTTAAGAAAGTTATTTCCATTAAAATATTAACAGAATACATAAATACTCAAGCAACTGTTCACTAAATTGCTTCTATCCATTAGCTGCCATGTACCATATCATTCAAATTTTATATGTCCCATTGGTAGTTCCTGTCTTTGATATGATGGTGTCACCATATCGCCCTGAAGTGCACACTAATGGTGGGCAGGGAAGGGAGCGGAGACAGCATCGGGTTGGAGAGGAGAATCTTCAATGGGATGTATGAATATCTTGTGGAAACTATTCTAAATGATTTATGAAATATGGACTGCAGCGAAACCATAATGAACAGTAAATCGGAATGACTGGGAAAAGTAATTTCTAACTGGTCAAAATGATTTATATGAAACTAGGAGGTGCACAAGATAAACTCTAAAGGTCAAGAAGTAGATCTCATATTTTTGCATAAACTGAATAAAAAGAACAATGACTTACAATGCCTCAATCCTTTTTTTTATTATCATTTAATAAGCTTCTCTGGCACCAGCTCCTAGTTGATGTAGATGGAGAGGAAATTACTGTAACACATCTTTTGCAGAGATTGACGAAAAAAAGCTTTACTTTGACCGGAAAATAAAAATAAAATATCGCGGTTGGTGGAAGCTTGAATTTAAAACAGAAAATGCTGGATAAACTCAGCAGGTCTGACAGCATCTGTGGAGGGAGAAACAGAATTAACATTTCCAGGCCAGTTTGAATCTTCCTTCTCCCAAAGAAGAGTCACATCGGGACGTTAATACAAAGATAGGTGGAGGGGCAGGCAGTATGGAGGAGGTGGGGAGGCTGCAGAAAGATTTAGACAGTTTAGGAGAGTGGTCCAAGAAATGGCTGATGAAATTCAACGTGGGCAAGTGCGAGATCTTGCACTTTGGAAAAAAGAATAGAGGCATGGACTATTTTCTAAACGGTGACAAAATTCATAATGCTGAAGTGCAAAGGGACTTGGGAGTCCTAGTCCAGGATTCTCTAAAGGTAAACTTGCAGGTTGAGTCCGTAATTAAGAAAGCAAATGCAATGTTGTCATTTATCTCAAGAGGCTTGGAATATAAAAGCAGGGATGTACTTCTGAAGCTTTATAAAGCATTAGTTAGGCCCCATTTAGAATACTGTGAGCAATTCTGGGCCCCACACCTCAGGAAGGACATACTGGCACTGGAGCGGGTCCAGCGGAGATTCACACAGATGATCCCAGGAATGGTAGGCCTAACATACGATGAACGTCTGAGGATCCTGGGATTATATTCATTGGAGTTTAGGAGGTTGAGGGGAGATCTAATAGAAACTTACAAGGTAATGAATACAGTACGAAGTCTTACAACACCAGGTTAAAGTCCAACAGGTTTGTTTCGATGTCACTAGCTTTCGGAGCGCTGCTCCTTCCTCAGGTGAATGAAGAGGTCTGTTCCAGAAACACATATATAGACAAATTCAAAGATGCCAAACAATGCTAGGAATGCGAGCATTAGCAGGTGATTAAATCTTTACAGATCCAGAGATGGGGTAACCCCAGGTTAAAGAGGTGTGAATTGTCTCAAGCCAGGACAGTTGGTAGGATTTCGCAGGCCAGATGGTGGGGGATGCATGTAATGTGACATGAATCCCAGGTCCCGGTTGAGGCCGCACTCATGTGTGCGGAACTTGGCTATAAGTTTCTGCTCGGCGATTCTGCGTTGTCGTGGGTCCTGAAGGCCGCCTTGGAGAACGCTTACCTGGAGATCAGAGGCTGAATGCCCTTGACTGCTGAAGTGTTCCCCGACTGGAAGGGAACATTCCTGCCTGGTGATTGTTGCGCGATGTCCGTTCATTCGTTGTCGCAGCGTCTGCATGGTCTCGCCAATGTACCACGCTTCGGGACATCCTTTCCTGCAGCGTATGAGGTAGACAACGTTGGCCGAGTCGCACGAGTATGTACCGCGTACCTGGTGGGTGGTGTTCTCACGTGTAATAGTGGTATCCATGTCGATGATCTGGCACGTCTTGCAGAGATTGCCATGACAGGGTTGTGTGGTGTCGTGGTCGCTGTTCTGAAGACTGGGTAGTTTGCTGCACACAATGGTTCGTTTGAGGTTGCGCGGTTGTTTGAAGGCAAGTAGTGGGGGTGTGGGGATGACCTTGGCAAGATGTTCATTGTCATCAATGACGTGTTGAAGGCTGTGAAGAAGATGACGTAGTTTCTCCGCTCCGGGGAAGTACTGGACGACGAAGGGTATTCTGTCGGTTGTGTCCCATGTTTGTCTTCTGAGGAGGTCGGTCCGGTTTTTCGCTGTGGCGCGTTGGAACTGTCGATCGATGAGTCGAGTGCCATATCCCGTTCGTACGAGGGCATCTTTCAACGTCTGTAGATGTCTGTTACGCTCCTCCTCGTCTGAGCAGATCCTGTGTATGCGGAGCGCTTGTCCATAGGGGATGGCTTCTTTAATGTGTTTAGGGTGGAAGCTGGAGAAGTGGAGCATCATGAGGTTATCCGTGGGTTTGCGGTAAAGCGAAGTGCTGAGGTGACCGTCATAGATACATAGAATTTACAGTGCAGAAGGAGGTCATTCGGCCCATCGAGTCTGCACCGGCTCTTGGAAAGAGCACCATACCCAAGGTCAACACCGCCACCCTATCCCCATAACCCAGTAACCCCATAACCCAGTAACCCCATAACCCAGTAACCCCATAACCCAGTAACCCCAACACTAAGGGCAATTTTGGACACTAAGGGCAATTTATCATGGCCAATCCACCTAACCTGCACATCTTTGGACTGTGGGAGGAAACCGGAGCACCCGGAGGAAACCCACGCACACACGGGGAGGATGTGCAGACTCCGCACAGACAGTGACCCAAGCCGGAATCGAACCTGGGACCCTGGAGCTGTGAAGCAATTGTGCTATCCACAAGGCTACCGTGCTGTCCTTGATGGAGACGAGTGTGTCCAAGAATGCAACTGATTTTGGAGAGTAGTCCATGGTGAGTCTGATGGTTGGATGGAACTTATTAATGTCATCGTGTAGTCGTTTCAGTGATTCTTTGCGTTGGGTCCAAAGGAAAAAAATGTCATCGATGTATCTGGTGTGTAACATCGGTTGAAGGTCCTGAAGACTGTGTGCAATTCTGGTCACCACAATACAAGACGTAAGTGGCTGCACTAGAGAGGGTGCAGAGGAGATTCACCAGGATGTTGCCTGGGTTGGAGTGTTTCAACTAGCAAGAGAGAATGGTTAGGCTGGGGTTGTTTTCCTTGGAGCAGCGGAGGCTGAGGGGGGACCTGATCGAGGCGTATAAGATCATGAGGGACATGGATAGGGTAGATAGGAAGAAACCATTCCCCTCAGTGGAGGGGTCAATAACTGGAGGGGGGGGAGAGAGGTTTAGAAGGGATTTGAGGAAAAACCTTTTCACCCAGGAGGTGGTGGAATCTGGAACTCGCTGTCTGAAAGGGTGATAGAGGCGGGAACCCTCACAACATTTAAGAAGCATTAGATGATCATTTGAAACACCATAGTATGTAAGTGCTGGAAAATGGGATGAGAATAGATAGAGGCTTGATGACCAACACACACAGGATGGGCCAAAGGGCCTCTTTCCATGCTGTAAACGTCTTGAGTGATTAATAATGCGGCCAGCAGCTCCCAGAGGGCGTACCTCCACCCTCACGGGGACGCAAGGCCCACCTCAAGCCGAATATTAGTCCAATGACCATTAAATAACCGAGTGGAGGTGGACTCTTTTTTTTTAGAACATAGAACATACAGTGCAGAAGGAGGCCATTTGGCCCATCGAGTCTGCACCGACCCACTTAAGCCCTCACTTCCACCCTATCCCCCTAACCCAATAACCCCTCCTAACCTTTTTTGGACACGAAGGGCAATTTATCATGGCCAATCCACCTAACCTGCACGTCTTTGGACTGTGGGAGGGAACCGGAGCACCCGTAGGAAACCCACGCAGACACGGGGAGAAGGTGCAGACTCCGCACAGACAGTGACCCAGCGGGGAATCGAACCTGGGACCCTGGCGCTGTGAAGCCACAGTGCTAACCATTGTGCTACCGCACTGCCCAGTGCGAATATGACTCTCTTTGGAATTTTACCCTGAGGTGGGGACCCTTTCCCCGCAGCGTAAAATCCAGCCTGTGGAGGTGCCTGAAAATAATGCTGGCATTATAAGGAGGACACTGTGAATTCTGAATTGATATGCACCGTGGATACAGGACGAGGTGGGATGCTATCATTTTGATTTCATGCCGAACATAATTATAAAAGTGCTGAAGCTGTTCCAGTAGCTGAAGATGTTTGTGCCTCATGGCATTGGCAACGGATCTCACCTTGGCATCCATTGCTGCTATTTCTGTGAAATCTTCCCACTGGTCTCTTTAATTCACAGAGAGGAGGGTTACAACATCAAGGCAAGGATAGCGGGATCATTGATCTATCAGATCTGGTGTTGAGACTATTCCAGCCGGGTGGCTTGAGCCATGTTAGTATACATTATCTTTACTTAGAGCCTTGCAAAGGGACTGGAAGGAAAGCATTTTAATGATGGTACAGATCAGGAAAGTAGGTCGACAAGCACATGTCACAGCCACAGAATGGTCCCTTAGATATGGTGCTTTCTACGTGAAAATTCCAGCAGTTCATGGAAGAGACTGGGGTACACCTCATACATCTTTAAACCGGGATTGCAGCAACTACAGTGAGTCATCTTAGAAACCCATTTTACTTTTCTTTAACGGGACGACTCTGCAACTCAGAATTTTAATTGCAATCTGTCTGCATCAGCTGCACAATCGCACTTAACCAGATAACCTTTAAACATTTCGAACAGATCTGCATTCACGATTATTGTTACCGAATTATTATTTTCCAGTTGTTCCACCGAGCGCACACACGCAAAGCATTAAATTCATGACCCTGCTAAATTAACCGAATGTAGCCAGGGGCAGCAGCGAGGATGTTACATACATAGATACATACATAGAACATACAGTGCAGAAGTCATACATCGAGTCTGCACCGACCCACTTAAGCCCTCACTTCCAGCCTATCCCCCTAACCCAATAACCCCTCCTAACCTTTTTGGACACTAAGGGCTATTTAGCATGGCCAATCCACCTAACCTGCACGTCTTTGGACTGTTAACACTAAACTTTCTGGAACGGGGAGAAGAAAATCAGTCAGGGCTGAATGACCTCTTTCTGTGCTCTAAGGTTCCATCGCCAAGGGCCCTGCTCCTAATAAATATGTAAATACCCTGCTGGAAAATGCTTAAACTCCCATTTATTTTTTACAGTCACCCAACAGTCTAAGAGCTGTGAAGTATGCCTAAGTCGGGAGAGTCAATGTTCCCGCTAAGCTGTGTGGGTGTGCGGACACACCGAGCAATCCAGAACTTACCATGCTGGGATCAAACACAGCTCGCACAAGAAGTTGTTCTTTTAAGATTTGTGGGCTGTGTGAGAATGCAGCTATCTTTAACGGATAGCACAATGCACCAGAGAGTGAGGGGAAATGAGAGGGGACGTCGGATGTGAGTGCCCTGTGGTAAACCACTGTTACTGTATTGTATATATTGTGGTAAACCACTGTTACTGTATTGTATATATTGTGGTAAACCACTGTTACTGTATTGTATATATTGTGGTAAACCACTTACTGTATTGTATATATTTGTTGTCTCTGCTGGTTCCGTCTGTGGCTCCTCCCCTTAGGCTCTGTATAAAGGTGGCCGACCTCTGGCCCTGCCCCAGTTCGGGATCAGTTGCCAGCAGGTTCTCGTTTAGCTTATTAAAGCCACAGTTTTGTTCCACAACTCGTCTTTGTTATAATTGATGGCACATCAATTTAATGAACTAAACAATTAAGATGGATGCATCACTCAAGCCTGATCGCCTGGAACTGGACCCCCAAGCAGCGGACGCCACTGCGACATAAATTGCTTCGAAGCTTACCTCGAATCTGCCGCCGACGCCGTCGCCGACATCCACAAGCTTCGAGTCCTCAACGCCCGCGCAAGCCCGCAGGTTTCCTCCTTCACAGGGACGCTGCCTCGTACGCGGAGGCGATAACGCTGCTGAAGAGGCAGTATGTAAAGGCAGTAAATGAGGTGTACGCTAGGCATCTCCTTGCCACGAGGCGTCAACGCCCCGGAGAATCGCAGGTCGAATTCCTGCGCGCCTTGCGGGTACTCGGCCGGAACTGTAGTTGTCAGGCGGTATCGGCTGTCCAGCACACGGAGCTGCTGATCAGGGTCGCCTATGTCGCTGGCATAAAATCTAACTACATCCGCCAGCGCCTGCTGGAAGGGGGTACACTCGGTCTCCAAGAGACAGTGCAGGTCTCGAATTCGCTGGAAGTGGCCTTCCATAACATGGATGCCTTCACCTCCGACCACACGGCACCCTCGTGGGCGCCGCCATCACCCGACCCAGGTGCGTCGCAAGCCTGTGCCGTACATCAATCTGCCAACTCCGGAGGCCCGAGATGCTACTTCTGTGGCCAGGGTAAGCACCCCAGACAACCCTGCCCAGGACGGAGCGTGATCTGCAACGGGTGCGGAAAGAAGGGCCACTTCGCCAAAGTCTGCCAGGCCCGACCTGTTCCTAAAGTTTCCAGACCCAGCAGACTGTCCCCATCTACCACGTCATCTGCCACGTGCGACCCGTGGGGGCCGCCATCTTCGACGCCACCTGCCACGTGCGACCCGTGGGGGCCCCCATCTACCACGTCAACCGCCACTTGCGACCCTTGGGGGCCCCCATCTACCACGTCATCCGCCACGTGCAACCCGTGGGGGCCGCCATCTTCGACGCCACCTGCCACGTGTGACCCGTGGGGGTCCCCATCTACCACGTCATCCACCACGTGCGACCCATGGGGGGGGCGCCATCTTCGACGCCACCTGCCACGTGCGACCCGTGGGGGCCGCCATGTTCGACGCCACCCGCACGTGCGACCCGTGGGGGCCGCCATCTTCGACTCCACCCGCCACGTGCGACCCGTGGGGACCGCCATCTTGGAATCACCCCGCCGCCTCCCGGACCCTCTGCCCACCCAGTCGTACGCTGGTCTCCGCTACTCTCGACCAGCTAACCCACCTTCCTAAGCTCGCCTCCATCACCCTCGACCAGTCTCGAACTCATCACCTCACTAAATCCATGATGGCCGTCCGGATCAACGGGCACAAGACGACCTGCCTGTTCGACTCCGGGAACACTGACAGCTTCATCCACCCAGATACGGTAAGGCGCTGCTCCCTCCCAATTTTACCCGCCTCCCAGAAAATCTCCCTGGCTTCCGGATCACATTCCGTGGAGATCCGGGGGTACTGTGTCGCAACCCTTTCGGTACAGGACGTAGAGTATGCTAATTTCAAGCTCCTCCCTCATCTCTGTGCTGCCCTATTACTGGGTCTTGATTTTCAGTGCCACCTCCGAAGCCTTACCTTGAAGTTCGGTGGACCACTGCCCCCCTCACTGTCTGTAGTCTCGCGACCATTAAGGTCGCTCCACCCTCGCTCTTCGCTAACCTCACCCCGGACTGTTAGCCCGTCACCACTAGGAGCAGACGATACAGTGCCTGGGACAAGGCCTTTATCAGGTCAGAGGTCCAGCGGCTCCTGTGGAAAGGGATCATAGAGGCCAGTACCAGCTCATGGAGAGCCCAAGCGGTGGTCGACAAGACTGGGGAGAAGCACCGGATGGTCATCGACTACAGTCAGACGATCAACCGGTACACGCAGCTCGATGCGTACCCCCTTCCCCGCATATCTGATATGGTCAATCAGATTGCGCAGTATCGAGTCTTCTCCACGGTAGACTTGAAGTCTGCGTACCACCAGCTCCCTATCTGCTCGGAGGACCGCCAATACACTGCCTTCGAGGCAGATGGCCGCCTCTACCACTTCCGCAGGGTCCCCTTCGGCATCACCAATGGGGTCTCAGTCTTCCAACAAGTGATGGATCGAATGGTTGACCAGTGCGGGCTGCGAGTCACGTTCCCGTATCTGGATAATATCTGCGGCCATGACCAGCAGGACCATGGCGCTAACCTCTGACTTTTCCTCCACACTGCTAAGCTCCTTAACTTCACATATAAGGAGAAATGCGTTTTCCACACAACCCGCCTAGCCATCCTTGGCTACGTGGTGGAAAACGGAGTCCTAGGGCCCGACCCCGACCGCATGCGCCCCCTCCTGGAACTTCCCCTCCCCCACTGCCCCAAGGCCCTGAAGAGATGCCTGGGGTTCTTTTCCTGTTATGTCCAGTGGGTCCCCAATTATGCGGACAAGTCCCGCCCACTCATTAAATCTACCATTTTCCCCCTGACGGCTGAGGCCCGCCTGGTCATCAACCGCATCAAGGCAGATATTGCCGAAGCCACAATGCACGCAGGAGACGAGTCCATCCCGTTCCAGGTGGAGAGCGATGTGTCTGACTTTGCCCTGGCAGCTACCCTCAACCAGGCGGGCAGGCCCGTGGCTTTCTTCTCCCATAGCCTCCAGGGCTCCGAAATTCGACACTCTTCCGTCGAAAAGGAAGCCCAAGCCATTGTGGAAGCTGTGCTACATTGGAGGCATTACCTGGCCGGCAGGCGATTCACTCTCCTCACTGACCAATGGTCGGTTGCCTTCATGTTTAACAATACACAGTGGGGCAAGATCAAGAATGACAAGATCCTGAGGTGGAGGATCGAACTCGCCACCTACAATTACGATATCTTGTATCGACCTGGGAAGCTCAATGAGCCCCCAGATGCCCTATCCCGCGGTACATGTGCCAGCACACAAGTAGACCGACTTCGGGCCCTTCACAATGACTTCTGTCACCCGGGGGTCACCCGTTTTTTTCATTTTGTCAAGACCCGCAACCTGCCTTACTCCATCGAGGAGGTCCGGACCATGACCAGGGACTGCCAGGTCTGCGCGGAGTGCAAACCACACTTCTATCGGCCAGACAGAGCGCACCTGGTAAAGGCTTCCCGCCCCTTTGAGCGCCTTAGCGTCGACTTCAAAGGGCCCCTCCCCTCCACTGACCGTAACATGTACTTCCTCAACATCGTTGACGAGTACTCACGTTTTCCTTTTGCCATCCCATGCCCTGACATGAAGGCCCCACACAGTCTCTTCACCTTATTCGGTTTCCCCACCTACATCCATAGCGATCGGGTTCCTCTTTCATGAATGACGAGTTGCGTCAGTTCCTGCTTAGCAAGGGCATCGCCTCAAGCAGGACTACCAGCTACAACCCCCGGGGAAATGGACAGGTGGAGAGGGAGAACGCGACAGTCTGGAAGGCCGTCCTTCTTGCCTATGGTCTAGAAGTCTCCCGGTGGCAGGAGGTCCTCTCCGATGCGCTCCACTCCATCCGGTCGCTCCTGTGCACTGCCACCAATGAGACCCCTCATGAACGAATGTTTGTCTTCCCCAGGAAGTCCACCTCAGGGGTCTCGCCCCCGTCCTGGCTGACAGTCCCAGGGCCCGTCCTCCTCCGGAAACATGCGAGGAGTCATAAATCAGATCCCCTGATCGAAAGGGTTCTTCTCCTCCATGCCAACCCACAATATGCCTACATGGCACACCATGATGGGTGACAGGACACAGTCTCCCTTCGGGATTTGGCACCTGCAGGTTCCCCAGTGACCATCACCACCACCCCGACCATACACCGTCTCCCTCTCCACCGACTCAACTACTGGCCGAAGAAGAAGACGACACACTCCCGGACACACAGGTCTCGACACCAGTGCCCACACCACAGCCGGGACTGAGGCGTTCGCGGCGGAAAGTCAAAGTCCCCGACAGACTCGATCTTTAAGTCCACTTCAACCCGCTGGACTCTTTTTTTTTTAACAGGGGGTGAATGTGGTAAACCACTGTTACTGTATTATATATATTGTGGTAAACCACTGTTACTGTATTGTATATATTGTTTGTTGTCTCTGCTGGCTCCGCCTGTGGCTACTCCCCTTAGGCTCTGTATAAAAGTGGCCGACCTCTGGCCCTGCCCCAGTTTGGGATCAGTTGCCAGCAGGTTCTCGTTTAGCTTATTAAAGCCACAGTTTCGTTCCACAACTCGTCTTTGTTATAATTGATGGCACATTATGCCCATGGAATTATACTCCTGCCTGGAGTAGGAGAAAATTTAGAAGGAGGATGGACATGTTTGCAATGAAGTATATTTTATAATCTTAGGCCCTGAAATTGAGGCACTCCGGGTTTTTGGACATGAGGTGTGGTGTTGGTGGGTGTGGTGGGGTGGGGTAGGGTCCTCTAATATTACAGGACTGATATTGGGCCTCAGGCCTCGTTTCCATGGAACCTTTTGGTTAGTGTTACGTGGTGCAGACATATAGGACCCTAATTTAAATAAATGATTCAACACTTTCAATGTTTCTGATGTATGCTCCTGTCATCAGTCCATCTGGATTATCCAATGTGGCAGAAGGTACATATCCAGTTGGAAATTCGGGCACACTTCCTGTCCGCTATTTGGGAGGTTAGTTGGCCGTGTGGCCAAATTTCTAGGCCATTTACAGTACAGATGGATGCCATTCGGTCCCTCGTGCTAACTCTCTGATTACTTTGTTCTGTTCCCCTGTCTTTTTCAAATATTTATCCACTTTCCTTTTATAAGTGACAATGCATTTTACTTACATCATTATTTTAATGTAGGGGCAGCACGGTGATGTAGTGGCTAGCACTGCTGCCTCACCGCGCCGAGGACCCGGGTTCAATCCTGGCCCCGGGTCACTGTCCGTGTGGAGTTTGCACATTCTCCCCGTGTCTGCGTGGGTCTCACCCCCCACAACCCAAAAGGATGTGCAGGGTAGGTGGATTGGCCACACTAAATTGTCCCTTAATTAGAAAAAATGAATTGGGTACTCTAAATTTCTAAAACAAAACTTCCTCAATTTAGGGCAGCACGGTGGTACAGTGGTTAGCACTGCTGCCTCACGGCACCGAGGTCCCAGGTTCGATCCCGGCTCTGGGTCACTGTCCATGTGGAGTTTGCACATTCGCCCCGTGTTTGCGTGGGTTTCGCCCCCACAACCCAAAGATGTGCAGGCTAGGTGAATTGGCCATGTTAAATTGCCCCTTAATTGGGGAAAAAAAAAAATGGGTGCTCTAAAAAAAATCATTATTGAGAGACAACCCTCTCTTTCACTAAAATAAATCTCCTAACCTCAATCCTTAGTTCTTTTAGCAAATTCCTTTGTCCTTTGGTTACTGACCAATGGAAATAATGTTTCACAATTGACTTGGGCAAAACCTATTTAAATTTTGCCAACTGATTTCGGTATCTGCATCTTAATGAAAGAGTCCCAGTTTCTCTTGTTTATCTTTGTAAATAAAGATTCTCATTCCTTCTAGATCTTATTCTTCACCAGATGTCACTACTCATTGAGTTTTTAACATTGAATCAATCCAATATGGCGAAGAAACTGATCTAAACCCAAAGGCTTGCGCCCAAAAAGATTAAACTATAGTTTGAAAGAGAAAGTGAGAGCCCTTTATAAGGGCTCATTTTTTGAGATATCTGACCTCTCTTGCCACAGATACTGTACATTCTATTAAAATGCTGTAAAAGAAGGCCAGTTATTATCATAGAATTTACAGTGTAGAAGGAGCCCATTGAGTCTGCACTGGCACTTAGAAAGAGCATCCCGCTTAAGCCCACACCTCACCGTAATCCAATAACCTCACTTAACCTTTTGGGCACGAAGGTCAATTTATCATGGCCAATCCACTTAACCTGCACATCTTTGGACTGTGGGAGGAAACCGGAGCACCCGGAGGAAACCCACGCACACACGGGGAGAACGTGCAGACTCCGCACAGACAGTGACCAGAGGCCGGAATTGAATCCGGATCCCTGGAGGTGTGAGGCAGCAGTGATAGCCACTGTGCCACCGTGCCACCCATAATTTTAACAGTTTCTTTAATAAGTTCCAGCAGGCCCACGCTTTGTTGAATCCCCATGGAGTGCTCCGACAGGTTAGATATGATGTATAGTTCAGCACAGTAACCCAACGTCACCCTTCTCGGAGCAGTTAGGGGAAGGCAATCAATACTGATCTTGCTGGCGGGGCCCACAGCCCGTAATGAATTTTACAAAAGTTTACCCTGGCTCGTTCCACGTTGCTACGACCACTAATACCTCTTTTGGTGTGTGTTTCAGCAAGTTTACTGCAGTGTTCTGAGACACAAAATGTTTGGCTTCTACTTTCACAACATCAGAGAGACGGTTAAAGTATGTTTGAATATTGACCTGAAGGAATCAAAGCCCATAATGTTCTATAGAATGTGCAGAAAAACCTGAACGATCGTGAATGTTTCACTTAACAGATACATTTTATAAATACCCAAGATATTTATACCTTGCGTGACACAGTGAACCATTGGTTTGTGGTTTAATCACTGATGGATTCTTGATCTGGGACACGTTTATCGCTCCATTTCACATTAACAACAGTGCATGCCTTTATGTGGTACCACAACATGTTTAAACATATCCATGTATTGACACAAATAATTATTCTTTGTTTCCAATGATGTTGATATGTGGACAAATGCAGCCATGTTACACAAATGTCCCAGAAACTGGACGCGGAGATTGATTTAACTTTATTTTATTCAGAGAGGAATATTGGCCAAGAAATCAAGGAAAACTCTCTTCGGCACCTCATTTTGCTGTATTAAATGTTTTGCAACAAGCACTCAGGGGATGTGGGTGTCACTGGCTGGGCCAACATTTATGGCACTAGAACTAAGTGACTGGCTAACGCCATTTCAGAGGGCATACAGGAGTCAACGGTAGGCGGCATGGTAGCACAGTGGTTAGCACTGTTGCTTTACAGCGCCAGGGTCCCAGGTTCGATTCTCGGCTTGGGTCACTGTCTGTGTGGAGTCTGCACATTCTCCCCGTGTCTGCGCGGGTTTCCTCCGGCTGCTCCGGTTTCTCCCACAGCCCCAATGCTAAATTGCCCTTAGTGTTGAGAAAGGTTGGGTGGCGTCCAGTGATCGCAGTTTCTGGGACCTTTGTGTAACATGTATTTTAATGGGTTACGGGAATAAAGTGGAGGTGTGGACTTGGGTAGGGTGCCCTTTCCAAGGGCCGGTGCAGACTTGATGGGCCGAATGGCCTCCTCTGCACTGTAAATTCTATGATTCTAACCACACAGCTGTGGATCTGGAGTCACATGTAGGCTAGACCACGGTAAGGGAAAGGACGGCAGATTTCCTTTTCTGAAGGGGCATTAGTGAACCAGATAGGTTCGGCTTTTAATTCCAGATTTTTTTAAAAATCCAATTCAAATTTCACCATTTGCTGTGGTGGGATTTGAAACCAGGTCCCCAGCGCATGACTGGATCATTAGTCCAGTCCGGTGACAATACGACTGTGCTACTGCCTCCGCATACCGCCATGCTATTAAAAGCGGCGGACAGATGGTAAAAATCTCATCTCGAGTGAATTATTGTGTCGCGTATCTACCATGTAATTCATAAATTATACAAATACCATTGATATAAAAATTGAAAAGTGTCGGCTGTGTACAGCATTCGTCCATCAGTATCTGCAAGAGGAAAGCGAGTTTGAGTATTATCCCACAGACAACTCAAGGCATTCGTTCTGTGCCTGAGATTTGAACTCATCATTTTCACTGTCCACCTTGTGTTTCCCTGACTTTTTCATTTATTTCAACATTTCGGACACATTTTGTTCCTTTCTTTGTGTCGTACATTATGCACCATACTGTTGCTCGTGTTTGGTCAGAAGTGACATACCTTTTAGCCATGATTGTGTTGCGAGGCTGAGCAAGGTTATAGCACAGAACAATATGAGAATAACAGTTACTACAGTTTCTGTATACTATGTGGCACAATTTCAGCAAACTCGGCGAATGTAACGTGTCGCATACAACTCATTTTAGCTTGGGGCTGGTTTTAGCTCAGTTGGCTGGGTAGCTGGTTTGTGATGCATAGGCCAACAGCCTGGGTTCAATTCCTGTATTGGCGGAAGTTATCTGTGAAAGCTCATCCTTACCTGTCGCCTAGAGCAGCTTATGGCGACTTTATTATGTAATAATTCTGATTTTAATTGTCATTTTGCTTTCAAGCTGTGATTAATTGGCATCATGCTCATTTCTACCTTGCATTAATGTTTTGGAGCTGCAATGGAAACGAGGGAATGAATGTGTTGGTTGTCCCTCGATGGTTATACTTATTTCAATAATATAAACCTAAATTCAATAATGAAATTAAAGTGGCAAGAGTGGCAGCCCCGGTTGGCACACTGTAAGTAAAACAAAGCGTCAAAAGGAAACTTAACTAATTAAACCAAAATGTCATTACGGGAGGGGGGTGATGATACACCCTGACCCCGCCCCTGACCCTGCCCCAACCACCCACCGGTCAGAATGCCTGAAGCAGCCACTGTTATTGTGCAGTTCAAGAGACACAATCGATCCAAAAGGATCAAGTTCTTTTTGCCGCAATGGTCATCAACACTGAACTCAGGACCTAGAAAACCCCAAAATGTTGCTCCTTTTTCTTGACATATGTCATGATTCCACCAGCAAAACCCACATTTCCGTCATAGAGTATATACTTTAGCATCTATTTTTCTCCCTTTGAGAAGGGCCCTCCCGGGGGTTTGTTTCCACGGACAGCAGTCACCTTGTCGTACCTTGTGCGAGCTTAACAGTGTCAACAGGCGATCCTGCCCACAAGGGGAATCACTGTGGGAAGCCATGCTGTCCTTTTCCAATATCCACTGAGCTGCAGACTCCCGATAGCCCAAAGATGTAGAACATTACAGCACAGTACAGGCCCTTATCGGGGCAATATCCCCTTCAACCCAGGGTCACACAGGCCAGTTGCTGAAGATCTACCACAACCACCAAGTTGCGATGACCGAGTTCATGACCCAGTATCTTTCTTGTCTGTGTGGTTCAACACCAATGCTTACACTTTGAAGTTCGTTCTTTATTTGCTACCTCAAGTTTTTGTCCTACTTACTGTAGCTTGACAGAACATTACAGAGTAACATTGGTCCAGTTCGACTCCTGCTTAACAGACCAGCTGGTTGTGTTATGTGCTTTGGTGCTGCCCAACTGTGATTGGGGCCCACGCTCTCAATCTGCTGGCTGAACCAATGACACGAAATGTCTGGCCTAAGTGGGACCTTGCCCCGTGAGTGATCACGGGCTGAACCTATTTAAAGATACCTCGGGACCACGAGCATCATGAACACTGGGGCCCACTGGAGCATAGCCCACCACCCTGGGGAGGGGCTGCATCTCTGGCTGGGTTTTTGGCCATGGATGCAGATTAAACATGCCGCTAATCACAGGGGCTGCTTCCGGGAATAACGTTCCAGCTCCATTGCCTGACAGGACTATCCAGCCACAAGGACAGTTGCCTAAAGATTGACGGGCACTTACATAGGACCTTTCATAATCTCAGGACTTCCTAAAAGCCTTTACAGCTAATGAAGTCAATTTTCTTTTAAGGTTGTTGCAATGTAGGAAAACACTGGAGTTAATTTTCAAATACTGGTAACAAAATCCCGCCAACAACATGCCATCAAGAGATGTTTATTCTGGAATTAAATATTCTTTATATTATACACTTACGTTTGTGTTTGTTTCAATTATTGGGGATAAAAGCCACTTCCAGCATTTCTCTTGTTTTTAATCCATACATTATGAGAAAATACTAAGCAAGTGTCTGCGGGGGGGGGGGGGGGGGGGGGGGTTGCCAACAATGTAAGTTAACAGTGGCCGACAGACAGGGGATGGATTTCCCCCGTGTCTGTGGGGAGTTTGGGGTGGGTGGGTTTCTTGCCAATATCATGAGTAGGGGGGTCTCCGTGTGCATGTGTGACGGTGTGAGCCCCACTTCCAGCTGTTCTCTGCCCAGAGAGCTGGATGGAAAAGCTGGCCGGGCAGCCAGTGAGCTGGACGCACCTTTTCCCGCCCCCGCCAGCACTCTGTGCAGGGAACGGCGAATTCCGCCAATGTTTCGTTCTTCTTTCATGGCGCGTGGGCATCGCTTGGAAGAGCAACATTTGTTGCCCACCCTGAATTGCCCTTGAGAAGGTGGTGACGAGGCACCTTTTTGAACCACTGAAGTCTGTGTGGCGGAAGAACACTCACGTGATGTTTGGGACGGAATTTCCAAGATGCTGATGGAACATCGATATAATTCCACCTGTGAAGAATGGATTGATATTTTTCCCAAAATGTTGTCTCCTCCAATCCTGAAGGGACGCAAGAGCAGCCCAATACCTTGAACAAGTCTTTGTTGTTTGCCAGTCAGGTGGCTACAGTGTTACACCTGCATGACCGCTGAGAACCACTCCGTTCTCTACCAAAGTCCAGGAACCTGCCTTTTGCAATAGGGGGAGGGAAGGGTTGGCAATGAGTAGCTATCCAGACTGAAAAAACTTGACTTGAGTTCTCCCTCCTTATCCCAGCTTTGCTGAGGCCAATTATAGCACCTCAGCCAAGATCAAACAATCCAATCCAGATGCAAGCCTTCCTGATCTCTACAACATCTTCTCTAATGTTTAATTGGATCAAACTCTCTTCATGTGCCAAATATTCTCTTCTCCTCGTCACACCAACCCCCGAGGAGTAGGAGAATGTGGGCCAGCTTTTATAACAATATTAAAAACCCACGCACACCTTTTTTGGTCTGTGTATACTTTAATAAGACTTGTTAATGGTCTTTCTTGAATATATTTCCTCAGTTTGTTTTTTTCGAGCATTCAGAACATTATGAATAAGTATTCTATTTGTTGTTTTAGGGGCTGTCATGCTGCACCATTGCTTGATGGGACAAGAAAGATCTTTGGGGAGTTGCAAATTGAAATGGGGTCATTTGGCCCAGTCAGCCTATGTTGGTATACACCCTCTGCGCAAGCGAACATCTCTAATCAGGTTTACCCATTCCATTCCCAAATTCTTAAGTCCACCTACCCAATCTAATCTTGAAAGCTTATAGGGCGGGATTCTGTGATCCTGAGGCTAAGTGTTGACACCGTTGGAAACGCCGTCGCGTTTCTCGACGGCGTCAACACGGCCTTAGGGAGGACTTCCGGTTGCAGCTATGCGGAGCTAAGTCGCACGTTCGGCAGCTCCCGACAGAAATTGACTTTTGGACTCTTTTTAGGGCCCCCTGCGGCATTTTGTTCGATGGTTCCCAGTGTGGGAAGGTGACAGTAACATTTCCCCGGCACTGTATGGATTGGACCAGGAGTGGAGCGGTGAAAAAAGTAGTTTTGGAGCAGCGAAAAGTGCGGGGAGGAAAATCAAGATGGTGGCGGGTGGGGACCAGGCAGCGTAGGCGCAGTGGTCGCAGGAACAGCAGGAGTTTCTCCAGCGATGCTTCACGGAATTGAAGGCAGAGCTGTTGGAGCCGATGAAGGCTTCAATCAACAAGCTGGTCGAGACCCAGATGGCCCAAGGGGCGGCGATTCGGGAGGTGCGGCAAAAGGCCTCGGAGAATGAGGACGAGATATTGGGCCTGGCGGTGAAGGTGGAGGCTCACGAGGCGATGCATAACAAATGGCAGGAGAAGTTCGAGGACATGGAGAACCGGTCAAGGTGGAAGAACCTGCGGATTCTGGGTCTCCCGGAGGGAGTGGAGTGGAGGGGTCGGATGTTGGAGCATATGTGGTCACGATGCTGAACACGTTGATGGGCGCGGGGGCCTTCCCGGGGCCACTGGAGCTGGAGGGGGCCCACCGAGTCCTGGCGAGGAGGCCCAAGCCCAATGAGCCGCCGCGGGCGGTGCTGGTGCGGTTCCACCGCTATGTGGACAGGGAGTGTGCCCTAAGGTGGGCAAAGAAGGAGCGGAACAACAGGTGGGAGAATGCAGAGGTCTGGATGTACCAGGACTGGAGCGTGGAGGTGGCCAAGAAGAGGGCCGGGTACAATCGGGCTAAGGCGGTTCTGCATCGGAAGGGGGTGAAATTTGGAATGTTGCAGCCGGCGCGACTGTGGGTCACTTTCAAGGACCGCGACCACTACTTCGAGACGCCGGAGGAGGCGTGGACCTTTATCCTGGCCGAAAAGTTGGACTCGGATTGAGGGTCGGTTGCGAGGGGAGGTCGGGATGGGGTTGATGTGATTGTTGTGTTTTGGGGGATGTTCTGTTCTGTTTGGTACTGGTTTTCTTTGGGTGCTGGGTGGGGTAGGGTGAAATGGTTCATAGTGAGGGTTTGGTGAGAGTGTGGGCGTCGGTGGTTGGAGGAGGGGGCCCCATTGGTGGGGGAGGGGAGGCCCGAGGTGGGGGAGCTGGGATCAGGCCGCGAAAGGGAGCTGCGCCTGAGGGGGTGGGGCCGGCTTGGTGGAAAGCGCGGGCTTTTTCCAGCGATAGGGAAGGAAGGGGGTGGGGTCAGGGGGAGGGGTGGTGCTGGAGAGGAGCGCCCGCTGATGGACAGGAGGGGGGGGTTGATTCTCACACTGGGGGGGGGGTCGATGGAGTGGCGGGAGCGGCTGAGGTCAGCAGGAGTCAGCTGACTTACAGGAGGGCTATGGGGGGAGCAACGCAGCTAGAGGGGGACCAGCTTGGGGGGGGGGGGGGGGGGGGGGAAACTGGGTTGCTGCTGCATTGGCCAAAGGGGAGCTGGAGCCTGAAGAGAGAGTCGGGGCGGGGGTCTGCCGCTGGGGGGAACGGAGAGTGTGGGAGGCGCAGGCACGCGGCTGGCCTAGAAAGGGAGATGGCTAATTGGCAGGGGGAGGGGGGGCGGGCAGCTCCCTGATCCGGCTGATAACTTGGAATGTGAGAGGCCTGAATGGGCCGGTGTTCGCGTACCTGAAGGGACTGAAGGCAGATGTGGTTATGTCCAGGAGACGCATTTGAGGGTGGCAGACGAGGTTAGGCTGAGAAAGGGGTGGGTAGGGCAGGTTTTCCACTCTGGGTTGGATGCAAAGAATCGTAGGGTGGCGATTTTGGTGGGGAAGCGGGTGTCGTTTGAGACGCTGAGCATCGTGGCAGACAATGGAGGTAGGTATGTGATGGTGAGCGGTAAGCTGCAGGGGGTGCGGGTGGTCTTGGTGAATGTATATGCCCCGAATTGGGACGATGCCGGATTTATGTGCCGCAGGTTGGGCCGGATTCCGGACCTGGAGGCAGGGAGCTTGATAATGGGGGAGGACTTCAACACGGTACTGGATCCAGCATTGGACCGTTCCAGGTCCAGGACGGGTAAGAGGCCGGCGGCGGCCCAGGTGTTGAGGGGGTTTATGGGCCAGATGGGAGGAGTGGACCCATGGAGGTTTGTTAGGCCGGGGCCAGGGAATTCTCTTTCTTTTCCCATGTCCATAAAGCCTACTCCCGGATTGACTTCCTCGTTATGAGCAGGGCACTAATCCCGAGGGTGGAGGACACGGAATATTCGGCTATAGCCATCTCAGACCATGCCCCGCACTGGGTGTAGCTCGAGGTAGGGGAGGAGAGGGACCAGCGCCCGCTGTGGTGCCTGGAGGTGGGTTTTCTGGCGGATGAGGAGGCGAGCGGGCGGATCCGGGGGTGCATTGAAAGATACTTAGAGGTGAACGATAATGGGGAGGTGCAGGTAGGGGTGATCTGGGAGGCGCTGAAGGCGGTGATTAGGGGAGAGCTAATCTCCACTAGGGCCCACAAGGAGGGGAAGAGAGAGGGAGAGGTTGGTGGGGGAGATTTTAAGGGTAGATAGGAGGTATGCAGAGGTCCCCGAGGAGGGACTACTCGAGGAGCGATGAAGCCTCCAGGACGAGTTCGACCTGTTGACTACCAAGAAGGCGGAGGTGCAGTGGAGGAAGGCGCAAGGGGTGGTGTATGAATACGGGGAGAAGGCTAGCCGGATGCTGGCACACCAGCTGCGGAAGCGGGAGGCGGTGAGGGAGATTGGGGGAGTTAGGGATAAAGGAGGGAACACGGTGCGGATTGCGGTGGGAATAAATGGGGTATTTAGAGACTTCTAGGAGGGGCTGTATAGGTCTGAGCCCCCAACGGAGGAGGTGGGGGGAATGCGTCGCTTTCTGGACCGGCTGAGGTTCCCAAGGGTAGAGGAGGGGCAGGTGGCGGGGCTTGGGGCACCGGTAGGGCTGGAGGAGCTGACTAAGGGGCTGGGGAGTATGCAGTTGGGGAAGGCACCGGGGCCAGATGGGTTCCCGGCCGGGGGGGGGGGGGGGGGGGGGGCGCTACTCCCGACGATGTCCAAGGCGCTAATCTCGTTGATCTTGAAGCGGGACAAGCACCCTTTACAGTATGGGTCGTATAGGCCAATCTCTCTCCTCAATGTGGATGCGAAGCTATTAGTTAAGGTGTTGGCTACCAGAATTGAGGACTGTGTCCCGGGAGTGATCCACGAGGACCAGACGGGTTTCGTGAAGGGAAGGCAGCTAAACACCAATGTGCGGAGGCTCCTAAATGTAATCATGATGCCTGCAGTGGAGGGGGAAGCGGAGATAGTGGCGGCTATGGATGCGGAGAGGGCCTTCAATAGGGTGGAGTAGGGGTACCTGTGGGAAGTGTTGAGGAGGTTCGGGTTCGGGGAGGGGTTCGTTAGTTGGGTTAGGCTACTGTATGAAGCCCCGGTGGCGAGTGTGGCCACGGATCGGAGGAGGTCCGGTTACTTTCGGCTGTACCGGGTGACGAGGCAGGGGTGCCCCCTATCCCCCCTGCTATTTGCGTTGGCAATTGAACCTTTGGCGAACTGGAGGGGGCTGGTGCGGGGGGGGGGGGGGGGGGAGGAACACTGGGTATCGCTGTATGCAGACGACCTGTTACTGTATATGGCGGACCTGGTGGGGGGGATGCCGGAGGTGATGCAGATCCTCAGGGAGTTTGGGGACTTTTCCGGGTATAAGCGCAACATGGGGAAGAGTGAGCTATTCGTGATACACCCAGGGGACCAGGGAAGGGGGATAGACGAGCTTCTACTGAAGAGGGCGGAAAGGGGTTTTTGGTACCTAGGGATCCAGGTGGCCAGAAGCTGGGGGCTCGACACAAGCTCAACTTGACGAGGCTGGTGGAGCAGATGGAGGAGGAGTTTAAAAGATGGGATAGCCTGCCACTCTCCCTGGCGGGTAGGGTACAGTCGGTGAAGATGACAGTGCTCCCGAGGTTCCTTTTTATATTCCAGTGCCTCCCCATCCTGATCCCTAAGGTCTTTTTTAAGCGGGTCAGCAGGAGCATCATGGGGTTTGTATGGGCGAAAAAGACCCCGAGGGTGAGAAGGGTGTTTCTGGAATGGAGCAGGGACAGAGGAGGGCTAGCGTTGCCTAATCTGTGTGGGTACTACAGGGCTGCAAATGTGGCGATGATATGCAAGTGGGTAATGGAGGGGGAGGGGGCGGCGTGGAAGAGGCTGGAGATGGCGTCCTGTGTGGGCACGAGTCTGGGAGCGCCGCTGCCGCTCCCGCCGACTAGGTACACCACGAGTCCGGTGGTGGTGGTGACCCTCAAAATTTGGGGGCAGTGGAGACGCCACAGGGGTGAGGTAGAGGCTTTGGTTTGGTCCCCGATGCGAGAAAACCATCGGCTAGTCCCGGGGAGAATGGATGGGAGTTCCTGAGCTGGCACAGGGCAGGTATTAGAAGGATGGGGGACCTGTTTATAGATGGGACGGTTGGGGGCCTTGGGGCTTTGGAGGAAAAATTTGGGCTCTCCCTTGGAAATGCCTTCAGGTACATGCAGGTAAGAGCGTTTATAAGACGGCAGGTGAGGGAATTTCCACTGCTGCCAGCACGTAGGATCCAGGATAGGGTGCTCTTGGGGGGCTGTGGGTTGGAGAAGGCAAGGTCTCGACGATCTACCAGGAGATGCAGGAGGAGGAGGAGGCCTCGGTGGAGGAGCTGAAAGGTAAATGGGAGGAGGAGCTGGGGGAGGAGATAGACGAGGGTACGTGGGCGGACGCCCTGGGTAGGGTAAATTCTTCTTCCTCTTACGCCAGGCTTAGCCTGATACAATTTAAGGTTTTGCACAGGACGCACATGACGGGGGCAAGGCTGAGTCGGTTTTTTGGAGTGGAGGACAGGTGTGTGAGGTGTTCGGGGAGCCCAGCAAATCATGCCCACATGTTTGGGCATGCCCAGCGCTGGATGGGTTCTGGAGAGGTATTGCGAGGACGGTGTCTAAGGTGGTAAACATCCGGGTTAAGCCAAGTTGGGGGCTCGCACTATTTGGGGTATCGGACGAGCCGGGAGTGCAGGAGGCGAAAGAGGCCGATATTCTGTCCTTTGCGTCCCTGGTAGTCCGGCGGAGGATCCTGCTACAGTGGAAGGATGCGAGGCCCCCAAGCGTGGAAGCCTGGATCAGCGACATGGCAGGGTTCATTAAATTGGAGAGGGTAAAATTTGCCTTAAGAGGATCTGTGCAAGGGTTCTTCAGGCGGTGGCAACCGTTCCTACACTTTCGAGTGGAGCATTAGGGGGTGGTCAGCAGCAGCAGCAACCCGGGGGGGAGGGGAGTGGGTACTTTGTGTTTACTACTATGTTTATTTACTTTTAATGGGGGGCATGTATATTGGGGAAATACGTGACATAGTTATAAGATGTTTATTTATGTGTTCTTTGTTTTTTCTTATTCCTGTAATGTTGAAAATATGTAAAAAATGTGAATAAAAATATATATTTTAAAAAACACAGCCTTAGGATCAGCAATTCTGGCCCCTACAGGGGGTCAGCATAGCACTGGAGCCGTTCACGCCGCTCCAGCTGCTGATCGTCAACTAGGTGTCGTGAGGTCCGCGCCTGCGCAGTGGTTTCCTTCAACGTGCCGGCCCCGACGCAATATGGCGCAGGGCTACAGGGGCCAGCGCGCTAGAAAGGAGGCTCCCAGCCAGAGAGGCCAGCCCGCCGATCGGTGGGCCCCCGATCACGGGCCAGGCCACATCGGGGGCCCCCCCGGGTTTGGAACCCCCCCCCCCCCGCCACCCCCCACACAGGCCACCCCCCTCCGACTCTTCCAAGCCGAATTCCCGCCGGCTGAGAGCGGGTGTAGACGGCGCCGACTTGGCTTTTTTATGACGGCCGCTCGGCCAAATCGGCAGGCCGGCCGCATAGAGCGGCTCCCGACCGGCGCCACGCCAACCACGCCGGCGCCAACTCTCCTGTATGCGGAGAATCGCGTGCCGGCGTCGGGGCGGCATGGCGCGATTCGCACCAGTCGCGGGGATTCTCCGGCCCGGCACTGGGCTGAGAGAATCCCGCCCATAGTTTTTGATTCACTCCTAACCCTCAAAGTTGATGCCCCAGCTTCACAACAAAATGGTCAACAAGTTTATCTTGTCCTCTCCTCCAAACTTCAGTGTCCATGACCTTTCTTTTTGACCGCTCAACTATTGGAAACCAAGGGCAGCACGATGGTGCAGTGGTTAGCACTGCTGTCTCACGCCGCCGAGGTCCCAGGTTCGATCCCAGCGCTGGGTCACTAGGTGTGGTGTTTGCACATTCTCCCCGTGGGATTCGCCCCCCACAACCCAAAGATGTGCTGGTTAGGTTTATTGGCCACGCTAAATTGCCCCTTAATTGGAAAAAATGAATTGGGTACTCTAAATTTATTTTAAAAAACTTTTGGAAATCATCTGTTTCTCCCCAAACTTCCATATCGTTTCATAGTTTCACACAATCCTATTATACCACCCTGTGAGATGTTAAAGCCAATGCTGCAGATGCTGGAAGGCCCAGCCTATGAATAGTCCAGTGGAGGGATTTTCCATCCATACTGATAGTCCTCTCATGCGCCCAGCTGGAGCCCTCATGCTGTCTTGGCAGTGCACATCTCTCCCAATAGGAGACATCTCCCTGTGCCCTCTGATTGGCCGTGCAGCATTGGGAGCTCACACGCCATCTTTAATAAGGTGGCCAATGCGGAGGTGACCAATTAGGAGTTGCCTTGCAGAAGGTATAGGGGGGGATGTAGGTTCTTTACCCAGAGAGTAGTGGGGGCATGGAATGCACTGCCTGTGGAAGTAGTTGAGTCGGAAACATTAGGGACCTTCAAGCAGCTATTGGATAGGTACATGGATTACGGTAAAATGATATAGTGTAGATTTATTTGTTCTTAAGGGCAGCACGGTAGCATTGTGGATAGTGCAGTTGCTTCACAGCTCCGGGGTCCTGGGTTCAATTCCGGCTTGGGTCACTGTCTGTGCGGAGTCTGCGCATCCTCCCCGTGTCTGCGTGGGTTTCCTCTGGGTGCTCCGGTTTCCTCCCACAGTCCAGGGATGTGCAGGTTAGGTGGATTGGCCATGATAAATTGCCCTTAGTGTTGGGTGGAGGTGTTGACTTTGGGTGGGGTGCTCTTTCCAAGGGCCGGTGCGGACTCGATGGGCCGAATGGCCTCCTTCTGCCCTGTAAATTCAATGATAATCTATAATTAATCTAGCACAAAGGTTCGGCACAACATCGTGGGCCGAAGGGCCTGTTCTGTGCTGTATTTTTCTATGTTCTAAGGCTGCAGTGGCAGGCAAGCTGATGAAATGGGCGTCAGGACCCCCAAATGGGCCCAGCATTGAGCCCACCAAATGATTCAGCCACCAGCTCGGTTTCTCTCTCCAGATGCTGTCAGGTCTGCAGAGCAGTTCCAGTATTTTATTTCAGCATCTGCAGTATTTTGCTTTTCTGTATTATGAAGTGGCACAATAGGATTGTTCGCAATTATGAAAAGATATAGAGGTTTGGGTCAGAACAGATGGTTTCCAATCGTTGAGGGATCGAGAACAAGACTCATGGACCTGCTGAGTAGTTCGAGCATTTGCTTTTCATATTCTGAAAACCTGCTTTCCGCCTCCTTCTTTACTCTGGTAACAATGGACTCAATGCTGCCTCCTGCAGGTAGCCACAGTATATACCCTGTCTACCAGAGAGGTATCTCAGAGTGGATGGAGGTGGAGTTTCCTGCTAACTCCAAGTTACTCACCACTTCCTTCGAGTAGCCAACAGATTTCACTGCTATAGATTGCTGCGCGCTGCACACTATTTCCACAAGTATAACCAAATGTTACACTTAATCAGAGCCCAGGCCAGCTAAAGATTGCAAAATGGTCAATGATGCTAAAGTGTCCTGCTAATTAGTGACAAATTCTATTATTACAGGGCCCCAAACCACTTCCGACTCTTTCCAATTGCTTTAAATCGTCTTGAAAGTGCCTCCATTTAAATGCGGGGGTTCCTCAAACATCTCATCCGCCCACGCTACAAGCAATTGCGTTCAAAGATCACTTGTACCTTTACATTCCTGTCTTCAATGCCTGTTCTCTGTTCTGCTGTAAATGAATTGAAAGCTTTCACAAAACATTTCACTGCTGCACTCCGCAAGCTATTTATTTTGGAACATGCCATTGTCCCTCCAAAACCGTCCTTGGGAAACAAAATGTTTTGTGTTGAAGTATGTGCGCTGTAAGATGTTGTGAAACGAGGAAAATTGTTGCTTGCAATCAAAATTCAGTTGCAAATCGGGGTCAGGTTCAAACCTATGATTTCAGCCTCAGAAAAATTCCACACAGCGATTTGGGAAAGAAAGCCCTATTTGTTTATGAATTTGACGGAAGGTCACAGACGTCAAACTTTGCTCCTCTCCACAGTTGCTGATGTTTTATTTCAGATTTCCACCCAGTAAGGTAAGGTAAAGTCACCAGAGGCCGAGATGACTACTGGCTGCTTTCCCCTCAAAGGGGGGAGCTGACTGGTGGTGTTTTAATCTGAGGATCACCACACCTCAGGCGAGGAGAAAGGTTGAGAATAACCTCAGCCGGTACGGGAATTGAACCCACGCTGCTGGAATTCATCACAAACCAGCTGTCCAGCCAACTGAGCTAACCAACCCCTGGTATTTCATTTTAAGGAAAACATGTAGATTGTTTTAAAAAGGATTTTTTTGCCCATCCCTAATTGCCCTTAAACTGAGTGGCTTGCTAGGCTGTTTCAGAGGGCATTTAAGAGTCACATGTAGACCACACTGGGTAAGGACGGCAGATTTCCCTTCCCTAAAGGACATTAGTGAACCAGTTGCATTTTTCACGACAATTGACATTGGTTTCATGGTCATCATTAGGCTTTTAATTAGACATTTTTATTGAATTCAAATTTTCACCAGCTGCCGTGATGAGTTCCGAACCTGGGTCCGAGAGCATTACCCTGGGTATAGTCCAGCCACAATATCATTTCCTCCTGACATAAAAAAGAAAAGACTTTCTGGATCATGTGTACAGTTTCAACCACCTCAACACACATTGACATGGCTGTGTTTGCTGCCAATACCCAGCTTGAACCATTGTACTATTTACTCTGTGACATCTTTTTCTTTTTATTCTGAACTTTCGCAGATTATTACAAGAACTGTTGACAATAGTCTGAAAGTCTGCCTTCTGAAAATACCTCCAGTTTAATGAAATGATAAAAATGTTTACGTTTGCTTTTTATTCCGCCCTATTTCCAATCATGGCTTCTTGCTGAAGAGCCTCACACTGGTTTATAAAATGGATGACTATAAAAAGCAGCCACCTGCGTCTCAAGCAAACACAGCCTTAAGTTTACACCCGAAGTCCACATAAGTACATCACCCTGCACAACTGCCCCCCCCCCCCCCCCCACTAGATTGTCCAAAAAGAAAAAATAATTATTTTGAAATAATTCCACATTAATTACTCGGCGCAGCCAATTTTTCTTGTGGCCCCTCGACATTATGTACTTGGTTTGAATTCACAGTCTGCAGACTTTCCAATCAGTGAAATGTATTGCATTAAAAATCCTGAACTGTTTTAATTTTCAATGTGAACTAACCATTATTCCCATATACGGCACTCCATTTTCCCATACCCACACGAACATTTAGATCTTGAGCCAAATTGATGAACTTGAACATCCAATTTCCATTAACAATTAGAAAACTGTATGGAACAGATGCACAAAGGCATTTCACCGGGGTGATAGGAGATCAGCTCTCCTTTCTTGAAGCTGGTTCCTCATGGTGGAGGAGTATTTCTACACTGACTGGCAACCCTCATACCTCGTCCAAATTGGTTAACTCTGATGGCGAGTAGGGCTGGGCCATTCGAGTGGTGGAGGCATTAAGTCCACCCCAATCTCATACTTGCCCAAAATCACTTTGGCATACTGTCCAACAAGGGTGGAAGGCCGGGGGGAGGGGGGGGGGGGGGGTATAATAGCCCAAAAGTATGGAGTCCAATTGTAGGACCAATGAACAGTTGGAATGTTTTAGTCAGCTCTTCACGAGTGTCACTCACTGCCCAGAAGTACTTGATATCTGCGCCTATCTCCTTCTTCTCTTCTCGACGGACTGGCATTCCTGTCTAATTTGTGTGATCAGCAGTTTTCCAGGGGATTTCTTTTCCCTTAATTGTGCTGCATCTTTAATCTGGTGTTTTGCCCCCACCCCCCAGGAGATTATGTGGAATGCAAGATGTTTGTATTGAGGCCATCACAATGTGTGGATCAAGTTGGAATGGACTATGGGCCCTTTCCCATCTGTCACTGGTTGCACATTTTTCACCTTTCCTAACCGCAACAAATAAAGCCACTCACTGAGAGGAGAGTCTGGGAACCTCGGTACAAACTGAATGAACCCAATCAAGCTGGTGGGCAGCATGAGACTGTACGAGTGAGGAATTGAATGTTGCTGAAAAGAGAGACGCGTTGCTGGAGCTTTTCATCTTGCACTATCAGGACAAACACAAGAATGCCAAATTTCAAACAATCACAGCAATATATACTATAGGAAAAAAGGATGCCCATTGGGTTGGCAAGGGCATTTGCCATGGAGAATTTAAAAAGACAATGGGCTCCCCAAACTCAGAGGTAATTCAAAAAAGCACAAGGTCTGGACATATTCCTTTTGTTTGCAGTGAATGTATCCCTGTGTATAAAAGTATGATACTTCTAGTAAGTGTAAAAGACCCACACTACAAGTTCCACTGGTTAGCTTACATTGGTTGTCAGTGTAACCATTAGCACAATCAGCATTGTTCAACACGTGCTGCCTAATCACAGAGTGACTGACATCTAACAATAGAAATTGTGTTTGGGGTTTTGTAAGTGTGCACTGGCTGAGTGCAGTCTGTACTCTGCCCATTAAAAACAACTGGAGGAACCTGTTGCTCAGGATCAGTCAACATGTTTTTTATTCTTTCATTCATGGGATGAGGGCATTGCTGATTAGGCCAGCATTCGATTGCCCATCCCTAATTGCACTTGGGATGGGGGTGGTGGTAAACCGCTTTCTTGAACCACTCCAGGTCATGTGGTGTAGGTACACCCACAGTGCTGTTAGGGGGTTCCAGGATTTTAACCCAGCAACCGTGACGGAATGGTGATGCACATCCAAGTCAGGTTAGTGGATGCGTGGCTTGGTGGGGACCCTGCAGGTGGCGAAGTTCTCATGTAGCTGCTGCCCCTGTCCTTCAAGGTGCTAGAGGTCATAAGTTTGGAAGGTGCAGTCAAAGGAGCCATGGTGAGTTCCTACAGTGCATCATGTAGATGGTGCACACTACGAGGGGCTGCTTGAGCTCAGTCGGCTGGGCAGCTGGTTCGGGATGCAGAGCGAGGCCAGCACCGTGGGTTCAATTCCTGTACCAGATGAGGTTATTCATAATCATGAAGGCCCCACCTTCTCAACCTTGCCCCTGTGCCCGAGGTGTGGTGATCATCAGGATAAATCACCACCAGTCAGCTCTCCCCCTCAAAGGGGAAAGGGGCTATGGTGACTTTACTCTGCTTTTTACACACTGCTGCTGTGTGTGTTGGTGCCAATCAGATTGTTGCAAATCTTTAGCTTTATCTTTTGCACCAATGATCTGAGTTCCCCATCATTGAGGCTGAGAAATAAAAACAGAGAGTGCTAGAAAATCTCAGCAGGTCTGGCAGCAACTGTGGGGACAGAAGCAGAGTTAACGCTTCACATCCAATATGACTAGTCTTCGGAACTTCTTCTGGAGTTCCAAAGAGACATATCATATGCCACATGTTGACTCTTTATCTCTTTCCAAAGATGCTGCCAGACCTGCTGAGTTTTCCAGCACTCTCCGCATCATTTTGCGTTTATTGAGGATGGGGATATTTGTAGAATCTCCTCCTCCAGCGAGTTGTTTAATTGTCCACCACCATTCACGACTGGACGTGGCAGGACTGCAGAGCTTAGATCTGATCCTTTGGTCATGGAATCGCTTAGCGTGGTCTTATCAGACGCTGCTTATGCTGTTTGGCACTCAAATAATCCTGTGTTGTAGCTTCACCAGGTTGACACCTCATTTTAAACATGCCTGATGCTTCTCCTGCACTCTTTTGGGTGCGTTACATCTGACAAACTAGTACAATAAATAATTCAGTTCCATCAAAGTATCTCAAAGAGGATCTACACACACGCTCGTTTGGAAAATCAGCCCTTACGTGAATCAGATTGACTCTTCCCCTACTTATAGCAGTGCCCACACTGTAAGAGTACATAATTGGCTGTAAAAAGTTAATCTCAGACATCCTGACGCAGTGAAAGAGGCTGGAGAAATGCCTTTTAGCACTAAGCTTTTTATTCAAGAACAAGTATCACTCTTACACTCGGAGTGCCCACTCCCCATCTCGACTGTCCATGTGTCACACAATCTTTCCCAACCTAGAGGACTGGGTAAGTGCTCCTGGTCCCTCACTAATGAAACTTGAGATTGGGTGCTGGAAGTTGTTCGAGAGACTGATTGGAGATGACTCCCAGCAACAATCTACCAACTTTTATTCTTCATCTCTCCTATTCTTTTCAACCGTGTCACTGTTCAGCACTGTGGCCACTGGCCACTCCCATTAAGAAGCTTTGGATAAGATCGGTTTTAAATTGACTTTTCACCAATTTAACTTTCTCATGTTGTCTTCTTGGCCTTACTTGCCTTGCGGTCATGTTCTGGGCTCTCACCTTCTGTACTATTCAATACCTTATTCTCTACGTTATAACATTACCAATAAATCCAGTAAGGATTTCAGGAGAAACCAGAGACTGGTTAGAACGTGAATATCGCTACCACAAGGACTAGTTGAGGAAAATAGATCAGATGCGTTTAAGGAAGGGCAGCGCGGTGCTTAGCGCTGCTGCCTCACAGCGCCAGGGATCTGGGTCTTCTGGCCTTGGGTGGCTGTCTGTGTGCAGCTTGCACAACCTCCCAGTGTTTGTGTGGGTTTCCTCCGGGTGCTCCGGTTTCCTCCCACAATCCAAAGATATGGAGGTGAGGTGGATTGGCCATGATCAATGCGTGAGGTTTCGGGGAGGGGAATGGGCCTGGGTAGAGTGCTCTTTCGGAGGTTCGGTACAGACTCAATGAGCTGCATGGCCTCCTTCTGCATTGTAGAGATTCTATGGAGGATCGAGGTAAGTGTAAGTGTAAAGTCACCACAGTCCCAGATGACATTAGGCTGTTTTCCTTTGAGGGGGAGAGCTGACTGGTGGTGATTTAACCTGAGGATCACCACACCTCAGGTGAGGGGCAAGGTTGAGAAGGCAGTATCTTCATGAATAACCTCAGCTGGTAAGTACATCTCCAATAAAGGAATATAGAATTTTGGGTTAGATTAAGCCTGTGTGAAACATGGGAATAGGCCACTTGGGCTAAATATCCTATTTCTGTGCTGTCATTTCTATATACCAGCGACTGCACTCCTTAAAATTAATTCACTGGCAGCATATGCTTCGAGACATGAAGGTTGTGAACGGTGCGAAATGAATGAAAGTTACTCCCCTTGCACGCCACATCGTCAGTCCCCTTAAACAGTTCTTCCACAACTTTTAAACCTTTAAGAATGATACGGAGGATATCATGCTATCAAGACTTACCGTAAACACTGCTGCTTTGGTAACTGATAACAAGAGCATCAAGAAAAAACAGCATTTTTAATTCACTGTCTCACAGCGTACAGTGAAACTTTAAAACTCGACTCAACATTCCCCATAATCTTTAAAAATAAATTTAAGAGTACCCAACTATGTTTTTCCAATTAAGGGACAATTTAGCTTGGCCAAACAACTTGACTTGCACATCTTTGGATTGTGGGGGTGAAATCCACGCAGACACCGGGAGAATGTGCAAACTCCACACGGACAGTGAGCCAGGGCTGGGATGGAACCTTTGTCCGCAGCGCCATAGGCAGCAGCGCTAACCACTGCGCCACCGTGCAGTCTCCCAAATCTTGAGGTAAAAATCAATGTCAGGTATGCTGAGATCCCACCTGCTGGAAAGTTTGGGTCCTAGCTCACACTGTTAACCTTGGTTACTTGCTAGAACTTGTCTCAATTTCTTCCATGTGAAACCTGTGCCCTTTGAACAGATATGGAGTTGTCTCTTATGTTGAGGCCCAGTCTGGCACTGCTGACTGACTTCTCTGGACCCAGAAGTCACTTACAGCTGAGCTCAGCACAGCTTCTATTTTTCAGACGGAGAAGCCAGTGTCCGAAAAGTAAGTTGATCAATTTTAAAGTTGTCGTTTGAACAATTGTGTTCACATTTCCCCAGTAACTTCATTGCAATGTTAACGTAAGCCCACTTGTGACACTAATAAAGGTTATTATTACATGATGGAAATTTGGAACTCGCTACCGTGAATCACTCTTATTTGCTAAATCTGGTACTTTTCACCAGTTCGAGGGGAAATGATTGGGGAATTACCACATTTATACTTTTACACTGGCCCTTCTTCAGTTTGAATGCTGACAGCATTTAGATAGCACCTTTAGTGCAGTAAAACATCTCAGGGCACTTCACATGAACAAGGTCAAACTAAATTTGACAAGAACCCAAATTAGGGCGATAGAGGAGACAACCAAATTAGAGGAGACAACCAAAGGGGAAAGCAGCTTTTGATCAAAGGGATCACGTCTAAGGAAGAGAGAGGTAGGGGGAGGTTGAGAACTTTAGAGAGTTTTGGACGCTCTGAAGGCACAGCGATAATTGGAGTGATTACAACCAGGGATGTGCAAAAGGTCAGAATTGGAGGATTGCAGAGTTCGCAAAGGGTTGCAGGACTAGAGCAGTGCCGGGGGGGGGCTATGTAAATATGCGTTGTTGACTTTAAAGCAGTCCTTGATGCAGAAATTGGATATTTATGAGTTGGCATCATTACTGCTTTTGAGATTAAGATCTTGAACCAAACGTATCTGTGCCCACAGAGCTGGCTGTGGTCCCACTTTCTAAATGCCAGTGTCCTGTAATCTGGCTGGTTCGGAGATGCTGCCAAACAAAAGTCACTTCACAGATGTTGTCAGTGAAAAGTTTAGAGCATTTAAAAAAAAGATTCTCTTTCTCACTGAGACCTTTAAACAGATTATTATGTCACAAGTCTGGTTAGAAATGGAAGATCTTCCCCCACTGTCGATTATTAAACATGAACGACAATTAAGCAAGTTGAAACAATTACATTTTACATTCAAAGAAATATATGTTGTTGCGTTTGGCACTTTCCTCAGGCCCTTATTATGTACGCTAATCTCCGCTAATTCACACCAATTTTAAACTCGGGCAGATGAACATGGAATCAGGGCGTATTCTGACTTTGGCTAAGTGAACTGAGGACATTTTCAGGTGCAACAATTGGGCTGTCCCCGCAGAGGTCAGGGCTCAGTCTAGATCAGAGATCACTGTAATGTTACACTGACTTTACCAACCGCTGTTCTGACAGTCCACTTTAATATCAAAGGATAAAAGCGTTCTGTAGAAGAGCCATATGGACTTGAAACATTCACTTCTTTCTCTCTCCACAGATGCTACCAGACCTGCTGAGTTGATCCAGCATTTTTCTGTGTTTATTTCATGTTTCCAGCATCTGCAGTATTTTGCTTTTATTTAAAAGTGTTTAACTGGGGAGCCTCTCAGTGTAACTACGTTTGGAGGATTGGTTCCGGTGGATGTCACCAGCACTTGGCCCTGAATTTAAACACTGATCCACCTAAGTGAGGTCTGTACGTTATCAGGAATTCCGACTGCAGTGGACAACGCACAAGGTTTGAGCACAGGTTCTGATACTTGCTTTGAGCCCACTTGTGGCGCCGGGCTCCGCTGGGTGTGCGGTGCGTTTACTCTCAGGCTGGGCGAGCTGCCTCTCAGAAGCCACAGTTTCCCACTCTAGAGAGGAAATAAAGAACTGAAACACCTTTGGCTTGACAACACAGAGCAGCAAGCAGAAATGACAGCCGCAAAAGAGGAACTCTGCATTCTGCACAAAGCGCGTCACAAAGCTGGGAGCACAGAGGGACCCTGAAGGAAACGGATGAATGCAGCAAACCCCCTTATATTATGAGCCTTTCACAGCAGCTGGAATCACCGACTCTCCTCTGGAACTTGGCAATGAGCTAAGGAGGGGAGAGAACTATTCTACAAACACCACCCCCCTTCCCACTCGTACAATTCTAGGGGTGGGGGGGGGGGGGGGCGCAGTTGTTTGCAGTGGAATCTTCCAGAATATTTTTTTTTTCTTTCATTGATCCGGATAATTTGCCTCTCCCTGGACACGGCTGGGGTGAGAAGACGGTGTGTTTAAGTTGTGATGCTCCAGCCATCGTGATCGTGGGACCGACTACATTCATAGAATGGCAACTTGCACCCATTGGGAAAGATTTCATCTATGGCTTTCTTACCACCTCCTAAAGTTGCCCACAGATACCATTCTTCACACTGCCTGACCCAAGGATTGTTGAGGCCAATAAACGTTTCTGAGGCCATATGGGTTGAGAACAGCTAGCTGAGCGGAGAGCGGAAACACAACTATCCCAATTAGCTCAACACTACTGCATTTATCAATACAGCCACCATTGGGGGAAGGGGGGGGGGGGTTGTTCTCAGCCTGCATCCACAATCTTCTGTTCCCCAAAAGCCTCATTTTATCCTTTAGGCTTTGGTTTGACTTAACCCTTAATGCATCAGAAATAAAAAAAATGTTTAATTTAGCAACATTCATATCATAGCAGCTTACGGACCCAATTCTGGTTTATTTATTATTTTGCTTCCGAATCTAAAGCTGACATGCTGTGCTTTTCAGAGTGTGGGTCCTAATTGTCACTGGGGCACAGGAAAAGGCATCGGGTAACAGTATATAATAGCTGTATTTGTCCAAAAAAAAGGAGAGAAACGGAAAGAAAGAACCAAGAACAGTTAAATACTGAACTAAAATAGGAAATGAGGAAACAGAAGTAGCTGGTAAGATTGGCAGTGTCTCGTCTACACAAAAGAGAGAAGAAACGAAAAAGGACGTGGAACAGTGAGGTTTGCTGAACAACAGTGAACATCACCAACGATACACAAAGAGAGACGAGTATTAGGAAAAATGGTTTAATATTTGAGACAGAAGCAAAAACTGCATCACACAATAACATACACTACAAAAATAAGTCCAACTGTTCCACAGTTATGTTCACAATGAAGACAAAGAATCAGGAAAAAACTTGGATTTCAACAGCAAAAAGCAAACCCCTATTTTTTTTTAAACTAATACAGTTATCCCACTGTACGTGGATGAATACTGCTAGTCCTAATACCTTATGTAACTGCACAATACATAATTGAAGAGAAACTTACCCATTTTTTTTGACAAAAATTCTTGACATTTAAGCAGATGCAAAGAAATGAGGAAAGCAAGCCAAAGTTCTTTTTTAGTTTTTTTGTGTAAATTCTTAAAATGAAATAACCGCCACTTTCTCTGCACCAACTAGAAATTAAACTCAAAATCAATCATCACTGGGCCCACACACAGGTAAGGCGCAGAAATATCCATTTTTTAATTTCCAGTATAAAAAAATTTCCACTGGTACAAAATGCATAATTACAATCAAGTTGTAGAAATACGAAAGCCCACATTTTTTTTTTTTTGAGTGTGTTTGTGTCGTGTTGACTTTTTTCCCTTCAAAAAGACTTCCATCACATAGAGGCAAAACGTACCAAAAAAAGAATTACAGCACTCACATAGGCTTGCAGTTCCCCCACTCATTTTGCATTAACTTTGGCTTTTCTCAAACAAATACTTAAAACTATATATTTTTTTTCTTTAAATCTTAATCTCTAAATGATAATAATAGTCTACAAACACCAGATCTCACATCACAGGAGCACGAAACACTTGTCTTGTGTGACATTTTCCAAAAAATGCAATGAAGCTACAACTTTTTTCCCTCTTTTTTTTTTAACTTTTAAGATTAAAAAACCCCCAGAAACAATGTGTTGGATTAGGGGGGGGGGGGGGAAAGGAGGAGGACGGGTTGGTGGGTAGGGTGGGGTTTGGCGGTGAGGGAAATGAATTCATAACAAGGGTAGGCCAGAAATAAATACCCAAGGCAATGGAAGCCGAACTGATTCAAACTGCTCCCAGTCCTCAAAGCAGAGAAATATTGGCCTGTTAACAGTTAGTGCTTTATTACATACTGAGTGCATGCACAGAGGAATGACAAATGTTTTTTGCTATGGTTAGAAAGTCATACGACACAGCTAAGGCTGCTTAATTATTAATTAGTTATATATTTTTTTTAAAAAAACAGTTCTAAACATTCCTGCCTTGGGGTGCTTTTTTTATTTTGTGTTTTTTTTTAATGTTTTTTTTTTTTTAATTTCACAACTATAAGAAAAAAAAGCTCTGTGAGGGTTGTTTGCACAACATCTCTATGAATGGCGAGGTTGGGAAACATGGAGCGCTTTTACAAAGAGAAATAACAAACAATGAACAATCTCAGGCAACAAGACCACAGCTTTAGCAATTTAACAAACCTTTTTTTTCTCTCTAGTTTTAATCTATTATATTTTTCATTAATTTTTTTCAAACATGAGAGAATTCTTACAAAACACTCAAGTAACAAAATGCCCATGTTATCAAATTACGTCTCACAAATAACAGAATTAAGCGCGAGGCAGGAAGTACCTTTTATTTTGCTTTTGTAATTTTGGCACTAATTCCACTGATTTAAATTGCTGTTTTTCTTCTTTTCCAAAAAAAAAAGCCAATCTCACATTTTGCTGAACAAAGAATACATCAAACTGTTAATCTCACAATGAAAAGTAACAAACAAAATCGGACGTCAAAACGTTTCACACGGAAAGCACAAGACTTTTGTTGTCCTGGAATTGTATACTTTTCCCTCCCCTTTTCACTCTATGATTTAAGATTATTTTGGCCACCATAAGAATCTTTTGTCAAGTGAGCCAAAAAAAACGTCTGCCGTCTTACGAAACACTTAATTAGATAACCTTAAAAATCGCGATGACACCAAAACTTAACCCGCACAGTTACCAACGTGACGAAGTTTACACTTACTGCTTTTTTTATCTTCTCCAATACATTTAAACAGTATAAAATATAGGTCATTTAATGTGCATTTACCACAGATTGTCTAGGTGTGAATCAGTTCAGCAAAAGGTGACACAAATAGGTAGTCTTTCCCCAAACATGGGTCATCTTTTTCTTTTAATTTTTATCTTAAACTAGTCTACAAAAAAAGTGGTTTTTATCTTTTCTATATATATCGATGAGAAAGTGAGCCACTTAAATGGCCTTATCAAAACTTTACACTGCCTGAAAAATGTAAAAACTATTACAGAGCTCTTGATAATATCTGACCAGTTTCAGCAACTGATCAGAAGTAGTCTGCTTCATTGAGAAACCAACATTCTGCACTCTGGCCACATATTGCTATTGCTTTTCTGAGTGGCCAGCCAGAACGCCAATCCCTGTATAATACTTTCAAGTTTGTTTCATGAAAAAAAAGAAACATTTTCGCCACAGGTTTTTTTTTTCCCTTCTCTCTCTCATATAATTTTTTTTTTTTCTTGCTTTGCTTTCTTAAAATAATTTTTTTTTCTCTTTCTCAGTCTTAACACGAATGCAGCTACGCTTTTCACATTGTTCTCTTTAGAATTCAGAGCTACGCGAGGTCACATGCAAAAATTCTCGAAAAGTCAAACTAGGTCAAGGGGTCAAGTAGGAGGACCAAGTGTGATGTGAGGTCAGAAAGACATCAGAAACAATGACGGGACGATGAGCTTTTTTTTTTTTTTGAAATTTTTTTTTGACGCCACAGGGACATGCTAGGCAAACGATGAACTAACGAGCATGAAGATGTCTAGGGGAAAAAAAACAAGGAAGAGTCAAAAGTTACACAGAATCTACGCAGCAGGAACAAAATCATTCTCATGGTAGCAGAACAATGCAAATCTCAGTAATTAGAATCTATGAGCCATTCACATAAATTTGCATTTTTTTTTAATAACACTGTTAAACAAAAAAAAAAGCAACAGCAACAAATAAACATCCAAAAGAATCCATCAGTACTTTAAGAGAGATAAGAGATGGATTGGTTTTGGGACAGATATACAGATTTGTAATTAAACAGGTATACAAACGAAGAAAAATAAATTCACAAGATTAAAAAAAACTCGAATTCGACTAGGTAATGGAAGCTATGAGTAATGAGATACCACACAAATAAAGGTACAGAACACAGGAGAAGCATGAATGTTGCAAGGTTGTGATTTGTGTGTGTTTAACTGCAAGGATAAACTCGTTCCCACTGAGTACTTTTTAAGACTACATCACAAAGCAGGCTCTAACTATTGTAGAGGATGAGCTATCTCAGGTATCCAATAAATTAACTATAGGTACTTAATAAATAACTTCCATTTTTCTGAGGCAGTAAAAATTTGTATAAAAATAGAGCTGCTTTTTTTACAAATAAAATGTACAGGCATGTGGCTTTCCTTCTTTTCATATTTGATGTATCCTTTAGTAAATGTTGCCATTTAGCCTTCTCTTTTACCTTCCCTTGCCCCCTCCCGAAAAAAAAGAGCCCCATGTGGTGGTAGAAACAGATCTCAAAGGCTTTTGTTTACCAAAAAAAAAAGACCAATGCGATCTGATCGCAGAAAACTGATTATCTAACTCGTGATCGCGTCCTAATAGATAAATTCTCATTGAAGTGAGAAAGATAGGAAGAGGGAGAGAGAGAGAGAGGGAGGGGGGCGGGGGATGGAGGGAGAAAGAGAGAGAGAAATAAAATTAAAATAAAGGAAAATGTTAGTGCTTCACTTGGCATCACTTTCAAACTAGACCACCACGTCATTAACCCGTAAACTGCTGGTGCCTTTCTAATCTATGTTAACTGGGTCCGTTAAACTTAATAAAGCTCCTGGTGCCCCATAATCATATGGGCCCATTTGGCACCAGTGGCTGAGTTAAATTGCACATTTCGGTTATTTTTAAAAATCTTTTTAAGACATCCTTTTTTTTTTGCAAAATTCGATTTATATTTTACGGAACAAAGCAAAAATTAAATACTGTAAATACAATAAGATTTAAGATACTAAATGTAACGGGAATGGGAGGAAAACGGGTGGGTGAGGGGGGCCGGGAGGGAAATGAAAGTGTAATGTTAAAAAATTGTCTCTCGATGAATATTGGCAATGATCCTCCTCAGCCACGGCTGGTTCACGGGACTTACCCTAACAAAGCTAAAGTAACAGCATTAACCTCCCATACTAGACTCAGTAGGGCTTGCTGTCATTCTTGGATCGTTTCAGCTGAACCTTTAAGCGTTTCATTCCAATCTGAAAACCATTCATAGCCTGGATGGCAGCTTGTGCGGAGACTGGATTGTCGTAGCTTACAAAACCTGCGAGGAGGGGCAAGGGGGTGAGTGGGGGGGGGGGGGGAAAGAAAAGGGAAAAACATTTAACATTCTCACGACAAAAAAAAAAGACTTCACGTTTACGAAGCTACCGCTCCTATCTCGGGATGGTGCTGGAAATTGTTGCCAAGTACAGTTTGTTACTTTGAAGGCACAACAACTGTTGCCATACATGCTGGGGCTGCCAACTCTGGCCGAGTATAATCCTGGAGGTTTCATCACATGATCTCCCGCGTCCAACTTCCTGATACCACCACATGTCTGCCACCCGCCACGTGACATGTCCATTATCTCGGCCGACATGGTGCCAATTGGAGATGTGTTCACATGCTTCATTGGCTGAGTGAATGATTGTCAACTGTCAGGCAAAACAGCCCATCTTCCCCACATTGAATATTTAAAAAAAAAATCTATAAACATAAACAGGTGGTCAAAGAAAGTGGGGGAAAAAAAGAATGAATGGCCCTACGCTTTTCTCCAGGATTGATTAAAGGAGTGTCTCGCAAATAATCGTCAATCCGGGACAGTTGGCAACTCTACAAAAAGCACAAGATCTGAAAATCATGAGGTTTTAGGTCAAGGTTTAACTTGTCATCAGTGGAACACCGCCCACACTCTCATGATCCCATAATCTGGGTTTTCATGGAGCATTCATTTTTCCTGGTGTTCTATCTTTCTAAGAGTTAGGAATCAGGGCAGGCTCTTCCCAGCCATTATACAACTATCTGAGCTAAGAAACGTCAACTGCTCCAAGTGACATTGCCACGTTAGGATCTGGAGACAAATATTTTGCTTCAGCATAATTCCGGGCATTTAAAATTATCTCAAAGGTCTGATTTGGATGAAAGAGGTCAGACCTACCTTTCATGACCTCAGAATGTCCCTAACAACTGATGAAGTACTTTATAAAAGTGTTGTCACTGTTGCAATGTAGGAAGTGCAGCAGCCAATCTGAGCACAGCATGCTCCCATAGAACGGCAAATGTGATAACGAGCATAACGGTGGGAAACTGAGGGATAAACATTGATCAGGAGAAGAGGAAAAATTCCTCTGCTCTTCTCGAAAATACTGCTGTGGGCCCATAATGGAGGGCAGATGGAGCCTCAGTTTGATGTCTCAGACGCATTCCTTCGGTACTGCACTGGAGCATCAAGCCCTGAAATCTTTGGAGTGCGATTTATACCCATGAACCTCTGACTCAGGGGTCAGAGTGCAATACTGAGCCATAGTTGAGGGCAATTTTGATTCCATGTTAGCCTGTACCAAGTGGCCATTGTGTACACGTAACCGTGGAGAATGGCAAGATGCAAGGTTATTGGGGGTGTGGGTGGTGTGACAGTTCCTGGTTGCTGGCTCATGATGGGGAGAGCATGAGCTGATTTTCCCTCTCCAACCGAGGGGAGCTCAGGGCATTGGGAGCTGTCTACCATCGCTAGCTGAGAAGGTAACTTAGAACACAACAGAATCAAACATGTGGCCACTTGGTCTGTAACAATGAGTTCTTTGACAATCATCAGCAGGAGCATTACGAAAAACATTCTAGCTTTAGTTGTAATTAATGGATCCACTTTATGGACCAACACAGCATGTGTGCACACATGATCAGAATATCAGACACCAACCCAGACCTCATTTTTGGGATTACATGAAACCCATTCACACATTCTTACCAAAGCACTTGCTAAGATTGGTCTGTTTATCAATGAAGACTTTAGCAGACACAACATTTCCAAACGGCATAAACATCTGTAGGATATCCTGATCTCCAAACTCTTGGGGAAGGTGGTAAATAAACAGATTTGCACCTTCTGGCCCTGAGGGTGAGATTTAACACAATGTAAATCAAACACAAAAACAAAGTTCCACATATTGAAATTGCATTGTATTTCTGAAGCTAGAGTAAACAAAGTTCTGGAAATGCAGGCCAACAGCAGCCACATAGCCTGTCTGATAAGAAGGTAGGTGCAGGCTCAGCTCCCAGTCACAACTTCACAAACTGGGAAAGTGTTGCCACTTTTCGTCCAAAAGGCTTACTGCAAGAAGGCAGCAGGGAGTCAGTAGGTGGGTGGAGGGGGAGTGGGGTGCAGTTGGAATATCTGTTAGGTCTTAACCCGTCTGACAACGGGCAACCTTGGAAAGGTTTCCAAGTCACCCCACAGCCACACCCAGAAGGAAGTGAATTTGTTGCTGATCTGAGCAATTAATAATTAATAACACTCTATTACAGAGCCCGTTACAACAGGCCAGTTAGGATACAGGTGGCAGCCCCGAGACGATTCTCACGAGCAGCACTGATAGCCGCAGAACTTCATCAGAGGGAGACACTGGCCAAAATCCTGTGGAGGTTTATGGGTTCTTGCTCATTGGCTGGAGAGCTGGTCAGGGCGCTGCATTGCTTCTTTTACAGGGTTAGGCCCACCACATCCTGTTTTACTCAGGCACTTGAGAGGCCAGCAGCCTTGGGATCAAGGACCTTTGGGATGTAGTTCCTGTTTGAGAGAGACACCCCCATCCCGGTTGAGGAGAGGCCCCCCGCCCCCCTGGTTTGGGAGCACCCCCCTCCCCCGGTTTGGGAGAGAGACCCCCCCCCCGGTTTGGGAGAGAGACACCGCCACCCCCGGTTTGGGAGGGAGAACCCCCCCCCGGTTTGGGAGAGAGACCCCCCCCCCCCCGCCGGTTTGGGAGAGAGACCCCCCACACCGGGTTGGACGGGAGACCCCCCCCCCCCCCGGTTTGGGAGAGAGACCCCCCCCCCCGCGTTTGGGAGAGAGCCGCGCCCCCCCAGTTTGGGAGAGAGACACCGCCACCCCCGGTTTGGGAGAGAGACCCCCCCCGGTTTGGGAGAGAGACCCCTCCCCCCCGGTTTGGGAGAGAGAGTCCCCGCCCTCCAGGTTTGGGAGAGAGACCCCACCCCGCCCGGTTTGGGAGAGAGCCCCGCCCCCCCGGTTTGGGAGAGAGACACCGCCACCCCCGGTTTGGGAGGGAGAACCCCCCCCCCCCGGTTTGGGAGAGAGACCCCCCCCGGTTTGGGAGAGAGACCCCCCACACCGGGTTGGACGGGAGACCCCCCCCCCGGTTTGGGAGATAGACCACCCCCCCCCCCCCCCCCCCCGGGTTTGGGAGAGAGCCCCGCCCCCCTGGTTTGGGAGAGAGACACCGCCACCCCCGGTTTGGGAGGGAGAACACCCCCCCGGTTTGGGAGAGAGACCCCCCACACCGGGTTGGACGGGAGACCCCCCCCCCCCCCGCCCCCCCGGGTTTGGGAGAGAGACCCCCCCCCACCCCGGGTTTGGGAGAGAGCCCCGCCCCCCCAGTTTGGGAGAGAGACACTGCCACCCCCGGTTTGGGAGGGAGAACCCCCACCCCCCGGTTTGGGAGAGAGACACCGCCACCCCCGGTTTGGGAGAGAGACCCCCCCCCCCCCGGTTTGGGAGGGAGAGTCCCCGCCCTCCCGGTTTGGGAGAGAGACCCCCCCCGCCCGGTTTGGGACAGAGACCCCCCCCATCCCACCGGTTTGGGATAGAGCCTCCCCGGGTTGGAAGAGACCCCCCAACACTGGGTTGGACGGGAGACCCCCCCCCCTCCCCGGTTTGGGAGAGACCACCACCCCCGGTTTGGGAGAGATCCCCCCCCTGGTTTGGGAGAGAGCCCCCCCCGGTTTGGGAGAGACCCCCCCCCACGTATTGGGAGAGCCCCCCCCCCCGGGTTGGGAGAGAGCCCCCCCGGGTTGGGAGAGACCCCCCCCCCCCAGTTTGGAAGAGACCACCCCCGGTTTGGGAGAGCCCCCCCCCCCCCCCGGGTTGGGAGAGAGCCCCCCGGGTTGGGAGAGACCCCCCCACCCGCCCCGGTTTGGGAGAGAACCCACCCCCCCGGGATGGGAGAGAGCCACACCGGGTAGGGAGAGAGCCCCCCCCAACCGGGTTGGGAGAGAGCGCCCCCCCCGGGTTGGGCGAGACACCCCCCCGCCCCCGGTTTGGGAGAGACCCTCCCCTCCCCGGGTTAGGAGAGAGCCACCCCCCCGCTGTTGGGAGAGACCCCCGCCCCCACCCCCCGGTTTGGGAGAAAGCACCCCCCTCCCTGGTTTGGGAGAGCCCCCCCCCCCCGTTGGGAGGGAGCCCCTCCGGGTTGGGAGAGACCCCCCCCACCCGCCCCGGTTTGGGAGAGAATCTACCCCCCCGGGATGGGAGAGAGCGGGTTGGGCGAGACACCCCCCCCCTGCGCTTGGGAGAGACCATCCCCCCCCCCTGGTTTGGGAGAAAGCCCCCCCCAGATTGGGAGAGCCCCCCCCACCCCCCCTGGTTTGGGAGAAAGCCCTCCCCGGGTTGGGAGAGCCCCCCTGCCCGGTTTTGGGGAGAGCCCCCCCCACCCCGGGTTGGAACAGAGACCCCCCGCCCCCGGTTTGGGAGAGAGCCCCCCCCCGGGTTGGGAGAGCCACCACCCCGGGTTGGGAGAGACCCCCCCCCGGTTTGGGAGAGAGCACCCCCCCTGGGTTGGGAGAGAGCCTGCCCGGGTTGGTAGAGCCCCCCACCCACGGTTTGGGAGAGACCCCCCCCCACCACAGTTTGGGAGAGACCCCCCCACCACAGTTTGGGAGAGACCCCCCCACCACAGTTTGGGAGAGACCCCCCCACCACAGTTTGGGAGGGACCCCCCCCCACCACAGTTTGGGAGAGAGCCCCCCCCCCCCCCGGGTTGGGAGAGCCCCCCCCCGGTTTGTGAGAGAACCCCCCCCGCGTTGGGAGAGAGCCCCCCCCGGGTTGGGAGAGAGCCCCCCCCCCCCCCAGGTTGGGAGTGAGCCCCCCCACCCCCAGTTTGGGAGAGAACCCCCCCACCCCCGGTTTGGGAGAGAGCCCAACCACCCGGTTTGGGAGCGAGCCCCCCCCCCCAGTTTGGGAGTGCACCCCCCCACCCGGGTTGGAAGAGAGCGACCCACACTGGTTGGGAGAGAGCCCCCCCCCCCTGTTGGGAGAGACGCCCCCCCCCCTGGTTTGGGAGAGAGCCCCCCCCCCCTGGTTTGGGAGAGAGCCCCCCCCGGGTTGGGAGAGAGCCCCCCCCACACCCCCGGGTTGGGAGAGAGCCCCCCCGGGTTGGGAGAGAGCCCCCTCAACCCCCTGGTTTGGGAGAGAGCCCCTCCCCCCTCGGGTTGTGAGAGAGCCCCCACCCGGGTTGGGAGAAAGTCCCCCCACCCCGGGTTGGGAGAGAGCCCCCCTCCACCCCTGGGTTGGAAGAGAGACCCCCCACCGGGTTGGGAGAGAGCCCCCCACCCCCGGGTTGGAAGAGAGACCCCCACCCCCCGGGTTGGAAAAGCCCCCCCCCCCCCGGGTTGGAAGAGAGACCCTCCCCAGGTTGGGAGAGTCCCTCTCCCCGGGTTGGGAGAGAGACCACCCCCCCAGTTTGGGAGAGACCCCCCCCCCCCCGGGTTTGGGAGAGACACCACCCACCCCCGGGTTGGGAGAGAGCCCCCACCCAGGTTGGGAGTAAGCCCCCCCACCCCGGGTTGGGAGCACCTCCCCGGGTTGGATAAGAGACCCCCCCCAGGTTGGGAGAGCCCCTCCCCCCGGGTTGGGAGAGAGACTCCCCCCCTGGTTTCTGAGAGACCCCTCCCCCGGGTTTGGGAGAGACCCCACCCACCCCCGGGTTGGGAGTAAGCCCCCCCACCCCGGGTTGGGAGAGAGCCCCCCCCCGGGTTGGGAGAGAGCCCCCCCCCCGGATTGGGAGATACCCCACCCACCCCCGGGTTGGGAGAGCCCCCCTCCCCCGCCGGGTTGGGAGAAAGACCCCCCCCCCCCCCGGGTTGGGAGAGAGCGACCCCCCCGGGTTGGGAGAGACATCCTCCGCCCCCTGGTTTGGGAGAGAGCCCCCCGCCCACCAGTTTGGGAGAGAACCCTCCCCCCGGGATGGGCGAGCCCCCCCCCCCCCCGGTTTGGGAGAGATCCACCCCCCCACCCCCCGTTTGGGAGAGAGACCCCCCCCCCGGGTTTGGGAGAGAGCCCCGCCCCCCCCGGTTTGGGGAGAGAGACACTGCCACCCCCGGTTTGGGAGGGAGAACCCCCCCCCCCGGTTTGGGAGAGACACACACCGCCACCCCCGGTTTGGGAGAGAGACCCCCCCCCCCCCCCCCCCCGGTTTGGGAGAGAGAGTCCCCGCCCTCCCGGTTTGGGAGAGAGACCCCCCCCCCCCATCCCACCGGTTTGGGATAGAGCCTCCCCGGGTTGGGAGAGACCCCCCAACACTGGGTTGGACGGGAGACCCCCCTCCCCGGTTTGGGAGAGACCCCTCCCCCCGGTTCGGGAGAGACCACACCCCCCCCCCCCACACCCTGGTTTGGGAGATATCCCCACCCTGGTTTGGGAGAGAGCCCCCCCCCCCCGGTTTGGGAGAGGAGCCCCCCCGGGTTGGGAGAGACCCCCCACCCAGTTTGGGAGAGACCACCCCCGGTTTGGGAGAGACCCCCCCCCCCCCGGGTTTGGGAGAGACCCCCCCCCCCGGTTTCGGAGAGCCCCCCCCGGGTTGGGAGAGAGCCCCCCGGGTTGGGAGAGACCCCCCCCACCCGCCCCGGTTTGGGAGAGAACCCACCCCCCCGGGATGGGAGAGAGCCCCCCCCCACCGGGTTGGGAGAGAGCCCCCCGCCCCCCCGGGTTGCAAGAGAGACCACCCTCCCGGGTTGGGAGAGAGCCCCCCCCCCCCCACCCCCCCCGGGTTGGGCGAGACACCCCCCCCGCCCCCGGTTTGGGAGAGACCCTCCCCTTCCTGGGTTAGGAGAGAGCCACCCCCCCGCGGTTGGGAGAGACCCCCGCCCCCACCCCCCCGGTTTGGGATAAAGCCCCCCCTTCCCTCGTTTGGGAGAGCCCGCCCCCCCGGGTTGGGAGAGAGCCCCTCCGGGTTGGGAGAGACCCCCCCCCCCACCCGCCCCGGTTTGGGAGAGAATCCACCCCCTGGGATGGGAGAGAGCGCGTTGGACGAGACACCCCCCCCTGCATTTGGGAGAGACCATCTCCCCACCCCTGGTTTGGGAGAAAGCCCCCCCCCAGGTTGGGAGAGCCCCCTCCACCCCCCTGGTTTGGGAGAAAGCCCTCCCCGGGTGGGAGAAAGCCCTCCCCCGGGTTGGGAGAGCCCCCCTGCCCGGTCTGGGGGAGAGCCCCCCCCCCACCCCGGGTTGGAACAGAGACCCCCCGCCCCCGGTTTGGGAGAGAGCCCCCCCCGGGTTGGGAGAGAGCCTCCCCGGGTTGGTAGAGCCCCCCCCCCACGGTTTGGGGGAGTCCCCTCCCCCAGTTTGGGAGAGAGCTCCCCCCTCTGGTTTGGGAGAAAGCCCCCCCCGGGTTGGGAGAGCCACCACCCCGGGTTGGGAGAGACCCCCCCCCCCCGGTTTGGGAGAGAGCACCCCCCCCCCGGTTTGGGAGAGAGCACCCCCCCCCCCGGTTTGGGAGAGAGCCTCCCCGGGTTGGTAGAGCCCCCCACCCACGGTTTGGGAGAGACCCCCCCCCACCACAGTTTGGGAGAGACCCCCCCCACCATAGTTTGGGAGAGAGCCCCCCCCCCCGGGTTGGGAGAGCCCCCCCCGGTTTGGGAGAGAACCCCCCCCCGCGTTGGGAGAGAGCCCCCCCCCCAGGTTGGGAGCGAGCCCCCCCCCCCCAGGTTGGGAGAGAGCCCCCCCACCCCCAGTTTGGGAGAGAACCCCCCCACCCCCGGTTTGGGAGAGAGCCCCACCCCCTGGTTTGGGAGCGAGCCCCCCCCCCCCCAGTTTGGGAGAGCACCCCCCACCCGGGTTGGAAGAGAGCGACCCACACTGGTTGGGAGAGACCCCCCCCTCGGTTTGGGAGCGAGCCCCCCCCCCCCGGGTTGGGAGAGCTCCCCCCTCGGTTTGGGAGGGACCCCCACCCTGCCGGCTTGGGAGACAGCCCCCACCCCCGGGTTGGTAGAGAGCCCCCCCCGGTTGGGAGAGACGCCCCACCCCCTGGTTTGGGAGAGAGCCCCCCCCCTGGTTTGGGAGAGAGCCCCCCCGGGTTGGGAGAGAGCCCCCCCCCACACCCCCGGGTTGGGAGAGAGCCCCCCCGGGTTGGGAGAGAGCCCCCTCAACCCCCTGGGTTGGGAGAGAGACCCCCCCCCCCTCGGGTTGTGAGAGAGCCCCCACCCGGGTTGGGAGAGAGCCCTCCCCCCCACCCCCGGGTTGGAAGAGAGACCCCACCCGGGTTGGGAGAGAGCCCCCCACCCCCGGGTTGGAAGAGAGACCCCCACCCCCGGGTTGGAAAAGCCTCCCCCCGGGTTGGAAGAGAGACCCTCCCCAGGTTGGGAGAGCCCCTCTCCCCGGGTTGGGAGAGAGACCACCCCCCCCGGTTTGGAAGAGACCCACCCCCCCCCGGGTTTGGGAGAGACACCACCCACCCCCGGGTTGGGAGAGAGCCCCCACCCGGGTTGGGAGCCCACCCCGGGTTGGGAGAGAGCACCTCCCCCGGGTTGGATGAGAGACCCCCCCAGTTTGGGAGAGCCCCTCCCCCCTGGTTGGGAGAGAGACCCCCCCCCCCCCCCTGGTTTGGGAGAGACCCCTCCCCCGGGTTTGGGAGAGACCCCACCCATCCCCGGGTTGGGAGTAAGCCCCCCCACCCCGGGTTGGGAGAGAGCCCCCCCCCCGGGTTGGGAGATACCCCACCCACCCCCGGGTTGGGAGAGCCCCCCTCCCCCGCCGGGTTGGGAGAGAGACCCCACCCCCGGGTTGGTAGAGAGCCCCCCCCGGTTGGGAGAGACGCCCCACCCCCTGGTTTGGGAGAGAGCCCCCCCCTGGTTTGGGAGAGAGCCCCCCCGGGTTGGGAGAGAGCCCCCCCCACACCCCCGGGTTGGGAGAGAGCCCCCCCGTGTTGGGAGAGAGCCCCCTCAACCCCCTGGGTTGGGAGAGAGCCCCCCCCCCCCTCGGGTTGTGAGAGAGCCCCCACCCGGGTTGGGAGAGAGCCCTCCCCCCCACCCCCGGGTTGGAAGAGAGACCCCACCCGGGTTGGGAGAGAGCCCCCCACCCCCGGGTTGCAAGAGAGACCACCCTCCCGGGTTGGGAGAGAGCCCCCCCCCCCCACCCCCCCCCCGGGTTGGGCGAGACACCCCCCCCGCCCCCGGTTTGGGAGAGACCCTCCCCTTCCTGGGTTAGGAGAGAGCCACCCCCCCGCGGTTGGGAGAGACCCCCGCCCCCACCCCCCCGGTTTGGGATAAAGCCCCCCCTTCCCTCGTTTGGGAGAGCCCGCCCCCCCGGGTTGGGAGAGAGCCCCTCCGGGTTGGGAGAGACCCCCCCCCCCACCCGCCCCGGTTTGGGAGAGAATCCACCCCCTGGGATGGGAGAGAGCGCGTTGGACGAGACACCCCCCCCTGCATTTGGGAGAGACCATCTCCCCACCCCTGGTTTGGGAGAAAGCCCCCCCCCAGGTTGGGAGAGCCCCCTCCACCCCCCTGGTTTGGGAGAAAGCCCTCCCCGGGTGGGAGAAAGCCCTCCCCCGGGTTGGGAGAGCCCCCCTGCCCGGTCTGGGGGAGAGCCCCCCCCCACCCCGGGTTGGAACAGAGACCCCCCGCCCCCCGGTTTGGGAGAGAGCCCCCCCCCGGGTTGGGAGAGAGCCTCCCCGGGTTGGTAGAGCCCCCCCCCCACGGTTTGGGGGAGTCCCCTCCCCCAGTTTGGGAGAGAGCTCCCCCCTCTGGTTTGGGAGAAAGCCCCCCCCGGGTTGGGAGAGCCACCACCCCGGGTTGGGAGAGACCCCCCCCCCCGGTTTGGGAGAGAGCACCCCCCCCCCCCCGGTTTGGGAGAGAGCACCCCCCCCCCGGTTTGGGAGAAAGCCTCCCCGGGTTGGTAGAGCCCCCCACCCACGGTTTGGGAGAGACCCCCCCCCCACCACAGTTTGGGAGAGACCCCCCCCACCATAGTTTGGGAGAGAGCCCCCCCCCCCCGGGTTGGGAGAGCCCCCCCTGGTTTGGGAGAGAACCCCCCCCCCCGCGTTGGGAGAGAGCCCCCCCCCCCAGGTTGGGAGCGAGCCCCCCCCCCCAGGTTGGGAGAGAGCCCCCCCACCCCCAGTTTGGGAGAGAACCCCCCCACCCCCGGTTTGGGAGAGAGCCCCACCCCCTGGTTTGGGAGCGAGCCCCCCCCCCCCAGTTTGGGAGAGCACCCCCCACCCGGGTTGGAAGAGAGCGACCCACACTGGTTGGGAGAGACCCCCCCCTCGGTTTGGGAGCGAGCCCCCCCCCCCCGGGTTGGGAGAGCTCCCCCCTCGGTTTGGGAGGGACCCCCACCCTGCCGGCTTGGGAGACAGCCCCCACCCCCGGGTTGGTAGAGAGCCCCCCCCGGTTGGGAGAGACGCCCCACCCCCTGGTTTGGGAGAGAGCCCCCCCCCTGGTTTGGGAGAGAGCCCCCCCGGGTTGGGAGAGAGCCCCCCCCCACACCCCCGGGTTGGGAGAGAGCCCCCCCGGGTTGGGAGAGAGCCCCCTCAACCCCCTGGGTTGGGAGAGAGACCCCCCCCCCTCGGGTTGTGAGAGAGCCCCCACCCGGGTTGGGAGAGAGCCCTCCCCCCCACCCCCGGGTTGGAAGAGAGACCCCACCCGGGTTGGGAGAGAGCCCCCCACCCCCGGGTTGGAAGAGAGACCCCCACCCCCGGGTTGGAAAAGCCTCCCCCCGGGTTGGAAGAGAGACCCTCCCCAGGTTGGGAGAGCCCCTCTCCCCGGGTTGGGAGAGAGACCACCCCCCCCGGTTTGGAAGAGACCCACCCCCCCCCGGGTTTGGGAGAGACACCACCCACCCCCGGGTTGGGAGAGAGCCCCCACCCGGGTTGGGAGCCCACCCCGGGTTGGGAGAGAGCACCTCCCCCGGGTTGGATGAGAGACCCCCCCAGTTTGGGAGAGCCCCTCCCCCCTGGTTGGGAGAGAGACCCCCCCCCCCCCCCTGGTTTGGGAGAGACCCCTCCCCCGGGTTTGGGAGAGACCCCACCCATCCCCGGGTTGGGAGTAAGCCCCCCCACCCCGGGTTGGGAGAGAGCCCCCCCCCCCCCCGGGTTGGGAGAGAGCCCCCCCCCCGGGTTGGGAGATACCCCACCCACCCCCGGGTTGGGAGAGCCCCCCTCCCCCGCCGGGTTGGGAGAGAGACCCCACCCCCGGGTTGGTAGAGAGCCCCCCCCGGTTGGGAGAGACGCCCCACCCCCCTGGTTTGGGAGAGAGCCCCCCCCTGGTTTGGGAGAGAGCCCCCCCGGGTTGGGAGAGAGCCCCCCCCACACCCCCGGGTTGGGAGAGAGCCCCCCCGTGTTGGGAGAGAGCCCCCTCAACCCCCTGGGTTGGGAGAGAGCCCCCCCCCCCCTCGGGTTGTGAGAGAGCCCCCACCCGGGTTGGGAGAGAGCCCTCCCCCCCCACCCCCGGGTTGGAAGAGAGACCCCACCCGGGTTGGGAGAGAGCCCCCCACCCCCGGGTTGCAAGAGAGACCCCCACCCCCGGGTTGGAAAAGCCTCCCCCGGGTTGGAAGAGAGACCCTCCCCAGGTTGGGAGAGCCCCTCTCCCCGGGTTGGGAGAGAGACCACACCCGGGTTGGGAGCCCACCCCGGGTTGGGAGAGAGCACCTCCCCCGGGTTGGATGAGAGACCCCCCCAGTTTGGGAGAGCCCCTCCCCCCGGGTTGGGAGAGAGACCCCCCCCCCCTGGTTTGGGAGAGACCCCTCCCCCGGGTTTGGGAGAGACCCCACCCATCCCCGGGTTGGGAGTAAGCCCCCCCACCCCGGGTTGGGAGAGAGCTGCCCCCCCCCCCGGGTTGGGAGAGAGCCCCTCCCCCGGGTTGGGAGATACCCCACCCACCCCCGGGTTGGGAGAGCCCCCCTCCCCCGCCGGGTTGGGAGAGAGACCCCCCCCCTGGGTTGGGAGAGAGCGACCCCCCCCGGGTTCTGAGACACCCCCCGCCCCCCCCCGGTTTGGGAGAGAGCCCCCCGCCCACCGGTTTGGGAGAGAGCCCTCCCCAGGTTGGGAGAGCCCCCCCCCTGGGTTGGGCGAGCCCCCCCCCCCGGTTTGGGAGAGACCCCCCACCCCGGTTTGGGAGAGGCACCGCCCCCCCCCAGTTTGGGAGAGACACCCCCTCCCCCCCGGTTTGGGAGAGAAACCCCCCCCCGGTTTGAAGAGGCCCCCCCCCCGGTTTGAAGAGAGACCCCCCCCCGGTTTGATGGGAGACCCACCCCCCCCGGGTTGTGAGAGCCCCCCCCGCCCCGGGTTGGAAGAGAGACCCCGCCCCACCCGGTTTGAGAGAGCCCCCCCGGGTTGGGAGAGCACCACTCCCCAGTTTGGGAGAGAGCCCCCACCCCCCCGGGTTGGGAGTGTGCCCCCCCACCCGGGGTTGGGAGAGAGCCCCCCCCCCCCAGGTTGGGAGAGAACCCGCGCCCCCCAGGTTGGGAGAGAGCCCCCCCACCCACCCCGCCCCTGGGTTGGGAGAGAGCCCACCCCCACGGGTTGGGAGGGAGAGACACCCCCCCCCCCCCGGGTTGGGAGAGACCCCCCCCGGTTTGGGGGAGACCCCCCCGATTTGGGAGAGACCACCCCCACCCCCCGGTTTGGGAGAGACCCCACCGGTTTGGGAGAGAGCCCCCCGCCGGGTTGGGAGAGCCCCCTCCCCCCCCGGTTTGGGAGAGAGCCCCCCGCCGGGTTGGGAGAGCCCCCTCCCCCACCGGTTTGGGAGAGAGGCCTCCCCCCGGGTTGGGGGAGGCCCCCCCCCCGGTTTGGTAGAGATCCGCCCCGGTTTGGGAGAAACCCCCCCCGGTTTGGGAAAGAGGCCCCCCCCCCGGGTTGGGAGAGAGCCCCCCCCCTCCCCTGGGTTGGGAGAGAGAGCCCCCCCGGTTTGGGAGAGACCCCCCGCCCCGGTTTGGGAGAGACCCCCCACCCCTGATTTTGGAGAGACCAGCCCCGGTTTGGGAGAGACCCCCCCCCCGGGTTGGGAGAGAGCCCCCCCCCGGGTTGGGAGAGCCCCCCACCTCCCCGGGTTGGAAGAGAGACCCCCCCTCCTCCGATTTGGGAGAGAACCCCCGGTTTGGGAGAGAGCCCCCCCGGGTTGGAAGAGCCCCCGCCCCCCCCGGTTTGGAAGAGAGACCCCCCTCCCACCCGGTTTGAAGAGAGACCCACCCCACCCACCCCCGGTTTGAAGAGAGACCCACCCACCCCGCCCCTGGTTTGAAGAGAGACCCACCCGCCCCCCGGTTTGAAGCGAGACCCCCCACCCCCGGGTTGAAGAGAGACCCACCCCCCCCCGTTTGAAGAGAGACCCACCCCCCACTTTGATGAGAGACCCCCCCCCGGGTTGTGAGAGCCCCCCCCCCGGGTTGTGAGAGCCCCCCCCACCCCGGTTTGGGAGAGACCCCCCCTCCCGGTTTGAGAGAGACCACCCCCCCGGTTTAGGACAACCCCCCCCTGGTTTGGGAGAGCCACCCTGCCCCCCAGGGTTGGGAGAGAGCCCCGCCGGGTTGGGAGAGCCCCACTCCCCAGGTTGGGAGAGAGACCCCCCCCCAGTTTGGGAGAGTCCCCCCCCCCCCCCCCCGGTTTGGGAGAGAGCTTCCACCTCCCCGGTTTGGGAGAGAGCCCCCCCCACCCCCCGGGTTGGGAGAGAGCACCCCCCCGGGTTGGGAGAGAGCCCTCCTACCCCCCGGGTTGGGAGAGAGCCCCCCACCCCCCCCGGGTTGGGAGAGAGCCCCCCCCCCGCGGTTTGAAGAGAGACCCACCACCCCCCCGGTTTGAAGAGAGACCCACCCCCCCAACCCCCGGTTTGAAGAGAGACCCCCCCCTTCCCCGGTTTGAAGAGAGACCCCCCGGTTTGAAGAGAGACCCACCCCCCCCCGGTTTGAAGAGAGACCCACCCCCCTCCCCCGGGTTGTGAGAGCACCCCCCCCACCCCGGGTTGGAAGAGAGACCCCCCCACCCCCCCCGGTTTGAAGAGAGACCCACCACCCCCCCGGTTTGAAGAGAGAGAAGAGAGACCCACCCCCCCCCCACCCCCGGTTTGAAGAGGGACCGCCCCCCCTCCCCCGGTTTGAAGAGAGACCCACCACCGCCGCCCCCCGGTTTGAAGAGAGACCCCCCCCCCGGGTTTGGGAGAGACCCCACCCCCCCCCCCGGTTTGAAGAGAGACCCACCCCCCCCCCCCCCGGTTTGAAGAGAGACCCACCCCCCCACCCCGGTTTGAAGAGAGACCCACCCCCCCCCCGGTTTGAAGAGAGACCCACCCCCGCCCCCGGTTTGAAGAGAGACCCATCCCCCCACCCCCCCCGGTTTGAAGAGATACCCACCCCCCTCCCCCGGGTTGTGAGAGCCCCCCCCCCATCCAGGTTGGAAGAGAGACCACCCCTCCCCCCCCACCCCACCCCCCGGTTTGGGAGAGAGATACCCCCCCCCGGTTTGGGAGAGATTCCCCACCTCCGGTTTGGGAGTGCCCCCACCCCCGTTTTGGGATAGACCCCCCCGGGTTGGAACAGAGACCCAGAGACCCACCCCCCTGGGTTGGAAGAGAGACCGCCCCCCCCCCCGCCCCCCCCGGTTTGGGAGAGAGCCCCCCCCCGGTTTGAAGAGAGACCCACCCCCCCCCCGGTTTGAAGAGAGACCCACCCCCCCCCCGGTTTGAAGAGAGACCCACCACCCCCCCGGTTTGAAGAGAGACCCGCCCCCACCCCCGGTTTGAAGAGAGACCCACCCGCCCCCCCCCCCGGTTTGAAGAGAGGCCCCCCCCCCCCCCGGTTTGAAGAGAGACCCCCCCCCACCCCCGTTTTGAAGAGAGACCCACCCCCGCCCCCGTTTTGAAGAGAGACCCCACCCCCGCCCCCGTTTTGAAGAGTGATCCCCCCCCCCCCCGGTTTGAAGAGAGACCCACCCCCCTCCCCCGGGTTGTGAGAGCCCCCCCCCCACCATGGGTTGGAAGCGAGACCCTGCCTCCCACGGTTTGGGAGAGACTCCCCCCCCCCGGTTTGGGAGAGACCCCCCCACCTCCAGGTTTGGGAGAGACCCCCTCCCCCCCGGTTTGGGAGAGACCCCCTCCCCCCCGGTTTGGGAGAGACAGCCCCCCCACCTGGTTGGGAGAAAGCCCCCCCCACCGGTTTTGGGAGAGAGCCCCCCGCCGGGTTGGGAGAGCCCCCCCCCCCCCCCCCGGTTTGGGAAAAGAGGCCCCCACCCCCGTTTGGTAGAGACCCGCCCCCCCCCGGTTTGGTAGAGACCAAGCCCCGGTTTGGGAGAGCCCCCCCCCCCCCGGTTTGGGAACGAGGCCCCCCACCCGGGTGGGAGAGCCCCCCACCTCCCCGGGTTGGAAGAGCCCCCGCCCCCCCCCCGCTTTGGGAGAGAGACCCCCCTCGGTTTGGAGAGACCCCACCCCCGTGTTGGGAGAGAGGCCCCCCCCCCCCCGGATTGGGAGACAGCCCCGCCCCGGGTTGGGAGAGAGCCCCCCCCCCCGGGTTGGGAGACCGCCCCCCCAGGATTGGGAGAGAGCCCCCGACCCCCCCCCCCCCCCCCGGGTTAGGAGAGATTCCCCACCTCCGGTTTGGGAGTGCCCCCCCCCCCGTTTTTGGAGAGACCCCCCCGGGTTGGAAGAGAGACCCCCTCGGTTTGCGAGAGACCCACTTCCCCCCCCCCCCCCCCCGGTTTGGGAGAGACCCCTCCCTCCGGGTTGGGAGAATGCCACCCCCCCCGGGTTAGGAGAGATTCCCCACCTCCGGTTTGGGAGTGCCCCCCCCCGTTTTTGGAGAGACCCCCCCGGGTTGGAAGAGAGACCCCCCTCGGTTTGCGAGAGACCCACTTCCCCCCCCCCCCCCCCCGGTTTGGGAGAGACCCCTCCCTCCGGGTTGGGAGAATGCCACCCCCCCGGGTTGGGAGAGCCCATCCACCCCCGGGTTGGGAGAGACCCCCCCCGGGTTGGGAGAGAGCCCCCCCTCCGGGTTGGGAGAGAGCCCCCCCCCCCCCCGGGTTGGGAAGAGACCCCCCCCCGGGTTGGGAGAGAGCCCCCCCCGGGTTGGGAGAGAGCCCCCCCCCCATGTTGGGAGAGAGCACCCCCCCACCCGGGTTGGGAGAGAGCCCCCCCCCCCAGTTAGGGAGATACCCCCCCGGGTTGGGAGAGAGCCTCCCCCCCCAGGTTAGGAGAGAGACCCCCGCGGGTTGGGAGAGATCCCCCCGCCCCCAGGGTTAGGAGAAAGACCCCCCCCCACCGGGTTGGGAGAGAGCCACCCCCCAGGCTGGGAGAGATCCCCCCCACCCCCGGTTTGGGAGACCCCCACCCCCGGTTTGGGAGAGACCCCCCCCCACCCCCAAGTTGGGAGAGAGCCCCCCCCCCCGGGTTGGAAGAGAGCCCCCCCACCCCCCGGGTTGGGAGAGAGAGCCCCCCCTCCGCCCCGGGTTGGGAGAGAGGCCACACCCTCCCGGTTTGCGGAGAGAGCCCGTCCCCCGGGTTGGGAGAGAGCACCCCCCCGGTTTGGGAGAGAGCCCGTCCCCCGGGTTGGGAGAGAGCCCCCCCCACCCCCTGGTTGGGAGAGAGCCCCACCCCCCCGGGTTGGGAGAGGGCCCCCCCGCCCCCGGGTTGGGAGAGAGGGGCCCCCCCCGCCGGGATGGGAGAGAGACCCCTCCTGGGTTGGGAGAGTGCAGAGCCCCCCCCCGGGTTGGGAGAGAGCCCCCCCCCCCCCGTTTGGGAGCGGACCCCCCCCCCCAGTTTGGGAGCGACCCCCCCCCCAGTTTGGGGAGCGACACCCCCCCACCCCCCCCAGTTTGGGAGCGACCCCCCCCCCCAGGTTTGGGAGCGACACCCCCCCACCCCCCAGTTTGGGAGAGAGCCCCCCCCCCCCCGGTTTGAAGAGAGGCCCACCCCCCCCCCCCCGGTTTGAAGAGAGACCCCCCCCCACCCCCCCGGTTTGAAAAGAGACACCCCCCCCGTATGAAGAGAGACCCCCCCCCCCCGGTTTGAAGAGAGACCCACCCCCCACCCCTCGGTTTGAAGAGAGACCCACCCCCCCACCCCCCGGTTTGAAGAGAGACCCCACCCCCACCCCACCCGTTTTGAAGAGAGACCCATCCCCGCCCCCGGTTTGAAGAAAGACCCACCCCCGCCCCAGGTTTGAAGAGAGACCCACACCCCCCACCCCCCCCGGTTTGAAGAGAGACCCACCCCCCTCCCCCGGGTTGTGAGAGCCCCCCCCGCACCGCACGGGGTTGGAAGAGAGACCCCCACTCCCCCCCCCCCCCCCCCCGGTTTGGAGAGAGAGAGATACCTCCCCGGTTTGGGAGAGACCCCCCCCCCCCAGGTTGGGAGAGAGCCCCCCCCCCCCCCCCCCCCCCCCGTTTGGGAGAGATTCCCCACCTCCGGTTTGGGAGTGCCCCCCACCCCCGTTTCGGGATAGACCCCCCCGGGTTGGAAGAGAGACCCAGAGACCCACCCCCCCGGGTTGGAAGAGAGACCGCCCCCCCCCCCCGGGTTTGGGAGAGAGCCCCCCCCCCCCGGTTTGAAGAGAGACCCACCCCCCGGTATGAAGAGAGACCCACCACCCCCCCCGGTTTGAAGAGAGACCCACCCACCCCGGTTTGAAGAGAGACCCCCTCCCGGTTTGAAGAGAGACCCACCCCCGCCCCTGTTTTGAAGAGAGACCCACCCCCCGCCCTCGGTTTGAAGAGAGACCCACCACCCACCCCCCACCCCCGGTTTGAAGAGAGGACCCACCCCCCCTCCCCCAGGTTGTGAGAGCCCCCCCCCACCCCGGGTTGGAAGCGAGACCCTGCCCCACACGGTTTGGGAGAGACCCCCCCCCCCCGGTTTGGGAGAGACCCCCCTCTCCCGGTTTGAGAGAGACCCCCTCCCCCCGCCCCGGTTTGGGAGAGACCCCCTCCCCCCCGGTTTGGGAGAGACAGCCCCCTCCCCGGTTGGGAGAGAGCCCCCCCCACCGGTTTGGGAGAGAGCCCCCCGCCGGGTTGGGAGAGCCCCCCCCCCCCGGTTTGGGAAAGACCCCCCCCCCCCGTTTTGAGAGAGAGGCCCCCACCCCCGTTTGGTAGAGACCCGCCCCCCCGGTTTGGTAGAAGACCAGCCCCGGTTTGGGAGAGCCCCCCCCCACCCGGTTTGGGAAAGAGGCCCCCCACGGGTTGGGAGAGCGCACCCCCCACCCCTCCCCGGGTTGGGAGAGAGACATCCCCCCCCGGTTTGGGAGAGACCCCCCCCCCGGGTTGGGAGAGAGGCCCCCCCCCCGGGTTGGGATAGAGCCCCGCCCCCGGGTTGGGATAGAGCCCCCCTCCCGGGTTGGGAGAGAGACACCCCACCCCCGATTTGGGAGAGACCACCCCCGGTTTGGGAGACCACCCCCCCCCCCCCCCCCGGTTTGGGAAAGAACCCCCACGCCCCCGGTTTGGGAGAGAGCCCCCCACCTCCCCGGGTTGGAAGAGAGACCCCCTCCCCTCCGATTTGGGAGAGAACCCCCGGTATGGGAGAGCCCCCTCCCCGGGTTGGAAGAGCCCCCGACCCCCCCGGTTTGGGAGAGAGACACCCCCGTGTTGGGAGATGGGAGAGAGCCCCCCCCAACCCGGATTGGGAGACAGCCCCGCCCCGGGTTGGGAGAGAGCCCCCCCCCCCCCCCCGGGTTGGGAGACCGCCCCCCCAGGATTGAGAGAGAGCCCCGCCCCCCCGGGTTAGGAGAGATTCCCCACCTCCGGTTTGGGAGTGCCCCCCCCCCCCGTTTTTGGAGACCCCCCCGGGTTGGAAGAGAGACCCCCTCGGTTTGCGAGAGACCCACTTCCCCCCCCACCCCCCGGTTTGGGAGAGACCCCTCCCTCCGGGTTGGGAGAGTGCCACCCCCCCCCCCGGGTTGGGAGAGCCCCCCCCGCCCTGGGTTGGGAGAGACTTCCCCCGGGTTGGGAGAGAGCCCCCCCTCCGGGTTGGGAGAGAGCCCCCCCCCCCCCCCGGGTTGGGAGAGAGACCCCCACCCGGGTTGGGAGAGAGCCCACCCCCGGGTTGGGAGAGAGCCCCGCCCCCGGGTTGGGAGAGGGCCCCCCCCATGTTGGGAGAGAGCCGGCCCCCCCGGGTTGGGAGAGAGCCCCCTCCACCCCCGGCTTGGGAGAGCGCCACCCCCCACCCCCGGGTTGGGAGAGAGCCCCCCCCCTCCAGGTTGGGAGAGAGCACTCCCCCCGGGTTGGGTTAGAGCGCCCCCCCCCCCAGTTAGGGAGATACCCCCCGGGTTGGGAGAGAGCCTCCCCCCCCCCGGGTTAGGAGAGAGACCCCCGCGGGTTGGGAGAGATCCCCCCGCCCCCCGGGTTAGGAGAGAGACCCCTCCCACCGGGTTGGGAGAGAGCCACCCCCCGGGCTGGGAGAGATCCCCCCCCCCCCCGGTTTGGGAGACCCCCACCTCCGGTTTGGTAGAGACCCCCCCCCACCCCCAAGTTGGGAGAGAGCCCCCCCCCCCCCGGGTTGGAAGAGAGCCCCCCCACCCCCCCCGGGTTGGGAGAGAGCCCCCCCACTCCCCGGGTTGGGAGAGAGCCCCACCGCCCCCGGGTTGGCAGAGAGCACCCCCCCCCCCGGTTTGGGAGAGCCCCCGGGTTGGGAGAGAGCCCCCCCACCCCCTGGGTTGGGAGAGAGCCCCTCCCCGGGCTGGAAGAGACCCCCCCGGTTTGGGAGAGCCGCCCCCCCCCCCGGTTTGGGAGAGACCACCCCACCCCCAAGTTGGGAGAGAGCCCCACCCCACCCCCCCCAGGTTGGGAGAGAGCCACCCCCCCCCGGGTTGGGCGAGAGGGCCCCCACCCGGGTTGGGAGAGAGAGCCCCCCCTCCGCCCCGGGTTGGGAGAGAGCTACACCCCCCCGGGTTGGGAGAGGGCCCCCCCACCCCCCGGGTTGGGAGAGAGCCCCACCCCCTGGGTTGGGAGAGGGCCCCCGCGTTGAGAGAGAGGGCCCCCCCCCGCCGGGATGGGAGAGAGACCCCTCCTGGGTTGGGAGGAGTGCAGAGCCCCCCCCGGGTTGGGAGAGAGCCCCCCCCCCCAGTTTGGGAGCGACCAGCCCCCCCAGTTTGGGAGCGACACCCCCCCCAGTTTGAAAGCGACACCCCCCCCCACCCCCCCCCACCCCCCCCAGTTTGGGAGCGACCCACCCCCCAGTTTGGGAGCAACACCCCCCCACCCCCCAGTTCGGGAGCTAGCCCCCCCCACCCCCCAGTTTGGGAACGACCCCCCCCCACCACTCGGTTTGGGAGCGACTCCCCACCCCTACCACTCGGTTTGGGAGCGACCCCCCCCCCCCCCCCCCGGGTTGGGAGAGCGCCACCCCCCCCGGGTTGGGAGAGCGCCACCCCCCCCCCGGTGTGGGAGAGACCCCCCCCATCCCCCGGTTTGGGAGAGACTCCCCCCACCCCCCGGTTTGAGAGAGACTCCCCACACCCCCCGGTTTGAGAGGGCCGCCCCCCCACCCCCACCCCACAGTGTGAGAGTGCCCACCCCCCACCCCCTGGTTTAAGCGTGCCTCCCTCCCAACCCCCCCCCGGTTTGAGAGGGCCTCCCCCCCACCCCCTCCGGTTTGAGAGGGCCTCCCCCCGACCCCTCCGGTTTGAGAGGGCTCCCCCCGACCCCCTCCGGTTTGAGAGGGCCTCCCCCCCACCCCTCCGGTTTGAGAGGGCCTCCCCCCCACCCCTCCGGTTTGAGAGGGCCTCCCCCCCACCCCTCCGGTTTGAGAGGGCCTCCGCCCGACCCCTCCGGTTTGAGAGGGCCTCCCCCCGACCCCTCCGGTTTGAGAGGGCCTCCCCCCGACCCCTCCGGTTTGAGAGGGCCTCCCCCCCACCCCCCACCGGTTTGAGAGGGCCTCCCCCCCCCCCCCCCAGTTTGAGAGGGCCACCCCCCCACCCCCAAGTTGGGAGAGAGCCCCCCCCCCGGGTTGGAAGAGAGCCCCACACCCCCCCGGGTTGGGAGAGAGCCCCCCCCCCCGGGTTGGGAGAGAGCACCCCCCCCCCCCCGGTTTGGGAGAGCCCCCGGGTTGGGAGAGAGCCCCCCCCACCCCCTGGGTTGGGAGAGAGCCCCCCCACCCCCGGGCTGGAAGAGACCCCCCCGGTTTGGGAGAGCGCCCCCCCCGGTTTGGGAGAGACCACCCCACCCCCAAGTTGGGAGAGAGCCCCCCCCACCCCCCCCCCAGGTTGGGAGAGAGCCCCCCCCCCCCTCGGGTTGGGCGAGAGGGGCCCCCCACCCGGGTTGGGAGAGAGAGCCCCCCCTCTGCCCCGGGTTGGGAGAGAGCCACACCCCCCCCGGGTTGGGAGAGTGCAGACCCCCCCCCGGGTTGGGAGAGAGCACCCCCCCCCGGTTTGGGAGAGAGCCCCTCCCCCGGGTTGGGAGAGAGCCCCCCCACCCCCCGGGTTGGGAGAGAGCCCCACCCCCCTGGGTTGGGAGAAGGCCCCCCGCGTTGAGAGAGAGGGCCCCCCCCCCGCCGGGATGGGAGAGAGACCCCTCCTGGGTTGGGAGAGTGCAGAGCCCCCCCCCCGGGTTGGGAGAGAGCCCCCCCACCCAGTTTGGGAGCGACCAGCCCCCCCAGTTTGGGAGCGACCCCCCAGTTTGAAAGCGACACCCCCCCACCCCCCAGTTTGGGAGCGACCCACCCCCCAGTTTGGTAGCTACCCCCCCCCCCCCCAGTTTGGGAGCGACCCCCCCCTCCCACCCCCCCAGTTTGGGAGTGACCCCCCCCACCCCCCCCGGTTTGAGAGCGACCCCTCCCGCCCCCGGTTTGGGAGCGACCCCCCCCCCCCATCCCTCGGTTTGGGGAGCGACCCACACCCCATCCCTCGGTTTGGGAGCGACCCACACCCCCACCCCTCGGTTTTGGGAGCGACCCACACCCCCCACCCCCCCCGGTTTGGGAGCGACCCACACCCCCCACCACTCGGTTTGGGAGCGACCCCCCACCCCCACCACTCGGTTTGGGAGCGACCCCCCCCCCCCCGCAACCCTCGGTTTGGGAGGGACCCCACCCCCACCCCCCCGGTTTTGGAGGGAGCTCCACCCCTGGGCTGGGAGAGAGCCCCCCCCCCCGGTTTGGGAGAGCGCCACCCCGCCCCCGGTGTGGGAGAGACCCCCCCCCACCCCCCGGTTTGGGAGAGACTCCCCCCACCCCCCGGTTTGAGACTCCCCCCACCCCCCGGTTTGAGAGGGGGCCGCCCCCCCACCTCCACCCCACAGTGTGAGAGTGCCCACCCCCCACCCCCTGGTTTAAGCGTGCCTCCCTCCCAACCCCCCCGGTTTGAGAGGGCCTCTCCCCCACCCCTCCGGTTTGAGAGGGCCTCCCCCCGACCCCTCCGGTTTGAGAGGGCCTCCCCCCGACCCCTCCGGTTTGAGAGGGCCTCCCCCCCACCCCTCCGGTTTGAGAGGGCCTCCCCCCCACCCCTCCGGTTTGAGGGCCTCCCCCCGACCCCTCCGGTTTGAGAGGGCTTCCCCCCCACCCCTCCGGTTTGAGAGGACCTCCCCCCGACCCCTCCGGTTTGAGAGGGCCTCCCCCCCACCCCCCACCGGTTTGAGAGGGCCCCCCCCCCCCCGGTTTGAGAGGGCCACCCCCCCACCCCCAAGTTGGGAGAGAGCCCCCCCCCCCCGGGTTGGAAGAGAGCCCCCCCCCCGGGTTGGGAGAGAGCACTCCCCCCCCCCCCCCCCCCGGTTGGGAGAGCCCCCGGGTTGGGAGAGAGCCCCCCCACCCCCTGGGTTGGGAGAGAGCCCCCCCACCCCCCGGGCTGGAAGAGACCCCCCCGGTTTGGGAGAGCGCCCCCCCCCGGTTTGGGAGAGACCACCCCACCCCCAAGTTGGGAGAGAGCCCCCCCCCACCCCCCCCCAGGTTGGCAGAGAGCCCCCCCCCCTCGGGTTGGGCGAGAGGGCCCCCACCCGGGTTGGGAGAGAGAGCCCCCCCTCCGCCCCGGGTTGGGAGAGAGCCACACCCCCCCCGGGTTGGGAGAGTGCAGAGCCCCCCCGGGTTGGGAGAGAGCACCCCCCCCCGGTTTGGGAGAGAGCCCCTCCCCCGGGTTGGGAGAGAGCCCCCCCACCCCCCGGGTTGGGAGAGAGCCCCACCCCCCTGGGTTGGGAGAAGGCCCCCGCGTTGAGAGTTGAGAGAGAGGGCCCCCCCCCCGCCGGGATGGGAGAGAGACCCCCTCCTGGGTTGGGAGAGTGCAGAGCCCCCCCCCCCCCCGGGTTGGGAGAGAGCCCCCCCACCCAGTTTGGGAGCGACCAGCCCCCCCCAGTTTGGGAGCGACCCCCCAGTTTGAAAGCGACACCCCCCCACCCCCCAGTTTGGGAGCGACCCACCCCCCAGTTTGGTAGCTACCCCCCCCCCCCCCAGTTTGGGAGCGACACCCCCCTCCCACCCCCCCGGTTTGGGAGAGCCCCCCCCCCCCCGGGTTGGGAGAGAGCCCCCCCACCCAGTTTGGGAGCGACCAGCCCCCCCAGTTTGGGAGCAACCCCCCAGTTTGAAAGCGACACCCCGGAGCAACCCCCCAGTTTGAAAGCGACACCCCCCCCACCCCCCAGTTTGGGAGCGACCCACCCCCCAGTTTGGTAGCTACCCCCCCCCCCCCCAGTTTGGGAGCGACACCCCCTCCCACCCCCCCGGTTTGGGAGTGACCCCCCCCACCCCCCCCGGTTTGGGAGCGACCCCCCCCCCCCCCCCATCCCTCGGTTTGGGAGTGACCCACACCCCATCCCTCGGTTTGGGAGCGACCCACACCCCACCCCTCGGTTTGGGAGCGACCCACACCCCCACCCCCCAGGTTTGGGAGCGACCCACACCCCCCACCACTCGGTTTGGGAGCGACCCCCCACCCCCACCACTCGGTTTGGGAGCGACCCCCCCCCCCCCAACCCTCGGTTTGGGAGGGACCACCCCCACCCCCCCCGGTTTTGGAGGGAGCTCCACCCCTGGGCTGGGAGAGAGCCCCCCCCCCCCCGGTTTGGGAGAGCGCCACCCCCCCCCGGTGTGGGAGAGACCCCCCCCCACCCCCTGGTTTGGGAGAGACTCCCCCCACCCCCCGGTTTGAGAGAGACTCCCCCCACCCCCCCGGTTTGAGAGGGCCGCCCCCCCCACCCCCACCCCACAGTGTGAGAGTGCCCACCCCCACCCCCTGGTTTAAGCGTGCCTCCCTCCCAACCCCCCCGGTTTGAGAGGGCCTCCCCCCCCACCCCTCCGGTTTGAGAGGGCCTCCCCCCGACCCCTCCGGTTTGAGAGGGCCTCCCCCCGACCCCTCCGGTTTGAGAGGGCCTCCCCCCCACCCCTCCGGTCTGAGAGGGCCTCCGCCCGACCCCTCCGGTTTGAGAGGGCCTCCCCCCGACCCCTCCGGTTTGAAGGGCCTCCCCCCCACCCCTCCGGTTTGAGAGGGCCTCCCCCCCACCCCTCCGGTTTGAGAGGGCCTCCCCCCGATCCCTCCGGTTTGAGAGGGCCTCCCCCCCACCGGTTTGAGATGGCCTCCCCCCCACCGGTTTGAGAGGGCCTCCCCCCCACCGGTTTGAGAGGGCCTCCCCCCACCCCCCCCCCCCGGTTTGAGAGGGCCACCCCCCCCCCGGTTTGAGAGGGCCTCCCCCCCACCCCCCCTGGTTTGAGAGGGCCACCCCCCCCCGGTTTGAGAGGGCCACCCCCCCCGCCCCCCGGTTTGAGAGGGCCACCCCCCCCGCCCCCCCCGGTTTGAGAGGGCCACCCCCCCCCCCCCCGGTTTGAGAGGGCCACCCCCCCCCCCCGGTTTGAGAGGGCCACCCCCCCCCCCCGGTTTGAGAGGGCCACCCCCCCCCCCCCCGGTTTGAGAGGGCCACCCCCCCCCCCCGGTTTGAGAGGGCCACCCCCCCCCCCCGGTTTGAGAGGGCCACACCCCCCCCCCGGTTTGAGAGGGCCTCCCCCCACCCCCACCCCCCCCCCCGGTTTGAGAGTGCCTTACCCCCTACCCCCCGGTTTGAGAGGGGGCCTCACCCATCCCCTCCCCCCAAGAGCCTGCAAGCGACCCTGCATGGGTAAGGTTGGTGTGCTCTCTGATTGGGCAGGACGAGATCCTAATGCTCAATTAAGAGCCTCAATTGGCAGCGGGGTGGGAAGGTTGTTCACAGACCTCCCCATTAAGGACACATTTGGGGTAAATGCGGGAACAGGGGAGGGCACAGGATTCTGCCCATTGCTAATGAGCTTTCTACAGGCCAGGGGGAAGGCGATTCATTTTATGTTAAACTTAAAGCTTCCAAACTGTGGTGGGAACGTTAAAACGTTCAGGTAATAATTCATGCAAGTGAATGAATGGTTTTAATTAGGTGACAGGTTTGGCTGACCCAAGTGCACAAGGTATTAACATATCCCACACACTGATTAAAGCGTCTCAGCATTTAGCCAATGCACACAACCCATTTATTTTGAGGATGCTTGAGGTTAATAGAGTGTGTGCTGTGAGTTAGAAGTTGAATTAAGACCTTGTTTAGTTTTAAAGTGGCAACAAAAATGACACAATGGGAGACATAGGAAAAAAAATCAAACAGACCCAGCTAAACTGGCATTGTATAATATTGATCATCATTATTAAATATCAAGAGCGACCATTACTCATTTAACCCCAATAACATTCACTAACAATAGCTTTTCTTGAATTCACTCTAATTTCCTTGGTCAACAATCTAACACCAATTATTTCAATATTTGGATATCACTATTATGGTCACCCATTAGCAAACCATCATTAGCACTCTCCACTACATTAGCCCCAGTATTTGTTAATCCTTCCTTATTCCAGCTGCCTCTTTATTATGTGGGATCAATAAGATGCCTTTGACTTCCATGGCACGGAGACTTGGGATTGCCACATAGGTGGTTGTCCCTTGGAACACTGGCTAAACAGTCCCCTTGGTTTGAGCAGTGGTAGTTCTATTTATCAAGGGCGGATGCCCAGAATACAAAGCTGCTGGAATGTCGTTACATTAATTAGCTTCTACAATCTCCTTGATTTTCAGCATTGCACCAGGCCTTTCCTTGGAGGAGGAGATGAGACCGAGATGCCAGGGTGTCTCTGCCTGAATCCCCATGGTGCTGGCTAGTTTGAGAATTAATCCAGAGGAACTCGTAAAGATTCATTACCATTGGCGCCTTTGGAAAAGGGATTCTCATCGAAAATTACTGGCAAGACATTTTAAGCTAAGGATCCCATGCATTTTGGTAAATGTATCTGGCTGGCAAGACTCTCTCTACTTCTCAGCAGCTAGTCGAACCTCCCCTCCTCAGCCTTGCACCATTTCACTGGCACTACCGCCCTCCTCTCCAAACACCACGGATCCCATTTCCAGTCAACCTATTTTGAAATCCTCGTGTTCAAATCGTTCTGCAGTCTTGCTCAAGAAGCAACCTCCCTTTCCCAAACCCCCAACCACAACCTTAGCTAGGAACACAGGAAGCAGAGGAGCCATTTAGTCCATTGGGCCTTTTATGTCACTCAGTTAATCACGGTTGATCTGTGATCTAACCTCACATACCTGTCTTTGCCTGTATCCCTCGATATCTTTAATTAACAAAAATACGTCAATTACAGATTAAAATGCATCTGGTTTCAATTGCCATTTGCGGAAGAGAGTTCCAAACTTCCATTACTCTTTGTGGGGAGAAGACTTTCATCATTACATTCCTGAAAGGTCTGGCTGTATTTTTAGAATCTGCTGCCAACCCCCCATCCCCAACAACCCAACCCATTTCCTAAACTCCCCAACCAGCAGAGATAGCTTATTCCTATCTACCCTATCTGTTCCCTTTACTATCTTGAAAACTTGGCTTAAACCACCCATGAAGCTTTCTAAATTCCAAGGAATCCAACCCCAGTTTGTGTCGTTGATCTTCATGGTTTAACCTTTGGAATCCTGGTGTCTTGCTGGTAGACCTATGCTGCACTCGCTCCCAAGGCCTTTCTGAGTTGTGGTGTCTAGAACTGCTCAAAGTAACTCCAGTTATGTTCTAAACAAGGATTTGGATAGCTGAAGCATGACTTCTAACCCGTTGTATTCAATCCTCTGGATATTACAGACCAACAAACCGATATATTTTTGGAAGACCTATGCACCTGGACATTTCTATGGGCCTACACTGTTTCCAGGTTTTTTTGCCATTTAGAAAAGACCCTGTTCTATCCTTTGGAATTCTAAAGTGGATAGCCTCACATTTTCCTGCATTGAAATGTATTTACTAACGCCCAATCACTTATTCGGGGGGGGGGGGGGGTCTATCCACTTCTCGCCGTCCCCACCCCTCTATTGATAGTGTTTATGGGACCCTGCTCTCTGGAACTCTCTTCTCAAACCTCTCCACCTTTACTACCCTGCCCCTTTCCTGTTCGTAAAGGCCTCTGACAAACCATTCTCTGCTACTGTGCCGTTACTCCCTACCTGTGCCTCCAGCTTGCTGCCCAGTGTGGGGTTCTGCTCTGCAAAGTGCTGTGAGCCATCTTTCTGTACGTGAGAGGAGCACAACAGAAATCTATGCAGCCTTTGAATACTAAAGCCTACCGTTAATACCAACATATCTGTTCACTAGTAACTTGACACTAATAGCTTTATGTACCAATTTACTACTAAAAATGTTCATTACCAACTTAGCATCAGTAACATTTATTATTAATGCAATACAAATACCCTTAAGTAATACCAGTTGTTTTAATTGGCAATTTAACACTTGCATTGTTTAGAATTAATCACCTACTGTACTCATTAATATTGCTCATTGACTTTTTAACAGAAATAATTTCTATTCCAATTTCATTACTAATTTAATTTTCATTACCAATATCTTTCAATGCTGATTTATCAATAGCAGTCAAGGCCAATTCATCAATACAAGCAGCAATGTATTCCATTGCAAACTGTGCTCATTACCATTTTGCACCCATGTAACTGTAAAGCAACTCACATTCATGAGAAAAATAATGAATGAGATATCTAGGTGAGGAGCTAATCGCGTTCATCACTGAATTCCAATAGGGCAGGGCTGAACTTTAACCCTATCAAGGGGATGAATTGTCAAGCCCATCCCATTCATAAAAGGCGTGGATAAAACAGCTGACAAGGCAGCTGAGAAACGCAAGTACGACCATCGACAGATCAGTAATCCCACCAATGGCTTGTACAAGTGGCGACTCAAGCTTGCCGACTCACCCAGGATCGCACTATTCTGCGAATCTAGCTCGTGTGAATATATTCATTACGAACCTAACACCAATTCCTTTCATTATCAAGTTACAACCATGAACTGTGATCAGCAACCTTTTTAAAATTCATCTGCAATTCAACACCCAAACTTTTAATTGTCAATTTAATGTGGGTTGATTCCATTCCCAAAAGTCATTACCAGGTTCACACAATGATGGAGGGAGGAGGGGAATTAGACAGCCGAGGGGGGGGGGGGGGGTGACAGACAGCTGCCTGTAGATAAATCCCCTTGGGATCTTCTTTCCCGCATGGGTGAATGAGATGGAGAGCCCAACAGGACATAAAACAATTGCCAACCCCCCCCCCCCCCCCCCCCCCCAGCCCATTTTGCCTCCCCCATGTTGCATTGAGCCCAAATTATGTTTTAGCAAATTAACACCCATGCGCTTTGTCAGCAATTTTAATGGTGGTCTATTATCAAGAGCAGCAGATTTTATATCTGACAAAATAAAATTAATATTGAAACATCACCAAAGAGGATGAGATTGTTATCAATCAGGGAGTTTGTTTACCCATCAGCTGCTGCCAAGGCAACCACATTGGTGAACGGACAGCTTTCCCGTCTTATTAGCGCTCCATTGATGGATGCATTGGGAGTAAGTTGTATGTGATGGGCAATGAAGCTTCAAACCAGTTTATAGAATCATAGGCTGAGGCCATTCTGCCCATCCCGTCCTGTGCTGGTTCTTTGTCCCACTCCACTGCCCTTTCCCCATAGCCCAGCAAATGATTCCCTTTCGAGCACCGACCTAATTAAAAGTTTCAATGTCTTGGAATCCACTCTTGGTTTCACTGGATGCCTTGCACCAGTTGGGTGAAAACCCTACAATCTAAGTGTCAACCAGCAAAGTAGATGATAAAGGCTGGGGGAACAAGCACTCACCCTCCTTCTGGCTGCCTGCAGCACTCTGCTGCTGAAGCAGGCTCTGACTGTACAATGTGGGCAGGGCCGCGGCTGCATACTGCTGGATCCCTGAGTAAGCCTGGGTCAGTGCGTCCATGGTGCCACCCGATCCATTCGTCAAGCCGGTCGCTCCGAGTCCGCCGTTAAGCGCCGCCATACCTGAGAGCATTTGAGCAACTTTACATCAAACCAACAATAGAGAGAAAAAATTGCACTCATTCAATAGTTCCTGACAAAGAGGGCTATCCTCTCACATTCCCAAATAAGACTTCTCGCTGTTCAACCCATTGTCATGCAACATGCAGGCATCATGCAGCTGAGCTGGGATTCTTACTGAGTGGCAGTGGGGATGGATGATGTTCACAATGTGTTTGTCACCAATTGCGTTCTGCAGTTACTCAATCCTTGTATTTGCCGACATTTATCAGAAGCACAATTTAAAATGCAGTCCGAGCTTGGACAGTAGCAAATGAAATATATTTGTCCCGAATTCATTAAAAAGAAACCTCATCAGTTCAATGGATGGATAAATCCAAAACAACATTAGATGAGCTGTTAGTCATTTTCCATTAAGATAACATTCTCTCCCGTCTGGAGCTTTGGGACGCATCAACTGACAGTCTGAATTTTATATTGTGGATCTGCTGTGGCGAACTCAGACCGTACCCTCCTCCAGACAAACCCGAATTTCTTAAATTGTAATGTGCTCACTTCAAATGATTTTGCCACGCTAAATGGAAAGAGCCAAGTCGGACAATGTTCCCAATATGGGGTCAGAGGAGATCCGGCCATCTTTTTTTTTTCTTTATTCGTTCATGGGTTGCGGGCATCGCTGGCTGGTCCAGCATTTGTTGCCCATCCCCGAGGGCATTCAAGAGTCAGCCGCATTGCTCTGGGTCTGGAGTAAAGTACAGGCCAGACCAGGTAAGGATGGCAGATTCCCTTCTCCAAAGGACATTAGTGAACAAGGACATGGTCATCATTAGACCTTTAATTCCAGCATTTTATTGAATTCAAATTGGCGGGATTCAAACCCATGTCGCCCGAGCATTACCCCGAGTCTCTGCATTACTAGTCCAGTGACAATACCCCTACTCCACTGCCTCCCCATTACACCTCTGACAAAGGTGTAATAGGAGCCAACAGTTATTTAGCTTCCATTCGGTCTTGTGGCCTTTCCTCAGCATTGTGCAGGTTTCTCCTGATCAAGACGGCCTGCTTCCTCGGCCTCTCTCAGTGCTGACGGCTCTTGAATTTACTGCCAATTTGATGCGGGCGAATTGGGAATAAGAATTTGTTTTTAATTTCCTCATATATCTGCTTTGTAATATTTTGTAATACCATTAAAAATAGAATCATGGAATCCCTGACCAAGAGACAACACTTACATACCTCGAAGATTTTAAAAAGTAATGCCCCTCGCATAATACATCACATGGCAATCGAAAGCTGACAACACGTGAAAACATCAAGGCGAATTTCTGAAATGGATCCCTCTGACCAGCAGATGGCATAGTGCACCAAGTACAAACCACGGACTCCTTTTCTTTGTGCACCCACGTCCCCATGCACCCCCCCCCCCCCCCCCCCCCCCCGCCGCCCTCACCCCACCCCCAATCACCTCCATCTAGTGTTGTACTGTACCTGCCAGTGCATTAATGTTATTTAACCCAACAGTGGCTCCGGCAAGCCCCTGGAGCGTTCCCAGGGAGGTCAAGGAATTCATGGCAGCACCAGTGCCAGAATTTGTTGTTCCGGCTACTGGAGGTGTGGAAGACATACATGAGAAAGAAGAAAAGAAAGTATTACGACCGCACTTGAGGGGGAGAGAGTGAGAGAGAGAGAGAAAGAAAGAGAGAGAGAGAGAGAGAGAGAAAGAAAGAAAGAGAGCGAGAGAGAAAGAAAGAAGAGAAAAAGAAAGAGAGAAAGTGAGGAGCGAGAAAGTGAGGAGCGAGAAAGTGAGGAGCGAGAAAGTGAGAGCGAGAAAGTGAGAGCGAGAAAGTGAGAGCGAGAAAGTGAGAGCGAGAAAGTGAGAGCGAGAAAGTGAGAGCGAGAAAGTGAGAGCGAGAAAGTGAGAGCGAGAAAGTGAGAGCGAGAAAGTGAGGAGCGAGAAAGTGAGGGCGAGAAAGTGAGAGCGAGAAAGTGAGAGCGAGAAAGTGAGAGCGAGAAAGTGAGAGCGAGAAAGTGAGAGCGAGAAAGTGAGAGCGAGAAAGTGAGAGCGAGAAAGTGAGAGCGAGAAAGTGAGGAGCGAGAAAGTGAGGGCGAGAAAGTGAGAGCGAGAAAGTGAGAGCGAGAAAGTGAGAGCGAGAAAGAGAGAGCGAGAAAGTGAGAGCGAGAAAGTAAGAGCGAGAAAGTAAGAGCGAGAAAGTGAGGAGCGAGAAAGTGAGGAGCGAGAAAGTGAGAGCGAGAAAGTGAGAGCGAGAAAGTGAGAGCGAGAAAGTGAGAGCGAGAAAGTGAGAGCGAGAAAGTGAGAGCGAGAAAGTGAAAGCGAGAAAGTAAGAGCGAGCAAGTGAGAGCGAGAAAGTGAGAGCGAGCAAGTGAGAGCGAGCAAGTGAGAGCGAGCAAGTGAGAGCGAGCAAGTGAGAGCGAGCAAGTGAGAGCGAGCAAGTGAGGAGCGAGGAAGTGAGAGCGAGAAAGTGAGAGCGAGAAAGTGAGAGCGAGAAAGTGAGCGAGAAAGTGAGGAGCGAGAAAGTGAGAGCGAGAAAGTGAGAGCGAGAAAGAGAGAGCGAGAACGTAAGGAGCGAGAAAGTGAGAGCGAGAAAGTGAGAGCGAGAAAGTGAGAGCGAGAAAGTGAGAGCGAGAAAGTGAGAGCGAGAAAGTGAGAGCGAGAAAGTGAAAGCGAGAAAGTAAGAGCGAGCAAGTGAGAGCGAGAAAGTGAGAGCGAGCAAGTGAGAGCGAGCAAGTGAGAGCGAGCAAGTGAGAGCGAGCAAGTGAGAGCGAGCAAGTGAGAGCGAGCAAGTGAGGAGCGAGGAAGTGAGAGCGAGAAAGTGAGAGCGAGAAAGTGAGAGCGAGAAAGTGAGCGAGAAAGTGAGGAGCGAGAAAGTGAGAGCGAGAAAGTGAGAGCGAGAAAGTGAGAGCGAGAACGTAAGGAGCGAGAAAGTGAGAGCGAGAAAGTGAGAGCGAGAAAGTGAGGAGCGAGAAAGTGAGGAGCGAGAAAGTGAGAGCGAGAAAGTGAGGAGCGAGAAAGTGAGGAGCGAGAAAGTGAGGAGCGAGAAAGTGAGGAGCGAGAAAATGAGCGAGAAAATGAGAGCGAGAAAGTGAGGAGTGAGATAGAGACGTGAGGAGTGAGAAAGTGAGGAGTGAGAAAGTGAGAGTGAGAAAGAGAAAGTGAGAGCGAGAAAGTGAGCGAGAAAGTGAGGAGCGAGAAACTGAGAGCGAGAAAGTGAGAGCGAGAAAGTGAGAGCGAGAAAGTGAGGAGCGAGAAAGTGAGGAGCGAGAAAGTGAGAGCGAGAAAGTGAGAGCGAGAAAGTGAGGAGCGAGAAAGTGAGAGCGAGAAAGTGAGAGCGAGAAAGTGAGAGCGAGAAAGTGAGGAGTGAGAAAGTGAGGAGCGAGAAAATGAGAGCGAGAAAGTGAGGAGTGAGATAGAGAAGTGAGGAGTGAGAAAGTGAGGAGTGAGAAAGTGAGAGTGAGAAAGAGAAAGTGAGAGCGAGAAGTGAGCGAGAAAGTGAGGAGCGAGAAACTGAGAGTGAGAAAGTGAGAGCGAGAAAGTGAGAGCGAGAAAGTGAGGAGCGAGAAAGTGAGAGCGAGAAAGTGAGAGCGAGAAAGTGAGAGCGAGAAAGTGAGGAGGGAGAAAGTGAGAGCGAGAAAGTGAGAGCGAGAAAGTGAGGAGTGAGAAAGTGAGGAGCGAGAAAATGAGAGCGAGAAAGTGAGGAGTGAGATAGAGAAGTGAGGAGTGAGAAAGTGAGGAGCAAGAAAGTGAGAGCGAGAAAGTGAGAGCGAGAAAGTGAGCGAGAAAGTGAGGAGCGAGAAATTGAGATAGAGAAAGTGAGAGCAAGAAAGTGAGGGCAAGAAAGTGAGAGCGAGGAAGAGAGAGAGAGAACAAGACAGAGAGAAAGAGAGTGAGAAAAAGAGAGAGAGGGAGATAGAGTGAGAAAGACAGTGTGAGTAAGAGAGTGAGAAAGAGAGAGTAAGAAAGAGAGTGAGAGAGAAACAGAGAAGGAGTGAGAAAGAGAATGAGAAAGAGAGTGAGGGAGAGACAGAGAAAGAGAAAGAGCGAGTGAGAGAGTGAGAAAGAGCGAATGAGAGAGAGAGAGAAAGAGCGAGTGAGAGAGTGAGAAAAGAGTCAGAAAGAGTGACAAAGAGAGAGTGAGAAAGGGAGAGAGTGAGAAAGAGAGAGAGAGAAAGAAAGAAAGAGAGAGAAAGAAAAAGAGAAAAAGGAATAAACAATCAGAACTCTGCCCATTCCCGAAGCCACAGGCAGACCAGGTTGTAACGCGAGCTGGCACAGTGAGAGTGGTAAGGCAGACTACATCCAGTACGTGGCACACAAGTTCCAGATGCCAGCTTTTTAATTCCTTAAACAAACAGGAAAATCTTCACCCCAAGATGGAGGAGGGAAAAATGTCCTCTGCCGTGCTTCTGTTTATGATTTCACACGAGAAAGAGGAACTCTCTCCCTCCCTCTTCCCGAATTAAGGTTTCAGTCTCAAAAATAACATGAGACCTTCATGGAAACTTCCCCATGCTCAAACCCCAAGGTGCTTTGTGGGAGCTTTTTAATAAAATAAAACAGGATTCTAAGCCACATATTAAGACAGATAACCAAAAGGCTCAGTCAAAGAGGTGGATTTTAAGGAGCTTCCTTAAAAGAGACGAGAAAGGTAGAGATAAGGATTTGTTCAAGGGAACTCCAGAGCTTAGGGGCAGGCAATTGAAGGCTTGGCCACCACTGGTAGAGCAATGGAAATCAGGGATACGCAATCAGCTGGTTAGTTCTAACAAAGCCGGACTAATACCCCTTTTCATCTACCCCATATAGTGTTCTCTCTCCACCTCTCTCCCCGTCCCTTCGCCTTCTCTCCATCCACCCAGCGTGCCTCGCAATACTATCCTACAGCACTGAAATTTCTGGAAATTGATTAAAACTAGCTAATTAGCAAACTAACCAATTAGTAAATCTCCTGGACATCAGGTGAAACAGGTCTCGAGGGACATGATCAATTAGTTAAGGTCATCCGAACAAGTTCTACACTTTTGCTGCTTTTTATACAGCAGTAGAACTTCTTGCCTCACTTTTTATAATGGAAACAGGAGGCTTATAGTTCTCGCGTTAATAGTTCTTGCATTGAATTTATAGCATTTTTTGCCAGCGGTGGTGGTTCATCACCTTCACTGGCAGGAGGGTGAAATTGCGTGATGACAAGTTTACATGGGCAGTTTCCATTATAAATGCGGAAACAGGATTTCATAATGGGAAAATTTCAGGCAACGAACATACACACTGGTGAGACGGCAAATACATCTTAACAATCTCCTGTGGCAGTGCACATGGGAAGATCATGAATAATAATTAGGTGAAGTGGCTTACAGCATGAGGGCCAGAAGGGGAGGAAGTTAGGGTCATACAATCGGTCCTTACTTTTGTTATAAAGTTCACACTTACAATGGAAACGGCCTATGTAAACCTGTCGCGCTATTGTTATATTGTCCTGTTAGCGGTGGTGTCACATGCTTGCACTGGCACCTCCCATTATGAATGCTGACCTTGGAATTTATAATGCAAAAAGTGTGCACGGACTCAGGATATTTAACATGTATACAGTCACAAAGAGTAATTCATAAAATACATACCTGCCATGGACTGCTGATTGCTGGTTCCCCATTGCACTGTGGGAACAAATGTAAAAACACTCACACACATGCTCAGACAACCCTAATGTCCCTACCAATTTACACTTTATTTTAAAAATAGAATAACCACTGTGCTACCGTGTCGCCCCGGTCTAGGGATTCCGATATCAACATGTTTGACGCTGACGAGGAATGGATGTCCATTCTAGGCACTGCCAGGTTTGTGTTTTTATTTAATGCATTCCCTTTCTGCTGGTTAGAGACTTGAGCACTTGTCTCCATCTCGCACACATTGTTAATCTAAAAGACCCCACATGCTGACTCGCACTGAGCATTTTCATAGGAAATCTACATATATATAGATTTTTCCATATCACCTGATTATAAATGAGATCATTATGTCGAGTAAAACTATGTGCAGAATCTGATAATTGCATTAATCCTTTGCCCCCAAAGGGGTTTTGCTTAAAATGAAGAGGGTGTTACAAATTTAAGAGGTTTTGATTGAAAGTTGGCAGTGGTCCTTGCTAAGAAATTGGATATCGTCCCCTGGGTCAAACACTTTTAACACCATAACATTTTTCACTGTCGGTTCCACATTTCACTTTACCATCTCAATCTGTGTATTGTGCCCACCACCACCCCAAATGTCTTCCCTCCCCACTTTAGATTCTAACGTGATACACATGACTCTCCATTTGAGAGGAGGTGGATGGGTGACCCTTTACTTTAGACCTCTGCCCAAACCAGTCTGGAACCAGCAATGAGTTGTTCACCTCTCTATTAGTCCTCCCTCTCCTGTACAGCGAGATAGTGAGTTGATGGTTAGGAGCATTCTCCACCTCCGAGCTGAGATGTAACAGGAGCTGCGCAAATGGATCAATATTGACACTTTTCCTCAATCCTTCAGAAGTACGAGCACAAAGGGGGCAGCACGGTGGCGCAGTGGGTTAGTCCTGCTGCCTCACGGCGCCGAGGTCCCAGGTTCGATCCCGGCTCTGGGTCACTGTCAGTGTGGAGTTTGCACATTCTCCCCGTGTTTGCGTGGGTTTCGCCCCCACAACCCAAAGATGTGCAGGGTAGGTGGATTGGCCACGCTAAATTGCCCCTTAATTGGAAAAAATTAATTGGGTACTCTAAATTTATAAAAAACAAGTACAAGCACAAAGAAGGTAAGGGTGGAGACATTTGGAGAGGGGCAACGAGACCGCTTCACTTTGTCAGGGGTGGTAGGAAGGAACGCAGTGTTGCTTAGAAGATGTCTTACAACGTCTTACAACAAGGGGGCAGCACGGTAGCCTTGTGGATAGCACAATTGCTTCACAGCTCCAGGGTCCCAGGTTCGATTCCGGCTTGGGTCACTGTCTGTGCGGAGTCTGCACATCCTCCCCGTGTGTGCGTGGGTTTCCTCCGGGTGCTCCGGTTTCCTCCCACAGTCCAAAGATGTGCAGGTTAGGTGGATTGGCCATGATAAATTGCCCTTAGTGTTGGGTGGGGTTGCTGGGTTATGGGGATAGGGTGGCGGTGTTGACCTTGGGTAGGGTGCTCTTTCCAAGAGCCGGTGCAGACTCGATGGGTCGAATGGCCTCCTTCTGCACTGTAAATTCTATGAATGAACACCAAAACCAGTTACAATGAAGTGTTGTAAGACTTCGTACTGTGCTCACCCCAGTCCAACGCCGGCATCTCCACATCATGGCTTAGAAGATGAGATGAGCAAGGAGAGGTGTGAAGGAACTCGAGGATAGACTGGTGACATTCTGGATGCTACAGATTCAATGAGCTGAGCTCCAGATTTGAGAATAATCTTTATCGTGATTACTTGAATCACGAATGCCGAAAGAACGAGGAAAAACTGGTTTCAGATTGATGAGGGGTACTAAAAAAATAATTTATAACTGAATCAGGCGTGTTCGGGAAACAGAAATTCCTGAAAACCTGAAATAAAAACAAAAATGCTGGGAATACACGCGACATGTCAGGACCTGTACTATCCCTGCAGTGTCAACCATCTACAACATGCACTGCAGGAACTCGCCAATGCTCCTGCCACAGCGCCTCCCAAACCCTTGTCCTCTACCGCCTAGAAGCACAGGGCAACAGCCACAAGGCAACTTCTCTATCGACAGGTTCCTTTCCAAGCCCCACACCATCCTGACTTGGACCTATTTTTGACCATTCCTTCACCGATCCAAAATCCTGCAAGATCTTCACTAAGTGCTCTATGGGTGTACCTGCACCACATGGACTGCAGCGGCTCAAGAAGAAGGCTCAACGCAGCCTTCCAGAGGGCAATTAAGGTAGAGCAACAATTTCTCGCCTTGCATTTACCAGCAATGTCTACATCCCATAAACAAATAAAACAAAAAGACTGGTCAGAACGATATAGTCATGTTGAATGCTCAGGTTTGGGGAAGGCTTCACCTGAAAGACCATTTGGATAGTGAACATTCTGGAAACACAAACTCCGACAGTGTTGGTTGGTAACTGAGCGGGAACCTTGCAAAAAACATATCTTGGAAATAAGAACGTTGAATCTGATCCGCCATCTCTCGAATTAGGTTTATTGTCGGACGACTGTGCCCTTCAGCAAAACAACCTTTCATTGTTTCGCTGTCAATAGGTTTAGACATGTTGCACAGTTAACGACTCTGGCTCCATTCAGTATTAGTGATCAGCGAGTGGTCTGCTGTCATCGCATAAGAGCTGAAAGCAGAGCTGACTGTGCTGGATATGACAAAGGTGTGCCGTAGGCTGTCGGACAGATCAGCAGTCTGATGGCGTGATGTCCTGCTTCACCTCTTCCCAGCACAGTGAGGTTTTGCTGTTGGTATCTGTCTATCTCCCTAGCCTCCTCCAGCCTGACCACTCTCCCAGAGCTGTGCCTTCCTCAGATCCTGGCCTCTTGTGCGTCACTGATTTCCTTTGCCCGATTGTTAGCAACCATGCTTCCAGCTGCCTGGGTCTTAATCTCTGCAATGTCTGCAGGCTCTCTCTCTCTCCTCCTTTAAGACAATTCTCAAATCTGTGGTCGTCTGTCCAAGTCTCTCCTTTGTTTGAACCCTCCTGTGAAGCATGTTGGAACATTTTACCATGTCAACAACACGATTGTAAGTTGTAACGAGGCACGAATGTTGCTTTGACAATCTGAACACCGAAGAGGGCGACATGACCAGAGGTCTGATGGTTTGAACAGCGATTTCATTGATTGAAAAGCTTTCCCAGTAAGCCCCTGGACCTTTCCTTCTTAAGCTCACCAACCTAGAGTGGCGCTTCAGATGATCAAGTAAAAACTACACGCTTGCCGAGTCGCAGCTTGTTTTGGCAATAGAACAACAGCATGATTTAAACCATTTCTGTCTGCACCAAATATCCCTGTGCTAGTTTCCCAGCAGTGTCACCGCAAAATAATCAGCCGAGCCTTGGCTGATTTCTCCCGTTAGACTATGGACTGAGACTTGAGGCCAACTAATGCCATTACTGTTGGGCTGACGGAGATCAACTAATGGATTGATGGTGGCACTTTTCTTGGTAAAGCACGGTTGCACAGTGGGTAGCACTGTTGCTTCACAGCTCCAAGGTCCCAGGTTCGATTCCCGGCTTGGGTCACTGTCTGTGCCGAGTCTGCACGTTCTCCCCGTGTCTGCGTGGGTTTCCTCCGGGTGCTCCGGTTTCCTCCCACAAGTCCCGAAAGACGCGCTGTTCGGTGAATTGGACATTCTGAATTCTCACTCTGTGTACCCGAACAGGCACCGGAATGTGGCGACTAGGGAATTTTTACAGTAACTTCATTGCAGTGTTAATGTAAGCCTACTTGTGACAATAAAGATTATTATTGTAAAGTAGCGCACCAGTGGTCAAGGTGCAATTGCACCATGTGGTAATACAGATTGTTGCAATACAGTTCAAGAAGGGTAGATCAGCAGTTTTATACTGAAAGTGATCTCAACTAGGCTCGGTGCCAAGAGCCTATGGAATAAAGTAGAAGAAGGAAAGAGCTTTATTTAGAGTATTATTATGCCTCAATAATGCCCGAAAGTGCAGCCATTCTTGTTATGCAAGCATGTACGGCTGCCAATTTACAAACGCTCCTTCAAACACCCGAGAAATGGATGATCTGCTTTTGAACGTTGACCAGGATACTGGGAGAACGTCTACTTTTCTCCAAGAAGTGTCCATTGGATAATTAGCATTCATCAGACCCTGATTAACAGTTCATCCAAAGGCCACCCAGGTCTCCATTGGGCCTGGGACTTGGTGTCTGGCTCTGATGTGAGAATGCTACCAACAAAGCCAAGCTGTATAGACAGGCAGGATTATTGCTCCCGACTGTTATCCTGCTACCCATCTTTTAGAGTGTTCATCAACCAACATTGAGCATGGCTTAGATAGGGTGGACGTAGGGAAGTTGTTTCCATTAGCAGGGGAGACTGGGACCCGGGGGCACAGCCTTAGAATAAAAGGGAGTCACTTTAGAAGAGAGATGAGGAGAAATTTCTTCAGCCAGAGAGTGGTGGGTCTGTGGAATTCATTGCCACAGAGGGCGGTGGAGGCCGGGACGTTGAGTGTCTTTAAGACAGAAGTTGATAAATTCTTGATTTCTCGAGGAATTAAGGGCTATGGAGAGAGAGCGGGTAAATGGAGTTGAAATCAGCCATGATTGAATGGTGGAGTGGACTCGATGGGCCGAATGGCCTTACTTCCGCTCCTATGTCTTATGGTGTATCCGAACAGGCACTGGAATGTGGTGTCGAGGGGCTTTCCACAGTAACTTCATTGCAGCGTTAATGTAAGCCTACTTGTGACATTAATAAAGATTATTCACGGTCAAACCTCTCTGCGTGGCAGGCTGTCTAGGACAAGGTACAAGCGAACATGTGGCACTCTCAGGAAACAGCAGTGCAGCCGTGTGATTCAACACTGTGGAAGGGGTGAAAATGAGAATGAGAAACTGACGGTGTAAAATAAATTAAAATCAAAGGAATCAAAATGTTACCCGTGAATCTTTTTTTTTTTTTAAAAACAATTTTTTAAGGCTTCCTGTTTAATAATGATCCATGCCGGATGACTGTCCTGTTAACAGCGACAATAAGCCTCCTCAGGACCACGTCTGACATCAAATTTGTCACCGAGTGGAAAAGCCAGCACAGGACCACTGATGTTTGCACGATCTGTCAGGCTGTTGTTGCTCACTGACTAACAAAACATTTTTATAGCTGCTTCTAAGGTTATCATTGAAAAATAACCATAACGGAGCCGCGGAGACAGGGGTACGGACCCTGTGCCACTGTGGTGTCTGTTGAGCTGATACTCTGTGGGTTCAGTGCTTGTGTGTGAAATACCGCCATTTGTACACATCAATCTTTGATGCTGGCGCTGGTTGGGGCAGGGCTACGGTCTTATTGAACATGGCCTCCAGGGGATGGTGGTTTTGTGAGGGTGGGGAGGGGAGGGGAGAGAGGTGTAACTGGACTGTTCTCTCAAAGAGTCAGCATAGGGAGGATGGGTAGAATGGCCTCCTCCCGTACCAGCCTCCCCGAACAGGCGGCGGAATGTGGCGTCTAGGGGCTTTTCACAGTAACTTCATTTGAAGCCTACTTGTGACAATAAGCGATTTTCATTTCATTTCATTTTTCCTGCGCTGTAAGATTTTAGGAGTCTCTAACGAAATGAGAACTGGTGTCAAACAAAACTCTTACCTCGCTGCCATCAAAAGCAGGGGTGGGGCAGCAAAAAAACTCATATGATGGCTACCTGCACTGCTAAATAAAAGATTTTGTAATCTGCGAACAAAATTAAAAGGTCCTAAATTTTTATAGCCCTTTATAATGCATCTCAGAAACCTGCACTTCACTCGCAATGAATTACTTTAAAGTGCAGAGTTGGTCAGTATGTCGTCAAATATGGCAACCAATTTGCGAACATCAAGACGTCACAAAAACAGCAATGAGCTGAACAGGCAGTGAATGGGTTCTGGTAGAGCTGTTCGAGAGAGAGAGAAATGATGATTGTGAACGTCCTTCCTCCAAATCATTTGGCATTAGATCTGTCACTTTAGTGATTTATCTGAAGAATGGCAACTCCAACCATGTAGCACTCGCTCAGCACGGAACCGAAATGTCAACCTGGGTTATATGTACTCTGAGGGTGACACAGCTATTACCTGCTGACACAAATGAGAGTCCGCTCGCAAGCTGAGGAAGGGGGAAGGCCAAGCTGATGCGTCTTTTTTTATATCTTCGCGGGCTCTGACAAGGCCAGCATTTGTTGCCCCACCCAAATTGCCCTGACAACGTAGTGGTGAGCTGCCAACCCGAACCGCTGCAGTCCATGTGGTGTAGGCACACCCACCGCGCTGTTTGATAGTGAATTCCAAGGAACAGCAATACAGTTCCATGTCAGGACGGTGAGTGACTTGCGGGGGATCTTCCAGATGATGGTGTTCTTAATCGCCTAGTGTCCTTGTTCTTCTCGATGGGAGAGGGTGTGGGTTTGAGAGGAGCTGGTGAAGACACCTTGAAATGCATCATGTTTGGACTAGGGATGTAATAAGGCCTGGAGCCAAATGGTCCTGGCAGAACTGAACAACAGTGAATTATTAGGGAATACCTTTGCTCGAAAACACATTGTCAACACCTTCCATTAGAATCTAGGGAACAACATAGATTGAATCTTGCGGTAATAAGCTATTCTTGATTGTTCTATTACAGTGATGTTAGGGTCTATGGTGACTTGGCATGTCCAAGTTAAAAATAAAATGGCTTGGTCTGGAGAAGGCGGCGGGGGGTGGGGAGTGGCGTTAGACAGGGGTTCTTCTGAAATTGCCAAAACATTTAGAAGCAGAGGGATGGGAGCAAATCACCCCACCTCATTGCACCCACAGTGAAAAATAGCAGGAGAAACACTCCGGAGTTTACCATTTACAGAATTAAGCTGCATGAATTACATCAAATCCTTGAGTTTAAAATTTTGAGTGGTAGTAGCAGTCTTAAGTAAAATTGGGCTCCTAGTTACCCACTTTAAATGCACAGTACATTCCCTGTATCCTTTATCAAACCTCATTCAAATCCTTTATCTGAAACGATCTTCTTGGAAACAGACCTGGTGTTACACTGACTTATCTACAGTTGGTTCTTTAGATTAGCTTGGGATCACATCATTGATAATGCAGTACAGGTCTCTTTGGTTTAAGCAGACTTGAGAACTGATGGTACAGGATTCAATCATCACAGGACTTCAGTACTAGACCTGCTCTGGAAGCTCCCATGTGCTAGAGAGTTTAAGCTTTCATTGTGCATGGAGTAACCCGTGGATCATGTCTCTTCTTTAACAAGCATTAACAACGCATTGACTCTCTGATGGCACAGTGACTGCTCTGTGTAGAGTTGAACCAGACAATACAGGGCAGTTTCAGGCTTGATGATGAGCTGATGCCCCCCAACTTGGACGGTATGCTGTAGGGGCACATACTGGCCTCAGAATCGCAACATTTAAAGAACAGCCAAATGTGCCTGCACGGACCACCTCATCCAATTGAAAACCCAGGGGGATTTTGTTTGTGCATTGCTCCTCTCATAGTTCAGTGTAGAACAAGACGTTCATTTATACAGCATTTTCCACGCACCCAGCACATCTCAAAGTGTTTTATGGCCAATTAATTACTTTCGAGGCACAGCCATTGTCATAACGGTGGGGGCCAATTTGCAAACATCAAGGTCCCAAAAACAGTAATGTGATCATGTACAGGTAATCTACTTTTAAGTGACGTTCCCTGAGGGATAGATTTTGGCCAGTAAACCCGAGATAACTGCTCTGCTCGTCTTCAAAATAATGCAGTGGGATCTTTTACATCTACCCAAGAGAGCAGATGGACCCTTGGTTTAATGCATGATTTGAAAGACAGGGTAGCACTCCCTCCGTGCTGCACTGGAGTGTCAAGCCTCGATTATTATGCTCAATTCTCTGCAGAAGGACTTCAGCCGATGGCCGTTTGATTCATAGGCGAGAGTGCGGACACTGGGCTATTGCCTTTCTCAGTGCAGAAGTATCAGATGATTGGCTTTCTTCTGGCCCTCCTCTGTGGTGATGTTCAGAGTTCCACACTATCTACTGGGATTGGTCTAGAAGAGAAAATGTATCCGTACCCACAGTGCTAGCATAGGCGGCATCAATAAATAATGTGACAGAGCAGCCACTTCTACAAGACTGAACACAAACACCAAATCCACTTTTGGGGGCATTTTGTCTTTCCACTGGTCTAGCTCATTTGGCTAATGGGGGGGGGGGGGTCATTAAAATGCCCCTCCTGTATTCCTCATGGGAAAATTCAGAGGTTTTCCAAGGGTGAAATTAAATCCCTGAGCAACCATGGTTGTTATTTTGTATTCACGAAACAGCGATTTATCAAGTTGCACTCAAAGAACCATCAAATTATGCCAGTGGCAAATTATTTGATCACTTGCGCAGTGAGATTTAAAATAGTAATTCCGCACAAGCACTTTGCAGAATACTTGCTAATCTTAGCCAGAAATCCATTAAATATTAGAAAAAATTATAATTATTTAAAAAATCATTAAAAATGTTCTGAACAAGCTCATTTCCCCCCCACAGCTTAACTGTACAATGGGGACCCATCCACTATCTCCTGGGCCCACATCAACTGACTTCATCTCATGCTTCACAACAGCATCATTTTTGATATCTGATTGAGAGTGGAGAAGTTAATCACTCCCAAATTAAATGGGCCATCCAGTGTTACGTGTTCCTGACCCATTTGCACTCATGCAGAAGACACAGTAACTCATGCGCACCTCGAGTGAGTTACGGAGTTTTCACACTTGTGACAGCACATTGAAAACATGCTCACCAATGTGACATTCTACATTTAATTCAACCCCCTTCCCTGAAAACACGGTGGCACAGTGGTTAGCACTGCTGCCTCACAGCGTCAGGGACCTGGGTTTGATTGCGCCTTTGAGTGACTGTGGGGGCGGCCTGCGGGGGGGATCCTGCACCGTGGGGGGGCCTCAAATGGGATGTGGCCCGCGATCGGTGCCCACCGATCGTAGGGCCGTCCTCTCTGAAGGAGGACCTCCTTTCTTCCGCAGCCCCGCAATAGGGGCCGTTTCGCGCCGTCGTGAACCTCGAAGGCGTTCACGATGGTGTGAACACTCTGCCTCCATTTCGGAGAACCCCGCCCCTCATCTCTGGAGTCAAACTAGTGATACCTCCTCTGAACTGCCACCAATGCATATCCATCCCTCCTCAAATAAGGGGATCAAATCTGTCCGCAGTACTCCAGGTACGGTCTCAATAATGCATTGTAGTTGCAGGAAAACCTCCCAATTTTCATACTCCATCCTTTAGCCATAAATGCCAAAATTCCAATTGCCTTCCTTAGTACCTGCATACTACCTTTTTGCGATAAATGCACAACGCCATCCAGATCCCCCTTCATCGAAGCACTCTGAAGTTTCTATCCATTTAGATATGAAGTCGCCTTTCTGTTTTTAAGACCGAAACAGATAACCTCGCACTTATCTGTTTTAAATTCCATCTGCCAGATTTTGGCCCACTCACCTAATCTATCCATATCCATTTGTAGATTTCTTATTTTCTCATTGCAACTTACTACCCAACCTATTTTAGTGTCATCTGCCAATTTGGCTACAGTACTTTCTATCCCTGTATCTAAGTCATTAGTATGTATTGTAAATAGTTGGGGCCCTGAGGGCTGAACCTTGTGGCACCCCACACGTTACAACTTGCCAACCAGAAAAACACCCATTTAACTCGAATCGCTGCCGTGTGTCAGTTAGCCAGTCCTCTATCCAAGCTAATACATTTCTCTTAATGCCATGTGATCTTACCTTGTGTATTAACCATTTGTGCGGCACCTTTTCAAATGCCTCCTGGAAGTGCAGATATATTATATCTACAGGATGTCCATTATCTGCTTGGCTTGTTACATCTTCGAAGAACTCGAGCAAATTTGTCAACACTATTTGCCCTTCATAAAACCAGGCTGGCTCTGATGGACTGCGTTCTAACTTTCCAAATGCCCTGTTATTACTTCCTTACAATGGATTGTTACAATTTCCCAATGACAGATGTTAAACTAACTGGTCTATAGTTTCCTACTTTCTGCCTCCCTCCCTTTTTGAATAAGAGCGTCACATTAGCATTTCTCCAATCCACTGGAACCTTTCCCGCATCCAGGGAATTCTGGAATATTATAACCACTGGATCCACTATCTCCGCTGACACTTCCTTCAAGACCCTAGAATGCAGGCCATTGGGCCCTGGGGACCTGTCTGCCTTCAATCCCAATAGTTAGTTTGGTACTTTTTCCCTATTGATGATGATTGTTCTAAGTTCCTCTCTTTCTATTACCTCTGCATTACCTGTTGCTATTGGGATGGTACGGGCAGCACAGTGGCGCAGTGGTTAGCATTGCTGCCTCACGGTGCGGAGGTCCCAGGTTCGATCCCGGCTCTGGGTCACTGTCCATGTGGGGTTTGCACATTCTCCCAGTGTCTGCATGGGTTTCGCCCCCACAACCCAAAACGATGTGCAGGGTAGGTGGATTGACCACGCTAAATTCCCCTTTAATTGGAAAAAATGAATTGGGCACTCTAAATTTAAAAAACAAAACTATTTGGATGGTACTAGTGTCCTCCACTGTGAAAACAGAGGCAAAAGTTTGATTTAGCGTCTGCACCATTTTGGTGTTCCCCACTATTAACTCCCTGGTTTCATCCTCCAAGGGACCTGGGGCCCTGGTGCTGTGAAGCAACAGTGCTAACCACTGTGCTACCTTATATTTCCCTAATGATGATGATTGCTCTAAGTTCCTATCTTTCTATTACCTGTTATTATTGGGATGGTACTAGTGTCCTTCACTGTGAAAACGGAGGCAAAATATTGATTTAGGCTTAGCTACAGCCTTAGTTATGTGATTCCACAGGACTCTGGTCCCAGCATGTTTCAAGTGTAGACTTTTCCAGTTGAACAGCTCCCTCCTTCCCCAGTACTGCTGCCAATATCCCATGAATTTGAACATTAATGATCAAAATCTCATTTAGAAATCCACTCACACCCAGCACAATTAATCTCTCAGGGGCAGACTCGCTGGACCTCAGCAGGGTTGAGGAATGAAGCCTAGTGGGGTATTGTTATGGAAGGAAAAAGCACTCTGACGAGGTGAAACGAATGGTTTTGGTGGATCTCAGTCTGGGTTTATGGTGAACTGAACTCTCCTTGGGCTCAAAGAGTGTTTTCTCATCCGTCAACCCAAAAACCTAACAATCTAATAATAAGAATAATCTTTATTGTCACAAGTAGGCTTACATTAACACTGCAAATAAGTTACTGTGAAATTCCCTAGTTGCCACATTACGGCGCCTGTTCGGGTACACAGAGGGAGAATTCAGAATGTCCAATTCACTCAACAACACGTCTTTCGGGACTTGTGGGAGGAAACCGGAGCACCCGGAGGAAACCCACGCAGACACGGGGAGAACGTGCAGCCTCCGCACGGACAGTGACCCAAGAACCTGGGACCCTGGCGCTGTGAAGCCATAGTGCTAAACGCTGTGCTACCGTGCCGCCCACAACATGCGCTATCTGAGTTTGTAGTGTGCAGATATAAAGCGTTCGACTCTGACCCAGATCCAACAGAAATAGCAGAACCCATGGGAAAATATTCACGCCAAAATAAAGGGCCACCATCAGTTGTGTTTCAATCCTGAACCATCAGGAAACAGGTGTGTGCTGCCAGAGTGTTGTCACTTTGCCAGTGGACACTTGCCCACCTAAATTAAGCTTCTCTAACATAAAATATGATCAGATTGCGGTTATGGGCCCACTAAACACTTCAGTGAATTTATCACAACTTGAATCAATTAAGCCACCCGGGCTCATGTGCCAACATCACTAAGCGTTTGTTTTCAGGAAATAAAATTGTGAATTACCCTCAAAATAATGACTCAAGAGAGACTGCACATAACAATATCTAGTGTCACATGTTTGGATATGTCTACAGCACGGAAATGTCCACAGCACATAGGAGGTAATCTAATTTTGAGTTTAGGTGTGATTGGATCAAACTCTCACTCCACTATAAACATCAGTCCCGATTTTCGTTATATCTATTGCCATTTTATGTATAATAATGAGCAACATCGCAAATATATATATATCACATACATTTTATGTAAAAGTGAGTGAATTAAAAGCAGGGTACCTGGACTTGTCAATGCGCCAAGTCCGGCGGCTGTGAGTGGGTTGGCGTTCGTGGTGGCGGTGTTCTGTGCTGCTGCTGCAGCTGCTGCCAGGGTTGCCAGATTTTGTAGCTGCAAAGCGTTCATACCTAAGGGGGACACAAGACAACATCAGGCCACGTCTGACCAGATCCAATCACTCTTGGGAAACACTCTCCCATTTTTGCAGCCGGTGCAATCGCCTTTCATCGGGATAGCGGAACAACGCTATCCTAACCTCCTCTCCGCCATAAACCAGCCAGTGCCAGGAGCAATCTCCTTTTAGCAAACTGGATCAGAGCAACACTTATAGAGTGGAAACAAAAACAAATGTTATCAACCGAATTATGACCGGAAAGCGGTCATGAAAATACAAAAGTAGGAGCAAGGTGAAAGAAGATAACACTTCATCAGAACCTCTGATCTGGATCTATAATCAGATTAGTTATAGTTAGTTAATTATAATAGTTAGCTCCTAAATGCTGTTGGTTCCTTTCAGTACTTTCTGGATTTCATTCCAGCATCTGAAGATTTGTTTTTATATCTCCAAAATGCTGACCTTACTGTTCACCATACAGCACACAGATAGGAACTTGTGCTCAAATTGAAGAGGCTGAGTTTGTGTGGATCTAAAGGTGATTGGAAGATTCACCTAGCTTGGGCTAGAGGGGAGGAATCACTAGTGTAAACATCACATTTAAAATCAATTCTGGGATTAGAAATTACCCTGCTGGGAAAGGAGAAAGGAAGCATGCCATCGGGAATGGAAAATAGCTTTGGACTGAATCCAGAAGTGTCTACTTAAGGGACAGAGTAACTGTGGGGTGGGTGGGGAGGAAGAAGAGTGGATTTTCAGTCATTTTTAAAGTTAAATAGGGAAATCTTTGGTGTTTCATATAGAAGCTGCCTACTGAACAACACTGCATTGATGATGTGGTATCACATTCAGGGAACTTGTGTTTGCCGAATTCTACTAGCCTAGATGGTGATCAATAAAAACAGAAGCATTCAAATTATTTGATATAAGGAAATACAAATTTTTAGACCAGCAACATCTTGTAATTATATCTGGCCTTTAAAAGGTAATAAAACAGCCCAAGACATTTTACAGGAGGAGTATCAAAAAAACTTCACATGTAAGGAAATGTCAGGATAGGTGACCAAAAACGTAAGTCAATGAGGTTGGAAAAGGAAGCAGGCCAACAGGAATGGAAAATAGTTCTGGACTGGGTTCAGTGAGAATGAAGTGTCTACTTAAGTGACAAGAGTAAAGTGCAACTATGGAGGGAGTTGGGGTGGGGGTCGTTTTAAAAGTGAAATTGGGTAATCTCTCTATAGTTTCAAGTATAAATTGCCTATTGAATAACATTTGGACAAGGTTGCTTTTAGATTGTTTGATACAGTAAACGTTTTCAGACTGAAATCTTGTATGAACCTTCTAGCTAGTCATTGGAAACTCAAGTATCATTAAAAGAAAAGTTATTGATTTCTTTGTGCAGAGACCAGTTGGCATATCTTAAAGAAACCGAGCGAGGTTGAAAGGCTTGGGGGTGGAATCCCAGAGCTGAGGGCCCAGGTAGCTGAATGCACAGCTGCCAATTGTGGAGCAAATGAAAATCAGGGAAATCATAAGTAGCCAGAATTGGAGGAGTGAAGATATCTCAAGAAGGTTTGCAGGCTGGAGGAGGTTATAGGGAGACAGGGAGCGGGGTGAGCGTGGGAAAGGATCTGAAATCAAGAATGAAAATTTTCAAATTGAGGCATGATTGGCCCAGAAGCCATTGTAGCTCAGTGAGCATAGGGTTAATGAGTGAAGTGGACATGCTGCAAATTCAGATAGGGGCAGAGTTGTGCGTCCCACAGCCGTCCATTCCAATGTACCATGAACACCAGCCCACCCATTTTATAGAAATGATAACACAAACAGGCCATTTGCTCCAGGTCTGACTCTTCACCCGGAAATATGCACTCTAATTCCTTTCTTCCGCCCTTTCCCCATATTCTCTTACAAACTTTCTTTTTACATACCTACCAACTTCATTCTAAATGAACTGGCCGTGATAAAGCATCCACGTTCTAATGACTCTTGTGCGGAAAAAACTCTTCTAAGTTCATCCTTCATCATCTTCGTAATAATTCCCCTCCTCTTTTATATGCTCTTTTTGCCAACTTAACAAACACGTAGAAACAGGTTTTCACTGTTTACCCTTTTAGAACGTTCCAGAAATGTGAAAAAAATCGTTTTTTAGGCCCAACTTAATCATGTCTTTCTGCCCAAGTTTTCAATTCTTTCCTCGTAATTTTAAGCTTTCATTCCTTGTCTCACTAAGTGAATGTCCAACAATCTCCAATATCCTCCCTCTTTTGCAATCCTCAGGTTGCAATCAATGCTCCAATGGCAGCTGGACGAAGATCCGATACAAACCCCACGTCCTTTAATAAAGACTCCCCATTTTTCTTTTTGAAACCAATGTGAAGAAGGCTGAGAGTCCATATGGAGAGTGATACAAGCGTTGTGAAAAGCAAGAGAGAGAACAAAACAAACCGTGAAATAGTGGGGTGGGTGACGGGAAAAGATTGAGCGTCACAGGGGTTAAAGGACGTAAGGAAGAGTAAAAGAGGGAAGCTGCTCCCTGGTTCCCTGGCCTGAGGAAAGAATGGGTAGGAGATGAAGCAATAACCTGCATTGCAAATCAATGATTTCCGCCCCTGCATTTCCAACGTGTAGTACAATGCACTGAAGTTTAAGAGGCACAGGAGAAGAGTGATGGAGTTAACGACGACAGGTTAGGCAAACCAGTTTTCACCCTCTGCCCCCACCTTTGAACAGTAAGAAGTCTTACAACACCAGGTTAAAGTCCAACAGGTTTGTTTCAAACACTAGCTTTCGGAGCACTGTTCCTTCCTCAGATCCTTTCTCCATTAGTGTTTGAAACAAACTCGTTGGACTTTAACCTGGTGTTGTAAGACTTCTTACTGTGCTCACCCCAGTCCAACGCTGGCGTCTCCACATCATGTCCACCTTTGAGAAGGAGGCTTGCACCAGAGTTTACAAGATCATGAAGAGAATTGCCAACGGTGCTCAAGGTAAACTGATCGCAATAATGAAAAGTGTGGAGATTAATGTTTCGGAGCTTAAGGGTCAAAAGGGTAAGAGAGTCATTCATTGAATAGGCTACCAGAGAAGACGGCTGGAGCGAGCAGGTTCAAGGGTCAATTTGATAGGTTTCTGTATCTATGAGAGAGTGGGATTGAATGTGAAGGAGGGGAAGTTTGGGCTGATGGGCCATATCTTGTTTCTAAACTTTGATAATAGTGCTCACTGGCATGTTGTCCCTGCAGTCAGGAGTCCCACCTGCTAATCATCTCATTTGAATACATAATCCAAAATTATATTAATGACACTAATTTGAAAATATGCTTTCCATTTCATTATGAATGTTGTAAATATATAAGCATAAATAGTCATTGCCTCATTTAGACAAATATTTGCCCAGCATTTTACGTTCAAATATGGAATAATTTAGAATGACTGAGGAGTCTGTTTCCCTTGTCAAGGAGTGTGGGCATCAGTGACAAGGCCAACATTCATTTCCCATCCCTAATTGCCCCTGAACTGAGTCACATCTTTACAAGACCATTTCAGAGGGCAATTGAGAGACAGTCCACATCGCTGTGGATCTGGGGGTCACTTGCAGCCAGACCGGATAAGGAATTACCCTCACACTACTGAACCAGATGGGCTTTTGCAACAATTGGAGATGGTTTCATGGTCACCATCACTGAGACTCGCTTTGCGGTTCCAGATTTATTAACTGAATTTAAATTCCACCAGCTGCCATGGTGGGATTTGAACCCTCGTCCCAGGGCATTTGCCTGGGCCTGTGGATTACCACAACACCACCGTCCTTCCCCTTCTCAGTTGTCAGGGCCCCAACATGGCTTCACAACACACTTGATTGGCCATTAGGATAATAGCTCTCATTTATATTGTGCTTTTAATGTTAAAGATTAGCCCCAAAGTACTTTGCATTTGGGTGTATAGAAGGTAGATGACACCAAGCAAAGAAAGGACAGAACGATTGGTGAAGGTTATTTGCAGTAATTAGGAGGCTGAAGGCACAGCCACCATTAGGGGCTGTTTAGCACAGGGCTAAATCGCTGGCTTTGAAAGCAGACCAAGGTAGGCCAGCAGCACAGTTCAATTCCCGTAACAGCCTCCTCGAACAGGCACCGGAATGTGGCGACTAGGGGCTTTAGCACAGTAACTTCATTTGAAGCCTACTTGTGACAATAAGCGATTTTTGTTTCGTTTCATTAGTGGACTAAAGCGGCACGGTAACACAGTGGTTAGCACTGTTGCCTCAGAGCGTCAGGGACACGGGTTCTATTCCCAGTCTGCATTTTCTCCCCGTATCTGTGTGGGTTTCCTCCGGGTGCTCCGGTTTACTCCCACAAGTTCGAAAGACGTGCTTGTTAGGTGAATTTGGAGATTCTGAATTCGCCCTCAGTGTACCCGAACAGGCGCTGGAATGTGGTGACTAGGAGCTTTTCACAGTAATTTAATTGCAGTGTTAATGTAAGCCTACATGTGACTATAATAAAGATTATTATTTATTATTATAATTTAAAAAAGGAAGTGAATACAAAAAAGGCTGGAGCAGTGAGTTTAGTGGGGATTTAAAGCGCAGGAGGCTTTGGAGATAGGGTGGCACAAGGCTGGGAGGGGGGTGGGATTTGAGGCCAGGCCACAGTGGAAGTGCTGTGCACAAGAGCTCTGCATGTCAAACACAAGATCTCATCAGCCCCGGCTGAAGGTATGTTGGATGACTGCGCTCGCTGGTGCGATACACAGATATAAAACGCAAGAAGCTCCCGTATTCAAGGGTGAGTTAGCTAGACTAACAAATGGCTCTGCTGCGCCCGAGGTCGGTTGTGCAAGAAGGAAAATCAGTCAAGGCTCCCACTTATCCTGATGGAAATTGAGCCAAGAATGACCCAGAACTTCCTCCCCGAGTTTAACAGCTTACCGATCCCTGGGAAAGGACCACATAAGTGACCTGCTGATAACTTTGAAGGGAAGGAATTACATTTAAACCTTACTGCTCTCAATTAATATGGAGCACAGGTACGTTTTTGCCAAGTATAAAACTCTGCACCATTTCTTCTCGAAACCCCACACCGCCGAATATTCTTACCTGAAACTTTTGATTTTATTTACAGTGATAAGGCCATGTAAATTTAATTTAATGTTCACCTTAGATAATTTCTCCGCTTACTGTGCATAATGATTAGCATAAATCTGCATATCAATAAGTGGGAACAGATGTCAGATGTTAGAAGTGGATGCCAGTCAACGACAGTTAAAAAGTGACAGATGGATGATTCTCACGGGCTCTATTCTGGTGTCCATGCCAGGGATTCGTGATGTGGCTTGGGCCTCTGCTGGATCGGGAACACACGTCGCACAGTCAGCTACCTGGCTAACTTCACAAAAGCAAGATTTCTGTTTTCTGTCGCTAGACTTCAATGAAAGACTGGCACCACCCTGCTTCAAAACTGACAGTACAGAACAAAGGGGCATAACCTTAAAACCAGAGCTCGGCCATTCAGGGGAGATGTCAGAGGGCTTATCGCTTCCTGCTTCCCGACATGGGCTGTGGAAATCTGTAAATCCATTATCCAAAACGCTGTGGGGACTGGGGGTTTCAATTGAAAAATTCCAAACTTTAAAAAAAAATAAAAAAATTTAGAGTGCCCAATTCATTTTTTTTCCAATTAAGGGGCAATTTAGCATGGTCAATCCACCTAGCCTGCGCATCTTTTGAGTTGTGGGGGCGAACCCCACGCAAACACGGCAAGAATGTGCCAACTCCACACGGACAGTGACCCAGAGACGGGATCTAACCTGGGACCTCAGCGAGGCAGCGGTGCTAACCACTGCGCCACCCTCCCGAAAAATTCAAAACTGTGATTGATAAAGGGCTGGATTCTCCGATTTTGAGGCTATGTCCCCACGCTGGAGTGGGAACGGTGGCGTTTTACGGCACCGGCCGCTCACCGACCCGGCCTGCAATATAATGCCCCCCCCCCTTTGGCCGGCTCGCGGGCCCCAGACAACCCCCCAACAGTGCTCCCAGCCCCTGATAATGTCCCCCTTGCCCGCAGATCGGCTCTCCCCCAACTGTGGCAGTGCTGGGCTGAGTCCACAGCCGTCACGCTGAGTTCCGGACGGATGAGCCAACACGCGACCGACACCATTGGGAACTTGGCCGGTCGCGGGCAGAGCACTGGGTGGGTGGGCCTCAGGCAATGTCCTGAGGCCGTTGATACGGCGCTTCGCCTATTCCTAGAGTAGGCCACTTCGGAGGGGGCGGAGCATCATGAAAGCGGCAACGCCCCCGATTTGGTCGTGAACGGGGATTCTCCGGCAGATTGCCGAATGCGATTTCGGCGACCAGAGAATCCCACCCAGGACCTTTGTTCGGCAAGGATGGAGGGATTACAGACCAATGTGGACAGATGGGAGTTAAGATGTAGATCTGCCATGATCTAACTAAATGGCCGGACAGGTTTGAGAGGCTGAATGACCTACTTCTGTTTCTGTGTTCCTAAACAGGGTGTTATTCAACCACGAGAAAGGGGGCAATAAACATTTCAAACTTTTAAAATAACCCACTGTTTGAGTGGAGGAGCCTAAGGTGTTTTAAAAAACCCTAAATCTCTTCACACTGTGGGGGGAAAAAAGAATTGCATTTCAATAGCGCCTTGCACAACTGCCAGTTGACCCAAAGTGCTTTGCAACTAATGAAATACTTTTAAGTGCTCTAATGTGGGAACCACGGAAGCCAATTTGCAAATAGCAAGCTCCCACAAACGGTAATGTGATAATGACTAGGTATCTGCTGGTATGAAATTGATTGAGGGATAAATATTGGCCAGGACCACAGGAGTAACTCCCCAGCTCTCTTTCAAAATAGTGCCAGGGAATCTTTTTTGTGCAGCTGAAGGGGGCCTTGGATGTAAGGTCTCATCTGAAAGACGGTACCGCTGACAGCGCAGCGCTCCCTCGGTACCGCACATAATAATAATCGCTTATTGTCACAAGAAAGCTTCAATGAAGTTACTGTGAAAAGCCCCTTGTCGTCACATTCCGGTGCCTGTTCGGGGAGGCCGGTACGGGAAGTGAACCCGCGCTGCTGGCCTTGTTCTGCGTTACAAGAAAGCTGTTTAGTCCACTGTGCTAAACCAACCCCACATGAGTGTCAGCCTAGATTTTAAAATGGCCCTTTAATTCAGAAATGGTCTCAGGTGACACACTATCTAATAGACTCTGCTAATGCAGATCTAAGGCAATTAGGTTTCCCCAATAGCATTAATTTACATGGTAAAGATGGCTGAAATGATTTAATGTCTTTGCGGGTCACGCCATATTTCTCAGGCTTTTGTTCCCAATGTTTGGAATTCAACGGCTTTAATTTCAGTTCGATTCAGTAATGCGCCTGCTAATTTGGGAATGCCACTGACTGGATGTGCTGTGAGCAGACATCCCCGACAAGCACCGTGAAGCATCATCATGGTAATTACCAGTATGCAGCATTGTGCCTGAAAAGTATCAGCCTTCTTGCTACACTGGGTTAATTAATAACTGCAACCGATAACGTCTTCGAAGGAGCAGCAAGCGGTGTAAGAGAAACCAAGACGCTGACAGACATAGCAATGACGGCGATCCCTCAAACTGCACCAGGGGTCCTGAGGCACTGTGAGGATCCGGTTGGCTGGCTGATAGATAAAATCTGAACCACCCCCCACTCCCGAGCCGGCGGCAGGCCACTGTCAATGAACATTTTGTTGTGCATGATGCTCCACTGGGAAACCCAGAGATAACATGCAGGTGAGCCTTTATTGCAAGGGCGTTGCAGTATAAGGGTAAAGAAGTTTTCCTGGAATTATATGAAGCTTTTGACGAGACCAGTCCTGGAGCAGCGTGCATTGTTCCCCGTCAGCTGCGCAGCAATCGGGCATGTGCTGTGCAGGGATCAAAAAGGCTCAACGCAAGCAGCGTTCCCCTGAAGATGCACACGTGCGGCCGTGCAGGAATGCAGGCCACGCACAAAACAAACGCAAATTAGCCGGGACAGTGACGATGTGTACAGTTTTGGTCTCTGTACCCGAGAAAGGGTGGCAACGAAGACTGATTCGAGATAAGGAGGTGGGGAGAGAGGGAGTTTAATGGGCCTACACTCCATGGAAATTAGAAAAATGAGAAGCGATCTTAGTAAAATACATAAAACTTTTCAGATAGCTCGATGGAGCAATCGCTGAGAATCCAGAGCCCGGAATCGTTATCTCCACCTTTTAGGGCTCAGCTGAGGAGAAATTTCCGATGGTCGTGGATCTCTGGAATTCTGGATCCTAGACTGCAATGGATGCTTTGTCATTGAATATATTCCGGCTGTGCGATAGATAGAAGTTTGGTTACCAACTGAATAAATGGAATATGCGGACGAGGAGGGAAAGCGGCGGAGCGAGAGGAGCGGCCATAGTTTTATCGTACGGTGGTGGAGGCTTGAGGGGCCTTACAGCCTACTCCAGTTCCTATTTCTTACATTGAACTGCACTAAATCACAATTAGCCAAGGGAAACAACTTCTGATGAGCGTGCGTGCATATTAAAGATTAATAGTGTAGGTATTACCAAACCCTCTGGGTGATTCCAAATAAAATAGGCAGGATGTCTGCAGTATCAGCCTTCAACTCAGCTCCAAAAACCAGAAAATTATTTAAATGATTAAGGCAGCAAACAATGTGCTCAATATTCCCTCATAGAGACCATGTACTTTTGTCAACCAACGCTCCAGGGCATTTCAGCCTGATAGATGATCCTTGCTTTTGTGAAGAGAACTCCTCCTCTCTGGGAATACACTTCATTGCTCCATTCACACATTAAATGGACAGTCATGGACTCTATCAGCCTGCACCCTAACCAAGCAAACGCTGGTGACATGCTCCAGTGTTAGCTGTTGTAATTTGCTTTTGAGGGATAGCAGCATTCCATCACTCGAAGGGAAGTGTGTCATGTGATCCTGCCTCAGTTTCACTTTTGCATGTGAGCCAAATACAGCACACACAGCCCGACTGCTAATGCCTTCAAGCTTTCTATCCACGTATACATGTTCTCATGAACCTAGTCCAAATAAAGAAACCCACAACGTGTTTAGCCACTCCCTTATGAGTGATTCATGCCTTGATATCATTATAAAAGAACACGACATGGTGTTCCGCGGTGGTCAAACAGCCTGGCGACAAGATTAAGCACAGGGACAACATGGTGGACAGCCTTAGATCGTGCTACATGGCATGAGACGACCCTTGACGTTTTGGTCAGACTGCAATGAATTTGCAGCATCAGAGAGTATTGAAATCTCAGTATGGTGACTGCACAGTAAAGCTCTGAAGACACAGACTGGGACAGTGCATCAAGAGGACCAACGCTGGGTTAGTTCAGTGGGGAAAGGCGAGTGTCCAGGGTGTAGGCTGGATTGATAGTGAGTGAGGAGTGTCAAACAGAAAGAAAATGAAACAAAACCATAATTAAAATTGGACCAAACAATAATAAATTGAATAAAAGAAGGAGGAACGTCAAAGGAATATTGTCCGAATGCCCAACAAATTTCCCCAGCTTGAATAGGAATAAAGCTGCTCCACTGAATTAATTCAAAATGCTTAAAAAGTGTACAGAGCTATGGTTTCTTGATTCCAGTATATTTGAACTAGACAAGCCATAAAAACGTGCCTAGCAATTGGTAATGAAGGTCTACATAGGCTAAACACATCATGATTAACAGCAGAAAAAAATAAAGGATCCCCAAAGGACATTGGACAACCTGTTCAGAATCAGGTTAAACTTCCATATTCATCGACTCGAGTTCATGTCATTCTGACAACAGCCGATTTCTCGAGGAATTAAGGGCTATGGAGAGAGAGCGGGTAAATGGAGTTGAAATCAGCCATGATTGAATGGTGGAGTGGACTCGATGTGCCGAATGGCCTTACTTCCACTCCTATGTCTTATGGACAGAATCCACAGACCACTTCATGAGCAGATGCAGAGAAAAGTGCCCGCACTGTGATTTTTCTAATGCCGACATAGCAGACAGAATTCTTGGAGTTGGTGATTGCATCCACTTCCATGGAAGCATTCCAGAAATATCTCCCAGACAGACCCCAAAACGTATAGCATTGAAGAACTATCCAAGGCTGGACACGAGCAGGAAACGGTCCTCCCAGATCGACGAAGCTTACAGGTCCCAGGTACAACCCCACTTGTTAATGCACCCTCTAGAATACCCACATCACGCATCGGGGAAATGCCCAGATTTCCAACAATACTGCAAAGCATCTGGCAAAAACGGTCCATTGCCCCGGCACTGGAGCAAAGGCTGATACAGCTACAAAGAGTTGTGCACAGATCCAAACAGACTGTGCACAATAGGTATGTTCAAGCAATGACCATTGGTGTCTGGTCAGAAACATATACATGGGTTAAGTGCCAAACCAGAATCTGATGATGTGTGCATGAAGAGACAAAGAATAGTGATCTTGTGGAAAACATAGATACCGCCACACCATCCAAAGGGTTTGCCAAGATTCAAATTATCGGTCCTAAGAAAGGTTGTAATTATTCATTATTGGCGAAGATTGACCCAGGGGCATGTGCCAACATCCAACTTCTGGTACTTTTTGAGCAAATGCCAGCAGCTATTAGACGGCCTTATTGGAATGAACTAAGCATCTCCTGGGGAGTCACCTGAAAGGCAGGCAGGTCAACAGACTGGAATCTTTGCAACCTGGAATCTTTGCAACCTGATATTCTTCAGCAACACCGCCACACACAAGGTTATAGATTGGATTGGATGAGGAAACTCACAAGAGAGACAATCTATTGGCTGGTTTGAACAATGACATGAAAGCCATTGTTAAGCAGTGCGAGGCACATCACGAGTATCTGTCAAGTCAGCACGGAAAATTACTGGTTCCACATGAGGTTCCTACCATCCATGGTCCAAAATCACATCCGAAATCTTATTGTCCATGTCACTGGCTTTATCATCATTGTCAACTATTCCCGTACCAGCCTCCCCGAACAGGCGCCGGAATGTGGCGACTAGGGGCTTTTCACAGTAACTTCATTGAAGCCTACTTGTGACAATAAGCGATTTTCATATTTTCATACCAAGTGCCCCATTAGTCAACAATCACATTATATGTCAACTGTTGCATACACTCTAAGTGCTATTTTCTGTTTATTTGATGTACTTATGGAGAGATCCTAAGAGACAACGGTCCACAATTTATTGGTAAGCCATTTCAGGATATGAGCGTGCAGTGGTATATCGCTCACACTACTTCTTCTCCTCATTACCCCAGATCTAATGGCCCAGCTGATTGAATGCTGGCATGGCAAAATCTCTAATTCTCAAATGTAGACAGACAAAGCAAGATCTACACATTGTAATGTTACATCTGAGAGAGAGAGAGAGACCTTTAAATGCAACTATCCCATCTCTGGTAGAGCTCATGTATGGCAGGCCAGTGTGTTCCACTTTACCAACTCTTGTCCATTCGACTCTTTCAGGAACTAACACTTTTAACACTGCAAGAGAAGATGACCAATGTGCGCAGTAAAAATGCTGGTACAGAACTGCCTTGTTTACAGTTGGGACAGCAAATTCACATCCAGTCCAGGATCCCACAGAAGGTACGCAGCAACCAGCCAAGGTGACAAGGATTTATTCGGAGCCAAGGTCCTAAGAGGTAATTACATACAAAAGCGCAATGGCATGGTGCATCCGAGGCAGATAAGATCCATTCCAGCTTCGCAATCACCTATTGCATCTAGGACAAGGGGTGGCACGGTAGCACAGTGGTTAGCACTGTTGCTTCACAGCTCCAGGGTTTCCTCTGGGTGCTCCGGTTTTCTCCCACTGTCCAAAGATGTGCGGGTTAGGTGGATTGGCCACGCTAAATTGCCCTTAGTGTTCAAAAAGGGTTAGACTAGGTTACTGGGTTACGGAAATGGGGTGGAGGCGTGGGTTTAAGTAGGGTGTTCTTTCTAAGGGCAGGTGCAGACTCGATGGGCCAAATGGCCTCCTTCTGCACTGTAAATTCTATGTTCTAAATGCAATCATCCAAGAATGACAAATACACAAATCACTGTGAGCAATTAAAGAAAGCTCCAGACAAGATTAACACTACAAGATCTGGGCACACCAGCAGATTACCTTTGCGCTTTAGAGACTCAGATTAATCAATTCAATACACTTACATAATGGTAACTAAACAGGAACGTATAAATTGCCATACTTCTTTTGAAAGGGTGTAGGTAGCTTTAATAAGAAAGGGGGATGTTGTAATATGCCTTTGAGGGATATCAGCATACAATCATTAGAAGGGAAGTGTGCCATGTGATCCAGCTTCAGTTGCACTTTTGCCTGCGAGCAGAACACAGCACGCAACTCTGACATCTTCAAGCTTTCTATCCACGTGCATCTGTTCTCAAGTCTAATTAAATGAATACGTATTTACCCAATCCCTGATGAATAATTATAGAAACACAACATTTACCCCTCTTAGTAATCAAATCCCTTTCAATTATTCGAACATCTCCATACTTAACCCACATTGATTTTTCTTAACGGATTGGTCTGTGACACAAGACAGCAATCATTAATAAAATCACAGATAGTGACATTTACTCACCATTCTTCAACTTGGGGTCAGCAGTGTGTTTTTGGACCAGGTGAGTCTACTTTTTTTCATATAAACAAATACATTTTGCTTCTGCCTCACGTTTGTGTCACAGGGTACAGAGGTAGTCATTGTTAATATTATTCAGTGATTCCTTGACAGTGAGAAAACGAACCAGCAAACTCAAACTGGATTGGTTCTGACCGTGGATTCAGGTATCAAACTTACCAGAGCTGGGTGTTTATCTAGTTCTCCAAAAAACACCCTGGTTTAACAACCATTGGAAATGGGGCTGTTTTTTTAAACAAGTGAATGCAGTGTGCTGTCATTCTGCTTTGGCCATGCGCTCAGTTACCACCACAATGAAAGAGATGATGTGGAGATGCCGACGTTGGACTGGGGTGAGCACAGTAAGAGGTCTTAAAACACCAGGTTAAAGTCCAACAGGTTTGTTTCGAATCACTAGCTTTCGGAGCACAGCTCCTTTAACCTGGTGTTGTAAGAATTCTTACTGTGACCACAATGAAAGACAGCCAAGCTGCTACAATAGCAGCAGTGCGCTGTGTAACTGCGTCCAGGAGGCGTGATTCAACAGCATAAACATTAAAAGGGCGAAAGTGGCCAGACGGTTGACTAGCCACATCCTGCAGAGCAGAAAAAAAGTGAAATTTCTTCTACGCACCTGCCATCTGTTGAATGCCACTGAATGCACCCAGGTTACTCGTAGAGGTCGCCTGCTGCAAGAGCTGTGAACAAACAAAACAATCCCATTGTAATATGAAAATGTAAGCTCTCGATTTTTAAAAATTCTGTTCAGCTCATTCTCCAGCCACTTGCTGATATACTCAGCATTCCCACTCGTGCTGTGCATAAATCCATATTAATGTCTAATCCTTATCAAGGCCAGGTAAGATAAAGATTCAAGAACGTTGTTGTGCTGAAAACAATTAATCATTTAACACCTCAAAAACCATCATCCACTTAAAGCAATATACCATAACTAATTATAGCTCTCCATAATCAAGTGGCTATGTTCAAGCAGACAATGTCAATCAGAGTTGACTTGTACATTGCCTGTTAAAACCTTCTATCACCCTGCTTCTGGTTTTTCGAGCAAGGCAAAGTGGACCTCATGCCGATTATAAAGGACTATGGTTTGTCAATACAGTTAACTTGGAGATAAGACGGATTGAAGAGTGTTGCAAACCTTCTGTTCGCAGCTGCTGTACCACCAAAAATAAGTAATTCTGAAGAGCCAGCTTGCTCTGTATGACCGTGTTGGCCCACACAGCAGTGGGATACAGGGTCTCACTGCACAATACAAGATGCCAATTATCGTGGCGAGGCAGATCCTCAGAGGGGTGGTTACTCTCATTTCACGCCAGGAGCCATAGTGGGTGGGGGTTGAAGGCGGGTTGGTGGGAAGGGGGGGGGGGGGCGTAAAACTGGAGGGCGCTCTGATTCAGCCACTTTTCTGCTCCAGCGGGATAGTTTTTAAAATAAATTTAGAGTACCCAATTCATTTTTTCCAATTAAGGGGCAATTTAGCATGGCCAGTCCACCTACCCAGCACATCTTTGGGTTGTGGGGCGAAACCCACGCAAACACGGGGAGAATGTGCAAACTCCACACAGACAGTGGCCCAGAGCCGGGATCGAACCTGGGACCTCGGCGCCGTGAGGCAGCAGTGCTAACCCACCGAGCTGCCCGGGGGTTAGGTTAACATTCCTCCATGCAGAGCAGCTGAGCACATTATTTCAAACCTTATTCCCTTTTCATTAAACCGTTCACACGGGGACATCGCTGGATTCCTCTCATTGTGGACTTGGGCAGAGGTCGCATGGAGAAACCCCTTTCAAAAATGAGCGCTGAGAGTATTGTGCGTGCATATCTTTTACAGGCATTTAACATGTATGGAGATGGGAAAAATGGTGCACAAACGCTCTCAAACGCACATGCAGGCACACACATTCACCCGCTCGCACAGCCTCGCGCTCGCACAGGCACATGCTCACATACACAGGTAGCTGCAATGAAGCAGCACAAAACAAATGCTCTGGTTGAAAGCATGAGCTTTGTACAAAATGATTTCCACCTTGGAAAAATGCGCTTGACACGGAGTCTTCATTTAATTCCCACAGTGAGTCTTGCAGCTGTGTAAACACAGCACAATGAACAACATGACATGAAATGAAGCAAAATTGCATCATGTGGAGTGGGTCCATTTTGCTAATGGACTAAGCGGTGGGGTTGCTGATTGTGTCAGGGCATCTCCAGCATGTTGCCATGATGTTGGGGGCCACTGCCAGGCAGCAGATGTTGCTGCAGCTTCAGCAAGGAGGGGAGCCTTACAGAAAGCATGGATTTTTACGAGACTGTCGACGGAATGATGATGTCAGTAGCAGCTCAGGTCCCAACTTCAGATCAGCCACTTGCCATCGAGGCTGTTAGATTTTCAGAACTCATGATCCAGTCCGCTGGGTCGTCAGGGCAGGATGGAAGGACGCATTGGGGAAAAAGAGGGAGACAAAGTATGGGGGCGGCGTGAAGTGGGAGTAAAGATCCCTTTAGTCACTGCTCAAGCTTATCTGGGGAGTGTGATCAAGGATGCCCAAGATACAACACTCACTTGGGCTGAGGGGGGATGTGGCAGACTGGTGTTTTATCGGCGGGGGGGAACAAAAAAAACCAAAAACAATTTTACAAGGCATATATAAACCCAGTCTATACCCGATATCAGTGATAACAGCAGATTACAACTGCTCGATGTTCTCCAGTTACACATGTGTGTCCAACCCCTGTGCGCACCCAAAGGCAGAATTTAAAAACCAGCATTGCCAATAGCGCAGATTCACTGTCCTTACAGAGGGATGGGCAGGTTTTCAGCTGGCTGCTTGACGTCAGCTATAATGAACCATCCCCAGTGTACACTGGAGGGGCAGCCATTGCCTTTATCTGTCTTCATTCACGTCAGCAGACAATGGAAGACACATCAGCATGTCTACCTGAAATGTGAAAGAGTTACAGACATGGCTAAACCAATCAACAAAAGGTTCCTTGTCCCTGGATCAAGTGGAATGGAAAAATTATTATTTTGAACCCGTGTTTAAACAATTGTAGCAAAGTTTAAATTTGACTAAGAGGACAGGCCGATTGGAAGAAACGGGTGCAGGTGTCTTTTGGTTATTATCAAATACTTTTTCATTAATCGTCTCTCCTTGACAACCCCCCCTCACCCCCAAACCCTGTCCCAATAATGTGCCCTCAATAAAACACAGCGACTTCCAAAGCATAGAGGCTCTCAATCTTGTCAAAGGGCAATTTGCCCCATGTACTCTCTGTACAGCTGTGAAACACATGTGAACACATTTTACTTTCACAACTCTGAGTGGAGATTCTTTCCCATAATTTGCGAAAGAAAAAGAAAATTGCATTTATGTAGTGCCTTTAACAGCTTTACCCACAATGCTTTACAGCCAAAGTTCTTTTGAAGTGTGATCACATGCTGTACTGTAGCGAAATAAGGCAGACAACCGGTGCACAGCGAGATCCCACATGCGACAAGTGGATAAATGATTAGATAATCTGTTTTTAAATGATGTTTCCCGGGAATAAATCGGTAATTATTACGAGCAGCACTAAGAAACATTTCAACCTTCCCTTTACCGAGAAAATGGGTAAGAGTGTGGAACTAGCTGTTAAACAGAATAGTGGAGGTGATTGGAACAGGTACATTTGAGGGAAAGTTAGATAAATATATGAGGGAAAAAGAAATAGAAACATGTGCTGACAGTTTTCGGTGAGTAGGGCTGTGGTAGATTGACATGGAGCATAAACACTGGCATCGGCCAGTCAGGCGGAAAGGTCCGATTCTGTAATTCTGGTTACATAAGGTTACGACACAGGATAAGAGCTCCTGGTGTAGAAGGTAACATATTAGCAGAGATAAAGGATTGGTTAGCTAACAAGAAACAGAGAGTAGGTGTAAATTGATCTTTCTGGGGGTTGGCAAGCTGGCCAGGGATCACAGCTGCCACAGGGATCAATGCTGGGTCCTCAATTATTTACAATCTATGTCAATGATTTGGATGAAGGGACCCAGTGAATGGCAGCTAAATTTCCTGATGACACAAAGATATAAGACGCGATTCAACTAAATGGGAGCTAAGTCCCATAGCGAGTGTGTTTAGCCACGTGCTTCCTGGCACTCAGCGCCGAGAAACACATGGCTATAAAACGTCACTTGGCTTAAATAAGGGGCCTCAGCGGGTAACGATTGCCAGCACACAAACATTGTCAGCTTGGCACCTTGGCATTGCCAACCTGGCACCTTGGCAGCGCCAGCCCAGGCTCAGCTAATCAGAATCAGACTGCCAACCCTATCCTCCTGCTGTGTAAATTGTGGAGATAGTTTGAAATTTAGTATTCTTGCATTTATCCTGAGGAGTGCAAGGTGAAAGCTTCAGCAGCATCTCTCTTGTTCAGGGCATCATGGGTTTCGCACCGGTTAGCACTGCTGCCTCACGGCGCTGAGGACCCGGGTGCGATCCCGGCTCCCGGGTCACTGTCCGTGCGGCGTTTGCAAGTTCTCCCCGTGTCTGAGTGGGTTTCACCCCCACAACCCAAAGATGTGCAGGGTAGGTGGATTGGCCACGCTAAATTGCCCCTGAAATGGAAAAAAAATAATTGGGTACTCTAAATTTAAAAAAGCATCTCTCTGTTCAGCAATATTCAACTGTAACCTCGTTCCAGATTCATTGGCCGGAGGAAGTAATCTCGTACCTGACCCACTGAGACGAGCATGAGGCTACGGGGAATTTTCATTCTGATGCGCTCCTGGTACGCACCTCACTACCGATTCTGTGCTGATTGTCCTCAAAGTGCATTTTTAATGCCAGGAGAAACAAAAGCCTTCCTCTGGCCTTCTCAAACATTCATAATGTAAAATTCTGGCTTTGTGCACTGAAAATGTTACTTCCACACAAAAATAAAACATAAATGACAGGCAATTTTTTCCTAACACTGTTACAGTCCGATTCACTTACATCCAAACCTAACATACAGATTAATATCACCAATGGGACACACCAGCTTCCACACAAACTGACAGCTCAACAATCACATTGCATTCAAGTCATGAGGCCGGTGCCACGATGTGAGATTGAACAATAAGTGGAGAATAACTAGAGCTGGTGCTTTTTCCTCTCTGAAAGAGAAGGGAGAGGGGTGACCTCATTGGAGTATTTACGAATTCAAATGGGTTTGATGGGGTAATTGTAGAGAAGATGTTTCCATTCATTTGGGGGGTGGGGTCAAAACCAGGTGCCATAAATATAATGTAGACACTAATCAATCCAATATGGAATTCGGGAGAAATGTCTTCATCCAAATAGTGGTTAGAATCTGGAACTTATTACCCGCATGCAGTGACTGAGGTGAATAGCATTAAGGAGATTGTTGCTAAATATAAGGGTGAAAAGATGAGGAAGATATACTGATAGATTGGCAAAAAAGGGGGTGAGGGGAGGTTTTTGCAGAGTTTAAACATCCAGTATGGATCAGTTGAGCCAAATGGGCTGTGTACGTGCTGTACGCTCTATGGTTGGACGTGAATACGAGGGTTACAGTGTGAGCTATAGAAAGAATCTCAGTGAACTTCGAGCAGCTTTTAATCATCACTTCAACCCCAGTGATAATTTGCTGCTTTCCACCAGGACATTATCACTGATGTTTGGGGGAAATAAATGGGGGGGGGGGGGGGCAAAGTAACCTGGTTCTCCAAGAGCAGCAAACATCCAGGACAGCTTCAGCAAACCCAAAGGAAAAAATTTTGCAGGCCTACGGATCCCTCTTCCAAAGAGCCGACACAGACACAATAGTCAAACAGCCTCCTTCTGCGCTGTAATGAAAGTGCCCTCCCCCGCCGGAGGTCCAGGCAGCAGCTGCAGCCACTTGGGCAGGTGTCCCACATACCCCAGTGTATAAACAGCTACAGTTCCACGGCAGGCAGCCTTCTCCCCATCTCCAACCTAATTTACATTGGCGGCAAAAATATGCTGTACGTAGTGACACCACTATCCCAGACAAGAATGGAGAGGATTCTGTAATGCCCCCCCCCCCTCACCCTTAGTCACACCTGGAAATGATTCTATTGCAATTGACTGGGATTGATTTAACACCCACACAATCTGTATTATGTGACTATCCTCCACTTTCTGCATTTTGCCGCAGAAATCGCTGTGCTTTGACTGGGAGTGTTTCAGTCGTTATTTAGAGTTCTGTTCCCCGCTGGGTCACTGTCTGTGCGGAGTCTGCACGTTCTCCCCGTGTCTGCGTGGGTTTCCTCCGGGTGCTCCGGTTTCCTCCCACAGTCCAAAGATGTGCAGGTTAGGTGGATTGGCCATGATAAATTGCCCTTAGTGACCAAAAAGGTTGGGAGGGGTTATTGGTTTATGGGGTTAGGGTGGAAGTGAGGGCTCAAGTGGATCGGTGCAGACTCAATGGGCCGAGTGGCCTCCTTCTGCACTGTATGTTCTATGTTTGCTGCAGTTTGTAGAGGCCCGTTTAAAATATAATCTGTAGGGGGCGGCATGGTGGTACAGTGGTTAGCACTGCTGCCTCACAGCACCAAGGACCCGGGTGCGATCCCAGCCCCGGGTCACTGTCCGCGTTGAGTCTGCACATTCCCACTGTGTCTGCGTGAGTCGCACCCCCACAACCCAAAGATGTGCGGGGTAGGTGGATTGGCCACGTTAAATTGTCCCTTAATTGGAAAGAAAATTGGGTACTCTGAACTTACTTTTAAAAAATAGACTCTTTAGACTGTTTGCTGTATTGTGCTGTTTAAAAAGACTGCTTTCTTCCCCGTGTTTGCGTGGCTTTTGCCCCCACAACCCATAGATGTGCAGGGTAAAGGGTGCCATGTGGCATAGTGGATAGCACTGGGACTGCGGCGCTGAGGACCCGGGTTCGAATCACGGCCCTAAGTCACTGTCCGTGTGGAGTTTGCACATTCTCCCCATGTCTGCGTGGGTTTCACCCCCACAACCCGAAGGTTACGTGGATTGCCCACACTAAATTGGAAAAAAAAATAATTGGGTACTTTAAATTTATTTTCAAGAAGGCTGTTTTCTGAGTCAATAAACTTTCCTATAAAATGGACTGTTTGCTGCGAGTCCTGCTGATATAGGTCCCCTCAACCCCCCTCCCCCCCACCTCCAAACATCTACAGCTCCTTGGCTAACGCAATTGCATCAATAGACACTATATACAATAAAAACTTGCATTCATCAAACCTCTTTCACATTCTCAACATGTCGCATCGTGCTTTGCAGCCAGTAAATTATTTTTACAGACCAGTCACTATTGCTGCATAGTCAAGCAAAGCTCATCCTCTACACAGCAAGGTGCCATAAACACCAGCAACTGATGGAGATAAACCTTAACCCATACAAGTTGCCTGCTCTATTTCAAAAGGCACCATAGAATTATTTTGATATCGAACGAAACAGACTGCCTGTGGCAGTGTAGTAGTCCCTCATGTGACAGTCCGGGGCTCATCAATTTGCATCTTTCAGCTGTGGCTGGTACCTCACCACAGACTCAGAAGGTTGAGGGTTCAAGCCCCATTCCAGAGACTCACCCACAAAACCTACCTAGGCTGGCACTTCAGTGCAATATTGAGGGAGCTCTGCACCATTATTGATGATGTCTTTCAGAGCAGATGCGTAAGTGAGACCCAGTCTGCCCCCCAATATGGCACTCAGCACTATTTCGAATAAGAGTTGCGGAGTTCTCCTCAGTTCTGTCAAATATTCTTGGTTCAACCAACATTCAAAAGCTGACCATCTAGTCATCATCTCATTGCTGATTGCGGGAGCTTGCTTTGCCTATGTCACAAGAGTGACCACACTTCAGATATTGCTTAACTTTGGCTGTGAAGCACTTTGGAACATCTTGAAGTCATGAAAGCCGCTACAAAAATGCAAGCCTGTCATTATTTCCCCTTTTTGAAGGCGGAAGCATTTCCTGGATCTTCCGCGGGCTTTATTGATTCGACTGTATCGTGTATCTGCTGCTTGGATCCAGAAAAACAGGAATACAAACTTGGGGGAAGAAACCAAACAGTGCCTAAAGGGGGAAGAATAGAACTGTGATGCTTGTAAAGTCGAGTGCTCAACAAAAACCACAATGGAAAATGTGAGACTCGCTGATAATATTTCAACATTTTCCCAACTGTACAGAGGATATTTTGTCCCTTAGGCCCTTCCCTGAAGGGAGTTAAGTTACTGACATCCAATTCACATCCTCCCCACCCCCCCCCCCCCACCCCCACTTATGCTGCATCAAGAAAGAAATAAATAAAAAAAGACTGACTGTATGCATGTTTTGGGGTACGAAAACGTCTTTTGTTCCAAATTCGCCACTGTTCTTGGATCCCCAATGACCACTTACAGCCAGGTACTGTGGTCCCAGGGCACCCAGGCCTGTGAGGTTTCCCCATGTCGCGGTGTTGAGCTGTTGCATCTGCTGTGCCAGCTGCTGCTGCAGGCGCCTCTGCTCCTTGTCCTTCTGAGTGTCAGCAAACTTCACCACAATCGGCGACGAGCAGCCCTGTTTCAGACAGAGGCACATGGGTTAGGATTGAGTTAGGAGGCAAAAATCCAAGGTTTAACGTACCGCTCATGCCCGTTGCTTTTTTTTTTTAAAACAAAAAGGTTTTACCCCTTTGATTTTCTCTCCATCACCTCTTCTCCTGAAGTTACATATTTACTAATATCGTTGTGATTGCCTGCGAGTTTAAGACACCATTTTCAAGCCAGGTTTCTTACCCTCACACTGAATTCTATCACGTTGTGATCACTCTCCCCGAGAGGATTCATTGCCATGAGATCGTGAATTAATCTTGTCGCATTACACATTATGAGCTCTAGAATAGCCTATTCCCTAGTTGGTGCTATAATGCCCCTATGGCTCTAGCTGGGGTTACAGTTCCATCCACAGATATTGGTAAAGTTTTTCCATCTCGTTCCTAAGTTTTTTCATTTTTTACACACGAGATGAGGCAATAAGAGTCAGCAGGCTTTCAGCTGTGAGCACCATCCCCCGATAGCCAAACTCAGCACTTTCCAACAAAAGTCAATGGCTTGTAATCTGGCACAGGAAGTCTAGTTGAATCCCACTCCTCGCTCCCCCACCATCACCTCCCTATTCAATCAATTTTTTAAAAACCATTTCAACATTACACTGCGTTAAAAAGTTTAATTGAGTCTCCCTCAGGCTCTGTTGCATGAAACCTCTTATTAACAAGACATATTTGCCTCTCAGATCAGATTAGAAAGGTAATGAGCAAGAATTTTAATACATCCCCTCTCAGTGAGGCAAAGGATGTCAAATCAAATCTCAGAAATGATTAAAGGTTTGAACCTTTTTGCTTTTTGTTTTCCAATGGTGCCCTGCTTAAAACCTTTGCAGCTCCATTTTTAAACAGAACTTCCTGAAATGTTTACCTGACGCAGGCAATCACAGAATTCCCACCCCCTAAAAGGTGACAGGAAGAGTTTGAGGTGAATTACACATCAACCCGTTCTCCAGTGAAAGAAATCTTAGTTGATTTCCTCTCATTGTGTGAAAGCAAATCTCCTAATCCTGACAAATGTATTCGTCACTGATCATTATTTTTTTAAAAAGCCATCATGCAATGTTTACAATGCTATTTATTCCCTACATTGTTCTGGTGATCTGACAGTGTTGAACTGTATGGAGTTATGACTTCCCCATGTCCCCCTCCTTCACTATGCTTCAGTGCTCATTGTTTCATGTATGATTCAACATGGCGACCAATTCCAGCCGAGAAAAGTAAGGGAGGCGCTGGTGAAACCTTGAGAGCAGGGGTTGGGACTCCATCCACAGCCTCAAGACCAGCCCGGAGTCTGATAATGCTGCCTCGATAGAAATCTCCGCGGGAAACCGCTGGAGAGCCCCGAACAAGATCCATGGTCATTCTGGGGTTGACACATGTGCAGACACAGCCTCCAGCAGAGGCAGAAGAAAGTCGGGAGAAAATGAATCCCAGGAAGGTGGGACAAAGGGGCTAAAGTACAGAACAAGCCTGGAATACCTGGATCGGTTGGTCACCCTGGAACACGGTGAGGAATGACATCCTAATTGATCAACCGGGAGGTTGGTTAGCTCAGTTGGCTGGACAGTTGGTTTGTTGGATGCAGAGCGAAGTTACCTGCTCAGCCTTGCCCCTCGCCTGAGGTGAGGTGACCCTCAGCTTAAATCAACTCTCTCTCACACAAAGGGGACGCTCATGGACCTCTGCGCCAATGGTGACTTTCATTCGATCAACCCTGGTGATGATCCCAAACCCATCTCCATCCCAGTATTCAGAGATGCAAGTATCCCAACCGGATCATTGGATAATCCATCAGTTAACACCACAGGCACCAACTGCAACAGCCCATCAGTTGAAAGATCCCACAAGAAAAGCTGGACCTTGCTCCCTGCATGTCTTAAGAGAACTTTCTACATCGGAGGACTAGACTGATCCTGGACCTATGGAGTCGAGATATTGGTTGTCTTCCGAAATGCAAAAGTGTTTGACGTGCAAGGAATGGACAAAATTGCAATTTAACCAGGGTCCTTGCTGTCCCAGCCCTGTTCCAAATGTTTGCAACCCCCTGCGTCAAATCTCCCTATTTCTCACTCAAACTCAGAAGCAACTGCCACCGAGCGCAGTGCAGGAAATGTAGGAGCGTTGATTTGACGGAGAGATTACTTTTGAAAAACCAGGAAACATTTGTTTTCCAGAGTGAGAGGAAAGATCCTTAACAAGAGAGCATGTGCTAGAAATTGGTCCTTGTGCAGCAAGGCTCCCAGGCCGAATTTCTCCCACCCAATCAGCACCTCGGTTTCACCTGCCGCCGCTGTAGGTGTCTTTCAGGCATTCTGAGTAGCCATCTAAAATCAGGCCTTTTTAAAATATTGGTTAGGGGCCTAACATATGTTGAAGGACCCCTTAAGTAAAGGCAGTGACCCAACATTTCAGCATTGACAATAAGCCAGCAGTTTGTGCTGGCAAGCCAGGCACCAGTAAGATGTGCAGAGAATAGGGCAGCATAGTGGCGCAGTGGATAGCACTGGGACTACAGCGCTGAGGATCTGGGTTTGAATCCCAGCCCTGGATCACTGTCCGTGTGGAGTTTGCACATTCTCCCCATGCCTGCGTGGGTTTCACCTCCATAACCCAGAAGATGTGAAGGTTAGGTGGGTTGGTCATGCTAAATTGCGCCTTAATTGGAAAGAAAAATAATAATTGGGTACGCTAAATTTATTTAAAAAAAAGATGTGCAGAGAATATTGATCAGGCCCAATTTTAGGCCGTGCTCCAGTCTCTTGGTTAGGACCTGTGCTATTTCACGCAGGTAGGCCAGAAAAAATTCTAACCTGTGAGTTAAATCCTTAAAGGCATGTTGAGGAGCTCAGGGCTTCTCTCTCACCATCTTTCTCTAGTTACTTAAACCTTCCTTGTAAAAAAAGCATGCAAGGGCAGCGAAAGCACCAACACACAGTCATTTAACGGGAAAAAAACCCCAAGAAGCCTTTAGCCCGTCAGCATCTAGACCATCATTATCACCATGGAAACAGATGGTTCATGCTTTCCAAAAGAAGAGAGTTGAAAAATTTCCTTAAGATAAATGCTGTTTTTATTTGGGTATTGTTGGGCACCATCAGAAGTTGTCCCACGAGATGCAAGCAGCCCGACTGTTGTGGCGGCCTTTGCATTAATGAGCAAAAGTTGCCACGTGACATTCCCCCTGTTACAAGCTAATTAAACACAAAGTGAAGCTCTGAGAGGTTGCATTCGATGCGTTAGAACGCTCACAAGTATATTAAACATAAGCAGGAGAAAATGGGGGCTTTATAATCATCAGGGTAGCAAATTAAGATGACTTTCAGCACCTACCTAATAAAACAGATCAGTGATTAACAAATTCCATGTTTAAGAAAATATTCTGCCTCATCGCGCACAGATATAGATGGTGGGTAAATGGTCATTGGTAATTTGAATTCAAGGCAGAGCTGGGGCTTAATTCCCTCTGTGTACTATGTTTATTTCATACAAATGGGTTGCATTTAAATATCACAGGTAGCAATTTGGCTCCCAGATGTTAACCATTTAGAGGAAGTTAACCCTTGCATCCCAAAAAGTCCAACTCTGCTGTTGTTACAAAACGGATTGGGGCTCCTGGTTATACACAAATGATGTGGGTTGCCTCCCCCCCCCCCACCGTGTGTGTGTGTGTGGGGTGGGGGGGGGGGGGGGGGGAGGGAAGAGTACCACCTGATGAGAGCTCCGGTGGGCAATATCAGCTAGCCAGACCTGCCTCGACACATTGCATCAGCTGGAAAGGCACCACATGTAAGATGCACTCACTTTTGACAGAGGAGAGCCCCCCCCCCCCCCCCTCCCAGCTTGATTAGAGGGGCAGGGACCACCTTGCTCAGGATTAGGATTAGGATAACAGACCACCCCCCGCTCAGGATTAATGGGGAGGTGAACTCCAGCATAATCAGGTGCTGTCGGCTACCATGATACATGCTCCAAATGCTTCTAAGGAATTGACCGGTGGTCATGATCTTTGCACCAAGCAATCCATGAAGCAGGTTGAAACTGGAAGGAAAATGGGAGCCTTGTCAATCTGACTCTAGCTCCCATCTAGTGATCCATTCTCTAACTTATTTGTTGCTCTGTGCTTCTTGCCTGTTGACCAGGGTAGGGAGCTAATCCCCAAGCCTCTGCTGATATTTACTCCCTGCAGACTCAGCCAAATCTATTTAAATTATGCCAACTCCTCCTCTATCTTCGCAAATCTTATGAGTCAGCTACTGTCAGGTTTCTGGAAGGGGACGGGGGCGGGGTGGGGGTGGGGGGAGGCAGAGGGGTGGCTGTATTTTGTTTCAGTGTTACTGCTCAGATTCAATGTACCGCCTTGCTTTCGGCTCGAATTCCATTCGTATGAGATAACACAGAAGGTGGCCATTTGGCCCATTGTGACTCTTTCCTTTGTCCTTTTACAGGCATTTCTCCATAAAACAGTTCTCATCCTTGTTGAGTTCCTACTTTAACTTCCCGTGAGCAGATTTTCCATGACATTGCTTGGCAAGTTCTAGAGACCTGCAGTAACAGACCAAACCCGGTTAACTTCTAAACTGTTCAGGCCAATTGGCAAGTTGTAAATTTCAGGTTCCAGGCCAATAACAGGTTCTCTCTTCATTCGAGATTGTTTTGCATTTGTAACAAATGATGATCTTTCAAGAATCACTGGAGGCAGGAAGGGTCCCAGAGGACTGGAAATTGGCTAATGTAACACCATTGTTTAAGAAGGGAGGGGAGGGGGCTTCCGGTGACGGTGGGCGGGAGGCGGCCGCACAATGGAGGGCTCCCATTCGGGAACGGCATTTTCGGGGCTTTAAGCCCGGTCCCAGGGTCCACGGAGGCGGCAAAAGCAGGAAGAAACAGTGAAGGCACAGTGAAGAAAAATGTCGAGGGTAAGCAAAAAATCGTCCGTAAAGAAAACAGCTGAAGGTCAGTCGGGGAGTGGAAAGGTCACCACGGGGTCACCAAGGAAAATGGAGGCTGGAGCACCAGGGGAGGCCGCATTGCTTACGGCTGAAGAAATAACAAAGGTGATGGCTGCGGAATTCGAAAGGCAGTTTACAAGATCCATGGAGACAATGAGGAAGGAGATGAGAGAGGTTTTGAGTGCGCTGGTGGAGGAGGCGGTTTCCCCGGTGATGACGGCGGTGGCGAGCGCAGTGGCGGAGGTGCGAGAGCAAGGGGAGGCGCTGAAGGAAGTGAAGGAGACGTTATTGCAGCACGGTGATCAACTTGCCTCGATGGGGAAGGAGATGCGGAAGGTGATGGACGTTAACAAGGATCTGCGAGGAAAAATGGAAGACCTGGAAAACAGATCCAGGTACTTCAGACAGAATTTGAGGATTGTGGGGCTGCCCGAAGGCGTTGAAGGACCGAAGCCGACTGAGTATTTTGCCGCGATGCTGGCAAAACTATTGGGGATGGGGAGGATCCCTCCCGATATGAACTGGATCGGGCTCATCGGCCTGTACCAATGGCGAGTGAGCCGCCAAGGGTAGTGACTCTGTGCTTCCGTAGGTACAGTGTGAAGGAGAAGGTCCTGAGCTGAACGGGAGTGAGGTGGGGGGAGGGGCTGCGGCCATTGGAGCCTGGCAGAACAGGGTCCGAGTGGTCTAGCCGGGGGGGGAAAGTTGGGGGGGGGGAAGGAACCGAGGTTGGGGGGAGGAGTTTTACAAGAGGCAGTGGACGAGAGGAGTTGGAGACTTGGGGGGGGGGGGGGGGGGTACAACTCCTGGGCATCATGTACGGTACTCTTTCAGCGGTTGGATGGCGTTGAGTGTAGGGGGAGGGGGAGTGGACTCTATAGGTCAATGGTGACCATGGGCGGTCCCGGACTCCTTTTTCTTTTTCTCTTTTGTTTTTTGTTTCCACCGTGGCATATATTGGCAGGTGGGCTGTTGTTTGGGGTGGTGGGAGGATGGGATCGTTGGTATTGTTAAGGGGATTGATTTTGTATTTGTTACCGTTTACGGTTTGTGGGTGGGGTGTAAATTTTGAAGGAAAATGTGAAAATGGAGAATAAAAACATTTTTTTAAAAAAAAGAAGTGAGGGGAGCAGAAGACGGGAAATTATAGGCCGGTGAGCCTGTCTTCGGTCATTGGTAAGATTTTAGAGTCTGTTGTTAAAGATGAGATCGCAAAGTACTTGGAAGTGCATAAAATAGGACTGAGTCAGCACGGCTTTGTCAAAGGGAGGTCATGTCGGACAAATCTGTTCGAGTTTTTTGAGGAGGCAACAAGGCAGTTAGACAAAGAACCAGTGGACGTGATTTATTTAGATTTCCAGAGGGCCTTTGACAAGGTGCCGCAAAGGAGATTGTTAAGTAAGTTCAGAGCCCATGGTGTTACGGGTAAGATCCTGGCATGGATAGAGGATTGACTGACTGGCAGAAGGCAGAGAGTAGGGATAAAGGGGTCTTTGTCAGGATGGCAGCCAATGACTAGAGGCTAGTGGTGTGCCTCAGGGGTCTGTGCTGGGACCACAACTTTTCACAATATACATTAATGATCTGGAAGAAGGAACTGAAGGCACTGTTCCTAAGTTTGCAGATGATATAAAGGTCTGTAGAGGGACAGTATTGAGGAAGCAAGGGGGCTGCAGAAGGACAGGCTAGGAGAGTGGGCAATGAAGTGGCAAATGAAATACAATGTGGAGAAGTGTGAGGTTATGCACGTTGGAAGGAGGAATTTAGGCATAGACTATTTTCGAAATGGGGAAATGCTTCGGAAAGCAGAAGCACAAAGGGACTTGGGAGTCCGTGTTCTTGATTCTCTTAAGATTAATAAAATAAGAACTAGGAACAGGAGTAGGCCATCTGGCCCCTCGAGCCTGCTCAGCCATTCAATGAGATCATGGCTGATCTTTGTGGACTCAGCTCCACTCTCCGGCCCGTACACCATATCCCCGAATCCCTTTATTATTTAGAAAGGTATCTATCTTTTTCTTAAAAACGTTTAAAGAAGGAGCCTCAACTGCTTCACTGGGCAAGGAATTCCAGAGATTCACAACCCTTTGGGTGAAGAAGTTCCTCCTAAACTCGGTCCTAAATCTACTTCCCCTTATTTTGAGGCTATGCCCCCTAGTTCTGCTTTCCCCGACCAGTGGAAACAACCTGCCCGCATCTATCCTATCTATTCCCTTCATAATTTTATATGTTTCAATAAGATCCCTCCGCATCCTTCTAAACTCCAATGAGTACAGTCCCAGTCTACTCAACCTCTCGTCATAATCTAATCCCCTCAACTCTGGGATCAACCTAGTGAATCTCCTCTGCACTCCCTCCAGTGCCAATATGTCCTTTCGCAGGTAAGGAGACCAAAACTGCACACAATACTCCAGATGTGGCCTCACCAACACCTTATACAATTGCAGCATAACCACCCTAGTCTTGAACTCCATCCCTCTAGCAATGAAAGACAAAACTCGATTAGCCTTCTTAATCACCTGTTGCACCTGCACACCAACTTTTTGCGACTCGTGCACCAGCACACCCAAGTCCCTCTGCACAGCAGCATGTTTTAACATCTTACCGTTTAAATAATAATCCATTCTGCTGTTATTCCTCCCAAAATGGATAGCCTCACACTTGGCAACATTGAATTCCATCTGCCAGACCCTAGCCCATTCACCTAACCTATCCAAATCCTTCTGCAGACTTCCGGTATCCTCTGCACTTTTTGCTTTACCACTCATCTTAGTGTCGTCTGCAAACTTTGACACATTGCACTTGGTCCCCAACTCCAAATCGTCTGTGTAAATTGTGAACAACTGTGGGCCCAACACTGATCCTTGAGGGACCCCACTAGTTACAGGTTGCCAACCAGAGAAACACCCATTTATCCCCACTCTCTGCTTTCTGTTAGTTAACCAATCCTCTACCCATGCTACCACTTTACCCTCAATGCCATGCATCTTTAGTTTATGCAGCAACCTTTTGTTGGCACCTTGTCAAAAGCTTTCTGGAAATCCAGATATACCACATACATTGGCTCCCCGTTATCTACTGCACTGGTAACGTCCTCAAAAAATTCTACCAAATTAGTCAGACACGACCTACCCTTTATGAACCCATGCTGCGTCTGCCCAATGTGACAATTTCCCTCCAGGTGCCCCGCCATTTCCTCCTTAATGATAGATTCCAGCATTTTCCCTACAACCAAAGTTAAGCTTACCGGCCTACAATTACCCGCTTTCTGCCGACCTCCTTTTTTAAACAGTGGTGTCCACGTTTGCTACTTTCCAATCCTCTGGGACCACCCCAGAGTCTAGTGAATTTTGATAAATTATCACTAGTGCGTTTACAATTTCCCTAGCCATCTCTTTTAACACTCTGGGATGCATCCCATCAGGACCAGGAGACTTGTCTACCTTTAGCCCCATTAGCTTGCCCAATACTGCCTCCTTAGTGATTACAATCATCTCAAGGTCCTCACCTATCATATCTTTATTTCCATCAGTCACTGGCATGTTATTTGTGTCCTCCACTGTGAAGACTGACCCAAAAAACCTGTTCAGCTCCTCAGCCATTTCCCCGTCTCCTATTATTAAATCTCCCTTCTCATCTTCCAAAGGACCAATATTTACCTTAGCGACTCTTTTTTGTCTTATATATTTGTAGAAGCTTTTACTATCTGCTTTTATGTTCTGAGCAAGTTTACTTTCATAGTCTACCTTATTCTTCTTTATAGCTTTTTTAGTAGCTTTCTGTTGTCCCCCAAAGACTTCCCAGTCCTCTAGTACTTCTGAAGCTGTGTAAGGCTCTGGTCATACCCCATTTGGAGTATTGTGAGCAGTTTTGGGGCCTGGATCTAAGGAAGGATGTGCTGGCCTTGGAAAGGGTCCAGAGGAGGTTCACAAAAATGATCCCTGTGACGTCCGGTGTGACAGATCCACAAGGCTTTTATATATAAAGCTGAGCCACCTATCTCAGTAACTGCAGCAGTTTCTGATGCACCGGATTTGCCCTGTTTATATTACAGGGTGGATCAGGCAGCAGAGAGGGACAGTGCACGTGCAAAATCTCTTCATGAACATCATTTTGCCAGTCCAGCTGAGCACCTTTCCTGATGTTCTGCGCAGATCAGAAATAACGTAAGCAGACTGCCCCCCCAACAGCTACACTCTGAACTGACACGCCTAACCTTTGTACTGCAAGAACTCTTCGCCCTTGGGGAAACCAACCTGCTAATCTGGACTATTTCTTCCCACACTTTTTTTGGGGGGGAATTTCCCAATTATTCCAAGCTTTCACGGCTTCAACTTCTGCGTGCCAGCCTTTACCACATTCACGTGGTCAGCTCCAAGAAGGTCTTCTGGCATATTGGTGAACTTCACCAAGACCTCCGGCTCTCTTGGCCATTCCTCAGTCTTTGTGCAGTCTTTCTCGGGGCAGTTTTTAAACTAGTGGGTCCAGCGCTTTCCCTCATGTTACATCTCTTTCACTTGCATCACTGAAATCGATCAACCTCAGCCTCCAGTGTTCCTCCTTGAACCAAGTCCTTCAGAACAATGTCATCCTCACTTTGTAGACAAGCATACAACAGTGGCCATTCCCTCTGAGCCATTGCTTGTGTGAATGGGAGTGTTCAGTTTTTAATAGTTCCCAAGGAATGAGGATTGCCGCGATATGCCATTGTACATTTTTCTGTTGTTTTTGTTTTGATAAATATCTATGAAATTTTAACCACAAACAATACTGAAAGATACTGTTATTTTCAGTTAGCATGCCCCTCACATTCAGGCTGCTTATTTGCTATATTTGGGAATTCCAATCCACAGATATTTTCAGTCTCCACCTGCCAGGAACTTTGGTCTTGCAAATTTTACTTCCCTTGCAGCTAATTTTCCTCCTTCCCCTTCCACGTCTCAGCACTACCAAAGGACAACTGCAAGAACAGGGATACAGATTCCCCATAGCGTTTCTTTCCTGCTCCCAACCCTACACCTGCATTTCTAAGAGCTACAGAAACCGCAAACATATTGTCCCTCTCCTGCACTTTGACCCCCTCACTGTTTCATTCTTCTGCCCTGAAGGCACCGATTCCATGGGTACTCGAAGATGTTCAATACCTCACCCCAAATGGCCTTCCTTTATGTGAAAGACTAGGCGGTGAGAGCCAATTGTCTATTCAACCGGCTCATCTGAAATGGATTCTTCTTGTCTGATGCATGCACCCTCAGAAGACGTGATTGGACAGATCAAGAATGGGAATAATGATGGATGATTTCCCACCCCCCCTGGCCCAGCCACAGCCTGGGGCCGAAATAAAACTAGACATAGGCCACAATCGATTCCCTCTGACCTGCACAACCCAGTTAAATATCATAGCGAATGGAATTTGAACTGAGGATCCTCTAGGTCAACTTGAAACATTCCATCTCAGCAGCTGTTTCCCCTAATGATATTGGGTCTTTTGCTCGTCACAGTACATCGAGCATTTCCAGGCAGATTGGGGGTGGTGGTGGGTGGGTGGGGTGGGGGGGGGGTGTGACACCTGTAACAAGAAAAGTTTGGAATAAATATTTCCAGCAGAAGACACTTGACAAAAGGGGTTACTTCATTTCTCCGATTAAGAATAATGGCTGCGGGAAAGTACTGACAGAGGATTTTAATTTCCCTTATATTCTGGGACACAAATAATTGACATCTTCTCCAAAGGGAAAAAACACAAACACACGTTATATATTAATGAAAGGCTATGCAAATCCACACAGAAACACAGGCCGCAGCTTGTCAAGACATCCTTTAGCATTGCCATCATCTAAATGGAGAACATTCACTCCGGATTCTTTTATTTACATTCGGAAATAAGGCAATTTATTCAGGGGCACAGCTTGTATTAAACCTCTCCTGAAGTTAATGCAAGAGTAACAATTGTTTATGTAACAGCGTCATATTGATTTGACATTGGGCACTATTAGTTTAACAAATTAGTTTAAACTGTAACTCCCCCGTCTCTCATTTTAATGGGAGACATTGTCAAACAACAGCTTTTGCCACGTGTAATTTTAAAAATAATTGACTCACTGGCAGGTTTATTTATTTATCCACTCGCTCTACTGAAATGTTCCACGTCACAGGCCTCTCCCATGTCGGGAAAATCACAAAATGGTTGCAGCACAGGAGGGGGCCATTCACTCAGTCACGTCTGTGTTGGCTTTCTGCTTGACTTAATTCACCTAGTCCCACTCCCCAGCCTTTATCCAGTCGCCCTTCAAATATTTCTGCTTCAGATAGTTATCCAATTGTCTCTGGACAGCACTGATGGAACTGGCCTCCACCGCGCTCTCAGGAAGTGCATTCCAGTCCCCAACGGCATGCTGGGTGAATAAGTTTCTCTCCATGCCGCCATTGCTTCTTTTGCCCATCACCCTAAGCTGGTGTCCTCTGGTTCTCGATTCCTCTACCAGTGGGAATAGTTTCTCTTCACCTTCTCAGTCTAAAGGTAAAGTCGCCATAGTCCCAGATGACCACGGGCTGCTTTCCCCGCCGAGGTAGGGAAAGGGGGGGGGGGGAGGGCTGACTGGTGGTGATTTTACCTGAGGATCTCAGGCGAGGGGCAAGGTCGAGAAGGCGGGGGCTTCGTGAATAACCTCAGTCTAGAAGGAGGGAATGGAACCTAGTGGCAAGCCTCTTAATGCCAACTTGCAGCGGCCCACCAATGGGTGGATGTCCAGCCCTTTATCTTTGGGTTTTGCTGGTGTGTGAGGCGAGGCCCTTGTTCGTAGGCAAAGGGAGTTCCTGATCGCAGGTGTTCAGTTTCTGGGAGCCACTCACCTCTAAGCTTCTGATTTCTGGGAAATGTCGGAGCCAGGCTTCCGATCTTAGGCCTTCTCGGTGCCCAGCCGGTGCTGGCCATGAGTGAAGTTAGCTTTGGGAAATTGGTTCCCGGGACTGCAGTTTGGTGGACAGATTGGAGGAGCCAGAATTGTTCACCTTGGAGGGGAGCAGGTTGAGAGGAAATTTGACAGAAGTGTTCCAAATAATGAGGGGCCATGACGAGAGTAGAGAGGGGCAGACTGTTCCTGTTGGCGAAAAGGGTCAAGAAGCAGAGACATGGATTTAAAGCGATTTGCAAAAAAAAAAAACACCAAAGGCCACGAGGAAAACCTTATTGTGGGTAGCGAGCGGTTAGGATCTGGAATGCAATATCTGAGTGTCGTCGAAGATTGTTCAATTTCAGCTTTCAAAGCAGAATAGAATAAGAGAAGGGAAAACAATTGCAGGTCTGTGAAGATAGGGCAGGGGCGTGGGGCTAACTAAATTGCTCTTACAGAGTGCGGGCAATGGTTGGATAGCCTCCTCCTGTGCCGTAACCATTAAATGATTCAATGTGCGAGAGAGCCTGGCTCACTAATTCCCTACCTTCACTCCTGGGTTCCATTCAGCACCTGTGACCTGCAGGAGGTCTAACACCTCACTGCCTCAGGAATCACCAATGTGTACTTCCACACCACCAACCAGCGTCAATGCCTGTTCAAGAGGACTGTGGAAAATAAAAACCTCTGCTATTTTGCAATTTCCTCCCTTCCTCTCCTGAAGACACTGCCTCAGCCTAGGCTGTCCTTCCGTGGGCATACTCTCCAATACCTACGTTTACCCTGTTATGTGTGGGCCCGGACAGTGAAAGAGGCACAAAATCCAATCTTGGGATTGAGGAAACACCAGACACACACTTTACAATAGTGGGGAACGAGGGCTGGTTGGTCCCTGGGTAGCAATTAATGTTCCGTCACCCACCCTTGTCTAATCTAAGGGCACCAACATCATTTGCAGCTCTTGCATTCCACAGCGCAGTGGCAGAATCCTGGTCCTTGCTGCAGCTACTGGATTATTAAATGGCTCAGATAAGGTAAATGCCGAGGATCGGCTTTAGAATGAAGCAGGTTAACAGTACCAAGTGCCCGCTTGTTTCAAGAAAACCACTGATCAGATACCAAAACAAATATCTGCACATATTAGATGATAAATGTCTGGAATAATCTACCAGGCAGGAGACACAGAATTGGGCCCCAGTTTTAATCCCTTCTCTCACCCACCTGAGGGAAACAGACTCAAGGAGTGGAGTTTTGGAGTGGGCAAGAGGTTAGGTAAAAATGAGGGGGAAGACTTACCCACTTTGATCGCGGTGCTTTTGCCACAGATCTGAATATTAACACAGATGATAGCTGCCCCAACCTCCTTAAATATGCAGAGAGCGACACGTGGCCTATTATTGTCTTGTATGGTTCGGTGTCCAATTTTATTTGGCAATGCTTGTAAAGCACTTTGGGAGGCTTTGCTACATTAAAGGTGCTACGTAGATGCAAGTTGTGCCTATTGGTGATTTTCTGTTTTGGTCGGAGACATGGCCGGGGAAGGGTGGGTGGGTGGTGGGGGGGCTCTATGACGCACCTTTAACCTGTCAGGCGGCCCATGTCAGGGGAGGGAGTCCAGACTCGGAAACCACCCAAGAAGGTAAGTTGAATTGTTTCTTTCGAAGATTTTCTATTGGGGTCAGGAGGAGCTTCTTACAAAGCCCTACTCCTTCCCCCCACCCCACCACCTTGCCTTCAAAATAGGGTCTCAAGATTTAGGGACACTCACAACACTACTGGATGCGAGTCTAAGTCGGGTAGGATGCTGGCAAGCCAAGTACTGATTGAACCAACAATTTGAGGGGAGCTGGAACCCATGGAAATGCCCTTGGACTGTGCGCACCAGTGAATCTTTAACATGAGATGTACATTGTAAATATAACCTAGAATTACGTACTTAAGTAATGTCAATTTATTTTGTAATGTACCTTTACAAATTTTATGAATAAAGATTTCTTTGGGGGGGGGGGGGGGGGGGGGGGGTGGGGGGAAGTGATAGTACAAGTGACCAACAGTTTGCGACTTTTTAAAATCCAGGCAGTCGCTACGGTAATGAACTCAGCCCATTTGCAACGTGATGATGACTCATCATTGTCATTAGCAGCTTGAAGCAGGTGCCTCAACAACCATGAGAGAGCAGAGAAAAAGAATAGTCTTTATAGTCCATGTCAGAACATAGAGGGAGAAGGGGACGGGGAGAAAAAAAACAAGTACAGGAAAACACAATCACCACAAAGGTTAAACAACTGTAAAACAACAGATGAATGAGAAAGAAATTAAATTATTTTTTGATGCCAATTCCCTGATTTTAAGGAGGTTTGGTCAAAAAAAAAAACACACACACACAGCAAAAACAAATTAAAACACGTTTAACCTTTGGTCTCTTAGTAGGACACTGCTGACTTCGACATCTGCTTTGCGATTAAGTTACGTACCACAGCCACCACTGAGCAATTAGGGAGGTCAACCTTATTTTTAATGAGTGCAACAAGTTGTTAGTTGATCACTTTAATGCGCTAAATTCTTTAAGACCTGTGGTTAAACAGTGTTTGAAGACATATGCAGATTGTTATAAAGCTGTAATTTCTAGGAAGTTACTTTCTCCCAACACATTCCACCCTGTTGAAAGCTGCAGTATATTTTTTTGTGGGCCCCATTACATTGTGGGCAACATGTTTGGCTTTCAAAATCGCAAACTTCTTTATATTGGGGCTTTGCATTGCATTAACCGTTTCCAAGTTTCTCCAAGTTATCGTCCTGCCCTCCCCCGAGGTGCTGATCCCGAAAGGTGATGAGTACAGGCAGGCCAAACTGCCACTCAACTAATGGAAGCAGCAATGGCAAGTGCTGGCAGGCTATTTGACTGCGAGGGCATCGAAGGCTGATCACAATCCTCAGCTGACATCCGCCCAATTTCTCACAGATTATAACAATAATTCTACGGAAAAAAAAGTTGTGGCCATCGAAGGGTGTCTTTGCTCTTCTATGTTCAAAGAAGGCAGCTGAAGTGCCTGGATATGGAAGGTTGCTGGATGTCTGATCATGCCCAAGTGGTTTTGACACTAAATGCCCGTGTGCTTAATAGCGAGGGTCAAAGATGGGCACAAAGGTCAAGCTCAATCCCATACTCCCCAATCCTCGTTCACTTCATTTTCTGGAGGGGCCGCTGTTATCAAGCAGGAGTGTGGGGCTCTTTGGTCACTCCATCCGCCCCCCCACCCCACCCCACCCCAGGTCAATCACAGAGCTGCTCAAATCGAGAACTCAACATAGATGAGGGTTCAAATCATAAAACTGTGTAGCACAGGAGGCCATTCGATCCACCATATTTCCGCCAGCTCATTGGAACTTTGATTGGGAATCTGGGAGACGCTTTGCGAGAATTAGGAAGAGTTCAGAGAATGCAACTCATGACCCCTTTGCAATATTGTAGCATTTTCAGATCGCAGGTAGAGCCGCACGTCAAAACCCTGGAAAACAACTGCACGTTTTTTTGGGTCGTGAACGGAAGAAGATTTTTTTTTTTTAAACTGTGAAATATGCTGCAGCTTTCCACATTCCACAATATTCACAAAGAAACAAGAAAAGGGCAGACGATACAGTACCTCCATGGTCTGTGACTGGTGCATGGCTTTGATTGCATTCTGTGCCATTGCCCTTGCAGAAAACGTGACAAATGCACAGCCTGTGGGGACAAGGGGGACAGGGGAGCAGGAGAGACAAAAAAAAACAACAACACAAGAGGATTGGACGCTTGTTAAACCAACACAACTCTACGAGAACGGCCACAAGACGACACTGTTCTCAGTAGTACATGAAAATACAACAGCTTTTTAAACATTTCATTTTCACGTGGCATTTCTTTTAAGCCAGGAACAGTCAGAGCAAGCCATGCCTTCCCTCCCCTTGCTGCTGGCCCCTAAAGCACCTAGGTTAATGCACTCACGAGAGAAAGGAAAGTAGGTTGACACACCATTTTACAGACACAGCTGCCGCACTGGAAAGACGACATAAAACTCACTGTGCTGCACAACCGCAAGAGCACATGGATCCCAGTTATGCGGTTAGCTACTGCACTGCCTGCCGTTGCACACACAGTTGTTCCTTCCACAGTGATTCTCAAACCTCACTTCTGTATGGAGTTGGCTGAGGGGGTTTGGGCCAGGAGGAATAGACTAGTTCTTTAATTTTGTATCGCAGGCAAAACTAAAATGCGCCTTTTTCCTTGAATTAAATAAGCAATTCAAAATACAATATATGTGTTACATTACAATCACCTCCTGCTTCCTTCGGTTGATTAACATTTTTGCACAGAGTGACGTTTCCGATGGTGCATTCTTTCAGGGGTGTGAGGTAAGTGACGGCTGGGTTCTCACCATTGCTGAGATGCCCAAAGTCAGGCTGAGAATAGAACGGAGCAGAAGTGATGTTCTCTTCCCAAAAAATATACACCTGACTTTGTCTCACCGGAGGGTTCTGTGACATCGGGGAATGACAGGTCTCTGAGGCAACAGGAGGGTCTGAGGTTCGATTTGACATTGGAACAGAATTCAGAAAGAGCTTAAGCGAAACTTGAGATCCCATTTAACTGTACAATATATTTTCCTTTGCATTTTCGTCTTTTCAAATTTGTGCTGCATATGGTATAACATGGTTATAAATCATCAATGACCCATTTGGAAGATATTCCTGTGGCAGATTTACTTTATTGCTTGGTTTAATACAACTAGTTTTACATTTCCCTTTGTTTCATCTTTCTAAATTGGACAGCTGTCACCTGGTTTATCCAATCTACCCTTCACCGTCAAATAAAGAATTTAAAACACTTTGTAATCGCCTGTATGCTCGCTGACCCGCATTGATTCCTGGTTCAATCCCATCCTCATTTTCAAATTCCTCTGCTCCTTATCTCCAACTTCCTCCAGTCCCCCCGCCCATCGAGAGTGCTCTGCTCCTCCAATTCTCCCCTCATGCTTCCATCATTCTACTTACCATCGCAATTTTGCCCTCAGCATGTGGACTTCCCTTCCTAAACCTCCCCACCTCGCTATCCCTTTCCCCTCCTTTACAATGTTCCTTAAACCCGCCCCTTTGAGAGCAAGTTTGTGATCAGCTGTTCTGATCTCTCCTTGTGCACCCCGGTGTCACGTTCTGCTCCCGTAAAGTGCTTTGGGACGTTGTACTATGCTAAAGACATTATGTAAATGCAAGTTGTTGTTGTTGTAATGCCACATCCCAGTGGCTTCACTTTGGCTGGGGTGGGCTCCAGTAATGGGGTGGGGTCGAATTTTCTGTTAATTCTACATAGCAAGGCCAGTAACTCTCCCTACTGGATGACTGCATGTCAATCAGTGGCTGAAAGAAGAAGGACAATTTAATATCTCAGCTGGGACTCTTAGTAAGGTTCTCAACTGGGGGCGGGGGGGAGAGATTTTCATCTTTCAGTTTTCAGATCTGCCAACAATCATCCTTTTACTTATCTTCATTGTGCGTGCGTGTGCGCGTCCGTGCGGTGCGCAGTCTGGAGAATGAAATTCTGAATGACCCAGTTTATCTGATGGTTCATTGTATCTGGCATTGGAAACTGTAAGGTTTTCACAGGGCAGATCCAGAGGTACTGCTTCCTCTTGTGAGGCAGAGCATTACAAGAGGTCATCAACACAACCCAAGACCGTCCAATTGGGATGTCAAAAGAAACCTCTTCATCCCAAGAGTGGTGAGTATGAGGAATTCACCAAGGCTCTTTAAGCAGCACCTTCCAAACCCACGACCACTACCATCTAGAAGGACAAGAGCGGCAGATGCCTGGGGGGACACCACCACCTGGAAGGTCCCTTCCAAGTCACTCACCACCCTGACTTGGAAGTATATCGCCTTTCCTTCACTGTTGCTGGCCAAAATCCTGGAATTCCCTCCCTAACAGCACTGCGGATATACCTACACCTCAGGGACTGCAGTGGTTCAACAAGGCAGCTCATCACCACCTTCTGAAGGACAACTAGGGATGGGCAATAAATGCCGGCCTAACCAGCGATGCCCACATCCCATAAATTCATTTTTTTTAAAAAATGGTATAGATGCATTTAAGGGGCAAACATTTTATGGAGAACGGAATAGAGGGTTACAATGGTAGATTTAGGTGAGAAAAGTTGGGAGGAGACTGCAATGGAGCATAATTACCAGTATTGACTAGTTAGGCTAAATGGCTGTTTCGCGGCTATATTTCCTATTGAAGCTCAACCAATGCCATGGCATATGCTTCACAGCTCCAGGGTCCCAGGTTCGATTCCGGCTTGGGTCACTGTCTGTGCGGAGTCTGCACATCCTCCCCGTGTGTGCGTGGGTTTCCTCCGGGTGCTCCGGTTTCCTCCCACAGTCCAAAGATGTGCAGGTTAGCTGGATTGGCCATGATAAATTGCCCTTAGTGTCCAAAATTGCCCTTAGTGTTGGGTGGGGTTGCTGGGTTACGGGATAGGGTGGAGGTGTTGACCTTGGGTAGGGTGCTCTTTCCAAGAGCCGGTGCAGACTCGATGGGCCGAATGGCCTCCTTCTGCACTGTAAATTCTATGATATGATATTTATTCTTTATTCAATGTAAGCAATTCTGAGACACAGGTAGCACGGTGGTTAGCACTGCTGCCTCGTGGCACCGAGGACCCTGGTTCGATCCCGGCCCCGGGTCATTGTCTCTGTGTGGAGTTTGCACATTCTCCCCGCGACAGCGTGGGTCTCACCACCACAACCCAAAGCACTGCAGGGTAGGTGGATTGGCCACACTAAATTGCCCCTTAATTGGAAAAAAATAATTAAAATTTTTTTTTTTTTTAAAGCAATCCTGAGACACAAAACAGAGGGCTGGATTCCTCGGCCCCGCAAGGTCGCCACGGGCGAGACGCGGACAATGGAGGAGTCCATTGACCTCGGGCGGGATTCTCCGGTCGCCAGGCGCGCGTGGCCGGAGAATCCCGCCCAGAAGTTTGTCTGCCCTGTATTTTTAATGGATTATCAACTCTGTTGAGCCAAAGTGAAATTTTATGTCTGTCTAGTGATATTGCGCTGAATAATTTCAAAGCCATGATGCTTCCCTATAACTGCAGACCATGCGGTGAAACCATTCCCACCTTCACCTCTGGTGACTGTATTCACAGTTGCCATCTAAGAGCTTTGTGGAATCAGGGATTGGCAGACAGGGTGAGAGAGAGAGAGAGAGATTGGGAAAGAAGAGCGAGAGAGACAGATGATGGAGTGATGGAGCGGAGCGAGCCGGTGTCGAGCATGTCCCTGTGAAAATGAGGGATAGAAATGGCAAGATTAGGGAACCATGGATGAGAGGTGAAATTGTGAGACTAGCTAAGAGGAAAAAGGAAGCATACATAAGGTCTAGGCGACTGAAGACAGACGAAGCTTTGGAAGAATATCGGGAATGTACAAAGAACAAAGAAATGTACAGCACAGGAACAGGCCCTTCGGCCCTCCAAGCCTGTGCCGACCATGCTGCCCGACTAAACTACAATCTTCTACACTTCCTGGGTCCGTATCCCTCTATTCCCATCCTATTTATGTATTTGTCAAGATGCCCCTTAAATGTCACTATCGTCCCTGCTTCCACCACCTCCTCCGGTAGCGAGTTCCAGGCACCCACTACCCTCTGTGTAAAAAAACTTGCCTCGTACATCTACTCTAAACCTTGCCCCTCTCACCTTAAATCTATGCCCCCTAGTAATTGACCCCTCTACCCTGGGGAAAAGCCTCTGACTATCCACTCTGTCTATGCCCCTCATAATTTTGTAGACCTCTATCAGGTCGCCCCTCAACCTCCGTCGTTCCAGTGAGAACAAACCAAGTTTATTCAAGTGCTCCTCATAGCTAATGCCCTCCATCCTGGTAAATCTCTTCTGCACCCTCTCAAAAGCCTCCACATCCTTCTGGTAGTGTGGCGACCAGAATTGAACACTATACTCCAAGTGTGGCCTAACTAAGGTTCTATACAGCTGCAACATGACTTGCCAATTCTTATACTCAATGCTCCGGCCAATGAAGGCAAGCATGCCGTTTGCCTTCTTGACTACCTTCTCCACCTGTGTTGCCCCTTTCAGTGACCTGTGGACCTGTACTCCTAGATCTCTCTGACTTTCAATACTCTTGAGGGTTCTACCATTCACTGTATATTCCCTACCTGTAGGAGCAATCTGAAACGAGGAATCAAGAGGGCTAAAAGGGGTCATGAAATATCTTTAGCAAACAGGGTTAAGGAAATCCCAAAGCCTTTTATTCATATATAAGGAGCAAGAGGGTAACTAGAGAAAGGGTTGGCCCACTCAAGGACAAAGGAGGAAAGTTATGCGTGGAGTCAGAGAAAATGGGTGAGATTCTTAACGAGTACTTTGCATCGGTATTCACCGAGGAGAGGGACATGATGGATGTTTAGGTTAGGGATAGATGTTTGATTACTCTGGGTGAAGTCAGCATAAAGAGGGAAGATGTGTTGGGTATTCTAAAAGGCATTAAGGTGGACAAGTCCCCAGGTCCAGATGGGATCTATCCCAGGTTACTGAGGGAAGTGAGAGAGGAAATAGCTGGGGCCTTAACAGATATCTTTGCAGCATCCTTGAACACGGGTGAGGTACCGGAGGACTGGAGAATTGCTAATGTTGTCCCTTTGTTTAAGAAAGGTAGCAGGGATAATCCAGGTAATTATAGACCGTTGAGCCTGACGTCAGTGGTAGGGAAGCTGCTGGAGAAGATACTGAGGGATAGGATCTATTCCCATTTGGAAGAAAATGGGCTTATCAGTGATAGGCAACATGGTTTTGTGCAGGGAAGGTCATGTCTTATCAACTTCATAGAATTCTTTGAGGAAGTGACAAAGTTGATTGATGAGGGAAGGGCTGTAGATGTCATGTACATGGACTTCAGTAAGGCATTTGATGAGGTTCCCCATGGTAGGCTGATGGAGAAAGTGAAGTCTCATGGGGTTCAGGGTGTACTAGCTAGATGGATAAAGAACTGGCTGGGCAACAGGAGACAGAGAGTAGTAGTGGAAGGGAGTTTCTCAAAATGGAGAACTGTGACCAATGGTGTTCCACAGGGATCCGTGCTGGGTCCACTGTTGTTTGTGATATACATAAATGATCTGGAGGAAGGTACAGGTGGTCTGATTAGCAAGTTTGCAGATGACACTAAGATTGGTGGAGTAGCAGATAGTGAAGGGGACTGTCAGAGAATACAGCGGAATATAGATAGATTGGAGAGTTGGGCGGAGAAATGGCAGATGGAGTTCAATCCGGGCAAATGCGAGGTGATGCATTTTGGAAGATCCAATTCAAGAGCGAACTATACGGTAAATGAAAAAGGCCTGGGGAAAATTGATGTACAGAGAGATCTGGGTGTTCAGGTCCATTGTACCCTGAAGGTGGCTGCGCAGGTCGATAGAGTGGTCAAGAAGGCATACGCCATGCTTTCCTTCATCGGAAGGGGTATTGAGTACAAGAGTTGGCAGGTCATGTTACAGTTGTATAAGACTTTGGTTCGGTCACATTTGGAATACTGCGTTCAGTTCTGGTCGTCAAATTACCAAAAGGATGTGGATGCTTTGGAGAAGGTGCAGAGGAGGTTCACCAGGATGTTGCCTGGTATGGAGGGCGCTAGCTATGAAGAGAGGTTGAGTAGATTAGGATTATTTTCATTAGAAAGACGGAGGTTGAGGGGGAACCTCATTGAGGTCTCCAAAATCATGAGAGGTATAGACAGTGTGGATAGCAAGAAGCTTTTTCCCCAGAGTGGGGCACTCAATTACTAGGGGTCACGAGTTCAAGGTGAGAGGGGAAAAGTTTAAGGGAGATATGCGTGGAAAGTTCTTTACGCAGAGGGTGGTGGGTGCCTGGAACGCATTGCCGGCGGAGGTGGTAGAGGCGGGCACGATAGCGTCATTTAAGATGTATCTAGACAGATACATGAATGGGCAGAGAGCAGAGGGATACAGATCCTTAGAAAATAGGTGACAGTTTTAGATAGAGGATCTGGATCGGCGCAGGCTTGGAGGGCCGAAGGTCCTATTCCTGTGCTGTAATTTGTCTTTGTTCTTTGTTCTATGTAGACTTGGAGACAAACGCAATTCCTAGCTGGCTTCTCTTCTGAAGCAAGACAGAGAACCAATTATGAAATTTGGTGACGACCCAAATGAGATGCCCAAGCCTTGGGCACAGTTGGTTCGGGTTGACAGACGGACTGCTGATTACACAGTAAGCCCTGGGGCTACGCCTTTCTTATATTTGGATAATGGGGGAACCGAGAAAATAGACCAAACAATTCTTTATTAGGAAGCCTGCTTGCAGGTGAAGCTTTGAAGGAACGAGAAGGTGCTTCTCACATCTGCACAGGGAGCCCCCACCGTGGACGATCCACAGAGGCTGGCCTCAGACAGATGCCATCCTTCAAACTTTTAACAAGGAGCAGAAATTGAAATTTTTATTCACTTTGATTTTATTTTAGTGCTAAAATCGATGCCCATTTTTGGAGAAATGGCAGGTCAGTGGCCCATGCATGGGAGGACAGATGGCCAATACTCTAAACACAAATCCCCTGTTTCTCACGGCACAATTTGGAGGGGGAGTAATGGGGAGCTGGAGGAAGCCTCAATAAATGTGTCCTCAGCACGGTGGCGCAGTGGGTTAGCTCTGCTGCCTCACAGCGCCGAGGTCCCAGGTTCAATCCCGGCTCTGGGTCACTGCCCGTGTGGAGTTTGCACATTCTCCCCGTGTTTGCGTGGGTTTCGCTCCCAGAACCCAAAGATGTGCAGGGTAGGTGGATTGGCCACGCTAAATTGCCCCTTAATTGGAAAAAATGAATTGGGTACTCTAAATTTATAAAAAATAAATGTGTCCTAGTTAATTCTATCTAGGCTGTATGTAAAAGTTATCAACGGGAACGGGCTCAAATAGGTTTTTAACACCTCCATCCACCCCGGTTCAAATTTTCCTGAAAATTAATCTCACTAGTGAAATTTAAAAATACTACAGGACTCCCTCCCTCGTGTGTGCGTGGAAGAAAAATTTATATGCTTCAGAGTACCTGGGAGGAACTGACAATAAAGTTACAATTGTCAGCTTTATCTTTTCTTGAGCTCCCTATGTTGCTCTCGACAACTGATAAAGCATCCTTGTCAAGGGTGGAAGCGTACACGGATGGGGCCAACATAAGAGTCTGCCCTGCTAAATATTCAGTGTTGGTTATCTTCCGGCCGGCAAGAATGGGCTAATGGAAAGAACAGTTGTCACCTTAATTTTTTTTTAAATTTGCAATCATGCATTAGTTTCTGCATTTCCTCCAACCTGATAAAGACTATCTGTGCCCACGGTAAGGCTACAGAATGTAATTTCCGTCTGTCTGACATGATCAGAGGCAAACCACTTTCCTTGCTGTCAAAGAGCGCACTTTCTAACACATCTATTACCTCTGTCATCTAGATCAGAAGAAGTCTATCTTTTACGTGAATGTTAAACTACCCGCATGATTTAAGAGAGGGGAACAGAAAAAATAATAAAAAAAGAGGTAACGCTGCGACGTTGGGCTCGATAAAAGTTAACAGGGAAACGGGCAGAATCCACACGGATTTGGTGTCACCCTGGTGGGGTTGTAGCTGTTTGGGAATACACAGCCGTAACCTGATAAACTCCATTTAAACAAGAAAAGGTAACTAGTCTGTCGTTTTTAATCTAGGATAAATTGGTGATTAAATGGGCTCAGCCTTCTCTTGGAGTAATGACACAGGGTCTGTGTCTGAACAATGTTTATTCTAAACCTCAGTCTGTGCTATTATTTTTCATTTAATTTAGTGCTTTATTATTTTCCTCCTACCTTTGGTCCATCGGAAACCAAGAGTAAGCAGCAAAGACAGACCCCGAGAGCTCGAGTAAATGAGATGCAGATAAAGGGAGACAAAAGCAGAAAATGCTGCAAATGCACTGCAGCGACTGGAGGGAGGGGATGTGCAGAAACATTTTGAGGAGGGGGTCCCTGCAGCAAGTGCGATGGCCGGAGAATTCTCTCTCAGACTGCCTCCTTTCTACCTGTATTGACAGGAGTCATAGATTTGCTTACTGAAGTTTACAAGTTGAGCCCAGAACCTAGTAAGGCCTTAATAATCAATGTAATCCCAGGTCCGACCTACCCCACCTCACCCCGTGCCCAAACCATCCACCTCACATCTCTCCCTCTTCCGCAACTTAACCGGGCTGTATAAATGTGCGCTGTGCTAAACTGAGATTGGTCGTTCCCGCTGTTACAATGTCTGACGTCAGAAAAATTGTTGAGGCTGCAGGGATGAATGGGGAGTGGGTGAATGGAGGACACAATTTATACTCCGCGATGATCATTCTGTATGGTGGGTGGTGGAGGGGCATGGTGTGGAATCCAACACAGAGAGGCTCTGAAAATAATTACCCCTACGTTCTGTTTTGTTATGCTCTTGTCGTGCCATAAGCTGCTTCCTTGATGTGCACTCTGACAAAGGAAGGTTCAGACTTGGAGATTGCTTTAACACGTTTATTAAACTATTAACAATTCTCCTACTTGGATTCGACGCTACTGTAAATCCTGCTATGGCTACTCAGACTGACTAACTAGTCTGCTACAATCCATGTGGTGGGAGTGATGTTCAATCAACCCTGTGTCTGTACTCACTGAGAGTCTCCACTGGAAAGGGACTGAGCATGTGTGATGTGCCCTTTTATATGGGTTGGTGTAATGCCCTCCTGTGGTAGTGTCATCTCTGTGTGTATCGTGACTGCCCATTGGTCGTGTCCTATCTTATTGACCTATTGGTTGATTGTCTGTGTGTCATGTCTCTGGTGCTCCCTCTAGTGTCTCGCTAGGTGTAGTGTATGTACATTAACCCTTTGTGTACTTACAGTAATATATCGCCACACGCTCCTGGAGTTTATGTTTTTATTCTGCCTTCCCAAAAACTTCTACTTTCAAGGCCTGAAGATTCCAATGCTGGAGGGTGGGGGAGTTCCTCAGTGCATTTTTATATAATAACGTCAGACATTTCTTCAAATATCTGTTTGATTTCAATACAGTCACTCTCTCCATCCCTGCGTGATCTAACTAGGCTGGACATGTGTTTGGGGTGGGGCAATCTTTTCAAGCCCATGATGCTGCTCTCGGTGGGAGTATGGGAAAACAGCTCAAATGTTATTTTGTGAGTTTTAATTAATGAGGGCAGCGAGGAGATGAGCTGGCGATTAAGAGGAGGACTTTGCGGAAAATGGTTAGGTAAACGATTGTGTTCTCTTGGTTACAAGCACATGACACAATGTGTGTGTGTGGGGGGGGGGGGGGGGGGGGGGGAGGAGGAGGTGGTAAACATCTTTCAAACCCATCATGAATCTTTGGGTGAATCCCTTCCGCAATGTATGAAGTGGCTTGCTAAGCACCCTTGGTGAAGTCAGTGCAGCCTTGCCTACAATTAGGTCATTGCATCTTGTCCAGTTTCCCTCTGTGGGTGGGGGAGGGTCGAGGGAAGAGTTAGAACTGAGGCCCTAATCTCCAAAGCATTGTGGTCTTGTCTGATATTCATAAAAGTATTTGCAAATTCATTTCCTCCTCAACTTCAAGATTTATTTCCCCCTTTGTAACACTAAATTGCTACTGCAATCTCAGACGGCTAAACCTAGTCTCCTGTGTCCAACAGAACAAGATGGTTTTGAAACATTTCAAAACTTAAATTAAATAACTACTGGTGACAAGATTGAAGGTTATCAACCTTGTCACAATTGGGGAACTTTAATAGGACTAAAACCACTTGGTAATAAGAGTAAAAAAATTATTTTCTGGTTGCCTTTTGAAACACTGCCATGGCAGGAGTCAAGGTTTAATGATAAAATGACTGAAGAGAATGGCATGAGATAGAATCCAGTGATTAATGTATCAGCATCATGGGCTTAAAATATCTTACTGGAGGAGTTTAGAGAGTTAACATTATGCTGGAGGAGATATATTGATATGTAACGTTTTGAATGGAAGATGCACCATTCTACTTCACTGCCTGTGACAGATGGTTCCAATTAGCACAGGGAAACAACAGACAGGATGGATTGCACACTTGCCTCGACTCAACCCATCAGGTCCTCGTAGAATTCGGCATTCCTCTATCTGCCCGAATGTGGAGAACATCACTCTGATATCGTTCTCGTTACACTTTTTCGAAACCATCCCTATGAACAACTTTCGATCTTCCACAGCTGGAAGGGACAAGAAAAGAAGAAAAAGCAGGAGGGAATTAATTGTAATGTTTGGTCACCTTCTCCAGAGAGCAACATTTCGCTCATGCAATCGGCACTGAGGTGAGACGGTACGAGGTGGCGCTGATATCAGTTACAGCCCCTAGACAAGAGTATTATTTTTTAAATCTCCCTCCGAATGAGCTTACGGCTGAGTATTAGTTTGAATAACAAATCAAATTGTGAAAAATGCATGTTGCCACCACTACCCCCCCCCCCCCCCCCCCCACCCACCCACCCGCCCCTTGGATATAGATCCGGCTTCAACAAAAGGTAATTAGAAGTGAAATGAACAATGCCCTTCCGTTCAACAGCCTGCCATCAGTTTTACAATAATATTCTTTATGAATTAATGCAAGCACGCAGGCTGACATACGTCATATTCCAAATGCTTAAGTGTTTAATAATGTGCATCTGGATTGTTGCATTTTACAACCACAAACACTCAATAAAATGGAAATCAAATTGACTGTAAATTAAGCCATCAAAAGGCACATGTTGTGAACTGTTTAACAGAATGATTTTCACCAGGAAACGCGAATGGCAGAACCTGCACACTTAAATTCCTCAATGGTGTTGCAACACAGTATCCAAAAGGAAGTTAGTTCCCTGGAGTTTTAATAAACAGCGTGTAGTCATAGGCCTTCATTGGAAATTTAGGATCACGCCTTTATCGCCATGGATCTGTGTCACTGTTGCAAACGAACAAACTAAATTGGCACCACCTCAGGGTTCAACTGACAGCAGCTACCTAGCTACACGGACAAAAAAAACCCATGCATATTTAAACACACTAGGTTTCCAGTCAGATTCAGCGCAGTCCAGATCAGAACTGGAGTGAGAAAACTGTCATTAGCCTCAAGCTCATTATTCTATTTCCAGAGCAGATGGTGTCATCAGCTAATCAACATTTTTCAAACAGTGAGAATTTTGTTCCTCACGGTTGAATTTTAAGAACACAAAAAAAACCCTGAAATTTATCTCAAAATGATGGATGTTTGCTATTTTTGTAACCCAAAAAATAATGTTCCCCGATTGATATGGTAAATCCAGTCATTAGTTACCAGGTTTTGGCTGTTCCATACGTCTGTATAAACACTGAGGTACTGCTCCACTCCAACTTTGTACCACAGAACGCCGTGAATTGGCTCCATTGCCTGCAGTTTTTTTTTTTTTCTTTTTTAAAATTAGAGTACCCAATTCATTTATTACCAATTAAAGGGCAATTTAGCGTGGCCAATCCACCTACCCTGCACATCTTTGAGTTGTGGGGGCGAAATCCACACAGACACAGGGAGAATGTGCAAACTCCACACGGACAGTGACCCAGAGCCGGGATCGAACTTGGGACCTCGGCGCCGTGAGGCATCAGGGCTAACCCACTGCGCCGCCGTGCCGCCCTGCCTATCGTTGTTTTGAGCATCTGTGTCCTGGGGCTTTGAGGACTTGGTAATGGATGAGCTTGTTAGCCCTCTAATTGTTGAGCTTGTCTGTTGATCCTGAATGTGAACACTTTCTGTTGTCCAGCTCCTGTGAGTAGGACTGATTCCAGGCTCCAAGTACATCGGAATATAGGAAGAGAGGGAGACCCCTTGGGCCTGTCTGGCAATGCAGTTAGATCACGGTTGACCTATACCTTAATCTCAGCCACCCACCTCGACTCCATAGCCTTTAATACCCTTATCTGACAAGAAAGTATTCAACTTGAAGAACATCAATAATGGTTTTAATGGGTGCATTTTGCCTGCCATCTCCACTGATGATAGGTTGTGATTGGTCCCAATGGCAACGTCTCTGCACTTCATGCAAAGTATTGAAAGGGGATTAAAAGCTTCAGCTGGAGGAAAGGTCACTGGAACAGGACACCAGAGAGTTGCTGTCATTTGTCTTAAACACCGATAAGGGGCGGCCCAGTGGCGCAGCGGTTAGCACTGCTGCCTCACAGTGTCAAGGACCTGGGTTCAATCCCGGCCCCGGGTCACTTGTCCGTGTGGCGTTTGCACATTCTCCCCGTCTTTGTGTGGGTCTCAACCCCACAACCTAAAGATGTGCAGGTAGGTGGATTGGCCACGCTAAATAGCACCTTAATTGGAAAAAAATTGCCCCTTAGTGTCCAAAAGGTTAGGTGTGGTTATGGGGATAGGGTGGAAGTGTGGGCTTAAGTAGGGTGCTCTTTCCAAGGGCCGGTGCAGGCTCGATGGGCCAAACGGTCTCCTTCTGCACTGTAAATTCTATGATTCTAAATTTTAAAAAAAGAAAACACCGATATGAGTCAGCGCCTTCAGGAGAGGTGGAAAGGGGGAGAGGAACAGAGGGCAGCACGGTAGCACAGTGGTTAGCACAGTTGATTCACAGCTCCTGGGTTCCAGGTTTGATTCCCAGCTTGGGTCACTGTCTCAGCCATGATAAATTGCCCAAAAAGGTTAGGTGGGGTTACTGGGTTACAGGGATCGGGTGGAGGCATGGACTTGGGTGCTGTTTCCAAGAGCCGGTGCAGGCTCGATGGGCCGAATGGCCTCCTTCTGCACTGTAAACTCTATGATTCTATAAACAATAACAAAGCACATTAAAGGTGCTTCACGGGATGGGGGGGGGGGGGGGGGGGGGGGGGACTTATCAAGCAAAATTTGACACTGAGCCCATAAGGAGATATTAGGACAGCTGACTTAAAGCTTGGTCAAACAGGTAGGTTTTATGGAGTTTCTTAACCAACATGGGCACTTAAGTGTTACAAACCAGAACGTCTTTAGTTTGCTGCAAGCTGGTAAATTTTGATCACAAGCTAGGCAGTGGGCTGAGAATGCTTGCGGGAGACATCAGTAATCTAGGCACAGAAATGAAAGAGACAGAGAACGCTTCTCTCCTTCAGCTCCCTTTGTAATTTCCTGACCTGAACCTCGCAGGATTCACGAGGGATATTGCCGATTGCTGCAAATGGCTTATATCCACCAGAATTCTGCCAGTGATTCAGACCTACTGCTAATGATAATTTTCATAAATGCCCTGAGGAAGTGTTGAACTGTTAGAGGTGTAATTCTTCACTGGCAATCTGCAAAAGTGCTGTTCCAAATTATTTGTTCTTGAGACGTGGGCATGGACACATTTATACCCATCTGCTTAGATGACCTGAGAATATATGAATGGGTCTTCACCATATCCACTCGAGTGAGTGGGTGGATGGCGTTAGGAAACCACGGTGATAAATGGAATGGGTATGCCTAAGTTCGCATAGCGTTAGACGTGGACCATGATATTGCTGCTCTTGTCATCCTTCATGAGAGAGGTTAAGGAGCAGCAGAGGGGTGTAGATAAGGTAAGGTTGATTTGCTAAAGCGCATCCTGTAGATAGTTCATGATGAGGCCACAGTGTGCTGAAAAGAAAGCTTGCATTTATTTAGTCTTGATGACTAATTGATTATTTAGGTCATCAATTAGTAAGATGACCTAAGGTGCTTCACAGGAGTGATTATCAAATAAAACCTGCCATTGAAGTCCGGTCAGAGGAGACACAATCAAGGTGAGTGAATAGTCCTTCATTCAAATCAATTTTGTGATCTTGGACCAGTTACTCTCATCACCCTGCTAACTCGAGAACTGAATAACATCAACCACGTTGGCATAAATCAGCTAATCTCAGCCACAAATGGGAGCTTTACAGCTGCCATAGAACTTCACCCACAGCTTTATCTGAGATTATGGACCCCAGTGAGAACATTGGGCATGATAATCTGACTGGCTAGGCTAACACGACATCACAAATCCAGTCAAATTCTAGGATAAAATCTCCTGTCACTTCACTTGTGATTCAAGGCTGCCTTTTCGTAAATTGACAACAGCTCCCATTCATTTTTTGGGCTGGATATTAACTCAAATATTCTCCCTCGTATTCAAATTTGTTGAAATCCATTTCCGAATTCAGAGCTCCATGCATCCACGAAGAAAGCCACCTTCTCCTGCTTGTGATCTTACTCTCTTGCGTACTGAAGAATATTCTAGTTAGTTGACTATTTCATAATTAGGAATGGAGTGCTATGATACAAAAATGTTGCTTACAGCTTTCACGTCTCCATGTAGATTGAAGGACACTCCGGTTTCCTCCCACAAGTCCCGAAAGACGTGCTGTTAGGTGAATTGGACATTCTGAATTCTCCCTCTGTGTACCCGAACAGGCGCCCGAGTGTGGCGACTAGGGGATTTTCACAGTAACTGCATTGCAGTGTAAATGTAAGCCTACTTAGAATCATAGAATTTAGAGTGAGAAGGAGGCCATTCGGCCCATCGAGTCTGCACCGGCTCTTGGAAAGAGCACCCTACTTGAGCCCACACCTCCACCCTATCCCCGTAACCCAACCTAATCTTTTGCACACAGAGGGGCAATTTAGCATGGCCAATCCACCCAACCTGCATATCTTTGGACTGCGGAGCACCGGAGGAAACTCACGCAGACACGGGGAGAAAGTGCAGACTCCACACAGTCACCCGAGGCCGGAAATGAATCCGTGACCCTGGAGCAGTGAGGCAGCAGTGCTAACCACTGTGCCGTCCACTTGTGACACTAATAAAGATTATTAGATTATTATTATGCCTATCAGTCGATAAGCAAATTAAAACCCTCTCAGTTGCTTTTATAATAACAAAGTGATCAGGGAGCAAGAACACATTCCCCAAAATAAAAGACAGCTGTAACATTATTCCAAATGTGGTCCCAGTGGCTCCTAAGCTTTAGCTTTGTACAGTAGTAATATTGCATTTATATAGTGCCTTTGAAATTGAAACATCTCAAAGAGCTTCATGCACTCCACATGGTGAATTGCTGTTTGAATCGAATCCTAGGCAAATGACCAACACCAGAGAATCACAAAATTATATTCTCGGGACATATATGTTATCTTAAAGGCAGTGCTGAATTTAATGTTTTATCCAATTGACTGCTAACAATTCAACTAGATCCCATCAACAGGATTAAAAGTGTCTGATAGTCCTTCAGCGTAAGAAAAACGGTTCGTGGGGAATTGATGTTCTGCCACTCAACTCGCAGCGTTGAATCAACACTCGTATCGTTCTTTCAGCATTTCTCAAGGCTTCAAGCCTGTGGATTTCTGTATCTCCTTTAGTCTTCATTTTCTCTTCGAATTTTCAGCGTTTCAAAATTCAAGCTTCCTATTGGCAAGTCGGAGGCAGGATTTCTGGCTGAATTTTGATTATCTCCAGGGCTTCTGATAAATGTCCTGTATCATCACTTTGGTTACATCAGCCAGCTTAGCATAGAGCAGGGATTGAACGCGTGTGGCAATACTCACCTACATGGCTCAGTTGCAAACTGGGAAGTGCCCTTGCCAACTGAGTCATGGGAACGATCCATGCCAACCACAGAGTTATTGGCAAAGGTTTTAACCTCTCTGTTGACACATGAAATGATGGATACTGTCTGCGTTGCTTGCAATCAGTGGATTGATGAAAATGGCATTCACCTCTTCCACATTGCCTCCTTCCCCTAAAACCCTTTGATACAAAGGCTGGTGCAAATCCAATGAGTAATCAGTCATTGTAGAAACAGCCTCCAAAGTGTCTCATTTAATTAGCCAGCTTCCTGTTTGTTAATGTCAACATATGGTATTTAATTACAGTCTGAAAATTCATAAGCATACTCATTATGAATTTGATGACAACTTAATCTATAATTACTATTACTTGAAAACTGTTTTTTGAGCGTCATTTGTTTTAGAAGCTGCAATATTATCAAACATTTTAAAATGTATTGTGTCAAAGACCACAAAATTCTTTCTGAAAGGGATTCAAGATAAATGAGAGGGTCCCTCAATCACAGAAGTCAAGGTTTCTGCTCTCACATGGTTCCACTTGCAGTTCTGGGTCTCAGTGACAGACAACGTTTGAATCCAGTAGTCAAATGTGGAATTAAAAGATTCATCAGTTCCATGCAAAGGGCACCAGGTCAAGCCAACATAATTATTTTCCGCAGGAATCCATTAGACTCAGTTAAGACTCGACTGCCCTTCTTCATTATCACAAGGTTGCATCTGTTGAAGAGTTCGACAAATACATCGCGAGGTTCTGTCCAGTGAGGGAAACCTATTTGAAGTTAAATTTCACAACTATTGCCTGAGGCATGAAAACTTGACCAAATGCGGAAGGAACTGTTAAGTGTGAAATAAGGGTGATCTAATGTTTTGTATGTTTTACTGAGTGCGTTTGCCCACTGAGACCGCATTAAGGTCAGCTTTGTGCACTGGCCTACGCATCTAGAACCTGGCTTGTGATGGAGCATGCGTGCTCCACGTAGAAACAAAATATCTAGTCAGATACCTCAAAAGTATGAGAAGACAAAATGTGGATGCAAGTGAATCATTGTGCATTCATAGGATCAACGGTAGATCAGGGCTGAGTGCCACCTGGGACATTTTATGAATTGTCTCACATCTTGACTAATTCATGAAAGACAACAGCAATGTCTAGAGCACTAGAGGAATGTGTGGTTCCTCCACCTGCATGTCCACATCAAGAGGACATCTCAATATCAAGAGTACATCTCGACAGATGAGGAAATAAGTGTACATGTGTTTTAGGCACAGGGAAAGCCATTAAGTCTTAGAAGTCCATCTTTTCCTCATAATTAACCCTACATTATCCATCTTCAAAAACTCATTTTTAATTTTGGATTGGATTTGGATTTTGCTTGTTGTCACGTGTACCAAGGTACAGTGAAAAGTAATTGTCTCAAGTCCAGTTATACTGTCCGCTTCAGTGGCCATCTCCCAGCCTCTTTTAAATCACTATTCCCTGAAGTTAAAATGAGTAAGGTTTGACCAGTCCCTCCTGACTAATCCCATGTTTAGGGTACACAAAGGTCACAATTTACTTATGTTCTGCCCTTGTACTAAGCAGCCTGCATCCTGCTTCTGAATTATTGGGTGGGAAACACAACACTATAGTGCCTCTGGTCTAGGTTGAAGGGGAAAAGTACTGAGAAAGGGTTCACGTAAATGTACGAAAAGTGGAAAATAATGTTGGTGAGCTGCAGCCACATAGTATTGTGGGGCATCATATTATTGGGCCGGGTGGGGGGGGGGAAAGAGAGAAGAGAAGGAACATGACCTCCCACTCCACTGTAAGCAAAGTTGGTGTTGAGTTGACTTACCCCATGCCAGCCCACTCCATGGGCATAATGTGCTGTGGGCTGGCTGAATAGATTTAGCCTTTCAGTGGACATTCTGCCCCTCACCAGGGAAGAAGTCACGCTAAGCTGCTGGCCAGTCCGATTGGATCGTAGAGAAAGGCAAGTCCAAGGTCTTGGGCATGGAGTGTTTGGGCAGGTTGGGATCGGGGGAGATGGGTGGGGATGTTGCGTTTTACTGAGGTGAGTAGGAAGAAACGAGTGGGGCTGCACCCCGACGCACAAAAGGCACCCCCAGAAATAGTACCCTTTTCTTTCTTCACGCCCTTTTAAAAAATTGTTATCAAAAAAACAACCTGCCCACTCCCATGCCAACCGATTGTAGCATGGGCAGCGTATTATTGGGATCAATTTGATGGTTAGCAAGCTCAATTGACCCTTGAATGTTTATTTAAGTATGGTGGGTACGCGGCAGGTTTTGGCGAGATTGTGGGGTTGACACCTACCCTATTTTACATGACCCCGTCCCACTGAAAACACATCTGGCAGGGGGATGTAAAGTCCGGCCCATGATGTTCTGGTGACAACAGAGACTGAAATAAAACATAGGACTGGGAACTAAGGTGTTCAGGAAATATAGGGATAGAAAGAAGAGTGTTAGAAACATAGGAACTCGGAGGAGGCCATTTGCCCCCTCGAACCTGCACCACCATTCAATAGGATCATGGCTGATCATCAATCAACACGGCATGGTGGCAGAGAGGAGAGTGCTACTGCTCACAACGGCAGGGACCCAGGTTCAATTCCAACCTCGGGTGACCTGTCTGTGTGGCGTCTGCACATTCTCCCCGTGTCTGTGTGGGTTTCCTCCTGGTGCTCCGGTTTCCTCCCACAGTCCAAAGATGTGCAGGTCATGTGGATTGGCCATGCTGAATAGCTCCTTAGGTGTCCAGGTTAGGTGGGGTTGGAGGGATAGAGTGCTTTTTTGGAGGGTCGGTGCAGACACGATGGGCCGAATGGCCTCTTTGCGCCCTGTAGGAGTTCTCTGATCTCAATGCCATGTTCCTGCCTTCTCGATATCATTAAAATCTGAAAGATTATCTATCTCAAAATGATCTATCTCTTTCTTGAAAACATGCAGTGACTTGGCCTCCACAGCCTTCTGCGGTAGAGAATTCCACAGGTTTACCACCCTTGGAGGGAAGAAACCTTTCTTAATCTCAGTCCTAAAAGGTCTACCCCATCTCCTGAGACTGTGTCCCCTGGTTCTAGACTCCCCAATAGAGAAGAAAACATCCGCCCTCCATCTAATCTGTCCAGCAAAAAAAAAAAAAAATGTTCATTGGGTGTGTGGGTATCATGGTTGGACTATCATTTATTGCCCATCCCTAATTGCTCGTGATGGGTTTTTATGACAATCGATTCACGGATGGCAATTGGACAGGTAAGATAGTGAAGGGGCTTGACAGGGTGGATACGGAGAGGTTGCTTCCCCAATGAGGGAATCTAGAACACAGGAGTACAGTCTCAGGAAAGGAGGCTGATTATTTAGGACTGAGATGAGGAGAATGTCCTTCACTCAAAGGGTTGTTTCTCTTTTTGCATCCTCTCAGTGCCTGGCGTTGTGAAAGCTCCGTTGCTGAATATATTCAAGGCTGGAATAGACAGGTTCTTGATCTCTAATCAAGTGAAATGTGGAGTGGGTGGGAAAAACGGAGCAGGCTGATCCACTCTTGCTCCGATTGCTTCTGTTCGTAGTTAACCGCAAGGGACTGCATCCACCTACATTCAGTGCCCTTGGGAGGAAAGGGAAAACATTGAGGGGACGGGAAAACATTACCAAAAAAACCCAAAACAAAACAGACATAAAAAGTTTCACCTCCCAATCAGACAGTGCAAATACCTTGCTTACCATTTGATTTTTCACTATCAGCCGGTTTCATCTGAATAGGGTGATGCATCTGAAATGAAAGAGAGAACTCATTTTATTCTCTGCAACACAAAAAGTAAAATAACTGCTCCACATAGACACAATTTTGAATATTCCCAGCTGAGCGTTGCTACAGAATAGCATCAATTCTCTCTCCATTATTTAAAATCACAATACCATGAAATGCCAATGGTTCAAATAAAAATGAATGCCTTTTCCATTTTACAAGCAATTCCCTGTCATCATAAGATGCTTATCTCCACATATCCTCAATTATTTGTCAGTTTGTGTAGGATTACGCCGAGGCACCAGCTTTGACCCTTGGCTCGCCCCATTCGGTGGTTGCCTCTACTCTAGGTGACAGCTTACCTATGTGTGATAGTATGAAAACAGGGGATAGTGAATCAGAAACATGTTTTATATCTTTTCTGGCCCAACACCTTCAATGCAAAATCCTTTCCCATGCCAATTTCCCTACAGCTTTGTCCCATGCTATCTTCGTCTTCTCCATCAGCCTCATCTATACAAGATGTCGACAAGATTATGAGGGACATGGATAGAGTGGATGGGTCAGTCACCAGGGGGCATAGGTTTGAGGTCCGTGGGGCAAAGTTTAGAGGAGATGTGTGAGGCAGGTTTTTTACGCAGAGGGTGGTGAGTGCCTGGAACGCGTTGCCAGGGGAGGTTGTGGAAGCAGATACATTAACGGCGTTCAAAAGGCATCTCGACAAACACATGGATAGGATGGGTGTAGAGGGGTATGGCACAAGGACGTGCTGAGGGTTTTGGCCGAGGTTAGCATCATGACCGGTACAGGCTTGGAGGGCCGAAGGGCCTGTTCCTGTGCTGTATCGTTCATTGTTCTTTAACTCCCTTGTCCCTCTGATTTGTGTTTCTATCTATTCCGTCTCTTCATCCAATCAGCTGCCTCTGGCCTGCTGCTTGGGATTTCTTCGCTCAACCTCTCTGCCCCTGCACGGCCTCGAATAGGAATGGCGATCGGGTGGCTTCTTACAAGAAGTGGCCAGTCTTCAGTGTCAATCTTACGGCGGGGGTGGCAAATTGAAATCGTTTTACCCCAACAAAAACGAGAGTCATCCGGACTCGAAACGTTAGCTCCGCTCTCTCTCCAACGATGCTGTCGGACCTGCTGAGATTGTCCAGCCTTTTCTGTTTTTGTGTCAAGATTCCAGCGTCCGCAGTACTTTGCTTTTATGAAAATTTAGCCCTCTTATTTCTCTTGTGTCGGCGCAGACAGGCTTGAACATTTGCTGCCCTGATTTCAGATCTGCAGCATCTGAATGTATGTGTTTTTCCAGCTCTCTATTGTTAATACGATGAACTCTGCTACACCCAGTGTGTCTGAATCAGAACAAGATTACACTCATAAAGAATATTAAACACTTGGGGACTGCTCCTTTTTTTTTGCAGAACATAACACTTCTATTAGATTCAATATTGACCTATAACCATTCCATGGCTCATACCCATTTCCTTCACTGCAGAGAAACAATGGGCAATAAATCGGAGCAGGAAACTGTTTGATCCCTCAACCTCTATAAATTATGGTTTCAAAACAACAGAAAATCAATATTGCAGCAGACGCGGTAGGCACTAGTCACTTTGTCACAAATGAATAAAGTTAATGGCGAGCAGTCTATCGAGGAGTTATGAGTAGAAAATAAAGGGTTATTAATAAGACATTAATATTTGATTGTAATCAGCCATGCATTGCCCAGACTTGCAAACCATTTCATCTTTAAAACAAGCATGGAGGACACTTTCTTGTCTAACAGCTCATCTCTCGGAGGAGCATATTCTTCCATTGCCTCATCGGTTCTGGCAAAGAAACGCCGTCTTCATGTGATGGAAGAAAAGCACACGGCGTTGATAAGTAAGGCACACTGTGGTATCCCGAGTGAGGTTTCCCCAGTGACAGACTGCCCTGGGTGACTCGCTCCATGGTGGTAAGTGGCACTGACCTGGGGCTAAGAGGCCCAGGTAACACCAAACTATCTTTATTTCAGCCTCCTGTGATTCACTCGGTAGAGCCACTCTTCACTGATGATGCCACAAAGCGTTTCCATGCTGTTTAATTTTCAAACCCGACTTCCTGGATGATTTTAATTGTTGTAATTGGATTAGAGGTTCTGTACAAATGCATGAAATGCTAGTTAGCTAACAATCTAAAAAGTAACTTGTGGGTGGGCTAATATTTTTCAAAAAGGCAGCAAAGTTGCGGAGACTGCTTTTAACGCTATAATGTAACTCCCTCTGAAGCTTTAAACATGTGCAAGTGTTACCTCAGCAAAATCAGTCACCTTCAGAAAAGAAGACAACTGGAAAGAGGAACTTGTAGCATAAAACACGAGGAAAGATTTAACAGCATTCTGCATGTGGCTTTTGTAAGAAATGGCAGCAAGGATAGGTCATTTGGCCCTTCAAGGCTTTTTCATCATTTAATAAGATTATGACTTATCATATACCTCGGGCGGGGTTCTCCAATAATGGAGCGATGTCCCCACGCCGGCGTGCAAGGCGGCGCCAACCACTCTGGCGTCAATGGTCCCCGATAATGGGCAATGCTCCCCTTCCTAGGGGCTAGGTTGGCACCGGAGTTGTCCCCGCAGCTCCAGCCGGCGTGAGTATGCGCATGTGCGGAACGGCCAGCGTGGTTCCGCGATGCGCGGAATGGTCGGCGTATTTCTGCGCATGTGTGGGGATTCCCTTCTCCGCGTCGGCCCCCGGGCAATATGGCGGAGCCCTACAGGGGCCTGGCGCGGAGTAAAATAGGCCCCCACGGAACCAGCCCGACAGCCGATCGGTAGGCCCCGATCACGGGCCAGGCCACCGTGGGGGCCCCGCCCCGGGACCAGATCTCCCCCCCCCACCCCCCATCCAGGACGGCCTCCGCAGACTCACCTTCCAGATACCGTCGTGTGGGACCTGAGTAACCCACGCTGGCGGGACTCGGCCGAACTTGTCGCCACTCGGCCCATCGGGGCCCGGAGAATCGCCGCTTTCAACGGCCCCTGACCGGCGCGGCGGGAATCCTGAGGGTGCCCGAGAATCGGCACCGGAGAATGGGGAAGCTGCGTCCCCCCGGGGATTCCCCGACCCGGCGCCAGGTAGGTCGGAGAATCCAGGCCCCCACTCCATCTTCCTGCACCATCCCCATATCCCAGTGAACACATGCTGCACTCCCTTTAGGACCAGTTGATTCTTCCTTTTTAAAAAATATTTAGAGTACCCAATTGTTTTTTTTTCCCAATTAAGGCAATTTGGCGTGGCCGATCCACCTAACCTGCACATCTTTGAAACCCACACAAACACGGGGAGAGTGTGCAAACTCCACATGGACAGTGACTCAGTTATCCTTCCTTAGTTAGAATGAAGATGTGAGTTTATACGAGTACAGCATCATTGTGTAGCATCAGGGACACCCTCAAGACAACTCAGTTTGGTCCCGAAATCAACAACACGATAGAGCTCCCTTAACAAAGCGGAAAGTATGAACAAATTGGGTATGCTGCCGGAAAACCTTTGATGGTGGAAATTAATGAAAAAGCTAAAGAAAACAAAGACTTGCATTTATATAGCGTCTTGCTCAATGTCTCAAAGCGTTTTACAGTCAATGAAGCACTTCTGAAGTGATGTCAGAAATAGAGCAAACAATAAACTCCTACCAATAGCAAAGTGATAATGACCAGATCAGATAATCTGACTAAGTCACAGAGGTCTATAGCACAGGAAGGGCCATTCGGCCCATCACGTATTCACCGGTCAAAAACAACCATCTAAATATTCTACTGTCATTTTCCAGCACTTGTACGTCTTGGCATTCCAAGTGCACATCTAAATACTCCTTAAATGTTATGAGGGTCTCTGCCTCCATCACTCGTCCCGACAGCGAGTTGCAGACTCCCACCACCCTCCAGAGTGAAAATGATTTTCCTCACATTCCCTCTAAACTTCTTGTCCCTCACCTTAAATCTTTGCCCCTTGGTCATTGATTCCCTCCACTAAGGGGAAACGTTTCTTCCTGTCTAATATTGGCCAGTTAAGTAAAGTCATCATAGCCCCAGATGACCATAGGCTGCTTTCCCCTTTGCGGGGGTGAGCTGACTGGTGGTTGTTTAACGTGAAGATCACCGCATCTCAGGCAAGGGGCAAGGTTCATGAATAACTTCAGCCGGTGCGGGAATTGAACCCACGCTGTTGGTCCTTGCTCTGCATCCCAAACCAGCTGTCCAGCCAACTAAACTAAACCAGCTCCTAGAGATCACTCCCCTCCTCTTCTTTGAAACACGGCCACCCAAGCAGGGAGAATGGGCCTCAGTTAAACATCTCTTCCGGGCAGCACAGTGGCACAGTGGGTTAGCCCTGCTGCGCCGAGGTCCCAGGTTCGATCCTGGCTCTGGGTCACTGTCCGTGTGGAGTTTGCACATTCTCCCCGTGTTTGCGTGGGTTTTCCCCCCCACAACCCAAAGATGTGCAGGCTAGGCGGATTGGCCACACTAAATTGCCCCTTAATTGGAAAAGAAAATGAATTGGGTACTCTAAATTTATTTTTAGAAACATCTCTTCCGAAAGACAGCACCTGTTGACAGTGCAGCGCTCCCTCGGTACTGCGCTGAAGTATCAGCATTGAGGTTTATGCTCGAGTCCCGGGGCGGGACTTGAACTCAGAACCTCTGACTGAGAGATTCAGCATTATCAACTTAGTCACGGCACGATGGAGGAGGCAAGGAAAAACAAATCCAAGAGGGTCGTAACATCCTGGCTGAAGGCAACATTTGTGGAAGGGGAAATGCTTGGTTCAAAGTGAGGCAGTTGCTGAGGATCAGAGATTAATCAGGCCACAAGGGGGGCTTTGCAAACAAAGATGAACAATTTTGAATCAATGCATTGTGGATTAAGCCCGTTGGAGGAAGGTGAAAGACAGGAAGTATTAGGCGAGACAGGATAGTATTTGGGCAGTGTAGTCTTCCAGAAATTGTGTATTTTCTTGACTGTAAGTACAAACTCATTCTTTGTATGACTTGTCCTTGAAGTAATCATTTTTCCTGGAATCTATTTTATTCGATAAGAACACGCACACCAAATCTTTTTCTGAAAAGGTGCTCTAGGATAAGAAGAAATATTTAGTCATGTGAATCTTTTGTGGATTGCCAGTCAAGGCCAAGTCTAAGGATTAGTATCAAAGCTGAAAACTTTTCATGTTTCTCCATTTAACTGAGCTCTCTGCAATTTAACAAAAAAAAAAAATCACGCGGCAGTTACATTGCTCAACACAGGTCAGTCAATAACCTACATTTGATTCAATAAATCATCTTGGCTGTAGCCTTTGAGAGTTATACAGAGTCCCTCTTGTGCATCTTATTAACGGCACCCAGTGGTGACCTCTTGAGACAAGAATTCATGATGGTCCATTTTAATGAAGCTGATGCCCATAAAACATTTAACATCTACAAATGAATGTCTAATGGGAGTGCGAGCGGAATACAAAATCAAAATGTGCAAAGGTAACTCATTTCCCAGTTTTATTGAGAGGCCATTGATTAGAAATTAAGGAATTTTTTGATATATATTATCAAATTAATCTCAAATGATGAGTCAGTGGAAGTGTTCAGAAATTAGCACAGACCTTCTAAAAGAGAAGGAATTTACAGAATCCCTACAATGCAGAAGGAGGCATTCGGCACGTCGAGGCTGTACTGACGCTGCGAAAGAGAGCCCCACCTTTGGCCTATTGGACACTAAGGGGTAATTTATCATGACCAATCCACCTAACCTGCACATCTTTGGACTGTGGGAGGAAAACCGGAGCACCCGGAGGAAACCCAAACAGACACGGGGAGGACGACAAACTCCATACAGACAGACACCTGAGGCCGGAATCGAACCCGGATCCCTGGTGCTGAGAGGCAGCAGTGCTAACCACTGTGCTGCCCTATGAACGAAAGTTGAACTCTTTCACTATACCTCAAACTCCTGTTTTACTCCCTCCCTCCTTCTCTTTTTCTCCATTATTCTATTCACAGTTCTTTCTTTCAACTGCATTTTTCTCTCAATTTTTACATTATATTTTCTTCTTTTGCTTTCTCATTCGTTACTTCCCATGCTCTATTTCTCTCCTGCTCACCTTGCCAATTGGGTGAATGTAGAATGCCAGTGTCGATAAGCCTCAGGCAGGCAGTGGGGAAACTGCCAAACATTGGGATGTGGGAGAGGGTCAGACAGAGGCACTGGTATTGAGACAGATATGGGGCAAGGTTGGTGGAGAGATCCGAATTGGATGGGCTGGGTGAAACAGAGACTGTTAGCTCTGTGCTTCACAGCTCCAGGGTCCCAGGTTCGATTCCCGGCTTGGGTCACTGTCTGTGTGGAGTCTGCACGTTCTCATCGTGCCTGCGTGGGTTTCCTCCGGGTGCTCCGGTTTCCTCCCACAGTCCAAAGATGTGCAGGTTCGGTGAACAAAGAAAAGTACAGCACAGGAACAGGCCCTTCGGACCTCCAAGCCCGTGCCAACCATGCTGCCCGACTAAACTACAATCTTCTACGCTTCCTGGGTCTGTATCCCTCTATTCCCATCCTATTCATGTATTTGTCAAGATGCCCCTTAAATGTCACTATCGTCCCTGCTTCCACCACCTCCTCCGGTAGCGAGTTCCAGGCACCCACTACCCTCTGTGTAAAAAACTTGCCTCGGACATCTACTCTAAACCTATGCCCCCTAGTAATTGACCCCTCTACTCTACTGAATTGCCATGATCAATTGCCCTTAGTGTCCAAAAAAGGTTAGGTGGGGTTACTGGGTTATGGGGATAGGGTGGAGGTGTGGGCTTAAGTAGGATGCTCTTTCCAAGGGCCGGTGCAGACTCGATGGGCCAAATAGCCTCCTTCTGCACCGTAAATTCGATGATTAACACTGAAATTCAGAGCACAGTAATAATACTGGTGCAATGGTAATCTCGCTGGGCTGGTATTCCGGAGGCCCAGGTTAATGCCTGTGCATCACTCTCAATTGAATTCATAGCAATTGCTAACACACTCACATATTATTATGTTGCTTTTAACTGCAGGAGTGATTTTTGCTGTTAGTGATCAGGAAAATAAGAAATAGGAACAGCAGCAGGCAAATCAGCCCCGCCGTTCAACTGAACCATAGCTGAGCATTTATTTCAATGCCATTTTCTTGCACGACCTCCATATCCCTCGATGCCTTTAATATCTAAACGTCTGTCGCTCTTTGTCGACCTTTCTCCCCCAGCCAAGCGCCAATCAATACTTCACCACCTGGGGTATTTTCTATAACTGGTATCCCCTTCTTTCCTACCCTTTTTCATTTTCACCCCATCAGTTAAGGCCAATTGGACTGGATGAAGTACAGATAGGATTGAATGAAATTCAATGCAAATAAATTGGAGGCATTACATTTTTGTAAGGAAAAATAAGGAAGTCACACATTACTTGGAAAATAAAAATCCAAATGGAGTAGAGAGGCAAAATGATTTAGAAGTGAAAATACACAAAAACGGGCAGCACGGTGGCGCAGTAGTTAACACTGCTGCCTCACGGACTTCCGGTTGCGGCTATGCTGAGCTAAGTCGCACGTTCGGCAGCTCCCGCCAGAAACGGTTTTTGGGCTCTTTTTAGGGACCCGAGCGGCATTTGTTCGACGGTTCCCAGTGTGGGAAGGTGACAGTACACTTTCCCCGGCACTGTATGGATTGGACCAGGAGTGGAGCGGTGAACAGAGTAATTCTGGTGAAGCGAAAAGTGCGAGAAAGGAAAGCCAAGATGGCGGCGGGTGGAGACCAGGCAGCGTGGGCACTATGGGCGCAAGAGCAGCAGGAGTTTCTCAAGCGCTGCTTCACGGAATTGAAAGCAGAGCTGCTGGAGCCGATGAAGGCTTCGATTGACAAGCTGGTCGAGACCCAGGAGGCCCAAGGGGCAGCGATCCGGGAGGTGCGGCAGAAGGACTCGGAGAATGAGGACGAGATATTGGGCCTGGCGGTGAAGGTGGAGGCGCACGAGGCGCTGCGTAAGAAATGGCAGGAGAAGTTCGAGGACATGGAGAATCGGTCGAGGAGGAAGAACCTGCGGATTCTGGGTATCCCAGAGGGAGTGGAGGGGTCGGATGCTGGAGCATATGTGGTCACGATGCTGAACACGTTGCTGGGCGTGGGTGCCTTCCCGAGGCCCCTGGAGCTGGATGGGGCCCACCGAGTCCTGGCGAGGAGGCCCAAGTCTAACGAGCCGCCGCGGGCGGTATTGGTGCGGTTCCACCGCTTGGTGGACAGGGAGTGTGTCCTAAGATGGGCAAAAAAGGAGCGGAGCAGCAGGTGGGAGAATGCAGAGGTCCGTATACACCAGGACTGGAGCGCGGAGGTGGCCAAGAACAGGGCCGGGTACAATCGGGCTAAGGCAGTTCTGCATCGGAAGGGGGTGAAATTCGGGATGCTGCAGCCGGCGCGACTGTGGGTCACGTTTAAGGACCGGCACCATTACTTTGAGACGCCGGAGGAGGCATGGACCTTTATTCAGGCCGAAAAGTTGGACACGGACTGAGGGTCGGTTGTGAGGGGAGGTCGCGGGGGGCTACTGTGGTTACTGTGCTTTGGGGGATGTTGGGGAATGTTCTGTTCTGTTTCCTTGGGTGCTGGGTGGGGTAGGGATAAATGGTTCGAAGTGGGGGTTTTGTGAGAGTGTGGGCGTCGATGGTTGGAAGGACGGGGCCCCGTTGGGGGGAGGGGAGATGGGAGGCTCGAGGTGGGGAGCTGGGATTAGGCCGCAAAAGGGAGATGCGCCAGAGAGGGCGGGGCCGGTTTGATGGAAAGCGCGGGCTTTTTCCCGCACTAGGGAAGGGGTGGGACCGGGGGTGAAGGGCGGTGTTGGAGAGGAGCGCCCGCTGATGGACTGGAGGGGGAAGGGGGGAGACTACCACACTGGGGGGTCGATGGAGTGGCCGGGGCCAGCAGGAGTCAGCTGACTTACGGCAGTGCTATGGGGGGGAGCAACGCAGCTAGGGGGGGGACCTAGCTTTGGGGGTGGGGGGGGGGTGGGGGGGGTGGGAGGGGGGGGAACTGGGTTGCTGCTGCATTGGCCAAAGGGGAGCTGGAGCTCGGAGAGAGAGTCGGGGCGGGGGTTTGCCGCTGGGGGGAATGGAGAGTGCAGGAGGCGCGGGCACGTGGCTGGCCTCGAAAAGGGGATGGCTAATCGGCAGGGGGGGGGGGGGGAACCCCCTGATCCGGCTGATAACTTGAAATAGGAGGGGCCTGAACGGGCCGGTCAAGAGGGCCCGTGTGTTCGCGCTCCTGAAGGGACTGAAGGCAGATGTGGTTATGCTCCAGGAGTCGCATCTGAGGGTGGCAGATCAGGTTAGGCTGAGAAAGGGGTGGGTAGGGCGGGTTTTCCACTCAGGGTTGGACGCAAAGAATCGAGGGGTGGCGATTTTGGTGGGGAAGCGGGTGTCGTTTGAGACGCTGAACATCGTGGCAGACAATGGAGGTAGGTACGTGATGGTGAGTGGTAAGCTGCAGGGGGTGCGGGTGGTATTAGTGAATGTATATGCCCCGAATTGGGACGATGCCGGATTTATGCGGCGCATGTTGGGCCGGATTCCGGACCTGGAGGCAGGGAGCTTGATAATGGGGGGGGGACTTCAACACGGTACTGGATCCAGCATTGGACCGCTCCAGGTCCAGGACGGGTAAGAGGCCGGCGGCGGCCAAGGCGCTGAGGGGGTTTATGGACCAGATGGGAGGAGTGGACCCATGGAGGTTTGTCAGGCCGGGGGCCAGGGAATTTTCTTTTTTTCCCCACGTCCATAAAGCCTACTCCCGGATAGACTTCTTCGTTAAGAGCAGGGCACTAATCCCGAGGGTGGAGGACACGGAGTATTCGGCTATAGCCATCTCAGACCATGCCCCGCACTGCGTGTATCTCGAGCTAGGGGAGGAGAGGGACCAGCGCCCGCTGTGGAGCCTGGAGGTGGGCTTGCTGGCGGATGAGGAGGTGAGCGGGCGGATCCGGGGGTGCATTGAAAGCTATCTAGAGGCTAACGATAATGGGGAGGTGCAGGTGGAGGTAGTCTGGGAGGTGCTGAAGGAGAGGAGAGAGAGGGAGAGATTGGTGGGGGAGATTTTAAGGGTGGATAGAAGGTATGCAGAGGTCCCCGAGGAGGGACTACTCAAGGAGCGACGAAGCCTCCAGGCCGAGTTCGACCTATTGACCACCAAGAAGGCAGAGGTGCAGTGGAGGAAAGCGAAGGGGCAGTGTATGAGTACGGGGAGAAGGCTAGCCAGATGTTGGAACACCAACTTCGGAAGTGGGAGGCAGCGAGGGAAATTGGGGGAGTTAGGGATAAAGGGGGGAACACGGTGCAGAGTGCGGTGGGAATAAATGGGGTATTTAAAGACTTTTATGAGGGGCTATATAGGTCTGAGCCCCCGAAGGAGGTGGGGGGGGATGCGTCGATTTTTGGATCGGCTGAGGTTCCCGAGGGTGGAGGAGGAGCAGGTGGCTGGGCTTGGGGCACCGGTAGGGCTGGAGGAGCTGACTAAGGGGCTGGGGAGTATGCAGGTGGGGGAGGCACCGGGGCCAGATGGGTTCCCGGTGGAATTTTACCGGAAGTACATGGGCCTGCTGGGCCCTCTATTAGTGAGGACTTTCAATGAAGCGAGGGGGGGGGGGGGGGGGGGGGGGGGGGGGGGGGGGGGGGGGGGGGGGGGGGGGGGCGCCTTTCCTCGACAATGTCAAGGGCACTGATCTCGCTGATCTTGAAGCGGGACAAGGACCCATTACAGTGTGGGTCGTATAGGTCAATCTCTCTCCTCAATGTGGACGCGAAGCTGTTGGCAAAGGTGTTGGCTACCAGAATTGAGGACTGTGTCCCGGGGGTGATTCACGAGGACCAGACGGGAAGGCAGCTGAATACCAATGTGCGGAGGCTCCTTAATGTAATCATGATGCCTGCAGTGGAGGGGGAAGCGGAGATAGTGGCGGCGATGGACGCGGAGAAGGCCTTCGACAGTGTGGAATGGGGGTACTTTTGGGAAGTGTTGAGGAGGTTCGGGGAGGGGTTCATTAGTTGGGTTAGGCTACTTTACGAAGCCCCGGTGGGGAGTGTGGCCACGAATCGGAGGAGGTCGGAATACTTTCAGCTGTACCAGGGGACGAGGCAGGGGTGCCCCCTATCACCCTTGCTATTTGCATTGGCAATTGAGTCTTTGGCTATGGCTCTAAGGGAGTCCAGGAACTGGAGGAGGCTGGTCTGGGGAGGGGGGGGGGGGGAGGGAGATGGGTGGGGAGGAACACCGGGTATCGTTGTATGCCGATGATCTGTTACTGTATGTGGCGGACCCAGTGGGGGGGATGCCGGAGGTGATGTGGATCCTCAGGGAGTTTGGGGACTTTTCCGGGTATAAGCTCAACGTGGGGAAGAGTGAGCTCTTCGTGGTACACCCAGGGGACCAGGGAAGGGGGATAGACGAGCTTCCACTGAAGAGGGCGGAAAGGAGTTTTTGGTACCTAGGGATCCAGGTGGCCAGGAGCTGGCGGGCCCTACACAAGCTCAACTTGACGAGGCTGGTGGAGCAGATGGAGGAGGAGTTTAAAAGGTGGGATATGCTGCCACTCTCCCTGGCTGGTAGGGTACAGTTGGTGAAGATGACGATGCTCCAGAGGTTCCTTTTTATATTCCAGTGCCTCCCCATCCTGATCCCTAAGGCCTTTTTTAAGTGGGTCAGTAGGAGCATCATGGGATTCGTGTGGGCGAAAAACACCCCGAGGGTGAGAAGGGTGTTTCTGGAGCGGAGTAGGGACAGAGAAGGGTTAGCGTTACCTAATCTGTGTGGGTATTACTGGGCTGCCAATGTGGCAATGATACGCAAGTGGGTAATGGAGGGGGAGGGGCGGCGTGGAAGAGGCTGGAGATGGCGTCCTGTGTGGGCACGAGTCTGGGAGCGCTGGTGACAGCGCTGCCGCCGCTCCCGCCGACTAGGTACACCACGAGTCCGGTGGTGGCGGCGACTTTGACAATTTGGGGACAGTGGAGACGCCACAGGGGTGAGGTAGAGGCTTTGGTTTGGTCCCCGATCCGGGAGAACCATCGGTTCGTCCCGGGGAGAATGGATGGAGGGTTCCTGAGCTGGCACAGGGCAGGAATTAGAAGGATGGAGGACCGGTTTTTAGACGGGACGTTTGCGCGCCTTGGGGCGCTGGAGGAAAAATTTGGGCTTCCCCCCGGAAATGCCGTCAGCAGGTAAGGGCGTTTGTAAGACGGCAGGTGAGGGAGTTCCTGCTGCTTCCAGCACTCAGGATCCAGGATAGGGTGCTCTCGGGGCTGTGGGTTGGAGAGGGCAGGGTCTCGGCGATCTACCAGGATATGCAGGAGGAGGAGGAGACCTCGGGTGAGGAGCTAAAGGGTAAATGGGAGGAGGAGTTTTGGGAGGATATAGACGAGGGTGTGCGGGCGGACGCCCTGGGTAGGGTTAATTCTTCCTCCTCTTGCGCCAGGCTTGATACAATTTAAGGTTCTTCACAGAGTGCATATGACAGGGGCGAGGCTGAGCAAGCTCTTTGGGGTGGAAGACAGGTGTGGGAGGTGCTCAGGGAGCCCAGCAAATCACACCCACATGTTCTGGGCGTGCCCGGCGCTGGATGGGTACTGGAGGGGTATTGCGAGGACGGTGTCTAAGGTGGTGAACACCCGGGTTAAGCCGAGCTGAGGGTTAGCACTATTTGGCGTATCGGACGAGCCGTGAGTGCAGGAGGCGAACGAGGCCGGTATTCTGGCCTTTGCATCCCTGGTAGCACGGCGGAGGATTCTGCTACAGTGGAAAGATGCGAGGCCCCCAAGCGTGGAAGCCTGGATCAGCGACATGGCAGGATTCATTAAATTGGAGAGGGTAAAATTTGCCTTGAGAGGGTCTGTGCAAGGGTTCTTCAGGCGGTGACAACCATTCCTAGACTTTCTAGCGGGGCATTAGGAGGTGGTCAGCAGCAGCAACCCAGAGGTGGGGGGGTACTTTGTGTTTTCTACTGTGTTTCTTATTGCTTAATGGGGGGTTTGTATATTGGGGGAATCCGTGATGTAGTTGTAAGATGTTTATTTATGTGTTCTTTGTTTTTCTTTTTTCTGTAAGGTTTGTTGAAAATATGTAAAAATTTGAATAAAAATATTTCTAAAAAAAAAAAACACTGCTGCCTCACAGCGCCAAGGGCCCAGGTTCGATTGGCCCCCCGGTCACTGTCCGTGTGGAGTTTGCACATTCTCCTTGTGTCTGCGTGGGTCCCACCCCCACAACCCACATATGCGCAGGTAGGTAGATTGGCCACGCTAAATTGCCCCTTAATTGGAAAAAAAGATTGGGTATTCTAAATTTTAAAAAAAATATACGCACACAATCACCAGAAGTAGTGTCACGGGTTAATAAGGCCAGGAAAAAAAAAATCAAACCAAGCACTCAAATTTATTTTTAAAGGGATAAAATTGAAAAGTAGAGAAATTATGCTAAACCTGCACAAAACCTGGTTAAACCACATATAGGGTTCTGAGTATAATTCTGGTCATCATCTTACAAAAAGGATATCGAGGCACTGAAAAGTGTGTCAAAAGGATTTGCATGGGTGACGGTGGAACTGTGAGCTTAGGCCTATCAGGGAAGGACAACCAGGCTGGGTTTCTTTTTGCTTGTGAAGGGAAGGACTGTGGGGTGAGCCAATAGAGGCTTTTAAAATTCTGAAAGGTTTTAATAGAGTGGATACGGTGCTTCCACTTGTGATAAAGGTAAAATCTCAAGGCCAACATTAGTGAAACAGGTAAATCAGATAGGTAACTCAGAAGAAATTTCTTTAACCAGCGAGTGGTGAAAATGCGTAACTCACTACCACCGGGGAGTAGCGACGATTCGTAATGATGAATTTAAGGAGAAGCTAGGCAAGTACAGGAGGAGTAAGGGAACAGAGGGGTGTGCCCACAGCGTCAGTTGAGGAAGGAGAGGAGGAGGCTCCAGTGGAATGTAAACACTAGCATGAACTCAATGATCTGTTCTGTACGTTGAGTAACTCTACATAGGGTTGGGCGAAGTTGGGCGGGAAGAGAATAAACACTGGCCAAGATCAATTGGGCCGAGTGGTTGGTTTGTATGCTGCGGATTCCATGGGGTTGATCCGAGGGGTATTTCCAGTGTGACAAGCATCTGAATGAAAATGAAAATCGCTTATTGTCACAAGTAGGCTTCAAATGAAGTTACTGTGAAAAGCCCCTAGTCGCCACACTCCGGCGCCTGTTCGGGGAGGCTGGTACGGGAATTGAACCGTGCTGCTGGCCTGCCTTGGTCTGCTTTCAAAGCCAGCGATTTAGCCCTGTGCTAAACCAGCATCTTGGCGAATACAGGGTGTTGCCTGACCAGGCTTGCTTATACAAATGGCTAACTGAGGAACCATCATGGGTCTTTCAAAAGAGAGCTAAAACATGAGTGACTCTTCAGGCTTTTCCTAATGAGACAGGTTATCTTAGCAGAATAAGTATACAATACACAATACCGGTCATTCTATAAATTCTATCAAAGGGAAAACAGAAATAATCAATAAGAAGATAAGCAGGATTTTTGGGTGTAATATCCTTTAAGGTAACCGTCAGCAGCTTTGGTAATGTTTCAGTGAAGCAAGTATCAGTTCGTACATATTGAATTTCTGGCATTTCTTCCCGATGCCCATCCTCACGGAGATCAATCCACCTCAACAGGTACAATAGACAATAAGCCCTATAAAAGAATAAATACACCCTACTGTGAAAAAGACTGGTGCGATTTATTTTATGATACCCTTTGAAAGCGAAGCAAAATGTGTGTATGTAAGAGTTGGTGATAACATGGGGAGGGCTCTTTAATCGTCCCCTCACTTGCAGGTGATGACCGAAGCAGAGTCCGTTTGGCAGGCAGCTGCTGGACGGCCTAGTTTATCCTTTTCAAGCAGACTGGTGTTTGCGGGAGAAAGTAGGCAGCTCGGCCGGTCAGCCTGGTCTTTATCCGATGCCACATGCAACCATTTTCTAGTTCAGCGCACTAGAAATCAAATGTGTCTGGCACATTGACTCGCATGACCGGGGGGTGCTAATGCAAGAAATAACCCCCCCCCCCCCCCCCTTGTACAACATCTACTCTTGACTCAGGTCAGCTCATTCAGGCCACAGGGGAAGCCAGACCTCCCGGCTCTCTATCACAGTGTCCCACATCATTTGGTGAGTTTACCGTGTGAGGCTGTGGGGTGGGGGCGTGTGTGGGGACCCAACAGCTTCCCTCTGATAAATATCATGGGGTTCATCTGAATTTATCACCACTAGCTGGGAAAGGGGCGTAAGTAAATTGGTCACCTGTTTTACACCCTTCCCTGCTCCCGCCACTCGGTCTTATACCCTTCCCTGCCCCCGCCACTCGGTCTTACACCTTTTCTTTCTCCCGCCACTCAGTTTGCAGGGGCTGGTTTAGCACAGTGGGCTAAACAGCTGGCTTGTAATGCAGAACAAGGCCAGCAGCGCGGGTTCAATTCCCGTACCAGCCTCCCTGAACAGGCGCCGGAATGTGGCGACTAGGGGCTTTTCACAGTAACTTCATTGAAGCCTACTTGTGACAATAAGCGATTATTATTATTTTACACCTCTCGCCCAATTGCCACAAATTTGCTTCATTTTTGATGAACGTTAAAATGAGTTCCCAAACTGGTGCCTTTTTTTCACTCTAAGAAATGTAAGTCCTCAGTTTAAAAAAAAATTTTGAGTACCCAATCATTTTTTTCCAATTAAGGGGCAATTTATTGTGGCCAATCCACCTGCCCTGCACATCTTTGGGTTGTGGGGGTGAAACCCACGCAGATACGGGTTTCCTCAGTTAATTTACAAATACTGAAGCCTGGTCTATTCTTTCCAAACACCAATCCTTTGGACACCAGCAACCTCCAGGCAATTTGTTACACTTTTCACAAGGTTGATAGATACACTGTACACTTTATACAGGACTGTCAGCTATTTTAGAGCTGGTGTATCGAGAGATGCTGCCTCTTACGCAAAGGCTCGAATGTGGCCTTACAGAGAGAGTTGCCAAATGGCATCTGACAGACGTTTAGCATAACGTGATGGAAATGATGATTTAATCTGCGAGACAGTTATAAATGCCCAGGTAGAATTCTACCTGGGTTAAGCTAATTTAGTTGGAACACTCGTGCCAGAACTAGCATTGCGTTTTGTTTTGCCCACATGTCCCAGGGCATTTGAGCAGTATGTGACTAGACAAACTGATATTGTAAGGAAGTAGCACGGCACACTGCATATGTTTAGAGGTCTGTCAGTTTTCATTTATCAAACAGACTCAGTGACTAAGTGAAGTGCCTGTTGTGGTACTCAGCCATAAAGGTGGGAAGGTCTCGGGTTCTGTGCTCAGCATGGCCTTAATGTCCCCATTCTACGGGCAGGAAAAACATATTCAGCCCAGGTTCCTGCTTCTAATTACCAATATCACTAAAACAGATTCGATGGCCATTATCACATTTGCGGAATGTATGCAACGTGCTTTCCGCGTCTCTAACATTACAGCAGGGACTGCAATTCATGTGCACTTAATGGGCTGGAAAGCACTTGGGGACATCCTGAAGTCGTGCAAACTTCTTTTACTAGCCAAAATTCAGTGAACATTCAAGCACTGGGAACGACGCAGAGAGGAGTCACGAGACTGATCGTCAGTCAGAGCTGGACACGTCTAAACACGTAAATTCTGATTGAAACTCATTCTGTCGGGAGTCTTGGGAATGGGGCTGGCCAGTCTTAACAATGCCACATGAATTGCAACCAGGACAGTTAGAATCAACATGATCCACGTTCTGTGGAATGCTGGTCAATGGGCCCTGCCGGTACACCCGAGAAACCAAAACTGTTCATTTTCTGAGCAAACGGGTGGCGCGTTCACCCTGCTGCCCCAAAATTGGCAAAAAATGATAGCTTACCAGAGCGGGTGGAATGCAAATCAAAGGCAGCACAATGATCTGGTTAGCATTGGTGCAGGAGTGGCTCAGCATTATTGATCGGTGATGACGTTTGCAAGGTGCTGTTGCCAAACGGTGTGTAGTAGGCAACACCAAAAAAGTCTCTGTAGTGAGGCCCTAACCAGCCTCTGTCATCGGATAATGCCCGCGTCCACGAGGATGATTCTCAGGAAAAAGTACCAACTATTCAGTAACAAATAGGAGTGCTAACTTCAGGTAATTAACTTCAACTAATTGCTTCAATAAAGGGTAATTCTGTCTCTAATTATTCCTGATCTTTTCATAGGTTGCGATTTCTCTCTGACACAGACTGTCAAGTATGGTATCCCTGCCATGTTCTGTATATTTATTCTACTTGGTAGATTTACAAAAAAAGCCTGTATTAAATTGTTTCCCATCTAACCATGCTAGTTTATGGTTCCATTGAATGGAATGCATTACTTTGCCCAAACATTGATTTTTTTTTAAGCGCCAATTTAGTGTGGCCAATCCGCCTACCCTGCACACCTTTGGGTTATGGGGGCGAGACCCACGCAGACACGGGGAGAATGTGCAAACTCCACACGGACAGTGACCCAGGGCCGGGATCGAACACAGGTCCTCGGCGCGGTGAGGCAACAGTGCTAACCACTGCGCCACCGTGCCACCCTCATTTTGAAGAGTGGGCTTGACATGACGTTTGCCTGTGGGAGAGTGTAGGTCAGGATGTGGCAGCCTCATCAGCCCTGTCCTGCCGCCAAGCAATGCCGTGTTTCACAGGAGGAGCACTGGGTTGAAGTCAGGAGTGGGAACACTGGCAGACCCTCTGCTTCTCTAGCCCTGGGACTATGAGGCCAAATGGAGAACCCAAACACGGCACACTGAGATCACCAAAGCCAGCACACGAATCGGGAGCTGAATCTTAGACCTTCTGGCTCTAATCAGGTTAGTTCCACAGTGGACACCGTCCTTTCTATCAACCGAGTCACTTGGGAAAGCTTTGACTGAGCGATTTATAACCTTAATAGTTTAAGAGGCCAAAGGTTGTTTTTTTCTCTGTCAAATCATATTAGATCTTTCTGAAGCCCCTGAAGAGTTCGACTTTGGTTCTAGTTTAAAAGCAAAAACTTTCCTCCATTTCCGGTTCAGTTGATGTTTTGTAAGGGGCAACGAAAGGAGTCCACACCGAGTTCCCAACTGGGTCTTCTGTAGTCGGTGCCTGACTGGCCGACTCGATTTATTCAAAGGCACATGAACCTTGTTTAGTGTCCCCCGCCCCCTTATTGGGACAGCTGCAAACTCCACGGGGTAGTGGATCATCCTTACCCAGTGAGACCCGTGCGAGATATAACACTTCAACAGAACCATGGTCAGTAAAACTCAATTGTTCAATTGATTTTGCCAAATCATGTTACCATTTAATTCTCATCATTAAGTCATCGTTAATTAGCTGGTGGACATGTCAAGTCCCGTACTTTGCAAAGTAATTTACAAGTTACAGCTTCTGGTAAATCCACTGAATAGAGCTTCCAGTAGGTCGTTTTTTGAATGTAATCTGAAAAATATTGCTGCTGGGGCAGCACGGCGGCGGCGCAGTGCTTAGCACTGCTGCCTTACGGTGCCGAAATCCCAGGTTCGTTCTCGGCTCTGGGTTACTGTCCGTGTGGAGTTTGCACATTCTCCCCGTTTGCGTGGGTTTCGCCCCCACAACCCAAAGATGTGCAGGGTAGCTGGATTAGCCATGCTAAATTGTCCGTTAATTGGAAAAAAATAATTGGGTACTCTATAATTAAAAAATATATATATTGCTGCTAATTAGCTAAACTATAGTGTCCTTTTCCCCCCTCCAGAATAGGCTCACTGGTTGTGTGACTCAATTCGTTTCATTTCTGCAGGGGACAGGAGAGGGTGACGACCGCCGTTGGGGGTGGGGGAGAAAGAGGGCGGGATTTACCGCCCAACCCGCCATGTGTTTTTCGCTGCCGGAACCGGCCCGCCAGCGGGATTTACTGACCCGCCATTGTTAACGGGATTTCCCGGTGACCGTACCCCTCGTCACCGGGAAACCCGGGTGTCGGCGTGGGACCGTAATATCCCGCCGGCCTGAACTGCCAGTAAATCACGCCCAGAGTCTCCAACTGGACAGACACACCTGTAATGATATGTATAATCTAAGGAGAGTAAAGGGTTAACAAGATGATGTTCATGTATATTAACACTAGATGGCATTACACAGTAGTCTTATAAAAGGCTGCATCTCTAAGCATTCTGGAAGAAGCTGATTGAGAAGGATAGTGTGAGGTTGAGTTAGAGTGTTGGTTGTATTAGAGAGAGATATAAAATACTGTAACATGGATTCAACACAATTATTTTGTGAGCTGTTACTCAGTAGAGCGTGCAAACCATTTAAAGTAGTATAAAATAAACTAGCTTTGTTTTAAATACATAGCTTAATGTTCTTTGTAAACACTACGACTTTTGGCAATCTTGGAGAACAATACAAGGAACATTACAACACCCACCACCAAACCTGTTCCCCTCTGCTGGTTAAACACCATGGCACCCACCATCTCAGTCAATTTTATTATACCTGCCAACATGCTCCTGGGGTGGGGGCAGAGTGGTGACAGGTTTAACATTAAACACACGAGGGGGGATTTTGATCATCAAGAGCTCAGCGGCTGTCTGATTTTTCTATTTCGCCATTTTTCCCCCACCAGGTTCAATGGAAACAAAAGGCAAGAAAAGTGTACAAAGGAACTAACCCCCTGATACACTTCGTTCAAAGTTAAGATCTACCTCGTAACACAGGTTACTCCAGCCGAGCTGTGATACAACGTAGGTATTTCATCAGGGAACTATTCTCGATGAATGTGAGTTTTTTTACTGATCCCAGGGGCTAGAGGACATATCCTGAGCTCCAGGAATGCTTCATTCCATTGCATCAAGAGTTAAATCCATTTGTACGTAAATTCCTATCAAAAGAACTAGGTCAGTGAGGTTCTGAAAATAAGCTCATAGGTATTTCCAACGCGAGATGGATTGACATTGAGAGAGATCAATGTGTAAACGCTTTATAAAACACAGTGGCACAAGTTCTGTGGGGATTGTGGAAAGTTATTTGTAAAATGTAGCGGGTTTGAGTTAGTAACGAAAGAGAAAATGCTGGAAAATCTCAGCAGGTCTGGCAGCATCTGTAGGGTGAGAAAAGAGCTAACGTTTCGAGTCCAATGACTCTGTCAAAGGTTTGAGTTAGTACTTTGATGTTGTATCGGAAAATTGCAAATCTCATGGACAGTTATTTGGAAAGGGGAAGGAAAAGCCAGGTAACTGCAGATTGACTAGCTTAACATCAGTTTTGGGAAAGCTGTTGCCATCAGGGACATAGGGCATGGTCTAATCAAATGGGGACAAGTCTCGTAGCTCCTGTGATTAGCTGGGTGTTTCCCGGCACTCCGAGCACCAAGACAGCCCGCTATCTAAATGCCCATCCGGGTAGATCGGGAGCCTCAGCAGGGAACTCCCCGTCGTGGCCGCAGATTTCCTTCCCTCAAGGACATTCATGAACCATCAATCAACAATGGTCTCATAGTTATCATTAGACTTTTAATTATTGAATTCAAATTTCACCATCTGCACAATCTTAACATGAGTGAATTCAGGAATAGTCTCTGAATACAAAGGGTAGTGGAAATTTGGAATCCTCTCTTACCCAAAACGTGGCGAGTGCTGTGCCAACGGAAATTTGAGAGAATATGACTGATAGATTTTTGTTAAGTGACATTTTTGTTAAGTGAGATTTTTATTACGTGAGAGTATCAAGAGACAATGGATCACAAACAAAAAGTGGAGTTGAGATGTAGACCAGGCTTGATCCACGTGAAATGCAGAAACTGGCTCAAGGTGTGAATGACCTACTCCTGTTCCTACGAATCAGCATCAATAACCTGCAATTGTATAATGCATTTAAGTTAGCTAAATTTCCCAAGGTGCTTTTTAAAAAATTGAAATCACAGGCCGTGGGCATTGCCGACTGGATCAGCATTTATTGTTCATCCCTAATTTCCCTCGAGAAGGTGAGCCTTCTTGAACCGCTGCAGTCCGTGTGGTGTAGGTACACCCACAGTGCTGTGAGTGAGGAAGTTACAGGATTTTGACCCAGCGACAAAGAAGGGATGACAATATATTACCAAGTCAGGATGGCGTGTTGCTTAAGGGGGATCTTGCAGCTGGTGCTGTTCCAACATGCCTGCTGCCCATGTTCTTCTAGGTGGTAGAGGTCACAGGTTTGGAAGGTGTTGTCAAAGGCGCCTTGATGATTTTCTGCAGTGCATTTGTAGCTGGTACTCACTGCTGCCACTGTGTGCTAGTGGTGGAGGGAGCGAATGTTTATTGTGATGGATGGGGTGTCAATTAAGTAGGCTGTTTTGTCCTGGCTGGTGTCGAGCTTCTCGAGTATTGTTGGAGCTGCACTCATCCAAGCAAGTGGAGAGTATTCCCTTACGCTCCTGACTTGTACCTTGTAGATGGTGAACAGACTTCGGAAAGTCAGTAGATGAGCAGCTCGCCGCAGGATTCCTGGCCTCTGACCTACTCTTGTAGCCACAGTATTTATATGGCTAGTCCAGTTCAGTTTCTGGTAACCGCACCCCGCCCCCACCTTCCCCGACGTCGATAGTGGGAGATTTAGCAATGGTAATGTCAAGGAGAGATGGTTCGATTCTCTCTTGTTGGAGGTTGTTATTGCCTGCCACCTGTGTGGCGACTTGCCTGGCACTTGTGTGGCAACCTATCAGCCCAAGCCTTCACAGGAACATTGTCATGCAAAATCTGACACTGGAGATATTAGGACAGGTCAAGAGGGAGGTGTTTTGAGGAGCATCTGATAAGAATGGAAGCTGTGAGAGCAACCCAATAGCAGTAATTCTACAGATAGTGGCTCTCCACTGGAAGAGCTATGTTTGAGCCAGCACTATAACTGCATGTTGATTGATGTGATTATCTGTGTAAGCTTTCAAACCTTGATTTAAATCAGTGTTAATCAAGTGTAACCGCAATAGAACTGGTATGTAAATTACATTTTTCATTCACGGCTTCATTAGTTGTAAGAGAGTTCACAATTACTGTAGACAGGCTAACTATTGACACTGGTCTCTGGGGCTCTTATGGATGTCTGATGGTGTACAGTAAATCATTAGGAAGTAACTGTTAGCAAACCGCTTCCCAGACCCACGAAAGTACAAGTGGATTGAAAACATTTGTTCCCAGTTAAGTTTCTCTCTCCCTTTGCAATTTTACACAAGTCAAAATCCTACCTATACTTTAAATCATTTATTTTGCCATTCCATGACCCACGCCACCCCCTCCCACCTCAGTTACCTGCATATGTCACACGCACCTTCCCTCTAACAGACCTGGAGAACCTCGCGAGCAGAAAGGAATCGCCTTGCCCCTCCCTGGTCCTGGTGGAGGTAACCTTTTTCTACCAAACGCCTTGCTGCCTTGGCTCACTGTGAGGGTCAAACCTTCACCCTAATACCCCAGGGCACAATCGCTATTGTAATAACAACTCAAAAGCCGCATTATCCCTCTACTATTATAGTGGGGACCAAGACTGCCAGTGTCAATAGAAGCTGCTGAATTATTTAGCGCTGTTTGAGCAGACAGTTCAGAATGTTCTGATGGGAACAGAACAATATTGTCCACGCTCTTCAATTCAGTGACTACTTTTACGAAAGGATTTTAAAATCAACCACAGTGGAAAATACTTTACCTTCGAGTCCTGCCATTATATTGTAATACAGCACTGTATTAGAAACAGCAGACATTGGTGCCTCTAGAGGCAGGACTGCATTACTCGTGCAATAGTGGAGAACACAAGCTTCTATTTCATAGAATCATAGGTTTTACAGTGCAGAAGAAGGTAATTCAGCCCATCGAGACTGCACTGGCCCTTGAAAAGAGCACTCCTTAAGCCCACGCCCCCAGCCCATTTCCGCAACCCAGTAACCCCATCTAACCTTTTGGACACTAAGGGGCAATTTAACATGGCCAATCCACCTAAATGGCACATCTTTGGACTGCGAGAGGAAACCCACGCAGACACGGGAGGAAAGTGCAAACTCCACATAGACAGTCACCTGAGGCTGTAATTGAACCTTGGACCCTGGTGCTGTGAGGCAGCAGTGCTAATCACAGTGCCACCCCACCACCCCTGAAGACCATCATGAAGACATTGTCGTGGATCAAGTTGAATTTAAAGATTTCACAAATAGAAAGTCTTTCATAGAATTTACAGTGCAGAAGGAGGCCATTCGGCTCAACGAGACTGCACCGGCTCTTGGAAAGGGTACCCTATCTAAGCTCACACCTCCACCCTATCCCCATAACCCAGTAACCCCACCCAACACTAAGGGCAATTTTGGACACTAAGGGCAATTTAGCATGCTCATTCCACCTAACCTGCACATCGTTGGACTGTGGGAGGAAACCAGAGCCCCCGGGGGAAACCCACACAGACAGAGCGAGAACGTGCAGGCTCCGCGCAGACAGTGACCCAAGCGAGAATCGAACCTGGGACCCTGGTGCTGTGAAGCAACTGTGCTAACCACTGTGCTACCGTGACGCAAACGCCTCCCTTCATTCAGCTAAAGACTAAAACTGCCAGAATACGAAATGAGGCAAATTTCTGAATCGGAAAATCTTCGGAGGCCTTGAGTGGATTTCCCTGGATTTTCCTAAGCTTCTTGGCTGGACCCAAAGATGTGTTTTTTTCCCCCCACTTTCTCTCGGTGTTGGATCATATGGAGGTACAGTTACCACCCTCTCTGTTAGTACCTTGCTCAAGAGCCCATTTCTGTGCATGCAAACCAAAGCAGCGAGTTGAGGCAATTCAACAGTAGGGAGAATCACAGTTCAGTCTGATCCTATTCTCAGTCTGCATCCAAACAGGAAATACTGGCTGTTCATGTACTGGTCTTAAAAATTTCAAACCAGTGTCTCTGAGCATGCAAATCACTTTTCATCTCCATTATTAAAAAGACACATACATCTCCATGGACAGGCAATGTCGACAAAAGACCATATTCATCTTTTAAACAAGGCTGATTGAGGTCCACATAAATCATGAATTCAAATGGAGAAAGGGAGAGAGAGAGCGAAAAAGAGAAACGGTTTGCCTCATTTTAATTAGACTATTAACTCAGCATATCTCAAAGTTCAAATACGCATCAGCCCAGGAGAAGAGAGAGACTGCAGGCATTAATGAAGGGAAGGCAGAGCTGACCGTGTGGAAATGGAAACACTCAATTAATATTTAATATTTAATATGGCCTAACAAATAGGCTTCAAACCTATAAATCCACTTTTTTGTTGAAAGAGCAGAGTTAAATTTTTTAAAGAGAATCTACAAGAGTAGCTTTGGCTCATTTTTTGTAATTACACAGTTAATTAAATTGATTCTGCTAACAACTGGGCTAATGACACTGAAATAGCATTTCCTGAGTAAAGATTCAATAAGATAACTCTTATCTTGACAATATTTACTGCTGGAGAAAATTAGAAGCCACATTTCTCACTGTGCTCTTCCTCAAAGTCCCAGAGGTATTCACCCAGACAAGCCTTGCTGCAGAAAATCCATTTCATGTTGTGTGAAGAATGGTAATTATGAGTTTTAGGCCGCAGTCTGGTCATTGCCTGGGCTACCACTTTCCCTCCACTGCCAAGTTTTGAAGGTGTTGTTAATTTCAGTATTAAAGCAAGATACTGCCCAAATTCCCACTTTCTGATAAACCAATAGCCTCCAATTGCAAAGCCTGCTTGTTGGCTTTTATTATTTTAACCATTTAAGTCAGCCCCATTTTTAAAAAACGATATAGAGACCTTCGAAATATTGCAAGAATATTATCACACAAACGATTAATCTGCTCAAAGTGTAATTATTTTCCCCCACTACTTCAAGTAGCGGGAACCTGGGTTAGCACCTCAACTGGAACAGAGAACAAAAGAATTGCAGCCCAACACAATCATTTCAACAATGTGACCCAACTTTTTCCAGGTAGCCTGGTAGAGATTCGGAAAGCAATGGCCCACGATATGCTGGAACAGGCCATCCCATGACAGCCCGTTTCTGGTCCCTCAACCTACCGCTCAAAACGCAACCTGCGCTGGAATGACGAGCTGACTGGGGTTAGAGTATGCCTGGGAGACCAGCCAACAATGGGACTGGCAGTCAATCTCTTTCAACAATGACGTTCAAGGATTGAGAGAGGCTCAGAAGAATGACGGGGAAGGAAACAGGGTATATTAGAGACAAATTAGGAACAGAAAGGAATAAAGATGGGAAAGAAAGACTGGACTAAGAGAAAAAGGCGAGAAAAGAAAAGTAAGAAGAAATGGAAATATAAAATTTTCAAGTTATCGAGCGACAATTTACTTACCCATAAGAATGAGATGCCACGGTTTAAATTGTTCCCTTTCAGAATCAGACAGGTCGAGAAACATTGTAAAAACCTAAATCTTCTCGTTAAAATTACACTTACGCTGTTAAGTACTAGTCCTGACTTTCTGCGGTGAGGTTAATTGCCAATTAGTGTTAATTTCTTCAAATTTTAAGGGCAGACCAAGGGCTCACTGTACTTTTTGTGAGGCTAATAACAGAGTGACAAACGTTGCCCAGCAACTTGCGGTGATTCACAAGTCCTGGGGTATCTACTCAGGACAAGTCGCAGTAACACTTTAGACATGAATAGCAGCAAGTACAAACTCTGGCCCGATATGTGGGGTGTAAAGGGGCAAAGAACCATGACCTACATTTTCTCTGGTTCAGCATTTCAGCACATCTAAGAGTCTGTGCCACTGGGGATAGATATCCCTGAGCCGTTCATTAACATGGACTCACATGGACCAGAGCAAGAAATGCTACATTTTCGACGGCAACATAAGTTCATGGCTAAGATTGTGTGGCGGTTTTTCACTGCCTAGGCACTGTACATTGTTTGAGATGTAAACAGTCTCAGAATGCATGGTCAAAGAAGAGCAGGGAATTGACTCAAGTGTCCTTCCTAATATTCATCCCCTCAACCGATATAACTAAAGACAGATTAATTTGTCACTCATCTCACTGTTGTTTATGGGACATTGCAAGGATAATCTGGCTATCATGTTTGCCCACATCACAACAGTCAAAACAACAATTCAAAATACTTCATTGCGTTTGAAGCACTTCAAAGATGTTAACGAGAAACGCGATAAGGTGCAACATCAATATAAGTATTACTATGATAATGAATTTCAGAAAGTCTTCCAGCTTGGAAATAAATACATAAAAGAAAATGCTGGACAACATGGACTTGGAAAAAAATTCAATTACAATTTGGAGCACAGTTTCAAAGCAGACAGGATGGGGTGGCCTTGTAGAGGTCGGAAGTGAGGTCAAATCAATGACATATTGATTTATCCATGTCTTAATGGATTGTAACCGGACGGGCTTTGAGGCTTCTCTGTAGATTATCAGATTCACATCTACGTGGAATTAACAGCACATTTTTGTTCTATATTTTGATATGGTGTTAAAGGGAGTTTAAATGCAGTGGTAAGGGATACTCTCGAGCGTCCATCTCCCCCCTCATCCCCCAACAATACTGTGCCAGCCAGGAGTACTGATTGGCCTTCTGCCAAAACATTTGCAAGTTGCTTTGCACATTTCCACTGAGCACTGCCCATAATTTATCTCTCCAAAGAGTGCAGGAGCAACAGCAATAACTGTCATTTACATAGCGAGAGCACTACAAATGAAATGAAATGAAATGAAAAATGAAATGGAACTCGCTTATTGTCACAAGTAGGCTTCAAATGAAGTTACTGTGAAAAGCCTCTAGTCGCCACATTCCGGCGCCTGTTCGGGGAGGCTGGTACGGGAATTGAACCGTGCTGCTGGCCTGCCTTGGTCTGCTTTAAAAGCCAGCTCTTTAGCCCTGTGCTAAACCAGCCCCAGAAAACAGCTGATTAAATACTTTTGATGTGTAGTCAATGTTGTAATGTAGGCAAATTGTCCGCCAATCGTGTACAGCAAAGACGGACAAACAACAAAACGATCATGACCAGGGCGTCCGCTTTAGTCATGTTGGCTTGAGTGATAAATATTGGCCAGCGCACCTGTGGCAACTCCTTCGCTCTTCTTTAAACAGCGCTATGGGTTCATTTACCCCACCTGCAGGGGCAGACAGGACCTTGGTTTAATGTCTTATCTCAAAAATATCTCACTTCTGCACAGCACTCCCTCAGTTGTGGACTGTGGTATAAGTCATATATCTGAGATGGGGGCTTCAATCTAGGACGTGTGGATTTAATAATAATAATCTTTATTGTCACAAGTAGGCTTACATTAACACTGCAATGAAGTTACTGTGAAAATCCCCTAGTCGCCACATTCCGGCGCCTGTTCGGGTACACAGAGGGAGAATGTAGAATGTCCAATTTACTGAACAGCACATCTTTCGGGACTTATGGGAGGAAACCGGAGCACCGAAAGAAACCCACGCAGACACAGGGAGAATGTGCAGACTCCGCACAGACAGTGACCCAGCTGGGAATCGAACCTGGGGCCCTGGTGCTGTGAAGCCACAGTGCTAACCACTGTGCTACCGTAAGAGGTGAGAGTGCGATCAGTGAAGTCTTGATTGACACTTCGAATGTTGCAACAACTGACAGCAGTGCAACAAATTTGCTGAACAATGATTGGGGACTTTTTGATGAGTGTAGCAACGGGCGGCACGGTAGCACTGTGGTTAGCACAGTTGTTTTGCAGCGCAAGGATACCAGGCTTGATTCCCGGCTTGGATCACTGTCTGTGCGGAGTCTGCATGTTCTCCCCATGTCTGCGTGGATTTCCTCCGGGTGCTCCGGTTTCCTCCCACAAGTCCCGAAGGACGTGCTTGTCAGGTTCATGTTTATCATCTGTGTTAGAGATACTTGAATTTCTAAATCTCAGTGCCTTCTAGCAGGAGCCACTACACAATACTGCCGGGGGATGGTCTGCATTAATGGCACAAATGGTCTGCTGGGTAAATGATATCTTGCAGATGCTGCTGCATGCTTCACAAAGAATGGCATGGCAGGCATTAAATTCCTATTAGTTCTTTCTGAAACCTGATGTATTAAACAACTCCCCAGATGACAGGAGGAATTACTTTTCTCGCTGCCCTTTTCCCTGGGATAATAGAAATAATCATTATTGATTACCAATCCGTTAAGAAAGAATTTGGGATTTCCTCTAATAAAAAGTCTGCTTTGATTTGGTTTGAATGACATCTTTATGCTCAAAGGCCTCTCAATCTGGCCGGTTTTTTTTGGCATATTGTTTCAGCAATTTAATGCAATGGTTAGTGATGAGATGGAATTGAAGAAACGTATATCTGAGATTCAGTTAGCGAATGCTGAAAAATTGCTCAAAAATTAGAAATGCTTTGTTATTTAATGTCAGAAAACCGCTTAAAGTATTGGTATAAACTACAGGCTGTATTCTCCACACCACATTTCTGTTGCACCCCGCCGGCGGGATGCTCCGTTACGCCGGCTGGTCAATGGGGTTTCCCATTGTGGGGTAGCCCCATGCCGTCGGGAAACCCCGGGCTGCCTGCAAAACGGAGCATCCCGCCGGAGGAGCATCCAGCCCTACATTTCACCTCTGCATAAATTCATGTCTTAGAATAAATATTATCTGAAGCTTAGCCTGAAATATATGGAATGGATGTGAGGTGTTTTCTTTCACCCAATGGGATATAGCGTGAGTATCCTGAACTAGGTCTGGTCTACCCCTTTCAGGTCAGCTATAGAGTATTATTCTGGCAGACTGTCCCAGACATCTCAAACAGAAGGTTTGGGAAACTGCCTTTTGCAGTGGGCATGAACAAGTCTGCTGAAAGAGGCCACCTTGTGCAGCACGTTGATCGCAAAGTGGTCACAACCATCAAAGGCAGGATTGGTGGCTTCCTCCCAAAACAGAACTTCACGTGTTACCTGGAGCCTTCTGTCTATAGTCTGCCTCCTTCTGGAATGTGCCTTTGCAAAGCAGGTCTGGAAAGAGTTGCGGCGGTTTTTGGCAAGTTTGATCCTGAGCAGCTCCATAAAGCAGGACGCCGTGCTCTATGGACGATTCCCAGGGATAAAAATCAACTGCTGATGGAGGACCATCAACTCAGTAGAAGATGCTCTTTGGTCTGCTCAGAACGTGATCTCCCAATGTTGCAGACTGACACATTCCAAGGTCCAGGACTATGTGCTGAGGGACACATTAAAGTTTGGATCAGCCGCCACAAAGGCTCAATGGGGAAAGGCCTCTGTCTAAGATTGCCATCTTAGACCAAACAGCATCTTCCACTGAGTTGATGGTCCTGTCTAGGGTTAGCCCACCAACTGAGGGGCTGCATGCACCACAGAATAATTGACATAAACGTGAATGCATGTTTTAAACATAGCTGTAATGGCAAATAGTGACGCAACCAGTCCTGTATTGAAAGAAACTGATTTGTATTGCACTCTACATATAAAATACTTCAACAAGTGTTCTATAAACTAGGGTTTTGGGTGAAATGAAGCTGTGACTGATGGGGGATCTTGATAAGAAGGGCTTACTGTCAAACGGTACTGAAGTCAATGGAACATCGCAGAGCCAAATATTACTTCTTTCACATTCGAGCAACTGGGTCGGTAAGATAGATAGTTCAGGAGCCGACAACTTGCTTTTATGCCATCAAATCTGTCCCAATTCATATGTTCAACCCCGCTACCCCCCACAAAGTTTAGACACAGGTTGTAGTAGACTCCTCACAGCCCATGCTCATCTCATCCTCTCGGTCACACAACTGAGGAATCAGTCGACAATTGTCATCCTCTCCAGCATCATCGCGTATTAATCACGTGTTGAGAATTGGGAATCCAGATTGCAAATAACGGCCTTTCCAATTAGAAGGGGAAAAAACATGAGATACATTCGTCAGGACAATGATCTCAATTCTTATATTTCGAACAGTGTATGCATACGCACTTTGACCTTGTGCATTTGTTGGTAAACTGGTAGCTAGAGTGTGTTTTTCTTAAATCACAAGAGCTTCACATTCTCAGTTACTGAATGATGGTACATGAAATTAAAATGAAAATTGCTTATTGTCACGAGTAGGCTTCAATGAAGTTACTGTGAAAAGCCCCTAGTCGCCACATTCCGGCGCCTGTTCGGGGAGGCTGGTACGGGAATCGAACCGTGCTGCTGGCCTGCCTTGGTCTGCTTTAAAAGCGGCGATTTAGCCCAGTGTGCTAAACCAGCCCCTGTTTAAATCCATATGTAATAATAATCACTTATTGTCCCAAGTAGGCTTCAATGAAGTTACTGTGAAAAGCCCCTAGTCGCCACATTCCGGCACCTGTTCGGGGAGGCCAGTACGGGAATTGAACCCACGCTGCTGGCCTTGTTCTGCATTACAAGCCAGCTGTTTAGCCCACTGTGCTGTGAAGTACATTCACCCACATTGTAGGGCAACAAGCCCTGACTAAGATACTTGACAGGCATCCAACTCAACAGCGGGTCGAGCAATTTTTCAAATACCCTAGGCGGCTGCCTAAAACAGGTTTTTGCCCTCTTACACACCTGTCCTTCTGTGATTGAGCGTTAAGGGCTGAGTAGATTCACTACTCTCTGCATGAAACCATAATATATTTGGTCTGAAAATGCATGATGCAAGGTCTAGACCCAAATGGTGTTACTTCGACTGGGGTGGGGGAGATGTACCTCCTGCGTTAGCACTGATCGGGGGTAATCTAGGACTAGGTCACACAAATTGGAAGGTGTTCCATTCTCCCAGCACGCCTCAGAACCAAAGAAAGTGAAAGGTAATTCTGTTGCAGAAGCATCCCTTGTGGATTGTGCGGTCGTATGGAGATGGAAAAAGAATCTTCTCGACATCCTCTGTTCCCATCAGTGAAAATATGTCCCCGTTTCAAGCAGGGTTTCTGCAACACTCCAGCTCAGGCTGCGTAGCTGCAAGTCATAAAGAACGCATTCCCGCAAGCAATTAAAAACAGTTTTAGCCACAAATTCTTCAACAGTGGGTAACATATAAACTGGTCAGAGATAATCTATCACATCCAGACGACTAATGCAATTCTTTCATAAGCAACGTAGGAGAGGATCCTGCTGTTTGATTAGCACTGGCATTATTCAAAGCTCCTCGAATTCTAAGCTAATACACACCTGACTCTCACTGTGATACCAAGATAGTGCTTCATTTAGCCGGAGCCATGTTGTGTTAATTTAAACTGCAAACACAAAGATTCATTCCTCGTCGAAAACACTGTTGCCTTCTGGTGGCTGCTTTCCATGGACTGCGTTTCAAATGATTAAACAAATCTTTCCAGCACTCTTGCTGAAGTGCACCGCGTTCTCATCAAGTCGTTTTACTTGGTAATCTTAATCAAATTAAATATTGGGTACGAGGTAGGAAGAGAGTGCTCGGTGCACCAGCTCAGAGGCAGAACTCACTTTGTAGCCAAGTCTCAGGTGTTTTAAAAAAATATATCTGTTGCTCATCTTTGACACGAGTAAAGGAGTGCCTGAAACCTGTAGTCACTGGTGAGCGCTTCTGTCTAGTTTGAATTTTGGCAGAGCATGGTTAAGCCTCCTGCAGACTGAAGGAGAGCAAGAGAAAGGGGGAGAAAATGATGAGGGAGAGGGAGAAAGAGAAGATTTGGCAGAAAGGAAAATAATGCAAAAAGGAGAAAGATAAAGCAACAATCCCACCCCCTCCTCTCAATCCCAATGGAGGTTGTTCGCCATTCGCCACCAGCAGGAGCTTCCAGTCGCGTTGGATGTCCTCGGCGTTTTGCATGGCTCACCCATCCTGCCGGAGCACCGGCGATCCGGTCATGGGGTTGCCTGCGACGGGACTGAAAGATCCCACGTACGGAAAGGGTCAGAAAATCCTGTCCACAGAGTCAGAATTGCGCACGGGGAAACAAGAAAGCAAAGTAAGAGAGAGGCAGGCAGACAGACGGAAGGGACTCCAGCCAACTGAGCTAACCGGTTTCCCCACACCTTATCTTACCCTCTCCCAGTGTAGGAAATGGGGCTGTCAGTTTCATGTGACGCAAGCTCCCGCAAACAACAATAAGGTCAGATAATCGGCTTTATTGTGATCGCGGCTGAGGGAAACATATTGGCCAGGACAATAACTCCCTTGCTCTTCTTCCCAATAGTGACATGGGATCTTTTATGTGAACTTAAAAGATAAGATGGGGCTCCTGTTTAACATTTCATCTGGAAGATGGCACCGCCGACAGCACAGCATTTCCTCAGTACCACACTGGAGTGACAGCCTGGATTTTGTACCTCGTGTTCCTGGACATTTGGACTTGAACTCTGATTCAGAGGCAAGGGTGCTAGGCCCTGAACTGTGGTAACTAGGGCTGTCTGAGCATGGGGACAGGTGGGCGACAGTGAGTTAGCACTCTGTCAGACTGCACTGTACGTACAGCAAGTCAAAACTTTCAATTGTACTGTATGAATATCATTGGCAGGACTTGACTCCATATTGATTCAATTTCAATTAGATATTGCTGGGAAATAGTGTGTTATCCCTGCACTGTATGGCATGGAACTGGAAGGGCTAAGTGGCTGAGGCAGTGTGTGTAAATGTTTGGTCAACGATTGGATTACGATAATAAATCTCGGTTCCGTTCAATGGGCAGCATGCTCACGGCTGACTCAGAAGGCGTTAAGATACGAGCTCACATGCCTTTGATGGGTACTTAATCTGTTCTGACATTCAGCGAAGTGCTGAGGGAGCAACATGAAGAGTAATAAATAGCAGCGATGTTGCGTAGCTCCTTTCCTGGAGCTAGAAGTCCCACTGCTACATGGGACTTCACGTAGTCACCGAGGGTATTCCTGAGGGACCCGAGGCTCTGGGATTCAATTCCTTCACGTCGGGGAGTTCGGGCGAGCGCCGTTTGGTACTGGTCACCACAAGCGGGGATCACATGGAACGGCACTGGTGGGGTCTCCAAGGGGATTGGAGGCCTCCAGCTGCGGGGTGGTGGCCTGGCACTTCTGGTGCCACCTGGGTACCCTGCCATTGCTAGCCTGGCACCCTGGCCCAGCCTGGCAATGCCATGGTGCCTGGAAAACACTGCCCGCTGGCAGGGGCGCTGCCAGGGTGCCGAGTTGGCATTTGTTTGCCTGCGGGACCCTCCCGTGTTGCATCGTTCCAGCGAGCGGAGCTCCCCATTGTAAACATTTTTCAGGAGGGCATCCACTGGATCACGGTCAGCATCGACCCAGCCCAGGAGTCTTGAGGTCCTTACTGGCTGATATCAGCAAACTGAAGACTAAATGCCTGGTCTGTGTGGTTGAGCTACACATTGCGGGAAATCCTTTATATTTCACGTGCATATAGATACCTGTCTTTCACGGTTTACATGTCCCCCGCTGCTGCAATAAGTCACAGACACGAAGGAGTCCCAAGCCGCAAAGCCCAGCCTGTGCTATGTTAACTAATCTCAGCTCCTTCGGGAGGGCCGATATCAGCTAGTTTTCCCTCTGCTATTTGTTATTCGGTGACCCCTACTGGAAGATGCTTGTGAGGCACTTGAGAACTGAACCAGGCCAAAGCTGCTTACACCACTACTCCCTGATGGATTATTCTGCGGAGATTCACCATTATGATACCTGGGGGGGGGATGACTCCCCTAAATGGGTCATCGGAGGGGAGCCACCACCAATGCGAGTACGTGGTAGTGGGCGAGGGGAATGGAAAACTTGGGAAAGGTAAGAAAAAGACAATTTTTAAAACCCGCCATTATAAAACACTAAGTTGGAAAATTCTGTGACCACAAAGATTTAATCTGCTTCACATGATTAGCTGTAATTCTTAACTTGTTTCAATACATAATTTGCAAAGTAAACCTGAAGCATGCATCATGCACCCATCAATTATCTACAATTTAGAAGAACATAAAAAACTCTTTGAACATGTTCCAAGATCCTGCCTTCAAATCAGCCTCAACAGAAAACAGTCAACTGTTCCAAACTCTATAACAATTGCGAGAGCACAGACTGTAGCAAGGCCTGAGTGCATTGAGGTACGAGTTCTAACATGGGCATTTGCAAAGTCTTGCTACTGCCGTACAGGGCATCGGTGAGATCAGTACTGGGTACACTTTTGGTCTCCTTACTCAAGAGGGATATACTTGCATCAGAAGCAGTTGTGAGAAGGTCCAATCTGGTTGATTCTTGGGATGAAAGCTTTGTCTTTTAAGGAAAGGTTTAACAGGTTGGGTCTATACTCACGAGACTTCTGAAGAATATGAGGTAATCTTATTGAAACGTAGAAGGTTCCGAGGGGGCTTGACAAGGTAGGCGCTGGGAGAATGTTCTCTCTCATTGGGGCATCAAGAATGAGGGGGGCATAGTTTAAAAATAAGGGGTCTCCCATTTAAGATGGAGATGAGGAGGAATTTCTTCTCTGGGAGTGTAGTTAGGCTTTGGCATTCTATTCCACAGAGAGCTGTGGAGATTGGGTCATTGAATATATTGAAGTCTGGGTTAGACAGGGCTCTGATCAACAAATGAGTCAAGAGTTATGGGGGATTGGCAGGAAAGTGGGGTTAAGGAACCAGTTGGATCAGCCATGATCTTATCGAATGGTGAAGCAGACTTAATGGGACAAATGACCTACAAGATTTGATTACAAGAACCAGCCCACTGGTTTCGTCCTTTGCAGCAAATCTTAGAAGGGGTTGGGAATTCAGACAATTAAAATCCTGATTTATTCTCGGTATGAAGACTGCTTAAATGTGTTTTTTAAATCTCTTTTCTGGGTCAAGACATTCTAGGCTCAGTACACACTAAGGAGAGATTTAGACGGAATTTTGAACGAGCAAATAAGGAGAAACAGTGTCTATCAGCCAGAGAACATGGATTTGAAGAGCCTAAAGGTGTTGAGGAGTGTAATGATATATACTATATCATCTTTGACAGAGCCCGAACACCACTGAATGAGACCAGACGGAAATGGAAGGACGAACTGGGGACAGGTGTGGGGTGGGGACTCTGGAGCGAAGCACTGAGCAAGACCAACTCCACCTCCTCCTGTGCAAGGTTCAGCCTCATGCAGTTCAAAGTGGTGAACAGAGCGCACCTGACCAGAACCCGAATGAGCAGGTTCTTCCCGGAGGTGGAAGACAAATGACAGAGGGACCCGGCCAACCACACCCACATGTTCTGGGCATGTCCCAAACTTGCTGGGTTCTGGACAGTCTTCTCCCAGGCGATGTCCAAGGTTAATAATAATAATCTTTATTGTCACAAGTAGGCTTACATTAACACTGCAATGAGGTTACTGTGAAAAGTCCCTAGTTGCCACATTCCGGCACCTGTTCGGGTACACAGAGCGAGAATTCAGAATGTCCAAATTATCTAACAGCACGTCTTTTGTGACTTGTGGGCGGAAACAGGAGCACCCGGAGGAAACTCACGCAGACACAGGGAGAATGGGTAGACTCCACACAGACAGTGACCCAAGCCGGGAATCGAACCTGGGACCCTGGAGCTGTGAGGCAACAGTGCTATCCATTGCGCTACCGTACTGCCCTTGTTGGGGTGAGGGTGAAGCCAAGCCCAAATGTGGCAATCTTAAGGGTATCGGAGCAGCCAGAGCTACACATGGGGAAGAGGGCCGACGCCCTGACTTTCGCATCCCTGATCGCAAGCCGGAAAATCCTGCTCGGCTGCCGATCGGCAGCACCGCCCAAAGCTGCAGACTGGCTCGCTGACCTCTCGGAATTTCTCCACCTGGAGAAGATAAAATACGCCACCCGAGGGTCAGAAGAAGGCTTCCTTACTGCATGGGGCAATTTGTCAGCCAGTTCCAAAACCGGTTCGAGGCCAGCAACTGCCAGTAGAGAGGGAAATGGGAAGTATTGAAAGGGAAAAGAAAGAAGGACAAGGAGGAATGTCAGGGACGCATAACCCGAGGGGGGGGGGGGGGGGGGGAAGGAGGCAGAGAGCCTGAGGGGGACAAAGTGAGACAACACTAGGGGGGAGCGGAAACAAAAATAAACACTGTGGAAGCCAATGGAGGGAAGAGAGAAAAGGGGAGGGGGGGGGGGAAAGAACAAGGAGAAACGGGAGTACACCTCCGGATTAACCAGGGAGGACATCGGGGGGGGGTTCTCTTTCCAGGGGCTGGTGCAGGCTCGATGGGCCGAATGACCTCCTTTTGCACTGTCAATTCTATGTAAATTTTAAATTAAAAAAAAGAGCAGCATGGTAGCACAGTTGCTTCATAGCTCCAGGGTCCCAGGTTCAATTCCCGGCTTGGGCCACTGTCTATGCAGAGTCTGCATGTTCTACCGTGTCTGCGTGGGTTTCCTCTGGGTGCTCCGGTTTCCTCCCACAGTCCAAAGATGTGGTTAGGTGGATTGGCCATGCTAAATTTCCCTTAGTGTCCAAAATTGCCCTTAGTGTTGGGTGGGGTTACTGGGTTATGGGGATAGGGTGGAGGTGTTGACCTTGGGTAGGGTGCTCTTTCCAAGAGCTGGTGCAGACTCGGTGGGCTGAATGGCCTCCTTCTGCACTGTAAATTCTGTGATAATCTATGATATATATGAATGATCATGTAGAATAGTGTGTAATTACAGCATCCAACCACTAGATAGAGTAAGAGTACATCTCACAACTCATACGGTGGTCCATATGATCTTGGAGGGTGAGTTAGTAGAGGGGGTCAGAAACAGTCCTGTTTTTTAGTAGTTCTGTGTATTGTCGTCATTTGACCTAATACTTAGCTTTTTCTGCATACTTAAGAATTCACAATCTATAGCATGGTGTAAATAACTTGCATTTCATTTAGGACATGTTCTTTGTAGCAACACTACAACCATAATAATATTAATCTAATCAAAGAACATCACAATGAGTTTTTTTTGAAACACAGAGAATTGATATGATCTGGAATGCTCTGCCTCAAAGGGTGGTGGAAGCAGCTGCAATAGAACATAGAACATACAGTGCGGAAAGAGGCTTTCGGCCCATCGAGTCTGCACCGACCCACTTCAGCCCTATCCCCGTAACCCAATAACCCCTCCAAACCTTTTTTGGTCACTAAGGGCAATTTATCATGGCCAATCCACCTAACCTGCACGTCTTCGGACTGTGGGAGGAAACCGGAATGTGCAGACTCCGCACAGACAGTGACCCAGCAGGGAATCGAACCTGGGACCCTGGCGCTGTGAAGCCACAGTGCTAATCACTTATGCTACCATGCTGCCCCCGTAACTTTCAAAAATGGAATTGAACAAATACTTGGAAAGGAAAAATATGCTGGGTTCTGCGGAAAGAGCAGAAGGAATGGGACCAAGGAGATAACTCTTCCAAGCAGCCAGCATAAAGCTGGATGGGCCAAACGGTTGTCTTCTGTGCTGTCCAACTCTTATGATTTCATGCGCACCTGGAGTGGACTTCAAATAGGACGACAAGAGGCCTGGAATCACTGAAAAAAATCGGTGCCTGTGACAGGGAGAAAATGGGACTTTGATAGTGGGCGAGGCGAGCCAGCCATCCCATCCAGGACAATCTGTACACATTGTTGGTGCTTTCTGATTAGCTATCAGCAGAGGAAATTTGGGCAAATTAGAATACCGTCTAAATTCTGTGCCCCAGGTTTTATCTGATCAGGAGTGAGCTTCACGCCACCAAACCATTAACCGCGGTGCTTGTATTCCGAGCCTGTGCATTTGCTCTCGTCTTGCTGCATAAATGCTTCCAGTCAAGTATCTAATTAAGATAATGTTTTACAACAGAGGGAACAATGTGCACTACTTTCCATTTCTTTTTCTAAAAATTCAGCAAGCTCTGCAGCGAGGCACACAATTATTTCCTCAAAAAAATAAAGATAAAGACCCATTAAATTGCCAGTTGTTCGGAAATCCGAATTGAATGTATAATCTCAATTTCAAGCTAAGAGCATGGGGTAATGTCACACAAATAGCTTTGTCGCTGTTGCATACAATTGCCATCCTCAGCCTGGTGCGGGTGGCGGCTGCCCTCAAAATCTGGGGGCAGTGGAGGCGGAGTAGGGGGGGGAAGTTGGGGCCTCGGCATGGACCCCAATACAGGGGAACCACCGTTTCGCCCCAGGGAGATCAGGTGGAGGGTTTTTGGGGTGGCACGGGGCAAGGATACGAAAGTTGGGGGACCTGTTTGTGGACGGGAAGTTCACGAGCCTGGGTACAGGCTCCCCCCGGGGAACACCTTCAGGTACTTACAGGTAGGGGCGTTTGCCAGACGGCAGGTGGTGGAATTCCCGTGGCTACGGCCACACACAGTACAGGACAGGGTGCTCTCGGGGGGGTGGATGGGAGTGGGGAAGATCTCGGAAACTTACCAGGTGATGCAGGAGGAGGAGGAGGCCTCGGTGTTGGAGGTGAAAGGTAAGTGGGAGGAGGAGTTGGGAGAGGAGATTGAGGAAGGGACGTGGGCAGATGCCCTACGGAGGGTGAACTCTCCCTCATCGTGCGCGAGGCTCAGCCTCATACAGTTTAAGGTGCTGCACTGGGCACACATGACCGGGACAAGGATGAGCCGGTTTTTTGGGGGTGAGGACAGGTGTGTTAGGTGCTCAGGGAGCCCAGCAAATCACACCCATATGTTCTGGGCATGCCCAGCGCTGGAGGAATTTTGGAAGGGCGTAGCGAGGACGGTGTTGAGGGTGGTAGGATCCAGGGTCAAACCAGGCTGGGGGCTCACAATATTTGGGGCGGCAGAGGAGCCGGGAGTGCAGGAGACGAAAGAGGCCGGTATTCTGGCCTTTGCGTCCCTGGTAGCCCGGCGAAGGATTCTTCTTCAGTGGAAGGATGCGAGGCCCCCAAGCGTGGAATCCTGGATCAGCGATATGGCGGGGTTCATTAAATTGGAGAGGGTTCATTAAATTGGAGAGGGTGAAATTCGCCTTGAGAGGGTCGGTACAAGGGTTCCTTAGGCGGTGGCAACCGTTCTTAGACTTCCTGGCAGAACGGTAGACATTGGTCAATGGCAGCAGCAACTCGGGGAGGGGGGGTTACTTTATCTTTGTTTATGTTATTTACACTGGAGGGTCCAGGGGGGCGTATATACCAGTTGTGTTAAGTCGGCGTGTTAATGTTAATTTATTATTTATGTACAGGGGGGAGGGGGGTAGGGAGGGCTGCTTTTTTAGACCGTGTTTTGTACTTAACCCTGTTGGGTTCCTTTTTCATTTTGTTATTGATATTTTACGAAAACCTTAATAAAAATTATTTTTTTTAAAAAGTGCCAACCTCGTGGTTAAACAATCACCAGGATCAATACTCAAAATAAGACATTTTCAAGTTAAAATTGAGTCTGAAAACTGAAATGTGTTTTTGTCAGGAAACTGCCCTGCCTCCCCCCATCGCCACCCCCCACCCACCCACCAAGATCAATTATTGCGCAAATCAGTAGCAAGGAATCCCACTCATGGAAATAAACGGATTCCGTAAAGTAGCAGCGGATTTGCAAGGCATTGTTCCGCCACAAATTTAATTGAACCCCCTGAACACACACCAAGGTGAAAATGGTCACTTGTGCTTAGGTTTTACAGGGCGGCCGACAACCAGGGAACCAAAGCCTCTCAATGGTGGGCATCATCGGGAGTGGAGGGCAGGAAGTTTTGAATGCCCCACTAGCGCATCATGTCAAATAACACAGAATCCCCCAGTGCAGAAGGAGGCCATTCAGCCCATCGGGTCTGCACCAACCATCAGAGAAAGCATCCTAACCGAGGCTCCCCCTGCCCTATCCCTGTGATCACGGCCAATCCACCAAACCGGCACACCTTTGGACTATGGGAGAACACAGGAAAACAGCACTCAGATTAAAGCTAATTTTGCAACCTCCCGTCCGATAAAACTGCCAACTTTCCTTCCCTTGCACTCCTGCCCACTTCTTGCTCCTCCTGTGTTGCCAGCATTCCTGAGTCACCTGCGAGTCTGAGGATTTTAGGATTTGCTCTCAAAATTTCAGTGTGGAAATTTCTGTACATTTACATTTTCCAATTGAGGCGCGAGCGTTACAAAGACCTGCAGACAGCAAGCTGAGCAGGTCAAACAGCCAGGGCGAGCGAGGCTGCTCCTCCCCTTCCCCCTGCTATATTGGCCACTGGATACAGAAAACGGGATGACGGGATTATGACAGGGGAACAGGATTGGTTGGAAACATAGACAGGTAGAATGCAAACACTGCTCAGTGATAATGTCCAGTTCCTCCCGAGGCCATGGTCCTCCTCAAACTGTATCTCTACCCTACCCTATTAATTCCAGGAGTTGATCATTCTCTGCATTTTGTCACCCCAAACCATTCACCAATTTTAACCTCTGCCTCTTGTTCTAGTTCCCTGGTACACTCTGAAATTTTGTTCTGGATTAACCTGACCGATGTCGTTTTTTGTGTGTCCATTGTCCACCTCTGGAGCTTCTTTCTACAGTTATAAATAATATTGATAATAAACTTTATTGTCACAAGTAGGCTTACGTTAACACTGCAATGTAGTTATTTCGAAAAGCCCCTCGTCGCCTGTTCGGGTACCCAGAGGGAGAATTCAGAATGTCCAATTCACCTAACAAGCACATCTTTCGGGACTTGTGGGATTTAACCGGAGCACCAGGAGGAAACACACACAGGCACAGGAGGGAACGTGCAGACTCCGCACAGAGAGTGACCCAAGCCGGGAATCGAACCTGGGACCCTGGTGCTGTGAAGCAACAGTGCGAACCACTGTGCCACCGTGCTGCCTTCAACAGGGCGAAGAAGGATGAAAATCTTCAAACGTCTTCCGTGGAATTAATTATGTTTCGTTGATGGTACGGCATTGTGCTTTGGACATGGTTCACACTTGGCATTACTCCAAGGACGTTCCCCCCCCCTTGATCTCAGACAAAGCAACTAAGGAATATTTTTCCAGACCGAAGCCAACTCTTCCAGCCTTTCTAATCTCACAAAGGATTGTTAAATACCTTTCAAAAGTCCAACCAAACTACTAAACACTGAATTACCCTGGTTTACTAACTCAGTTATCTCCTCAATAAATGTCAGTAGGTTTGCACAGCATGATCTATTACTTCTTCGATTGTTGCCTTATTTAAATGCTCTTGCGTAGCATTGTGCAGCAAGACTTTGAATATTTTACTCTTTCTGGCTATTAGGCTAAATAGCCTGTAATTACCAGATTGTGCCTTTCTCCCTTTGTGAATAAAACATTACATTTATATTCAGCGTCTTCTAATTCTCAGATAATTCTCTAGTATTTATGGGGCACTAAAATTATCAGAGCATATTAATCTCCTCTTTCAGGACCTGAGGATGGATCCAATATGGCCATAGGCCCTTGCGGACATTTAACCCACCTAATTTCCACATGAAACTCAAGAGTATAAGACATAGGAGCAGGATAGGCCATTTGGCCTTCGAACCTGCTCTGCTATTCGTTAAGCAAGATATATTTAATTTGCCTTCGACCATCCTGGTAGTCACATGATGCAAGAGTGGTGGCTAATCCTGACAATCGGTTAGTCTACAACAGACTCATCTGCCAAACTCAGAATTTTCACCTATCAAGGCCATTTTTGGGTCCTGACCCTGTTGACAGCAACAGGGACTTCAGGCACAAGCTCACGGTAGCTGGCCAATTAGGAACCTGCCTCCGAGGGCAGCATGGGGCCGCAGTGGTTAGCACTGCTGCCTCACGGCGCCGAGGACCCGGGTTCGATCCTGGCCTCGGGTCACTGTCCGTGTGGAGCTTGCACATTCTCCCCGTGTTTGCGTGGGTCTCACCCCAACAACCTAAAAAGATGTGCAGAGTAGGTGGATTGGCCACGCTAAATTGCCCTTTAATTGGGAAAAAGAATTTTTGCCACGTCATGGTCAGATTGGTGATAACGGGCAAGCCAACTGACCTCCCGCTGTGCACTTGCCTCCTAGGAGCTGCCATGTTATGGACGCTGCTGAGGTCCTGTGGTACAAAAAATTGTGTGCCCAGTGAAAAATGCTGAGAATGACCTCATCGGCGACCTCATTTGCCTTTCCGACATCGCATTCAGGCCCATCTCTGGAAAACTGACCGGAGAGGTCGGCATGTTGGCAAACCAGCCCCGCGGATTTTCCTGGCTTTCGCTGTCTCCAAGCTGCTGGGAAAATTCCCACCAATGTTTAGTCCAGAGTTTACCCCTGTTTCAGGCAGAGGTCCTGTCCACAGCTCCAGACAAGGTGCAACAATTCATCCTGGCCTGTGTTTAAGAGTACGTCTAGAATCCAAAAAACAGAAACTACATCACCTCTCATCTTTCTCTTCTCCATTGCGCACATGCCCAATTTATGTGATTGTTCCAATCTCTCAATCATTCTGGATGCTGTCAGTGTCCTTTTGTTTATTGCAGTGACCAGGACTGTACACTGTATTCTAAGTGGGGTAACACCAGTGATTTACAGAGTGGCTGGATTACTGCAGACCTTTTAATAAACCCCAGCATCTGATTTGCTTTAGTCACTGCTGAGTATTGCTTGTGATAGCTTCAATTTATTGACAACCAAGACCTTCAGATCACTTCCATTTTCCATGCACAACATTTAATATTGGTTGAGTTTGGCCGGAGTCGTCTGTGAAAACTGCTGTGAAGACTCCACTCAATATAATGCCATATTCTGAACAACTGCAATAGTTTAAGCCAATTGATCTTTTAACACCCCTCATTTAAATGGAATAAGTTGATTTAGTCTCAACCCAAATCCCAGTGGCTGAGCGACCACAGCATAGAACTTGCTCCACTAACACGCTGTTGGCTTCAAATCAGCCAGCCCAATGATTTGTACTGGCAGCTGTCAATTGACAAGAAGCCTCTTGCAATGTGAACAAGAATAAGGGGCTGGGTCTCTGCGTTCGAGTGACGGGGCGGAGAATCCGTTTTTGCGTACAAAATCGGGACCGCGCCAGTTTCTCTATTCTCCGCCCCCTGAAAATCGGCATACTTGTGGAGTAAGCCGCGCTGAGTATCCACCGCCTCAGGCCATCGCCTGAGGCCCGCCCCGCTATTCCCCGTCTCCGACCGGCCGAATTCCCCACGGCGTGGTTCTAACATGCTCCTGCCGTTCGGGAACCTCGCGAGGCGGCTGCGGTCTCAGTCCGGGGCCGCCACTGTCGGGGGAAGGGCCGATCAGAGGGCAGTGGGGGGCTTCATTCGGGACTGGGGGCTACGTGTACGGGCGGTCCGGGTCGGGCGAGTGGCCGATGCAGGGCACTATTTCCACAGTCCAGGTCCGCAGGCTGAGTCCACCATGGAGCACGGCGCAGCCGCTGGATGCTGCCGTCACGTACATGCGCGGCCTCTGACCCGGAGGTGCGGGGGGCTGCGAGCTCTACGACAGCTGGCTGCTAGCCCCCTGCAAGATGGGGAATCTGTGGCCTTTTGACGCAGAATCCGCCAGAATCCAGCCCATGGAGTTTGCCAAGTTCTCTGGACATCTCATCAACACTAAAGCTTCTGACTGGTGTGCTGGAAGTGAAAAGAAACAAACACTTTCAGGGCACAAGTTTGCAAATAAGGTGGGGGATTCGTCCGCTCAGAATATCATGTTCAGTAGCGTCAGGCGTACATTAATCACGAAATGCAGGTCAGTGCTCACATGGCTACATAGTCTCATCCTGCGCACGGTGGACGAGTGGGTGTGATGGGATGGGCACCAATCCACCGAGAGAAGGCTGAAACTGGTGGGTGAGTCACTCCAGGCATTTGCCGCACGTCTTTTGAAGAGGTTGTTACAGAGTGACTAATGGTGGAGGCCTGCCTATCAGTGACCAGCCTGCCCTGGGGTGTAGACTGGCACAGAGGGAGTGGCTTGAATGGAGAGAGACAGCATTACCAGTGATAATTAAACAGTGATTTCACTGAGCTGCTCGTCAGGAGGCAGGGTAATTTTAAGGGATTCATATTTGTAATGTTAAATATTTAGTTTTAAGTGAGTTTAATTTAATATTTCTGTGTTAGTTAGATTCATGCTAGACAAAGGTGTTTGTATCTGGGGATTTTGGATAAAACTGCTTTTATTGTGTTTAAGAGAGAATTACGGCATGAAAAGTAAACATCTTATAGAAGCATCAAGTCATTGCTTAACAACTGAAAAAGGCTCATCGGACACTTGCCTTTATCAATCGAGGCACAGATTACAAAAGCAGGAAGTTCGTGTTGAAATTTGGTGAGGCCACACTTGAAGTACTGTGGGGATTTCTGATTGTCGCATTATAGGAAGGATGTGATTGCACTGGAAGGGGTGCAGAGGCGATTCACCAAGATGTTGCCTGGGATGGGGGACACAAGTTCAAGGTGATGGGCAGGAGGTTTAAGGGGGATTTGAGGAAAAACATTTTTACCCAGAGGGTGGTGACGGTCTGGAACGCAATGCCTGGGAGGGTGGTAGAAGCGGGTTGCCTCACATCCTATAAAAAGTACTTGGATGAGTATCTGGCACGTCGTAACAGTCAAGGTTATGGGCCAAGTGCTGGCAAATGGGATTAGGTAGGCAGGTCAGGTGTTTTTCATGTGTCGGTGCAGACTCGATGGGCCCAAGGGTCTCTTCTGTGCTGTATTATTCTGTGATTCTGTGAACTGGCAGCACCTTTCAGGTGGGAAGATTTTTTGAGTTTAGTTACTAGCTGGATATATTGGAGTTAAACCTCCTTCCGCCCCAGTCATCTAATACTATCGGCATATCCTTCTATTCCTTTCTGCTCATCAGTCTAGCGTAGCATAAATGCAAGGTCTTCTTATAGTGATTGGTTAAGTTACGTTATAGTGATTAGTCAAGTTATAGTAATTAGTTAAGTTATAGTGATTAGTTAAATTAGCCATATTAGTTAGTTTCTACCTGGCTGACAAGGTCAAATACCATTAGCCAAAAGCGGAATCTCAAAATTTTAGCTATGACAAGAGAACGAGAGATGGAAGCAACAAAAATAAAGAACAACATAATAAATGAAAACAAAAGTGAAGTAAGGCCTGTATACGTCAGACCTTGATTTATGCCATTGCATTTTAGTGATACAAGGCGCAATGCTGTCTACAGCCCTGAAGTCAATCCCCTGGATTTGTCTGTTTATTGTAAAGAAAACCCTGTGGAGCTTGGTGTGGGTGGATTTATGCATTTTCATCTTCTTTTGAACCCACGATGTGAAAACAAGCAAGTGCACTTCCGCGTCGAGGTCCCCACCAGGTGTTAATTGAGGAGACTTTTAGCAGCAGAAGAAAAGTCACTGAATACACGAAGCCCTCACCATTACCCAGAGTGGTGGATGATATGACAATGACATCAGGCAGTATCATCACAGGAGCAAGTGTCATTTCTCCCTCTCTCCGTTTACACACAACATGCATGCATTTATATATTTATAAAATGAAAACAACATTTTATTCTGCAGTAAAAATCCATCACATTCCAGTCACTGAACCCTGCCACAAATGCAAACCAATTAAAAAAAAAACAAAAGGAAGTCATGGTTTTATCCAGGGTTTAAAAAAATAATAATTTAGAGTACCCAATTCATTTTTTCCAATGAAGGGCCAATCCACCTAACCTGCACATCTTTGGGTTGTGGGGGCGAAACCCACGCAAACACAGGGAGAATGTGCAAACTCCACACGGACAGTGACCCAGAGCCGGGATCAAACCTGGGACCTCGGCGCCGTGAGGCAGCAGGGCTAACCCACTGCGCCACCGTGCTGCCCTATCCAGGGTTTTTCTGACCTGCAGCCTGAAATTTACAAGCAATTTACTAAACTCCTATTTGAAAGCAGTTGCCCAGATACGTCGGAGTAATGCCACGGGAGATCACTAATCCGCGCTAAGCATAAAGTGCTATTCTTTACTGCCTTTCTTGAATACGTATGTTGTACGTATGTTGTAATGTATATCACGCAATGGTCCATTTAAACAGCAATCAAAGCAGAGATTCCAGCTTCAAAAGGTACTCTTAATAAAAATCTAATTCTACTAGGCCTGTTTGCATAGAATTGTAATCTACTCCTGTGTCAACTATCGTGGGTTCACTGATGCCCACTAAACAGATGCTCATTTCACTTGTTTCTAGTCAACATTTTCCCAATTTTGATGATATAATTAAATTAAAGCGTTTCAATTCGAGCTTTTAAATCAATGATGGAATGTGTGCAACGTAACCTTTTTGAAAAAGATTGAAATACTTTGGTTGGGATTCTCTGGTTGCCGCGCACCATATCGACAGCCTCAGGACACTGCCTGAGGCACCCCACCCCCAACCCTCCGCCCCCGACCGGCCGATTTCCCGACGCCGTTGGTTGCGTGTGGTCTCATCCATCGGGAACTCGGCGTGGCGGCTGTGGACTCAGTCCAGCGCTGCCACAGTCGGGGGAGGGCCGATCCGCGGGCAGGGGGGACTTTGGCAGGGACTGGGGGCACTGTTGAGGGGGGGGGGGTTTGCCCGGGATGCGTGAGACGGCAAAAGAGGGGGCGCTATTTCACAGGCCGGGTCCGCGAGCGGCTGGCACCGTGTTGCAAGGCACGGCCGCTGCAGGCCGCCACCGTGCGCATACGTGGCCGCGGACCCAGCAATTCTCCGGTCCGTATCGGCAGCTAGAGTCGGGGGCTCAACGCTGATGTTAGCCCCCAGCCAAACAGAGGAGCGATGACCGTTTTACGCCATTTTTTCTGTCGTAAAACACCACCGTTCCCACGCCGGTGTGGGAACATAGCCTCAGAATCGGAGAATCCAGCCCTTTATCTCGGGATAAAATTTGACTTTCTTTAAAAACGTCACTTTTCATTTGCACTCAGCTGTGGGAGGGGCAGAGTATCCGATCAGACCTCTTCTTGGCATTGGATTGCTTGATGACTCCACTTAAACAATTATGATTTGAAGGCTGGATTTGAGTGCTTATTGTCGCTCATTGAGAGAACGATCACAAGACTATCAGAGACAGGAAGAAGCCATTATGTCCCCACAAATCCACAATATGTTGATTGCCATTGAGAAAAATTACAAATGCTGATGGTCAAAATGAATTTCCTTCTTGCCGATAACCAGGGGTCCAGTTTTAAATAAAGACAGGATTTCCCGACATGCATGTAAAACAACTCTTCTGCATAGAATTACACAGAACATACAATGTGGGGTCAGGCCATTGGGTCCAGCAAGTCTCTGCTGTTTACGCTCCACACAAGTCTCCTTCCATTCCATCCTCACTACCTCAACTCAGCCTCCAGATGACCTTCCCTTTCCATTCCCCCTCTCCACCCCCCCCCCCCCCCCCCCCCGCCCCCCCACTGCAACCAACCACCCCCTGTTGCCTGCCCTCACCGAAATGATCTTGGAAAATTTTGATGAGGTCTCCTCAGAATCTCCTCAACCCTCCTCCAAGGATGACCAGCCCAAAATGGGAGGCATCCTCGGGTTTCTGTCACCATTTGAAATGAAATGAGTGGTACTCACCGCGGGTAAAGTTTTAATATTGTGTAGAGCATTCTGTGCCTCAAGTGCAGCTTTCCTTGTGTAAAATGTGACAAAACAACACCCTGTAAAAGACAAATGCAGGGATTAAAAAAGATAGGAAATGCAAATTATTTAAAAATAGACATTAATACACAAAAATTCATTAGCCTACCAGACATCAGTCTGCCATATTATTTCCCTACACCACCCCCACTACCGCCAACCTTTCAAAGCCCAGACCCCATTTAAAGTAATACCAGTGTATGCAGGAGCAATTAGGTTTAGATGATTCATCCATTATGTCTTATTTAAATGATTAAAGACTAAGTGTGATTAGGTGGATTTAATATCCGGCAGCCCTGAATATTCTAGGTGCTCACTACGACAAGCATACCCATGTTCCCAAGCAATAACCATTCTGCATTATTATATTCCCTGAAGCAGGGTTACAAATGGAAATATTACAAGCTTCAAAACAGACAATACAAGCAGCATAAAAAAATAATGTTCGAGCTGGAATGGCACAGCATGCCTCTCACATTCCTCATTGGCGCACTGCATGTCGCCCGCCTTCTCTGCAATTTCTTTTCAGATTTCTGACAATAAGTGGGTTTTCTTTTCATCCCCAGTTTCCGACTCCCCACGTGACCCAATGGCAGCAACTCCAAGACCACATGTTGCCCTGAGACACCTCAGCCCATACGGTGGCCCAGGTTGTGAGCGTGAGCAGGGCATGTGGCACAGGAGGCAAAGGGGGGGGGGGGGGGGGGTGGAATGATCATAGCTGAGCTCACTTCTGTCCTTGCAGCGCGCACAAGTGCGGATCCCCAAATAACTGTTGGACCTTAGTCCCTCTTGGCCAATATAAGGGTCCCTCTATATTCCCTATTCTTTTATTTTTGCCGATACATTGATCCATGGATGATGAATGGACATGTCACTTTAATGTGGAGACGCTGGCGTTGGACTGGGGTGGGCACAGTAAGAAGTCTCACAACACCAGGTTAAAGTCCAACAGATCTGTTTCGAATCAATAGCTTTCGGAGCCCAGCTCCTTCCTCAGGTGAAGGAGGGAGTTGCGCTCCGAAAGCTAGTGATTCGAAACAGACCTATTGGACTTTAACCTGGTGTTGTAAGACTTCTTACTATGTCACTTTAAGGCAAGAAACTTGTATTTTTAATTTCAGCAGGAAGATTCCAGAAGGCTGTGCTTATTTAAACTGGAGATTGCAAGGGCAGCACGGTGGTGCAGTGGGTAGCACTGCTGCCTCACGGCTCCGAGGTCCCAGGTTCGATCCCGGCTCTGGGTCACTGTCCGTGTGGAGTTTGCACATTCTCCCCGTGTTTTCTTGGGTTTCACCCCCACAACCCAAAGATGTGCAGGGTAGGTGGATTGGCCACGATAAATTGCCCCTTAATTGGAAAAAAATTAATTGGACACTCTAAATTTAAAAAAAAGAGATTGCAGACTGGCCAGCATCAGTGACAGAGCAATGGGTTGGGAATCAGTTTGATTAATTGGCTGGCGGCCAATGGATTGGCCCAAAAGGCTGTGTTCTGCCCGGTAACAGGTGGTGATTGGATATGATTCTACTGGAATGCTTTTCAGAGTCCTGAGATTCCAGTTTGGTTCCTGGCAACACGGCGAAGGATTCAAACTAACTCTCTCCAGAAAGATCCAGCTAACTCTCTCCAGAAAGCCACTGTGAGGGCTGACTCTCTCTCCATAAAACCTCTGGCTGCTATTCTCCTGAAACTACAGAAGTGTGATGATAAACCCATGAACCAAAAGCAAAGTTTGCAGCGAGTAATATAACTCTCTCCAGCTGCTAAAAGTTGTGAGTACAGCATTCTTGATACCACAGAAAACCTGACTGAATCAATCTACAGGAATATTATCATGGACTGTAGACATAGCCAAGGATTTACCTTTTCTACAGAGAGAGACTCTGAACGTTTATTTCTGAAACAACAGATACCTTTAAAAAAAATTAATTTCGAGTACCCAATTATTTTTTTCCAATTAAGGGGCAATTTAGCATGGCCAACCCACCTACACTGCACATCTTTTGGGTTGTGGGGGTGAGACCCACGCAGACACAGGGTGAATGTGCAAATTCCACACAGACAATGACCCAGGGCCGGCATCGATCCCGGGTCCTCAGCATGGTGAGAAACAACAGATACCTGAAAGTAAAAGCCTTGAACTGAAGGCCAGGTTGAAACAAAGCTGCTAAAAAACAAAACAACATCTGAAGCAAAGACTCTTTTGACTTTCGTCCTTATTATTTCCCCCTTTCCACCCTCTGTGTTTGTCTGTCTTGTGTGTGTTGGTAGAGGGTGAGACAGTTAAAGTGGGAGCCAGGAGTTAAATGATAGTTGACCAGTTGTATTTATCGCATATCTTACTATAGTCCTAGCGATAAATAAAAAAGTATGTGTGTTTAAACTTACAAACTTGGTGACTGTAATTATCGGGCAGCCAAGGGCCAAAGACTTCGGGTATTTTTATAAGAATTATTGGTTAATTGACTGGTGTTGCGACTCTGGGGCGAGTGGGGCTGGAATTGACCATGCACTTGACCAGTCTATCGTTAACACCGCAAACAGAGGCCAATTCCTACCATCATCCTGACAGAGCTCGGCACAATCTATGATAATATACTCACAATAAACAGGGAAATGTAAACACGTACAACAGGAACAGCAGCTCCCCTGAGCAGAATTGAGAATAGGCCACAGTAATTTGATAACAGATTTGTAATAATGTACAGGGCCACTGGAGAATTAGGACTTTTTGCAGAACAAATTAAAAAACAAAGAACAATAACAATAAGACCAGGCAAAATTACTGCTGTGTTTCTGGGCATTATACTCCCATTGATGTTGTGTTTTCTTTTCATAAAACACTTATCTCGCCTCTCTTGAGTGTAGCTCCACTGGTCATGTGAAACGCTGATAAATCAATAGGACCGGTGATTTAATAGAAAAACAAAAAAGACAGCCACTGAGCTGCTGGCACGTCATCCCTATAGTCCTGAAACTCAAATGTCCCTAATATCCTAGGAGTGATCAAAAAATTTCCGAATATATGAGACATCCGACCTCTGAGCTGGACCTGTCTGATTCCTGGATAAAAGAATATTGCCATTCCTTGCTGACGTGTCCTCTTTGGGTGTGGATGTGCAGGTTAGATGGATTGGCCATGATAAATCGCCCCATGGTGACCAAGGATGTGTAGGTTAGGTGGGGTTACAGGGATAGGTTGGGGGGAGTGGGCCTTGGTCGGGTGATGTTTCAGAGAGTCGATGTAGACGCGGGGTGAATGGCCTACTCCTTGCTGTAGGAATTCTATAGCGCTGCTTCACTGGAAGCAATGAAAAACTTCAGGTCGTTTTTACTGACTTAAGACAAATGAAGAGTATTTTGAGGTAATAGTGATTGTGCAGCAACGCATGGAAAGATGACCTTTTTGTTTGCATCTGCGAGCCAATTAAACCCTCGGGCATCCTTGCAGTAGCGTCAGAGTGGCTCAGGCAGACCACCCCAGAGCAGGTCAAACCACTTAGCCAAGAAGATTGAACCAGGGAGAAAATGGACTCTGCCAAGCAAAAATTATGGATTCAGATGAAAACACGCAACATGATTTTTATTACATTTTAAGTCTCTATCCAGTTTTATATTCAATATGATGCTATTTTAATCTATTTTAATTTGTTGTTCAGCAGCAATGCATACCATCTGGATACAGAGCAATCGCCACTAACCACAGCTGTTTAGAGTACTGACAAAATTTTTACCAATAAAAAGAAATCACAGCCGAATATTACATGATATTCCAATTAGTATGTTTTTTTTTGGAGAAGGCGCCTATTTACATCAGGGACTTTGCAGCTGTTAAGGAGGCAACATCTCAGGGAGGGAAGGTGGGGGAGGGGGGAGAATGTAGTCTCCTGTCAATTTTACTCTGCTAAAGCTTTGTTAATGATATTATTATTATATTAAATAGAACTCAGTGCCTCTGCCTTCTTGCACCAACACCACAGGTCTTCCAGCTCCTGCTAAACGATTATTGGATGTAATCGTCCAGTTGCACAAGTTGATGGTTGTGACGCTTGCGGAGTAGCTGTGTCAGAAAGGTCTTGGTATCGGTTCCTGGGTCACGGTTAATTGGCGGCTTTCAACTGATTGGCAGTGATAAGGGGCTCAGTATCTCTGATGAGCTGGGCAGATGTGGGGGTAGGGAGTGGGATGGGGCTAATGTTTCGAGACTGGATGTCTCTTTGACCAAACTTTGAGACTCAAAACGTTTGCTCCCTTGTCTCTCCACAGATACTGTCAGATCTGCTGACATTGTCCTGCATTTACTGTTTTTGTTTCAGATTCTAGCATCCTGTTGCAATATATTGTCTCGGCTCACGGTTGCGAGGGGATCATGGCTCAAGGTCTAACAAAAAATACATTCATCGAGATCCCAACTGGTCCACATAACAGGACACAGAAATCAAGAGGAAGGAAGAAGAAATCTATGTACCTTGCAGCATCTTTTATGTCCCAAGGGAGGTCCCAAATGCTTTCCAGCCACTGAAGCACGGCAGCCAATTAAAAAATTTACTTATTCATGAGATGTGGGCGTCGCTCATTTACATTTATTGCTCTTGAACTGAGCGGCCATTTCAGAGGGCATTTAAGAGTCGACTAGCTGTAGGTCTGGAGTCACATGTAGGCCAGGCCAGAAAAGGATGGCAGATTTCCTTCCCCAAAGGACATTAGTGAAGCAGGTGGGCTTTTATGACAATCGACAATGGTTCCATGGCCATCATTAGACTTTTAATTCCAGATTTTATTGGGTTCAAATTTCACTACCTGCCTTGGTGGGATTCGAACCTGCGCCCCCAGAGTATTGCCCTAGGTCTCTGGATTGGGTAGTTTGGGATTACTAATCCAGTGCCTCTCCCTTGCATACAGCAAGTGCATACAGCAAGTGGGGCAGCACGGTAGCATTGTGGATAGCACAATTGCTTCACAGCTCCAGGGTCCCAGGTTCGATTCCGGCTTGGGTCACTGTCTGTGCGGAGTCTGCACATCATCACCGTGTGTGCGTGGGTTTCCTCCGGGTGCTCCGGTTTCCTCCCACAACCCAAAGATGTGCAGGTTAGGTGGATTGGCCATGATAAATTGCCCTTAGTGTTGGGTGGGGTTACTGGGTTATGGGGATAGGGTGGAGGTGTTGACCTTAGGTAGGGTGCTCTTTCCAAGAGCCGGTGCAGACTCGATGGGCCAAATGGCCTCCTTCTCCCACAAACAACAATGTGATAATGACCAGGTAATCAGTTTTAGCAATTCCAATTAAGGGATACATTTTGGGATACGCTTACATCCAGCTGAGGAAGCGGACATGCTATCTGAAGGGCAGCCCCACCTCAGTACCACTCCCTCACTCCCTGGTGTGTCAGCCTAGATTTAGTGCTCAATTTTCTGGAGAAGGATTTGAACGCATAACCAAGACTCATTTTTTAAAAGTACATCTTGAATTGTTTTACTACCATCAGGATTGCAGAGTCTAGTTCAAAATCAGACAGGTTCCAACTCTCTGATCACTTTGCAACCAACAAGTTCCACACAGCTGCCATTGTAGTTACTTCCAAATAGAATTTTTTTTTTTAAAAAGGGCTTGTGTACATCTTCCTTAATCTGTAGCCCAGATCAAATCAATGGAGGCTGAATTTGTCACCCTTTCTATACTGTTATTTGTTTTTCAGTAGCGAGTCCCCACTGAGCCTTATAAATTACAGCAAAAGATCACAGTTTTCAGATAGAATGTTGGCAATACCAGAATTACTTTTCACTAAAAAAGCGCTAAGTCAACAATGGCAAATGGAAACTGAAATGATATAAGTGAGTTCATGGCTGCTTCCTCTGTATCCTGATCTGGCCTGGGTGCTTCTATGAGGTGCCCTGGGATTTCTACGCGGATTTCTGCCACAATTGTGTTTAGTTTCCATTTCTCCTTCTTTCTCTCTCTCTCTCCCTATATCTCTCTCTCTCTCCCTATATCTCTCTCTCTCTCTCCCCCCCCCCCCCCCCCCCCCCCCCGCCCCCCCGCCCCAAGGTGCTAAACTCATCCTATGTTTTCGGTTCATGAGTGTTGGCTTCTCTCTTCGGGCCTTTGCCACAAACTGGTATGTCAATGGGCGGACGTACACAGCAACAGAGCCCTTCCGAGTTTCACTAAAAGGAAGTCCTGATGGCAAGAAAAACTAAAAGCTGCTCTTACACTCTCAGCTCTGCTTGTTACACCCTCTGGGTTCAATCAGTCGAGTCCCATTTACACTAGCAATCAGAACTGTGCTATTTCAGGTCTCTCCGAGCACTGATTACAATTGGGGCTACTCTCTACACCCTTCACAGTGTGAGGCACTTTCCAATGATAGAAATTTAATTGATTTCACCTCACCAAAGTAAACCAGGCCAGGATTCATTCAGTACAGGAGATTACTAACACATGCATTCATTTAGTGGCTTATTATGTTGATTTGTCTCAAAGCACTTCACACAATGAATTACTTTCTGAAGTGTACTGATTGTTATAATGTTGGCAAAGGCAGCAGCTGCTCAGTGCAAGCAATGCCCCATAAATAGCAACAAGACATATGGCTATTTGTGGAGGGAGGGTTGTTGGTGAGGGCACCAGTAGAGCTGCCTGCTCTTTGAGACAGGCCGTTGGATTTTTAATGTCCACCTGAACCAACAAGAACAGTCGGGTGGGGACCTTGTGTTTAACAACTGATGTCAAGATTGGCACCTCTGGGGCAGCACTGTGGCACAGTGGGTTAGCACTACGGCCTCACGGCGCCGAGGTCCCATGTTCGATCCCGGCTCTGAGTCACTGTCCGTGTGGAGTTTGCACATTCTCCCCGTGTTTGCGTGGGTTTCGCCCCCACCCACAACCCAAAAGATGTGCAGGGTAGGTGGATTGGCCACGCTAAATTGCCCCTTAATCGGAAAAAAATGAATTGGGTACTCTAAATTTATGGAAAAAAAGATTGGCACCTCTGGCAATGTGGTACTCCCTCAGTAATTCACTGGGGCCGCAGTGAGATCTAAGCAACATGGTGCCCTGATTTTTAAAAAATTGACTTTTATTTGTTGTTCGTTTCATCCTGCCATTTTATTGGCTCACAGATTCACAGCAACTCACACACACACACACACACACACAGAACACTGGGAAAAATTTCTGTTGCGCAGTTTGGTGCTGCCATGTCCCTCTTGTGAGGCGACCCCTCTGCAGGGGGGTAGCACAGTCTTGTCAATGAAGGGGAAGCTATGGGAAATATTAACAGCAGAGCATTACATTTTGTACACGGGTTTCTGCACGCAGGATATGCTGATTTATGAACTGGATGTGGACCTGTGGTGATTGATGTGGTACAAGTTGGACAAAAGGAGAATTTTCTCCCTCATTGTCTGGATTGTTTGAAAGGGGAATGCTTCTATCTACAATAACATGCACCTTGTTAATTTTAATTAACTGTAGATGTGAAAAACCCACAGAGACTAGTTGGACAACCACTTTAATTGGAAACTTACCAATGACCTGCTGATACAGCAAGAGACTGAAATACAGAATCAGGCAGCACAGAAGGAGGCCAATCAGCCCATTGCACCTATGCAGGCTCCTTGCAAAAACCGCCCAATTAGTCCCACACCTGGCTCTTTCCCCACAGTCCAGCAAATGTTTCTATTTTAAGTACGATAGTGACATTTAAGGGGCATCTTGACAAATGCATGAATAGGATGGAATAGAGGGATACGGACCCAGGAAGTGTAGAAGATTTTAGTTTAGACGGGCAGCATGGTCGGCACATGGGCCGAAGGGCCTGTTCCTGTGCTGTACTTTTCTTTGTTCTTTGTATATACAAATCCCTATTCGTACTCCTAGATAATGAATCTTCCATTGGTGCCCTCATTAATGAAGAGTAAGTACGTAAGTACACCAGCCAACACGAAGAATCATGTGTGTCTTTTGATTAAGCACAGTAAGTGTTTGTACAGCTATAATTAGAATCCTAAACTTTTGTGGAGATTGGTTGTTTTATCGGATTGCACGATGCGCTGGCCCAGATTTTTCTGCAGCGGTGAAACCTGTGACTTGATCGCAAATTTTGTCAGCAAGCATGCTGATCTCCCAGGTTTTTGCTGGTTTTCTAAATAGGATCTTCGGCAGCGAGTGTAGCAGTGAAATCAGCCACTCTGTCAATCCATGACCTGAAGAAACTGCACATTTGCCATGCAAAACCACAGAAAGGATCAGGTGAATCAAGTGTAACTTCTTAAAATAGACGTTAACCTACAATTAAAGCCTGGCCAACCACACCCACATGTCTGGGCTTGTCCCCAATTTGCTGGGTTCTGGACAGCCTTCTCCGAAGCAATGTCCAAGCTTGTGGGGGTGAGGGTGAAGTCATGCCCAAATGTGGCAATCTTCAGGGTATCGGAGCAGCCAGAGCTACACATGGGGAAGAGGACCGACGCCCTAGTTTTCGCTTTCATAGTCGCACGCCGGAGAATCCTGCTCGGCTGGCGATCGGCAGCACCACCCACGGCTGCAGACTGGCTCGCTGACCTCTCGGAATTTCTCCACCTGGAGAAGATTAAGTATGCCATTCGAGGGTTGGAAGAAGGCTTCCTAAACGCATGAGGGCAGTTCGTCGGCCTGTTTCAGAACCTGTTCGAGGCCAGCAGCAACGAATAAATAGGGAAACAGGAAAGTTAGAAAGAAGAAAGAGAGGGAAAAGAAAAAGAAAGACAGGGGGGAACCATAGGATTGTGCAATCCGAGGGGGGGTGGGGGGGGGGGGGATAGATGAGAAAGGGCTGGAGAGACATAAAAAGGACAACGCAGGAGGGAGGGGGCGAACCACCACCCCCCAACAGCCACAGGGGAAACTCGGGCAAAGCTGACAGGCGGAAGAGAAGAAGGGGTATGGGTGAAGGGGAGAGGAAGGAGGGGGGAAAACACCTCCCGAAAACCGACCAGGTGGTCACAAGGGGGAGGGGGTAGGAGGGGGACAGGGAGGGGCAGGTTAAGGGGGGGGGGGCAGGAGGGACCACATGTCGAGCAGGAGGGCGAGGAATGTATATAGGAGAATCTAAGGGAGGGAAAAGACAAACCTTTCTGTACGGTACAGTGAATGAACGCGGCCAACAATGTACATAATTGTTTATAATTTTTGAAAATGCCAATAAAAAGATTTAAAAAAAAAAATCTACAATTAAACACGCACATCCTACTAAAGTGCCCAAATTCGAAAGATAGTGACTTGGCTGAGTAAAAACTATCTTGGTCCCTTTTGGATTTGAGGCAGGTGTAATGTACCCAGGGCAGTCACAACCACAGAATTATAATAACAGACCTCCATGTCTAAATGTTACAATAGAATACAATTGATTTGGGCTCTCAATTTTCCATTCTGATCCTGTAGCAATAAATCACGCTGCTTCCAGGTCTCCAACACAATTAGTTTTAAGTCTAAGTGGCAGCGACGTGAAAATTGGCTTGTGCAGGAAAATAGGGATCACCATCGATTTTAAGGGCGGGAGGGGGCGGGGGGGGGGGGGCTTTAATTAACTCCTCACTGTTGCAGATTGGTTGAATCTCTGTGTGCAGCAATGTCTCAAAAGAAAAAAAATCCTCTATCCCCAAATCCCTATGCCAATGTTTTTGGCCTCCAGGTGTCATTTCTCACTGCTTCACCGCTGAAATCAGGAACTCAGTGGAGCAAGGCATCAAACTCACCTTCCATCACTTCATGGCATGCACATTGGCGCTTCAATGCACCATATCAATGCTGGCAGTTTTAATCAATGCTACAGGCCCCTGCTCCCCTGAAGATTCATGTAAGCGATGGTTAATGTAGTGAGTACATGGGCAATACAGATCAGGTCTGCTCCCTGCTTTATGCTACTGAGTTATCTGACTGCGTCTATGGCAGTGGTTATGTTTTTTCCCCCTAAGTTAATACAGGTAAATGGAAGCTGTTGATGTTGATGCAACTGCCTTTAGTGATACGGGGCTGAGAAGACAGGTTTCCAATATCCAATTGATATAGTGTGTGTGTGTTCCTCTGGACATTTAAGTAAGCATAAGAATGTGAGCTTGCGGTCAAGTGGTTGAATAGTCTGGTTTAGGTTTGAACATGAAAAGTGGCCATTTGGATGAGGTAATGATGTGATTTAACATAAAACCAGAAGAGAAAGAATAGGTCTACGTGCCCACACGATGTAGGGCATCCTCCACAATAATACTGGTGCCATCCATTCAGGACAGTAAAACTAAAATTGTCATCATTTATAATGGAAATGTCTAACGATGCTTTGGCATCTGCAGTATCACAGACCTCTACTTAACACTGAAGTTAATATAACTGAGTCTTTATGTGTCCCGCTGTACATTAAGTGTAGGCATTCTGCATGCCTGTTGAAATAAATGATGTTTCCCATGAAGTGACAGTTCACGAGGTACTATTCAGTCAAAGGCAACTTTCAAATGCACATTTCATCTGAGCAATAGCATTTAGTGTTAGCAGTAAAACACATGCTTCATTTAGCTCCACGGAGGCTGTCAGTTCATAGTTAACATTTTACAGTGGAGCAGGTTGTTGATTCCCAAGTGATGGAACATTCACAACCCTATATTATGGTCATGGGTTGTCTGGTTAACTGACTCAACTGACTCTTTTGAGAATGGATTTCGCCAATTCCAGGTGGGGACTAGGGTATTGTACATCATTGGAAGCTAATGTTTATGCGGGGTAGTGGGAATGGGGGTGGGGGGTGGGGGGAGAAGAGACTATTGGTATTGCCCACGTTTTGGTTGATCATGAAGATGTCTATGACGTGGACTGGTTCATGCTCCAGGCTGGATCTTGACAGCCGATTAGGAACTGCTGATGGGCTGCAATGGTCTTCGGATCCGAATACTGGGTTCCCTTGATGCCTCCCTGTGGCTTATCTAACGCTGATCAACGACAGGAAGATTCTGCACTTGATCCCTTGACCATTGCTGCGCAAGCCAGTTTGATTTGGGATGGCCGTAAAGGTACTACAATTGGCTGAGCAATGCAGGAAAAAATCGTCTTCAGGTCTTTGCTTCTGATTAACAATCCATTACCTAATTGGGTGACGAAGATAGATTGTTTTTCCTCATGTTAGAAATCAAGATAATCTCCCTTTGTATAATGTCAACCAACGTTGAGTAAGACAAATGGCTAGTTAATCTGCTATACTCATCAAAGAATGTCATAAATTTCTAGATTACAACCCCGACTACACACATTGGCTAAAACGCCCTTGGGAATACTTTGGGTAGTGACAGTAGTATCGCTCAGTAAATGCAGATTCTTTGTTTCTCTATGGGTTCCACAATGTCCAACTGCAAGATCAGAACAGGCAGACAGGAGGTGGGTTCAATATCCCAACTGAAAGATGACAGTGATATACTTGGGAGCACTTATTAAGAACTGGAAGATTAGGTAGTCACATTCCGGACTGGAACTTGAACACACAAGCTCCCAAACCTGAGCACATGCCAGAGAAGGGCATAGAATTATAGTGAGGGCAGGGCGGTGATATGTTTTGGAGCAAATCTGCCCGCCCAATGTTCTGGCAGGTACAGAAGATTAGTGATAATCATGGGCTCATTGCTGGACTGCTTTTGGAAGGGAAACTGAGAAGCTTTTGAAAGTATTAGATATTATGGAAGTCTGATTTCTGCAGGAATCCATACACCAGTGGGAAAATAGTGTTGCTCTAGAATATTTAGAGAGAGGAAAAGTGTCAATCCTGTTGAACACATTGATGTTTCCCACTCGCTTTCAGTCATCATTCACACACACGCACCGGTTCCTGTTAGGGGCAGTTTGTTCGGCCCTACTGACTGCCTGATGCCTTACCCAAGTGATCATTCTTGATGTGAGAGGCAGAACAGTAATTGTCAGCTGTCTATTACTCACGAGGTAACATTGCTCCATTTAAATCTAATATATAGTCTTGTGCCAATTATAATTCTGGTCGCGATTCTCCCCCCTCCTTATACTCTTGCTCAAACGTAACGAGGCTGGTGAATAGCCGAGGCTGGTGAATAGCGGGAGAGGCCAAAAATGAGACCCGCACCAGGCACCAAACAGTTTGCGATGCAACCGTCCCGCTCCCGTAGGCGAAATCGGGATCGCGCCGTAGCGTGGCGAGAAACCAATTATCACCCTTGAACCCCATTTCCATACAATTAACGAGAGTCACCCCATATCCAGCGGCCTCCCATCATTCAGCAGCCTCCCCAGCGAGTGCTCACGCTGGCGCTGATTAGTACTCCTTTTAGAAAAACGTGAACCTGGCGGAAGGGCTTCTGTGGGGAGCCAAGGTGGTGAGTAGCCATCTTTGCTCACAGGCAATGAACCCGGGGATGCTGGGCTTGCCCCCCCAGTACTCGGTGGGGGGTGGGGCACCCTCTGCAGGGGTGGGGGGTGGGGGGGTGTCGGTCCGCACTGCAGAAGGAAGTGACAGAGGTTTTGCAAAAAAGTGTTCAATGTGTTGTACAAATCCCACCCACGATGGTGCCACACACCCCCACACCCCCAATCCCCACCCCATACCTACCCCACCCCCTCCCCCGGTGTCCTCAGTGATCCTCGACATGCTTGGCCCTCCCAGCTCTACCACTATGTCTAGGTGTGTCCCCAGGATGCACATCAGAGGTGGAGGCAGCCGGCTGCTCCCCTCATCCCGTGGCCTTCGATGCCCCTGGCGGGCGTCCTCTGGGGGCTCTGGGGCTGGAGGGCCCAGGCTCACTTATCGACGGCACATGCACAGCTGTGCTGCCCTGTCCCGAGTGCTGTCTGCGCAACGTGACCTCATCAGAGGGGTGGAACTTGGGGGAGCTGGTGCCCAACATCCCCAGTCCCTGGGATGGGTCCGGCTTGGCACCCAGCACCCCCTCCTCCTGACCAGTGCCCTTAGCACCCTGGGGTTCACCTTGGGATGGAGGGGCAGTTGGTTTGGGCCCCAGCTGCCCCTGCAGCAGCTGGCTCTGCCAGCCTTGGCGGTTCCTCATGGTCTGCACCATTGTGTTTACCCCCTCGGTGATGCTCCTCAGTGACTGGGGCACATCCCCCAGTGACCGGGCCATGCTCTGCAGTGTCTCAGCAATGCCCATCTGAGAGCGGGTCATGTCCCGCAGAACCTCATCAAGGTCAGCCTGGTACTGGGTGACATCACCCAGCGAGTCAGACATTCTGCTGAGGCCCTTGGCCATGGCCGTCACCGACTGCACGACACCTCGGACACCTTCACTAATGCTGCCGATGTCGTGCACCAGGTTTTCCACTGCGGTCACCACTCTAGCCACATTGGCCTCCGTGCCACGTATTGCCGGTGACATCCAAGAGGCTATGGATCAGCTGGAGTGATGCTGACATCTCCCTCTGAACATCCAGGTTGGTGCCTATCGTCTCCATCAGCTCCGGGTACCTCTGTACCACAGGCTCAGCACCAGGCTGGGACCAAGCTGTTCCAGGGACGCAGAGCCCTCTGACTGCTGTCTCGCATGTGGGTTCCTTCCTCCACCTGATGTGCATCATCAGCGGTGTGATGCTCACCAGATTGCGCCCCAGAAGCCTGTCCATCAGCGTGTCCCACCAAGGGTCGTGTATCTGCGCTGGTGGGGGGTGGGGATGACAGCTGTGCCGCGACCACGGTTGCATCCTGGAAGCTCTCCTCCGCGGTGGGCTCCTCCGAGTCAGGAGAGGGTCCCATCCGGGATGGGCCGGCACCGTCGCCTGGGGGACCTATAGGAGAATAGACATGTGGCCAGTGGGAGGGATGGGTCAGTCAATAAGGCAATAACAACTCACATCTTTAAAAAAAAAATTTAGATTTCCCAATTATTGTTTTCCAATTAAGGGGCAATTTAGCGTGGCCAATCCACCTACCCTGCACATCATTGGGTTATGGGGGCGAAACCCTCTAAACACGGGGAGAATGTGCAAACTCCACACGGATAGTGACCCAGAGCCGGGATCGAACCTGTGTCCTCAGCGCTGCGAGGCAGCAGTGCTAACCACTGCACCACCGTGATGCCCACTAACAACACATTTGATAGGTCCTACGGGTGGAGCCCGGTGGTTCCTCACCTCTGTGGCGCCCGCCAGCTTCTGCATGGCTGACCTATCGGTCCTCGGCCACACCGGTCACCTCCAGGACCCGCTCCTCGAAGGTGAGGATTCTTAAGTCTGGCACCCCTCTGCCAATCTGGCTGGTTACTCCCAACAATAATGTTTTTTCCTGAGGAGACCAGAGAGGGCATCGTTAGCCACACGCATGGTTCACAGTGTGGGAGAGGGAGTGTGAAGGCGGGGCTGGGGGTTGCATGGGGAGTTGGAGAGAGGGTGGGGGTTGATGTTGTCTACTCACTCGTGATGCCCGGTGTAGGTGGTTGACCTTCCTGCACTGCAGGCCAGTCCTCCTGGTCATACTACCTCATACCAGGCAGCACTGGCTGCCTTGTGGCTCACCCTCCGGGACGCTCGGGGGGAACAGGACGTCCCTCCTGGCCCCCATCGCGTCTGGGAGCCTCCCCAGGTCAGCACCTCCGAATCTTGGGGACAGTCTCCTGGGCGCCATTGTTGCGAGCTGGCTGGGGTTGGCTCCTCGATCTTATTAGCGGTGAGCTGGCGAGCACGGCCCTGGTGAATCATCTGGCGAGCCTTCATTTGCGGCAAGAAGCACATCAGGTCTTGCTAAGTGGACCAATTAAAGTTGAATAGCATTGCCGGCCTCACTGGGACGAGAAGCTCGCGGCAATTGTTGCTTTGTTGCCACACTTAGAAATACTTCCGGAGAATTGCGCCTTCTGTTTACATTATCATAAATCAACACAATTTCTTGTAACTAATACTCCTAGTGCAATAGCGCTTTGATAGTTACTACTATCTTCACACAACATTTCCCTGCCAGTTCTAACCATTGCTAGCAGTTACTGCAGGTTACCATTATTCTTGCAACACACCCTTGCTAGCTATTACTCTGCAAGCTACTTGCTTGCCAATTATTTTCCATGTAACATTGTACAACATTCATCATCACTGGACACATTTTATGTCCAGGGGATTTTTGTTCCTGATTGGGGAAAATTACCTCCATGTTACAGTCTAGACCTTCAACGCTTGGTGTTGAACTGTAGACCCAGCTGATGTGCTGGGTTACTCTGTTTTTCCAGCAGAAACTCAGTGTTTTGTCCATCTCCAAGTGACTCTGGATTTCTGGAACATTCTTCACTGGAGGACTCGTGGCTTTCTGCTTCCAACATTTTGAAAATGATGTACTCTCTTAGCAGAGCAGGAGATAAGTAGAGAATTGGCTGTTGAATCCCAATAGGATTAACAAGCTCAACAAAGCCTTTTGGTATTATCACAGTCTGACAATTCACAAGGGGCAAATGCAGGGAGTGGGGGGTTGCCCACGTATTCTCTGCTGGAGCAGGTGTCGGGAGTGTGGTGGCAGATTAACGGACCTCATCTCTTCACCGATGGCTGTTGCCGACATACTGCAGTCGTGGAGACCATTCAGCCCATTGGTCCTGTACTGGCTCTTTCAATAGAGCGATCCCAATTAGTCCCACTTCCCTGCTCACCCACCCCAACAGCCCTGTTTTGACTTTACCTGTAAATATCTAGCCTGTTTTGAAAGTTTCCACCGAGTGCAATCCAGACCATATCGACTCCCTGTGTAAAAGAAAGTCCCCCTTCGTATTCTCCCAGCTCTCTTTGAGAAATATTTTAAATCTGTGGGTAGAATTTAATGCCCCCTTCCATCCTCCAGCGACCCCCATCCATACTCCGGCATGACATGTTCGGAGGTAGCGGGATCCTTTAATCAGGCAGGAAGGTGATGAGTGTGACCCTGTCCAACCTATCCTCAAGACAACCTGCTCATTCCAGGTATCAATACTAAAAGAATATATTTTTATAACGTGTTCCAGTGGTTTTGATACTCTCGTTGTTATTCAGGTTGACTCTCGGTAGATGCTGCAGATTGTGCGAAAGGACAGTTGTACATTCCAGGAGGGTAGCTGGCTGCACCATTTGTTCAATATAGTGCAACTAAACATCACCAGGGATGAAGTTAACTGGTCATTCATCCCATTGCTCTCTGTGCCATCGGCTGTGTGCCCACCCCGCAGTAGTGACTGTTGTTCAGAATAATTCATTATATGTGATTTCGGAGTGGCAAGGTGAGGCACAAGATAATTCCAGTATCTCCACGACTGCAGTATGAATCGACAAGAGTACAAACCCAAATCACTGACAGTCTATTCTCTCCACATATACTGTTCATCAACTGGTCGCTTCTCAGCTGCTAGTTTACATACATATTCTCCATCCCTCCCTATCCCATTCACTCCATCCATCCCTCCCTATCCCATTCACTCCATCCATCCATCCCTCCTTCCCTATCCCATTCACTCCATCCATCCATCCCTCCCTATCCCATTCACTCCATCCATCCATTCCTCCCTAACCCATTCACTCCATCCATCCACCCATCCCTCCCTCCCTCCTAACTCCATCCCCCCCTTCCTCCTCACTCCATCCCTCCCTTCCTCCTCACTCCCTCCTCACTCCATCCATCCATCCCTCCCTTCCTCCTCACTCCATCCCTCCCTCCCTCCTCACTCCATCCCTCCCTCCCTCCTCACTCCCTCCCTCCCTCCGCACTCCATCCCTCCCTTCCTTCTCACTCTATCCCTCCCTTCCTCCTCACTCCCTCCCTCCTCACTCCATCCCTTCCTCCTCACTCCATCCCTTCCTCCTCACTCCCTCCCTTCCTCCTCACTCCCTCCCTTCCTCCTCACTCCCTCCCTTCCTCCCTCCTCACTCCATCCCTCCCCCGCTCCTCACTCCATCCATCCCTCCCTTCCTCCTCACTCCATCCATCCATCCCTTCCTTCCTCCTCACTCCATCCCTCCCTCCCTCCCTCCTCACTCCACCCATGAAGAGAAATCTCCAGCCGCAAACTAAAAGTTGCAATTGCAACTCCAGAGCCGCAATTCCCCTACAGCCCTCCGCACGTGCAGCTGTCACCCTGTGACCACCAACACTCTCAATTTCTATCTAACAATCCGAGGTGAATCTCAGGGTGATGGAAACAGGAAAACAGCGTGGCCTTGTGCAACATAAATGAGATGTTATCATATCCATTACAAGCAGGCAGTTGGCATTTCTGGAGGCTCTTATTGTGTTTCCGCACTTCACTAATTGGCAATTAATGGTGCCGGCAAAAGCACAAAGAAAGCTAATGTTAACTTTAGATCACTCGGGTGTACCGCAGGTGAAGAACAAAATTCAACAGCACTAGCTTAGCCCAGCAGCGTGACATGAAGGACAGCACAGAAAAACATGCAACTACTGTCATTATTTTTCAGTAATACCCAGCGACTGAATGAAAAGCATTTTTTGGATTTTCTCTGCGTGCTTTTCCTTTTAGCTGATGGCCTTGTCTGGAGCCTTCGTGGGCTCCAAAAAGCCACTGGATTGCTTTTAATCATACGTTCTAAATTCTGCTGAAAGCCTGCTTTGGAAATCGAAGGGCCAACGGCTCACAAGAGGCTGCCCTGAATATAGTACCATGCGCAGACATGACCTCGCTCCTCCTTACTGAAAAGATCTCTCATCCACTTTCCCCTCGTATTTTTCTAAGCGGGGGATGTAACTGTTCTCAGCATATTGATTGCTAAATTGGCTCCAATGGCTTAATTTTGGCCATTCCAGCACAATTGAGTTGACACGGGTGATGCTCTTCAATTCTTTCGGAGCTAGGCTCCTTGGCAGAGCTAATCCTCTGCCTAGTGCACATAAATCCAACAGTGCAAGGGGGGGGGGGGGGGGATAGGGGAGTGAGGGAGAGGAAATATCTCAAATCTGGCGTTAGTACTTTAATCACACCACTGAAAACCAGAGCAGAGGTTATGAGGGGCTTTAGTATCACCTTGGAAGAAGTGGAAGTGGCTGTTTTAGATTTCTGTATCGCACTGCAAACATTATTGAGGCAGTGTCGAAAAGCCCTGGGAGCTTTGTTCCAATCAGTTCCTTGCAGCACTTAACTGCCTTAAAGTTGATGGTCTGGTGGCTCAGTTGGACACCGATTCAAATCAAGATTCCACCACTGTTGTGAGTTGCTTACACCTGTCCAAGCGTCACTTAAAAATATTTCCCATTGTCAAAGCCAACAGTGCTTCAGGTCGCGTATCCAACAGGTCGATGGGATGCGTCTAGTGTGTGGGTGAAGAGAGTCATCATGCTTTCCAACTTTGTGCGCTGGTTTCCCTCTCGTATTGAGCCTGTGAAATGTGAAAAAGAGAGCCAAATGTGTTAGTCTCCCCCTGTCAGTACACAGCCTCTCTGGCGGAAAGTCCAGAGCTGTATGCACCAGTGGAAACTGGTTTCATTGTGTCCCAGGCCCAAGGCCTCAGAGGAACCTGGAGGAGGTTTGGCCCCCAGGCAAGCAGTGTGCAGGCGTATGGCCAAGCCCCGGGACTTATGAACCAAACTCCCAGCTGAATAGCTCCGCTACCTTGGGGATACTTCGGGCGAGTTGAAGGCGAAGGGAATAACCCTGGCAAAAAAAAAACACGAGTAGAGTCCAAAGGCAGACTGGTCTCTAAATGAGTCATTTTTCCAACAACTCCTGTCGATGCCAAGCACCGTATTTTGCGTTCCTTTTGACTTAACCACAGAGGTTGAGACAACCTCAAGTCTCCATAAACATTGCCCTGTATTGCTTGCTCCCTGGAGTACTTTTGCTGCTGAGTGTTAACACAACGCGGGAGACAGACGTTACAATTGATGAGCCCAACTTGATCGACGCAGAGAACAGATGTGATGGGCTGTTTTCTGTCCCACTGGTTAGCCTATCGCATAACATCCAACCTCTGGATGGCCCACCACAGTCCAATGAGTGCTTGGAGCCTTAGATTCTGTGCTCAACAAGTATATGGAATCCATCACGCCAAACAAACAGACAAAAGGAAAGAGGGTATCAACTAGTAGCCTGGTGATGTAGAGTATTGAAGGAAAAAACAGGCATTCTTATCAAAGCTTTTCATACTACACTCATTCAGACAGAAGGAGAATACCAAATTTCAAAAGAGACAAGAACTAATAATAATAATCTTCATTAGCGTCACAAGTAGGCTTACATCAACACTGCAATGAAGTTACTGTGAAAATCCCCCAGTCACCACACTCTGGCGCCTGTTTTACCATTTGTACTGTATGGGAGAATGGTGCTGTTGGTTGGCAAGTTGACACTGATTGATTGTTGACTCTGGTTGAGGTGTTGCCATGGGGATTATATGAGAGATCTATGGGCGGTACGGTAGCACAGTGGTTAGCACTGTTGCTTCACAGCGCCAGGGACCCGGGTTTGATTCCCGGCTTGGGTCACTGTATGTGCAGAGTCTGCACGTTCTCCCTGTGTCTGCGTGGATTTCCTCCAGGCGCACTGGTTTCCTCCCACAAGTCCCGAAAGACGTGCTTGTTAGGTGAATTGGACATTCTGAATTCTCCTCCATGCACCTGAACAGGCGCCGGAGTGTGGTGACTGGGGGATTTTCACAGCAACTTCATTGCAGTGTTGATGTAAGCCTACTTGTGACACTAATAAAGATTATTATTATTATTGTTCCCCCATGCTTTTGTTTAATTCAAAAAAAGCGCAATGCCTGGCTATGTTTTTTCTGCTCATGAATATATATAACCTCCAGCAAGTCTTGGTGAGCCACAGTATGAGCCCAACTAATATTCTTAAATTGTTGCTGTTCGCAATAGGTGGAATACTGTGCTCAACCAGCCCGCGCTGAACACTCCTGAGTGTGCTAAGAATTTCACTAATCAACCACAAAATTCCCTGGAGTCATCCAAGATCCAAGATGCATAGCATTAAGGGTAAAGTAGTAGCATGGATAGAGGATTGGTTAATTAATAGAAAGCAAAGAGTGGGGATTAATGGGTGTTTCTCTGGTTGGCAATCAGTAGCTAGTGGTGTCCCTCAGGGATCAGTGTTGGGCCCACAATTGTTCACAATTTGGAGTTGGGGACCAAGTGCAATGTGTCCAAGTTTGCAGATGACACTAAGATGAGTGGTAAAGCAAAAAGGGCAGAGTATACTGGAAGTCTGCAGAGGGATTTAGATAGGCTAAGTGAATGGGCTAGGGTCTGGCAGATGGAATACAATGTTGACAAATGTGAGGTTATCCATTTTGGTAGGAATAACAGCAAAATAATTATTATTTAAATGATAAAATATTAAAACATGCTGCTGTGCAGAGAGACCTGGGTGTGCTAGTGCATGAGTCGCAAAAAGTTGGTTTACAGGTGCAACAGGTGATTAAGAAGGCGACTGGAATTTTGTCCTTCATTGCTAGAGGGATGGAGCTAAAGACTATGGAGGTTATGCTGCAATTGTATAAGGTGTTAGTGAGGCCACACCTGGAGTATTGTGTTCAGTTTTGGTCTCCTTACTTGAGAAAGGACGTACTGGCACTGGAGGGTGTGCAGAGGAGATTCACTCGGTTAATCCCAGAGCTGAAGGGGTTGGGTTACGAGGAGAGGTTGAGTAGACTGGAACTGTACTCGTCGGAATTTCGAAGGATGAGGGGGGATCTTCTAGAAACACATAAAACTATGAAGGGAATAGATAGGATAGATGCGGGCAGGTTGTTTCCACTGGCGGGTGAAAGCAGAACTAGGGGGCATAGCCTCAAAATAAGGGGAAGTAGATTTAGGACTGAGTTTAGGAGGAACATCTTCACCCAAAGGGTTGTGAATCCACGAAATTCCTTGCCCAGTGAAGCAGTAGAGGCTCCTTCATTCAATGTTTTTAAGATAAAGATAGATAGTTTTTTGAAGAATAAAGGGATTAAGGGTTATGGTGTTCGGGCTGGAAAGTGGAGCTGAGTCCACAAAAGATCAGCCATGATCTCAGTGAATGGCGGAGCAGGCTCGAGGGGCCAGATGGCCTACTCCTGCTCCTAGTTCTTATGTTCTAAGATCAGGGCATTGGCACCAGTTGAATCTGATCATCACCAGATGCGACTGTCTCAACAGTATTCTCAGTACATGCAACTATTGCAGTGCTGACTGTGATAGGGAACGCTCCTGCTGGGCGCCCCAGCATTAGGATGGAACTGTTGGAAGATTTTCCATTCAAAGCAGAAGTGTATCAACATCAGCCATATTGCATCCCCAGATAAAAACCAACAGTTCCTCGACTCGATTGAACCATGCAATCTCCTGCTTTCCCCACGCAGAGTGCGGAAGCAAAATGGAACGTATTTCAAGACACCATCTAAAGGCAGCATGGTGGCACAGTGGTTAGCACTGCTGCCTCACGGCACCGAGGTCCCAGGTTCGATCCTGGCTCTGGGTCACTGTCCATGCGGAGTTTACACTTTCTCCCCGTGTTTGCGTGGGTTTCGCCCCCACAACCCAAAGATGAGCAGGCTCGGTGGATTGGTCACGCTAAATTGCCCCTTAATTGGAAAAAATTAATTGGGTAGACTACATTTAAAGAAAAAAGACACCATCTACATCACTGCACTCTAAATATACAGACAGCAAGAACAGAAGAATGCAGACTGGTTCGAAGGTTACATCGCGGTGGTGGAACCTGTCACTGAAATTAGGCGATCAGCTCTCATTAATTACAGGAGACATCTGAGTGAGAAGATTCTGAATCCACCAAGAGCGGTTCAAAGTAAAGTCCAAGAAACCATAGCTGGTGTGCCAGTGAATACTGGTTATTGCTTTGCCAGAAAATTCAGATATCTTTTGTCACAGGGAATGTTAGGAGCATGTAGGAAAGGATCAAAAAGGTAACATGTCCATCGGTGAGAAAACTATCACTGAGGAAGCTGTAGACACCATTGAAAGCCTGCCTTGATGTCCAGAAAGCTGGATATCAAACCCACAGTGAAGGAGTTTATCAAAGCTATTGACTCACTTGCCTTGGGCAAAGCTCCAGATGCTGACACCATGCTGCCTGGACACCTCAAGCACAGCAAACCAGCATTCCTGCAACATCTGCACAAACTTGTGTCTCTGCTGGAGGGCAGTACCCCAGGATGTACGTGATGCAAGGACTGTAACCCTGTACAAGAACAACCGCAAAAACTATCAAAGCATTTCCCAGCTGAGCATTGTTGCAAAAGCAAGTGCTCATGTTGCCCTGGTCAGTCTGTAGATCCTGGCTGAGCTCACCTACCCGAATCCCAGTATGGTTCCAGAACTGGGAGATTTATAATTGACGCATTCCGCTCAGTCCAGAAAACTGCAAGAGTAACGGCGTGAACAAAGGAGACGCTATGTATTACCTTCACACCAATCTCGCCAAGGCATTGGGCCATGTGAACAGAGATGGTCTGTTTAGCTTCTGGAGAAAATTGGATGCACACCAAATCTGCTCAATGTGATTCCTATTTCCATGACAGCACGTGGGATAAGGTCAGCTATGATGGGGCAGCATTGGAACACCGGGCTCGCAGGGAGGTCCAATAGGGTTGTACTCTGACACTGACCCTCTTAAGCATTTTCTTCTTTTTGCTGCTGTCACTCCACGTCACCTACAGGCAATGTGTGGAGTCTGCACGTTCTCCCTGTGTCTGTGTGGGTTTCCTCCGGATGCTCTGGTTTCCTCCCACAGTCCAAAGATGTGCAGGTTAGGTGGATTGGCCATGATAAATTGCCCTTAAGTGTCCAAAAAGGTTGGGTGGGGTTACTGGGTTACAGGGATAGGGTGGAGGTGTGGGCTTAAATGGGGCACTCTTTCCAAGACTCGATGGGCCGAATGGCCTCCTTCTGCACTATAAATTCTATGATTCTATGTAAATGGCCAGACTCTCTCAGGCCTGTAAAGAGTTTGGTTTGACCATCAACACCAAGACCAATGCGTGTTATGGTCCAGGTCCTCCCACACCGCCATCCATCAGCATTGACAATGTGACCCTGAAGGTTGTTGATCGCTTCACATATCCAAGTTTGGATGTTGAAATACAAAATTACAAGTTACGAAATCAACACACACGTTGCAAAGGTTGCAGCTGTTACGTCTAAGCTGAGAGAGAGTGCGGAACAACAGCAACCTGACGGAGAACGCCAAACTGCGAGTGGACCAAGCCTGCATCGTCAGCGTTCTCCTTCTACAATGATCAGACGTGGACAACATATACATGGCAGGAGAAAGACTGAACAGCTTCCACCTTCACATCTCAGGGCAAATTCACCAACTCCAAGGCCCGGGAGTGTGCTAATTCTATCAACATGCTGTTATGGGCCAGGGTGTAGAAAACTCCGAAGTATATCATGGAGTTCACCTGACCCACAACTGTTTATAGATTCTGGTTAAGGGGAGCACAAGGGCCTACCTTTCAGGTGTAATTCAGCAGAGGCCTTAAGCACTTTTAATCAAAAATAAAGTTTATTCTACGAATTCAGTTAACATTTCTATAAACACGCACAGAAAGCATTTTTATCAACTACAAACATAAATACCCCACACAGCTATAGTACTCTATATATGACCCATAATAATTTCCCTTAACTGTTCCAATTTGATAACAACATCCAATAAACCAGAAAACCCTTTTCAAAGATGTGGCCCAGCCTACAACACTTAAGACCTGTTTTCTTTACGACTGTGGTATGGATACTTCTTGTTCTTTTCAAAACAGCAGGTTTGGATTCCTTCCAGAAAAACAGTTATCACTTTGAAATTATCAAGTGATCTGGACACACCTTTTAACATGCAGCGTGAGAGAGACAGGACAAGATGCTTGTCTGTCTGAATCCAGCTTGTGTGAACGAATGTGTAAACAAAAGTAAAACTCAGAGCCACAGCCCAGCTCCACCCACACAATGACATCACTGAAGCCATTTGAGAAGGCAACACATTTCTTCAAGGGACACTCCCATGACAATACGCTCATTGCTAAGACGACGATACTGTACTGGCCGTGTTCGTCCGATGGATGATGGCACTCGACCCAAAGACCTCCTGTACTGTGAAATGGTCACTGGGACACGGCCTCCTGGATGCCCATGCCTCTTGCCACAAGAACACCTGCAAGTGTGATATGAAGAGGGCGGAAAGTGACACTGACAACTGGAAGAGAGTCAGAGACAGCGGTAACCTCTGGAGGAGGCTCTGCTAACTGAGAGGAAGAGGCAGCTGAAAGAACAAAGAACAATACAGCACAGGTACAGGCCCTTCGGCCCTCCAAGCCTGTACTGGTCATACCAACCTTGGCCAAACCCTCAGCATTTCCTTGTGCTATACCCATCCTATCCATGTATTGGTCAAGATACCTTTTGAAAGCCGTTAACGTATCTGCTTCCACAACCTCCCCGGCAATGCGTTCCAGGCACTCACCACCCTCTGCGTAAAAACCCTGTCTTGCACATCTCCTCTAAACTTTGTCCCACGGACCTTAAACCTATGCCCCCGGTGACTGACCCCTCCACCCTGGGAAAGAATGCCTGCCCATCCACTCTGTCCATGCCCCTCATAATCTTGTAGACCTCTATTAGGTCACCCCTCAACCTCCGTCATTCTAATGAAAACGTCCGAGTCTATTCAGCCTCCAGACCAGGCAACATCCTGGTAAACCTCCTCTGCACCCTCTGCACCAGGGGCTGGTTTAGCACACTGGGCTAAATAGCTGGCTTTTAAAGCAGACCAAGGCAGGCCAGCAGCACGGTTCAATTCCCGTTCCAGCCTCCCCGAACAGGCGCCGGAATGTGGCGACTAGGGACTTTTCACAGTAACTTCATTGTAGCCTACTTGTGACAAAAAGCGATTTTCATTTCATTTCTCCAAAGCCTCAACATACTTCTGGTAGTGTAGCGACCAGAATTGTGACCAATATTCCAAGTGCAGCCTTACCAAGGTTCTATACAACTGTCGCATGACTTGCCAGTTTTTATACTCGATGCCCTGTCCAATGAAGGCAAGCATTCCATATGCTTTCTTGACTACCTTGTCCACTTGTGTTGCCACCTTCAAAAGTCTGTGGACCTGCATGTCCAGATCTCTTATGACTTCCGAAAAGGCATGACTGCCAATGTCAGAGCAATTGAAAATGAGGGCAGGGTTGCCATTTTAAATGGCTAACTAAAGATTGGCATTAGTACAGCTTTAGAAGCACTTTTCTTTTCAGTCCTCACAACTGGGGACTGAAAATGGATGAGGAAGATTCTCCATCCAAGAGGAAGAGAGTTCGACATTTTATGAAACAAAAAAAAAGTGTCGTCCTGCCGTCAAAAACCACGTACAAATTTTGCTCTTCAACTACAAGTCCAGCCCCCTGCTATAAATCCGCTCGGTGCCAATCTCTCCCCGTTAAGGTGCTCGGAGATATTCATCTCCATCTGGTGCGTTACAGATATGCAATGTGCTTTTTTAAAAAAAGAAACATTTTCGCAAAAGGTGTCAACACTTTCACGTCAGCTGTTATCCTTATCCTCCAGAATGTTCCACGTCTACACGTGTAACACTTCCACCTTGACTAGTCAGAGAAGTATTTCTGAAGCTGTCACCAGTCACAATAAAAGCATAACGCTCATGGCATTGTCAATCAGTATGGAAATAATGGAACGCAGGCTCTCGTGTGCATGAAGTGCTTTATTGTTAGTGAAAAACAGAACCATTTCTCTGGTAATTTACAGCCTGTAGAACAATGAATAATAAGCAAACTCTTGGGACAGCACTGGAATGCCAATCGGGCAGCTGTTGTGTGCAAGTGGCTTTAGTGCTCGCACCATGCTAAGACTCATAAAAGAACATTGCATCCCGTTATTGATGTGCCTCCTGTAACTTCATAGCTTATTACCTCGCCATGGTGAATTTGAATGGCTTCTAAGTGTAAAAATCAATTGGTTCCTAACCTTATGATATTACAGTAATTCTCCCCAGAGCATTTAAACACCATACATGTTCATTCAATTGGAAGACACTTAAGCCCTCCACCCTTCACGTGCTCCACTGGAATGTTTCTAAAAAGATTCTTTAAAACTGGGAGAGCCATAAATATCTAGTGCCACCAGCCCTTTATGATATATAACTTAATACAGAGTCATAAATCATTGTAACTGAATTATTGTGTCATCTAGGCATTTGCCAGATTTGTGAAAACAGCAAATTCTAATAACGGCTAGACAATTACGGGCTGTAGTTATTATGCGCAGGTGTGTGGATTTTACTCTTAACCCTTTCATCCCCTGCAGATCTCGAAGTGCGCACAAGCAACTGAGCTACCAAGGTGAAGGGTAGAGATCGGATACCATCGGGGCTGAAATAACTGGGAGATCATTTAGAAAGTAGTTGGCTACATGCCAAGCTGATCTTTTATTTTATTTTTTTGTCCCCACCGATTTTATTAAATAATATTTTCCTTCCTCCTCCTGAAGATACCTTGCTGGAAAACTGCATGGGAGAGCTTTCACCGGAAAAAGTGGTTCGGATAGGCAGCACGCTGTTACCTTCTCAAGGATAGCCAGCCCTGGAGAATAAATGTTAGCCTAGCCACTGATGCCCATATAAAAAAGAGTTAATTTAAAAAAAAATGTTTGTTCATTGGAATTTTAAATTTTTACAAACATTCGCGTAAAGCAAGCCAAAGCAAAAAGACAGCTGCAGGTGCCAACGAACACCAGGTACAGCCCAAATCAACAGTCATTACAGCGCTAGGAACAACAAGACCGGATGGATCAGGGGTAAAATCCCCACAGGTTTCCCCCAGTGGATCAACGAGCCATCTGCACCCAAACAGCATACAGGCGACATTTTAGTCCTACATCTTCCAACTTCTTCCATCGGGCAGGAGATACAGAAGTCTGAGATCACGCACAAACAGACTCAAAAACAGCTTCTTCCCCGCTGTTACCAGACTCCCAAATGACCCTTAATTACCTCATTAACAATACACCCTGTATGCTTCATCCGATGCTGGTGCTTATGTAGTCACATTGTATACCTTTGTTGCTCTATTATGTATTTTCTTTTCTTCCCTTTTCTTCCCATGTACTTAATGATCTGTTGAGCTGCTCGCAGAAAAATACGTTTTTCTGTACCTCGGTACATGTGACAATAAACAAATCCAATCCAATCATAGCTTAAAAATAAAACGACAGAAGAAAAAAATACCCGAGAACCTCTGTATCAAGGGGAATCCGCTAACTCTTACAGCGCAATTTGAACTCCTCTCCAGGCGCAGACCAGAACGGGCAGCCACTCCGCGCTCTCAAGATGGCAAAAGACAAAGATCAATTCCAAGAGAGGACTGGGCACAACCAGACCCATGTTATCACCCCAAAGTCTCCCATAGAAGTAGTAAAAAGAGAACAAGGGCAAGAGCCAAGAGGGAGAAATTGAGCCCACACAACCCAATCTCCCAGACCAATAAAACAAAACAGATCGTTGAACCACCAGTTCCAACAGCGCCCCCAAGATGGCAAACGGCAACCTTGGGAGACCGAAGGCTTAAGGGGAATAAAGCCTGATCCTAGTCGAAAAGACATGGGGGAAACACACACCAGGATGGGAGGGCCACCACCAAAAAAATTTGACAACCCAAAGGCCAACAGAAATTGATATCTGCTTGTCCGTGTCACCAGACCCCCCCCCCCCACTTCCAACACTACCACTGCTAGCACACATGGGCATCAAAATTAAGAGGAAAACAGGTCGTGCCCCTAACATCTCATAAAGTCCAAAGAAAGTTGAGGAAGAGGAGAATCGTCAGAACTAACCCCTCGGATCCACTACATTATGGCAACCGACCAACCAACTGCCATGTGGGTCCATCCGACTCTCAGAAGGAATTAACCAAGCATGAAGACTGGGCCCTACCTTCAGACCTCCCCCAGTGCAACATCTCTCAGAATGTGGACCACATACATTGGGTCCCTCCACGGCAACACCAAAGGAGGTGCCACCGCCAGAGGAGCAACAGGATAATGACTGCGACACCAGGCCTATCCCAGCCACAAGAATAAAGACATGCCAGAACTGACCCCTAGGACTACCATGAACAACCCCCCCACCCTCCCCAAGCAAAGGATGGCACCTAAAGAAACCGGCCACACCACTTACCACAAAAACAATAGAGGATATTAAAACCCACATTGCTCACAAAAGCTCTGACAGCAGAAGAACAGTAAAAGAGGGAGCCCCAATTCAGGAGAAATGACCCCCCCCCCTTCCTAAGGGGAACTCAACAAACCTCCCCCATCCTCAACAGGATAAAACACAGTCCACCTGGGTCTGAAGAATAAACAAAGCCAATAAGAAAAGGATTAGATCTGACTACGGGGGAACTTTCCTCAAACATAGCGAGGACAGAACTAACCTTACCTCCCACACCCACCACCCCTCACCCCGCTCTGCTCGTCCTCCCTCCTAAGATTATAAGAGGATAAAGAACCTGTGTGCAAATCCTGCAATCAATATTCAGTTTAACAGGAAAAAACCTTATTCGTTTAGGATAATTAATGGTGCAGGACATCACCCCCAAAGAATCTACTTCATGGCAAGAAGATAAGATAAACACGGTTATCATGGAGTGGAGTCCAGGATCACAACTGAGGAACGAGGTAGTCATCAGGATAAAGACCACTCCACTGGTGCACAAAGAAAGTAGACATCCAGGATAAAGCAGGATCTATAACGGAGAACATTCTTCAGGATCTCCCAAGGATTTCAATAATTGGAACAAGAGCTTCACAGCTTCCAGCCTGTTGACTCAACCAGGCCACAGCAGTCAACAACCTAGGCTCCCGCAGGGAGGGCTGGTCCAAATGGCGCAGGCAATCTCCACCCTTCTCGGCCGACACCAGCAACAGGACCACACAGAGCAAGAGGTTGGAAAGCCACCCCATTCCCGAACTGCCCGCCCTCCAGATCGAAACTCCCGAAACATTGCAGCCAGTTCTCAAACTCTGCACTTGCAACCTCTCCGCTATCTCACGACACTCCCAAGCTCAGCAGGCGCACTCACCGGCTCCCCCTCGTCTTCATCCAAACCTCTTAGAATAAATGATAGGACATGCAATAAGACCTCAAACCATGCGGAGGCGGGCTTTCACCAAAGGCAATGCTCTTGGTTGCAAGAACCTCTTCCTGTACCCCCATTGCCTCCATAAAGGCACCCCCCAACTTCTGAAACTGGGCTTTGATGGCCCCCCTGTGAAGCCCAGCCTTTCAGGCGGATTAACACACTGTAACACCAGGGCAGGAATCCTCCTAAAAGTAGCCATGCCGCCAAAGACAGGGCTCCACCCTTATTTCCAGCTGCCATGAATCAACGAGGGTTAAAGCCGTTCAGTTTGACTCAGTAAAGCTAAAAGACTGACCAACAACTCTTGGTATATTGCCCTACCCACTAAGCAGGCGGACCAAGAAAAGGCAAAGCTGTGCACAAGGATAAAAATAAAGATTGAAAGGGGAGCAGAGCTGGAGCTCAAAAACCGCAGCTGCTCCCACGCTCATATCACGTGTATCCCAAGAGTTCATCTTTATAAAGTTGCAAGCACCCATGGAACCATGCCCTTCCTTTCGGGAGAGAGAACAAAATGAAAAGTGTGTATTCACATTTTTGTGGAAGTCTTTGGTACTACTTATAGAGTGACAAGGAATATGACCTGTTTTCAGATACAGCAAGGAAGGGAAGGAAAGACAGCGCTCTATGGGGAAATAAAAGAGAGGGCAAGAAATATTTACTATTAATAGCCCATTTACAGGCTAGAATAATTTTGAAACTGGGACATTGAAGTGCGTATGACACAGCACAGGTAGAATATATATGTCCTTCATGGGAAATGTAACCAGCCATCATCAACTAAGATTGCATGTAGCCTTCTGTGGATTGAACCTGCCTCATCACATGCAACTGCTCTATTGCCTTATTAATAAAATATTAAGACTTACATTTCTGTAACAACTTTCGTGACTCCAATCAATTCCAGTCAATGAAGTGTTTTTGAATGAAATGAAATGAAATGAAAATCGCTTGTCACAAGTAGGTTTCAAATGAAATTACTGTGAAAAGCCCCTAGTCGCCACATTCCGGCACCTGTTCGGGGAGGCTGGTACGGGAATGTGTGTGTGTGTGTGTGTGTGTGTGTGTGTGTGTGTGTAGCTACTGTTGTAAAGTAAGAACAATAGCAGCCAAATTAGGCACTGCAACTTCCAACAAATAGCAACATGGGAATGATAGGAGGTAATCTGTTCTTGCAATGTTGATTAAGGGATAAATATTGGCCATGACAATATTGGCCATGACATTGGGGATAGCACCTATGCTCCTCTAGTGCCAGGGAAGAGTTTATATCCACCGAGAGGACAGGCAAGGCCTTGGTTTAACATCTCAACTGAAAGGCTGCACCTCTGACAGTGTAGCATTCTCTTTGTACAGCGCTGGAGTTACGACCTAGACTTTTGCGCTCAAGTCTAGGGAGTTGGACTTGAATCCATAACTTTCCCATCGAGCTACGGATGACGCTGCCAATGGAAAATCAATCTCACTCTTCTCTGACTTTACCCTGTGATATTCCACTCTCCCATGTACAGTGGAAATAGTGCAGGAAAACACGAGGGAGAAACAATGGGAGAAAGTGAGACACATGGAGCGATCCTCTGGCCACGCTGCCCAGGAAAAGCAGCTCGCCGCGGCGCAGCATGGCCAGTGAAAGCCGGGAGATCCCGCTCCCGGGATCTAACCGGCTCACAACGCCTCGCGACATTCAACGCAATCTTGCAAGGCATTGCAAGGGGAATCCCGCCCACAATGATCACATGTTGACAAAACTGCATATTAGAGCGAGGCAGTTAGCCTTACTCGGATATGCACATTCCCGAGGTACCGGAGGCTTTGGGATTCAATCCCTTCGCCTCGGGGATCTCGGGCGAGCACTGTTTGGTGCCGGTCCCCACAAACGGGGACCAGATGGAACGGCCCTCGTGGGCGTCTCCAAGGGGATCGGAGGTCCCCAGCTGTATGCCCTTTGGGCAGGGTGGTGCCCTGGCACTGCTGGTGCCACCTGGGTACCGGCTTGGCTTTGCCAAGGTGCCAAGCTGGCATTTTTTGCACACGTGCGATCGGGCCGGTGTTGCCCAGCATGGGTGTTGGGGGGGGGGGGGGGGGGGGGGGGGTACTGGGGTGGGGTGGAGCTCCCCACTATGCACAGCCTCGGCCGCGCGGTCTCAGTTCAGGCCCCTTATTCAAAGCAAGTTGCGGCACTCACGGCTAAACGCGCTCGCTCGGGGACTTTGTTCCCTTTTGTGGAACCTGGGAGCACTCCTTATTGGGCCTTTAATATCGGCTTCAAAATGTGAAGTGTCAGCTCCTTAACGCAGGCCTATATTTGTCTGCACATTTTTCAGCGCCCGATATCAAACTACACTAGCCTTGCTAGGATTCCACTAGGCAAGTGGACTTCTTAATCCTTTTCTCTCTTGTGGACAGAAATGTTTAACAAAAATGCCCCAAGAACCAGCAAGAGACACTGGCTGACCAATATAGCGCCATTTAAACCCTTCTGAGAAAGCAAAGGGCTGAGATGAATGTGACACTTTCACATCCATTACTTCACACATTCTGCCTAAACTGAGACACTAATACACGAGATGACAGAAAATAAGAGGGTGTACCATTTGTTCTTTTTAATATAAAAACACGCTCCCATTAAAGCATCTGAAAAATTCATGCCTGCCCTAACTTCTTGAAATGCATTAAGATAAATTTTGAACATGGAAAATGTTAAGTACTGCACGTCAATCTCGCATACCTTCAACAGCTCTTAAACTGATGCTACGCCATGAATTATTTATAACCCTTTTCCTTTCACTCCTTCATTTACAACTGCAGTCCAGTGTCTTGCCTGGAACAAACTGCGTCTAGCCACGGGCCATACAGCCTTTTGCTTTCAAAAAGCTTCAATGTTTATGGCTCTGCCACTGGACTTCGGCGGGATCAGTGTTAGCGGAACAAGGAGGCATTTTGTCCACTCGGGTCTCGTGGTGAAATACAGCAGTGTATTTTGTAAGTAAACATGGCCTCTGAGGATTGGAGTTTGCTATTTATTTGCGCGCTCACCCGACCCCTTGAATGCTACAGCGGCAGCCACCCTCCCCTCCCCCCAGCGGCCAGAAAAGCCCCACACTGAGACTCGTACACAATCTTGCGTGCGTGTCTCATGTACCTGTGGAATACACAAGGGTGGATTTCTCATTACTGGCCGGCTCTTCTGCTGTTCCATAAGATAAGCTGGTTTTATACTGGGCCCAGTTGGGTATCAATGTTACGTTTCAGAAAGCCTGTTGATGAAACAGGGAACTGGAGCCAATCTTTACACATTTCCACGAGTATTTATTTGCAGAGTTACACTTTACAAGCATTCGCTTCCTAATCCAACCACCACAATTTCAGTATGCTGTCTCTTTATAGCAGCACAAGTGAATTTACCTGTGTTTGATTATATACAACATACATTTAACAACTAACACCACCAACACCTGAAGGATGGGTGTTATCCTGGAGAAGGTTTGGTAGATTCGCTAAAGCTGGCTACAAAGGATGACCCCAACAATATCTTATCCTGGTGACCAGGCAAATCGTTTAGTTTCCCCAAACTGAACCTTTTCACAAAGTCCCTACAAGCCCCTGATTAAAGGACCGACATCCAAAACATTAACCCATCTTTTTCCCCTCCTGGCATACAGATGGGCTGCTGGGTAGGCGTTTTCTGTCTCTCTTTCAGAATTCCAGTGCATATAACCCTGAACATTACTCCAATTTATATTTCCCGGCCGACACAGCCTCAAATTTAAATCATGCAAATTGAGTACAGCTGGGGATGGAGATGTTAAACAGAAGATCCTCATTGTTCGGGTAAGTTTATAAATCACTTCAGTTTTTATTGCATGGTTGATGATGTCACCTCTACCACTCAAGGTATTGATGTTTTGCAAAATAATCCAGCTTTCTTAGCTGGAAATAAATACTTTATTCCCGCATGTACTCACTCTTCCTGAACTCAATGTGTTGAAGGCAGAACGTGTTGTAACATTCATGGGGGTGCTTGGATGGAAGAATTTCATTCACCGTTAGCATGTTATCATAGAATTTAGAATCATACAATTTACAGTGCAGAAGGAGGCCATTCAGCCCATCGAGTCTTCCCTTGGAAAGAGCACGCTACCCCAGCCCACACCTCCACCCTATCGCCGTAACCCAGTAACCCCACCCAACCATTTTGAACACCAAGGGCAATTTAGCGTGGCCAATCCACCTAACCCGCACGTCTTTGGACTGTGGGAGGAAACTGGAGCACCCGGAGGAAGCCCATGCACACACGGGGAGAACGTGCAGACTCCGCACGGACAGTGACCCAAGCCGGGAACCGAACCTGGGACCCTGGAGCTGTGAAGCAACAGTGCTAACCACTGTGGATGGAACGGCAATGCTATGCAGATTATATCTATTCGCTGGGGCAAGCATTGCTGCAGGCCGTTACCTGCATCATCGGATTCCTGCAGTGCAGAAGGCGGCCATTCGGCCCACCAAGTCTTTACCAACTCTCTGAAAGGACACACTACTTAAGCCCAGTCTCCTGCCCTATCCTCATAACCCCACCTGACCTGCACATCTTTTGTGACATTAAGGGACAATTTAGCATGGTCAATACACCTAACTGGCACTTCTTTGGACTGTGGAAGGAAACCGGAGCACCCGGAGGACACCCACGCAAAGACGGGGAGAACATGCAACCTCCACACAGACAGTGACCCAAGGCCGGAATTGAACCTGGGTCCCTGGTGCTATGAGGCAGCAGTGCTAACCACTGTACATTGAAGAAAACTCGGAGAATCATGACCAACGTGAGACGTGCCCCAAGGAATCGATACAAGTCTGCTTATTTTCTCCCACAGGATGCTTCAGCACAAAAATAGACCAATTGGTCCCTTAGGTCTATTTTCTTCCTTAACAGCAGTGTATCTGTGACAGTATAATCTGCGCCAGTGTATCCGCGCCATTGTATCTATGACAGTGTGTCTGTGCCAGTGTATCTGTGACAGTGTATCTGTGCCAGTGTATCTGTGACAGTGTATCTGTGACAGTGTATCTGCACCAGTGTGTCTGTGACAGTGTATCTGCACCAGTGTGTCTGCGACAGTGTTGCCAACCCGCCAGGATTGTCCTGGAGCCTCCTGGAATTGAAAATGATCTTCGTACACAGCTGCAACCAACCGAGGAGCAACATGACCGGGCAGGCCATTGAGTGTGTTTTTATTCCATTTCCTTTGAACACTTTTGGCTTATAGCACAGTGGTTAGCACTGTTGCTTCACAGCGCCAGGGTCCCAGGTTCGATTGCCGGCTGTGCGGAGTCTGCACATTCTCCCCGTGTCTGCGTGGGTTTCCTCCGGGTGCCCCGGTTTCCTCCAAGTCCCGAAAGACGTGCTGTTAGGTGAATTGGACATTTTGAATTCACCCCTTGTGTACCCGAACAGGTCGGAATGTGGCGACTTCATTGCAGTGTTAATGTAAGCCTAATTGTGACAATAAAGATTATTATTATTAATTATAAAAATATCGGAGGTGGGAGAAAAATGGCTGTTTGACGGAGGACCAGGGCACTTGGAGGAGAGGAGCTGTGATGAAACCATTAGGGAGCAGTCTCAAATCACTATGCTATCCCTGGTAAAATGAAATGATGCGTTTCTCAATTTCAGCTCTTTGCCCCAATCTGCAGCCAGCAAGGTTTATAAACTTAATATCCTATTCAGGGTGTTTTTTTAAACTCATGAATAAGTAGCTACCTTGACTTCACTTTGAGTCATTTTTTGCGAGATTCCTTTTTTATTAGTTTTTTAAAAATCGGTTTAGAGTATCCAATTCATTTTTTTTCCAATTAAGGGGCAATTTAGCGTGGCCAATCCACCTACACTGCACATCTTTGGGTTGTGGGGGTGAGTCCCACGCAGCCACAGGGAGAATGTGCAAACTCCACATGGGCAGTGACCCGGGGCCGGGAACGAACCCGGGTCCTCAGCACCGTGAGGCAGCAGTGCTAACCGTGACACCCTTTTTGGGAGCTTCTGAACCCCTGTCCTTTACAATTCTTGGTAATTCCCTGGAGGTAATAATGGACACTGATCAAACTGGATAAACCAGGTCAGCAATTATGATCCCGCTTTCGAGAGGATCGCAGTAACTATGTAATACAGTGACACCTCTGGCCAGTCAGAGAACTGCAGCACTGGTGGAGCATGCAGTTCTTGGGCGTCCAGCAGTGTCACTAGAGGGTAGAGTTGGTCCCTAAACGCAACAACTAAAGCAGTATGAACAAAAAGGCTTTTTAAAATCCCCCATCAGAAAATGCAGATAATCTAATCACACTAATCTGAACCAATGATTAAATGGTTCTCTAGTTACAGAAGACTGGTTGGCACTGGGAATATGTGACAAAAGAGAAGTTATCCCAAATAATTAACCTTCCCCCTGGGAAATTAAATACCGAGTGCCCTCAGAGGCAATTAAAAATATTGACATTGTATTATTTTCTACAATAAACAGAAATGTTGCCACTAAGTGAAGTTAGTTGGGGTGCACAATTGATTTCTGTGACTCACAAGGAGAAATGTTCACATTCGGGCAACACGGTAGCACAAGTGGCTAGCACTGTGGCTTCACAGCGTCAGGGTCCCAGGTTCGATTCCCCGCTGGGTCACTGTCTGTGCGGAGTCTGCACGTTCTCCCAGTGTCTGCGTGGGTTTCCTCCGGGTGCTCCGGTTTCCTCCCACAGTCCAAAGACGTGCAGGTTAGGTGGATTGGCCACGCTAAATTGCCCTTGGTGTCCAAAGAGGTTAGGAGGGGTTATTGGGTTACGGGGATAGGGTGGAAGTGAGGGCTGAAGTGGGTCGGTGCAGACTCGATGGGCCGAATGGCCTCCTTCTGCACTGTGTGTTCTATGTCCTTACGATGTGGGTATTGCTGGAAAGGCTAGTTTTTATTTTTCAACCCTGATTGCCCTCGAAGTTGGTGGGAGGGATCATCATTTCGCGAAGACACATTTGGAAAAGTCCTAGGTGTGTTTGGTACTTGTCAGAATAAGGATCCACGTGAGCCAAGAGAAAGGCCGGGGGGGGGGGGTTTGGAAAAGTAATTCCAGTGAATTGAAACTGAAGAGGACCACTGAAGATAAGCATCAAATTACATGGATTCCTCGGCGGTCACTGACACCTCCGCACCTCTGCAGCCTACCCTGCTGACAGCTGCCGCCGGCCTGATCTCGAGGCTGGTTCAGTACCAAGGCTCGCCTGCCAAATTTACACGAGAGCAGGGCCTCCTTCAGACCTGCGTTCAGCAGGTCACAGGGACATAAGAACGGGGAGGTCCATTCAGCCCCTTGAACCTGATGCCATTTGGCATCATATCGGCCTCTGAAGTGTTCCATCGCATCATTCATGGAACAGATGATGGAGGGCATCGAAGGGGTGCGTGTCTTTGTAGACGACATCATTATTTGGTCCACCACACCGCAGGAGCACATCAGTTGCCTCCAGCGCGTCTTTAAACGGATACGGGACCAGGGCCTGCGTCTTAACCGAGCCAAATGCTCTTTTGGACAAACCGAGCTGAAGTTCCTGGGGGACCACATCTCCCGATTGGGGTGCGGCCAGATGCCGACAAGGTGGCAGCCATCACGGCCACGCAGAAGCCCACAGACAAGAAGGCGGTACTACGCTTTCTCGGAATGGTCAACTTCCTGGGGAAGTTCATCCCTAACCTTGCTTCCCACACCACAGCTCTCCGGCACCTTGTCAGGAAGGCAACTGAATTCCAGTGGCTTCCCACCCACCAGCGTGAATGGGAGGAGCTCAAGGTCAAACACACCACCGCCCCGGTACTGGCGTTTTTCGATCCTGCAAGGGAGACGAAGATCTCGACCGACGCCAGCCAGTCCGGCATTGGGGCGGTCCTCCTGCAATGGGATGACGCCTCATCATGGGCCCCAGTCGCCTATGCGTCACGGGTCATGACCCCCACAGAGCAGCGCTATGCGCAGATTGAAAAGGAGTGCCTAGGCCTGTTGACTGGCGTTGACAAGTTCCACGACTATGTGTATGGCCTTCCCCAGTTCACTGTGGAGACTGACCATCGCCCGCTCGTTGGCATAATTCAAAAGGACCTCAATGACATGACCCCTTGCCTCCAGCGCATTCTGCTCAAACTCCGGAGGTACGACTTTCAACTTGTCGACACCCTGGGTAAGGACCTCATCATAGCAGACGCTCTCTCCAGGGCAGTCAACACGCCATCCGACCCTGAGTGGTTTGTTTGCCAAGTCGACGCGCATGTAGCCTTCACTTTTGCCAATCTGCCGGCCACTGATGCACGCCTGGCCCACATTCGACGTGAGACTGCGGCCGACCCCCTTCTGCAACGTTTGATGCGCCACATGACGGACGGGTGGCTCAAGGGACAATGCCCACAGTTTTACAACGTTCGGGACAACTTGGCAGTCGTTGATGGTGTTCTCCTGAAGCTGGACCGCATCGTGATCCCACACAGCATGCACCGGCTTGTCTTAGAACAACTGCACGAAGGCCATCTCGGCGTTGAGAAGTGCAGGCGGAGGGCCCGAGAGGCTGTGTACTGGCCGGGAATAAGTGAGGACATTGCTAACACTGCTCAATTGCCCCACCTGTCAGTGGTTTCAGCCGGCACAACCCCGTGAGACCCTTCAGCCCCATGAGTTGGTCACGTCCCCCTGGTCGAAGGTGGGCCTGGACCTGTTCCATGCGCTCGGCAGGGACTACATCATCATCATCGACTACTTTTCCAGCTATCCAGAGGTCATACGCCTGCACGACACCACGTCATCGGCTGTCATCCGGGCCTGCAAAGAGACCTTTGCTCGCCACGGCATTCCGCTCACCGTGATGTCAGACGATGGCCCTGCTTTGCGAGTCAGGAATGGCCTTCCTTCGCCAGCTCATACAACTTCACACACGTGACGTCCAGTCCTCTGCATCCTCAGTCGAATGGCAAAGCAGAAAAGGGCGTCCACATCGTTAAAAGGCTCCTCTGCAAGGCTGCTGATGCAGGATCTGACTTCTGCCTCGCCTTGCTGGCCTATCGCTCGGCCACATTGTCCACAGGCCTATCGCTGGCCCAGCTGCTTATGGGTCGCACCCTCAGGACCACTGTGCCATCCATTCACGTCAGAGACCTCGACCATGCTCCAGTACTTTGGCGGATGCAGCAACAGCGTGAGCAACAAAAGGCGACACATGATGCTCGGGCGACTGATCTTCCTGCCCTGGCGCCTGGAGATAATGTCCGCATACACCTTCCGGAGGGCGGCTGGTCGGCAACCGCTGAGGTTCTCTTACAGATAGCTCCCCGCTCGTTCCTGGTTCGTCTGCCTGATGCATTCCGCTCACCGTGATGTCAGACAATGGCCCCTGCTTTGCGAGTCAGGAATGGTCTTCCTTCGCCAGCTCATACAACTTCACACACGTGACGTCCAGTTCTCTGCATCCTCAGTCGAATGGCAAAGCAGAAAAGGGCGTCCACATCGTTAAAAGGCTCCTCTGCAAGGCAATCGACGTGCCCTTCGTCTGGTTCCGCGCTCGCTACGTGATCCTGCACCGGTGCCACGCCCTCCTGTTGTCCCTGCAATGGACTTTGTTGACCTTCCGGACACCCTGCATCCTCCTCACTCGAACGTGGCCCGGCCCGTTCCTCAGCCGGTGGATCCTGACCCACCCTTGACGCGGTCAACCCGAATTCATCGCCCACCTGAGAGACTTAATTTATGAACCTTTTCATATTGGACTCACTGACTTGTTCTGACATACTGTTTCAGACTTTTTTGCCATACTGTTTAAGATTTTGTTATTGTTTGTTAATAACATTGGTTTCGTTCTTGGTGTAACATTGTTAGTTTCTGCACCTGGCACCTTCCTGTGTATATAGTATAGCCACATGTACATATTGTTGTAAATATTGCACACACATGATTAGATGCACTCACAACACTTCTTTATTTATCATCATGTAGGCACATATTCTTTGCGAAAAGGGGGGATGTCATGATATTTAGATCAGCATATCATGGTGCAATCAAACACACACTGATGGACATGCAGTAGGACTAACCAACACACACACAACATCGCAGCCAGTCACCAGTGAGAGCACACGCACTATAAAAACAGGGGACACTACAGTTCCCGCTCATTCCAGCAGCAGCCAGCTCAGAGCACCGAGCTCAGAGCCTGCCACTCAGACATTCACCATGTGCTGAGTGCCTCACCCAGATAGTGATAGGACAGGGTTCACAGATTAGCTGGTAATGCACATACCCAAGTTAGCAGTGTGCTGTTACAGTTGAGTAGTTAATAAAATTGAGTTACACCATCTCCAGCCGTGTTGGGATTGTTTGTACACCAGAACACCCAACACGACACATGATACACTTTGGGATTCTCTAAACCCTGACCCATAACATCATGACTGAAAGGGTGGGGGAGTGGGGGAGGGGATAGGGGGGGATGGAGGGAAGGAGAGAATAAACGACAAAAGGCAGCATGGTGCAAACGCCAAAAAGAGTGGTAATTATGTAGTTTTTCTGTTTCTTTCTTCACAGGTGCTGCCTGATCTTGTTCTCGTCTGTTTTTATTCCGTAGGCTTTTGGTTACTTTTCGTACCCGTGCTACATTTTAATCTAATTCTCATCGGACCTCCACTGTTGATAACTTTTCTCCATCTCAACGGTACTCAAATCTATCTGTTTTCTACGAAATAAAAGGATACCTTCACACTTAGCTGCACTGAAATCCGTCTGCCACAATTCTGCCCTCTCAGTGAATCTATTCATGTTCCTTTCTAATTTTATGCTCTGCTTACCATGCTACCTAAATAGTGTCTCTACCTTGAATAATCGTAAATTATAAAGGCAATGTTGAGCCCCCCCCCCACCCAATCGGGGTCTCTAACAGGTAAATGTTGCAGGATTCTCAGCATTAGGTGAAGATAACCGAGTGAGCATCTGTACAGCCGGCTTTCAGTGTCTGCATTCATAAATAATGGCGACTTGGGGAAAGTGTTTGAGGGTACTCAGCATCGGCAGAAATGAATCGCAGTTTGTTCTTTAGGAGAAGAGGGGAGGGGTGTGTGGACGCACGGGTGGGAATGTTTAATAAAATATAAATTTAGAGTGCCCAATTCTTTTTCTTTTCCCAATTAAGGTACAATTTAGCGTGGCCAATTCACCTACCCTGCGCATCTTTGGGTTGTGGGGGTGAGACTCACGCAGACACGGGGGGAGGGGGGAGAATGTGCACACTCCACACGGACAGTGACCCGGGGCCGGGATCGAACCTGGGACCTCGGCGCTGTGAGACAGCAGTGCTAACCACTGCGCCACCATGCCGCTGCGTGAGTGGGAATTGACGGGGTCTTTAAAGAAATCCATTTTGAAATGCAGGTTACCGGGCGTATTTTATGTCAATCACGGGGTATAAAGGAAAAGGAACGTCCTCCAAACTAAATGGCACCAAGAATCCCTTAGCAATGCTGCAGCACTTCAAAATCGGCCCAGTCGACAGTACAGCCTCGGGAGAAAAGTGCTGATGCCAGACACTTACGCCGCATCAAATATTTCTCCCGTTTCCCCCCGTCCCCCAAACACCTCCAACTGCTGTGACCTCTTTGGTGAAGAGGAGCTAATGGATCAGTGCACCGTTATGATTCACAGCAGCAGACACCTTCGCACTCGAGCCTTAATAGGGCTGGTGAAAGTTGGCTGTGCCAGAAGAGCCCACTGCTCGTCAAACCTGCCTTGGATGCGCCCTTACAAAGAAGAGAAGTATTATTGATAAAACGCAATGAATCAAAGGCCAATCTGCATTGAACAGACCATTGTAATTTACTCTGGGGACTGTTTATTATCTTGGCGAGGCAGAGCTACACAAGATAAAACCATTCAAAGTGACTGATTTCTAGACACTCTGCTTCGCCCTACGTCAAGGGCTGGCAGATTACTAAATGAGGGACTCAATTTCACTGTACTTCCAGAAGAGCTTTTTAGAGGGAGGCTGGCGACGTTTCAGAATGAAGACATTCAAAATGCTATTATGCTCCCAATTTTGAGTTAATAATGAGCCTAGTTTTCCTCGCCACACTTTTTGGCAGTAGGACAATACCCATGGTCTCTAGTGGCTGCTCGGAGGCAATGTGTGCTAAGGATGGGAGAGATAAATGTTTTGTGCAAAGAGTGTAAAAACCAATTCACATAAAATGTAAGATGAATGGGAAATATTAACAGTGCTTGCTTTCTGGAGTGGACCCGACAACAACCATTTGTTAAAGAAAAGATTTGCAAATTTCAAGCACCCAGCTATTCAAATTCTAAATGCTTTTCACTCCAAATTCCTTGCGTTGAAGCAAATGGCACGATGCCACATTTGACTCAAAGTCAGAAATATATTTATTTGTCGCTGCGAAGAATATATCAAAACTGTGTTTTTTGTTGTGTGCAACAATGTGGGAAAATGAATCACTGATTTATATAATGCCAAAGGACAGTCACAACTTATTAGAGATAAGCTGCATTAAAGAGTTTTAGGTCATAGCTCCACTAATTTTCTTCCAACCCCCCCCGCTGGTTTTGTTTGTCGATCATCTTGCCACGTCGGTTAATTTTCACTATGAAGCTTTGGCATGGATTTTCATTTAAGGATATTGAGAGCAGCCGGGCCCATCAAGCCTCATCACTTGATCTTGGTGGCCGCACAGGTGCCATCCAACAGGTGTTGTGGGGGGGAGTGGGGAGGAAAGAGGGAGAGAGAGAGAGAGAGAGAGAGAGCGCGCGAGAGCGAGAGAGAGAGTGAGATGGAGAGAGAGATGGAGAGACGGAGAGAGAGATGGAGAGAGAGATGGAGCGAGAGATGGAGAGAGAGATGGAGAGAGAGATGGAGAGAGAGCGAGAGCGAGATGGAGAGAGAGATGGAGAGAGAAAGATGGAGAGAGATGGAAAGAGAGGGAGAGAGAGAAATGGAGAGAGAGAGAGAGAGATGGAGAGAGAGAGAGAGATGGAGAGAGAGAGAGAGAGATGGAGAGAGAGAGAGATGGAGAGAGAGAGAGAGAGAGAGAGATGGAGGGAGAGAGATGGAGAGAGAGAGAGAGAGAGATGGAGAGAGAGAGAGAGATGGAGAGAGAGAGATGGAGAGAGAGAGAGATGGAGAGAGAGAGAGATGGAGAGAGAGAGGGAGAGAGAGTCGGAGAGGGAGAGGGAGATGGAGGGAGAGAGAGAGATGGAAAGGGAGAGAGAGATGGAGAGGGAGAGAGGGAGAGATAGAGAAATGGAGAGGGAGAGAGAGAGAGAGAGATGGATAGGGAGAGAGAGAGGGAGGGAGAGAGGAGAGAGAGAGAGAGATGGATAGGGAGAGAGAGAGGGAGGGAGAGAGAGTGAGAGAGGGGAGTGGCATGGCAGTAGAGGAATTGTAGAAAACCATTTCTGACTTCTCCTCTCCAAATTCGAGGGTACTTCAACTGGTGTGAAATCTGTACCGCCAGCCAATGTGAGATAAAATAGCCCAGTGTGAGGTTTTGCTGCAATTGTCTCGAGTAATTGTCATCGAGGTCTACAGCACAGAAATGGCCCTTCGGCCCATTGAATCTGCGCCGATCAAAAATAACCACATAACAATTATATTCTCATTTTCCTGCACTTGGTCCATAGCCTTATATACCTTGGCATCGCAAGTGCACACCTAAATACTTCTGAAATATGAAAAGGCCTATCACCCTTTCAGGCAGCGAGTTCCAGACTCCCACCACCCTCTGGGTGAAAAGGTTTTTCCTCGCAGCCCCTCCAAACCTCCTGCCCCTCACCTTAAATCCATGCCCCCTGGTCATTGATCCCTCCACCAAGGGGAAAAGTTTCTTCCTGTCCACTCCATCCATGCCCCTCATAATTTCCTACATCTCAATCATGTTCCACCCTGCAACCCCCCCCCCCCCCTACTCCAAGAAAAGCTACCACATTCTATCCAATCTCTCATTATAGCTAAAACTCTCCATCCCAGGCAACATCCTGGTAAATTTCCACTGCACACTTACCAGCACTATCACATCCCTCTTATAATGTGGATTCCAGAACTCCACACAATACTCTAGCTCAGGCCTAACCAACGATTAATACAGTTCCAACATAACTTCCCCGCTCTTAAACTCTATCCCTCGGCTAATAAAGGCAAGTATACCATATGCCTTCTTAACCACCGTGTCCACCTGCTCTGCTACCGTAAGGCACCGGTGTAGATGCACACCAAGGTCCCTCTGATCCTCGGTGCTTCCCAGGGTCCTGCTATTTATTATGTATTCCCTTGCCTTGTTTGTCCTACCCAAGTGCATCAACTCTCACTTATCCAATTGAATTCCACTTGTCACTTATCAGCCCATCTGACCAGCCCATCTGTATCCTCCTGTAAAGGCTATCCGCCCCACTATTTACCACCCCACCAATTTTCGTATCATCCACGAACTTATTGATTAACCCGCCTACATTCATGTCTCAATCAATGACTTATATAAACCACAAATAGCAAGATCCCCAATACGGATCCCCGCGGGACCCCATTGGATATAGGCTTCAAGTCGGAAAAACACCTCTAGGCCATCACCCTCTGCTTCCTGACACTCAGTCAATTCTGGATCCAATTTGCCAAATTTCCTTGGATCCCATGGACTCTAACTTTTGCTATCAGTCTCCCATGTGGGACATTATCAAACGCCTTGCTGACACCAAAGTAGACTACATCAAATGCATTCCTCTCATCCCCACACCTGGTCACTTCTTTGAAAAATTCAATCAAGTTGGTGAGACATGACCTCCCCTTCACAAAACCATGCTGACTGTTCGCGGTTAATCCCGTTCTCTCCAAATGCGGATTAATTCTGTCTCTCAGAATTTCCCCAACAGCACTAGCAAACCTCCCCGCAAGGATGCTGGTTCCATTTCGGTTCAGGTGCAAACCGTCCACCTTGTACAAGTTCCACCATCCCCCCAAAATGATCCCAATGTCCCATAAATCTAGAGCCCTCCCTCCTGCACCATTTCTCCAGCCACACAGCTATCCAGACTAACCTCCTACTTCCTACACTCACTAGCACATGGCACCAGAGGTAACCCGGAGATTACTACGTTCTGGGTCCTTTTTAAAAAACATTCTTCCTAGTTCCCTAAATTCTGCTTGCAGGACCTTATCCCATTTTCTGCCTATATCGTTGGTACCAATGTGTACCACAATATCAGTTTGTTTGCCCTCCCCCTTCAGTATGCCCTGACATCCACTCAGTGACATCCCTAACCCTGGCATCAGGGAGGCAACGTACCATCCTGGAGTCTCTTTTGCAGCCACAGTAACGCCGGTCTGTTCCTGCTCCAATGGAATCCTCCACCACTATAGCCCTGACATTCTTCTTCCTCCTCCCCTCTTGTGCAGCGGACCAACCCATGGTGCCATGAAGTTGACTGCTACTGCTTTCCCCAACACAGTCACCTCCCCCAACTGTACCCAAAACAGCGGGCGGGATTCTCCGACCACCCGCCGGTTCAGAGAATCCACCGGGGGGGAGGGGGGGGGGGGGGGGGGGGGGGGCGCGAATCCCCCCCTGCCGCCGGCTGCCGTATTCTCCGGCGCCGTTTTTCGGTCGGGGTTCACACCACGCCAGTCGGGGCCCTGGCAATTCTCCGGGTGCCAATGGACCGAGCGGTCGTCCGTTTTTGGCCAGTCCCGCCGGCGTGGGTTACGCATGGCCCCACACGGCGGGACCTGGCAGGTAAGTCGGCGGGGCGGTCCTCGGGGGGGGGGGGGGGGGGGGGGCGGCGTGGGGGGATCCCACGGTGGCCTGGCCCGCGATCGGGGCCCACCAAACTGCGGGCGGGCCTGTTCTGTGGGGGCACTTCTTCCTTCTGCGCCTGCCCCTGTAGGGCTCCGCCATGGCCGTCGCGGAGAAGACACCGCCCGCACATGTGCCAGAATGCGCCGGCAATCTACCACGCCGGCGGTTTCGCACATGCACAAGATCACCCAAGCCCTTCGCCGCATGAGCGAACTTGCGCAGTCCCTTCGGCGCTGGCTGGAACAGCGCCAACCCCTCCGCTGTCCACCCAGCCCCCGAAAGTGCAGAGAATTCCGCACTTACGCGGCTGTTGACGCCGGAGTGGTTGGCACTGGTTCTCCCGCTGGATTGGGAACTTAGTTCACCAGAATGCGGCTGAGTATATCTGTTGGAAAGGGGAATGGCCACAGGGGACTCCTGCACTTCCTGCCTTCCTCTACTCTGGTGGTCGCGCATGCTCTTTCCATCTGTTCACTCCTCACCTGCGGTGTGACCACCTCACTGAATGTGCTATCCACGACTTGAGTGAGCGGGGCGGATGCTCCACAGTTAATTGACTCCCAGCTCCAGCTCCGAAATGTGGTTAGCCAGTAGTTGCAGTTAGACAAACTTCCTGCACACGTGGCCACCAGAGACAACTGAAGCTTCCATGATTTGACACATAGCACGGGAGTAGAAGACCACGGATACAAGCTCCCTGCCATGATTTACTCCCTTTTGTAACAAAAAGTATGCTGTGTAAGAATACTATTTACTTACTTCCCATAAGCTAACTTTTCTCCCCTTACCCTATACCCTACTTTGTTTACTTATATTACTTTATTATAATGACTTTCACTTATTTGAGCTGTTTCTCAGTTAATCCCTTCCTCCAAACAAACACACTTTTTATACTCACGACTGTTCCACTGTGAGGCAGACTGTGGGGGGTCAATGAGTACAGGAATCCGACCTTGGTGTCATTGAAACTCAGCTCCGCTCCGCTCCTGCCTGGACTGAGACCGAGCTCTGCACTCCGTCTTTTTAGCTTCGCCTTCTCCCAGTTTCACCTAACTCCGAAAGCACTCTCGTTTAGCCAAGTAACACTCAAACAGTGCAGTCAGTGAAGAAATTCAACCCTGGCATATTATGGGCCACACTTTGTGTGCTATCAATACATACCATGGAGGTACTCGAATCTATTCATGGAGGAAGAGTACAGGCAGTTTTCCATTTCAGGTTGGGATGCCTTGCAAGGCCATTCTATAACAGGTGGCTGCATATCCTCAGCAACTCTTAGACGATACTGTTTGACTCAAATCCGTCTCTTGCATTAGTAAAACCATCGCCAAAAGGTAGTCTCTTCCGTCACTCCAAATAAAACCCTTTGCCCAGAACAACAATTAAAATTCCCCACCATGTCCAATTTGCTCACATAGAATCCCTACAGAGCAGTAGGCCATTCAGCCCATCGAGTCTGCATCGCCCCTCTGAAAGAACACCTTACCGAGGCCCACTACCCCCATCCTATACCCATAACCCCACCTAACCGTGGACACTAAGGGGAAATTTAGCATGGCCAGTCCCACCTAACCTACACACCTTTGGACATATTTGAGGGATTTTGGAATGGCTCCAACATAACTCAAGCTTCAGAGGTGAAAAAATATTCTGATGCTGAATGTTGATCGCTTGAGTCAGAGTACAGGCATATGTCTTTGAAAACGTATATATACGTACCATTAATGAATCACCATTGTACATTTAGAATTGTAATAACGTTGTTTCAGAAACAGAAGCAAGACAAACATAATATTAAAGTGACACATACAATGGCCTAAAAACACACAAATAAAACCTGCAACACGAAAACCCCAAGTCTCATTGGCAGTTGCTGTTTGTGTAAGGCCTGTAGACACATGCAGCAAGATACATATGGAAAGGTCGCCTGTCCCAATGGGACAGTTCCCCATTGTGGTGGTACTGTCCATTAGGGGGGGGCGGTGCTGTAGCTGTATTGTCACTGGACCTGGTGACCCAGGTTCGAATCCCACTGCGGCAGATGGTGGTATTTGAATTCAATAGAAATCTGGAATGAAACTATCGGCGATCGTCATAAAAACCCATTTGGTTCACCAATGTCCTTTAGGGAAGGAAATCTGCCACCCTTACCCGGTCTGGCCTACATGTGACTCCAGACCCACAGCAATGTCGTTGACTCTTAAATGCCCTCTGAGAGCGAGACACTCAGTTTAGGGGACATTGGTAACAAATGCTGGCCTTGCCAGCGATGCCTCCACATCTGACGAAATAGAAAAAAGAAATTGCGTTTTCAGACAGTTAACAGGGACTTTTGCCTCTGTTACACGACACGAAACCTTTTGCAAATGTTGGCCTGGATTTGTATGAAGGATAAATTGTAGGTCACCAGTCTGAAGCTAGCCTCACTCTGTTTGAAACCCATTTCACTGTCGAGGATTTGAATTGAAGTAGAGAGTTCCCGCATCCTTTACAGCTCTGGCTTTCTACTGACTGGATCGCAATGTGTCTGAAAACGTTGTGTGTCCTGCAGCAGAAACCCCAGGTCCGGGAGGCCCCAGCTGGCAAAGCTTTCTGCCTGTATGCGTACGTGCGCAACGTTGGACTCTTGTGAGGAATTTTAACAGTCGCTCAGGGGAAAGGTTTTTATTTGGGATGAAAGGAGGAACTGTACCTGTGTGCAAAACGCTGGAGCTACCACATGGGCCTGCTCACTGCTGCCATCCAGAACATTTGAAATGTTGTTTAATTTGTCTCGTCACACAACACGTTGGACGGATTGACCAGCAGTTGGCAGCTGGCCAGAATCAGAGCAGGAAAGAAACAAAAGCGTTTAATCTTCCAATTACAATGTTTGCTTTTGTGTAGCAGAAATAATTCTGGGCTGGTGCAAAATAGCAAAATCCCCAGACTCCATTCAGGCCCAAAATAGGACACAATTCAACACCGGAGCAATGCATTTGAGACACACGAGGGTTGATTCTACAATCCCGTACTCCCCCCTGTGCCCCCTTGTCGGCACACAGCCCGTGCCTCTATTAAAATGATTGCTTGGTGAGTGTCAAGCCACATGCGTCTTACTTCTTCTGAGCAATGTCTCCTTCACTAGCAGTGCGGGTTCATGGAATTGGCGTTGGATTTCCTCCACCTATTTTTTTTCCCCTTTCATAACACATCTATTTCTTTTCCTTCCACTTATAGCCGGTGTCTCCGACTCATGTTCCCAGACACTGCAGGGTCCGTGAGGTCATCCAATTTCTGTCTATCTGACATGGGTAGCATTGCATAATCTAGATTTGTCGCTGTATTTCTGTACTTATTAGCATATCATGTCTGTGGCTGCAATGGCTGCATTGTTTCTGTTCCATTAGCTGACATCATCTTTAGTAAGTCGGAACAGAATCTTCAGTGTATCGCAATGCTTGCAAGCGGCCCTGGGGTTGAGTGGTGATTGGGTGGCTGGGGAAGTCATGACCCTCCCTCATCATTTCTAAGGTCATTCAATTTTGTATGTTGAAGCCTGTCCAAAATTGACGGAAAACAATTTACTCCCTAAATTGCCGACCAGTTTCTAGTTTCGAAACTGACACAAAAGACAATTCAGCTTTGAAGGATGCCATTGTATCACATTGTCAGCCCAGTCTAGGCTTTGGACCCCTTCTCCTTTGACCTTACAGGAGGTCCCCATGTCTATGTGAGTATTTGGAGGGGTCAGCAAGGCTCTGCCATTGCCTGCAGGGGTGGCCAGGACTCTGCCATTGCCTGCAGGGGTGGCCAGGACTCTGCCATTGCCTGCAGGATGTCATCCACTTGGAAAGTTTGAACACCACTGATCAAGACACAAGAAGGATGATGTAAATACATGCTAGATCTATCATTTTTATTGTAAATGCATGTTTTGAGAAGCTCGATAAGATTCCTATCACAGAAAGGTAGAGGGCTAGAAAAGACTGCAGGGTACCGGATGGTTCAAAAGACTACTACTTCTCAAGTATCTATGCAAATCTCCCGAAAGTTTTTACTTTTTTATCCTTCCAAAGTTTTGTTTTGTCATTTGGAGGCAATTAACTTGAAACCCAACTAACATTATCTCAATCGGCAAATTCTACCCAATATTTTTTAAATAAGCCATGTCTGGATCGGACACAGGTCAATGTTTGTTCACGAGCATGCCTTGCATTTATATATCACCTTTCACAACCTCAGAACATTCCAAAGTGCTTCACAGCCAAGAACGTACTTTTGAAGTGTAACCATTGTTGTAATGCAGGAAACGCAATAGCCAATTTGCACACAGGATGCTCCAACAAACAGCAATATGACAATGACTAGCGGATGTGTTTTGTTGATGATGGCTATACGGTAAATATTGGCCAGGACACAGGGGAGAACTCCCCAATTCATATTTGGATGCTGCCTTGGGATCTTTACCCTTCGCCTGTTACGGCGGACAGGGCTTGGGTTTAACATTTCATCCAAGGGACAACACTTCCAACAATGTAGCACACCCTCGCTACTGCAATGAAGTACCAGCTGGGATTTTGTGCCCAAGTCTCTGGTGTGGGGCTTGAAGCCATAACCTTCTGACCAGGACGTGAGCGCAGTCCCAGCTGAGCCACGGCTGATAACAGCCAAGAGTGGATAACAGGTAACTGACGAACACACAATCATCACAGTGTATCTGAGCTATCCACTCCTGTCTTGGATTTTTTTTCGCCCTTGCCTCTTGATTTGCACGGAGGGAATTACAGAGAAATAATAATAATATTAGTGTCACAAGTAGGCTTACATTAACACTGCAATTAAGTTACTGTGAAAATCCCCTAGTCGCCACACTCTGGCGCCTGTTCGGGTACACTGAGGGAGAACTCAGAATGTCCAATTCATCTAACAGCACGTCTTTCGGGACTTGTGAGAGGAAACCAGAGCACCCGCAGGAGACCCACGCAGGTACGGGGAGAACATGCAGACTCCGCACAGACAGTGACCCAAGCCGTGAATCGAACCTGGGACCCTGGAGCTGTGAATCAACAGTGCTAACCACTGTGCTAGCGTGCCGCCCATCCCTGCATAGTATATGTGCAGTGATCAGCATATTAGCAAAGGCTGCATCAACCTTGCTCAATTACTGAAATCTCTCGCTTTGGGTTGTTTGGCAAACAAAACGAGAACTCCAGCGAATGAAGAACCACCTGATAGCGAGCAAGGTGTTTGAGTGGCTGTTTCACATCTGGGTTCAAATCAGGACGAGGAGAAGGCCATTCAATCTTTCTGCCATTCCACTAACTGATGGCTGAGCTGCATTTTAATCCCATTTACCCATTTTGTCCCTTATCCCTCAATGCCCTTACCTATCAAAACACGTGTCTCTCTCGGGTTTGAAATTTTCAACTGACTCCCAGCCTCAATAGCTCTTTGGAAGTTCCGCATTACCACTATCCAACATCACCCCAGAACGGCCTCGCTCGAATTTTAAGGCCACACCCTTTTGTTCTGCATTTTCCCCAATCTAAGGGGGCACAGGGGAGGTTATAATTTGGCAAATCTACCCCAAAAGATCTCAATTGTTCTCAGAGAACAGGCTGCAAAGGCTACCTTGTTTTCAGGCACCCAATCCTAGTTCAGACCTCGCAGCATTACTGTGCAGTGCTTAATGCTGGAATCTGGAGCCTATCCCAGGTGTGGAGGAGTGTAGGACAGGGCGCAATGTCATCTGAAGATTGGGGAATTTTGGGGATCACAACAAAGGTCAGTTGAATCCTTTTGTCTTCAGATTTTGGAGAGTCTGGAGACAGGATTTCTGTTCCAAAGTGATATCTAGAAGCTTTAAATTCAGAGAGGACTCCAGGGGTAAATGACTTGGCAAAATGCCTGATGAGTAATTTTACAATTCTGTGACAACCCATTCAGCTTGAAGCTTGATTATTCCATTTTATGTGTGTGTGCGCTCAGACTGAATCAACCTTCTTTCTGTAACAAGTTCCTTTTACCGAACAAAAAAAACCCATCTTGGATGACGAGGTTGAAGATCTTGTGTGACTTCTCTCTCGTGTTCCAATCAGGTGACCTTGCTGGGGACCTTGATTAACAGATACATTTTGTTGTATGCGTTCTGCTTATCATTGGAAATTGCAACCCTTTCAGATCTAACCTTGTGCTTCTCCCACACTGTACATTTTACTTTTTTTTTTCTTTGTGGCTCTCTGTGCAAGGAACTGACAGTAATAATAAATTGGCTTTCAAACCCTCTTTACAAATTAATAACAATCGAGTATTGGCCTGTGCAGGAATTTTCCATCTGCTTCTCCCAAGTTTCTTTGCTGTTACAGCTTTTAACAAAACAAAGTGCGATTTCATCACAATCCCAATTATTGCTACAGTTGGAATGGATGTTCTTTGGGTTGACCAGAGAACACGAGGCGTGATCAGAACACCAAGCTCTGGATGCCTGCCATTCAAGTTGCAGGGACCTGTAAGCAACATTTATTGTAACTGTTAAACAAATTTGTTTCAGTCTGTTATGGAAGCAGCAGTCCATGAATTCCTTGAGAATTCTCTCACAGAGCGTTTTAATTCACTTCACTTGTTTCAGGAACGCTAGCTTTTAACGCACATTAAGGTTTACTCCAATGGCCAACTGGGTCACTTGTCCCAATGAACCTATTTGCGGTTTCCTCCGGGTGCTTCGGTTCCCTCCCACATGTCCCAAAAGATGTGCTGTTAGGTAATTTGGACATTCTGAATTCTCCCTCTGCGTACCCGAACAGGCACCGGAATGTGGCGACTAGGGGATTTTCACAGTAACTTCATTGCAGTTTTGAGGTAAGCCTCCTTGTGGCAATAAAGATTATTATTACACAATTCCTCTCTCAACTGACTCCGTCTTCCCTCCTTGCCTGAGGGCTCATGGAAGGGTAGAGTAGCAAGCTAGGGTTGGATGTATTTCTGAAAGTTTCAGCAAACAGCTCATCGCCTCCAATCCCCCCCCCCCCCCTTGCAAACAGCAATTCACCCCTCATCTCCCAATATACTTTTTGCAAAACTAGTAACTCTAAAAAAAGAACCCACAATTTTTCCAATGCCCCTTATGGTTTTTCTCCCAGGTTGATGGAAGTAATTTGATCCGTAATGGGAAGACAATGGAGTAGTGGTATTGTGACTGGACTAATAATCTAGAGATGGACATCATGAGTACAAGTCTAATGATGTCCACGAAACCATTGGCGATAGAAAACTCCACCTGATTCACTAAATGCCATCCTCACCTGGTCTGGCCTACATGTGACTCCAGACCCATAACATTTAAGGTCGACTCTTAAATGTTCTCTGAAATGGTCTAGCCAGCCATTCAGTTGAAGGGTAATTAAGAATGGGCAATAAATACTGGCCCAGCCAGAGAGCCGCACCTCCCATGAATGAACTTTAAAAATTCCAAAATGCTCTGCCAGCAGGTCTATGGATGTACCAGTGTATTGACAAACAAATTCTTAGTTTTTGATAATCAATCTAAAGTCCCCGTTATTTCTCTTCAAAGCATCAAGAATCATTCTTTAAAGTGGTGGTTGTAGAATCTTCTTTGAGAGACAAGAATCTTTGAAGGAAGAATTAACATTTTGAAGGGAACACCAGGGCTGATGGCCCTTTCTCTGTGCTGGAATATTCTATGACTCTGTAACAGAGCTCAAGGCCAGATAATAAATTCAGTGATTGTGGTATTACAGAATTACACCTCAACCATGGGACCTCTGCCAACAGCATGACATGGGACTCTAATTCAAATCTGGAAGCTCCCCAGTTAGATGAATCTGTGCGGAGTTAAGTGGCACGGGGGTACAGTGGTTAGCACTGCTGCCCCACAGCGCGGGGGACCCGGCTTCAATTCCGGCCTTGGGTGACTGTCTGTGTGGAGTCTGCACGTTCTCCCCGTCTCTGCGTGGGTTTCCTCCCACAGTCCAAAGATGTGGGGTTAGGTGGATTGGCCATGCTAAATTACCCCTTCATGTCCAAATGATAGGGGGGGGGGGGGTGGAGAATTGGGGTGGGGTACTCTTTCGGAAGGTCGGTGCAGACTCTCTGGGCCGAATGGCCTCCTTCAGCACTGTCTATGATAAGCCGCACAGGAAACTTAAGAATACTGACCTGTGCCGATATAATTAACTGCATTCACTGAGAAATTAGGAGCTAGTTTTCCTGCCGCTTAGCACTTCTCAGTCACCCCTGCTAGGTCACATTTTTAAAAAACGTATGAACATTTACGTGTTGCTAACAAAAAAAATGACGATGTTTTGTGTTCTCAGTCCGAATCAGGCATTGTCTGCCAAGAACGCACGACAAGTCGGGCTACAAGTGACGTCTGTCCTGCCAGTGTTATTTTGCCTGGATGCTCCCGATTAGGATTCAGTGCTGGGCAGATGGAACACGTCAGACTTGCTGCAACAGATCCACAGCATATACCAGGTGAATAAAGATTAAACTGTGCGAGGGGCTTGTTTGCTGGCCCAAGGCATCGCACAGCTTTGTCAGGGAATGGTGCAAAATAACTTATTCAGTCCCTCCAGCTACTCGAGTGACTTTCATTAAGATTTAACTGGAGGTGCTCAAAGAGAGTCTGTTCAACACATGGAAGACACAGATTTGAGCTTGATTTTCTTTCGTTTAGACAGATGTCATATTGTTTATTTCATAGTAATAAACTAGGAATTATAACTCCCTGTAGACTCCAGCTGTGATTAAGGTTTCAGAATATGTCTGATTACACACCTGCTGGATTGAAAACTATTGTAGTCTGTCTCCTCTCCTGTCCCAAGAGTTGTGAGCCAAGTTGGTGCACAGTTGCACTGGTATCAGATGGCCTCCAACCAGTGGGCAAGTGTCAGTTGGCAAATCCAACCTGGGAAGGGCATCAAAGCCAATCCCCGTCTTTTTTTCAGTTGATGCCCACAGAACTATTCCCTCCAGCAGGAATCACTCGTTCCCAGGAGAAGGCGTCCAGGATGATTATGTTTTCTCAGCCCAGCACCCTCCGCCCCCGCCCCACCCCAGTCGCTACCCCTCGCTCCGGTGTACTTCACCTAACATGTCGGCAGCGAAGACGAGCTAACTTAGCTAGCACCTTCGCTTCTCGGCCTTTTGGCTAAGATCAAATGTAGTAGCCTTTTGGCTCAGATCCGGTATGTCTCTCTTGTGGGGACCATGAATTGGATTCAATTTGAATTGGTTTTCGGAGCAGGCGAGGAGCTGGATTAGGGGTTCGCCCTGACCCACACTCTGAGCCCTGGCTTTGTAACTCAGGAAAAGTAATTTAAAAAAATAAAAAACTTTGCTAGTACCGACTCACAATCAAACATGGGGCCTTTTGATTGGTGTGGATTTCTGCTACACCAGCGGGATGTAAAGCATTTCAAAAACCAACGAAAACGTGGTCTTCCCGTATGTTTATGGAAGGTTCTAGAATAGTGCACAAAGTATTAATTCAATGGAGCACTGCGAGGTCCCGTTTGAAACAATGAAGGATGAAACTTTAGCTGTGTGGGACTGCCTTGCACGGCGAACAGGTCATTTCATCTTCCTCCAACGGTCTGGGCTACTGAGGAATCTAGGTGTTGTCGCTGAAAGACTCATGAAGTGACGCTGTACGGGGTGACGGTATGCAGCATCATTTGGCACCTTCCTGTGAGCACCAGTTTGGTTCCAGCAGTAGAAATAATGAGAGTATACATGACAACAAATTGCGTTTATATGGCTTCTGTAACATAGTGGAGCACCCTAAGGCGCTGCACTGGAGGGTAATCAGCCAAAATTGGGTACCGAGATACATAAAGAGAGATTAGAACAGGTAGCCAAATGGTTGGCTGAAGTGATAGGTTTTTACGAGAGTCTTAAAGGAGGTGAGAAAGTAAGGTGGAAAGATTTAATGAGGGTATTCCAGAGTTTAGGACATGAGGTAGCTGACCGCAGGGCTGCTAATTAAAGTGGTTATTAAAACAGCCTGCTATAATATAGTACTGTACATCCCATCATAATATAGATTACACAGTAGATTTAATATAGCATACACTGTACATTATGCAATAAAATACGGTAAATATGTTTTATTGCACAATGTATTAAATATACTCTACCTTGCATGATAAATTATCTGACATTTCTTTAGACTACATTCACAACTTGGCTGAGAATAGGAACCCACGAGAGAGGAAAACAGATCAGACACGAGTTCCCACTCCACGGGACAGTCTGTCAGCTGTCTGCGCACCACGCAGTTAAAAAAAACAAAAGGACGATTGTCAATTTTCCACTATCGCAAAACCTATATTTAGGCTGTCATGTGAAATTTTCTTGATTGAACAAGTGTAATGAGATGGAAATGTAATCTAATTCAGTCGATTTACTTCAATGCAAGGTACAAAGACAGATTTTTTATTACAAAATTACAGACTGGCTGGATGTAAAATGTAATAAGTACAATGTAATCCTTGGATATGCATTAAAGGGAAGGTATCTGGAGGGTAAGCACCACTCCTGATAGACTCTCACCCTCTGGAGATCCATTCTGGTCTTTTAACAATTTTTGCCCTGGTTTAGTTTCTCACTGACTCAAATGGATACGGGAAAGGTCTTGTGTCTCCCGAAGTATTACCGGCGGCATCTCTCAGATTTTATGACCCTGTGTTCCAGGGTGCACAACAAATTCTCTTCCTTTTTCTCGTACCTTCACTGCTGCATTCAAATTACACTGAGTGTACAGCACTGAAACAGGGTATTCGGTCTAACTGGTCCATGCCAGTGTTTATGTTCCAAACAAGACTCCCCCCCCCCCCCCCCCCACCTTCTGGCTCTGTCAGCATGTCCCCCCCCCCCTCCTTCCTCTGGCCCTGTCAGCATGCCCCCCCCCCCCCCTTCCTCTGGCCCTGTCAGCATGCCCCCCTCCCTCCTTCCTCTGGCCCTGTCAAGTGTTATAACCTGCCTACTTACCATTGGCTGGGGACTAATGACAATCCCACAATCCTGTGGGAGTATGAGCTTCCACAATGAGGGGGGGCGGAGAAACCATTAGTAAACTCCTAGTATAAATAAAGCTGGCCAGTTTAGGAACCAGCAGGAAGGAGTGTGCAGCAAGGGAAGTTGCTGCTGCTGTTATATATATATGTTATTGTAAATAAATGTTATTACTTTGTATCCTTAAAACTCGTGCTGGATTCTCCGTGGCCCTCACAAAAGTCAGCATGCCCTTTCTCCCTCACGTATCAATCTGACTTCCCTTTTAAAAGCGATTTTCCTCAATTACCTCATTGTGGTAGCGGGTTCTGCATTCACACCACTCTTGGGCACGCGAGGGACTAATTGTCGTTTCTGGCCTCTGTTGGAACACATTGCAGTCCCTGAAGGCAGCAAGGCGGGTCCACCTCTTCAGGTGAGCTTCAGTTTCTTGACAGGAAGGACTGACACCTCGTTGGTGTTAAATTCAGCGCTTTAGCAGCGTCTGTTAAATGGCAATCTTTTAATGGTACAATGTGGCCATCAACTGCTCCTTTGTTGAAGATGTTTAAGGCTGGGATAGGTATATCTTTGGTCTTAAGGGAACCATGGGAAATGGGGAGCAGGCAGGAAAGTGGAGTCCAAGATCACCATGATCGTATTGAATGTCAGGAGGCAGCTCGATGGGCAGTATGGTCGTTTACGGTTCCGATTTCTTGTATTCTTAACATTCAGCCCTCAACCTACACTTCCAGAAAACTGATAAATCAGTCATCATTTTAATGTTCATTTGACCTTGCTATCAGCAAACTGTCTGCACAACAGTGACTTCCATTTTTAATTGGGGGCGGGGGGGGGGCGGGGTGGTGGTGAGTAACGTGGTCCCAAATTGCTTTGGAATGTCCTCAGGACGTGGTATGGTGAGATATAAACACAACTTTGTCCTCAACTTCTTTCCTTACTACAATCTGACAACATTATCCTGCATGGCATGCAACTAATAGAGGAGGAACGCATTACCCAAAGTGGTTAATGGAGGGTGTATGATGTGTGTATAGCCATGCAATAGCAGGCACCTTCCAGGGCGATATTCCTGAAACCTACAGTCCCACTGCCTGGGCTCTTGCCCTGGATCCATCGCACCCGCAGGAAAGATTGGGGCCAGCACATGCTGTCTGTCAATAATACAGCAAAACGTAATCTCGAGTAACACAACCAGATCATGAACCAGCGTAATTATACACTGGGTCACCTGCTATGACAGCAAGGAGCTGGAATCTTGCTATTGGAGGGGAGCCAGCAATTCAAGTTTTATTTTAAGCTCTAATGCTCCAGTGGGACACGTTGTCAACATTATCAGCATTAAATCTGCTCTGAAAGGGGCTTAAATGAAACAACACAATGATGGCAGGATAGCTACAGTCTTAGTATTGTCAGCACTCTCGGCTACATCTGTCTATTGTATGAATGCTCATGTTTGTTCCCCATTCCAAAGCAGTTGACATTGCCGGGAAAGCCAAGTTCTCCCCCCCGAAAATGACCTTGGGTGGTTCAGTAAGGGGGACCCAAGACTTGGCGGCTTGGAAATGTATCCAAGAAAAATGGGTTTAGGCTCAGGGGGAATAGAGAACAGCACTTGTGTGAAGTGCGAAAACAAGGGTGTGGGGTGGGGATTAACATCAAAACAAATTAAGATGTAATTATTAGCCTTAAAACGTTTAAAAAAAAAAAAAAATCAAGACAGGCCTGCATTTATATGGCGCTTTTCATGACCAGAGAAGGTCTCAAAGAGCTTTCTAGCCAATTAAGTACTTTTTGAAATGTAGTCACTGCTGTTTGATGAATCAAACGCAGCAGCCAATATACACAGCAAGCTTCCACAAACAGCAGTGTAATAAATACCAGATAATCTGTTTTTGTGATGTGGGTTGAGGGACAAACATGGGCCTCAACCAAAATTGCTCAATTGGATCTTTTATTGCCACCTGAGCAGCCTCAGTTTAACCACACATCCATAAGTCAGAAACTTTGGCAGTGCAGCACTTCCTCAGAACTACATTGGAGTGTTGATTTTTGCCTTTAAGGCCTGGTGTGGGACTTGAACCGGAATCGTGTGACTCAGAGGCAAGAGTGCTACCACCTAACCCACAGCTGACACACACTACTCAATTTTAGTTATCCAACAGTTGTTAGCTGTGGATCAGTAATATCACTCAAGTCAAAAGGCTGTGGGCTCATCCCTCACTCCAGAGACTTGAGTTCCTGATCTTGACTGACACCTCAGTGCAGTATCAAAGGAGTTCTGCCTTCTTTGGAAGAGATGTTAAATCGAAGGGCCCTTCTGACTTCTGAGGGAGGAGTTAATGATCCTGCAGCACTGTTCAAACAACAACAGGGGCCTTCTGGTCAACATTTGTTCCTCAACCAGCACCTAAAACGGGCCACATGGTCATTTATTTACTTCCGGCTTGTGGGAGCTTGCTGTTTGCTGATTGGCTGCCATGTTTCCTACATTACACCGTAACTGCAATTCAAAAGCATTTCATTGGTTCGCACGTTCGGAGGTCAGTAAAGGAGCTGCCTGACCTCAGCACCCTTTCAATATAAAGGTATCGGGGTACTCCCCAGTGCAGTATCACCATTCCTTCAATATTGTGAAGTCAGCTCTTTAACATAACCTAGCTCTGTTTCGCATTTTTCAAGGAATGGCAGATTCTGAAATCTCCTCATGCTGAAGCTGCATTTTATTCTCAGATATTTCGCTAATCATGCATTTCACATCAAATGTACTGATCCCATTCTGTGCCGTGCAAGTCACATAACGCGGAACTGCAGAGCGTCCAAGGATTTAGAAAAATCAAGAAATTAGGATAACACAACCGTCCCACGCGGTTCATATCTACAGTGCTTCTCCCAACATAGAGGACGACTATAACAACGCAAGCAAAACTCTGTACCTTTGCTCTGTGGAGGGTTCTGGCTGCGATCTCGGAGGACATTGATCTGGTAGACTGTCCCGTACGGTTCAAACAATTCCTTTAGTTCTTTTTCCGACCAAGATCGTGGGATCTGGCCAACAAACATCTTAATGGCATCTGGGTCTGGCTGGTCCGAGTGATCTATTGCACCATTCATCTTGTTATTTGTACCGTTACTGTTTAAAAAAAAACATAAATATAAGGTTAGACAGACATCGAGGTGGCAACCCAATCACCTTGTAGTGAAAATCACAACGTGCTGCTGCTTTGAGCAATTCAACATCTCTGGACATGGCTACTGGCCTTACTAAGCCCTCAACATAGTGATACCACCTCTTTAATATACTGGGTGACTTCTTCAGAATAGATACACCGACTGTCTGGGCTCAGCCATGGGACAGTCACCACTTGTACAAGGCAGCCAGAGAGAACCAGTGCTGAGGAAGTGGAGTGGATTGGTATCTTGTGAGACAGAACGAGCAAAAGCGATAACTGTAAGTAGTAATCAGAACTTGTTGCTCACACAGTGTGCCTTCCAAGAGTAATTCGCTACGTGGCATTTTGGTACAGATCATATATATATATGTGCAATTACTACTTACATTAGGTAGCTTAATGAGAAAAAGGATGATACAAAACAAAGTCATATCTGTGTTTTCACAGCTGTGCGAGGGTCACCATGGGCAGAGCCAAAAATGAGGCAGAGCCTTTTTAAAAGATCACATGACAGGAAGCGATTGGAAACTCATCAAGTGACTCCAATAAGTTAAATATACAAATTGATTTTTAGAGATATTTACACATGGATATGATCAGCAAAAGCAGTCCTCTCTTGTCTTGCTATGCCTTTCAAACACTACACAAGATGATTTAAGGACTATTTGACATGTCTCCTCTCTTTTTTTGGATGCGGGTTCAGCTTGCCTTTTTTTTTGTGCGAGTTATTTTCTTCTGTTCCTCAACTGGGCCTTCCTGTGTCTTGCACCCTGTTCAACCACAAGGTCTTGTGACTAAACCACTGCACTTCTTTCAATAACAACACTGCTCTGAAAACAAGTCATGAAGAAGTGAATTGTGCAACATTCTCAGGCGCTTCAAGCCCGCTGAAAATGGCGAGTGATTTATGCCCAATAAACAAACTTGCCCTCTTTGGGCAGACTAAAGAAATGCGCTTGCACTTTGTTACCCAGTTCGGACAAATCACTGGCACCTCAATATTCCTCGTGAAGGCAACATTCTTGACCAGCTCACAAACTGACCGACCACATAATGTCTGAAATAAAAGCGAGAGACTGCGTGTGGAGGCTGGAAATCTGAAAATGAAAACAGAAAGTGCAGCAACTGTGGAGGGAGAGGCATAGAGTTAATGTCGAGTTCAATACGACTTATCTTCAGAACTGGATAAGTTTCAAAAGAAGTTATTTTGGACTCGAAACGTCAACTCTTGGTTTCTCTCTCCAGATGCTGCAGACCTGCTGGGTTTGTCCAGCATTTTCTGCTTTTATTAACTAAATATGACGAGTTGATGATAGCGAGTTCAACTCAACAATCTTGTTAGAGAGGCCTGGGATACTCCGTCTGGTCACTTTGACCAGCAACGTTGGACCCTGTCCCCTGGTGAAAGGAGAATTAAATATTACAGGTGGAGAGTGTGGAAGTGTCAGAAAGTAGAATCTTCCACACAATCTTTTCTGCATTGGCCCCTCACCTCAAGTGTGCTGTCCAGTCTTCAGCTATAGTTCCAAAACGTGCTTGACCAAATGGTTCTTCTGCAGTGCCAGCCTAAACAGGAATAGCCTTCTCAACCATGATGGCATCACAGCAGTGCTAGATTCTGTCCTGTCTGGGGGTTTAAATGCTTGCCACGCTGAACCAACGGCTGGTTACTAGGAACAGAAAACTCTGACTAATACTATTCCCTTTCTTTAACCCAGGGATGCTGAAACCAATGACAGAACTCCCAACCACTGTCCTGACTGGGAGTGTTTAGCCCAGCACAGCCAGGGCTTCCATTGAGGAATCTTTTGTTCTGTGGAGTCTCCTGCAGCAACAGGAGGTGTCATCACCCATCAACATCATCCAGTCACTCAAAAAGGGTTATCTCAAAATACCGACATATCTGACTTGTTGGAGACACTGTTGGAGACACCTTTTGGATGAGAATGGAAAGGAGGTGGAAGTGCTAACCACCTGCGTGCGGCGGGTAGCCAGTTAAGGTGAGTAAATGGTCTCTTCTGTCTGAGACGAACTCGAATTGTCCAGTGGGCCTGTGAGCACAACCCTCTGAAATTGAGAACTAGGCCCATTGCCTGGAGGCAGCCTGCTGGCAGCAGACTGTGAAGGTCAGTGCTCCCGGCAGGCTTAGAGGCTCGCCCTGCCTTCCCTGGCCACGGCCATGCTGTCAAGGGATCAACATCCAAGCAGCTGACCCGCCGTTGTGGCCATTTTTGTTTTAAAAGGTGCCGGGAGGGGCATGTAAATACGGAGGTGCTCTGCACCGAAAGGTCAGCCTGCTGCTTCTTCGGAGTTGGATGGCTTCCTGCTGGATCTCCAGCTTCAGAAGCACTCCATCCCACCCTGCTGTTCTTAATTGAACAGAGAGTGCATTTTTTAGCCACTAATTGGCCAATTGAGAGAATCACTGCCAGTTATTTATTTTCCATTTAGTGTCAGGTCCCAACCTCCAGTTGGGGACCCAGGACCCTGCCCTTCTCTTAGCCTCACTGCCTTGCAGTCACAAAATGCTAAATCTCTGGTGAACAGAGATGGGAGATATGCAGATTTAACTTCTTAGCTGATGCCCAGCATAATACTCATAACCCCGTTGGTGACTCCCCACCACCCTTCCCCAGCCCTCCCCCCCAAGATGCATATGCTTCAGTTTATTGATCCTATGAATCCTACCGCGCCACCACAATATTTATTAGTTATATTATCTTTTGGATGACCCGACTGCCTTCTCGGGTAAAAGATCCCATGGGACTATTTCAAAGAAGACGAGGGGAGTTCTGCCCCATCTCTTGGCCAATATTCATCCCTCGGGGCAGCACAGTGGTGCAGTGGTAGCACTGCAGTCTCACGCCGCCGAGGTCCCAGGTTCGATCCCGGCTCTGGGTCACTGTCCATGTGGAGTTTGCACATTCTCCCCGTGTTTGCGTGGGTTTCGCCCCCACAACCCAAAGATGTGCAAGGTAGGTGGATTGAACACGCTAAATTGCCCCTTAATTGGAAAAAATGAATTGGGTACTCCAATATTTAAAAAAATAAAAATATTCATCCCTCAGCCGACCTCAGTAAAACAGATCATCTGGTCATTATCTGACTACTGTTTTTGGGATCTTGCTGTGTGTGAACTAGCTACTGTGTTTCCTGATATAACAATGCCTACAATTGAATGGTGCAACATCTTTGGACATTCCCCCAGGAGTGAAAGCCACTAAATGAATAAATAAGCTCTGTTATTTTAATTCTCCAAGGGAGGTCTCAACCAACACAGTGACTAGTTTTCCTTGCAATGCCGAGGGAAAAAAAAAATCAAAACTGATCCTGACTTCAAAGGAAACGATTCATGGAAAACTGAAGTGCTAAATGTCCAGAAATATGATGCACAAGGCCAGGCTGTCTGATGGACATGTGAGAGAAACAAAATGGATCAGGTGACATTAATTTCTGCTGCCAAGCTCAAAGGAAGCAGTCCGAGTAGAATGCGAGGAATCTTAAATCCTCCTTCAACTCTTAACCCTTAACTCGGCTGAAAGATTAAAAAATTCGAAAACCAGCACTTGACAATGTACCAGTCATCTCAGCTGCCCAGGGGTCTTTGTACGAGGAGAATGATTCCTGGTCTGTCTTGGTCCCACAATTCATTGGGTTTTTGCCACGGAAGGCAGTGGGTTAGTGACGGATGATGCGGGGTTCAAATGCACCTCCCTTGAAAGGCCTGAATTACAACTTTTGCCCAAGAAAGCGAGGCAGAAATAGCAACTAATATGGTGTGGGAGGAGCTGGAGGAACCCAATACTTTCAGTGTGAACATCACGACCATCATGGTATACAGATAGTTGATATAAAACAATCCCTGCACTGGTGTTTAGCCTCCCAGCCCCCGCCCACATCAGCAATCATTTTTATTTTATTATAAATTTTAGAGGACCCAATTTTCTTTCCCAGTTAAGGGGCAATTTAGCGCGGCCAATCCACCTACCCTGCACATCTTTGGGTTGTGGGGGTGAGTCCCACGCAGACACGGAGAGAATGTGCAAACTCCACACGGACAGTGACCCAGGACCGGGATCAAACCCGGGCCCTCGGCGGCGTTAGACAGCAGTGCTAACCATTGTGCCACACTGCTGCCCTCACATCAGCAATCATACGACATGTTAGCACAGTTTGCGACAAGGTAACATTGCACACTCTGAATATCACAGAGATCTAGTGAGTGGTATATGATTACAATCACCAAAGAGAATGCAGCCAAACTCTGCCGTTGCTAATTTCCTCTGGTAATCACTTAACTACAGGACCATTACTCACAACCCTGGGCTCATCCACATCTATCACGTTACATGAAGATTTGTGGTATCTCCCACTTGTCAGTTTAACAGCTCAAATCATCATTCGCTTGACTAACCTGCAGTTTTTTTTAATATCCTGTTTACCATTTCTGTAGAACTATTGCGCTTGTGTACATTTTATCATCAGCCTCTGCAATAAAGCACACTTCTTAAAAGCCTTTAGCAGATATTCATTTGGATTTAATTGCACCATTATTAATTTGATTACACCCAACACCGTCTTGCATTGTGCTGAAGTGACAGCTGTGTGAAAATGCCACCGCTTGTTCACAATTCCAGGCACGTCTGTCAGCTGTTCTCTCACTTGCATCTCCGGCAAGTCTCTCTCCCCATGCTCCCTATTCATACCAGCTGAAGTTTAAACAAAGGTACAACAGGCCCCCACCAGCTGTACTGGTAGAAGTCTGGAGCTCCGGCTTTTCAATGCCACCTCCCGGTGTCCCTGTCACATCGCTGAATTCCGGATTTAGTAAGAACTCAATGCAATGGCACAGCTGTGTATGAAAACTTGGGGGAGCGGGAAGATGGGCGGATGTCCGGGGGGGGTGGGGGGGTGATGAGATTTGAAGGGCAGAGTCAGACAAGAGGGCAAAACAGAACAGCATAGATTGCCTTGTGGGGGAAAATGATGTCATGTCTTTAAGAGGCCAGGCTCAAAAGAAGGGGCAGGACTGGGTTTTAAATATTCCTGGATACAAGTTGCTCAGGAAAGATTGGAAAGGAAGAAAAGGTGGGTGGACATACTGAATAAGGAGACCACTGCAGTGCTGAAGAAAGAGGATGTCCCAAGTGTGTGTGTGTGTGTGTGTGTGTGTGTGTGTGTGGGGGGGGGGGGGGGGGGGGGTTCACAAAAATTATAATACAGGACTTCAAATTCCTGAATGTAGACTGGGATAGTTATAGTGTAAAGGGCAGAGATGGGAGAAAGATCGGATTTGGACCAACGGTTGACAGGAAAATTGGTAGCCGATCAATGGGCTAACTTCAAAAACGAAGAAATAGTTCAGGCACAGTCAAGGTATATTTCACTGAAAAGGGTAAGGTGGGGAAAACAAATAGTGAACAAGAAAAACAAAGAGGAAATATGAAAAGAGACTGGCAGCTAACAAAAAGAGAATCACAAAGTCTTGGATCGGTATATAAATAGTAAGAGGATGGTAAAGGGAGACCAGTTTATTCGGGACTAAAAGGGGGGTTTGCACATTCAGGTAGAGAACATAGTAGAAGAATTAAATGAATACTTTGCATCTGTCTTTACCAAGGAAGAAGATGCTACCCAGGCCTGGTGAGAAAGAAGGTAATTCTGTTACTAGAAGGGTTGAACATTGGCAAGGAGATGGTATTGGACGGGCGGTCTGTGTTTAATGATGATAAGGCACCAGGATTCGATAAGATGCATCAAAGAGTACGGAGGGAAGTGGGTGTGGAAATCAGAGATACCAGCCATAATTTTTCAGTCTTCTTTAGACTCAATGTTGGTGCCGGAGGACTGCAAAATTGCAAACATTACGTCCTTGTTTAAAAACGGTGTGTAAAAGTGCAGCAACTACAAATCAGTCAGTTTAGCTTTGGTGGCGTGGGGAGACGAAGAAAAAAAAATAACTGGGCACAACATTTATTATTCACATAGAAGCTTCCCTTCAAGCCACACACCATCCTGACCACATCCTATCGCAGTTCCTTCACTGTCGCTGGGTCAAAATCCTTGAACTTCCTGTCTAACTGCACTGTGGGTGTACCTACACCACATGGGCTCCAGCAGCTCAAGAAAGCAGCTCACCACCACCTCCTCCTCCAGGGCAATTAGGGATGGGCAATAAATGCTGGCTTAGTCAGCGACGCCCACATCAAGGGAAGCCGCAATGGATTTTTTTTAAAAAGGGAAAGTCATGTTAACGAGGAGATTTTTTGAAGAGGTAACAGAGAGGGCTGATGAGGTCAATGCTGTTGATGTGGTAAACAGGACTTCCAAAAGACTTCTGTTTGTAATGGAGTTCCCTAGGGGTCAGTGTCGGGACCCTTTCTTTTCCTGATATATATACCTTAATGATCTTGTCCCTTGGTGTCCAGGGCACAACTAATGATCCAAAACTCAGAAGCATTGTAAACTCTTGAGGATTATTGTGCTGAACTTCAAAAGGACATTAAAGGAGGCCCAGGAGCGGAGGGGCTTGGCTGTATATGTGCACAAGTCAGTGAAGGGGAGAGTGGTTAATAAAGCAGACAGTATTCTGGGTTTGATGAAGAGGGGCATGGAGCAAGGAGGTTATGCTGAACTTGTATCGGACACTAGCTCAGCCTCAACTGGAGCCAAGCTCTGGGAACCACACTGTAGGAAGAATGTGAAGGCAGTGGAGAGAGTGCCGAAGAGATTCACGAGAATGGTTCTAGGTTCTGGCAATGATGAATTGCAGATACGTAGACAGCTTGGAGAGGTCAGGGCTGATTTTTTTTGGAGAAGGAACAGCTGTGATGAGATTCGATAAAGATGTTCAAAATCATGAGGGGTCTGGACAGAATAGATAGAGAGAAACTGTTCTCACTCGTGAAAGATTCAAGAACAAGAGGACACAGATTTAAAGTAATTTGTTAAACAGGCAAAAGTGACGCGAGGAAACACTCACACGCGGCAAGTGGTTAAGGTTTGGAACGCACTGCCTGAGAGTGTGGTGGAGGCAGGTTCAATTGAAGCATTCAGAATGGAATTCGACAGTTATTTGAAAAGGAAGAATTTGCAGGGTAATGGAGAGAGGGCAGTAGAATGGCCCTTGGTGAATTGCTCATTCAGGGAACCAATGTAGACGTGATGGGCCAAATGGCCTCTTTTCTGTGATCCTGAAATGGAAAGTATTTGGAGGACATCACACCTAGAGACTGCATCCTGTGTAAGGATGATGAATCCAGAGTTTCAAAGTGCTGGAGTTAAGAGCTAGTAGAGTTAAGAACTAGGGGGAGCATTTTACCAGGCATCTGTGGAGCTACAAAATCTCAACTTTGCCAAGAAGATTCCAAGTCCTGATCATCTGCTGGGATAATGTTCCGACTGCTTGAAGCAGCTCCATGCTATGGATTTTACACTGGGTATAAAAAAAGATCCTGGGAAAAGGATGGTCCAGTCCAGAAAAAAAAGAAATCACAAATCCCCTCATGGTCTGATGCTCACTGAAAGCAGAGAGAGGCTCTTTGATGCACAAGTTGAGGTGAGGACTTTTCCCCAGTGTTTAAGTCGATCTTCAAAGTGAATAATCTCTATTTTTGAAGATATACTCAAAATATATGTGCAAGAAACACATATCAAAATACATAAATCATGTTGATCAGAAGAAAAATGCGTGTCCCAGGTGCTTTTAACTGTTTCTATTGCTGACCACATGTTTCCATAAATTACCTTTCCAGACCCTATGTTCGTTTTAATATGCATATCCTTGCATTTTGATGCCAAGTGTAGAAATAGTCTAACATCTGCATTTAATCGTGTTAGACTACAGCATAATCACTGTCTAATGTTCTAAGTTCTTTACACAGAGGATTGTGAATCTTTGGAAATCTCTATCCCACAGGGCAATGGAAACTCAGTCATTTTGTACGCTTAAAGCAGAGATTGACTGATTTCTGATTAACACTAATGTAAGTTATGGGGATAGTGGATGTAAAAGGCATTGAAGTGTCTGATCAGCTGTGACCGTATTAAATGGCGGAGCAAGCTGAACTTTACTAGATTGGCGAGTAGGGTGAGTGCAGATTTGCAGAGGTCATACAGCCTTCCATCGTCTCTGGGGGGGGGCCAGGTGCAAGTGATTAAGATGAATATGATGCCAAGGTACATGCTCTTGTTTCATTGCCTTCTGGTCTTCCTGCCTGAAGCATTTTTCCGGGGGCTCGAGCGGCTTATAATGGGGTTTACATGGGCAGGTAGGAGAGTTGGCACTGACGAGCCTGCTGTTTTACGACTGGGCAGCCAATGTGGAGAAGGTGTTGGGTTGGTTCGGGACCCAGGATGTATATGGGTGGCATTGGGGTCATGTAAGGGGTCATGCCTGGAGGTGTTGGGGGGGGGGGGGGGCATGGTGGTTCCCTAGCCGTGGGAATTATTTGTTTCAGCCGGGGAAGCTAGATGCCACTTTTGGGGGTTGGAGAGGTAAGGGGCTGGAGCGGGTAAAGGATTTACTTTTGGAGGGTTCGTTTGCTGACTGGGAGGTGCTGAGGGAGAGAGCAGGCCTCAGTGGGGTGGATATGTTTAGGTGCGTTTACACGATTGGGTCTGGCGAGCTTTCTCGACATTCCCGGTGGTGCCTCCGCCCACTTTACTGGAAAAGATTGTCTTTTGTGTGGGGGTCGGAGGAGGGCAGCACATCCGGGATATATGGAAGGATCATGAGGGAGGAGCAGGTCTCGGTGGAGGAGGTGAAGGCTAGGGGGGAGGGGGTGGGGGGGAGTTGGGTAGTTGGGTCCCATTTTGGAGGAGGTGGTGTGGAGCGAGTAGGGTGAATGCGACATCATCCTGCTTGAGGTCAAGTTTGATATAACTCAAGATGGTGTTCAGAGCACATCTCACCAAGGCCACAATGAGTCGTTTCTTCGAGGGGGTTGAGGATACGTATGAGTGGTGCTCGAGAGGGCCTGCAAACCATTATCGTGTGTTCTGGTCCTGCCCCAAGTTGGTGGGTTTTTATGGGCCTAATTTTAAAGCACCATATCAACAACTTGAAATGTCGATTTTGAGCCCTGCTCATTAGTTGCAATTTTTGGGGTGTCGGAGGACCGGGGGGGGGGGGGGGGGGCCATGATGGATGCATTGGCTTTTGCCTCCTTGCTGGCTTGGCAGCGGATCCTGCCAAGTTAGAGGCAGAGCCGCAGCGTGGCTGGATGACTTGATGGGAGTTTTTTCAACTCAAGAAGGTCAAGCCCACAATGAAGGGAGCAATTGATGGGTTCTCTGTGTTTACACTGAATTTCAAGGGTCGGGTCACTGTTAGTTGTTGAGGGATGTGTTCTATTGGGGAGGGGGGAGGTTATTATTGTTGGGGGGAGGTTGTTTTTATTTGATATGGTTTGCTGAGGTTGTTGACACGTGTTATTGTTTGGCTGTTACTTATGATCCTCCATCCAGAATGGTAGTGGTGTAACGGATATGGCCCCATGCAATAGCCCCGTGGTCACAAGTTCAAATCCTCCCTCTCTGCAAGACAGAAAGTGACCAAGCCATCACCAGAGCAATTGAGTTTTCAAGTTTGCTGGATGGTTGTAAAATGCTGAAGGGCTTCACTTGCCGCCCAAGAGAGAGAGAAATCTGCCACCATCCATCCCTTGCCTTGGTTCCATCAACATGGTTGGCAGAGCTATTTTAACCTAACCTGATGGGATCGGATTGGCCACCCGATTTTACAAACCCCCTGTTTTATTGTGTCACAACCTCACTGTAAAATCGGGTGGGCAACCCAGTTTGGTTGGGTTAAAACGGACCCTTGAATGCACTCAGATGTTTCATACCTAAAACCTCATGAATAACTGAAGCAGCAGTCCCTCCACTAGCATCACTTTCTGTGGACAATAAATGTGGTCATGCCCACATAAGAATTGGAACTACTAGCTGATGGCGATGCCAACGTGTGGCACCAAACACATCGGATTGGCATTTAGTCTTCTATTCAAGCATTTCTCCATTTAATATAAAGGGACAAAGCAATGCCCAGGTGTCCCCTGCGAATACTGCAAACAGCTAGTTCTTACACGCAAACACTTCTTTATGCAGGTGAAGGTTGCGATAGGTACTTCATTTTTTTGCAGTAAAATACATTAAATTTAATCTTTGTAATCGCGGTTTCGACACACACTCCTGCCATGCAGCGAATAGTTGCAGAATTTTGCTCAAATACAAGCAACACTGGAAAACAGAGCTTTTCCAGTGACACACACACACACAAAACTGAAACATTGCAAAACACTGTCAAATATTCACACCCTGAGCAGCATCGCCCTCACCGTACAACAATTTCTTTGTTCGCCTTATAAAATTTTGATTCTTTGCAATGACCTCCGCTTTCCTAGTGCATAGATTCAGGTGCCAAGTTGCTGTGCTTCAAACATGAGCTTGTACAGTAAATGCTGGGCAGTAAAGGAAGGGGATAGGTTTTTATGACTGTGAAAGGAATACCTAAGTATTTTACAGAACAGAGTCACTAGGCAGTGACTAGAAGCTGGCGCGCGAGGTAAGTTTTCTTCTGGCTAACCAAAAACTGCCATTGTATTCCCTGTCCCCATTGCCCTGGAGATCAGCAAATACAAGTGCTGTGCACACAGCTTCGAGTTGAATTTCTATTAACTATGTATTTGAATCCTCAAGCCTGACTCTATTCATCCACACTCTTCTGTCTTTTCATAGAATATATTGTCCCCTCCATTGTTTACCCTCCCAAAATGGATCACCTTACCCTTAACTGTATTAAGCTGAATTGGCCATTCACCTGCCCATCGACTAGCAATGTCTTCCTGGAGTCTTCCTCATCATTTAACAACCCCTATGCTTTGTGTTATCAGCAGATTTTAAGAGTGTTCTTCCTCTGCCCAAGCCTAAATCACCCAGAAGTAATGTGAATAAAGGTGGACTGATTGCTAAGCTAAACTTTTCCAATCTGGGTAACACATTGATTTACCCTCTTTATCCTCTCAGTTAGCCAGATTCCTATCCATAGAGCTAACTTTTGCTCTTATTCTATAGATGTCTAAATTGTCCTATCAAGTGTGAGACACTTATTGGACACATTTAGAAAATCAATGCAAGCTACTGATTTTCCTTTGACTGCCCAATCAGACACCCCTTCAAATGAGAAAAATGGCTTTTCCCAAACAATTGCTGGTCTTTGATTAGCTTTTGCATTTCCAGGTGTGGGACATGAGAAGAGGGGCACAGAGTGAGCGGAGGCATAGAGCTCGATGAGTTTGCCGAGGCAAGATGCAACCAAGCCATTAAGTCATTTTGGAAATGGGTTGAGAGTTCCGAAATCAACAGGCAAAAGGGAAGAGGGAGGTTAGCGAAACTGGGGTGAGCACGGTGGTGTAGGGGCAGGGTGTGGAGACTGATGGCCTGGAGTTGTGAGTCAGGCTGGAGCTCAGCAAGGCGCTGGAAGAGTCAGTACCCTCCAAGAGCCAAAGCAACAGCTGATCTTAAGACACGGCATTTGGCGGCTGTGTTGGAAACAGCAGCTGGAGTGAGGATCTTAATGGTGGAAAGTGGCTCTGAAAGCAATTGGAGAGTAAAAGCCCACTCACGCCACACACTTCAGTTAAAAGCCCATTAAATTCACAATTCATTCTTACTGCTTTAAAAGTCAGCAATAATTCTTTCCATCAATCCATCAGTACAGCTAATGTGTCACCAGGACAACATTTTAACAACACTTGCAGGTGGGCTTTTACCTCAGTAAAATGCAGACTTGGCAACGAGTCCGAGGAAGACTTGCCCCACACATTTTTTTATATTGAAGCGTGTCACACCAATCCATCAGCACAATATAATGGCGAGATGTGACGCTAATAATTAAAATGTCTCAACAAAATTCAGGATCTCAGCTCACAAAATTAGACTCAAAAATAAACTAAATGGATCTGTGTTTATCCCCTGTTGGCAACACCACTTCTTGACATGTGCGTTGGGTGCAGCCTACTATAACCTGAAGGCTACTGGGGCCGCACGGCAGCACAGTGGTTAGTACAGCTGTTTCACAGCTCCAGGGTGCCAGGTTCGATTCCCAGCTTGGGTGACTGTCTGAGCGGAGTCTGCACGTCCTCCCCGTGTCTGCGTGGGTTTCCTCCGGGTGCCCCGGTTTCCTCCCACGGTCCAAAGATGTGCAAGTTAGGTGGATTGGCCATGCAAAATTGCCCTTAAGTGTCCAAAAAGGTTAGGTGGGGTTACTGGGTTACGGGGATAAGTTGGAGGCGTGGGCTTAAGTAGGGTGCTCTTTCCAAGGGTTGGTGCAAACGCGATGGGCCGAATGGCCTCCTTCTGCGCTGTAAATTCGATGATTCTAGTGCTGAAATAATGATGGGTCAACCTTCCCAAAGTTTATTGGGTTCCAGTGAGACCTGTACTGGGCAACTGGTTGTCCAGTGTGGTCTGAAAGGAGCTGACGGAGCATTCAATTAATGGGCAGCGTTTCAGTAAAATAGAAAGTTTCATTTCCAATACTGTTACATCGTCTCCTCCCTTATTTTGTTGAAGGTGTTGACTGGGCTCTCAAAACTAGTACCCCCGCAGATGATCAATCCTCCACCATCAGCGCTGACAGCAGGGCAGAATTCATCTAGGCTGACAGCGCTAAACCAGCGGGGTCTCACTGACCACCTGTTACACATCCAGCCCAATACGGAGTTCCATTGGAGTCAATATGTTATTGGGATCTCTGCAAAATATTTTGACCATTGTCTGGGCTCCATTCTGCCAACAGCTGATGCCAGTGTATTTTCTTTTTAAAATTTAGAATGCCCAATTCATTTTTTCCAATTAAAGGGCAATTTAGAGTGGCCAATCCACCTACTCTGTACATCTTTTGGTTTGTAGGGGTGAGACCCACGCAGACACGGGGAGAATGTGCAAACTCCACACGGACAGTGACCCAGAGCCGGGATCGAACCTGGGTCCTCGGTGCAGAGATACGGCAGTGCTAACCACTGCATCACCATGCCGCCCTTACTGATGCCAGTGTATGACAGGAGTTTTCACAGGACAATCAGACAGCTTCCTGTGTGTCCCTCCCTCTGCCCCCTCCCCAGGTATTGAGATCAAGTTCAGCAAAGGTTAGGGATTAAGCACACAATGCTCTGAGTGATAAATTGTTTGCTTTGTATAGTGCATTGCATTCACAAACTGAGCCAGGAGCTGTGACAAAAGGTTAAGAAGGTTGAGACATTGGTAAATCTAAAACTAACGAGTATTTAAAGCTCCCAGCAACGTACTAGAAGACTCCACTGTGATAGCTGACTCCTTATTGGACCAGCACAGAAACCCGGACATCGTAGAAAGATGCGTGAAAAGACAATACTTTAATCATGCAGTGAACGAGAAAGGCCATTCCGCCAATAAGAACGTCACTCCCACAGATGGTTTACAAACGACACCAGCACAGATTTCACACCGCCATATAATCAAGACACAAAATTCTGCCACATTTCTGCCAGTCTCTCTCCTCAACAACACCGTACACCAGACCGATTCAAGCAAAACATTTAACCCTGGCTAGCTGCCTTGACAGCTCCGTGCTTTCAGCCAGAGCTGTGCCTTGTATTCACAATGCCCTTGTTTACTATCAAGACTTGGGTACTTGTAATCTAAAAACGTGATGGGAACGCTGATGCGGCTACGACACAGCAACAATACATTCAAGGTCCCTCATCATTTGATGTGAGATCTTTGACAAAACTTGTTTGCTAAGGTGCCTCAGTGTTAAAAAGAGGAAATGTAGCCGACAACAACAGAATGATACACTTGTATGGCAATGCTTAATCGGAGGGAGTAGGTGAGGGGTAATAGTCTATTAGATGTAGAAAGAAAGGAGAACGAGAAGTGCAATAAACAGCGATGCTGCACCACTAAAAGAGGCTGGAAAATGTATTATTTTCTTCTCAAATAATTGTCTCTGACTATTGTCGAGGCAAGGTTTCCAGTCTCTCTACATGACTGCTCTGGAGTTTTCCACAACACATCAGACTGAGACCGTACCTCACTATCATTGTCAGTCCTGTCAACTCACCACTTGGCTGCTCTATTTACAACTTGACTGGTAAAATACAACTTTCTATACGTGAAAAGGTTTGACCCATAGAAAACATCTGGAACAAAATGTTCCTTCAATGGCCCCAGCAGGTCAGAAAAGAAGGTGTTAAATGCAGAGTGCGACCCAAAAGCGCATGCACATTGATCTAAAGATGCAAGATGCTTCACAATATTAAAACAACCATTCCCTAATCTTCTCCCCCATCCCCTCCCCCCTCCCCCCGGTTATTTCCCTCACTGTTGACGCACCATCTGGCTGGGGAGTTTGCATCATGAGTCAATCGCACTTCATCATAAAGTCTTGAGTCTCCTTTAACACACACAGATGGAGTCATTCAGAATCAAATTAATTTCAGATTAATGCAGTCTGGACTCACTCCAGTTCCACAATGCAAGAGAGTCTCTGGCCCCAAGTTGAAAATACTTGTGTATTTTCTACTCTTTAGCATGTGTGGGCATTGCATGGTCCACGCAACATATTCCCAACACCTGCAACATGTGCTGAGAAAAGCAATCTCCTCAATTCTGTTGGCTCACCAAAACCCTCTAGAAAAACAACATGTGTGCCAGAGGTGACTGCGTACGGTTGGATGCGTACGCTATTTGTCAGCTACATTGTTACAAGAGACATATGAACATAGGAATTACAAGGAGGTGGCCACTCGGCCCCTCGAGCCTGCTCCACCATTTAATAAGGTCATGGCTGATCTGATTGTAACCTCAACCCCACATTCTTGCCTACCCCGGATAACCTATCAACCCATTGTTAATCAAGAACTGATCTAGCTCTGCCCTAAAAATATTCAAAGACTCTGCTTCCACTGCCTTTTGAGGAAGAGTTCCAGAGACTGATGGGAAGAAATTTCTCCTCATCGCTATCAAAATGAACGACCCCTTATTTTTGTTAACCCTTGTTCTAGATTCTCCGTTAAGAGGACACATTCTCTCCACATCCACAATGGCTTCAAAGTCTCCTCTTAACTCTTCTAAACTCTATTAGATACAAACATACCCTATTCAACTTTTCCTCAAAAGACAACCCGCCCATATTAACCTCATAAACCTTCTCCAAACTGCTTCTAATGCATTTACATCTTTCCTTAAATAGGGAGACCATTACTCGACACAATACTCTAGATGTGGTCTCACCAATGCCCTGTACACCTGAAGCAGAATCTCCCTATTTTTGTAATCAATAACAATCTATTAGCTTTCCTTATTACTTGCTGTTTCTGTATATCAGCCTTTTGTGATTCGTACACTCAGACACCCTCTGCACCTCAGAGGTTTGCAATCTCTCACCATTTAGATAAAGTTTTTTTTATTCTTCCTGGCAAAATTGACAATTTCACATTTGTCCACATTATACTCCATTTGCCAGATTTTTTGTCCACTCACTGAACCTATTCCTCTGTAGCTTCCTTATGTCCTCTTCACAATTTACCTTCCTACCTTCAGCTTCACAATTTACCTTCCTATCTTTGTGTCATCAGCAAATTGAGCAACCGTCCAAACTCATTCACATAAATTGTAAAATGTTGAGGCCCGAGCACTGATCCCTGTGGCACACCACCCATCACATCCTGCCAACCAGACGAGGACCCATTGTTTCCTGTGAGCTAGCCAATCTTCAGTCCATACCAATATGTTAGCCCCGCCACCTTTTATTTTCCACAATAACCTTCAACGTGGCACCTTTTCAAATGGTTTCTAGAAATCTAAATATAGTAAATCCACCTGATCCCCTTTATCCACAGCACATGTGACTCCTTCAAAGAGGGTTTTGGTCGAAGGTTGTTTTTGGGCCTAGATGCCTGTGCCCAGTGGTGTACCACAGGGATCGGTGCTGGGTTCCTTGCTGTTTATCGTGTACATTAATGACCTAGACGGCAATGTGGGTGGCAGGATCAGTAAGTTTGCAGATGAGACAAAAATTGGTGGTGTGGTAAGCAGCGAGGAGAGAGCCTTAGATTACAGGGCAATATAGACGGGCTGGTCAGTTGGGCAAAATAGTGGCAAATGGAACTTAATCCTGAAAAGTTTGAGGTGATGCATTTTGGGAGGACGAGCAAGGCACAATGAACGGTAGGATGCTCGCAGGATGTGAGGACTGGAGGGACCTTGGGATGCATGCCCATAGGTCACTGAAGGCAGCAGGACAGGTAGAAAAGGCACATGGGATATTTGTCTTTATTAGCCAAAGCATAACATATAAGAGCAGCAGGTTATGGTGGAGCCGAGGACCCAGGTTCGATCTCAGCCCCGGGTCACTATCCGTGTGGAGTTTGCACATTCTCCCTGTGCCTGCGTGGGTCTCACCTCCACAACCCAAAGATGTGTAGGGTAGGTGGATTAGCCATGCTAAATTACCCCTTAATTGGGGTGTTTTAAAAAATTAAGGATTCAATAAGTTGGTAGCAGTATTACGCAGTTGGAGAATTTGTACACATGTCCGAGTTGGTAGTTTCTGCAGAACAAACTGCGGCTAAGTCTGAATCACCTGACACATTGCATCATTTCCCCTCTAGTGATACATACAGGAAACATGAGCACACTCCACTTAAAAGGTGTACACAACGCACACTGCCCTATAAAGACTGAAACAAAAACTTCCATCTCAATCACTGGTATAGACTGCAAACTTACTGCTAGTTAGTCATCATGGTAAATGGGTGACAAATTTGGAGTGCCTTTAGCAGTTCAATTCAGGAGAACACCTGGTGGAGGGGGCTGTGTCTGTTACAGGCTCAGAATGAATTGTAGGCTACAAGAATAACGCAAACTGAAATGAAAAAACGTCATTATATTGTAAATTTCTACCTTATGACAATCCAGATTCAGTGACAGTGTTTGAGCAGAGAGTGAGGAAAATGGGTCTCTGGGTTGTCCTGAATGTCGACATTAGAGGTATTTTTTCCAAAATGGCCTTCTCAGTGACCTTGCTTAATTGTTTACAACTTTATTAGAGATGCTCAAGGAACAGTTCTGGTATTTGTCACCGTTCAGATGGTGGTGCCAGCAAGCAGACTGACATATCTTGGCCCAGCCCTGCTTACTCGGGAACACTTCGCTTCCTGTGTGGTTGATGCTTGGGGATGTTCTGTAATCACAGCTGTAGCCATGTGGGAATTGTTGACATGCTGAGAATTCCCCTTTTATTACACTACTTTGTGCATGGTCTCAATTTTAATCCTGATGAAAATGTTTCACGAAGAAATGCTTTTAAAGAAAACCAACTGAGCAACCAGGCAGCGGAATCCTGTCCAGCTGTCCGTCACCCTGTTTCTTTTTTAAAAAAAGGAATAACTTGAGCCAGTTTAAGAGTGAATTTTTTTCTCGTCTCCTGACTGTACCGGGTTTTTAAAGTAGACTATTCTGGGACTCCATTGCAATTACTGAGATGAAAATGAAAGTGGGATAGTGGAAAAGCCATCAACAAACTGCATGCACCCAATTCCCGATTCAGAAAATTTGGCTCTTACCAGTCTTGGGAACACAGCAATCTCACTCCATTTTTCAGATGTGGCTCCACTACCCTCGAACCCCTTACACTATAAAAGTCTAACCACCTCAAGAAGCGAAAGTTCCAAATGTCCCCTTTGGGGTGCAGAGACACAAGAGTTCCAGATTTCTACTATCCTTTTGTGTGTTTAAAAAGCTTTCAGATTCCGCTCACGAATCGTGTAGCTCTAATTTCCAGATCACACCTTGAATCCTTTGTCAGGGGGATACACAGTCCCAGTGCATTTATCCTGCCAAATCCTTCTAACATTTCAAACACCTCAACCAGATCAGCCCTCAACCATTGACATGAGAAATTGGTTCATCAGGGATAGTGCTATCTTCAATCACAGATGTGAGGTTATGCTACAGACAGGCATTAATCAAAGGCCATCCATGTGGTGGCCAACAAGTCTGTTATACTGACCTGCATTGCCTTAAAGACCTCAAATGACCAAAGAGTTGTCCTGTCAAACCAATTAACTATTCTAGTCACCTGAACCAACCTAGTTGCTGTCTCATAGGCCTGAATTAACTAAAGGACTCCCCTAAAGACATTGGTCAATGAAGATTCGGTTTATAGGCTTTGATTAATTAAAGGGTAGTATTATTGCTATGAACAAAGTGCTGTGAGACAGGTCCCAGGCCCTTATATAACTAAAGTATCAACAGAAGTATGTATAAAGACTTAATCAGAAATTCCATTCTATGAAGCAAACCCTCGGATTTCTGATTCCACTTCAAACACATTGAAGTTACTTCCTTCTCAACTCTTACTTTTTAATAACCAATCACCCTACTCCAATATGTGAACATGGCCAATTTATCAAGGAACTAGTATGAAGACTTGTGCTCCAGAGTTTTCTGTGCCCCAAGCCATGCTGTTCCAGTACAGCTGCAACATTGGCATCTACCCACCAATGTGAATAATTGCCCAGGTATGTCCTGAAGGAATTTGTAGGGCAAATACAATCCAGGCAAATACCGCCCCACCAATCAACTCTGGATCATCAGTAAAATGTTGGAAGGGGTCATCACCAGCACCATCAAGCAGCACATACTCAGCATTAACCTGCTCACTGATGCTCAGTTTGGGTTCCGCCAGGGTCACTCAGCTCCTGTCCTCATTACAGCCTTGGCTCAAACATGGACAAAAGAGCTGAATTGGTGAGGTGAGAGCGACTGCCCTTGAAATTGAGGAAGAATTTGACTGCGTGACATCAAGGAGCTCGAGCAAAACTGGAGTCAATAGGAATTGAGGGAAATTCTCCGCTGGTTGGGGGTCATACCTGGCACAGAGGAAGATTGTTAATGTTGGAGGTCAGTCATCTCAGCTCCAGGACATCACTACAGGAGTTCCTCAGAATAGTATCCTAAACCTGACCATCTTCAGCTGCTTCATCAATGACCTTCCTTCCATCACAAGGTCAGAAGTGGCGATTTTCGCCGATGATTAAACAATGTTCAGCATCTGGCTTCAAAATATATCACTCGGTCAAAATCCTGGAGCTCCCTCCCTGTAGCAAAGTGGGCGTGCCTACACCACGTGGACTGTAAGAGGTTTAAGAAGGCAGCTCACCACCACCTTTCTCAAGGGCAATTAGGGATGGACAATAAATGCTGGCCGAGCCAGCGAAGCCCACACCCAGTGAATGGATTGAAAAAAAAGCACGGATCATCTCTTTACTGCCGATAAAAATCAATCACATTGATCTGTTCCAAAACGGCTTGTGGTCAGCACGAAAGCCTCACAGCAACTTTCTTTTTTTTTTATAACCGATCCCCTTAAGGCGAATTTCACCCTCTCCAATTTAATAAACCCCGCCATATCGTTGATCCAGGATTCCACGCTTGGGGGCCTCGCATCCTTCCACTGAAGAATGCTTCTCCGGGCTACCAGGGACGCAAAGGCCAGACCACCAGCCTCTTTCGCCTCCTGCACTCCCGGCTCCTCTGCCACACCAAATAGTGTGAGCCCCCAGCCCGGCTTGACCCTGTAACCTCCCACCCTCTACACCGTCCTCGTTACACCCTTCCAAAAGTCTTCAAGCGCTGGGCAAGCCCAGAACATGTGGGTGTGATTTGCTGGGCTCCCTGAGCACCTAACACACCTGTCCTTGCACCCAAAAAACCGGCTTATCCTTGCCCGGGTCATGTGAGCCTTATGCAGCACCTTAAATTGTATGAGGCTGAGCCTCGCGCAAGAGGAGGAAGAGTTCACCTTCCCCAGGGCATCCGCCCACATCCCCTCGTCAATCTCCTTACCCAACTCCTCCTCCCACTTACTCTTCCACCGAGGCCTCCTCCTCCTCCTGCATCACCTGATATGTTGCCGAGATCCTCCCCTCTCCAACCCACACCCCCGACAGCACCCTGTCCTGGACCTCACGTGGCGGCAACAGTGGGAACTCGACCACCTGCCTCTGAACAAACGCCCTTACCTGCATATATCTGAAGGTGTTCCCCGGGGGGAGCCCAAACTTCTCCTCCAGCTCACCCAGGCTCGCAAACTTCCCATCCACAAACAGGTCCCCCATCCTTCTAATACCTACCCTGTGCCAGCTCAGAAACCCGAATCGGGGACCACGCCGAGGCCCCCACCTCCCCCCTGTGACGCCTCCATTGCCCCCAAATTTTGAGGGTAGCCGCCACCACCGGGCTCGTGGTATACCTCGTTGGAGGAAGTGGCAGCGGCGCCGTCACCAGCGCCTCCAGGCTTGTGCCCACACAGGACGCCATCTCCAGCCTCTTCCATGCCGCCTCATCCCCCCTCCATCACCCACTTATGCACCATCGCCATGTTGGCTGCCCAATAATACCCACAGAGGTTAGGCAGCGCCAACCCCCCTCATCCCTGCACCACTCCAGGAACACCCTTCTCACCCTCGGTGACTTCTGCGCCCACACAAACCCCATAACGCTCCTGTTAACCCGCCTGAAGAAGGCCCTAGGGATCAGGATGGGGAGGCATTGGAACAGGAACAAAAACCTTAGGAGCACCGTCATTTTAACTGACTGCACCCTACCCGCCAGGGAGAGTGGCAGCACGTCCCACCTCTTAAACTCCTCCTCCTCCATCTGCTCCTCCAGCCTCATGAAGTTAAGCTTATGCAGGGCCCCCCAACCCCTAGCCACTTGGACCCCCAGGTATCTGAAGCTCCTCTCCGCCCTTTTTAGTGGGAGCTCACCAATCCCCCTCTCCTGGTCCCCCGGGTGCACTACAAACAACTCGCTCTTCCCCATATTAAGCTTGTACCCGGAGAAATCCCCAAACTTCCTAAGGATTCTCATCACCTCCGGCATTCCCCCCACCGGGTCCGCTACATATAGCAGCATATCATCCGCATAGAGCGACACCCGATGCTCCTCCCCACCCCGCACCAGCCCTCTCCAGTTCCTCGACTCCCTCAACGCCATGGTCAGGGGTTCAATCGCCAGCGCAAAGAGCAGGGGGGACAGGGGACACCTCTGCCTCATCCCCCGGTGTAGCCGGAAATACTCTGACCTCCTTCTGTTCGTGACCACTCTCGCCACCGGGGCCTCATACAGCAGCCTCACCCACCTGACGAACCCCTCCCCGAACCCGAACCTTTTCAACACCTCCCACAGGTACCCCCACTCCACCCTATCAAAGGCCTTCTCCGCATCCATCGCTGCCACTATCTCCGCCTCCCCTTCCATCGCCGGCATCATTATAAAATTCAAGAGCCTCCGTACATTAGTATTCAACTGCCTCCCTTTCACAAACCCCGTCTGATCCTCGTGTATGACCTGCAGCACACAGTCCTCTATCCTCTTGGCCAAAAACTTTGCATCAACATTTAAGAGTGAGATCGGCCTGTATGACCCACACTGTAGGGAATCCGTGTCCCGCTTCAGGGTCAGGGAAATCAGCGCTCTAGACATCGTCGGGAGCAGAGCCTTGCCTCGTTGAAGGTCCTTACCAACAGCGGGCCCAGCAGGTCCGCATACCTCATGTAAAATTCAACCAAGAACCTATCCGGCCCCGGTGCCTTCCCCGCCTGCTTGTTCCCTATCCCTTTGACCAACTCCTCCAACCCAACCGGCGCCCCCAAACCCGCCACCTGCCCCTCCTCCACCCTCGGAAACCTCAGCCGGTCCAAGAAGCAACCCATCCCTCCTTCTTCCAGTGGGGGGTCAGACCGGTACAGTTCCTCGTAGAAGTCCCTGAAGACCCCATGGATACCCACCGCACTTCGCACCGTGCTCCCTCCTCCATCCCCAACTCCCCCGATCTCCCTAGCTGCCTCTCGCTTCCGAAGCTGGTGCGCCAGCATCCGGCTTGCCTTTTCTCCGTATTCATATACTGCCCCCTGCGCCTTCCTCCACTGCGCCTCCGCCTTCCTGGTGGTCAACAAATCGAGCTCAGCCTGGAGGCTTCGCCACTCCCTCAGCAATCTCTCCTCCGGGGCTTCCGCGTACCTCCTATCCACCCTCACCATCTCCCCCACCAACCTCTCCCTCTCTCCCCTCTCCTTGTGTGCCCCAATGGAGATCAGCTCTCCTGACCACCGCCTTCAGCGCCTCCCAGACCACCCCTACTTGCACCTCCCCATTGTCATTAGTCTCCAGGTACCTCTCTGTACACCCCCGGACCCGCCCGCCCACCTCCTCGTCCGCCGGCAACCCCACCTCTAGGCGCCACAGCGGGTGCTGGTCCCTCTCCTCCCCAAACTCGATGTCCACCCAGTGCGGAGCATGATCAGAAATGGCTATCGCCGAGTACTCCGTATCTTCCACCCTCGGAATCAGCGCCCTGCTCATGACAAAAAAGTCAATCCGGGAGTAGGCCTTGTGGACATGGGAGAAGAATGAAAATTCCCCGGCCCCCGGCCTCGCAAACCTCCATGGGTCCACCCCTCCCATCTCGTCCATGAACCCCCTCAGCAACTTGGCCGCCGCCGGCCTCCTGCCCGTCCTAGACCTGGAGCGATCCAATGCCGGGTCCAGCACCGTGTTGAAATCCCCCCCCCCCCATTATCAGGCCCCGTGTCTCCAGGTCCGGAATCCGGCCCAGCATACGCCGCATGAACCCCGCATCGTCCCAATTTGGGGCATATATATTGGCCAACACCACCCGCTCCTCCTGCAGCTTGCCACTTACCATCACATACCTACCGCCATTGTCTGCCACAACGCTCGACGCCTCGAACGACACTCTCTTCCCCACTAAGATCGCCACCCCCCGATTTTTGGAATCCAAACCTGAATGAAACATCTGTCCTACCCACCCCTTTCTCAACCTTGCCTGATCCGCCACCCTCAGGTGCATCTCCTGAAGCATGGCCACATCCACATTCAGCCCCTTCAGGTGCGCGAACACGCGGGCCCGCTTGACCGGCCCATTCAGTCCCCTTACATTCCAGGTTATCAGCCGGATCAGGGGGCTACTCACCCCCCTCCCCCGCCGACTAGCCATAGCCCATCCTAGGCCAACCACGTGCCCGCGCCCCCGCACGACCCGTTCCCCACAGCAGCAGACCCCCGCCCCGACCTCCTCTACCAACTCCAGCTCCCCCTTGGCCATTCCAACAGCAACCCGCCCCCCCCCCCCCCCCCGCCCCCAGCTAGGTCTCCCCCAGCTGCATTGCTCTCCCCATTGCACTCCCGTAAGTCAGCTGACTCCTGCTGACCCCGGCCACTCCCGCCGCTCCATCGACCCCACCAAGTGTGGAACTTCCCCTTGTCCACCAGCAGGTTCTCATCCATTCCACTCCCTGCACGGGAGAAAAGCCCGCGCTTCCCAGCTCCGGCCCCGCCCCATCAGCCTTAAACATGGGGAAAAGCCCGCGCTTTCCACTCGCCCGGCCCCGTCTCCCCTGGCGCAGCTCCCTTTCCAGGCCCGGTCCCACTACCCCCAACTCAGGCCTCTCTTCCCCCCCCCCCCCCCCCCCCGCGGGGCACCATCTCCCCTACCATCAACCCCCCAAGCAGTTTACCTACACCCCCCCCCCAAACGAGCCCATCCGGCGGATCCAATCAAAACAATCCCCATCAACCCCCAGAAAACAAAGAACCCCCCCTCGAAACACAACCCAACAATCCCCAAAACATCCCTCCACCGCGACCCCTCGTCCCCGACCCTTAGTCTGAGTCCAGCTTTTCGGCCTGAACAAAGGCCCACCCCTCCTCCGGGGACTCGAAATAACGGTGTCGATCCTTATAGGTGACCCAGACGCGCCGGCTGCAGCATACCGAACTTCACCCCCTTCCTGTGCAGCACTGCCTTCGCCCGGTTGTAACCAGCCCTCTTCTTCGCCACCTCCGCGCTCCAATCCTGGTAGATCCGGACTACCGCATTCCCCCACCTGCTGCTCCGCTCCTTCTTGGCCCACCTTAACACACACTCTCGATCAGCAAACCGGTGGAACCGCATCAGCACCACCCGCGGCGGCTCGCTGGGCTTGGGCCTCCTCATCAGCACTCGGTGGGCCCCCTCCAGCTCCAAAGGCCCCTGAAAGGCCCCCGCTCCCATCAGCGAATTCAGCATGGTGACCACGTAGGCCCCCACGTCCGAGCCCTCCAGCCCCTCCGGGAGACCCAGGATCCGCAGGTTGTTCCGCCTCGACTGGTTCTCCATCTTCTCGAACCTTGCCTGCCATTTCACGTGGAGCGCCTCGTGCGCCTCCACCTTCACCGCCAGGCCCAGGATCACGTCCTCTTTCTCCGAGACCTTCTGCCGGACCTCCCGGATCGCTGCCCCTTGGGACGTCTGGGTCTCCAGCAGCTTATCAATTGAAGCCTTCATCGGCTCCAGCAGCTCTGCTTTCAGTTCCTTAAAACAGCGCTGGAGAAGCTCATGCTGCTCTTGCGCCCACTGCCTCCACGCTGCCCGCGATGGCCCGCCACCATCTTGGTCCTCCTCCCTCGCACCTTTCTTCGCTTCAATGCCACTTTTTAAATCGCCCCACTCCTGGTCCAATCCATACACTATCAGGGGAATGTTGCTGTCCCCTTCCCACACCGGGAAACATCGAAAAAGCGCCATTATGGGCTCTGAAAAGAGCCCAAAAGTCAATTTTTAGCGGGAGCTGCCGAACATGCGACTTAGATCCGCATAGTCGCAACCGGAAGTCCTCACAGCAACTTTCAACACTCTTGTCTGCACCTGGTTATCCAGCTGGAATGGGAGAATCATCTAAAATGTGTTTTCTTCCTGCTCCCTCACCATCGCCTCTGAGGTCTTCCAAAGATCCATCCTTGTCCTCCCTCCTACGTCTCTCCTAAGTGCTGCCGCATCATTTGAAAATAGCCACACTCATGCTGACAACACCCACCCCCACCTCACCAGCATCTGGTGCGACTCCTCCACTTCTGCCAAATTGTCAGACTTCTTAACCAATATCCAGCACTGGACAAGGAGAAATGGTCTCCGGCTGGAGATCAGGAAGACTGACACCATTGTATTTGGTGCCCACCAAAAAGTCTGTCCCCTATACCCTTGATGGCAAATGTCTGAAGCTGGAGCAGTCTGTTTGTAACCTGGGTGTCATACTTAACCCAGAGATGAACTTCCAATGGCATCTTCGCAATATCATAAAGACCACCTGTCCCCATCTCCATGATATCACCAACGATGTCCTTGCTTCAGCTCATCTGCTGCTGATACCCTTTGTCACGTCTAAACTCGACTATTCCAATGAATGCTTGGATGGCCTCCAACATTCTACCCACCGTAAACTTGAGGCTATCCAAAACTCCCCTGCCTATGCACTAATTCCCACTAAGTCACCCCTCACCCCGTGCTCAATGATTCACACCTCGATTTTGAAATTCCTACACTTGAGTTTTCAAATCCCTCCATGGCCACCCCACTCCTGATCTCTGTAATCTCCCCCAGCCTCACAGCCCTTCGGGGTACCTGCGCTGTTCCAATTACAGACTCTTGGACATCTCGATGTCATCATTTTAATCACCCCACCATTGGCGACCTGCGTTGAGCTGCTTACGCAAGGTCCAAATTTTTGAATTGTCTTAAACTTCTCTACCTCTCTTTCCTTCTTAAAGCCAACCTTCTTGGGACAAGCTCTTTTCTTCCCACAACTGTTTCCACAGCGTGATTTACCAGGAACAATCACTAACCGGTCGCCAGAGGCTTATAGCTTGAGGGGGCGCCAGTGTGCATCCAGCGTAGCTTACCAGGAATTTCTCCCACTAATGCCGCCTGCCACTGGCGTGTTGGAAGGATTTTGCAAGTCGACACTCAACCTGTTGGCCGCGCTACGAATGCACCTTTCTTGAGTGGGACTCGGGGCCCCTGCCGAAGATGTAGGGTCACTGCCCACCGCACCACAAGACCCCTCTTTTGGTCATCTGCCCCTAATTTCTTCTTCAGTGGCTTGGTATCAATTATTTTGTTTGATAATACCCCTCTGAGGTACCCAGGGACATTGGGACGCTGAGAGTGCCCAACAAGCCATGTTACCTATTTCTCGTCACATTGCGCCACCACTTGCGGGTCGAGGAGGGCTTCAGATGAAGATCCGTGCATTACACTGACACGACAGGTCCCACAAAAACTCTCAGGTCTATAGAGAGTGAGACAAGGTGTGGAATTGATGCCCGCCAGAGCTGGAAGACTGTTCCAATAAAGTCAAACCAACTAACTATGCTAAGGATAAATGCAGCCATTTAATGCTTTGTGATTATAAGAATCCACTGCCTAGTGTCCGACTTGTGCAATTAGACTTTGCAGGGAAACATGGTTGTCAATTCTGAAGGGAAAAAGATTTATAAGATTCACGTCAGGCCAGGAAGCTCCATTAATGAACCTTCATTGACGAGCAGTTAAAATAAGGAGCTCACTCATTAACATACCCCCTCCGCATCCAACAGACATCAGTGCGAGTGATGAAACGAAGATCAAAATTTGATCATTGTAAACCATACAAATCATAACATCAATTAAAAAGAAGTTGCGACACAAAACAATAATGATCAGATTCCCTCACACAGCCACACAGTGATAACAAAACACGGATTTGACAAACGATTCTGGAGGTTTTATATTTGCTCAATGTATTTTCTTCCCCTAGACATATTTTGCTTAAGCCACAAAATTGCTTTCTCAATGATCTACCACAACATTCAATTCAGACGACCTTCAAATGATTCCCAAATCAATCAACACCAATCTCTGTTTGGCTCAAGCTAGTTGTAGGATCGATAAGATTTACTGTTTGAAATCTAAAAGAAGTCGAGCACACAACGGCAGCGCAACATATCATTGGGGTTATATAAAAGGGGAATTTGTTGCAATGTATGTTAATGGAGCCTTAATTCAGAGTCAATGAGACATTAGACAGGGAATTGGAACCAGGTTTCTAGCAGGCAGCACGGGTTAAAAATACTCCCTAATTGCTGCAACTCTCTTGGGAAATATACTTCAGAGTAACGAAGGTGGGGAGAGTGGGGGACTGGTTTGAAAAGAAAATCTAGATTGAGTGCTGGTAAAAGCTCAGGCTTCCTATAAAGATAGGTCCATTGCTTGTACCCATTCCCTTAGTCCTATTCCCCCTCAGATATTTGCCGTGGGAAGTGGGTGGCACTGGCAAGGCCAGCATTTGTTGCCCTTGCACTGAGTGGCTTGCTGGGCCATTTCAGAGGACAGCTAAGAGTCAACCACATTGCTCTGGGTCTGGAGACACATGTAGGCCCGACCCGAAAAGAATACCATTTTTCCTTCCCTTAAAGGGCACTGTTGAACTAGGTGGGTTTTTACAACAATCGATGTTAAGTTCCATGGCCACCATTACTGAGACGAGCTTCCACCATTACTGAGACTAGTTTTCAATTCCAGATTTTAACAACTGAATTTCAACCAGACACAGTGGTGGAATTTGGACCCCTGTCCCCAGAGCATTAGCCTGGGCCCCCGGTTGACTAATCCAGCGATGTTACCACTTGGCCAACAACTCCCTTAAAAGGCCTAACAATGACAGCTACGTTGATTCACAGTTAACCTATTCACCAAACTATCCTGCAAAATAATCGCTATTTAATCTGTTCCTGTGCACAACCGCCTGTTGGTTTGCTAAAATTATCTTTGAAAACTTGCATTTATGTAGCTCCTGATTACATCAGGATATCCCAAAATACTCTGCCATTAACAATGCAATCATTGTCGTCATGTGGGCAGCACAGCGTAGCAACTAATGACCCAAACACAGAAAAAGAGATAAATCACCATTTAATCTGCTTTTGATTGAAAGATGGATGCTTTCCAAAATACCAGAATTCCCTGCTCTTCGTAGAATCACGCAATGAGATCTTTATCACCTGCCTCAATAAGCAGACTGGACAACAATGGAACGTCTTATTAGACAGGATAGGAGGGCAGCACGGTAGCGCCAGTGGTTTGCACGATTGCCTCACGGTGCCGAAGTCCCAGGTTTGATCCCGGCTCTGGGTCACTGTCATACATACATAGAACATTACAGCACAGTACAGGCCCTTCGGCCCTCGATGTTGCGCCGACCTGTGAAACCACTCGAAAGCCCATCTACACTATTCCTTTATCAGCCATATGTTTATCCAATGACCATTTGAATGCCCCTAATGATGGCGAGTCCACTACTGTTGCAAGCAGGGCATTCCACGCCCTTACTACTCTCTGAGTAAAGAACCTACCTCTGACATCTGTCCGTCTGGAGTTTGCACATTCTCCCCGTGTTTGCGTGGATCTTGCCCCAACCCAAAAGATGTACAGGGTAGGTGGATTGGCCACGCCAAATTGCCCCTTAATTGGAAAAAATGAATTGGATACTCTAAATTTATTTAAAAAACAGGATATGGCTAGTAAATCAAAATGCGCCTGAATCATGGCACTATGCAGTGCTTGATGCCTTGTGCCCATTAAGGCCAGTCCAGGTAGAGCTGTGCTAAACTGCGCTGGCCTCATCTAGTCATTATTGCTGAGTAGCGGGCAACAGCTGTGGCCCAAGAGGGAACAAAGGCTGACCCGAAGCAATTCATAAGACCATAAGACATTGGAAAAGAATTAAGCCATTCGGCCCATCAAGTCTGCTCCGCCATTCAACCATGGCTGAGATGTTTCTTTTTTAAAATAATCTTTACTTTTGTCACAAGTAGGCTTACATTAACACTGCAATGAAGTTACTGTGAAAGGCCCCCAGTCGCCACCCTCTGGCGCCTGTTCGGGTACACGGAGGGAGAATTCAGAATGTCCAAATTAGCTAACAGCACGTCTTTTGGGACTTGTCGGAGGACACTGGAGCACCCGGAGGAATCCCACGCAGACACGGGGAGAATGTGCAGACTCCGTACAGTGTCCCAAATCGGGAATCTAACCTGGGACCCTGGCGCTGTGAAGCACCAGTGCTAATAACTGTACTACCATGTTCTCATCCCCATTCTCCTGCCTTCTCCCCACAACTCCTGATCCCCTAATTAATCAAGAACCTATCTATCTCCGTATTAAAGACACTTAGTGACTTGACCTCCACAGCCTTCTGTGGCAAAAGGTTCCACAGATTCACCACACTCTAATTGAAGAAACGTCTCCTTATCACTATTTTAAAGGATCGCCCCTACAGTCTGAGGCTGCGCTCTCGGGTTCTAGGCTACCTAGGCCTCTCAGTATTCTGTAAGTTTCAATGAGATCCCACCCCCCCCCCCCCCCCCCCCCCCCCCCCCCCCCCCATCATCCTTCTAAATTCAGCTACGGTGACCGGCAACAGCTGGCGAATTCAATAAGTAAGCCCACTGCTCCTGACTCCACAATGAGGCCCTAGTCTCTTCAAGGACCCCCTGGTTTCGCTGCCAAGCACCTGAGAATGCTGCCCATGTATGACACCTGCTGCTGCCAACCACAAACGAACGGCATCACGGGGGTTCTGAACAGGCATCAGGCTGTATGACTCTGAACGGCCAAGGTGGCAGTTTCTGGCACATGACTAGGATGCCGAAACAGGGGCCTTTCGTACTTACCACAGAATATACACACACTTGTCCCCTGCCAAATTGGTCACTTATGCTCCTGTGGCAATCCAATGAATTTCCAGGTCAGGATTGCCAAAAAGTGCAAAAGCCCTTAAGTGCCATCTTAGATTATGTGCCTAGGTCATGTGTTGAGATTGAACCCATGATATTCTGGGTTAGGAGTACTGCTGACAGAAACAGGTAACAATTAACTCCAATCTCTTCACAGAGGGGTGATCTTTGTGAGGAGTTTTGTCTTAGGAGGGGAGACATCTTCTTGTCTCCTAAAATTGCTCTGGACCACAATTGTTTCTTGAATATCTGCTAATGAAAAGCAGCAATGGATTCGAAATGGAAACTTTCGGTTTAACTAACTGAAAATTAAAAACACATCTTAAAAAATCTCGAGTACTCAAGAGCTCGCATCATATGGCAACAATTTTGGAAAGTACTCTTGCATGAAAGACAACATCTATATCATATTTTGGGTTGCCATGGCAGTTTGGAAAAACACCACATTGCCTTAGTGTGAAAATATTATCTGCAATGTTCTGTTTGGAATTTTTTTGCCAAGTAATATCAAACAAAAAGGAAATCTGGTTGTAACAGTTTTGGACAAGGGAGCAGTAACTTGTAACAAAGATTTTGATGGACGAGGTCACTTCCTTATGTATTTGGAGAAGACTTATCGTCTTGGATGGTTATTGTCGGTGTTGCTTCCATTGTAAATAAAAAGGGATTCATAATTTCCTGTGGAAATTGTGCTCCTTTGCCTCAGGATGAGCTCATTACAGGGAAATGGAAGGGGACAGAGAAGAAGTCATGAGCCACAGTGATATTTCCTCTTCAACTAGCAATCGCACAAACACGCAAAGCTGACAGCCCTGGTCCTTTATTTTGGTACATATTTAAAAACTGATTTTATCCAGAATTTCACCTGGGTGATAGCACCAAAATGGACACTGTTAGATGTTCTTGAACTTAACCTTGCATTATTTTATATTTCTATTTTTCTGGATCATCAACATTTCCAGAATTATTTTTCTATTCCCTTTCATATTAATTAAGGAGTGGGGTGGCAGTCCTGTTGTAGGTTGTCTATAATCCTGCTCTCAACATTCGCATCAAGGATCCCAAGAACACGAACTGCTCAAAATGCTAGGCTTCACACCTGTGACTGGGCAGACAGAAGGAGAAAATGAAATGGAAATCACTTATTGTCACGAGTAGGCTTCAATGAAGTTACTGTGAAAAGCCCCCAGTCGCCACATTCCGCTGCCTGTTCGGGGAGGCTGGTATGGGAATTGAACCGTGCTGCTGGCCTGCCTTGGTCTGTTTTAAAAGCCAGCGATTTAAGCCCAGTGTGCTAAACCAGCCCCTTAATGAATGGATTCTTTGGAGTGGGATGATTTGGGAGGGATGGGCTCCTCTGGCAATTAAAACTCACCAGTTGTCTCATTCAATTCATGCATTTGGAGGTGTTAAATTATCAATGATACAGATGCAGCAAAAAACAGGAATCTACATCAGGGGCGGGATTCTCTGACCCCCCCGCCAGGTCGGAGAATCGGCGGGGGCCAGCCGGATTCTCCGGCACCGGATATTCGGCGGGGGTGGGAATCGCGCCACGCCGGTTGGCGGGCCCCCCCCCCCCGCTGATTCTGCGGCCCGCGATGGGCCGATGTCCCGCTGCTGGAATGCCTGTCCCGCCGGCGAGAATCAAACCACCTCTCTTACCGGCGGGACAAGGGGGCGCCGGCGGGCTCCGGGGTCCTGGGGAGGGCGCGAGGCGATCGGGGCCCACCGATCCGCAGGCGGGCCTGTGCCATGGGGGCACTCTTATCCTTCCGCCTTCGCCATGGTCTCCACTGCGCATGCGCGAGGATGCAGTGAGCGGCCGCTGACGCTCCCGCGCATGCGCCGCACGGCAAAGTCAGTTTCGCGCCAGCTGGCGGGGCAGCAAAGGCTTTTCCCGCCAGCTGGCGGGGCGGAAATCAGTCCGGCGCGGGCCTAGCCCCTCAAGGTGAGGGCTCGGCCCCTCAAGATGTGGAGGATTCCGCATCTTTGGGGTGGCGCTATGCCGAACTGATTCGCGCCGTTTTTGGCGCCGGTCGGCGGACATCGCGCCGATTGCGGAGAATCCTGCCCCTCGTCTCTTACATGACACAACTGTTAACTCTTCTATTGTACAGTGATACCAAGAAGGAGGAGTGTTTTCATAATTCATTATCAGTGCTCAAAGTGAAGGTCAGGAAAATAAATCAGCTCTGTTTACGGTTGGAAACCTATTTGCAAATTGGCTGAAAATCCCCCATTACAGCGTAGATGACATTTCCAAAATGTTGATCTCGAAGCTGAGGCTTGCATGTATATGGAGCCTCATTGCATCTCTTGGATAGGTCTCAAAATGCTTTCCCCACAATGGATTACTTTAATGTGCAGTCACTGTTGTTGAATGAAATGAATCACCAGTTGAGCTGCACTTTTCTTTTGGTGGCATCTGTCTGACAGAGGGATGGTGGACACGGCGTGTTCCTTGGCTCTTTAAGTCAGGCAGTGTTTTTGGCTATGGGCTCATATCATCATTGGATAGAAGAGCAATGAAGGGCCATTGAGTCTGATTCGAGTCTTTTGAAGAGTAATCTAGGTAGTGCCACTCACTACTTTTTCCCATACCCTGGCAATGTTTGTCTTCTTGAAGGCCACTGTTGAATTTGCATTCACTGCCCTATCAGGTAGGGCCATCTAAATCCCAACTACTCGCCGCATTATAGGAAGGATGTGGAAGCATTAGAAAGGGTGCAGAGGAGATTTACCAGAATGTTGCCTGGTATGGAGGGAAGATCTTATGAGGGAAGGCTGAGGGACTTCAGGCTGTTTTCATTAGAGAGAAGAAGGTTAAGAGGTGACTTAATTGAGGCATACAAGATGATCAGAGGATTGGATAGGGTGGACAGTGAGAGCCTTTTTCCTCGGATGGTGATGTCTAGCACGAGGGGACATAGCTTTAAGCTGAGGGGAGATAGATATAAGACAGATGTCAGAGGTAGGTTCTTTACTCAGAGAGTAGTAAGGGCGTGGAATGCCCTGCCTGCAACAGTAGTGGACTCGCCAACATTAAGGGCATTCAAATGGTCATTGGATAGGCATATGGACGATAAGAGGATAGTGTAGATGGGCTTTAGAGTGGTTTCACAGGTCGGCGCTACATCGAGGGCCGAAGGGCCTTTACTGCACTGTAATGTTCTACTCGTTGTAAGAAGGTTTACAAGTCATTTCTGCTTCTTCTGCAAAACACCTTAAATTTGTGTTGTCTGTTTGTTGACCCTTCAGCCATTGAAATCGGTTTCCCATTATTTGCTCTAAATTCTTTAACGCCTATCAAATCTCTTCCTAGTCATCACAGATCTTAAAGAAAACACCACCAGCTTCCCCAGTCTATCCATGTGACTATAACCACTCATCCCTGGATCTATTCGCGTAAATATCTTCTATACCCTTTCCAATGTCAATTTGAGTCCCTCTACCCATCCCCATGGACCCTGAAGGCCTCCATGCCAACCAACACCCATCTGCTTACCCATGGCCCCTCATACCTTCAACACTCATCCCCATGACCCTTTATGCCCCCATGCCAACTTAGTGCCAATTGAAGCCAACACATCACACTCCCACTCATTCCCATGAAGGTCCAAGGTCGATAGCCCCATGTCAATTTAGTGTCAACTCATACCAATCCATGCATCCCACCCTCCACCCTTTGCCCTTACACCCTCCATGCCAACTCGCCTAGTATCCAGGCAGACCTCAGGAGTCATGCTGTAATGAAAGAAAATAAAGTTCTGAGTATCTATTGGAGGCTGTATAAAAGCTGCTCTCATTGATAAAAGCCCATTCAATAGATTGAAATTGTCGCAAGTACGTAATCCCATATAAAACACCAACATAACCCCACATCAAAAACAGCTGATGTCTTAATAATTTTTGGAGCTATCAAACGGTGAATTTACAGACTCCAACTATAATAAGAGTTTGTAGAAGTGGTCAAGCAGCACTAATTCTATAATGATAACCGTTAGCATGTTGTCAACACTTATTTTTTTGCATCTCAGGCACAGCAGACTTTTCCCCCCAAAGTTTAAAGTGCTGTGGGGATTAAATAACTTGACAGTTCTGCAAAGCATATTCAGTTTTTACAAGCATGCATGTCTACGGTTAAACATTGTAAGTTGCACAATGTGGGAAATGGATCTCGCTCTGTCTGAAACGGGATCTATTTGAATTCAGCAGAGAGTTCAAATGGCCCTGCTGGGTTCGTGTTTCCCCATGTATGAATCACACCCACCCCCTTTGCTCAATTGAAAATAGGATCTTTCAGAATAGGAGCAGGGCTTCCACAACCAGGGCGCCAATGCCATTTTGGATATGGGATGGGGTCACCTGGTCTGTGGGCCCATTTATAAATTCCAGTTTCCTGTCTGCTTTATTAACCTGTCCTGCCATCTTCAAAGGTTAGTGCACCAATGCTCCCAGTTCACTCATTTATTGTGCTCCCATTAAAATTATAAAACCTGAATTTAACTTCTCATACTACCACGGTGGGATCTGAATTCATGTTCTCTGAATTATTTGCTCAGTAACATAATCACTGCATTACCATCCCCTTACAGCTATCAGTTAGCCAAGTGGGAACTATCAGTTAGGCAAGTCGACCCAATGTGCAGGACAGTGGCACAGTGGTTAGCACTGCTGCCTCACAGCTCCAGGGACTGTCTGTGTGGAGATTGCACGTTCTCCCCGTGTGTGCGTGGGTTTCCTCCGGGTGCTCCAGTTTCCTCCCGCAGTCCAAAGATTTGCAGGTTAGGTGGATTGGCCATGCTAAATTGACCCTTAGTGTCCAAAAGGTTTGGGTGGGGTTACTGGGTGACGGGGACAGGGTGGAGGCGTGGGCTTAAGTATGGTGCTCTTTCTAAGGGTTGGTGCAGACTCAATGGGCCGAATGGCCTCCTTCTGCACTGTAAATGCTCTGATAAGTAGAGATATAATCACAGCCCCATGTCTGGGGCAGAATAAATGGGTAGAGATTCATTCTGCTGATGCCCTTCACGTTGCCATCTGCTTTCAGAGTGACAAGCGGATGTAAATGTCAATTCCATCTGATGAAAAGTACAACAGGAATCTTTTGCATCTGAGTGCAGATAAAAACAATGTTTGACTGCAGCATGACAATTTACATTTTATTGGAAAATAAATTTGATTCGCCAAAATAGACATATTATATAAAATTACAGTTTAGTTCCAAGGACTCTGATGCCTTAAAGCCTGGTATAATTCATCACACTTACATAACAAACCGTATTATTTGTTTATTTTTTGACTTCATGAGATATTGCTTCACAGTGACAATTATCCAAAACCATATTACTGTGTAAATTATTGCTAGCTACCAGCTATTGCTCACAGTGAAGTGGGCACTGTAATATGGTTCTGGAGAGACAGCCTTAACTGCCTTGGCGAGCAAGAAGTCTCGCTGGCTCAAAAGGTCAGGGGTTAATTTCATTTAAAAACAGCAGCAACCTGATTTCTACTCCGCTGGGTGCACGGAGACAAACTCCATTCCTTTATTGTGTTCGTCGCTACCTGACTGCAGGAGTTAAATCAAAACCTTGGATGCTTCTCCCCTTCATTCTCCCGCCATCCCTCGAGGAATCATTAACGTCAAATTACGACTTATGATTGCTGGTGTTGATTGCTAATGAACTGATATTCCTGATGACGCCAATCCTGTAATGTCATTTGCTTTCATCGTGGAGATAGTCATTAAACCTAACAGCCAAAAGATAAAATGTGTGCACATACCAAGAGCCAGATGCTGCGATATTAAGTGCAATGCGAATCAATAATTAGCCCATTTCAATCCTATAGTTCTTGTTGCAGCCTTCAGTGACACGTGGCTCATTCCTACATGTTAGAATTTAATGGAACACAAAAGATCTTTACATCGGAGGAACCTATCCTGCTGTGGTGAATCTAAACTATACCCAACCCCTAATTGCTTCTCTCCAGAAAGGCTTCCACTTGCATTGTGCACCCATTTATACTATCTAACTGAAATGGCATTCCCTGATAATAACTTATCCCAATGCTTAGTTCCCCATTTTGTAATTTACCCTTCTGACTTCTAAATTTCCAACTCATGTCCTTGCAATGTGAATCCTTTTCCACAGTGAAATATTTTAAATATTTATACCCTCCACTAGCTGTTTATTTGATTTCTAACCCTAAGAACTATCAAAGTCATGGTCAAATGTCCCTTTTCTCCAAGAAAACAAGCTCAGCACTTTTTCCTCCACCACTTCCTAGCCAGGGGAATTCTCGGAGGACCCACGAGGCTAGAATTCCTTCATGCCCCCCCCCCAGCATTCTTGGACCCATTGTTGCCTTAACCATGCCTGCCCTCAGCATGGAGGGCTGCACCCTGGTACAGTGGTTAGAACTGCTACCTCACAGTGCCAGGGACCTGGGTTCAATTCCGACCTTGGGGTGACTGTGTGGAGTTTGAACATTTTCCCAGTGTCTGCGTGGGTTTCCTCCCCCCGTCCAAAGGCATGCAAGTTAGGTGGATTGGCCATGCTAAATTGGGCTCACGGGGTTACAAAGATGCGGCGGGGAGTGGGCCTAGGTAGGGTGCTCTTTGGAGGGTCACTGCAGACCTGATGGGCTGAATGGTCCCTGCACTGCAGGGATTCTATGATTGAGCGTGCCCCTGACAATTTTACCAATTCTGATTGATGCTCTGGCCAATATTTCTTTAGCAATCACTAAAACCGCGACTATCTAATCATTATCACATAATTCTTTTGCGGAGGTTTGATGTGTGCATATTGGCAGCTCCTTTTCCTCTATTACAATAGGGACTAAACTTCAAATGTACTTCATTGGCCGTTAAAAAGGGAATGAAAACCCGCTCTTGACCCACCTGCCCCGGAAAACTGCTGCCCTTTCCTCTCCAAAGACTCCCTTTACAGCAGCAGTGACTACATTTCACAAGCACCTTCGGATGTCTTTTGATTGCAAAACGCGCTCCAGAAGTACAACACTGGATTCATTCGGAGATGTGCACAACAAGCTCACATAAATAGGAATATGATAATGACCAGACAACTGGTATTATAGTGATATTTGTAGTGGGGTAAATATCGGCCAGGTTATTGACGTTAATTCCCGAGCACTTTTCTCCCCCCACCCCCACCCAGGAAGTGGCTGCCACCTTGTCCGGAGAGGGCAGATGAGGCTCGGTCGAACGTCGCATCTGAAAATTCTGCGTTTGCTGCCAACATGTTCCGTGCGCAGCTGTGCTGCTTCACACCGTGACATCACTGCATGCGACGGAGATCAGAACTGCACTCATTCCCCAATCTCAGTGTTTTAAAAGGGTTCTTGGAATCAGAAAGGGATATTTTATGCAGAACAAAATTACAAAACCCATTTTCACCTGGGTAATTTCGCTTAGTTTTAAATATTTTCTGTGGCATGCATGTAGAGGCTGGATGCTTCAAACTTTCATCCTTCTGCTTCTAAAGCTACTGAAAAACCTGGACAAAGTTTTTAAAAAGGTTGAAATGATGGTCGGGTTGGCTCCTTTATGGGGATTTGATTCACCTCACCCAATTTTTCTGCACCTGGATGTTTCAATATGCCATGATAGGAACACACAAAATCTGTACCATTTTAAAAAAAAAATTCAATGAGAGGCAGGAGTTAAATTTGCGTATCTGTTTTCTATTTTGGGTGGGGTTGGGGGTGCATTCAGCTTTAGGTTTTCTGCGCACAAGTGGACAAGTGAGCATGCACGGGGGGGAATCGGCGGCAGGACAGACAATGATCTGAAAAACAACACCTCCGACAGTGCAGCACTCCTTCAGCACTGCACTGGAAACGTCAGCCTAGATCTTGTACTCGAGGATTTGAACCCCCGACTTCCTGACTTCGACGCTTCACCGAGTCATCCAGTGCTCCCAATAAAGCACCAGCCTATCTCAGTCAGCTCAGAAAAGAAAACAGGCATAGACTTTTAGTTTTATATCCTGCTTGGTGTGCCTTAGTACCACATTGAGTCAGAGGGGAGGCATGTCATTTATCAAAAAACTAACATAAACTGTAATCGAACAGGAGCTATCGTGTTCTGTATCATTAATTTTAGTAATAAGTTATCTTGTAATATGCCATTAGTATAATAAAAAAATGGCTCTACTTTAAACAAACCTTAATCACCCATGAAAGTGTGTTAAGTTTAACAGAACGACATTCATTGTTCATAATGTTTAACAGATTAAGTGAGCTGAGGCGCACTGTCCCATCAAGTCTCTTCTAGTCCCATAAACCAGCCACAGCCAAAAGTATCAGACACCAAAGCACTGCATTGAAAAGCCAAGAGAATGGGTTTCAGGTTTTCATTTTTAAATAGACGGCACTGTGCAATGCAGCCTCCAGTTTACGGACATAAACCCCGTGATTCCATGTCGTCATAACTGAATGCGGCTGTCCGGGGTTCGATTTTGCTCTCTTCTGTGCCCGGGACACTCCATCTTCTCAAATGCAAGGCAATGGACACCCATTGCAACAGGCTCCAGGGAGTTCCCCCGAGGGACCAGGCTGAGCTTGCTATAGCCTGGAACAGGCAGAAGGAATCAACTGGCACCGTAACCAGGCTTGATAGACATCAACATCCCTCCTACCTTATTTTACTGGGACCCTGGTCTTCCAAACTGCAAACGCAGTGGCACTTGTTTCAAGTTATATAATCAAGGCTGGACCCTAAACCCCTCAGAATGGAGGATCCGAGCAATCCTCTCTTGTCTTCAAACAGGTATGTTATTTCTGTTCTAGGTCTTAATTGCCGGCTAATTTTAGACAGCTGGCAGATGATCCTGACGTGGAGTTGGTGGTCGTTACAGGGAAGGAGTGAGGCAGGAGGAAAACCTAGACTCAGACCACAACAGAACAGTGACCTCAATTACAAACAGATGGCCTTGTGGTGTGCGATGTCACAAACACTCATGAAAATCCCATTAACACTATGAAATTTGACTTATTTACTCCCTGTAAACCCAATGTCTTACTCATTGCACATTATTTCCCAGGCGATCAGTACCGTTGAAGTACAAACTCTTTCCCTTGCTTCTGCAAGTTTCAGCCTTTGAAATCCATGCTTGGTGTCGGCTGAACCGGATTCTTATTTACAACAAACAAATTCATAAAGGAATACAAAATTAGGCAAATGAGGTTCGAGGGAAGTGGATGGACAGAGGCTTGTGACGAGTACAAACACTGGCATAGACCAGATGGGCTGAATGGCTCATTTCTGTGCTTTTATTTAATGTGGCATAACAAGCGTCAAATTACTTTTTTTGTCCAAGGATAACAAAGGCCTACTCCTAATTCTATTTCTTATGATCTTAAAAGAGCTGATGTTTAGACCTGTGACTGAAAAAAATGATATCTAGTTTTATACAATGAACTTATGTCAGCTTTGCTTGGTAGAATTTCACTTAAGTTAAGATGGATGGCATGGCGGCACAGTGGTTAGCACTGCTACCTTACAGCGCCAGGGACCCAGGTTTAAATACTGCCTGGGGGGACTCTGTGTGTGGAGTTTGCACCTTCTCCCCGTGTCATGGGTTTCCTCCGGGTGCTCAGGTTTCCTCCCACAGTCCAAAGATGTGCAGGTGAGTTGGATTGGCCATGCTAAAACTGCCCCCAGTGTCCAAAAGGTTAGGTGGAGTTACGGGGATGGGGAGGGGGAGTGGGGATGGGGAGTGGGCCTGGTTCGAGTGCTCTTTCAGAGGGTTAATGCAGACAATGGGCCAAATGGCCTCCTTCTGCGCTGAAGGTATTCTATTCAGGGATGTTTTGAATTTAAGTCTCTCTTCAGGATTTATGTTCATAATGTATGCCGGCACATCAACAGTGCGGCATTCTGTCAGTACTACACCAGATGTCCTGTCTATCGAATGCGGCACTAAAATGAGGCACTGTGTGCCTGACCAGTTTTATAAAAATCTTGTGGTATTATTTGAAGAGCAGGCAAGGCATCCAGTTTAATATTTATCTGTCAACCAACATCACCAGCTTTGATTATCTGACTTATCTTGTTATTTACTTTAGTGATGTGGAGAGGTACAGGGAGGGAATTCCACAGCTTGGAGCCTTGACAGCTGATGGTGTGGGTGGAACAATTAAAATTGCGGATCTAGGGTGGCGCAGTGGTTCGCATTGCTGCCTTACGGCGCCGAGGTCCCAGTTTCGATCCCGGCTCTGGGTCACTGTCTGTGTGGAGTTTGCACATTCTCCCCGTGTCTGCGTGGGTTTCGTCCCCACAGCCCAAAGATGTGCAGAGTAGGTGGATTGGCCACGCTAAATTGCCCCTTAATTGGAAAATAATGAATTGGGTACTCTAAATTTTAAAAGAAAATTGCAGATCCACAAGAGGCTGGAATTAGAGATCTCAGTGGGAGGTGTTACGGGCTGAAAGAGGTTACACAGATAGGGAGGGGGCAAAGCCATGGGATGACTGGAAAACAAGAACATTTTAAAATCAAGTCCTTTCTTGAGCAGGAGTCAGATCAATGGGCACAGGGGTGATGGGGAACAAGACTTTGCATGAATTCAGACACAGGGATTTGGATTACCGCAAGTTACAGAGGGTTCAAAGTGGGAGACCAGCGTGGAGTGCATTGATATAGACACATCTAGAGGTAATGAAGGTATGAATGAGGGTTTCAACAGCAGAAGAGCTGAACCAACAGTGATTATGCAGAACAGGGGAAATGTAACATGACTTCAAGTGAGCTTCTTGATGACACGATTGGTAAAGGACAGAGATAAACACCCGAAGAAAGTCCTCGTACTGATCACGGCTGAGCTAGAAGCAAAGGGTTTTTTCTCCACATTTCCGGAGTTAAGGAGGAGAAAACAAATCAGTCAAGGTTCCCACTTAGGGTGGAATTTAATGAGGGAGGTGAGAGGCCAGACGTACGGGGCAGCACGGTAGCCTAGTGGTTAGCACAATTGCTTCACAGCTCCAGGGTCCCAGATTCGATTCCCGGCTTGGGTCACTGTCTGTGCGGAGTCTGCACGTCCTCCCCGGTGACATCCCTGCCAACCAGATCTTCAAGAGCCAGGTGAAAATTAAATCCTTAATTGGCAGTGGGAACCCTTCCACCAGGGCTCATGGAGCCAAGGGAGCATTAAATTGCTGCACCCCCCTCCCCCCTCCCGCCAGTGGGGCGGAGAACCAGCCCCCCAGACCTACCAGTCAATCGGAGGTCGAGAGCGATTACTGAAAGCACACCAGGAGCGGTAATTACTGTCAGTATTATACTGGGGTCTTCACCAAGGTTTATCGTTGGATCCTTGGAAAAAGATAATGATAGTGGAAGGTCATCACGCGGAGTCGGCAGCTATGGAAGAGGCGGCTCTCTGGAGGCAACCTCCCCCCCCCCCCCCCCCCATTCCCAATGCCAGGTCCCTCAGGTCGGGCACTGATTGCCTGTAAACGAGGGGCATCCTTCCCCAGAAGCCCGCAATCAAATCGGTCTCCCTGCAGGGCATGTCCTCTGCCCACCACTGGTTGAATACCAGCAAAGGTGGGATGAAGCCCTTAAGTGGGCATTAGTTGCCAGCTTAAGGGCCTCAACTGGCATCTGGGCAGAAGGACAGCTGCAAGCTCTCTCACCCTAGATCTAATTGGCAGTAGTGGGGTTCCCATCCAACCTTCAGAAGTCACCTTTGAAGTGCTCTAAATTCCTCCTCTAGCCATTATTCACTATCCCCCATGTGGTAAACGCCACTAGTAACATTGCATGTATTACAGTACTGCCCCTGTATTACGGTACAACAGTAAATCCCCGCCTGCTGGCTCCTCCCAGCAGGCGGCGTATAAAAGTGTCTGCTCTCCTGCGCTGCTTCCATTCTGGTTCCAGCTGCAGGAGGCACAACATCTGGTGCAATAAAGCCTCGATTGTTTCACCATTCTCGTCTCGCGGTAATTGACGGTTCATCACCCTGTTGAGAAGCGCATGTTCAGGGGCATCAGATGAGGACCAAATCAGTCTGGTCTCGGATGACCCGATGAAGAAACAGCCCATCGACACCATCTTATCTCATAACGACAAGCCTGTATTAAATAACCGCTTTATTGTTACAAAATCTGACACGGTACCACAGAAAGAGGCATTAGGACTGGTAACCAGACACTTGGTAAGAAGGTACATTTTGAGGATTTTGTTTTTTTTTAAAAAGAGGAGAGAGGTAAAGACATTTGGAGAAGTAATTCCAAAACTTAGGGTTGAGGGGGCAAAATTAAGACAAGGCCACCAGAGGCCTGTGTTTGAACAGCACAAGACAGAGGGTTGTAGGGCTGGAGGGGGTTAAAGAGGGAGGAAGAGGAAAAGCCCCAGAGGACTTTGAAGAGGAGTTTAATCATTTTAAGATTGAGGTGTTGTTGGAGCGGAAACCAATGTAGGTCAGTGAGCATGTAAGGGATGATGTGTGAAGGGGATTGAGCAGCAGGAACCTAGGGTTGTTTGCAAAACTGCTTTCTACCAAGAAAGCACCACCTTCAGGGATGGAAAGGAGCTGGACATGGATAAAAAATAATTACCAGTCTAATGCTAGAAAAAGTACAAATGATTATTCGGTACACTGTGAAAGAGAGATCTTGTGTACAGCAAGTTCCAGCTGAAAGCCCGATCGACCCATAGCACATACGCATTTCAGTAATTATCATGCAACGGGGGAAGGACATGTCAGTGTGATCCTCACCACAAAAAAGCCTTCAGAAAGTTACAGTAATTAGCTGCCTGCATTTTCTTTCTGCAGCCTATATTTTTCAGCCCTGCTCGCTGACTGTGGGCTGTAACTGCGATAATTGCTGGCCTTTTCAGTCTGTCTCGCTGCATTCACACACCATCACACTGGGAATAGCGTGTGTCACAAAAAGGCTCACTAATGGCACGCACCATGCTAAATTAGCACATCTGAAATGCTAGGGGGAGGTGGGGGGTGGTGGAGAAAGAAAGAGAAAAGAAGCTCACGGGCGAGTCTGCGAGTTAGACAGAATAATATGAAATGCTTGCCGAGGTGGTTTTGAGCACTGACCTGACCCTGTTTGAATCCCCTCCATCAGAACTCAGCTGAACTAAACTGTTTATATATTCCAGTCCATCATCTTCCTGGGAAATTTGTCCTCATGCTGGGAGTGTGGGATATTGCGGGTACACCGGCCGCCCCCCGATTCAGCTTGGAGTGTGGGATATTGAGACCTATAACCTCCAGTTCACTAGGGAGTATAATGTTGTTTCGGAGTCAACTTGGACATGCTTTAGCATGCATTTTAGCATGTGTTAGAGCAGCTGGGCCAGTTTAGCTCAGTGGGCTAGACAGCTGGGTTTGTAATGCAGAACAAGGCCAGCAGCGCGGGTTCAATTCCCGTACCGGCTTACCCGAGCAGGCGGCGGAATGTGGCGACGAGGGGCTTTTCACAGTAACTTCCTACTTGTGACAATAAAAGATTTTTAAAAAACTTGGGCAGAAAACAAATTCAGCCCATATGAGAACATTGACAAATGGAGCCCACGCAACCATCACGGGGCTTCATCGAATTCGGTGAGATCGATCGCGCATCAATGAGGTTTCAGTCTGTGGCACAGTGCTCAATGGAACAGTTGTACCTGCACACAACAGACCCACAGACCCTGCTGCACAACCAGCTTGCCACAAGGACAGTGTCACCATCCAACACAGCCTCATCACCAAGCAAGCCACAAATGTTAAATATTTATTAACGACTCAGAGAAAAGTATAGTTTTGAACTTGCACGATGGCCGGAGCAACAACTTGTTTCAAAACAACGATTTTGTGCACCTTCGGGCTGGATTATTGGATTTTGTTTACATGTTAATTTGGCCTCATCATTAACTGGCGCGTGAACTATTTGTCAAGCTATCGTTCCTTCCTTTGGAAAATAAGATCAAACCAGTGTTTTTAAATGTGCTGCCAACACACAGCATCAGGAATGGTCATTTTGGCCAAGATTTTTCTGCACGTAGCTGACTTGAGGACAGAAGTGTGGTGTTATAAAGCAAGTAAAGAATTGGAAAGGAGTGGGGCTTGAGCCTTGCAGCATAACCAAGCAACATACTGCGTTACAGAGTGGAAGATCATACTGCTGTCCTCGGGCTAACTCTCCTGTACCTCCTGGCAGCCAGGCAGAGGGACTCCGGAGTGCGTGGTCTGACGAATCCTCTTGAGCCAGGGTTGTCAGATGCCACAGAGCTGACCTGAAGATAGCACAACTGCAGAGCAAATACGAGGCAGCTTAAAAAGGAACATGAATGGATAAACTGTACACATCAGCCTGACAGAAGGAGTCTGAGAAAATCCTTTTGATTAATGGCTTATGATGATTGGTTTACAAGCAGCAAATTTCAGATGGCAGGAGAGTAAAGTGGAAAAAAAAAATCTTAAAATCATAGCAATGCATGTCTGCCCCTCGACTGAAAGAAGATAGCAGAGCCATGCTTAGTTTACCCTGTACATTGCTACACTTGATCCAGGACAGATAATGTAACAGCTGCTTATCTGCATTGGTTTTAAGCTCCACTTGATGCATGCACAGAGTCAGAGTCCCAATGTTATATGTTCCGAAGGACGGGGACGGGGGAGGCGTTGAAGAAAGCAGGAGGGTAAACAAGAATAAATATCATGGGCAGGATTCTCTGAGTCTCCGTGCCGAAATTGCGATCGGCGCAGGGGCAGTGAGTGGTCGTTGACGCCGAAAACCGGCGCGATGCCGGTCCACGGACAATTGCCACGAATTGATTGCGCACCTGCGGTCTACACGGTGCAGGTAGGACTCCATTGACAGAGGCCCCCGCGGCGATTCTGCGAGGACAACTGGCCGAGTTCCTAACGGCGTGCTTCTAACCATGTTTTACCTATTGGGAACGGTCGGTGTCGGCTGCGACCGCCCTGGTGGGGGAGGGGCCTCAGGGACAGCCAGGCTAGCGATCGGGGGCCGCTGATCTGCGGGCGTGGGCGGTCTCGGATGGGGGAGGGGCCTATATTTTCTGGGCCGCTCCGCGTTGAGAGTCCGCCATGCCGCGCGGGGCGGCCACCGAAGGCTGCCGCCGTGCGTATGGGCGGACTCCCGACCGGAATTGCAGGGCCCCGTATCGGCAGGCAGAGCTGCGTGGAGTTCTCCGGGGCCCTGCTAGGCCCCTGCAGGTAGGTGAATCACTCTGGAAGTCCAGATTGAAACTCCCGCATTTTGATGCTGGAGTGGGGTCATAGCCCCATTATTGGAGAATCCCACCCCCTATTTGCTCCCATGGGAAGAATCAAATTGAATGTTAAATCAAGGGTAATACAGCGATACATTATAAAGGGAAGAATGAACTGCTTGGAAAAAGTTACTGATAGGTCACACTGCAATTGCTCGGTTGTGTCAGCATTCCAGCAATTTAATATAAACTTCTGAAACTGGATTATGACTACTGACCCTCTCGAGGCAATCCATTATAATGCCTTCATTTTTATTTTTTGTTTATGCTTAGCCAGTGTGACAGATCACAGGGTAAGTGTGAATGAATCAGGACCATTGGCCCATTTAATTCCTCCAGAATACCTACCCCATTGCCCCTGGTCAGGTACAGCACACGCATGCTGCTGAGGAAAGTTGCATCTTCCCTGCCCAAGACCATGCCTTAATCGTAAACTTGACAAGCAACCCTTTCTCTCTGGGCCTCCCCTGTGAAGAGCTTTGACAGCCATCCTCTCTCCGAATGACTGATGCCAAAACAGCTGTGCGTTTTGTGCCTGAATACCTGGCCCACTCGAGACCGTGTGAAATTACCTACTGCACCCGGGAAGCAACATGACAATGCAAGGAGGAGGATATTGACATTCCATCCATTGGTACTCAGTAACAGGGTGACAGTTTTGGTGGGTGCAATGATGCATTTTCAGAGACTTCATTAGAAACAGAAAAGGATTTATTAATAAGAACTGCATAGTGTGGAGACCATTGGTTAAACCTAGGAGTTTACCATTGGCTGTTTGGTTTGTAGCTCCGCCCTGACAGGCGGGGTATAAGAACCGGTGCCGTCCCAGCAGCCCTCATCCTGTACCGAAGCTGCTGGGGAACAGTTCTAGTCTATTAAAGCCTTCAGTTATGTTACTACCTCGTCTTTAATTGTAATTGATCGTGCATCATATTGCAGCCACACGGCTGCACACATGTTTCCTGCCAAAGAGAGGATTTCATCCCCTGGGTGATTACCCGATCTGCCTCCTAATTGGTCCACCAAACCAGTTCACCCTTACTCTGCTGTATTGCTCTTAAAGGGACAATCACCGTAAATCACCACTGGGGGTGGAGATGGGCATTGCAGGGCAACCCCAAGAGTCAATCTTGGAGAATGGGAGTACTCTCGTAGAATCTCTACAGTCCAGAAGGAGGCCATTCGGCTCAGAGACTGCAATGACCCTCATGAAAGAGCACCCTACTCCCCCACCCTATCCCTGTACTCTCACCTAACCTGTACATCCCTGGACACTAAGGGGCAATTTAGCGTGGCCAATCCACCGAACCTGCACATCTTTGGACTGTGGGAGGAAATCGGAGCACCCGGAGAAAACCCACGCAGACACGGGGAGAATGTGCAGACTCCGCACAGATAGTCACCCGAGGTGGGAATTGAACCCGGGTCCCTGGAGCTGTGAGGCAGCAGTGTAACCCACCGTATCACTGTATGAGTCTTGTTTTAGGCCCCAATTCAGAGTGTCGAGTCCATAATCAAACACCTCTACTTGGAGAGCTACATGAATCTCCTGGGCCTCTGGCCAACAGCCACTGGAAACAAATTATCTCGCACTTTATCTCATTGCTATTTATGGGATCTTGCTGTGTGCAAACCGGCTGCTGCACTTCCCTACATTTCAACAGTAACCACACAACAAAAGTGTGTTCTGACATGTTGGGGACGTCCTGAGGTTGTGAAAAGTGTGATATCAATTTAAATGCCTTCTTCTTAAAATGAAAACAGGCGTCAATAATCATAAATTCATCAAGCTCCGCATTAGGGAATAAGCCACGTTAGTTAAAGCTGGGGCAGCCAATTAACATTGAATTAGTGTACTGATTGGTGCAAGTCTAGTCTGTATGCAAATGAGGAAAGAAGCAGATGGTTTAGCAAAATAAAAATAATTCACTGGAATTATCAACATTCCTCTTTCTATTAACACCCATTTTTAACTCCATCCCTCAGCCAGCAGTGGTGTTTAAATCTTTGCAGCAACACAACACTAGCCTGGCGATGGGCTAACAGGAAGAGGAAGGCACATTGTCTTGGTGCTTTTTCCAGTCGTGTATCACGTTTATTATCGTAAGATCCACAGGGGGCTTTGGTGGCTTGGCATCATCTCAGCTGCAGTTTCTGCCCGAAAACCTTTCCAAATCCATGCTTGGCTCTCCCCAGTCACCGAGATGAGCTGTTAACAAGAGAGCCAGCTTATTCTCACCCTTTTCAAACTAATTCGCCTGATGACAGGTGCTTGTTCACTTTGTAAACGCTCCCCTTCTTTCCGCGATTGTTGTTCCCAAGTCCCCTGTGCCTATTTCCTGCGACCTTTTGCACATGTGCTCTTTCTTCCTGAACCTCAAGTCCTCAAAAGCTCCAACTGTCATATCTCTGCAATTCACCAATGTCCTGTCACTTGTTAAACAGCTGTGTTTGTGTGTGTGAGTGTGCAAGAGTTTGAGTGTGAGTGTAAGTGTGAAAATGTGCAAGTGTGCATGTATGGGTGTATGTGTGGTTTGACTGCGTGTATAAGAGTGAGTGTGTGAGAGGAAGAGCGAGAGAGAATGTGTTACATTGAGTGTGAGAGCGAGTGAATGTGTGTGAGCACATGTGTGAGATTGAGTGTGTGAATGTGTAAATGTGTAAGTATGAGTGTTTGGGAGTGCATGTATGCACGTGTGGGTGTGTGTTTGTGAGAGTGAATATGTAAGTATGTGCATACCCGGTTCTTTTTCCATCTGGCACAACATGCCATGGACTAATGGGATGTAGCTTCATGCCGACAATCCCCTCAAACTCAATCGCGTTGTGGTTGTCACCTCGACTTGTGGGGGAGAAAATTCAGTCTCAGGCTCATCAATGGGGGGCCCTACTGCCCCCTCGTGGACAATACGGTAGCACAGTGGTTAGCACAGCTGCTTCACAGCTCCAGGGTCCCAGGTTCGATTCCCGGCTTGGGTCACTGTCTGTGCGGAGCCTGCACGTTCTCCCTGTGTCTGCGTGGGTTTCCTCCGGGTGCTCCGGTTTCCTCCCACAGTCCAAAGATGTGCAGGTTAGGTGGATTGGCTATGCTACATTGCCCTTAGTGTCCAAAAAAAGGTTAGATGGGGTTACGGGGACAGGGCGGAGGTGTGGGCTTAGGTAGGGTGCTCTTTCAAAGGGCCGTGCAGACTCACTGGGCCGAATGGCCTCCTTCTGCACTGTAAATTCTATGGCAATCAGCTCACAGCAACCCCATTGGATACTCCCTGCTACAGATCATGGTACTGCAGAGGCACAAAGAGAGAAGAAGAAACATGATGCAGCGGATAATATAGACAAATAAAGATGGCCTTCTCTCGGAGAAAGCATCATGTGTACTTTCAGAGTGATTCCTCGGATAAACTGACAGACAGCATTAATTAAATTGCACACAGTCCCACAAATATAGAAACATTTCCCTGCTACGTCCACTGACCTCATCCTTAGCTATGGATTATTTGAATCATTAAGTGCTGTTCCGCAGCTATAAGAATATTTATTTCCAGGTCACACACTGCACTTGTTTACAGCCCAATTACAAATAGTCTTCCTCCTTGTGGCACGACCTCCATTGATTCTACACCGTATCAAATAACAGAGAGCAAATGTTCAAGTGTAACAGTCATCTACCACAGATAGAAGCAGAAAACTGCAATGTCATGGTCGCAGACAAATCAATATCCCTGGGAATAAACTGATAAGAGCAAATACTCCCTATAAGTGCTTGGGATTGGTGACAAACGTCTTTGGTTTCTCAGGGTGAGTGAATGCAGCAGAAAGTAATCAAGGGCGGTGAATATTGAAGATAATATGGGTCAATGCACATGCTTGACGACGCCTGGGGAAACTGCAAATATTTCCGAGGGATCAGGTTGGGGTGGGGGGGGCAGAGGGCGTAATAGTGTATAGGGATTTATACTTCTGAGAGATCTCTTGTGGGCTCATACATCTGGGGGGGGTGGGGGGTGTACAGGGACTTATGCTCCTGGACTGATAATCCCAAGTGGTCTCGGGGGACGGGTTGTGGGTGGGAGGGGGGAGGGGGGAGCTGATATCTCAAGGTTATCCAAGAATGGTGAATATTCTGATAAGTACCGATTTCATGGGAGATTGATAACACACCTGGTCTATATTCATTTCAGTGATATCATTAAATCAACTGACTGCTCTCATACTGCAAATCCTCGAAACATTTTTCACATGTCTGCAAACACGTACTCTGGCAAAGGAAGCTCGGATTTGTCTTTATATAGCCACCTGTCACTGCTCTCTGAAACATCTCAAACCACTCGTGCTACAATGGAACACGTTTGGAGTGCAAGGGTTATTGCTATTGTTGGAAAATGCCGCAGCCACTCGCTCAAAGCAAGATCCCATAAATAGCAATGAGATGAACGATCAGGCAAACCTATTAGCTGCGCTCGTGGGGAATCCAGTTTTCTTGACTGAATAAGACAAAAAGAAAAACGCTTTTCACATCAGGATACATTACAAAATGTACACAAGAGTGCTAATTATCACTGCAGCTGCAAACGGCAACAGTGCTCTGATAGGTGTGAATGTTTACGTTTTTCCATCTTGCTGCCCTCCACTTTTGGTCAACGTCTGCTTTTGGTTGGACTAGTGGCTTCAAAAAAAAAAATTTCAAGCACTCAAGGGAAATGTCTGCAAGAGAGTCAATTCTATGAATACACTCAGGTTTATGAAAAATGCAGAGTGCTGGCTTGAGAAAGGCTCCGAGGTACAGCATGTCCTGTCGTGTTATGCATGCATGAGTTTGTGCATACAAGCTCAGGTCTGGGAGACGATTATGAATACTATTCCATAACAATGTTTAAAGAGAGGATGAAGAGTTGTGACTCGTGGGGCAAAGGAACATTACAGAATGACACCTGGAACTCGGGGGGGCGGGGGGGGGGGGGGGGGGGGGGCGTGGCACACGGGCTCTCTGCTTTGCCGCTGGGATCAGCATTTGAGCATTTAACCCATTCAGGTGACATTCCTCCTCATCTACCATTTTAATGGAGGGGCTCGTCCATTTAATTTAATTAGCTCATGCTTTCTTTAAAATAGCAGATCAGAACATTTTCAACCAAAGTGTGTGAGGGAGAAACGAGTCGACACCAGGATAATTCTGATGCTGATTCAATTTAAAGTAACGACCCCAAGCTCACAAGCCCTGACCATGTCTGTGCTGAATGCCAAGGTAAATACTGCCGTCAGTCAGGGGACAATAAGGAAGGAAAATGGTGCTTAAATTATGCCCAAAGACCATCTTTGTAGTTCAGTTAAAAGGGGAGTGTCTTCCAGTGTTTATACATGCAGATGGTAGGAGATCATCTGCTGATTCTAGCTCTTCAGAAATGCACTAGCCTTAGTGTGGTAGTCACCACTAGCTGTATTATATGTATTACGGTAAGACACATGTACTAGAGGTACATGGGTAAATCCCTGCCTGCTGGCTCCGCCCACTAGGCGGTGCATAAAAGTGTGTGCTCGCCGGTGCTGCAGCCATTCTGGTTCCAGCTACAGGAGGCACAACATCTTTGCTCAATAAAGTCTCGATTATTCCACTACTCTCGTCTTTGTGGTAATTGATAGTGCATCACTCAGCATTATAGCAGTGATGGGCGACCTAGGCGAGTGAGTGGGCCATCCGAGTGGTCCTCCTTCATCTCACTGGGCCGCAAGATTGAAATCGGGCTTGTTCACTAACCATGACCATGAATAAGATTAATTAAATACATTTAATACACGCTGAATATTTCATAATAGGTTATAGAAAATGCTAAATCATTTACATATTAATAGAACTGTCATCAGCTTCAAATGGTAGAAACAAAATAAATATTTACACTTTAGACGCAGAGCAGGAGCATGGTTCTCACAGTCAATGTAGTGAACAATCAGCAAGCCCCTCATTTCGCTTGCCCTCGCTTTGTGTGTTTCGCTTCAGTCATACCGACAGGAAAAAGCTACATGGACGGAAATCATGGAATGAGGCAACACTGTACCTGGGTAACGGTCAGCAAAATGTCTCGTGGTTGCACTCAGAATCCAGATGTGCCACATGTGGCTCCCGGACTTCTGGCTGCCCGCCACTGAGCTACAGGCTTTTTATTATTTTTTAAAATATGAAGTACCTAATTCTTTTTTTCCAATTAAGGGGCAATTTAGCGTGACCAATCCACCTACCCTGCACATCTTTGGATTGTGGGGGTGAGAGCCACGCAGACACGGGGAGAATGTGCAAACTCCACACGGACAGTGACCCGGGGCCTGGATCGAACCCGGGTCCTCGGCGCCGTGAGGCAGCAGTGCTAACCACTGTGCCGCATGCCACCCCCTTATAGGTATTTTAAATGTAATCATTCGGTGTACTGAGGTCTGTCCTTTAGAGGGATCACTGTACATTCACTTAGGGATCAGCGACAAATGTTGCACTTCTTTTGATCAGAAACACGTAGGGTGCGATGTACAGGACGCGCCCAGTAGATCCTGCGAGAGGCCTCTTCCAGATTCCCGATGGTCGTTACGCCCCGTGAGAACAAACATCGCGATCTGGATTGTGGGCGGGACTCAGACCTGCGGAGTTCAGTCTCTGCTGACGTCAGATCTAACCAGCCCCCGGGATCTACCAACCTCCGGGCACTGTTTAGCATTGGTCCCCACAAATGGGGACAAGGTGGAATGGCATGGGGGGGGGGGGGGGTCCAGGTGATTGGGGGCCCACGGGTGGTTGTATCTGGGCAGAGTGGCACCCTGGCACTGCTAATGCCACCAGGGCAGCTTGGCACTGTCAGCCTGGTACCTTGGGCACCCTGGCAGTACCACCACCAGGGTGCCAGGCTGGCAGTACTAGTGTGGCATTTTGCCTGCACCAGGGATCGGGCCTGGGGGTGCCATGCCCGTATGAGGAGGGTGGGGAGGGGGCTCGACCAACAAGTGTGTTGGGACATGAAGTGGGGGGTGTCGAGAGATTTTTAAATGATGCTCCGATCTATTCCTGCACTGGCAAGCAGTGTTCCTCAGTTCAGGAAATATGACTGAGTGTGGACTCTGTGGGGCATTCCCTGCTAAGACTCGAAAAAGAGAGTGCCGTTAGATAGCGGGGCCATTCCCAGCGCTACAACCCCGCTAAACCTGCCCAGAACGGGTTTGGTTTGTTGTTGGTTAGATCGCACCTGTAGTTTCAGTATATTTATCTCCCAATCGTTATCACTATAATAATCTTTATTGTCACAAGTAGGCTTACATTAACACTGCAATGAAGTTACCGTGAAAAGCTCATAGTTGCCACATTCCGGCACCTGTTCGGGTACACGGAGGGAGAATTCAGAATGTCCAATTCACCTAACAGCACATCTATCGGGCCTTTGGGAGGAAACTGGAGCAGCCGGTGGAAACCCACGCAGACACTGGGAGAAAGTGCAGACTCCACACAGATAGTGACCCAAGGTGGGAATCGAACCCGAGACCCTGGAGCTGTGAAGCAACAGTGATACCCACTGTGTTACTGTACTGCCCAGACTAAAATCAGGGGGCGGGATTCTCTCATCCCACGGCAGTGTTCACACCGTATCGTTTTACGATGGTGTGAACGGGCCGCTGCCAGGACTAATTCTGGCCCCTACAGGGGGGATGTGGGATGTGCGCAGCGCCAACGTGCACATGCGCAGTGGCGCCGGCGCCAACGCATGCATGCGCAGTGGCCTCCTTCAACGCGCCAGCTCCGACGCAACATGGCGCAGGACTACAGGGGCTGGCGGGTAGGAAAGGAGGCCGCATCGGAGGCACCCCCTCCCCCAGGGTCGCCGCCCCCCCAACCTCAGGCCGCCACCTGAAACTTCCACGCTGAGGTGTTGCCGGCTGAGAGGTTAGAACGGCGCCGGCAGGACTCAGCGCTTCCACGACGGCCGCTTGGCCCACCCGGCCCGAGAATCGGCGGGCCAGCCGCGTAGAGCGGCCCACGACCGGCTCTGCGGAGAATCGTGCGCGCCGTCGGGGCGGCGTGGCCCAGTCGCGGGGATTCTCCGGCCCGGACCCGGGCTGAGAGAATCCCGCCCAGGTTGACCAATCATTACTCTTTGTGGGAGCTTGCTGTCTGTAAATTGGTTGCCACTCTTCCGACATTATAACAGTGACTACAATTCAAAAAGTAAAGTACTTTGGGGCATCTTGAAAGTTGTGAAAAGTACTTCATAAATACAAGCCTTGATTTTTCCTTTATATATTTAATGTTTGTAAGAGTGGGTGGCCTGGTGGCACAGTGGTTATTATTGCTGTACAGATCAGATATAAAAGATAACATTTTTCATCCGAACCGGAGTCCACGCACAAAACTGTCCTGTCTCTTTGTACAGGTATCAACAAGACATGCTCAGAGAAACTATAACGTGTTAAGTGTGAGAAATGTGAATGTTTTGTTTGCACAGGGCAATGTTTCTAAAGATATTGGGGCAAAGGGAATCAAAGGATATGGGGGGACAGTGGGATTAGGCTATTGAGTTGGATGATCAGCCATGATCATAATGAATGATGAACAGGCTCGAAGGGCCGAATGGCCTCCTCCTGCTCTTATTTTCGATGTTTCTATGTTACGATATACACACCAAACTCTAGGCATTACACATGTAAAAGAATCTTAAATTCTGGTGCTTCTGAACTGTAGCTTGCAACTTCAAAGTACATTGCAATCAGCAAATTCTGTTTTTTGTTATTCGTTCGTGGGATTTGGACTTGGCTCACAAGACAGCATTTATTTATGTTTGATTGCCCTGGAGAACTTGTTGGTGAGCCGCCTTCTTGAACCGCTACAATCCAACCTGACTGCAAAAATAAAACTCCTAAATATAATAAACCATCCCAAGCTCCCTCAGAAGCATTATAAAACAAAACATGGCATCCAGCCTCAAAAGGAGATATTAGGGCTAAACCTTGGTCTGGGTTTGGTTTTACGGAGTGTCTCAAAGGAGGAAACTGGGGCAGGGAGGTGTAGGGAGGGTATTCCAGCGGTTGAAGTTGAGGCATCTGAAGAGGAGCAAAGAAAATGAGAGGTGCTTGAAGGGCCATATTTTGAGTAGAGCAGACAACTCGGAGGTTGAAGGAGGCTAGAGAGATAGGAAAATGGCACGTCACAGCGGAATTCGAAAACAAGGATGGGAATGTTAACATCAAAGCATTGCTTAACCGGGAGCCAATGTAAGTCAGCAAGCACAGGAGATGATGGGTGACCAGAATTCGGTGCGATTTAGGACATGGGCCGCAGAGTTTTGGACGACCTTTGGGTGTGGGAGGCCAATGCATCAGACTAGTTAGATCCAGAGCTAACAAAGGTGTGGGTGAGCGTTTCGTCAGCCAAAGAGCTGAGGTCGGGGTGGAGAGGGATGACCTTACAGAAGTGGACTCAACAACAGTAAAACTTTGGATGGCTTGAGCCTGTATATAATTAACCATTCAACAGTGTGGCCTCGAAGAAAATGCCTCCACGGAATAATGTTGTGCATTACGTGGTGTAGCAATCCTGCCTCCATAAAACTGCCCCTCATCCCCCCTCACTATAAGCAATGCTATAGGTGATCTACTCATCAAAGTAGTACATCCATTGCCAGTCACTCTTGCCTATCTGCAAGCCTCGATGTCACATTTAATATTAAAAAGAGTAAAGTCAACCATTTGCAACATATGGGAAATAAAATCAGCCAGCCAACTGAAAATGTACCAGTTACAACGTCTGGAGCCCATGACTGGACTCTCAAAACGAACCTATCATCTCACTTACCATGAACAAAGCCACAAGGAATCAGATTATTAGGAGCTGAAGTAAAATCTTGGAATGGCCCATTTTTTGAACAGAAACCTGCTAGCACACATTAACTTCATCACAGGGGCTTGCTGAGTAGCCTTCAGGAAGAGTGGGAAAGCCATTAAATCCCTGAGCCACCATTAAATTGCGGTGGACTCAGGGTCAATGGGTGTCAACTGGCTCATTAATGAGCCTGACTGACATCCCACCACCACCAGCTGGGATTTCCGTGTCAGACTTTCCCACTCTCCAGTTTATTCAGGGAGGTTTCTCCCACCACTGGGAGACTCAGGCAGTATATCAATGCAAGTTTCTTCTTCCTTTCCAGTCCATCTGCATGACCTTTGTTTGACCGGATCTTCTGTCACTTGCCCAACTTCCTCTTGTGTAGCTACGTAAACCGTGGCACTGTGTGAGGGGAATGAAGTCCGGCCAGATGTGTCTGATGTTTGTCCATCACTCTCCAATTCTCAGAGTGAGCTGCTGCTCCATTCGATTGCATCGCATCACTCCAAGTGACATCTCACCTTGGGTACTAATCTCGTCAAGCTTCAGGTCCTGCCCACCAACCTCAGGCCACTTTACAGCATGGGCTTTTGATTCTGATCTCTGTTCTAGAGTGTTGGATACAGTTCGGTAGGTCTTAATGAAATCTTCATAGTCCCAAATAGGTTAACTGGATGTATTTAGTAACTACAATAAGTACATATACACAGTAAAGGGTCAAAGCCATGTTTCTTATAATGCAAAGAATCCTGAGGTTATGAAGGGCAGTATATCAATGCAAGTTGCTTCTTCCTTTCCAGCCCATCTACATAACCTTTGTTTGACCAGGTCTTATGTCACTTGCCCAACTTCCCCTTCCAGCTCCTGCTTTGTGCCCACACGCATGTGCGTATGTTTGTGTATTATGTTTGTATGTTCACTTGTCACAGTCTTGCCCTTTCCTTTGTCTCCATGCAGATCCGCTTCCCCTCTGTGAATCCCTTTTAAGATGCTTCGCTGCGTTACAGGCACGGTACAGGTGGCAGTCTCTGCTGCTGGGTGAATTACCAGAAAGCTGCTGTGACGATGAGAAATGCATACCCGCCTGAGCCAACACTTCGAGGCAAAAGCTGGTAGAAGAGGGGGAAAAACAAAACCCTGCCTGGAGATCCACTGGCTGGCTGCTGACACCTCTCAGTCCATGATTTTGTTTTAGAGAGTAACAAACAGTCTGATCCTCACCGTGACAAGTTGTGTGAACAGTATTTTGTCAGCATTGACATGCTAGATCAATACTGCCACTAAATGCCAGCTGGAATTTGAGCGGAAAGGCCAACGTCAGTCAACATTTGACTGACAAACTGCCCTTATCTGAGCGCCTGCCCGCTTTATTGACTGAAAATGCAAGCATTTATCTTGTTGTCAACCATTTAAAGCCTCTGAGCTTCAAATGGTTTTTCTACAACAAGCCAAAAGGTATGTTTTGATGATAAATATCTTTCGTGCGCGGTGAAATGTTTTTTTTCCCATCTCTTCTCCTTCTCTGTTGGAGGCGCTGATTCTGTCAGGCGGATTGAGCCATTGGCAGAACTGCACAAATTTGCTCAGTCATTCTGCATTCCTGATACTCGACCGTGAGGGGGTAATTTTAACCCAGGGGTGCCATGGGATTGGGCAGAATGCACACCAGCCATTTGTGACATCAATGGAGAGCAAATTCAGGAGGAGTATAAAACTGTTTTGTGGCAAACAGGTGACGCTAAAATTGCGCCCCCGACAGTCTGACTGTGGAAGGCAACAGGGCCGCACCCTGTCTTTGCCGTCTCCAAAGTCCAAACACAAGCTTGTTCCAGCAGGAACCATCGGTGGCTGAGTGGGGAGCTGGAGCTTGGAATGATTTTACCCAACCTCAGCTGGGGATGTTGAGGCCAAATCTAACCACTGTCTCAGCTGAGAATTCAGCACAGGTCAGCAACCCAGCTGGGGCGGGGCGGGGCGGGGGGGCTTTCAAATGAGATGTTAAGTGGGTCTTACCTCTCGGGTGGATGAAAATGTCCCTGCGACACTATTTCGAAGACTTGAGTCCTCCTTGGTGTCCTGCCCAATACTTGTCCCTCAACCAAAATCGCTGATAAAGATTGCCTGGACTTTATCGCAATGATGTTTGTGAGAGCTCGCTTTGCACAAACAGGCTGCTAAATTATTACATTTCCTAAATCATTAAGACTACATTCAATAACTGCAAAGCAATTTTATGAGACGTGGGCTTTGCTGGCTAGGCCAGCATTTATTGCCCATCCCTAATTGCCCTTGAATTGAGTGGCTTGTTTGGCCATTTCAGAGTCTAGTGATCAGGTAAGGTCAGCAGATTTCCTTTCCCCAAGGATATCAGTGAGCCGGATGGGATTTTATATGGTTTCATGGTCTTCACTAGAAGTTTTAGTTCCTGATTTTTTTCCCATGCATTCAAATTCCCCTATCTGCCGTGGTGGTCTGCAGGGCATTGTCCTGGGTCTCTGGATTACTAGTCTAGTGACAATACCACTATGCCACTGCCTCCCCCTTTAGGGTACCCTGAGGTGATGAAAGATGCTATATAAAAACAAACCTTTCTTTAGCCCAGGATTATGAGGTGCATTTCTGCTGAAGATTCTATTGCAGAGATATTAGTTTTCTCAGCATTTGTCTTTTTGTTTTTAAAAAGTACAATTTTAAAAATAATTTTGCAATTATTGCACAATCAGATTATCAAAGAATGATGCAGAAGGTGGCTATTCAGCTCATTACAAATGTTTTAGCACTTGGACAGGACTGTCCAATTAGTCCCACTGCCCTACTATTTCCCCATGGCCCTGTAAATGTTTTCATCATTACATTACAAAGAACAAAACAAATGAATCAACGTTGGGACGTTAATGAACATTGTCAATCAGAAAACCGATAATATATACGGACAAAGGTTGGAATGTGAGGGGACCTACCTTCCCTTCCCCACAACGCTCTTTTCCCCACGGACAACTTTTCGCCCGATCTGCAAGTTTGGTCTTTACAAAACTGACAAACAAATGATTAATTGCAACAAAGGTATGGCAGAGGGGTGGAGCGACATGCTGCCACCCACCCCAGCTGATGGGACTGACAGGAGTTGGACATTGTTGTTCTGTCAGAATAATTATATTCTGGAGAGCAGATGAAGTAACTATCTCTGGAGACCTGGACAGACAAATGCTGATGTCAGGGTAAAATCGCACTTCAAGGTGCAATTATAATACAAAAAAATTGAAACAACATCAACAGTAGCTGATTGTTAATTTCCACACCCTTTACTTTGGGCTTTAATTATGTTTGCTATTTTGCTTTATCCATTTGTGACCAGCTCTCCCCCCACCAATAACTGGTGATGGGTTTATTGCACTGAGCTAATGAATTTAAGTCCTGGGGACACTTGGCCACAGCATCCCTGGACCAGTCCGCAAGAATGATCTGAGCTTCCAGTGGGCTGCCACTTCGATTCCCTACCTTGCTCTCACACTAACCCGGCTGCCCTTGGCCTGCTGCTGTGTTCCAGTGAAGCTGAACTCAAGCTTGTGGAGCAGCTTCACCTTTCTTTCCGGCAATTCTACTGCTTTCTGGACTCGAGGCTGACTTCAACAATCGCAGCCTCTAAGATTGCGTTTTCCCGATCTGTTCTATTCTCTTTGTCTGTGTCGGCCTTAATCTTCTCATTATTGTTTATGGACGACATTCACAACTCCTCTGGATCCATCATGTGCTTCTTTACTTGTCGCATTACTATTCCTTTTGGTTCTGCCCGCAATGCGTTTGGCATCCGCCCCCCTTCCACACCCTATTGGGCGTGGGCGCCAAGGCAGCGCAGTGATTAGCACTGTTGCTTCACAGCTCCAGGGTCCCAGATTCGATTCCCGGCTTGGTCACTGCCTGTGTGGAGTCTGCACGTTCTCTGTGTGGGTTTCCTCCGGGTGCTTCGGTTTCCTCACACAAATCCCGAAAGACGCGCTGATAGGTAAATTGGACATTCTGAATTCTTCCTCTGCGTACCCGAACAGGCGCCGGAATGTGGCGACTAGGGGATTTTCACAGTAACTTCATTGCAGTGTTAATGTAAGCCTACTTGTGACAATAAAGACTATCATTATTGGGGTGGGAGGGCGGGTTGGTGTTTACAGTTCAGTTGCTTAATTATCCAACTGATCTTTTCTTCACCATTCCCACTCCAGAGTGGATATTCTCAGATAGAAATTCATCCGGAGTGGGAGCATATTGGCCATTCCGTTCCAATGGCGTGTGGGGCTTATTATCTGATTCTACCCATTTTTGATGCTATTGGACAAAAACACATTTCTCATCACTGTATTCCACTGTTGAAACGGCCGGCTCGTACAAGGATTCAACCTGTCAATAACACAAAGTAAGAGCCTTACGGGGATTTTCAGTTTCTCTGACTGATTCCATTTTTATCAACTGTGGAACGGAATCAAGGCCAAAGATGATTTTGGATCAGAGAGGATACAAGAAAATGTGAATTAATGACGACGTGTTATGGTTAGAAACACAAGGGAGAAGTCCCACCATAAAGGTTTGTGGCAAAACCAGCTGTTTTTCTTTTTAAAAACCTCTTTCTAAAACACGCCTGTATAAAAACAGCGGCCACACAGGAATGCAATGCAAACATGCTCAGGCCTATCCCAGGAGGTGTTTTAGGAACAATGGATGGCGTATCTCTTTCTGACAGATCTCCACCCTATTTTCTCAATCCCCACTTTCCATAAAATAAACCGAGGCAGGTTGCCCTCTCTCCCTGTACCTGATGACACTGCTGTGTTGCAGCGCAGGTAATAACCATCCCTCCCCCACGCCCGCATAGTAACAGCAGTGGGGAAATATGGCCACACTTTCTCCAATTTATTGCTCCAGATGCCTTCTCTGGTTATTTGATTGAAATAGACCTCTTGGAATCCCTTATTTTGTCCTATTTTTTCAAATCTGTCCACGTGGCTTTTGTTGGTATAAGTAAGCTATTTGCCCCCCCCCCCCCCCCCCCGCCGTATAATTCTGAAAATTTTACAAGATATTTTGTTTCCCCCCCCCAAATAAAATCCAATTTTCTTAATCTTTCCTCATCACTTGGTTTGCTGCTACCCAAAATCATCTTCAGGATGCTGTGCTAGACCAAGTGACTTTATCTTTCCAATAAAATGGCATTCACAAACATATCAACTCACCAGTTTTATACCCGATATTTGGAGGTAAAACGAGAGAGAGAAGCCTATTTCAGAAAACAGCAAAGAGCTTATTGAGGTACCTGCAGGACGTAGTGTAATCCTGGCAGGTGAGTAACTCATTCTAATATTTCAACAAATCACATTTAATAAAAATTGCATGATTGAAAATTGGCTGGGCCAATGGGTTAACAATAAAAGATCTACGGAAGATCGGATGTGTCTATTTACTGAGCTCTTATGAACGAGAGCAAACTGAACTCATGACCAGAACTACAGCAACCTCTCCCGGTAAAAGCAGGGTGATTTCCAAAGCAAAATGCAGTGAGTGGAGGATAGTTACACAGTGATAAGCCATCAATGAACACACGACGAGTGGTGAACATAACTGAGGCTTTAATAAACAAAACAGAAAGCCTCCTGGCCTCGGATCCCGAACTGAGGCAGCGGCGGAGACTAGCCACCTTTATACCGATGCCGAGGGAGGCGGAGCCAGCAGGCAGTAGTTTACCACAATACACATATTATATGCTACAGTGGTTCGGACCCAGCAGGGGCAAGCCCAGGCATGTAACAGTACAACAACACAATACAATACAGTGGTTTACCACATTCAGCCCCTGTTAAAAAAAAGAGAGTCCAGGGGGGGTGAAATGTATTTAAAGATCAAGTCTGTCGGGGGTCTTGACCTTCCGCCATGATCGCCTAGGTCCCGGCTGTGGTGTGGGCACCGGTGTCGAGACTTGCGCGTCCGGGAGCGTGTTGTCCTCTTCTTCACCCAGTAGCTGAGTCGGTGGAGGGGGGAACGGCGTGTGGGCGGGGTTGGTGGTGATGGCCGCTGGTGGGCCTGCGGGTGCCACACCTTGAAGTAGCTGGGTAGTGGTGGAGGGAGACGGGGTAGGATCGGGGGTGGTGGTGATGGTCGCTGGAGAACCTGCAGGCGCCAAATCCCGGGGGGAGACTGTGTCCTGTCGCCCGTCATGATGTGCCACGTGGGCATATTGTGGATTGGCATGCAGGAGCATGACCTTCCCGACGAGGGGGTCTGATTTATGGCTCCTGGCATGCTTCCGGAGGAGGACGGGCCCTGGGACTGTCAGCCAGGACGGGAGCGAGACCCTGGAGGTGGACTTCCTGGGGAAGGCAAACATATGCTCGGGAGGGGTCTCGTTGGTGGCTGTACACAGGAGCGACCGGATGGAGTGGAGCGCATCGGAGAGGACCTCCTGCCAGCGGGAGACTGGGAGACTTCTAGACTGTAGGGCCAGGAGGATGGCATTCCAGACCGTCGCGTTCTCCCTCTCCACCTGTCCGTTGCCCCGGGGGTTGTTGCTGGTCGTCCTGCTGGAGGCGATGCCCTTGCTGAGCAGGAACTGCCGCAACTCGTGGCTCATGAAGGAGGAACCCCGATCGCTATGGATGTAGGCGGGGAACCCGATCAGGGTGAAAAGACTGTGCAGGGCCTTGATGACGGTGGCAGAGGCCATGCTAAATTGCCCATAGTGTCCAAAATTGCCCTTCGTGTAGGGTGGGGTTACTGGGTTATGGGGATAGGGTGGCGGTGTGGACCTTGGGTAGGGTGCTCTTTCCAAGAGCCGGTGCAGACTCGATGGGCCGAATGGTCCCTTCTGCACTGTAAATTCTATGATGTCAGGGCATGGGATGGCAAAGGGAATCTTGAGTATTCGTCAACAATGTTGAGGAAGTACACGTTACGGTCAGTGGAGGGGAGGGGCCCTTTGTAATCGATGCTGAGGCGCTTAAAGGGGCGAGAGGCCTTTACCAGGTGCGCTCTGTCTGGCCGATAGAAGTGCGGTTTGCACTCCGCGCAGACCTGGCAGTCCCTAGTCACGGTCCTGAACTCCTCGATGGAGTAAGACAGGTTGCGAGCCTTGATAAAGTGAAAAAAACGGGTGACCCACGGGTGACAGAGGTCATTGTGGATTTTGTGAGGTGATGAGGCCGGGACTGGTCGAGCGTGATGGAGGCGAGCTTCGGAAGGTGATGGGTAGGCCGGTCGGAGGTAGCGGCGGCCAGCATACAATCGGGTGAGCAGGGCTCCCAGGAGGCTGCGGAGTGGTCCCAGGATGGCGGCCCCCATGGGTCGCGCGTGGCGGGTGGCATCGGAAATGGTGTCAAAGATGGCGGACCCCATGGGTCACGCGTGGCGGGCAAACTTGCAGATGGTGGCGAAGATGGCGGCACCCACGGGTCGCACATGGCGGGTGGCGTGGCAGCTGGGGGCGGCCCCGACAGGCTGCAGGAGGTGCTGCTGGGCCTAGGAGTTTTCGGGAGTGATCGGGCCTGGCAGGCTTTCGCAAAGTGGCCCTTCCTCCCACACCCGTTGCAAGTCGCGTTCCGTGCAGGGGCAGCGTTGTCTGGGATGCTTACCCTGGCTGCAAAAGTAGCACCTCGGGCTTCCGGCGCTGACGGGCTGCTGCGTGGCACAGGCTTGCGCCGCACTCGAGTTGGGTGATGGCGGTGCCCACGAGGTCCACGAGCGTGCAGCGCGGTCGGAGGTGTAGGCCTCCATGTTCTGGGAGGCCACCTCCAGTGAGTTTGAGAGCTGCACTGTCTGTGGGAGGCCGAGTGTACCCCATTCCAGCAATCGCTAGTGGATGTAGTTTGATTTCATGCCTGCGACATAAGCGTCCCTGATCAACAGCTCAGTGTGTTGGGTAGCCGATACCGCCTGGCAATCACAGTTCCTGCAGAGTACCCGCAAGGCATGCAGGAATTCTGCTAGTGATTCCCCAGGGCGTTGTCGTCTCGTGGCAAGAAGGTGCCTAGCATACACTTCGTTTATCGACTTTACATAGTGTCCCTTCAGCAGCATTATCGCCTCTGTATACGAGGGGGCATCCCTGATGAGAAGAAAGACTTGCGGGCTCACCCGTGCGTGGAGGATCTGCTTCTTTTGGAGGTTGGTGAAGTCTTCGGTGAAGGATCCGAGGTACGCTTCGAAGCAGCTTAGCCAGTGCTCGAATGTTGCAGTGGCGTCGGCTGCCTGTGGGTCCAGTTCCAGGCGATCAGGCTTGAGTGATGAATTCATCTTAGATGTTTAGTTTATTAAATTGATACGCCATCAATGAACACACGACGAGTGGTGAACGTAACGGAGGTTTTAATAAACTAAACGGAAAGCCTCCTGGGCTCGGATTCCGAACTGAGGCAGTGGCGGAGACTAGCCACCTTTATACCGAGCCCGAGGGAGGCGGAGCCAGCAGGCAGTAGTTTACCACATTACATATAATACAGTGGCAGTTTACCACAGTACACATATATACGACAGTGGTTCAGACCCAGCAGGGACAGGCCCTGTAACAATACAACACAATACAGTGGTTTACCACACACAGTACAAATCAGTACAAATAACATGTGTAAAATCAACCCATTTGCAATGCAACCTCTAGGCAGGATTGACAGAGCAACTAGCCAATCACCTCCATTCTAGCCACAGCAGTGAGCAGCGTATTTGTAATCTGGAACCTGGTTGCAAAAAGTGCCGAAAATCATTTCACGAAGGACCGCTACAGCTGGCAGAGAGAAACCTTGCAGCCTATCAACACAGACCAGGGGGCTGAATTCTCCGCCTCCCCAGGCGCGTATTCCTTGGCGGCGCGCCGTTGTTGGCAGCGGGATTCTCCGATCCTCCCGCCGGCCAATGGGATTTCCCATTGTGGCCAGCCTACGGCACCGGGAAACCCACGGATGGGAGTGCGCCGTCGGCAGAACGGAGAATCCCGACGGTGGAGGATTCACCCCCAGACGTATATACCAGGCTCCAGTGGCAAGTCGAGAGTGAGACACTTTTTCACCTGTTCTGCAAAACACCAATCTTTGAAGCTCGAGGGGTTAACAAGTGTCTGCAACCTGATCAGTAAACCACCGATAAATCATTGCCAACAAGAGGGGGGTTGGGGGAAAATCGAGGACAGGAATTCAGGCTACTTCTGAAAACATCCAGCACACAGAAAGCATTACAATTCCTAACGGCTACACCAGCGTAATTGGACAAATATTTAAAACCATGAGCATTTCCAGAAGGATCTTGTAAGCAAATTTTAACGAGATACCATACTTCAGCAGACCTTCCATTACACTTTATTACCTTTGCTCCACTGTGGTGTAAACAACAATCACAAGATGATTGGAAGACATGGCCGCATCTTGTCAGAATGAGAAATCATCTCACAATATTGTTTAGCTCATAACAGAAGAACGATTGGGTGCATTGTTTTTAAACAAGTGAGGTATTTCTTTTTCAATTAAGTGAATTGAGACGGAGAACCCAAAAAGCACTTGACTCGAAATGTAGGCATTCGGTGCAGGAGGAATAGGGAATGAGCAGATTGCAGGGTTACTACAGCCCAACAGCAGCCAAGACAAATCGCATGATTTCTCTGCCATTCATTTGTGACCGACTCCACTTATGAAATGTTAATGTGAGCGGGGCGGCACGGCGGCGCAGTGGTTGGCACTGCTGCCCCACGGCGCCGAGGACCATGTGGAGTTCGCCCCCACAACCCAAAGAAATGCAGGGTAGGTGGATTGGCCACGCTAAATTGCCCCTCAATTGGAAAAAAATGAATTGGGTACTCTAAAAAAAAAAAAAAGAAATGCTAATGTGAGTAAAGCTTGGGAGAGCGCAGAACACTACTCTTCACTGTACCTCGGTACAATCTAAATGCACGTGGGCTTGTTTTAATTTGGCCGCCTGCATTCCAGATCGGTTGTGCTGTTAAATCTGGTTCCATTGTCAGTGGCGACGAGTTTTCGACCCCTTATATTCAGACACCTTTGGGTTCAGTGTCAGGATAAGGGAGCTAGGTTTTGCCGCGCAAACAGCAGGAGCAGCCCACGGATGCCAAACTAAAACAAGGCCAATATGAGAGGGAATGTAGCATCTCTCTTGTCACGATACATCTACCAATGAAGGCACAGCTCAGATCTGGAAAGGTTACCATGCAGCAGATCGACAAGAGCATCATGGTCAAGCTGGCTCGGTGACTGCTGTGGCAATGTTGAGTTCATTTCCTCTGAGGCTACTTGGCAATTGTGAAGGTTAATTATGTACAGGGTTTAATTTTATCCTCTTTTATCCTTTACAATTTCCCCACATTTGACCCATGGACATTCTCAAGCAGTTGCTTAGAATGAGAATCCCAGTTTGTGGTCCGCCAGGGTCACTCATCTTCTGATCTCATTACAGCCTTGATTCAAACATGGACAAAAGAGCTGAACTACAGAGTTGAGGCGAGAGTGACTGCCCTTGACAGCAAGGCAGCATTTGATTGAGTATGGCATCAAGGAGCCCCAGCAAAGCTGGAGTCAGTGGGAATCAGAGGGAAAACTCTGCTGGTTGGACTCATACCTGGCACAAAGGAAGATGGTTGTGGTGGTTGGAGGTCAATCAGCTCAGCCCCAGGACATCACTGCAGGAGTTCCTCGGGGTAGTGTACTTGGCCCAACCACCTTCAGCTGCTTCATCAATGACCCTCCTTCCGTCTTAAGAGTGGAATTTTCCTTATAATTGCACAATGTTCAGCACCATTCATGACTCTTCAGAAACTGAAGCAGTCCATGTCCAAATGCAGCAAGACCTGGACAATATCCAGGCCTGCATGGACAATTGGTAAGTTCATTTGCGCCACACAAGTGCCATGCAATGACCATCTCCAACAAACGCTGTCGAATCTACCCATTGCCCCTTGACATTCAATGGTATGACCATCACTGAATTCCCCTACTATCAACATTGACCTGAAACTGAACTGGACTATCCAGATAAATACTGTGGCTACAAGAGCATGTCAGAGGCTCGGACACCTGCTGCATGTAACTCACCTCCTGACCACCATCTAAGGCACAAGTCAGGAAGGTGATGGAATACTCTCCACTTGCCTGGATGAATGCAGCTCCAACAAAAAATCAGAAACTTGTAGCCATCCAGGACAAAGCAGCTCGCTTGATAGGCACCCCTGCCACCGAGTAAAGATCCCGGGATGGCACTTGGAATCCATTTCCAATGGTAGGGCTGCCAATTGTGATTGGATGTGCTCCAGACGATGGTGATTACAAGGCATCCTGTTCTTAACCGCCCCACATAAATCAGGCTACCTTCTTACCATCGACAATATTTTTACAATTAATAACTAGAACGATGGAGAGAAAATGAAAGAAAAGCATTTTCTCGAATGGCCAAAGGATTTTCTCCCATGTTTTCTGCAGTGGCGGCCTGGAGGTTGGTATTTAATTCATGCAGGCTCCAGGACAATCCTGCTGTACTGGCAACTCCATGGCGATGGGCGACTTTCTAGAGGTCTGCATCCATTCCTGGTAGGTGAGTCATGTCGGCCGATTTTCAGTGCTGAGCAGAGCTCCGTGACTTTGAACGTTCGTCACATCAGGGGCAATGACTTCTCTGTGGGAAGTTGTTTTGAAGTGTTCATGAGGAGAGAGCTGCCCTCTGACGGGAGAGCAGTTCACCTCTGGAATAAAGCATTAACGTACCTCGGTGTGCGGAGAAATTGCTGAACTTGGGCATTGCCTGTGGAGAGTCAGCACGGATTTAACCAGATTGGACAAGTGTTTGAAGATTTGGAGTCACACTACTATACTGAAATTAAATTTAAAATCTCAACACCTTGTACTTGACCTCACGTCGAACAGTTTTACAGAACAGGAGAATTCAGTCGGTGACACAGTTATGTGAACCGTGCCATCTCAGGACATTTACGATCACTGCCTTAAATATGCAAACATTATTTGAGGTCTTAAGTCTCCTTTAGTAATGATATAGCCAGCTCTCACACTCAGTCTAATGTGTAAACACCAGTTCCAGCAGACTTGCATTTGTATAATGCCTTGAACGCAGTAAAACGGCCCAAGGCCCCTTGCCACATAACGAGATATTATGACACATTCATTAAGCAGGTAGGTTTAAGGAGCATCTCTAAGTAGGAGAGAGGGGCGAAGAGGTTTAGGGTGGAAATCCCAGAGCCAAGGGCCTAGGTACCTGAGAGCACAACTGGCACTGCTGGAAATGCAACTGGTGGATGCGCAAGAAGTCAGAGATAGAGAATGGGGAGTTTTCAGAGGGTTGTTGCTCTTCAGGAAGTTAGAGAGGTTTGGGAGCCAAAGCCCCGGTGAGATACAGAACATACATACCAGCAGAGACCCTGGATCTTTGCTGAGGCAAAGGTTTGATGTGCTTCAATTGGCTGCTGTGTCTATGGGTGAGGAAAGGGCAGAATTTCTAACAGCTCAGAACTCCCTCTCCCAAGCGGTCTCCAGTGACTCTCACTAGACAGTGCGGTGAAGCATAACCCATTCCTCTTCAGAAGACCGAGAAAACATTGCGAGAAATATTAATGGCCCAACGAGCCCATTAGATATTCTGTGGGGGCCGGTTTAGCTCAGTGGGCTGGACAGCCGGTTCGCGAGGCCAGCAGCGCGGGTTCAATTCCCGTACCAGCTGAGGTTATTCTTGAAGCCCCCACCTTCTCAACCTCGCCCAGGTGTAGTGACACTCAGATTAAACCACCACCAGCGAGCTCTCCCCCTCAAAACGGAAAGCAGCCGATGGTCATCTGGGAATATGGCAAATTTACCTTACCTAGATATTCTGTCCCAGCCTGTATAGGGTTCAAATCTTTAAATTACTTTACTGTTCACATAAAGTAAGTTCACTCTCTATGGACCAGTGACCTAAAAAGTGGATCCTCTGCAGAGAAATATGAAATACTATTTTTGTCCTGTGAAGCTCGACAACCGAACAGCTTAGAAGTGAGCCTCGTGCTGGAAAGTCATACATAGAATCATAGAATTTACAGTGCAGAAGGAGGCCATTCAACCCATCAAGTCTGCACCGGCCCTTGGAAAGAGCAACCCATTAAGCCCACAATTCCAACCTATCCCTGTAACCCAGTAACCCCATCTAACCTTTTTGGACACTGAGGACATACTTAGTGAAAAGATAAACATTGTTTCCTTCTCTTCGCAAAAAACATTTCTTTCTATAGCATGTGTGAACACATTTACTGACATTAACTTGGATCTCCATGTCTTTTATCACCAGTCACCTTTTAAGTTCTTGCTTAAGGACACTGAGGTCAGCAGGGGTATTCTGTTGTACTAAAAGAGTTATGGTGAAGTTAAAGAATAACCTGGGAAGGTCAGTCTGCCTTTGTGCTCGTTTCAAGTGGCCCTGCTCACTTTCCTGCTCACACTCCTTCTGTTCATATGAAATGAAAATCGCTTATTGTCACAAGTAGGCTTCAATGAAGTTACTGTGAAAAGCCCCTAGACGCCACATTCTGGCGCCTGTTCGGGGAGGCTGGTACGGGAATTGAACCGTGCTGCTGGCCTGCCTGGGTCTGCTTTCAAAGCCAGCGATTTAGCCCTGTGCTAAATGACCAACCTGGAGGATTTGCACCCCCATCCCTCCACTTTAATGCCCAACTTGAGCTGCGTTACCCCACAGTTTAAGTGGCGATGCTACAATTGGTATCAAGATCCCCGAATATCCTTTCGACATTCAGCCATCAATTCTTTACAGATTCAAGATAATCTTGCACAGGAGCAACAAAACTTTAGGTGGCAGGAGTGGTAACATTTCTTTTCCAGGAAGGTCTGAAATTTTTAACTCATAATCCTTTTTGAAAATTCCCACAACAAGATTTTATTGCATGTAATTTACCATATTTACTTGAGGAATTCTTTTTTTTAAATTACTTTCTCTTAGTGTAACCTAGTTTCTTATTTGACTCAATGGATAAGCACCCTCGCCTGTTAGTCAGAAGGTTGTGTGTTCAAGCCCCACACAGTGCAGCGCCAAGGGAGTGCTACACTGTCAGAGTCGCAGACTTTCAGATCAAACTTCGAATGTCTGCTCTCTCACTTGGATGTAAATGATCCCATGGCATGAAGAGTAAGGAGGTTCTTCCCATGTCCTGGCCAATATTTACCTCTGGCCCAACATTAAATTGGATCATATTGCTTTAACGTCACTGTTGTGTGTGCAAATGGGTTGTCATATTTCCTACATGATTACAATACATTGGAACACACTGCACTACACACAACTGCATACCCGGAAAAAAATTAGAACAGTGACTATACTTCAAAATATTTCATTGGCTGTCAAGTTCCTTGCAGTGGTGAAAGGCACTACAGAAATGCCAATATGTCCGTCTGTGTTCCTTTCAGCTGGGAGCACACACGTTGGTTTGACTGGCAGGTGGCTTCAGGAGAGGATTAATGATTGGTCCGCTGCCTCATCAAGAAATCCAATCACAAAGAATCATTCACAGATTAACGATCTTGAGGCTTTCTGAATTGGAATTCCATAGCTGTGCGCCAAGGAGATCCAATTCTAATCCAAACCACCTCATGGGCCATTTCAAGCACAGCTTATTGGCTTCTCAAAGGGCCATTCTTACCCAATGACTTGTCAAATTTGTTAAAAACATGGCTCCGGGTTCCTCCCATTCCAAAGATGTGCAGGTTAGAGGTGGATTGTCTATGCTAGATTGCCCCTTGGGAATCCAAAGATGTGCAGGTGAGAGGTGGTTATGGTGGAGTAGGCCTAGGTAGGTTACTCTTTCAGAGGGTTGGTACAGACTCAATGGGCCGAATGTCCTCCTTCAGCACTATGGGTTCTAACCTGGTGCCTTGGCAGACATTGTACTGTTCAGAAGGACAACATCCCAAGCAATATGCAAAATGAGGCCTGTGGATTTGTAGATCTGTGCGTCAATAACACTTATATTCTGTATTAATGTAGCCATTGCTCCATGGTCACTATCCAGTGTATAATGTTTTACTCCACTTTCCTGAAAGCAAATGTTTAGCAGCCACATATGCAGTCAGTGTGACTTTTAAGTATTCCACCTGGTTCTCATTATTTCTAAACGGGGCTTTTCAATGACACAAAGCTTGCAGATTTATTTTCTTTTCCTGAATAACAGTTTTTGGAACCTTCATCCACATGCTGCATTCTTAAGTGAAACTCTATACCGTTTGTTCCTCCTACATAATGGAAGACTGTGTGGCCTGGTTTTGCTTTAGCAAAGGGGGGGGGTGGGGATGCAGGAATAATCATCAGCTTTGACGCCTTGCAGGTTTTCTCTTTAAGCGGGCTGTGTTAAGCTGGAGAAGCAGTTAAGATTTACATTAAATGGCTTCTGAAGCATTTAACCACACACGCTCCACAGGGGGTCGAACCTCCTCCGAGTTCCTCTGTAGCTTTAACCCGGGACTGAAAGGGACCCAGTTTCCGTGAGGAGGCACAGCTGAGGACTCGCTGATGAAGAGGTTTTGCAGTGACAGGCAGAGACATCTTGGCCGTCTTTTTCCCACATTACTGCCAGCCAGCAGTGCAAGGTTGAAACTGAGAAGCACATAACGTCAAGAAGCTTGCAAGCTCTCTTCATCTCTTACGGTGCTCAGCTTGGGTCAAATGAAAGGGTGGGGACGAACTTTCCAACTGACCCCATTTGCTAAAGAAACTCCTCTAGCTTTACAATCCCCTCAACCAAAGCTCTCCACTCCTCGGGCTCGGTGCATACCCCTTCAACCCCACCATATGTAGTTGGGAATTTGGCTTCTGAAGCACTGGAAATTCCTGCTCAAATCCATCTGCCTCTCCACCTACTGTTCCCACTTTGAGGTGTTCCTTAAACCCACCTCTCCAATCGAGCTTTTGTTCCCATGTTTACTTGAGGAGATTAGCACAGATACCTTCAAGAGGAAGCCCCATTAAACATGTGGGAGAAAGGAATAGAAGATCATGCTGATAGTTGGGGTGAAAAGGGTGGGAGGAGGATCGTGTGGAGCATGAACACTGGGGTGAACAGCCGGTCTGTGTGCTGTGCATTCTATATGATTTCAGACAACAAGTGTTCAATGGGAAGTCTTGGTGGGAATGACAACCCGCCTGATCCCACTGCCCTCGCCCGACAAATACTTTCTATCTGTGGAAAACTATCAGGAGCTCAAATCAAGGAATGTCGAGGTCAATTTTAGTATCTCCACAGCTGCCCCCACTGCATTATGAGTAACCAATGGTTCACCCCAGGGACCTTGCTGATGTATATAGCTCAGTATCTCGGTGGGTGATGGCTTATTTATTCACTGTGGTTGGAGAGGGGCAAATTTTTCAAAAATGTATCCAAGGCATACTTACTGTTCTTCAGAAGAGAAAATGCATCTGTGTTGCACAATCGTGCTTGACGGACTCAAGTGCTTTGTAAAAACATTTCTGACATGAGGTAAATTACAAAGTACAGGTAATAATGGAGGAACAAGAGTGGAGTTCAAGAGGCACCACTAAGTGGGTAATGGACTGAACTTCTAGCACGTTCTTGGGATCTCGGTAGGCATTCATAGAATTTACAGTGCAGAAGGAGGCCATTCAGCCCATCGAGTCTGCACCGGCCCTTACAAAGAGCACCCTACTCAAGCCCACATATCTACCCTATCCCAGTAACCCCCACTTAACCTCTTTGGACACTAAGGGCAATTTATCATGGCCAATTCACCGAACCTGCACGTCTTTGGACTGTGGGAGGAAACCGGAGCACCCGGAGGAAACCCACACAGACACGAGGAGAACGTGCAGACCGGTCCGCACAGACAGTGACCCAAGCCGGGAATCGAACCTGGGACCTTGGAGCTGTGAAGCAACTATGCTACCGTGCTGCATTCAATGCTACGGAGACACGGACCCACAGCATAAAACCCTCGCATTTTTTTTCCCTCTGTGAGGTCATCTTTCTTGATCAAGTCATAAATCCTATCAATTGGATGTGGCAATTTAAAAGGCCTTTACTTATAAAACTGGCTTCCTGCGGTTTCAAGCAAAAATACAGCTTCAGCGATGTGGAGTCCAAGGGCGAGAAATCCGGCAGGAGTTTTTAAAAAACGGTTTGACGGGCGGCGTGGACCACACCTGCAGGTTTTTAGTTGCACCAAGTGCTGGATTATCTGGTGAGAAAAGTCAGCGGTGCAGCCGGCGAGCTGCTCGATGGTTTTCCCGCCTTCGGAAAAATGGGAAAGTTCCACCCCGAGTGTCCGACACAAAGGGCAGAATTCGCCCGCAATTGGAGGCGCGGCTCTTACCGGCGCCAAGAGCGGCGTGAACCACTGCGGCGTCTGGCCGCCTGGAAGTTGCGGAATCCTCTGCCCGTCCGGGGGCTAGGCCGGCACTGGAGGGGTTGGCGCCACGCCAACCGGCGCCGAAGGGCCGCCGCCGGCCGGCATGAGTTGGCGCATGCGCAGGACTGTCAGCGTGTTCTGGTGCATGCGCACAACCGCCAGCGTGTTTCCTGCGTATGGGCAGGGCGTTTCTTCTGCGCGCCGGCCATCGCGGAGCCTTACAGAGGCCGGCGCGGAGGGAAAGAGTGCCCCCACGTCACAGGTCCACCTGATCGGTGGGCCCTGATCGCAGGCCAGGCCATCGTGGAGGCCCCCCCCCCAGGGCCGGATCCCCCCGCTCCCCCTTGAGGACCCCGCTAGACGGCCGACAAGCCAGGTCCCGCCGGGATGGTCCATGTTCATTTCACGCCGGCGGGACTGGCCAGGAACTGGTGGCCGCTCGGCCTATCGGGGCCCGGAGAATTGCCGGGGGGGGGGGGGGGGCCGCTGCCAATGGCCCCCGACTGGCGCGACGTGATCCCCGCCCAAAAACCGGCGCCAGAGAATTCGGCAGCCGGCGTCGGAGCGGGATTCACCCCGCCCCCCCCGCCGATTCTCCGACCCAGCGGGGGGGTCGGAGAATCCCACCCAAAGTTGCAAGCTGACTCACCTCCCAGTGAATTCAGACAGAGCGAGGCTTTGTTTCGAGAGCAGGTAATGTCCTAGGATAGAGAACTGGGCCCAGCAGTAAACACATTGCCTGCAGAGGATAGGGTTTGAATTCAACTGCAGGAGTGCGCAGCAGGGGAGCGGGAATAACTAGACAGCTGATGGGTCGAATGGCCCCCGCCTGTTGTTCTAGGATTTTAACATCTCTCCTCACTCTGTGACTACCTCAAATTGTTGGCAGCTCATTACTCACTGCCAGTCAGTCTCTCAACGATAACAATCATGCTTTCCCATTCACCATCAACACTCAACATCATTTTCAAACCTCAAATTAAATCTCTTTTCCCATTTTCCCTTGGGTAACACAGGTATGTGAAACCCACTCTCCAATGTAAAGTGGGGGGTAAAGTGATCCCTTGAGAGCAAGATCAGAGTCAAAATCAGGACAACCTATGATCGTGAAACAACAGTAACTTCTTGGGAATGAACCTTGCAGTGGGAGTGCAGTCTCCAGAACGCAGCAGCTGGCTGTGTTTGCGGAACGTGTCGTCTCCGTTAAGTGGGTGGCCATTAGCTAGTACAGTGTGTCATCAGAGCATTGACACCACCCGCTTAACAGGTTCTGCCAGCCAGGAGGTGAAAATTAGCTGACGCTATCTTATTTCCAGCTCTCAATTTACAGTAAATCCCTTTTAATTTTGGTCACCTTCGCTCTCTACAATTAGCTGCGACTTGGATAATATTTATTCAACAAAATAAATCTGATGCTTTTGCATCTTGGCCATGCAATTCCAAGAATAAACAAATTGGGACAGATTCTCCTACTCCAGTGCCTGGGCCCACTGGCGCAGTGCAGAGGGAAAAACAGGAGAGAGTGTCGCACAACTGTGACAAGGCCCATGATGCACCTTTGGGAGAGCCCACTGGTTTCTCCTCTTGGCACGGCACTCAGGTCATCCATCTACAGGAACAGGAAAATCTCTACCAGTGCTTAACGCAAATTAGCAAGGCCATAACAAGCAACGGACAGCACGGTAGCACAGGGCAGCACAGTGGTTAGCACTGTGCCTTCATAGCGCCAGGATCCCATGTTCGCTTCCCTGCTGGGTCACTGTCTGTGCGGAGTCTGCACGTTCTCCCCGTGTGTGCGTGGGTTTCCTCCGGGTGCTCCGGTTTCCTCCCACAGTCCAAAGACGTGCAGGTTAGGTGGACTGGCCGTGATAAATTGCCCTTAGTGACCAAAGAGGTCAGTAGGGGTTATTGGGTTATGGGGATAGGCTGGAAGTGAGGGCTTAAGTGGGTCAGTGCAGACTCGATGGGCCGAATGGCCTCCTTCTGCACTGTATGTTCTATGTTCAAATAAAGCTCTAGAGTTTATTTCTGAAATATAGAATTGGAAAGTTATCCTGAACCTGCATGAAACCACGGTTAGCGTATTGCACGCAGTTTTCTGATCATTAGAGGATACAGAGGTACGGGAGAGTGGGTGCAGAGGAGATTTATAAGGATGACACCGGAAATCCCTGGGTCTACATATCAGGCCGGGTCTCTTTCCTCTTGAAACAAATACTGAAGGATGATCAAATAGAGTCATTTAAAATTCTGAAGAGGTTTGTTACGGGGAAAATGTTTCCTCTTGTGGGGAAGAATGTAACCAGACGGCATCAAGGGGCTCTCTCTGGTCCCCCCCCCACCTTGTGTTTCTCAACGGCACGCCATTCGCGGATGGTGGGTTTCTCTATTCCCGCCGCTCTGAAATCAAGAGGATTTCCCATTGACGCCTCCCCACGCCGCCGGGAAACCCGTGGGCAAGGGGGGTGGGGGTGGGGAGGCCGGTTACACTGCCAAAAAGACAGTTGGGAATGTGGAACTCGCTACATCAAAGAGTGGTTGAAGTGGGTAGTCTAGATGCATTAAAGGGGAGATTAAACCTCTCCAGCTGAAACGTGCAGAGTGCCAGGCTGTCATTGGAATATGGCTCTGCACTTCACACTTATCTGTGAGATAATGGGCAGCACAGTGGTTAGCACTGCTGCCTCAGTGCTCCAGAGTCCCGGGTTCAATTCCTGCCTCGGGTGACTGGCTGTGTGGAGTTTGCACTTTCTCCCCGTGTCTGCGTGGGTTTCCTCCGGGTGCTCCGGTTTCCTCCCACAGTCCAAAGATGTGCAGGTTAGGTGGATTGGCCATGCTAAATTGCTCCTTAGTGTCCATAAGGTAAGGTGAGGTGACTGGGTTACAGGGACAGGGTGGAGGCGTGGGTTTGAGGAGGGCCGCTGGGCTGAATGGCCTTCTTCTGCATGGTAAATTCTGTGATTCATACGAGGGAGAAGGAAATAGAGGATAATTTGATAGATTTAGATGAGGAAAGTTGGGAGACGACTTAAGTGGAACAGAAACACTGGCATGGACTGTTTGGGGCCGGGTAGACTGTTGTTGTGCTGCCTATCCAAGTAATGCGTAACCTTCTTAACCTTCACTTATTGGACTCTTGTGGCTTTAAGGTGCTTATGAAGGGAGGGAGGGACAAGTCATACCTTCCAGACGCTCTCTGCCATCTAGAAGGGCAAAGGTAGCAGACTCACCATAGAAAGCATCCTATCGGGCTGCATCACAGCCTGGTATGGCAACTGCTTGGCCCAGGACCGCAAGAAACTTCAGAGAGTCGTGAGCACCGCCCAGTCCATCACACGGACCTGCCTCCCATCCATTGACTCTGTCTACACCTCCCGCTGCCTGGGGAAAGCGGGCAGTATAATCAAAGATCCCTCCCACCCGGCTTACTCACTCTTCCAACTTCTTCCATCGGGCAGGAGATACAGATGTCTGAAAACACGCACGAACAGACTCAATAACAGCTTCTTCCCCACTGTCACCAGACTCCTAAATGACCCTCTTATGGACTGATTTCATTAACACTACACCCTGTATGCTTCATCCGATGCCAGTGCTTATGTAGTTACATTGTATATGTTGTGCTGCCCTATTATGTATTTTCTTTTATTCCCTTTTCTTCTCATGTACTTAATGATCTGTTGAGCTGCTCGCAGAAAAATGCTTTTCACTGTACCTCGGTACACGTGACAATAAACAAATCCAATCCAATCCCATGGGAACACCGCCACCTGCAAGTTTCCCTCCAAGCCACACATCATCCTGACAGGGAAATAAATCACTGTTACCCTTCATTATCGTTGGGGCAGAATGCCGGAACTCCCTCCCCAACAGCACTGTGGGTGTACCTACACCATGTTGATTGCTGCAGTTCAAGGCAGCAGCTCAACACCACCTACTGAAGGGCAATTAGGAATGGGTAACAACTGGCCTTGCCAGTCACACTCAATCCATGAAAGAATTTTTTTAAAGGGCATCAGTTGGCCTCAACTCCTAAGGGGATGGGAAAGAAAAGAAAACAGCAGCAGGATTCTTGGTCTCCACCAAAATAAACCCTGCACGAAGAAACTTTTGAACTGTGGCGAGGAAAAGAGCGCGGAGTTGGGTTTCATGACATTGCTCCCACAGGCCAATAGTTTGTCATGAGGGCCAGGAAGCTGAGGTTTACTCGGTTGAGGTATCGGGACGCCGAAGGCCGGCCACTCAAATACCTGTCAATGGCTTCAGGAAGGCATGGACGGGATTCAGAGAGATTTCAGGATAGATTGGAGCGTGGTCTCCAACCAGAACAGTCCCAAAAGGAATCAAGGCCGAAACTGTAAGCAGCTACTTTTTAAATTGGTCAGGAACAGAGAGCTGTTCCCCTCCAATTCCGCACGTGATGCATGGGATAAGAAACTGATAAGAACCAGGCCTCGGAGCCTGCAGGGGAGTAGATCAAACAAAGGTAGCTTCGAGAGATGGGTTCCCGCGAATAGATCAATGCAGAAGGACTTTTAGGGAATTGTAACGGTCTCCCATCCTCTCTGTCGTTTGTTCATTGTTCACTGGGATGAACGAATGGCCGCACTTGCAAGGCCCGGCACCACGAGAAGAATCTTTGTTGACACGCAGACTCCACTGAAGGACTGGGTGAATGCATGCTCTCGTTTTGAACCTGTTTTACTGCTGGAATAACATTGGCTGAGTATCTGGGCTCTCTCTGTATAAATATGCCGTAAAAAACAGTCACTGCACAGCTCATTTCTCGAGCTCAGGGCGCAGCTTCCAAGAAGAAACACTAAATCACATTTTTCTTGGAGCAAGTGGTATTTGATTTCTTTGCCAGCTTCCCAACATATTCCTGTGTTCTGTTTTATGTTGAACATTTGCACACTATTCTCTTTCTGTTTTTAACCAGAGGACACATTTTATATCTCAATCCGTGCACCTGGAATTTTGTTTGAAACATGTGCTTTGATTTTATTATGCTCCCTTCCTCCTTATCCCCTCCCCCTCATCCTGAAGGTCCTGAACTATGCCCTGGGAGTGGCTGGATCGGATCCCTCCCGTACGCCACCCTCGGAAGTCCTCCTTCATACCTGACCAAAATTCCCATTTTTGCCTACACTGCCTGGCAGGAACAAGTGTGTATTGGTGCCGGATTCCCATTTTACACCTCACCCCGATTTAACTCTCCATACACTTCGGCTGGGATGTGGAACAAGCCTCCGACCCAACGCCACTGCTGCACTCGCCAGCAAGGTTAGATGTGCAGATGAAATTGAGTGGATTTTGATAGCTGTAAGAGAGAGTTGGCCACTGTAAGAAACAGCAGAGAATAATAAAACTTCTGTCTGCAACTTTTTGCAGGGCATTGACTGCTGAGTGAGTCAATGTTGCTTGAATATTCCAGCATCTGCTCCTATAGGGATGAAGGGAGATATCTATGTGCAGAGCCATAAGAGTTGGGTGAGATCCTGAATGAATATTTCTCATCGGTATTCACGGTGGAGAAAGGCATGGATGTTAGGAAACTAAGGGAAATAAATAGTGATGTCTTGAGAAGTGTGCATATTACAGAGGAGGTGGTGCTGGAGGTCTTAAAGCGCATCAAGGTAGATAAATCCCCGGGACCTGATGAAATGTATCCCAGGGTGTTGTGGGAGGCTAGGGAGGAAATTGCGGGCCCCCTAACAGAGATATTTGAATCATCGGCAGCCACAGGTGAGGTGCCTGAAGATTGGAGAGTGGCGAATGTTGTGCCCTTGTTTAAGAAGGGCAGCAGGGAAAAGCCTGGGAACTACAGACCGGTGAGCCTAACGTCTGTAGTAGGTAAGTTGCTAGAAGGTATTCTGAGAGACAGGATCTACAAGCATTTAGAGAGGCAAGGACTGATTCGGGGCAGTCAGCATGGCTTTGTGCGTGGAAAATCATGTCTCACAAATTTGATTCCGTTTTTTGAGGGGGTGACCAAGAAGGTAGATGAGGGCAGTGCAGTAGACGTTGTCTACATGGACTTTAGCAAAGCCTTTGACAAGGTACCGCATGGTAGGTTGTTGCAGAAGGTTAAAGCTCACCGGATCCAGGGTGAGGTTGCCAATTGGATTCAAAATTGGCTGGACAACAGAAGGCAGAGGGTGGTTGTAGAGGGTTGTTTTTCAAACTGGAGGCCTGTGACCAGTGGTGTGCCTCAGGGATCGGTGCTGGGTCCACTGTTATTTGTGATTTATATTAATGATTTGGATGAGAATTTAGGAGGCATGGTTAGTAAGTTTGCAGATGACACCAAGATTGGTGGCACAGTGGATAGTGAAGAAGGTTATCTAGGATTGCAACGGGATCTTGATCAATTAGGCCAGTGGGCCGACGAATGGCAGATGGAGTTTAATTTAGATAAATGTGAGGTGATGCATTTTGGCAGATCGAATCAGGCCAGGACCTACTCAGTTAATGGTATGGCGTTGGGGAGAGTTATAGAACAAAGAGATCTAGGAGTACAGGTTCATAGGTCCTTGAAGGTGGAGTCGCAGGTGGACAGGGTGGTGAAGAAGGCATTCGGCATGCTTGGTTTCATTGGTCAGAACATTGAATACAGGAGTTGGGACGTCTTGTTGAAGTTGTACAAGACATTGGTACGGCCACACTTGGAATACTGTGTGCAGTTCTGGTCACCCTATTATAGGAAGGATATTATTAAACTGGAAAGAGTGCAGAAAAGATTTACTAGGATGTTGCCGGGACTTGATGGTTTGAGTTATAAGGAGAGGCTGGATAGACTGGGACTTTTTTCCTTGGAGCGTAGGAGGCTTAGGGGTGATCTTATAGAGGTCTATAAAATAATGAGGGGCATAGATAAGGTAGATAGTCAACATCTTTTCCTAAAGGTAGGGGAGTCTAAATCTAGAGGGCATAGGTTTAAGGTGAGAGGGGAGAGATTCAGAAGGGCCCAGAGGGGCAATTTCTTCACTCAGAGGGTAGTGAGTGTCTGGAATGGGCTGCCAGAGGTAGTAGTAGAGGCGGGTACAATTGTGTCTTTTAAAAAACATTTAGATAGTTACATGGGTAAGATGGGTATAGAGGGTTATGGGCCAAGTGCGGGCAACTGGGACTAGCTTAATGGTAAAAACTGGGCGGCATGGACTGGTTGGGCCGAAGGGCCTGTTTCCATGCTGTAAACTTCTATGATTCTATGAGAATGAATTGGAAATTCTTCAGTGTCTCCACGCCACCAGTGTCTCTTGAACAGTGATCAGGGTGGGAACATTTTAGCACTCTGCAATTAAGAAGTCTATCCCCACTGCCCTAGTCACTATTTATCCCTCATTGACCAGCAGGAAAATGGATTATCTGGGTATGTTATCATTGTTGAGGGAGCCTGCTGTGTGCAGATTGGCCTACATTACAAAAATTGACTACAATTCAAAAGTACTTAATTGGTTGTAAAGCATTTCACAGAGTCCCAGGATCGTCAAAGGTGCTGCAGAAACGCAAGTCATTCTTTCTCTCTGAGCGGAGGATGTCGGAGGGCTGCTGGGAGATCAGAGGGGAAAGCTTAGCGACAGTTGATGTCTGGGGAACACTGAAGGGCTACACACATGGGGTTGTGTACACATCCTCTGACTATATCCTCAGGGTATGGTCCAAAGCCGCAATTGTGCACCCAGGTTTGCTGCGAGCGCAAATAGCACGGTGGGCACAAAATTGCGAGCGACTTGGAAAACGATAACCTCACCAGTGAGATCTCATTTTCTGATTCTCCCCATCCCTCCCTTTTAACGCAAGGTCAGGAACCTGATTTCATTTCATTTTAATCAGCGGGCTTCTCCGCCATATCCCCCTCTCCCCCTCCACATTTGGAATTCTCCCAACCGCTTTTCAAAAATGGGAGCCAGGTGACGGGAACCCGCCAAGCGGGGGGGCAGGGGGGGGGGGGGCACAGGTAAGGATAGCCGCCGGTGGGAGAGGGACATGCCCAAACGGTACCCTGGCACTGACCCCGGCACTGCTTTCACGCCTCAGCCAGCACTCCCTGCAGAGCATGGAAAATTCCACCCCACAGATATTGACCAAAGCAGGGGGCCAGGGGTCACCAGCGGATTGCCGGCTCTGCCGGTTCACTGAACCCAAGGCGACAAATCAAAACTAAAAGCCCATTTCCTCAGTTTAGAAATGAGCAGCGACAATCCTTCCCAAGGAGAGGGGCCGTCCCCACGGTGATGATTCATGCCCTGTGCTGACGCCAATCCCGGGGAGGCTTTTCAGGGTTTTAAAAACTCACAAACTGTTATTAAGATATCAGTTCAGTGTTTGTGGCTTTATTGCTCCACATTTCACATCCTTCAACGTCAATGTGTTTCCCTGCTAATCCAAGATATTTGTCTTCCATGGCCCAGATACCCACTTCAATAGCTGTAGGGCTTTCCACTTCACTTGCTTCTTTGACATTAAAGATCCCTGTTATTTATTATCATGGTTTTGAAGACCATAAACAACACAATATATATATATTAGTACTGAAGATGGTGGTGGCTAGTCTTGAAGTATTCTAAAACAACATATTATTGGTTTGCCTGGTTATGTTCAACACAGCTTCGGGTTGGATCTTTGTACATTTAACTCCAATTAAAAATGACAATGGGTGACCTCTCAGCTGTAACGCGATCGCTCACTTAAAGTATGGGAAGATGCACTGTGGAGAACTGCAACATTTATCCGCCGCAGATTCTGTTTCTGCTCTGCCTGATGTGGATTAGTGGGTCCCGCGTCTTGCTCCCGAGTCGGAAGGTTGCACGTTCAAGCCCCACTCCAGAACAGTGCGGTTCTGAGAGAGAGAGTGCTGCAAAAGTTGCAGGTCTTTCAGATGAGACATGAAAGTCAAGCCCAAAATCCCTCTCGGTGGGCATAAAAGAGCACCTGTCACTATTCGAGGAAGAGGAGGGTAGTTACCGCTGCACATTCTGGAAAGTAAGTAAGAGTAAAGTCAAGTCCATAGACCCAAATGACCACAGGCTGCTTCCCTCTCTGAGGGGGGGGGGGGGGGGCTGACTGGTGGTGATTTAACCTGAGGATCACCACACCTCAGGCGAGGGGCAAGGTTGAGAAGGCGGGGCCTTCATGGATAACCTCAGCCGGTACGGGAATTGAACCCGCGCTGCTGGCCTTGCTCTGCCGGTTTCGCTCGGTTGGCTGGACAGCTGGTTCATTATGCATCCCACAGTCAACAGCACTAATTCAGATGATTTGGTCATTATGACATTGCTGTCTGTGGGAGCTTGCTGTGTGTAAACTGGCAGCCACGTACACTTCACAAGCACCGCACTGGCGGCAAAGAGTCGTCCTGAGCTCATGAAAAGGCACACTAGGAATGCAAACCTTTTTTTCTCTTGCCAAATTGGCGCCGGTCGCGGGCCGCTCTATGCGGCTAGCCCACCAATTCTCCGGCCTAAGAAAAAAGAGAGTCCCGCTGGCGCCGTTCTAACCTGCCGAGAGCTGGTGGGACCTCAGCGTTGAAGGGGCGGCTGGCGGCCTGTGGGCGGGGGTCCGACCCCAGCGGTGGGGGGGCCTCCGATGTGGCTTGGCCCGCGATCGGAGCCCACCAATTGGCAAGCCGGGCTCTGTGACTGGGGGCCTCCTTTCCTACGCGCTGGCCCCTGTAGCCCTGCGCCGTGTTGCGTCGGGGCCGGCGCGTTGAAGGGAGCCACTGCGCATACGCGGATCCCGTGGCGCACAGTTCGTGCCGGGATCGGCCGCTGGAGCAGTGTGAACCGCTCCAGTGCCATGCCAGCCCCCTGTAGGGGCCAGAATTACTCCTGGCAGTGGCCTGTTCACGCCGTCGTAAAATGCGACGGCGTTTACGACAGCGTGGACACTCTGCCGCGGGATGTGAGAATCCCGCCCGTAGTGTTTGAAATCAGGAGCAGTCGGCAGCACGGTAGCAGTGTTTAGCACAGTTGCTTCACAGCTCCAGGGATCCAGGTTCGATTCCCGGCTGGGTCACTGTCTGTGCGGAGTCTGCACGTTTTCCCCGTGTCTGCGTGTGTTTCCTCCGGGTGCTCCGGTTTCCTCCCACATTCCAAAGTTTTGCAGGTTTGGTGGATTGGCGATGCTAAATTGCCCTTCGTGTCCAAAAAATGTTAAGTGGGGTTACTGGGTTATGGGGATAGGGTAGATATGTGTGCTTCAGTAGGGTGCTCTTTGTAAGGGCCGGTGTAGAGTCGATGGGCCGAATGGCCTCCTTCTGCACTGTAAGTTCTATGATTCTATGATTCAATTTGTCCACTTGTCCAAGCACAACTCTCAGCCCTAAACAACAGGCATAACCTTGAGCCCACCGGTACAGGCAGAGAGAGTCCTGTCCAAGTCCAGCCAAAGTTTGCAGCTCACCAATACAGAATCCACAGCCTATGTGCAATTGCCCGTCTTTCCAGTCTGACTGGACAGACGTCAACACCGCCAGCGTTATGGACTTGTCTTTCATTACTGTGGGGGTAATTGTACAGTCAGAGGCCGAGATCTGAGCAACAGTGGTTGTGAGAATCCTGCAGCTGTCTGGCCTTTGCTCCCGGTCTCCAAACTTTTCAGAGTCACACAAGGAGGCTATTCAACCCATTTTCCTCATGCTGGCTCTCAAGAATATTCCCCATTCAAGACTTAAACACAATGCTGCAGAAAAGACAAATTACAGGAGCTTCAGAAAAGACTGCACATAATAGAAACCCATCAAATGACAAATCTGTCATTATCCTCTTCACTCCACTGGATCATTTGAGGAGAAATTCTAGAGTTTAACAGGCATTATTAAGCATCCAGCCTGACTTTTTGCGGCATAACACAATCTGAAAGTTGGCTGCATCGAACACAGCTAATTTTACCTGATTAAACCGAGATTAATGATTCATTTTGGCAGGTGGTAAAACATTCCCCCGTGGCTTACGATCTCACGTTTGTGTTCATTATTTCCAGCCCGTGACACCCTCATCCAGTTACCGCATTGTCACACCAGCCCCGTCAAGCAGGGGTAGGACCAGGGTCAACTCTGGCCTCAACTCCTTTTCTTTGTAAAGTTGCAACGATAATTCAGAGTCACAACTGAACATTTTCACATCAGACTTAATTAGCTACTGGCTCCTCGCACACAAAAGGCAGGCCAGCACAGGGGCACACAGTGTTTCTAGAGAAAATCCACCTTCAGTGATTAAACAAACTGGGTTTCTTTACACCCAACAAAATAGGTCGGTCCAACAACTGCTTAAATTTAGGATTCTCATCCATGTTTATATCCTTCCATGGCTCAAACCTCTCTCTATCTGTAACCGCCTCCTGTTCAACAACACTCTAAGACGTCTACACTCTTCATATTATGAGTGACTATATGACAAAAACCATTCCATTGGCTGTAAAGCACTTGGAGACACACGACGGTCATGAAAGGCGCTATATAAATGCAAGCCTATCTTTTCATTCAGGCTTCTGTTCGAAAACAAAGGCAGTTTCAAGGGATTTATATTTGTATTGGTGAACATTAGAAATAAAGTATAGTTTTAAGCTGGTTTATTTTAATGTTTCTGTGCATGGAAGAGTAAAACCTATAGTTAGTTTCATGCTGGACAAAGGTGTTTTACGTATGGGGGTTGGTTCAGTGCCAACTGTGTTTCTATTGTGCTTAGAGAGGGCTACAGCGTGAGGAGTAAATAGAAGTCATTGCTTTGCTTTAACTGGAAGTCAGAGCAGCTAGAGATAGGACACTGGGGAGTGAACAGCTCTCAATTTTGTCGGGAGAAGCTGGACACGACAAGGGAGTTGCAGCTTTCTAAGGAACAAGTTACAATCCAGATAACCAGGAAATTCGGGACAGAAAGAACATTTAAGACACCTGAAGTTAAGAGAACAGAGAGCAAGGTATTTTTCAGAAGAATTCAAGGAAGAGTAAACAAAGTGTTCTGAGTTAAAGAGACAATTGCAGTAACTAGATTTAAAGTGGGACAGCAGACTTCGGAGGTCGATGAAAATTTTGATCTCATTTTAACACAGTCTGGGAACTGAGAGTTAAAGCATTTGTGAGCAATTTGCACAGCATTCAACACAAAGAAATCTTAAAGGGGTTGGTGTAAAGTCCTGAAGTGGATTCGCTGTTAAAAGTGGAACGGAAGCTTTGTTTAAAAGTGTCATTTGAAACGCTTGGTCTGGATTTCAGAATACAAACCACTAAGGGAAAGCATTATTATGAGATAAGATTTTAAAGCATGTTTCTGGGAGTGGAGTTTGGAAACTAGCATGTGACAATCATCTGTGGGAATTCTGAGGAGACATCCACAAACATTCACTTAGGGTTCAGAGTGTTTTAACTGCCCAACCCCTATGGTAACCTGCCAGCCAATTAAATGTTGCATTTTCAACTCCCACTGTGCATGCTTTCAACTGAGTGGAGAGTGCCAAAATTCTCCAGCCCCCATGACTCCTGCTCCTGAACACCATATGATGGCCCCTGCTGGAATGTGTGGGGACCCATCTGAGCCCCAAATCAGCGGTGTACCTGGCATCTCTGATGGTGATTGGTCAACGGTCATGGGGTCAATTTGCCTATTTTGCATGACAATGATGAGCATCCATGTCAACACAAGGGGTGGTATTCAGTATCCGGGGTCCATCCTGGAGGCCAGGAAACCAGCTGAAGTGTACTGTTGGGCAGTCTGGGGAGGGATGGCAATGTGAGGCCCCCTCCCTAGAGGAATCGGCGGAGGTTGTCTTAAGATTTAAAAATTATTCCAGGTCCTCAGCATGGCTTCAGGCTACAATCCTGACTCAGCTACCTGCCCGGACCCCACACCCACCAATTGATTTAGTAGTCTCACTTAAGAGGTTGGGATGCGAATGCCCCGATGGTGGAAATCCCCGATCCTGACTGTTACCACACTCGCCCCGCAGTCCACTGGCCTTGTGAGGGACAGGGTAGAGGCTCTACTCTTTACAGGTCTAAGACGGAATTAACACACAAGATTGACATCCATTGTATCAAAGTTCCAGGCTAGATTCCAGCCCTTTTGGTGAACTCTTGCTGATGATATGGCAGGAACATGTTAGAAGGGGTGGAAAGTTTGAGTGTAACAGTGTACTTAAAAGCATTCCCAAATCATGAGGCTCTTTGGCTCAACACGAATGGCATTGACTTTCTTGGGGCCAACATGGGGGGGGGGCGGCGCAATCAGACACCTCAAAAATTAAATGTTCATCTGCCTCGTACAATCAGTTGGACTTTTATTGCTTCTTTATATTACTGCACAATTGGCCTATATTAAAGCTGCAGAACAGTTTCAAAAATGCGCTGGCTCTTAAATGAGTCTTTAAGTTCTTAACACAGGAAATATTTACACAAGAGTAAAACTTTACGAGATACAATAATGGCCCTGTTTCTTTTACCCAAGCATATCATCCCGATCCTGGCTTTCAGCAGCGCCTGAAGACTGCAACTTGCATTTGTATAGCACCCTTACATGTGCTAACATGTCCCAAAATGCTGACAGGTATGCTACCAGACAACATCCAACACTGAGACACGGAAGGTGGCATCAGGATAGGTGACCAAAAGTTTGGTCAAAGAGCTAGGTTTTGAAAAGCGTCGGAAAAAGGGATAGAAAGAAAAGTAGTGAGACTTATGGAGAGAGCTCTAGAGCTGATGGCAGAGGCAGCAATAACGGGGTGAAGGAAACAAGGCGGTCAGGAGGGGGTTTGTCGGGATGGATTACAGGGACAGGAAGGTGCAAAGTCGAGAAGATAACATGGACTCAGGACCACGCTTATTCCAGACTAATTTCGAGGCAAGGTGAGGTAAAGTCGCCATAGCTCCAGATGGCCATAGGCTGCTTTCCCCTTCGAGGGGGAAGAGCGGACTGGTGGTGATTTAACCTGAGGACCACCACACCTCAGGCGAGGGGCAAGGTCGTGAATAACCTCAGCCGGTACGGGAATTGAACTGCTGCTGGCCTCGCTCTGCATCAGGAACCAGCTGTCCAGCCAAGCAAGCTAAACCAGCCCCCAAACCTTACCTCATTTCTACTGGTTATCTAAATGGGAGGCCTGGAACGATGCAGCGGAATCAAATTACTAACTGCACTTACTGAAGAATAATTCCTGGATCAGACTCAAAAGCCCTGGATGAAACAGCCCTCTCAAAGTAGTGCATCGACAATAAAGTGTTACACAGAACCACAGAAGTAACTTTAATTCTTGCTGATTGAGTCAGATGGCCAATATTTTGGATCAGTCACCCACTACACATTGTTCTGAAAAGTAAAATCGTATGGGTTTTAGAACAGGTATCTGACAGACGCTATCACGGATATTAACATGATTCCCGTAGAACATGCAGCACAGAAGGTGGACATTTGACTCATTTCTAGTAACTGCTTTCGGGACGATGGTTGGGAGTGGTCAAATGATTGATTACCAGACCCTTTCATCAAACTAGGAAAAGACTGTACAGCTTCTCAAAATGTTTCAAATATTATGAGCCACCTGCAGTTAGAACATAAAACATACAGTTCAGAAAGAGGCTATTCAGCCCATTGAGTCTGCACCGACCCACTTAAGCCCTCACTTCCACCCTATCCCCGTAACCCAATAACCCCTCCTAACAATTTTGGACATGAAGGGCATTTTATCATGGCCAATCCACCTACCTGCACGTCTTTGGACTGTGGGAGGAAACCGGAGCACCCGGAGGAAGCCCACGCAGACACGGGGAGAACGTGCAGACTCCGCACAGACAGTGACCCAGCAGGGAATCGAACCTGGGACCCTGGCGCTGTGAAGCCACAGTGCTAACACGTAGACATCCATTTTGTACAAAGCAAGATCCCACAACTAACTAACAGCATCACAAAACTGGTGAGGACACCTAGCCAATTCCTGTTCTTCTTCATATGATGATCCCTTTGAAGTGCATCTAAATCCTCCAGTGCGAGACAGGACCAGGCGATTAATGCAGCACTCCCTCAGTGCTGTCCCGGACAGGACCATGTGATCGGTGCAGCACTCCCTCAGTGCTGTCCTGGACAGGACCATGTGATCGGTGCAGCACTCCCTCAGTGCTGTCCCGGACAGGACCATGTGATCAGTGCAGCACTCCCTCAGTGCTGTCCCGGACAGGACCATGTGATCAGTGCAGCACTCCCTCAGTGCTGTCCTGGACAGGACCACGTGATCAGTGCAGCACTCCCTCAGTGCTGTCCTGGACAGGACCATGTGATCAGTGCAGCACTCCCTCGGTGCTGTCCTGGACAGGACCATGTGATCGGTGCAGCACTCCCTCAGTGCTGTCCTGGACAGGACCATGTGATCGGTGCAGCACTCCCTCAGTGCTGTCCTGGACAGGACCATGTGATCAGTGCAGCACTCCCTCAGTGCTGTCCTGGACAGGACCATGTGATCAGTGCAGCACTCCCTCAGTGCTGTCCTGGACAGGACCATGTGATCAGTGCAGCACTCCCTCAGTGCTGTCCCGGACCGGTATCAGCATAGTTTGTGTGCTCAGGTCCGACATCAACATTTAGACCCAAGAGCAGAGATGGGCAACCTAGCCTAGTGAGAGGTCCTCCTTCATCTCAGTGGGCTGCAAGATTGACGTCGGCATGTGCATGAACCATGACCCTTATGAATAAGATTATGAATAAGCATGCTTGTGTACCTAGAATTTGCAGGTGTGCCAAGTGAATCTTAGCAGTACTTCAGTTGGACGGAAATGGAGCTCACAACTCTCACAATCAATGTTGTGAGCAATCAACATACACACACCTTACTTCACCTGCCCCTGCTTTAAATATGGATTACTTCAGTTATACCAGTCGGAGAAAAAAAACACGGACGGAAACCAGCAGAATTCCGGCAACCCTGCGCGTGGACAACGGTCAACAAAATGCCTTGTTGGCCGCACTCAAGGCTCTGACTCAGAGGCAGCATTGCCAGTGACTGACCAAGGCAGACACAAGTCTTCAACTCCTTTCGCACTAGTCTTCTCTCGTGCTTACGCCATTCCCATTCTCCAACATTCCTTCCTCGACACAAACTGACAAGTGGAGTTGACAAACCCAAAACAAACTTATTCACGAAGCTTTTAATTTTCCTCCTTTTCCTCCATCTTCCCGAATCTGCACCAATGTCTGTGCAGCAACCAGGCCATCAACCTCCAGCTCCCGAAATGATGCAGCATCTCAGCTGGTCACTGCAGTGGGCTAACTCATTCCTGACTTTTCATTTCTTCCGATGAAGAAATACTGATCTCTGCTTTATCGCAGGCGTGGCTAAAAAACAGAACCTCACCCTGCAATCAAGTTATGATAGGAAAAGTAAGACAGCTCCAATCATAATCACTTAACCACAGGGGTAGGTGATCAACTGCCCCCATTGACTCCAACCAACCTGTTCTTCACTTCAGCCCCAACACACTTTCAGTCACAGCGTCAAAGGATTTTGCTGATCTCAGATCATCTCCCGCCTCCCCCTCCCGCCATCTCTCTGGCATCCAGCCAAGGTAGCCAAAAACATCACCAGGCAAAGACAAACAAGAAATACCAGCCAATGGGATTGAAGCTGTGTTTCCCTATCCAGGAATCCAGTGATCCAGCAGGCCATTACAGAACTCCCCTAATCTTAAAATAAACACAATGATTCCTGCAGATGCTGGGAATCTGAAACAAAAACAAATGTTGGAATTAACAGGGCAGGTAGCATCTGTGGAAAGAGAAACAACAGTTAACATTTCACGTCGCTGACCTTTCAGAACTCAGTCCTGATTACAGATCACAGACCTGAAAGGTTATCTCTCTCTCTCTCTCCACAAAACTCAGTTGAGATTGTTTCCAACATTTCTGTTTTTTATTCTCTTAATCTCACCTCCCAGCATGCCTGGCCAGCAAATGCCTCGCTCATGTGGAACCCATCTAAGAAGAGCAGGAAGTTCACTCGATGCCTAGTCAGTACTGGGTTCACTGAGCTCAACTCACAACCCAAAGATGTGCAGGTTAGGTGGGGTTGTGGAGATAGGGCAAGGGAGTGGGCCTAGGCGGGCTGCTCTTTCGGAGGGTCGGTGCAGACTCGATGGGCCAAATGGCTTCCATGTGCTCTCTAGGGATTCTATGGAATAGCAGCTGAGGCAATATACTTGGTCCAAGTGTAAACAAAAATTAGCCAGGATTTCCACTCTTGACAGCTGTTCAATGGACAATGCTTAGCCAAATCGGCTGTGAATTAGGCACAGCCCCCACCCCACCCCAATAACTAGCCGTTGAGACTCAGAAGAGGGTGGTGTAATTGGAATGGCGAACAGGAGACCTGTACCAGGCAGTGCCCGCTTTGAAGGGATGGAAGTTTGTGTCCAATTGTCTGGAGAGGGCAGAATCAGGAATGTGGGTGGAACATGGGATCTATTTTATCAGAAAAAAATGACGCCTGATTCTTGGATAGCACTGTGGCTTCACAGTGCCAGGGTCCCAGGTTTGATTCCCCGCTGGGTTGCTGTCTGTGCGGAGTCTGCACATTCTCCCTGTGTGTGCGTGGGTTTCCTCCGGGTGCTCCGGTTTCCTCCCACAGTCCAAAGACATGCAGGTTAGGTGGATTGGCCAAGATAAATTGCCCTTAGTGTCCAAAAAGGTTAGGAGATGTTATTGGGTTACGGGGATAAGGTGGAAGTGAGGGCTTAAGTGGGTCGGTGCAGACTCAATGGGACGAATGGCCTCCTTCTGCACTGCATGTTCTATGTTCAGGTGACGTGCGGTGATTTGGGTGGGGGAGCGGGTGGGGGTACTTTTTCTTAAACTTGGCTATTCCTATTTCCCACTTGCCAAGGAAGTTCTGGATGAAGACGTGTCCACAAGGGAACGAGATCAGTTCACAGTTAGGGAGGCACATCACCTCCCCCTCAAACCAGGAGTCATTCTCTGGCTCTGCTCCATGGAGGGACATGCAACATGCGCTTCACAGCTTCCCTTCCTCCCAAGCAGATCATCAGGCCAGCGTAATGAAGCAGGGAACCTTGAAAGGATTTATCCACAGGCAGGATGGATCTTCCCTCACAGCTATCAAGTAAAGGCCAGACTACAGGAGTACACTGGAGAATGCTGCTGACATTATCTTGCTTCACAGAGACAGATAAACGTTAAAACTTGCTACAGCTGATCCATCAGGGATTTTATTCATACAAATGTATGAAAGTTACATCTACATAACTACACAGTAATATACACTGAGTGAAGCAGGTATTCAAACAGCAGATGAAAGCCTATTTGCAGCATCTGTCAACTCTTGTTAGTTAAGTATCATTACCAAAATATTGTATAGAATCACAGCTATTTGGTTGGCTGAAGTAAAACTGAATAATAAAGTTACTATTTCAAAATGGCAGTAAATAGTTGTGTGTGGGGGGGGTGGGGTGGGGGGGGGGGGGGGAGAGAAAGAGTAGGTGGAGGGGGGAGTGGTTATGGGGGGGGGGGTTTAATGCCATCCCGTTCATGTTACCATTTTCCAACCAAAGATTTAGACATGGACATAGATTAACATAGAATTTACAGTGCAGAAGGAGGCCATTCGGCCCATCGAGACTGCACCGGCTCTTGGAAAGAGCACCCTACCCAAGGTCAACACCTCCACCCTATCCCCATAACCCAGTAACCCCACCCAACACTAAGGGCAATTTTGGACACTAAGGGCAATTTAGCATGGCCAATCCACGTAACCTGCACATCTTTGGACTGTGGGAGGAAACCGGAGCACCCGGAGGAAACCCACGCAGACACGGGGAGAACATGCAGACTCCGCACAGACAGTGACCCAAGCTGGGAATCGAACCTGGGACCCTGGAGCTATGAAGCAACTGTGCTATCCACAATGCTACCATGCTGCCCTAACATTCAGACAAGTCATCAGTCAAGACAATTGAAATTGGCTCTCAATCCATCTCAGAATGTGGAACGTACATGCTAAGTGTTGGGTCCTCCAGTGACTCCATGGGAAAATGCACTACCCAGTGTGGTGCTGAGCTGTTTAGATTTGACAACGCCTGATCAGTACCAAGGAATAATTGGAGTACAACAATTAGGCCAAGAAGCCCTGGCGAGAGAGCTGCATGTATCCCAAGCTCGTGATTCCTCCGCAATAACCTCTGCTGGCACAGGTTAATGCCACTAGGCTAGGTCCAGGATGGACCTTGGCTGTGATCCCTTCCAGTTTGGGGGGGGGGGGGGGGGGGGGGGGGGGGGGGCACAGTTCCGAACAGTTTTTTTGAGGACAAAATGCGAAACCAAAGTTCTTGTTGGCCCGCATGGACAGACATCAAGAATTTCATGCATTATCTCAAATAACAGCAGGAAGTTAAATGGAAAATAAAATTGGACGGAATATAAAATAGCAACTCATTCACTGCAAGAGCTCATTATAAGAGCTTCTTTCGAGCGAATGTCTTGGACTAACTTTCAACCTCACCTCATATTGCAGTGATGGTAGATACTGGTTCTGTGAAATGTCGGTGACTAGTTTCTGCTCTCACTCATCCACTGTGCTCAAACTTCAATTAGGCATCGCCCTTTAGTAGACTGAACAGGCAGACAATTCCGTCTCCCGCTGCAAATTATTCGCGTTGAAAGGATGTTTAAATCACAGGGACAAATGTAACTTCTGAAGCGGGTGTAGCTTCTTTTATTTATTCTTTTGTGGCGTTCTCAATCAAGTTGATAAAAGGGTGGCACGAGGCACAAAAGCTGGAAAGGGTAATGCATTGCGTTAAATAAAACTTGAAGGGATTTTACAAATAATAAATAAGAGACCCTTTAAAAATTGGGAATTTACAAGGTCTGCAGAAAGGCCGATAAGTACCTTTAATTAAAATATTCAGGTGATTTTGTTTCTTCTTTATAACAGGCAAATTGCAACCCACTTTCTGCATTAAATTAAAGTAATTTTGCAAAGGTCAAACCAGGTGCCCTGCATTCTCCACAGATTAAAAACAGAAACACTGAAGCTTGAAGGGAATTGGAAAATATGGTTGCAAAGAGGAGTTCACCGTTTCTGTTTGTTTGACTCCGCCATTTTTAAGCTTCATTCCCCCAGAGTTTTTTTTTGGGGGGGGGGGGGTTCCATTCCATTATCTTTTATCGCCTCACCATCTGCTATTCTTCGGAGGAACACTCTGCTCTCACCCAGAGTACACACACGTGTGTTTTTCAAATACACACGTGTGCTTTACCTGCAACACACACACACTTTTAGATGAGATACTGCAGCGGTTTGGAATTTGCCGATGGACTATATTTAACTTGTCATTTTCCTGTAATATTTTCTCGGCAATAGGCCTGAGGCCAGGTGGGTTACTATGGCAATTAGAAGCATTACTCAGCGATTCAATAGGGTAATGCTTAGTCATAACCTCCCAAAATTTCAGCTGATATTGAGTGCCGCATACTTGTGATATTTGATGATGGACATTGGCCACGATTCTCCCGAAAGATTTCGGAGTGTTGCACTGAGGGGGAACTGCCACGTGCTTCATGGAGCTCGGCCCATCGAGGCCGGCAACGGTATTCAACGTTAACTGGCCCACTTAACGAGGCTCATGAAAATGAATGAAAATCGCTTATTGTCACAAGTAGGCTTTAATGAAGTTACTGTGAAAAGCCCCTAGTCGCCACATTCCGGCGCCTGTTCGGGGAGGCTGGTACGGGGATTGAACCATGCTGCTGGCCTGCTTTAAAAGCCAGTGATTTAGCCCAGTGTGCTTCCAGCAGCAAATGAAGGGTCGGCAGCTGATTCGCTGGGACCGCGCTCGCCAGCCCCCCCGCTAACAAGGCCGAGCAGCACTTGCTCAGCCAACCCCAGCCAGCTCGGAACAAGGGCGCCCAGGAGATTCGGGGATGCAGGTCTGGTAGGCTCCTAGGCACAGTGGAAGCCAGGAGGGATGTCCTGTTCCCCCGATGGTCCCAGAGGGTCAGCCATAGGGCAGCCAGTGCTGCCTGGGGCGAAGTGGCGGCAGCTCTGAAAGCCGGGTGTGTGAGCAGGAGGACTGGCCTCCAGTGCAGGAAAAAGGTCGTTGACCTACACCGGGCAGCACAAATGAGTAGACACCAACCCCCCCCCCCCCCCCCCCCCCGGTGACCCTTCTGCCCACACGGGAGCATCCACCCCCCAACTCTCCATGCGACCCCCAACCCTCCCTGCATCCCCCTCTCCCGTCACCACCCCCCCAACCTCTCCTCCCATCACTGTGAACCACGCATGTGGCTAATGATGCCCTCGCTTGTCTCCTCGGAAAAGCCATCCCACAATTGTTGGGAGAGGGCCCAGACCGGCGGTTGGGTGCCAGACATAAAAATCCTCAACTGCTTCGAGGAGCGGGCCCTGGAGGTGACTGGGATGGGCGAGGACAGGGTGGTCACCAACGAGGAGGCTGGCGGACGCCGCAGATGTGAGGAACCACGGAACTGTCAAACATGAGTTATTGCCTTTCTAACCAACCCATCCCTCCCACTGACCACATGTCCATTCTCCCACAGGTCCTCTAGCCGACAGCGCGGCCCATCCCCGGTGGCCTCCTCTCCAGCCACTCAGGACAACACCTGGGAGGAGAGCTCCGATATTGCCACCTTAATAGTCGCGTCACATCTGTCATCCCCACCCTGCATCAGCGCAAATACAAGCACCTCGATGGGAAATGTTAGTGGTCAGGCTTCTGTGTCACAATCTGGTGGGCACCTCACTGCTGATGCACAATAGATGGAGGCAGGAACCCCCAGGTGAGACAGCAGAGGGCTGTGGGATCCCAGGGCCCAGCTGGGTCCCAGCCTGAGGAAGAGGTCATCCTGGAGCTGGTGAAGATGTTAGGGTGCGGTCAGGACATTCAGCGGGAGATGTCAATGGCAGTCCAGCAGGTTCATAGCCGCTTGGAGGATTCCCAGAGATTAGGGGCAGAGGAGATGGTGCCGCCAATGCATGGCACTGAGGCTAACACTGCTAGGATGGCGGCTGCAGTGGAGCGCCTGGTGCACAACATCGGCACCATGAGGGAAGGTGTCCAAGGCATCGCGCAGTCGGTGACACCCATGGCTGAGGGTCTTTGCAGAATGTCCGACTCACTGGAGGTTGTGACCCAGTACCAGACTGACGTTGATGAGGTTCTGTTGGATATGTCCTGCTTCCAGATGGGAACGCTGAGGCACTCCGGAGCTCGCCCCAGTCGCTTGTGGGCATTGCCGAGGAGTTGCAGAGCAAGTCCCAGTCACTGAGGAGAATCGCCGAGGTCATCGACAAGATGGTGCGGACCATGGGGAGCCGCCAGGGCTGGCAGAGCCAGATGCTGCAGGGGCAGCCGGGGCTTGAACCAGCTGCCCTTCCGTCCCAAGGTGAACCCAAGGGCCTTATGGGCACTAAGCGGGAGGAGAGGACGCTGGGTGGCTACCCAGACCCGTCCCATAGAATGCCGACGGTGGCCACCAGCTCCCCGGAGTTCCACCCCTCTGATGAAGCTGCATCTCAAAGCCAGCATCTCACAGCCAGCACATGGGACAAGTAACCCAAGGGAATCGAAGGCCATGGGAAGCAGCTGGCTGCCTCCACCTCTGATGGGCATCCTGGGGAAACCCTTAGATGTTGCAGTAGATCTTGGAGGACCAAGCACAGCTCATCACTGGGGGTGGGGGGAATGGGGGGGGGGGGGGGGGCACCATCGGGAGAGTGGGGAATTGTGACACACAATAAACACCTTTGTGCAGAATCAGTATTATGATACCTTTGTCACTTTCTTCCTCAATACGGGCCGTCCTGCGAACCCTTGGCCCACCTCTCCTGGCATATCCCCCTCTCCATGTCACTCACCCACCCTCAGGCCATGGTCCTGTCCTTGGAGCTGTGACCCATCCCCTGGGTGTTCGCGTGTTGGGTGTTGGATGTGTGGTGTTGCCTCCTGCAGTGTTCAGGCAGGGTCCAGGCATCAAGGTGTGATTGAGATGCTAGGCAATGAGTCCCACATGCTACATGGCCCGCCCACCCATGGGAATCTACTTTGGTTCTGTGAAGTACCCACTTAACTACGATTGCCAATTCCCTATTAGCGATAGCCTTCAGCCGCGCAGCCAGCGGTCTATGGCTGGTTGTTGGGGAAGACGTGCAGGGACAATGGTTGCCCCTGGAATGGAGACACAGGATCTAGGGGTTGGCATGGTGGTGAAATGCACGGTTGCCCCCCCCCCTCCCTCCAGCGCCTTCCCCCCACCTTCACAAGGCAGCCTACCCCTGCAGAGAGTCCCCTACCCCCAGCCGAGATTCTCCCACCTTCCGCCAAGCACTGGGGCGGCAAGCCCAGCATCCCCAGGTTCTTTGCCTGTGAGCAAGGATGGCTACTCACCTCCTCGGCTACCCACGGAAGCCCTTCCGCCAGGTTCACGTTTTTAAAAAGGAGTACTTACGGGCACCAGCATGAGCACTCGCTGGGGAGGCCGTTGGATATGGGGTGGCTCTCGTTAATTGTACGGAAATAGGGCTTAAGTGGTGAAAATTGGTTTCTCGCCTCGCTACGGCGCGATCCCGATTTCGCCTAGGGGAGCGGGCTGTTTTCTGCCTCCCCGGTAAGACAGGAGCCCGCGTTGTGGTTGCTTGTTGTGTGTGTGTGTGTGTGTGTGTGTGGGGGGGGGGGGGGGGGGGGGGGGTCGGCATTGGCTGGGGGGGGGGGGGGGGTGAGAACTACAATGCTGGTGCTTGTTTTGAGGGAGGGGAGGTGAGAACTCGATGTTCATGCTTGTTTCGAGGGCGGTGAGAGCTCTGACACAGATGATGATGGTGGTCCCGTGTCCATGGAAGGGGGGGGCGGGGGGGGGGGGGGGGGGGGGAAGAGTTTATCATCTGTACTGATCAGGGTGCCCTCTGTCGAGACGGCTCTATCAGGCCTTGCCCTGCCACCACTACAGCGTCAAACACACCCACTGAGTTTTTTCCCCAGAAATTTTCGAAATCAGGACGAAAAACCCTGCTGTGCAGCTGGAGAGCTACTTGCCGAGTTTCAGTCCGAGCCTGACACTCTGAAACAATATGGGAAAATTCCACCCAAGGAGTTACCGAGGTGGGTCGTGTGATGATAAGCATAATGCAAGTTTGTACATAATGTTAAGCACGGCCTCCGACCACTAGGTGGCATTGTAAACCCATCGCGTCACCATGTGGTCTGGGAATTGGTTGTGCTGGGAGATGGGTGTATTCGGGAGATCTTGCCTGGGGAGGCAGTGAGATGTGAGCTTGCTAGAAAGCTGGGATTAGACCATAAGACATAGGAGCGGAAGTAAGGCCATTCGGCCCATCGAGTCCACTCCACCATTCAACATGGCTGATTTCAACTCCATTTACCCACTCTCTCTCCATAGCCCTTAATTCCTCGAGAAATCAAGAATTTATCAACTTCTGTCTTAAAGACACTCAACGTCCCGGTCTCCACCGCCCTCTGTGGCAATGAATTCCACAGACCCACCACTCTCTGGCTGAAGAAATTTCTCCTCATCTCTGTTCTAAAGTGACTCCCTTTTATTCTAAGGCTGTGCCCCCGGGTCCTAGTCTCCCCTGCCAATGGAAACAACTTCCCTACATCCACCCTATCTAAGCCATTCATTATCTTGTAAGTTTCTATTAGATCTCCCCTCAACCTCCTAAACTCCAATGAATATAATCCCAGGATCCTCAGACGTTCATCGTATGTTAGGCCTACCATTCCTGGGATCATCCGTGTGAATCTCCGCTGGACCCGCTCCAGTGCCAGTATGTCCTTCCTGAGGTGTGGGGCCCAAAATTGCTCACAGTATTCTAAATGGGGCCTAACTAATGCTTTAGAAAGCTTCAGAAGTACATCCCTGCCTTTATATTCCAAGCCTCTTGAGGTAAATGACAACATTGCATTTGCTTTCTTAATTACGGACTCAACCTGCAAGTTTACCTTTAGAGAATCCTGGACTAGGACTCCCAAGTCCCTTTGCACTTCAGCATTATGAATTTTGACACCGTTTGGAAAATAGTCCATGCCTCTATTCTTTTTTCCATAGTGCAAGACCTCGCACTTGCCCACGTTTTATTTCATCAGCCATTTCTTGGACCACTCTCCTAAACTGTCTAAATCTTTCTGCAGCCTCCCCACCTCCTCCATACTACCTGCCCCTCCACCTATCTTTGTATCATTGGCAAACTTAGCCAGAATGCCTCCAGTCCCGTCATCTAGATCGTTAATATATAAAGAGAACAGCTGTGGCCCCAACACTGAACCCTGCGGGACACCACTCGTCACCGGTTGCCATTCCGAAAAAGAACCTTTTATCCCAACTCTCTGCCTTCTGCCTGACAGCCAATCGTCAATCCATGTTAGTACCTTGCCTCGAATACCATGGGCCCTTATTTTACTCAGCAGTCTCCCGTGAGGCACCTTATCAAAGGCCTTTTGGAAGTCAAGATAGATAACATCCATTGGCTCTCCTTGGTCTAACCTATTTGTTATCTCTTCAAAGAACTCTAACAGGTTTGTCAGGCACGACCTCCCCTTACTAAATCCATGCTGACTTGTCCTAATCCGACCCTGCACTTCCAAGAATTTAGAAATCTCATCCTTAACAATGGATTCTAGAATCTTGCCAACAACCGAGGTTAGGCTAATTGGCCTATAATTTTCCATCTTTTTCCTTGTTCCCTTCTTGAACAGGGGGGTTACAACAGCGATTTTCCAATCCTCTGGGACTTTCCCTGACTCCAGTGACTTTTGAAAGATCATAACTAACGCCTCCACTATTTCTTCAGCCATCTCCTTTAGAACTCTAGGATGTAGCCCATCTGGGCCCGGAGATTTATCAATTTTTAGACCTCTTAGTTTCTCGAGCACTTTCTCCTTTGTGATGGCTACCATATTCAACTCTGCCCCCTGACTCTCCGGAATTGTTGGGATATTACTCATGTCTTCTACTGTGAAGACTGACGCAAAGTACTTATTTAGTTCCTCAGCTATTTCCTTGTCTCCCATCACTAGATTACCAGCGTCATTTTGGAGCGGCCCAATGTCAACTTTTGCCTCCCGTTTGTTTTTAATGTATTTAAAGAAACTTTTACTATCATTCCTAATGTTACTGGCTAGCCTACCTTCATATTTGATCCTCTCTTTCCTTATTTCTCTCTTTGTTATCCTCTGTTTGTTTTTGTAGCCTTCCCAATCTTCTGACTTCGCACTACTCTTTGCCACATTATAGGCTTTCTCTTTTCCTTTGATGCATTCCCTAACTTCCTTTGTCAGCCATGGCTGCCTAATCCCCCCTCTGATAACCTTTCTTTTCTTTGGGATGAACCTCTGTACTGTACCTCTTAACTTGGGACTTGTATTGTTACACATCTGCCACATGTACTGTGCAAATAAAAACGTTTCGTTGGCCATATTTTGATTGTGTTAATAATCAGTTGCAGTAAAAAGTGCCCTTTCTTTATCTTGGTATATTAGTTGCATGTTAAGTACGTTAATCTATGTTGATTTTAATTTATTTATCACAGTGAAAATCTTAAAAAACATTTCTATTGGTCGCTGGCAATTTCTCTCTTCTTAAAAAATGTTAGCAATCTTTATGCACACCGTAACAATCACACAGCGAGAACTGTGTGTCTTAAAGACAGGAATTGCCTGCCATTCTGAACATATCATCTATGAACATCACACAAGTGATATTCCTCTGAGAAAACTGTCCCAGAAAAGCAACTGAAAATCTGGCAGGATTTTCAGGAAAGACCATAATTCTCAAATAGAATTTGACTCAAAATTTCAGCAATCCAACAACAGCTTGTATAGGTCCATTAACATTGTCAAATGTGCAGTGCAGTCAATTAAATTATACTTTCATCCCATCTGCAGGCCACATTAGCTCCTGAATAACATGGTATCTAGGTCAGACACATCACTTAATGAGTGCTTTTTGTCTCCCCTTTGGCTTTCATGCTCTAGATACTTTGAATCGTGGATAATAGTCCCTCTTCTTTATTGGTAATAAGGAGGATGATTTGTAATTCTGCAGGGCCACTTGTAAGTGAAACATAAACAAAAGAATGAGTGTGTTTTGGTCACTGCTCCAGGAGCAGATTGCAGCAATGGTTCAGGGCTGCGTCTCTCTCTCTTCTGAATTTCTCCTCTCCTCTTCAGGGGTACGTATATTTTCACAGGCATTTTGTGTCCTCACGTACCTCACCCAAGTTGCAATCATTGGTGTGGGAGCTTAGACAGCTAGTGGCAACATCTCACGGAAGCACCTCCAAGCCCACCATGTACGCCACCGAGAAGGACAAGAGCAGCAGGTGTGTGGGAACATCACCACCTCCAAGTTACATGAAATCCCTGTCTTGGTATCAGGTCACCACTATTCCTTCGCCTCCTCTGGGTCACAATACCAAAACCCTTCCTCAAAAGCACTGTGGGTGTACTTTAACTACACTGACTGCAACGGTTGAAGACGACAGCCCACGAGGCGGCATGGTATCACAGTGGTTAGCACTGCTGCCTCACGGCGCTCAGGACCCAGGTTCGATCCCGGTCCTGGGTCACTGTGCATGTGGAGTTTGCACATTCTCCCCGTGTTTGCGTGGGTCTCACACCCACAACCCAATGATGTGCAGATTAGGTGGATTGGCCACACTAAATTGCCCCTTAATTGGAAAAAAAATAAGTTGGTACTCTAAATTTATATTAAGAAAAAGAAAGAGATGACAGCCCACGACCACCTTCTCAAGGGTAACTTTGGGTGGCCAATTAATTATGGGCACACCACATCCCAATAATCAATCAAAAAATGAGCTTTGATGGATGAGCATCACCTTCCAATCTGATGTTATTACTGTCCATGTATGCACACTTTCCAAAATCACGGACCATCAGGAACAGAGACCCCTCCCACCAAGACATTGCCTTCTTCCAGACCCTTCCATCTGGCAGAAGGGATAGAAGTCTGAAGACCCGCACATCCAGACATAGGAACAGCTTCTTCCCCACAGCTACAAGACTCCTCAACGACTCTCCCACGGACTGATCTGTTCCCTGTAAGAACACTATTCACGACGCCCTATGCTGCTATTGCTCACACATTTATTTGCTTTCTTTGGCCCCTTGTTCCGCAATGTAACCAATCACTGTTTGTCGATGTACCATTTGGCAATGTTCTTGGTGATTAATGATTATTCTCTTTGTCTACTATGTACGTACTGTGTACGTTTCCTCGGCTGCAGAAAAATACTTTTCACTGTACTTCGGTACATGTGACAATAAATCAAATCAATCGCTAATTCTCCTTCTCTTATCCATGATATACCAAGCTAAGTCTTGGTGATCCAATTGATGCCTCGCTGATCACAAACCTGGGATTGAACCCGGGCTCTGCTTTATTAGCAACTTTCACAACTCACTCAGATTGAATTCCGATGACCAGCATCCATGAGCGGGGTCCAGCTATTTACACCACTAAATCCAGTTCCATTATCCCCCAGCAGAATCACAGATCCCGTCTGCTGGTGCAGCAGAACTGGAAGCACTTGTCTATCTTGTCGACATTATTGGGGGGTAGCGACTCGAGCAATTCTCAAATAAGAGCTTTCACCCAAGTGGTCTGGTATAGTCTCAGCAAGGTCACGGAGCAGAACATACGTTCGAAAGTGGGAGTAGTCACATCGCCACATGGCCGATGGACTGACGGGCACTGGCTTTTACCTTCTAATATGAGATATGAATACAAACCAGTTAGTTGTGGAAACTGAGACTCAACAATCGCTTCACACACTACCGACAGTAGTTTCTTCATCCAGCTGGGAATATAAGACATGGTTCATTACTTCACCACACTAAAGAAGCATGCGGTTTCACTTTAGTTTGATGTTGGCTGTGCTTCGATCATACCTTTGCCATTTACAAAGTCTTGGCATCTTATTCGGCCAATTGGCTTGTTTGATTCAATTGGAGAAGTTTCCTCTCCTTCCTTCCAACTGTAAGATCTCATGAGTTCCAGAAGTGAATTGAACGGAGAATAAAAGGAAACACACAGACAGACACACACACGTCTTACTGTAGATGATTCCTGGATTGAATTTTACATTTACAAATATGAATAATTTACGCCAGTGGAAAATAGGCCTATTTCCCACGAAGAATCGTGCAAAATTCTCCCCAAAACCCATTTGCGAATGAACACGCGCACAATAAATTATGCAAAGTGCTCAGAGATGAGAGCCAAACTATGCAGGTGGATCAGTCTGTATACTGTGTGTGACAGAGGTGCTGTTTTTACTCACCCAGTATCAGGCTCGATGCGAGGCAAACCGGATCAGCATCAGGAGGGCTCTGATACTGTAAACAGCTCTTCAAGTGGTACACACAGCATAGGCAGCCCACAGCCAACTGGATTCAAAGGTCACTGGATGAGCGATTGATTAACATCAGACACTTAACTGACTCATTCATTATTTAAGAACAAGTTACATGTACAGCTTAGATTTATGAAAAGCCTCGTCTATTTATACAGAACAGACACAGAGACTATTCCTTCTAAATGTGATACGTCAGACCGTAAGTTAAAATTTTTGGATCTAAATTTTTGGATCTTACCCAGTCAAAATAAGAATTGTGTGCTTGTAATATCTAGTTTAAAAGGTTTTCACCTAAATGAATGGTAAGGGAGCGCTGACCAGTTCAGTTATATGGGGCGGGATTCTGCGGGAATCGGCAGGGCGGGCAAATCCTGCGCGAAGGAGTGGTGTGAACCACTCTGGCATCGGGCCGCCCAAAGCTGCGGAATCCTCCGCACTTTCAGGGGCTAGGCCAGCGCCGGAGTGGCTTGCGCCGCACCGACCGGCGCGGAAGGGCCTCAGCTGGCCGGCGCGAGTTGGCGCATGCGCAGGAGCACCAGCGTGTGCTGGCGTCATCCCAGCGCATGCGCAGGGGGGGGTTCATCTCCCCGTCGGCCATCGCGGAGGTCCACAGCAACTGACGCGGAGGAATAGAGTGCCCCCATGGGACAGGCCCGCCCGCGGATCGGTGGGCCCCCATCGCGGCCCAGGCCACCGTGGAGGCACCTACCGGGGCCAGATCCCCCCGCGTCCCCCCGAGGATCCCGGAAGCTGCCCACACAGCCAGGTCCCGCCGGTAAGTACCTGTTGTAATTTACGCCAGTGGGACCAGCCTAAAACAGGCGGCCACTCGGCCCATCGCAGGCCGGTGAATCGCCCGGGGGGGGGGGGGGCTGCTAGCGGCCGCCGAGGCACGATTCCCGCCCCCGCCAAATCCCCCGCGCTGGAGGATTCACGCCGCCCCCCCCGGCGATTTTCCGACCCCCGGGGGGGGGGGGGGGGGGGGGGAGTCGGAGAATCCTGCCCAAGAATTCCCAAATACCTGCCAGTGCACGGAACATTGTAACTATATAATACTTCTTCTGATATTTGTATTGTAGTTGTCTTTATTCACAGGATTCTAGGTTTTCTTTACATCATAGATTATTTAGGGACTCTCAAATATTTGACAATTTGCATTGCCCAATATTATGGCATGTAGTAGAAGCTTATACCCTTCCTTTGATTCTCAAATTTTTAAAAGCCCAAGTTTGGCGTTACCAAACCATTGCATTGTTAATGCTCTCTGTTTTCTACTCATTTCACCCTCGGTGATGTTCTTTCTGTACTTAGGGAGCTTAGTCCTGCGTCCAAGCTGTTTTCGGAACACTCATGATCCACCATTTCAAGGGCACAATTTTCCTTCCTTATGAGGTTAAACTAGAATGACATGGCAACTTTAAGCGCAAGAGCACATTACACAGTGCAGAACAATGTTTCCACCTGTGATGACATCACTGTTTTTTGGCTAGGCCACCATTTATTACCCATCGCTAATTGCCCTCGAGCAGGTGATGGTGAGCAGCCTTCTTGAACCGCTGCGGTGTATGTACATCCACAATGCCGTTAGGGAGGGAGTTCCAGGATATTGACCCAGCAACAGCAATATAATTCCAAATCAGGATGGTGAGAACTTCCAGGTGGCGGGGTTCCCATGTGTCTGCTGCCCTTGTCATTCTAGATGATGGCAGTCGTGGGTTTGGAAGGTGCTGTCTAAGGAGCCTTGGTGAGTTACTGCAGTGCTTCTTGGAGATGGTACACCCAGCTGCCATTGTTTGGCAGTGGCAGTGAATGTTTCATAGAATATCCAGTGCAGAAGGAGGCCATTTGGCCCTTTGAGTCTGCACCGGCCCTTGGGAAGAGCACCCTACCTAAGCCCATACCTACACCCTATCCCCTCACCTCCAACCTATCCCATAAACCTCACCTAACCATTTTTTTGGACACTAAGGGCAATTTAACATGGCCAATCCACCTAACCTGCACATCTTTGGACTGTGGGAGGAAACCGGAGCACCCGGAGGAAACCCACGCAGACACGGGTAGAACGTGCAGACTCCGCACTGACAGTGACCCAAGCCGGGAATCGAACCCGGGACCCTGGCGCTTTGAAGCAACAGTGCTAACCACTGTGCTACCATGCTGTCATGCACAACTGGGGCTAGCCTACCATTCACTTCCAGGATGCTCCTGTTTATGCGTCTCGGCTTTTAAAAATAAATACAGAAAGAGAAAACGGGAACAAATTAAGCTTCCATGTTGCCCACAAATCTTCCCCTCAACTCTGTTCCCGAGTACGGTGGTCATCAGTTTGGCTGGGTGGACTTCCACGAGGCCCAGTCATCCTTCTGTAACTTGCCCAAAGTGATTCACTCTTGACATTGGATGTGTGTGTGTGTGTGTGTGTGTTCAGCGGTCGGGGGAGGAGAGAGAGGCGAGGCGGGGTGGTATACCACAGCCAGGTGTGACATAGTTACAGCAGGTGAACACTTTGCAACAACTCGCAGCTTGACAGTGGAGCTCACTGTAAACTGGACCAGACTGGTCGAAAATAGCAACATTGGAAAATTACAACATTTGGAAAATTACATCAAAGCTAATGTGAAGATGATGACACGGGTTCATTGCAAGAGTTTACCATCTCTGTCTGCCTTTCCAAGTTATTTTTTTTTCCATTCAGAATCTATGAAATCTTCAAAAGACCATTTTGAGCCAACAGCACAACTTGATAAATTTCAAAACGTTCATGTTCTCAGCAATAAGAATTATATTACTCCTGGCTTGGCTGGGATACAGTTGAAAAGAAAGCACTTAAGCAACTGCATTACCAGATCATGACCTACAATGTACTTTGTTTTAAATTATCAACATACTTTCTTGAAGTTATTAGCTGTTGTAAATGACTGTTTCATTAGAACACGACAATTGATTTTAAAGGCTGTGGCAGTACTGAGGCCATAACCATATTCCTGCTGAGCAGAATTTATAGTGCTAATTGTTCATGGAACAAAAATTCATGGTGACATTTGGAATTTGTAAAAAAAAAAAAAACACTTTTGCCCATAGGAGTCCCAGCTTATTATCGGATCTTTTTATACTCTCTCCTTCTGTGTCTACTTCCTGTCTCATTCTGCAAATTAAGATTTTACCTGCCCTTCTCGGTTCTTCAAATCTCAAGTCATACTACAACAACTTTTAATAATAATAATCTTTATTGTCACAAGTAGGCTTACATTAACACTGCAATTAAGTTACTGTGAAGAACCCCTAGTCGCCACATCCCGGCGCCTGTCAGGGTACACAGAGGGAGAATTCAGAATGTCTAATTCACCTAACAGCGCGTCTTTCGGGACTTGGAGGAGGAAACTGGAGCACCCGGAGGAAACCCACGCAGACACGGGGAGAATGTGCAGACTCCACACAGAAAGTGACCTAAGCCAGGAATCGAACCTGGGACCCTGGCATTGCGAAGCAACAGTGCTAACCACCGTGCTGCTTTTACACTTTCATTCATATATCAATAATGTCCCAAATTCAATTGTAGAGATATTGAGTTAGTTGATTTGATCAGAGGTGGGAGCATTTGACGGGGCCACAGCAACCCGGAGCCCAGGAATGAGAAAGAAGGCGGAGCTCTTGATCATTATCCATTATTCTACTGGAAGGGTGCGTGCATGTGCGTGTCCATGTGACTGCAAATTTGCATATATCCGTGTGCGTGTCTGGGTCTAAAACACTAGGTGAGGAGAGAAACGGGCTAGTTTGTGATGCTATTCCTGGTGAAATATCTCAACAGCACTCGCTGATCAGTTTGATGAAGCCCTTGGACACAAGTGCTAACCATGGAAAACTTTATTCCAGTGAGTGACTTCTGAAGAGAAACTGAAAGCAGGAGAAGTGAATGCCATGAAGTGACTAAATTAATCAGGACATGTCCCGAACAAATAAAAAAATATCTCACTCAGCATTCGTGATAAGTTCTTGGTGCACAAGTGGTTCTCAGTTCTATTTACTCCCAACTGTTTATAGAGCACTGCCTGTAACACAGTAAATGCATAACACTAACTCTTAACAACTCCCCACAGCCTTCCAACCCAGCACACTAAGACAATCAGCAAGGTCCACACGAGGTGCTATTCTTGGCCACGGATGCAATTTGAACACCCAAGGTCATTGCTCTGCATCTTCCGGCAGCAGACTAGACCAGGCATTGTCACACTCGGGGGCGTGACCCGCGGGTGGGTCACGGGCGGGTGTCGGGTGGGTCGCGGAGCCGTCCGTCGCGGCGCTCCCGCTCGCGCAAATCCACGTGCAACAGCCGGCTTTTAATAATGCGGGCTACAAGTGGCCTTCCAAATGGCCAGGAACAGAAAACAAATGGCCGCACCGCGCATGGGTGCCCGATCATCGGTGCGCATGCGCAAAACTATGCGTATGCGCACCGATGATCGGGCACGCATGTGCAGTGCTGCCATTTGTTTTCTGTTCCTGGCCATTTGGAAGGCCACTTGTAGCCGGCATTATTAAAAGCCGGCTGCTGCGGCTGTTGCGCGCGGATTTGCGCGATCGGGAGTGCCGCGACGGACGGCTCCGTCATTTTTTTTTATATGGTCGCAGCCGTTTTTTTTTCAAGTTCGGGGGGCCAAAGGGACCATTGGGGCCAAAGGGACCCAAAACCATTTCCTCCATTTTTGTCAGCAACAAACAAGGTAAGAGAAAATGGTGAGTCGCGCAGGTCGGCCGGCTTGGGTCGCAAAGATTGGCCGGTTTGTAAAAATGGGTCCCCGGAAAAAATGTTTGAAGAACACTGGACTAGACAGTGATGCTGACAAAGCCTGGGGGTCTTTCTGCCCTCTACAATAATCCTGGAATTTGCGTTTGGGCAACATGCAGATTCAGATTTGCTGCATAAACTTTCAAGCTGAACTCAGCACCCTGTCAGGACCGTGTTCGGAAATAATCCCCCATAATCCAGAGTAACACTTGAATGCAGTACTGCGGCAGTGCTGCAGTGTCTCTGGAGTTGCCCGACAGTTTAAATGTTACAGGGGCCCTGTCGGCTTGTTCTGGCAGTTGAGCTTGATGTAAAAAAAAAAAAGATATGTTTTGACGGAAGCAGGAAGAGTTTATGTTGCCTTGGTGGTCACCAATTCTCCCTCTAATGGCCTCGCCCAACATTAACAAAAGCAAAATATTCCTTATGCTGGAAATCTGAAATAAAAACTGAAAATGTTGGAAACACTCAGCAGGTCAGGCATCATCTGCGGAAAGAGAAACAGAGTTAACTTTTCAAGTCAATGACCTTTCATTGGCAAAAGGTTAAGGGAGAGGTGTCGAGCAAGTACCAGAGGCAGGGAACATTGTGGGGGGGAATATAAATGGGGGAGAACTGTGACAGGAAGAAAGGAGAGATTAAATAACAAAAGGGGTGTCGGTGCAAGGTAAAAGGGGGGGGGGCTGACAAGAGGGCAATAAAAACAAACAAAAGATGGAATGGAGGAGCAGAAAGTGGCAAAGGCAGAATCATCATCAGCAATTGCTGCCCGGGACCAAGGGTGATTAAATTGTTGAATTCAACGTAGAGTCTGGAAGACTGTAGAGTGATTGCTGCACCAAATCACACCTCCTCTATACTCATTCCGCTGCTCTACTTGTCTCATGGCATCAACTTTGCAATTTAACCCGTCAGGGGCTCCTTTGCTCTGCCCTAAACTTGACTGTTCCAATGTTCCCTTGGCTGTCTTCACTTTCTCTTCGGAGCTGCGCTAAAACTCTGCTGTCCGTACGTATCCTCACTCACACCTAGTCCCGATCACCCATCACTCCTGTGCCCACTAACCCATGCTGAAGCATTACTGGAGCAGGAGACAATTTTAAAAATTCTCACTTAGACTTCAATCCCCCTATGGCCTCACCCTTCCCCATCTCTGTAACCTCCTCCAGCCCTATACCCTTCCAAAATCTCTGCACTCCTCCAATTCTGACATTTTGTGCAACTCTAATATCAATTGATCCACCATTGGTGGCCCCGTCTTTAGCTACCTAGCTCTGGAAATTCCTCCTTAAACATCTCCACCTTTTAAGGTGCTCACAAAAAAACCTTTGACCAAGCTTTTGGTCATCAGTCCTTGTATCTCTTTGCGTGGCGCAGTGTCAAACATTTGTTTGCCTACACCCCTCTGAAGCACCTTGGGATGTCTCACTACACTGTCACTATATCAGTGCAAGTTGTTGTTTTCCCGACTGTTTAAGAAGGGGTTCATCTCTGACACTTCCCAGTTCTGGTTAGAGGTCATTGATCTGAAATGTTAACTCTGTTTCTCTCTCCACAGATGCTGCCAGATCTGCCGAGTATCTCCAGTGCGCCGGTTTTGATTTGAGATTTGCAGCATCCGCAGGATTTTGCCTCTCCATCTCATTTGCAGCTTGGTGAATGAAAAAACTGACTGCCACAATTACTCACATTAACAAAGGCTATACACTTCAGGACGTAATGTATTGGCTCCGAGTGCTCGGAGGTGCCTGGAGAGACGTGATAAGCCGCAGCCCAAATCCCAGTCCTCTACTTAAACACTCAACAGAGGACAATAACGTGATTTGCCAGGCAAGGCTAGGGCTGAAATCTGCAAATTCAGGTTGGGAAATAGCCTAACCTGGAAACCCAAAAGGTTCCTCTTTGACAACTAACAGTTCTCTAATGTGGCTAAAGCAACCTTTCATCTTCATTGTGGGCATGCAGACAAACAGCAAGTTGCAGTCAGAAAGATAACTGTACTTGTCAATGAGAGGCATTTCAACGTTTTACGAGGTCTGCGATGGGATTGAGTGGTGCGGCTTTGGCAGGCAGCAACCCAGTCCAAAGCCATTCGGAATGAAGGAGAATGATCCACCCTAAGCCAAGATCCACAAGGGAATTGGAGCGTTGTGACAAAGCGGAGACCAGATGAGCACTAAAAGAGTTCTGAGCGCTGAAGTCAGATTTCCCTAATCACATCAAGAAGCAGAGTTTCTGCAGCTGAGCCACGACAAAGGCAAAATGTCGGCTTCACCGCGGCACTCCTGGTGTCGCCACCTTATGCAAATATGACTCCTTAACAAGAGCTTGGAGCAGGCTGCAGAAAATCCACAGCATGGCTACTTCTATCTCAATGCAATTGCTCCAAGTCCCATAATCCATTCTCAGCAATGCTTGTGGTGCAAAGAAATATCCGTGTTTGGCACAGCTGCATCTGCTCGCACCACATACTGGCATCAGATGCACAGGGACTGGATGAGGCAGAGTTCCCAACACCCCTTGATGCCTTCGAAGGAGAGCTGCAATGGACAACTTCTCCACTGCTGCACACGGAGATGGGAATAGGTGGCATTAGTGATGGTGCGCTCATGGCCGATTGAAAACCTCTCGGGCAGGATTCTCCGGTCCACCAGCCGCGTTTTCTGGCGCGGCGTGCCCCCGCCGGCAGCGGGATTCTCTGTTCCCAAAGCCGGCCAATGGGGTTCCCCATTGTGGCCACCCCACGCCGTCGGAAAACCCGCGGGCGTGAGTGCACTGCCGGCGGATCAGAGGATTCCGCTGACGGAGAATTGTCATGCAGGTTATGTCTTCGTCACCCACACTGGGTGATACTTGAGGCAGGAGATTGGTTCAGCCAAACTCCCTGATGCCAGCGAATTGTCAGTCCCGAGTGGATTGAGTGTGTGGGAAGGAAGGAAGAAACAGAATTTAGTAGATGCAATCTGACTAGCGTGAAGCATATAACTGGCAGTCAGAACTACCAAGCCACTCAAAGGATAGACATAGAAGCTGGAGTGATGGAGATATTCATTTATCTTAAATCTTAAATACCACTGCCCAAACATTACGAGAAACATGAAATAAAAATAAGAACTTGCATTACTATAGCACCTTTCACAATTTCAGGACAGAAAACACACCCTATAGCCAAAGAACTTTGTGAGGTCACTTCTATGGTAGTGAATGCAACAGCCAATTTTCATATTGTAAACTCTAACAAGCAGCAATGAAATAAATGGTCACATAATCCAAAAATGTATATAAAATAATGGCATAAAATGTTCACATCAAAGTCCTTAAGACATTCTAATGTGTTTCACAGTGAAGACTGGTTGGCATTGTTCTCTATGTTGGAATTGCTTATTGTCATGTGTACCGAGATACAGTGAAAAGTATTGTTCTGCATGCAGCTCAGACAGATCATTCCGTACATGAAAAAAAAGATTGAAAAATAAATTATCTCATGGCTGATCCGTTGGTTTCAGTATTTATTTTTTACTGATGGGCATCGCTGGCTAGGCCAGCATTTTTTGCTTACCCTCAATTACCCTGGAGAAAGTGGTGGTGAGCTGCCTTCTTGAAATCACTGCAGTCCATATGGTGCAGGAACACCCACGGTGCTGTTCGGGAGGGAGTTCCTGGATTCTGACCCAGTAACAGTAAACGAGCGGTGATATATTTCCAAGGCAGCATGGTGTGTGGCTTGGAGGGAACTTGCAGGCTGGGGTTCCCATGCATCTGCTGCCCTTGTTCTTCCAGATGGTAGTGGTCGTGGGTTTGGAAGGTGCTGTCTGAGGGGCCTTGGTAAGTTCCTGCAGTGCATCTTTTAGATGGAACACACGGCTGCCGCGGTTCGTTGGTGGTGGAGGGAATGAATGTTTATGGATGGGGTGCCAATTAAGTGGGCTGCTTTGTCTTGGATGGTGTCGAGCGTTGTTGGAGCTGCACTCATCCAGGCAAGTGGGGAGTATTTCATTACAATCCTGGTTTGTGCCTTGTTGACAGTCAAAAGGCTTTGTGGAGTCAAGAGGTGAGTTACTCACCGTACAATTCCCAGCTTCTGACCTACTCTTGCAGCCACAGTATTTACCTGGCTATTCCAGTTTGTCATGTGAGTGTCCCTTTATGAAAGTTGTTTTTGTCTTATCACATGGCTTCAGTGATGTCATTGTGTGGGTGGAGCTGGGCTGTGGCGCTGGGAGTTTGTTTTCGGTTTCGCTTCCACATTTTGGCTGCAGTGGACTCAGACAGAGAGCAGAAATGTTTGGCCTGTTTCTCTATCTTCATTTTAAAAGCTGTTCCAGACTACTTGGTAAATTAATAGAAATAATTACCTTCCAGAAGGAATTCAAATCTGCTGTTTGAAAAGGGGAACAGAATATCAATAACCATCTTATATAAGTGAGAATGCTGGGCCACGCCTTTAAAAATATGTTTCTGGTTTTACTCAGATTTTGTTATTGAATTGGAACAGTTAAGGGGGAGTTTATTAAGGGTTATACATAGATTACTGTAGCTCTGTGGGGGTCTTTATGTTTGTAGTTGATAAAAATTCTTCCTGTGTGTTTATACAAATGTCAACTAAATTTGTAGAATAAAGCTTGTTTTTTGATTAAAAGCACCTAAGAAGTCTGTTGAATAACAACCTAAAAGGCAGGCTCTTGTGCTCACCTTAGCCAAATTCAACATAAAGGTTGCAGGTCAGGTGGACCCCATAATACTCTGGAGTTTTAAAATCCTGGCCGATAACAAGTTCAGTTTTTGGACAATGGTAACCCCCCAGGATGCTGATAGTGGGGGATTCAGCAATGGTAATGCCATTGAATGGCATGGGGAAATGGTTAAGACTATCTCTTATTGGGGATGAGCATTGCCCGGCACTTGTGGCATGAATGTTACTCGTCACTTATCAGCCTAAGCCGGAATGTTGTCCAGGTCGTACTGAAGTAGTCCTGTCCATAGGCAGTATCTGAGAAATTGCGAATGATGCTGAACATTGTGCAATCATCAGCAAACATCCCAAAGTCTGACCTTAAGAGGGAAGGTAGGTCATTGATGAGGCAGCTGAAGATGTTTGGTTCAAGGATGCTACCCTGAGGAACTCCTGTAGTGACATCCCAGGACTGAGAAGACTGACCTCCAACAGCCACAATCATCTTTGTTCGTATAGGTACGACTTCAATTAGTGTAAGTTTTCCCCGATTCCAATGGACTTCAGCTTCGCTAGGGCTCCTATATCCACACTCGGTCAAATGCTTAGGTCACCTCACCTCTGGAGATCAGTTCTTTGTCCGTATTGGAACCAAGGCTGTAACAAGGTCAGGAGCCAAGAGGTCCTGGAGGAAACCATACCAAGCGTAGGTGAATAGGTCATTGCCAAGTAAGAATCCTTGATAGCACTGCTGTGGGCAGCTTCCATCATTTTGCTGAAGATGGAGATTAAATATTGGGGTAATAATTGGCTGAGTAGAATTGTCTTGTTTTTTGTGGCTCGGACATAGCTGGGCAATTTTGCCCATGGTTAGGTAGATGTCAGTGTTATAACTGTATTGGAACAGCTTGGCCACAGGCGGAGATAGTTGTGGATCACAGGTTTTCAGTATTATTGCCGGAATATTGTGAGGACCCATAGCCTTTGCGGTGTTCAGTGCCTACAGGCGTTTCTTGACATTGTGGGGAGTTGGGGGCATGTGGGGAGTTGGGGGCATAATGGTAATACCATTGGACAAGTCGTCCAGAGGTCCAGGCCAATGCTTTGGGGAAATGTGTTCAAATCCCTCCATGGCAGCTGGTGGAATCAGTAATAGTGACCATGACAGCTATCATCGATTTGTAGAGTGAATCAAACTGGCTGAAGACTGGCATTTGTGATGCTGGGGACATAAGGAGAAGGCGGAGATTAATCATCCACTCGGCTGAAGATTGTTCCAAATGTTTCAGCTTGTCTTTTGCACAGTTGTGCTGGGCTTCCCATTATGGAGAATGGGAATATTCATGGGGGTCTCCTCCTCCAGTGAGTTGTTTAATTGTCCACCACCATTCATAGAACATACAGTGCAGAAGGAGGCCTTTCGGCCCATCGAGTCGGCACCGACCAACCTTAAGCCCTCACTTCCACCCTATCCCCGTAACCCAATAACCCCTCCTAACCTTTTTGGACACGAAGGGCAATTTATCATGGCCAAGCCACCTAACCTGCCCGTCTTTGGACTGTGGGAGCGAAACCGGAGTACCCGGAGGAAACCCACGCAGACACGGGGAGAACATGCAGACCCTGCACAGACAGTGACCCAGTGGGGAATTGAACCCGGGACCCTGGTGCTCTGAAGCCATTGTGCTAACCACTGTGCTACCGTGCTGGGTGGAGCAGGATAGAGGAGCTTTGAATTGATCCGCAGGTCGTGAGGTCACTTAGCTCCATCTGTCACATATCCTATTCTTTGAGATACCCAGAATTTATCTTCAGCTAATAATGTACTTTTCACGGGTTCAACGGTATACCGCTGACCACCCGAACAACTTTCACTTTGGGTAAGCTTTTAAATCACAGCACTGTGAGCATTGACTCCCTACAGTCCTGGAGGCCATTTGATCCTTCGTGTCTGCACCCATCCTCCGAAAGACGACGCACATCTCCCCTCCCCATCCCCTCTGCCCAATCCCCGTAACCCCACCAAACCTGGTCACCAAGGGGAAATTTAGCATGGTTGATCCACCTAACCTGCAGATCTTTGGACTGTGGGAGGAAACCGGAGCACACGAATGAAACCCACGCACACACGGGGAGAACATGCAGACTCCGCACAGACAGTGACCCAAGGCAGGAATTGAACCCGGGTCCCTGGTACTGAGGCAGCAAAGCTAACCACTGCGCCACCCCACGTGTCAATTGTGCATCAATCCCGGTGCTTCAGATGGATAGAAGGAAATCCTGCGATGCTACTTGGAAGGGTGGGTTTGGGGGGGGGGAGATTTTCTGATGTCCTGCCCACTCCTTCCTCAACCAATGCCAAAAAACAACCCAGCTCCCTGTGGTTCGTGAAATGCCAGTGTGTACAAAATGGGCACTGTGCCATCTTCCACAACAGGTCAATCATTTTTTTTTAAGATGCATTCACTGTGGATGAAGCACTTTGTGATGTTTGAACTTCATAAAGGGGCTCTATAAACGTGGCTAATATCATTTCACCGAAATTACAAGTGAGTGAAACAATCAAGAATCTCTCCGTTGATTCAACTTGGTATTTATTTCCCCCCCCCCCTTGAGTTCTGCCTTGAAATGAAAAATGCAGGAATCTTCTCGTAGTCATGACAGAGATTGGCTTTTATTATCCTGATTCGAGTACTGTACAGATTATTACTTTTATGATAACAACTGTTGCACTGATTGTATTACACACAAGGGTAATAAGGTTGGAAGTGAATGGTCCAGCAGGTTTTAATGCTGACATGGGAAGGCAGAGAGCTCATTAGAAGGCACAACGCAATAACTCCGCGATGGCTGAGCTATGGGGAGGGCTGCCCAGTGTGGAACGGACTCATTCAAACCCAAGGAACGGTCTGTACCAATGCCTGGTCAAATTCACCAGTCTCAGGCACGCCATGGAGGTGGGACAAATGTGTTGGTTCCCTGGGTTAGGGAATGGGAAGGCAGGGGGGCTGGCCAATTTCCCAGCTCCTGAAATCTCGGCCACTGCTGGTGAATGGGTGAGCGCGCGAGTTCAGTTGTGATTGCCAGCTCTTCCCCCTCTAACGCCAAGTAGTTTGGGAACCCGTTAAGTGAAGACTACCTGGATTTGTGTCCCAAGCAATGACTATTCCGCATGGCCGGAGAAGATAATTGGGTCAGAAGGAAGAAAGTTCAAAGCTAGCCCATTGGACAACCTTTATCATTCGTCCAACGAGAACTTGATGGCCAGAGGACTCGGCGCTTCTCCCAATCTAGGTCATGAAAATAAAAAAGACCAAACAAAAAGGACACTTTAAGACATGTGGAAATTGCTGGTGAGTATCTGCTGTGTATTCAAGTAGCTTTGGAATTGATCGATTAACAGAGCTGGAGGGCCAGTCAAGGACCACATGACTCCCACTGCGACGCTGCTCCATAAATGTCACTGACACAGCGGTGGTAATCCAACAGTTACAGGCAGACAGATCCACTGCACAGTTTTGTTTACAGACCTCATTAAAATACCACAAGACAGCATCACAGAGTGTTTGAACCCGAACAACATTTAATGCCTCACTCTAAAAACACTGTCCGAGGACTGGAGTTGTTACTAAGCCTTGTCCCAGAAAGTTGATCATTGCTGCATTGTTTTAAGGCAATAGCAGTGTCGTTTGCCTCAGCCGGGAGCACCAAGGCAGCCCATTTAATACTCCTGCACAATTTTCACCTTGCAGTGAGGTAGAGATTAGTTTAAACCCGTGCTTGGGAGCAGAATGGGAGTTGAGCTTGGTGTGAGCTCTAGCTCGCACAGAAGCAACCGAGGCCCCAAGCTGATGCTCCTCGTTAAGTTAAATAGGTGGGCTGCCAGCACTCTCTGTGATCTTCAATCTGGCACATTGCTGACCCCATTTAAAATCAGCCTGCACTCTAAAAAGGTACATTTTGCCTTCAGGCAATTGTTACCGACATTTGTAAACAGTGGCAAGAACTGTAGAGGCTGCAAGAGCCTGGAGGTTTTGTGGAGAAGGTCAGCAGGAGGCTGGACATCTTATATCCATTTGGAGGCATTACGGTAAGCTAGTCTGCATTCATGGGAAGAGGTAATAGAGTGGTCGAATGCTAGAGGAATGGTCTACTCCCACCCTCCAGGACATAGGACAGAATTCCCCATGGTCACCCACAATGGTGGCCGAGGACCCTTAGTGGAGGTTCAGTAGCCCTCCAGCTCATGAGTTGCAACCATTAGATAAGAGTATTAGAACAGAATAGTGGTTAGCACATTTGCTTCATAGCTCCAGGGTCCCAGGTTCGATTCCCAGCTGGGTCACTGTCTGTGCGGAGTCTGCACGTTCTCCCTGGCAGCGTGGATTTCCTCCAGGTGCTCCGGTTTCCTCCCACAGTCCAAAGATGTGTGGGTTAGGTGGATTGGCCATGCTAAATTGCCCTTAGTGTCCAAAAAAATTTTAAGTGGGGGTTACTGGGTTTCGGGGATAGGGTAAATACGTGGGCTTCAGTAGAGTGCTCTTTGTAAGGGCCGGTGCAGGCTCGATGGGCTGAATGGCCTCCTTCTGCACCGTAAATTCTGATTCTATGAGGTGCAAGACACTAGATACTTCCACAAGGCTGAGTTATGTTTCAGATGTGCACGGATACCGCACAAGGACAGGAAACATATTCAAATAATGCCTGCATTTGTTTCAGGTTACCACTAGGGGCATCTATTGACCAAATCAATACAGCATCAGGTATAGTTCTGATGAGAAGTGTCATGTCGCAAAATTCTGCTTTGTAGTGCCATTTTGGAACTGAAAAAGCCCCAAAGCATGTTTCTGTCCCACTATCCTTTGAGTCCAAACTTATAGCACAGCAGTAAAACCACCTTTCATTGAAAACAAAAGTTAATTTTTCCACTTATGCTGCACGTGACGCCTGACAGCTCAGTAACAACAGTAAAGTAGCCATAGTCCCAAATGGCCATAGGCTGCTTTCCTCTTTGAGGGGGAGAGCTGACTGGTGGTGATTTAACCTGAGGCACGGGGCAAGGTTGAGGGGGCAGGGTCTTCATGAATAACCAATAACAATGGTGCCACGCACACTGGTCACAGACTTTGTCCAAAACAAAAACAAGCAGTCTGCTGTTATGAGACAAAGTGCGACTCAAGTATACCTACGTGTATTTTCTTTGCAGTCTGAGGCACTGAAATGAAAACGAGCCCTAATTTACTCTACAATGTCTATGGCAGCCACATAATGGCAATCTGCTTGGAGCCTGACACACTTCGCAGAATAAGTTTCTTCTCACAGACATACTAAGAGGAACAAGGAAAAGAAATCAAGGATCTTTTAGCATACGGCTGTGATCACTAATCCACTCCAAACACTTGGCCCAGGTTTAAAGCTTACATTATTGCCATCCAGTATACACAGACCCAAATGGAGATCAAATGATAAAGAATTCCATCATGCTCTTGTGAAAAACCAAGACAAGTCATCTTTATTTTCCTCCTCCAATTTTCTCCCCATCTCTCCAAATGGTGGCTTTGGGAGACCAGCTCCCCAGGTCATGACGGTAGCCTACAGCAGTCAATCAATTGGTCACTCTTCATGTGTGCACCTGATTAACGATGGGTTATTGGAAACACCCCTGTCCTCACCCGATTTCCAACCAAGGCGGGGGTGATCAGAATAAAAAACTCTATCCACTCTTCGCTGTTCATTCACACAAACAATTTATCCTTCAGGGAACATCGGAGACACCATCCTGCCCTTACCTGATGCGACCTGGGAACTTTCTGTGGGGTAAGTGTGCAAGAATGAAAATTTTGGCCAAGAATTCCTTCCATAGCACTGGGACAGCGAGAAAAGCAACCCCCACGTCCGTACCACTTATTATGAACTAACTCAGCAGAGACCCTTCCTGATTTGCATGGCATAATGCTAGACTATGCTAAAGGTCATGGCACGAGTCAGCCACTTCAGCATGGGAACAAGTGCCTTGCACACAGATTAGACTCAAAGACATGATCTTGTCATCCAAACATCTTTGATGTTATAGATCAGCTTTTCAATGGGCTTTGACCTCGTCAAATTCCCTCTTCCAGTTTGACTCATTACTTGGTGATCACTCCAAACGGTAAGACTTCGTGAGGATCCTTGAACATATTTCTTCATGCGTAATTAGGAATATACACACACACACACAACAGTAGGCCATTCAGCCTCTTGAGCCTGTTGCACCATTCAAAGAGGCCATGGATTATCAGTATCCTAACTCCATTTACTTGGTTACCTTTAATACCATTGCCAAAATCAATTCCTGCTTTTTGAATGTTGAAATTTTCAAGGGACACCCCACCAGCGTCAACAAATTTTTGAGGCAGAGCGTTCCAGATTTCAATTATCCTTTGTGTGAAGAAATGCTTTTTGACACCACCACTGAATGGCTAAACTCAAATTTTAAGTAACAAAATATTCACTATTTTCAAGGTTATGTCCCTATTTCCCTGAACTGACCCACCAGAGGAGATCTACTTATCCGACTCCTTAAGCAACCCAATTGGATCACCCCATACCTTCCGTAATCGACGGAATACCAGCCTAGTTTATGCAGTCTGCTCTCAATTTAACCATAGACTTCCTACAGGGCAGAAGGAGGCTATTCGACCCCTTGAGTCTGTACCGACCCTCTGAAAGAGCACCTTACCTAGGCCCACTTCCCCGCCCTATCCCTGTAACCCTACCTAACCTGCACATATTTGGACTGTGGGAGGAAACCGGAGCACCCGGAGGAAACCCACGCAGACACGGGGAGAACGTACAGACTCCGCACAGACAATCACCCAAGGCTGAAATCGAACCCGGGTCCCTGGCGCTGTGATGCAGCAGTGCTGACCACTCTACTACCCGTATTGGCCTCGGTATCATTCCATACTGTTGCACATTACAGCGAAGCAACTCCACCTCCCCTACCCAGAAAGTGCACCCAAGGATGTCTACGAGGTGACAAGGACGTTAGGCTGGGGGCATTCCCGTTTTGCGAGTTGCTGACAGGCCACAGTTAGAACATAAGAACATACGGTGCAGAAGGCGGCCATTCGGTCCATCGACCCACTCAAGCCCTCACTTCCACCCCATCCCTGTAACCCAATAACCCCTCCTAATCGTTTTGGTCACTAAGGGTAATTTATCATGGCCAATCCACCTAACCTGCACATCTTTGGACTGTGGGAGGAAACCGGAGCACCCGGGGGAAACCCACGCAGACACGGGGAGAACGTGCAGACTCCGCACAGACAGCTACCCAGCGGGGAATCAAACCTGGGATCCTGGCGCTGTGAATTGTGGGTTTCCACAATGCAGCTCGCTCACCCCGCCGGCTGCATAGGTGAATTAAAGCCATTGAGTGTACGCCAGAAAAAAAAAATTTTTTTTTTTTTTAATTTAAGAAAACAGGATCTTCTCAGTCAAAGATAAATTTCAGATGAACCAGAGCTTGGCGGTCAGTCAGCAATTCACGAAACTGAATTCCAGGCACTGCAACATAGTTTTAGATAATTGTAGCAAAACGTGTGCTTCGGATTCTTCTCAGTTCTTCAGTCGAAGCAGACTCTTGTCAAATTGTTGCAAGTATCTGCTCCATTGTCTTTATCTCACTCTGATACCATACCTCGAGGCTCAATCTGTTCCCAACTCAGTGCGTTAGGTTTACTGTTGATACTCCCAATGGCACAAGCATGGAGACAATTTTGATTGGACACTTCTCCCCTAGTCAGGAACAGACCAATCAGATGTTCTTCACATACCAACTCAAAGTGATTTGTCCCATTGAAGGAAATATCAACGGAGCCACACCGATTACCACTGCCCTCGGTTCGGTTGGTGCAGCAGTATTGGGTTGGGGCGGATAGAGCTCTCAACTGTTCTCCAGGGATGGGCTGAGCGAGTGCACGCAAACAATGGTTAAGAAGGGAATTGGCTTGACTATGCTGTCCATTATAGCTGGACAGCCACACAACTGGTGCTCCATGGGTAAGATGGCTGCTGGCACTCATGAAACTGCCAGTGACCTCAGGGAAGGAGAGGATGGGGAAAACGGCAATAGAGAGACAGGCTTATGATAAAATAAAATCAATTCAAAACGCATCATTGCGTCAGGTAGTGATGGCATCTCTCAGCTGCTGTTGCTCATCCACCCCCCTCATACCAAAAAGGCTTTGAAGACAGTATGCCTTTGAAAAAGAAAATCAGTAGGCCACCATTTCCAAATCACATTCTGTCGATATGCCACTGCTACATCAAAAGCAGAGGCCACCGACTGTACAAGGGAACTGCATGGCTCCCCTCGCCTGTAGAGCAAAGCTAAGGTTTTTGTTTAAATGTCAAATAGAAGGGTTATTCCACAATTTAAAGTGCCTTAGGATTGAGGTATTACTGGCAAAATGGCATTTATTGTCCATGCCCAGTTATTGGCTAGGCTGGGTCACTTCAGAGGGCAGTCAAGAGTCAACCATGTTGACATAGGCCTGGAGTCACATATAGACAACGGATTTCCTTCAGGTATTAGCAACAATCCCACAACTTCATTGTCACTTCTTGCTGACACAAGCACCCAGTGTTGGTCACCACATTTTTAGAAGGATGTGAAGGTCCTTGAAAGAGTACGGTGGAGATTTACCGGGATGGTCCCAAGGATGAGGGGTTTTAGATTGGGGAAGGTGAGGTTGTACTCCTTTTGAGGAAAGGAAGTGGAGAGGTTTGATTGAGGTGTACAAGATTGCGAGAGGTCTAGATAAGGGAGACAAAAAGAAAATCGCACTTCCCATTGGCTGATACATGGACTGGGGGGCTCCGAGATATGGGGTGGGGTGGGGGAAGGGGTGGAAGAACTCTTTTCACTCAATGAGTGGTAATAACCTGGAGCACTCTGCTTGAGAGAGTGGTGGAAGCGGAGACAAAAGGAAACTGTTATGGCTCGAGGCAAATAAAGGGGGGGGGGGGGGGGGGATTCTCCGGCCTTGTCGCCCAGCGTTCGGAAATTCTCACCGAGATCAACAGACCTTGACATGGTCTGCTTCCTGCCCGTGGTGATCTTGCGGTGGGCGGGGCGGAAGAATCCGGCCCAAAATTACAGGGCTGTAGGGGTAAAGCAGGGGAATAGAACTGATGAATAACTCCACAGACAGCTAGCATGGACCTTGATGGGCCGAAAGTACTCCTCTGTGTCATAATGGCTTTCTCACTAAACATGTTAGTTCCAGGCTTTTATTAGACTATATTAAATATTGCAAACCGTCATTATAGTTTTTGAACTCTTGCTCCCTGGATTATCAGTCTAGAAACATCAATACCATACCCAACACGACTGCCAGGAAATTGCTGGTAGTGTTCGATGTGAGGACTATTATTAGGGCTTGATCTCCCATTGTTAAATTGAACTGCATGAAGTATCCCAATCTAGTTGGGTTATTCATGATCAGGTTTCATACTATATGAGGGAGTGTGTTAGCATTGCTGATTCCCAATGCATGTTCTTCTGTAGCTGGCCTCAAGCCAAAGAAAGGTTAACCTGTTAGGATTCACTAAAGTTTGTTTTTCCTTCTTGGTCATCAGCCAGAGTCAATCGCAGCAGCTTTACTTGCAGAGGCAATTATCGGGAACCACCAGTGCAACTCTAACATGTTGTAAAAGCAAAGGCTATTGATGAATAAATTACGGACTGGCTAATATCACTGCAACAATAAATGGAAGCAGAGAGCCCAGGTTACTTTTACCCTGCGTCTAGGTATTTACTGAAACTGCTCAATCCAGATACACGGCAATTAACTTGTCTATTTGGTACTTGCTAACCTTGCCATTAATGACTGCATAGCTATCAATGAGGTTTTCCCCCCAATGGTCACCATTACGACTGACTTTAAGCATCATGGTGTAGGTGGAATGCGGAGCTTCCATCCAATTCCTTTGGGATAGTAATGGTTTCAAGGTGACTAGCCTGAGATTAGAAGCTTGGAACTTGGTCAATTTTCCGTGGCACCCTCGGTAATGCAACACTTCTACCAAACGTGTTGGCAGTGTTGTTAACGATTGGCCAGTCAACCCGTTTCACAAATGGAATCGGGAGGCGAGGCAGTCATTTGGGGTTTGAATTCTTCCCACCTAACTTCAGAATTCCCCAAAGGGTCGGAGGGTGAGGCTGTGGTGTTTTAGTTGACAGGTGCTGGGCCTTAGCTCTGCCAACATGCCTCAGCATTCTGCATTAGAGTTAGTGGAATGTGTAACAAATGGAGAAAATTCCATGTTGAAGAAACGGAAACCCTACAGATGCGTCTAAGTTTCAGAGCAGCTTTATTTGGAAACTCTAAAGCATGGCAATAGATTGTCATACATGTGGTTAACCCCACACTGTGAGGCAGCTAGTTTATTTTACATGGGTGGATCACTTAAAGGTGTAGTGGGGTGGTCTGGGGAATAAGTTCTCTTGCTCAGTCTTTAGTGGCTGTGGCACAATCAAAGCACTGGGAACATGCAGGATTCTCACTCAGAGAACAACACAAATCTGAAAATAATACAGCAGCAAAACATTTGCGGGAAAAAGGGGCAGCCATGAGTTAACCAAAGGGCAGTCCTCTGGTCTCCGTGTCCTTGTATATGGAGATGAGATTGGGGTGAGAAATCAGGATGTGTTCCAGTTCTTGATTATGACCAAGTGAACATTGTCGTCAAGTGTGTGCACTTATTGAATGTAGATGTGGGGTGAGCAAAGAAGAGCTCCGCGCTGCAGCACATCACGTATGTTCAAACAACATGCCAAGATTTGTCTAGGCTCACACAGGAAGGGCGAGTCTTGGGAAAGGCAGTGAAAACCTGATAGCTCTCTCAAAACTGTACACCTCAGCATCAGTCAATGCCATTAGGAATAAAAAAGGAAGATGGAAGATGAGGAGAGACTGTGCAAAGAGCACCCAGCAACATCAGATCACAGTCAAGGGATTAGATGCCATTGGTACTGGTGTTCATGTAACGTTCATGTTTAGAACAGTAATCACCAATGATGTTGCCAATGACGTAGATGCCTTGTTTAGGGGAAATGGATCCTTGTAGCAACAGAAAAAGATTAATCCTACTGTACAATTTTTAAAAAATAAACTTTCATTTTTTCCAATTCAGGGGCAATTTAGCGTGGCCAATCCACCTACTCTGCACATCTTTGGGCTGTGGGGGTCAGACCCACGCAAGCACGGGGAGAGTGTGCAAACTCCACATGGACAGTGACCCAGAGTCGTGATCGAATCTGGGACCTTGGCGCCGTGAGGCAGCAGCGCTAACCCATTGCGCCACTGTGCCACCCCTACCGTACAATTTCTACCGAATGATGGAAACAGTGGAGTCCATTTTCAACTTGCCACCCAACAGATTGACCACCCGCTTCAGAAACTATGCAGATTTCATTCCAGCGCACTCTAAAATGGGCAGATAGTTCGCAGTGCCATGACGACAGGCAGGAAAGTCTCCCAAAATCCCATGTCTTCCACCAGCTGAGACAACGTTACCAAGTTTTAAAAATACCTGCAGACACTAGAGGAGCTACCCGCAGTAATAATTCTCCAATCAAGGCATTCCGCAGAAGTCACTTAATGGGAGTCACATACCTCCAGACGGGAACATAATTCCTCTTATCCAATTGTCCCCATCAAAACTTCCATTAGGTAAACACTTCAGATTGCATGGGATGGGGGTGGGGGGTTGAATGAGTTTCCAATCTCATTAACATACGGCTCATTTATCTGCAGTTCCACTATTAATATAAAGTTAATGATTCCTTCGGGTTGATTCATAATTAGCCACATCTTCACAAGGATGCAAAAACAGCAATGGGGGTCGGGTAGGGGGATAGATTAATGATTTGCATGTAATTTTTGGACATTTATATATACAAACATACACGGCATATTAAAATTAGAATTGCAGAGGTCCAATTCTCATAACTGTAAGCTCTTATTAAGGAGGGAGTAAAAATTGCACTTTGTACTCTTGAAAAATTATTTGTAATTAAGCCCACTCCCTTAGCCAGGCTTAAACCACTTGCGAGGCACGTTAGTGAGAAGGTGAAAGGAAACAGTATCAAATTCTTCTATGCTAAAATAGCAAGCCTGGCACTTGCTGACTGTAAAATTTCTCATCAACTAATTAAGCAAAACATAATGTTTGCAAAAAGGGCAATGGGCATGACCACTTTGTGAATTGTTACCATGTAATGCCTGGTGCTTACATTTAATGGAGTTTAATTTCAAACAACCACTTTCCCTTGGTGTAATTCATTTCAGCCGCCTCGCCTCTGCTGTGTAACAGCAGCCTCTCTCCGAAATCAAAATACGAGCACATTACCTCCTCCAGGAAGACTGCTTTATATAATTACAAGCACCCAATACTTAGGAAGTGCAGCAATATTAACCTGCTACATGTACTCAAGAACGTCTCTCTTGTTCCTTTGTTTTTGTCTCCTTCTCTGCCCCCCCCCCCCATAACAATGCAGTAATTTGCATGCCTCTTATTAGCGTGCCAGGGTAGTCCCATGGGCATTGCATCTCTCTATTAGTTGCCCTGCCAATTGTCCAGGATGGAGCATGGGCTGGCTACTACTACTATTAATAATAACCTTTATTGTCACGAGTAGGCTTACATTAACACTGCAATGAAGTTACCGTGGAAAGCCCCTAGTCGCCACATTCCGGCGCCTGTTCGGGTACACAGAGGGAGAATTCAGAATGTCCAATTCACCTAACAACACGTCTTTCGGGACTTGTGGGAGGAAACCGGAGAACCCGGAGGAACCCCACGCAGCCACGGGGAGAATGTGCAGACTCCGCACAGACAGTGACCCAAGACGGGAATCGAACCTGGGACCCTGACGCTGTGAAGCAACAGTGCTAACCACTGTGCTAAAGTGCTGCCCTACAGGCAAACCTGTGGTATAAAGGATACATCAAGGAGTACCAAGTTTCTAGCTCTCAGTCGGACATGGAGCAAGTCAAAGCACAGACTTTTCTTGCCTTTTAACAAAACGGGGTAATACTGGCATTAATTGCTACCAGTAATGATGCCAAGGGTAAGACAACATATGCAGTCAGGAATGAAGATAAATTCTTTGGCAAAACAATCTTCACAAACTCTTTCTTAGTCAACGGATCATCTCCAGTGAACAGAGAACTCAACTCACACTTTTTAACCTTTAGTCCGCGTGTTCAAATATCTTCAAGAAATACTTTTTGTTTGCAACAACAGTTAATGAAATCCGCAGCCACTCAAAGTAATTAGAGGTAATGCCTGCACCAGTGGGCAGCAGATGATGTGTGCATGGGGCATAAAATACTCCCCAACAATCACATTTGCTGGAGGTACTGAGCTTGCATCTTGCCAGGCAAGAAGTCATTTCAACGAGCTAATATTCATTCTAAAAAGCACTGCCGCACTATGCCAATCCATGCATGAATTCCACTTAAAGTTCTCCATTATTACCTTTCTCTACACAGAGTGCCAACGGGGAAAGCTACACTCGCAAATGGATTGGTGACAGCTCCTGCGAGACTTCACCTCAATAAGGAATTCAAAAGTAGATCGAAAATACACGAATAATGGGTTCAAAAGTAGGAGCAGAGGAGAGTGAAGTGTCTATTCCTCTCAGTGTTCTTTCCTAGATCATTCTGCATTAGTCTATCCAACTTGTTCATAGCCATGATCCAATATGCATTGTGATAAAGGACAACAGAAATATACTTACTGTTGAACAAAGAACAATGCCCTGTTTAAACGTCTTTTGGCAAACTTCGCTTGTTAATGCTTGCACTGATGAATAGAACATTGTCCCTTGCAAACACCAAGCACTCCAGGGTCATTTGCAGCACACTTAAATGCAGAATTCAGCTTCTCCTACTCTTCCGCAATATTCTTCATCCCTGACCTCACAAGAGCTCCCCTTACTGCATCAGTGTGACATTTTCTATTTCCTTTCACTGTCTGTGGCCTCTCTGAGTAAGGCTGCCAATTTAGTGCCACTTAGTGGCAACTTACAGACAGTTTTGTGCTGGAAATCGCCTGTGATTCATTTAGCACACCATCCTCTGTGGTCAGCAGCCAGAGAGGGCACTCTCGCCCCCTCAGCCTGTACTCAGCTTATAGAGGCCACTGACTAACTCCGGATTTGTACTCAAAAAACAGAAAAAGTGTGGAGCAAGTGGTGCTCCGATACACTAGAGTCCTTTTATCTGCTGAATATTTCACTCCCAATTGGTAGCCATAGAAATCAAATGTACCTGACGCAGTGACATCAGGAGGAGAGGAAAAAACAGGAGCCATAATGGACCCCGACTATGCTGTAAACTCAACATGTCCCAGGTCAAATTGACAAAAGGCTAATTAAAAAATGACTCCAATGAGCAAGAGAAAAATGAGTGATAGCAGATAATATATTGACTTGAATGGAGAGGAAAAACAGTCGGGGTGAATAAAGGCAAGTCAGTCCATGACACTGCCCCCCCCCCCTCCCCTCATAGGTGTTGAAATTTATCTCACCATCTTGTCTAGATATACAAGCATATCACCCTCTCAGGTTGTCAGGGTGAAAGCAGCCTTTGCTGTTAAAGAAATTAGGTCAGGTTCCTCAATTTTTTTTTTAAAACAAAAAATATCTATTTTCACCCACTCGATCCCTGTACTGCCCCAATTCCTAATGGCAAGGACCCCCCCCCCCCCCCTTCCCGGGTTGTCTGCCTCTCCGGAACTCACCACAATGACTAGAAAAGACAAAGAGCTTCCAACATCCAGTCACTGGAAGGATGCCTCAAGGACACAGACTGAGATCCCAATTGATTTGCTTGCTGTCTCTCCTCTCCTCCTCCCCCATGTCCAATTGAAAGAAGTCAGTTATCTGTGGGGGAAGCCACTACTTCAGTAACGGAATAAAAATCAAAGGATTGGGGTGGGTGGCACAGCAGCGCAGTGGTTAGCTCTGCTGCCTCACGGCGCCGAGGTCCCAGGTTCGATCCTGGCTCTGGGTCACTGTCCGTGTGGAGTTTGCACATTCTTCCTGTGCTTGCGTGGGTTTCGCCCCCACAACCTAAAGATGTGCAGGCAAGGTGGATAGGCTACGCTAAATTGTGCCATAATTGGAAAAAATGAATTGGGTACTCAATTTATTTTTAAAAAAATCAAAGGATTGGAATCATAACTGGATAACTTGCAATGACATTCCTTTAAATTTTTCAACAGGCCACACTGGGGCAATGCTAGTTGGTTTGGAACAGGGCCTCCTAAATGGAATACAGAATTGAAGAGAACATTCCATAATTCTTGTCTCTTTCATTTGGCCTCCAGGATTTAAAATCTCAAACAATAGAATTTCTCCCTTTTCCGTTCCACTGCTATCTTTGCTAATTATCTCACCATGAAGCTTAGTTAGATTTTATTTGTCCAGAGCGATCGCAATAAACTTGTCAAAACCAGTAAACAAGGGCGGCACGGTGGCACAGTGGTTAGCACTTCTGCCTCATGGCGCCGAGGACCTGGGTTTGATCCCGGCCCCGCATCACTGACCGTGTGGAGTTTGCACATTTTCCCCGTGTCTGTATGGGTCTCACCCCCACAACCCAAAGATGTGCAGGGTAGGTGGATTGGTCACGGTAAATTGCCCCTCAATTGGAGAAAATAACAGTAAACAAAGCCATTTTGTGGTTACTTATAATTTCAAATTCTATCTCGTAGTCACTGAAGTAGCACTGGGTTGGCACCCTCCACCCTGCTCTTCTGAAGGTGCTAAATCCAGCTGGAGAACAGTTTAATGGTTAGCCACCCTGCTGGAATGTCACCAATGTGACTATTCTTGGTGCCTGCCTCGACTGAGTGCTGGCAGGCAACGGTGCTCCATCACAGCCAAGGCGCCAGCCTGTCCTCGACCGTCGGTCACACAAATTCACTTGCCAGGGGAGGTCTCGGGATCACAAACAGGAGTTGGATCCCGCAACCAACGTCCCCAAACTCTGCCCAGGAGGAGTTGCCAAGGTCTCCAATCTCCAAATCGCCCTGACCAATGTCTGCCCCCGGCCTGCCACATTCCACACATCCATCCTCAAATGGGCTCTGCACCAATTAGAAACGAATCACCATTCTTACTCGATTCGTAAAGGTCCAACAATCTCTCTCTTTAATTCATTCCCAAACTGTATACAACTAACAAAACAAAATGAAGAAGTGCTGAAGAACAGGAAAGGAAACTTATTTTAACAACGCATAATTTTTCTCCAGGATTTTGCTCGAGCAGTGTCTTGGAATTAGTCCCTCACTTCTGGAGACTCCTGAACATTCCTGGAGGGTTAGCAACCCCATGACTAGGGAAGCTGAAGGCAGCCGAACCGCTCCTGTTAAACACTGCCAACTTTCTAAGCTAACTAGAAAACTATTTGTCCTTCCTCTAGATGTTGCAAACAACCAAAATTAAACTCTCCCTCAACCCAGTGCCTCAGGCTTTCCATTTTAATTTGACATCTCCAACAGCACAGGGGAGGGTTCAATACCAAGCTGTTAACAGAAAAACCCCACAGCCTTCAAACAACAAAAAAGCAAATTGTGTTGAAATTCACGGCTTGCAGCAGACCGCAAGCTTTATTTCTGAGAAATTGTGGTTAGAGTAAGAGCTGAGACAAAGTGTTCCAACTGAATCAAACGCAGCTTCGATTCTGCTAAAGGGGTGGAGGCCTCTGTAACCCTGACACGACTGGCTTTGCTACAATGGCACATCGTGTGTGTAAAAAAAAAACATTTCTGGCCCTGTTGTCTCCTTTTCATTTAGCTGCTCTTTCACGCACCTCGTCAACTGGTGCCCCAACGCTGCTCACAAATTTCCTGGTTGTAAAAACAAAACGGATTTGATGTGCTGAAACTACCTCGGAGACACTTTGTGCCGTGAAATTTTACAATGAATGGGACAATTTATTTTTCTGCCACCCCAATTTTAATCAGGAGGAGAGAAGGCACTGGACCACCCTCGCCCTGTGCCTACCTGCCCCACCCCTTACCTTGTGCACTCCCCACCAAGCCACTTTCCCTTTCTCCCCACCAAACCCCTCCCCTTCACTCCTTCCCCTGCCCTGTACCCAGTACCCCTGCACTCCTACCCTCCCCCCACATCAGCACTTCCGCATCCAGTTCTGCTTCTGTCACATGGCAAACAAAAATGCTGCAGTTTAAAAAAAAAAATTCACACTCAGAAATCTCACCTCACTCCCATAAATATTCACCTGATCAGCAAAGATGACTTGTTATCACACTCGGCAGGAGGAAGTGGGGTGGGGTTGGAGAATTGGAACAGGTTATTCAGATGTGTGTGTGTGTGAGAGAGGAAGGAGGCAGGGTGCTTTGACACAGACCCGAACTGAAATGGTACAGAACAGAAAGAGGAACTGCTCTGACAGATAACCTTAGGGGTATTGCAGAGCAACTGCAAAGTATTAAATAGAGATCCTCACTCGCCTTCAGCAAATAACCTAATCTCTTACCACCAACAGGTTAAATTAAGTCCTTGCAGTCGGGGCACACCTCGTGTTATCACACTAACCCCCAGTGTTCACTAAAAAGGAGCTTCTACACCGCTCCCCCACCGCCCCCCCTTCCATTCCCCAGTAATAAAAAGGGAGCTACCCCCCATCCCCCACCCACTTCATTTCGCCAGTAATAAACGGGTGCTACCCCCTATAGACTTTAATTCGCCAGAAATAAGCTCCTACCCCCACAGACTTCCATTCCCCCAGTAATAAAAAGGGAGCTACCTCTCACACACTTCCATTCGCCAGTAATAAACGGGCACTACCCCCCATACACTTCCATTCCCCAGTAATAAGCTCCAACCCCCCATACACTTCCATTCCCCAGTAATACGCTCCTACCCCCATACACTTCCATTCCCCAGTAATAAACTCCTACCCCCATACACTTCCATTCCCCAGTAATAAGCTCCTACCCCACCATACACTTCCATTCCCCAGTAATAAGCTCCAACTCCCCATACACTTCCATTCCCCAGTAATAAGCTCCTACCCCCATACACTTCCATTCCTCAGTAATAAGCTCCAACTCTCCATACACTTCCATTCCCCAGTAATAAGCTCCAACTCCCCATACACTTCCATTCCCCAGTAATAAGCTCCAACTCCCCATACACTTCCATTCCCCGGTAATATGCACCAACTCCCCATACACTTCCATTCCCCAGTAATAAAAAAGGAGCTCCTATCACCATACACTACCATTCCCCAGTAATAAGCACCAACCCCCATACTCTTCCATTCTCCAGTAATAAGCTCCTACCCCCATACACCTCCATTCCCCAGTAATAAGCTCCTACCCCCCCCCATACACTTCCATTCCCCAGTTATAAACCCCTACCCCCCCATACACTTCCATTCCCCAGTAATAAGCTCCTACCCCCCCCCCATACACTTCCATTCCCCAGTAATAAACTCCTACCCCCCCCATACACTTCCATTCCCCAGTAATAAGCGCCAACCCCCCATACACTTCCATTCCCCAGTAATAAGCTCCGGCCCCCATACACTTCCATTCCCCAGTAATAAAAAAGGAGCTCCCATCTCCATACACTTCCATTCCCCAGTAATAAGCGCCAACCCCCCATACACTTCCATTCCCCAGTAATAAGCTCCTACCCCCCATACACTTCCATTCCCCAGTAATAAGCTCCTACCCCCCATACACTTCCATTCCCCAGTAATAAGCTCCTAACCCCCATACACTTCCATTCCCCAGTAATAAGCTCCTACCCCCCAAATACTTCCATTCCCCAGTAATAAGCTCCTACCCCCCCCCCCCCAGACACTTCCATTCCCCAGTAATAAGCTCCTACCCCCCCATACAGTTCCATTCCCCAGTAATAAGCTCCTACCCCCCCCCCATACACTTCCATTCCCCAGTAATAAACTCCTACCCCCCCATACACTTCCATTCCCCAGTAATAAGCGCCAACCCCCCATACACTTCCATTCCCCAGTAATAAGCTCCGGCCCCCATACACTTCCATTCCCCAGTAATAAAAAAGGAGCTCCTATCTCCATACACTTCCATTCCCCAGTAATAAGCTACTACCCCCCATACACTTCCATTCCCCAGTAATAAGCTCCTAACCCCCATACACTTCCATTCCTTAGTAATAAGCTCCTAACCCCCAAATACTTCCATTCCCCAGTAATAAGCTCCTACCCCCCCCCCCCAGACACTTCCATTCCCCAGTAATAAGCTCCTACCCCCCCAGACACTTCCATTCCCCAGTAATAAGCTCCAAACCCCCATACTTTTATTCCCCAGTAATATGCTCCTACTTCCCCCCCCCCCCCATACACTTCCATTCCCCAGTCATAAGCTCCTACCCCCATACACTTCTATTCCCCAGTAATAAGCTCCAACTCCCCATACACTTCCATTCCCCAGTAATAAGCTCCGACCCCCATACACTTCCATTCCCCAGTAATAAGTTCCTACCCCCCATACACTTCCATTCTCCAGTAATAAGTTCCAACTCCCCATACTCTTCCATTCTCCAGTAATAAGCTCCTACCCCCCCACCCCCATACACTTCCATTCCCCAGTAATAAGTTCCTACCCCCCATACACTTTCATTCCCCAGTAATAAGCACCAACCCCCCATACACTTCCATTCCCCAGTAGAACATAGAACATACAGTGCAGAAGAAGGCCATTTGGCCCATCAAGTCTGCACCGACCCACTTAAGCCCTCACATCCCCCGTATCCCCGTAACTCAATAACCCCTCCTAACCTTTTTGGTCGCTAAGGGCAATTTGCATGGCCAATCCACCTAACCTGCACGTCTTTGGACTGTGGGAGGAAACCGGAGCACCCGGATGAAACCCACGCAGACACAGGGAGAACGTGCAGACTCCGCACAGACAGTGACCCAGTGGGGTATCGGACCTGGGACCCTGGCGCTGTGAAGCCACAGTGCTATCCACTTGTGCTACCGTGCTGCCCCACTAGGAGTAATAAGCTCCTACCCCCATACACTTCCATTCCCCAGTAATAAGCTCCTATCTCCATACACTTCATTCTCACAGTAATAACAAAGGAGCTCCTATCTCCATACACTTCCATTCCCCAGTAATAAGGTCCTACCTCCCATACACTTCCATTCCCCAGTAATAAGCTCCTATCTCCATACACTTCCATTCCCCAGTAATAAGCTCCAACTCTCCATACACTTCCATTCCCCAGTAATAAGCTCCAACTCCCCATACACTTCCATTCCCCAGTAATAAACTCCTATCTCCATACACGTCCATTCCCCAGTAATAAGCTCCTACCCCCATACACTTCCATTCCCCAGTAATAAGCTCCTACCCCCCATACACTTCTATTCCCCAGTAATAAGCTCCTACCCCCATACACTTCCATTCTCCAGTAATAAGCTCCAACTCCCCATACACTTCCATGTCCCAGTAATAAGCTCCAACCCCCCATACACTTCCATTCCCCAATAATAAGCTCCTACCTCCATACACTTCCATTCTCCAGTAATAAGCTCCAACTCCCCATACACTTCCATTCCCCAATAATAAGCTCCTATCTCCATACACTTCCATTCTCCAGTAATAAGCTCCAACCCCCCATACACTTCCATTCCCCAGTAATAAACTCCTATCTCCATACACGTCCATTCCCCAGTAACAAACTCCTATCTCCATACACTTCCATTCCCCAGTAATAAGCTCCAACTCCCCATACACTCCCATTCCCCAGTAATAAACTCCTATCTCCATACACGTCCATTCCCCAGTAATAAGCTCCTACCCCCATACACTTCCATTCCCCAGTAATAAGCTCCTACCCCCATACACTTCCATTCCCCAGTAATAAGCTCCTACCCCAATACACTTCCATTCCCCAGTAATAAGCTCCTACCCCCATACACTTCCATTCTCCAGTAATATGCTCCAACTCCCCATACACTTCCATTCCCCAGTAATAAACTCCTATCTCCATACACTTCCATTCCCCGGTAATAAGCTCCTATCTCCATACACTTCCATTCCCCAGGAATAAGCCCCTACCCCCGACACTTCCATTCCCCAGTAATACGTTCCTACCCCCCATACACTTCCATTCCCGAGTACAAAAGCACCAACTCTCCATACACTTCCATTCCCCAGTAATAAGCTCCTACCCCCCAGACACTTCCATTCCCCAGTAATAAGCTCCTAACCCCCCGCCACACACTTCCATTGCCCAGTAATAAGCTCCTAACCCCCCCCCCATACACTTCCATTCCCCAGTAATAAGCTCCAACTCCCCATACACTTCCATTCCCCAGTAATAAGCTCCTACCCCCATACACTTCCATTCCCTAGTAATAAGCTCCTACCCCCCATACACTTCCATTCCCCAGTAATAAGCTCCTACCCCCCATACACTTCCATTCCCCAGTAATAAGCTCCAACTCCCCATACACTTCCATTGCCCAGTAATAAGCTCCAACTCCCCATACGCTTCCATTCCCCAGTAATAAGCTCCTATCTCCATACACTTCCATTCCCCAGTAATAAGCTCCATACACTTCCATTCCCCAGTAATAAGCTCCAACTCCCCATACACATCCATTCCCCAGTAATAAGCTCCTATCTCCATACACTTCCATTCCACAGTAATAAGCTCCTACCCCCCATACACTTCCATTCCCCAGTAATAAGCTCCAACTCCCCATACACTTCCATTCCCCAGTAATAAGCTCCTACCCCCAATACACTTCCATTCCCCAGTAATAAGCTCCTACCCACATACACTTCCATTCCCCAGTAATAAGCTCCTACCCCCCATACACTTCCATTCCCCAGTAATAAGCTCCAACTCCCCATACACTTCCATTGCCCAGTAATAAGCTCCAACTCCCCATACACTTCCATTCCCCAGTAATAAGCTCCTATCTCCATACACTTCCATTCCCCAGTAATAAGCTCCATACACTTCCATTCCCCAGTAATAAGCTCCAACTCCCCATACACATCCATTCCCCAGTAATAAGCTCCTATCTCCATACACTTCCATTCCACAGTAATAAGCTCCTACCCCCCATACACTTCCATTCCCCAGTAATAAGCTCCAACTCCCCATACACTTCCATTCCCCAGTAATAAGCTCCTACCCCCAATACACTTCCATTCCCCAGTAATAAGCTCCTACCCCCATACACTTCCATTCCCCAGTAATAAGCTCCTATCTCCATACATTTCCATTCCCCAGTAATCAGCTCCTACCCCCATACACTTCCATTCCCCAGTAATAAGCTCCTACCCCCCATACACTTCCATTCCCCAGTAATAAGCTCCTACCCCCCATACACTTCCATTCCCCAGTAATAAGCTCCTACCCCAATACACTTCCATTCCCCAGTAATAAGCTCCTATCTCCATACACTTCCATTCCCCAGTAATCAGCTCCTACCCCCATACACTTCCATTCCCCAGTAATAAGCTCTTACCCCCCATACACTTCCATTCCCCAGTAATAAGCTCCTACCCCCCATACACTTCCATTCCCCAGTAATAAGCTCCTACCCCAATACACTTCCATTCCCCAGTAATAAGCTCCTACCCCCATACACTTCCATTCTCCAGTAATATGCTCCAACTCCCCATACACTTCCATTCCCCAGTAATAAACTCCTATCTCCATACACTTCCATTTCCCGGTAATAAGCTCCTATCTCCATACACATCCATTCCCCAGGAATAAGCTCCTACCCCCGACACTTCCATTCCCCAGTAATACGTTCCTACCCCCCATACACTTCCATTCCCCAGTACAAAAGTACCAACTCTCCATACACTTCCATTCCCCAGTAATAAGCTCCTACCCCCCATACACTTCCATTCCCCAGTAATAAGCTCCTAACCCCCCCCCCCCCACACACTTCCATTGCCCAGTAATAAGCTCCTAACCCTCCCCCCCATACACTTCCATTCCCCAGTAATAAGCTCCAACTCCCCATACACTTCCATTCCCCAGTAATAAGCTCCTACCCCCAATACACTTCCATTCCCCAGTAATAAGCTCCTACCCCCATACACTTCCATTCCCCAGTAATAAGCTCCTATCTCCATACACTTCCATTCCCCAGTAATCAGCTCCTACCCCCATACACTTCCATTCCCCAGTAATAAGCTCCTACCCCCCATACACTTCCATTCCCCAGTAATAAGCTCCTACCCCCCATACACTTCCATTCCCCAGTAATAAGCTCCTACCCCAATACACTTCCATTCCCCAGTAATAAGCTCCTATCTCCATACACTTCCATTCCCCAGTAATCAGCTCCTACCCCCATACACTTCCATTCCCCAGTAATAAGATCCTACCCCCCATACACTTCCATTCCCCAGTAATAAGCTCCTACCCCCCATACACTTCCATTCCCCAGTAATAAGCTCCTACCCCAATACACTTCCATTCCCCAGTAATAAGCTCCTACCCCCATACACTTCCATTCTCCAGTAATATGCTCCTACCCCCAATACACTTCCATTCCCCAGTAATAAGCTCCTACCCCCATACACTTCCATTCCCCAGTAATAAGCTCCTATCTCCATACACTTCCATTCCCCAGTAATAAGCTCCTACCCCCAATACACTTCCATTCCCCAGTAATAAGCTCCTACCCCCATACACTTCCATTCCCCAGTAATAAGCTCCTATCTCCATACACTTCCATTCCCCAGTAATCAGCTCCTACCCCCATACACTTCCATTCCCCAGTAATAAGCTCCTACCCCCCATACACTTCCATTCCCCAGTAATAAGCTCCTACCCCCCATACACTTCCATTCCCCAGTAATAAGCTCCTACCCCAATACACTTCCATTCCCCAGTAATAAGCTCCTACCCCCATACACTTCCATTCTCCAGTAATATGCTCCAACTCCCCATACACTTCCATTCCCCAGTAATAAACTCCTATCTCCATACACTTCCATTCCCCGGTAATAAGCTCCTATCTCCATACACTTCCATTCCCCAGGAATAAGCTCCTACCCCCGACACTTCCATTCCCCAGTAATACGTTCCTACCCCCCATACACTTCCATTCCCCAGTACAAAAGCACCAACTCTTCATACACTTCCATTCCCCAGTAATAAGCTCCTACCCCCCATACACTTCCATTCCCCAGTAATAAGCTCCTAACCCCCCCCCCCCAACACACTTCCATTGCCCAGTAATAAGCTCCTAACCCCCCACCCCATACACTTCCATTCCCCAGTAATAAGCTCCAACTCCCCATACACTTCCATTCCCCAGTAATAAGCTCCTACCCCCATACACTTCCATTCCCCAGTAATAAGGTCCTACCCCCCATACACTTCCATTCCCCAGTAATAAGCTCCTACCCCCCATACACTTCCATTCCCCAGTAATAAGCTCCTATCTCCATACACTTCCATTCCCCAGTAATAAGCTCCTACCCCCAATACACTTCCATTCCCCAGTAATAAGCTCCTACCCCCATACACTTCCATTCCCCAGTAATAAGCTCCTATCTCCATACACTTCCATTCCCCAGTAATCAGCTCCTACCCCCATACACTTCCATTCCCCAGTAATAAGCTCCTACCCCCCATACACTTCCATTCCCCAGTAATAAGCTCCTACCCCCCATACACTTCCATTCCCCAGTAATAAGCTCCTACCCCAATACACTTCCATTCCCCAGTAATAAGCTCCTACCCCCATACACTTCCATTCTCCAGTAATATGCTCCAACTCCCCATACACTTCCATTCCCCAGTAATAAACTCCTATCTCCATACACTTCCATTCCCCGGTAATAAGCTCCTATCTCCATACACTTCCATTCCCCAGGAATAAGCTCCTACCCCCGACACTTCCATTCCCCAGTAATACGTTCCTACCCCCCATACACTTCCATTCCCCAGTACAAAAGCACCAACTCTTCATACACTTCCATTCCCCAGTAATAAGCTCCTACCCCCCATACACTTCCATTCCCCAGTAATAAGCTCCTAACCCCCCCCCCCCCCAACACACTTCCATTGCCCAGTAATAAGCTCCTAACCCCCCACCCCATACACTTCCATTCCCCAGTAATAAGCTCCAACTCCCCATACACTTCCATTCCCCAGTAATAAGCTCCAACTCCCCATACACTTCCATTGCCCAGTAATAAGCTCCAACTCCCCATACACGTCCATTCCCCAGTAATAAGCTCCTATCTCCATACACTTCCATTCCCCAGTAATAAGCTCCATACACTTCCATTCCCCAGTAATAAGCTCCTATCTCTATACACTTCCATTCCCCAGTAATAAGCTCCTACCCCCCATACACTTCCATTCCCCAGTAATAAGCTCCAACTCCCCATACACATCCATTCCCCAGTAATAAGCTCCTATCTCCATACACATCCATTCCCCAGTAATAAGCTCCTACCCCCCATACACTTCCATTCCCCAGTAATAAGCTCCAACTCCCCATACACTTCCATTCCCCAGTAATAAGCTCCTACCCCCAATACACTTCCATTCCCCAGTAATAAGCTCCAACTCCCCATACACTTCCATTCCCCAGTAATAAGCTCATACCCCCCATACACTTCCATTCCCCAGTAATAAGCTCCTACCCCCCATACACTTCCATTCCCCAGTAATAAGCTCCAACTCCCCATACACATCCATTCCCCAGTAATAAGCTCCTATCTCCATACACTTCCGTTCCCCAGTAATAAGCTCAAACTCCCCATACACTTCCATTGCCCAGTAATAAGCTCCAACTCCCCATACACTTCCATTCCCCAGTAATAAGCTCCTATCTCCATACACTTCCATTCCCCAGTAATAAGCTCCAACTCCCCATACACTTCCATTCCCCAGTAATAAGCTCCTACCCCCCATACACTTCCATTCCCCAGTAATAAGCTCCTACCCCCCATACACTTCCATTCCCCAGTAATAAGCTCCTATCTCCATACACTTCCATTCCCCAGTAATCAGCTCCTACCCCCATACACTTCCATTCCCCAGTAATAAGCTCCAACTCCCCAAACACTTCCATTCCCCAGTAATAAGCTCCTACACCCCCCAGACACTTCCATTCCCCAGTAATAAGCTCCTACCCCCCATACACTTCCATTCCCCAGTAATAAGCTCCAAACCCCCATACTTTTATTCCCCAGTAATATGCTCCTACTTCCCCCCCCATACACTTCCATTCCCCAGTCATAAGCTCCTACCCCCATACACTTCTATTCCCCAGTAATAAGCTCCAACTCCCCATACACTTCCATTCCCCAGTAATAAGCTCCGACCCCCATACACTTCCATTCTCCAGTAATAAGTTCCAACTCCCCATACTCTTCCATTCATAAGCTCCTACCCCCCCCCCATACACTTCCATTCCCCAGTGATAAGCTCCTATCCCCCTCATACACTTTCATTCCCCAGTAATAAGCACCAACCCCCCATACACTTCCATTCCCCAGTCATAAGCTCCTACCCCCATACACTTCTATTCCCCAGTAATAAGCTCCAACTCCCCATACACTTCCATTCCCCAGTAATAAGCTCCGACCCCCATACACTTCCATTCTCCAGTAATAAGTTCCAACTCCCCATACTCTTCCATTCATAAGCTCCTACCCCCCCCCCCATACACTTCCATTCCCCAGTGATAAGCTCCTATCCCCCTCATACACTTCCATTCCCCAGTAATAAGCTCCAACTCCCCATACACTTCCATTCCCCAGTAATAAGCTCCTACCCCCAATACACTTCCATTCCCCAGTAATAAGCTCCTACCCACATACACTTCCATTCCCCAGTAATAAGCTCCTACCCCCCATACACTTCCATTCCCCAGTAATAAGCTCCAACTCCCCATACACTTCCATTGCCCAGTAATAAGCTCCAACTCCCCATACACTTCCATTCCCCAGTAATAAGCTCCTATCTCCATACACTTCCATTCCCCAGTAATAAGCTCCATACACTTCCATTCCCCAGTAATAAGCTCCAACTCCCCATACACATCCATTCCCCAGTAATAAGCTCCTATCTCCATACACTTCCATTCCACAGTAATAAGCTCCTACCCCCCATACACTTCCATTCCCCAGTAATAAGCTCCAACTCCCCATACACTTCCATTCCCCAGTAATAAGCTCCTACCCCCAATACACTTCCATTCCCCAGTAATAAGCTCCTACCCCCATACACTTCCATTCCCCAGTAATAAGCTCCTATCTCCATACATTTCCATTCCCCAGTAATCAGCTCCTACCCCCATACACTTCCATTCCCCAGTAATAAGCTCCTACCCCCCATACACTTCCATTCCCCAGTAATAAGCTCCTACCCCCCATACACTTCCATTCCCCAGTAATAAGCTCCTACCCCAATACACTTCCATTCCCCAGTAATAAGGTCCTATCTCCATACACTTCCATTCCCCAGTAATCAGCTCCTACCCCCATACACTTCCATTCCCCAGTAATAAGCTCTTACCCCCCATACACTTCCATTCCCCAGTAATAAGCTCCTACCCCCCATACACTTCCATTCCCCAGTAATAAGCTCCTACCCCAATACACTTCCATTCCCCAGTAATAAGCTCCTACCCCCATACACTTCCATTCTCCAGTAATATGCTCCAACTCCCCATACACTTCCATTCCCCAGTAATAAACTCCTATCTCCATACACTTCCATTTCCCGGTAATAAGCTCCTATCTCCATACACATCCATTCCCCAGGAATAAGCTCCTACCCCCGACACTTCCATTCCCCAGTAATACGTTCCTACCCCCCATACACTTCCATTCCCCAGTACAAAAGTACCAACTCTCCATACACTTCCATTCCCCAGTAATAAGCTCCTACCCCCCATACACTTCCATTCCCCAGTAATAAGCTCCTAACCACCCCCCCCCCACACACTTCCATTGCCCAGTAATAAGCTCCTAACCCTCCCCCCCATACACTTCCATTCCCCAGTAATAAGCTCCAACTCCCCATACACTTCCATTCCCCAGTAATAAGCTCCTACCCCCAATACACTTCCATTCCCCAGTAATAAGCTCCTACCCCCATACACTTCCATTCCCCAGTAATAAGCTCCTATCTCCATACACTTCCATTCCCCAGTAATCAGCTCCTACCCCCATACACTTCCATTCCCCAGTAATAAGCTCCTACCCCCCATACACTTCCATTCCCCAGTAAAAAGCTCCTACCCCCCATACACTTCCATTCCCCAGTAATAAGCTCCTACCCCAATACACTTCCATTCCCCAGTAATAAGCTCCTATCTCCATACACTTCCATTCCCCAGTAATCAGCTCCTACCCCCATACACTTCCATTCCCCAGTAATAAGATCCTACCCCCCATACACTTCCATTCCCCAGTAATAAGCTCCTACCCCCCATACACTTCCATTCCCCAGTAATAAGCTCCTACCCCAATACACTTCCATTCCCCAGTAATAAGCTCCTACCCCCATACACTTCCATTCTCCAGTAATATGCTCCTACCCCCAATACACTTCCATTCCCCAGTAATAAGCTCCTACCCCCATACACTTCCATTCCCCAGTAATAAGCTCCTATCTCCATACACTTCCATTCCCCAGTAATAAGCTCCTACCCCCAATACACTTCCATTCCCCAGTAATAAGCTCCTACCCCCATACACTTCCATTCCCCAGTAATAAGCTCCTATCTCCATACACTTCCATTCCCCAGTAATCAGCTCCTACCCCCATACACTTCCATTCCCCAGTAATAAGCTCCTACCCCCCATACACTTCCATTCCCCAGTAATAAGCTCCTACCCCCCATACACTTCCATTCCCCAGTAATAAGCTCCTACCCCAATACACTTCCATTCCCCAGTAATAAGCTCCTACCCCCATACACTTCCATTCTCCAGTAATATGCTCCAACTCCCCATACACTTCCATTCCCCAGTAATAAGCTCCTATCTCCATACACTTCCATTCCCCAGGAATAAGCTCCTACCCCCGACACTTCCATTCCCCAGTAATACGTTCCTACCCCCCATACACTTCCATTCCCCAGTACAAAAGCACCAACTCTTCATACACTTCCATTCCCCAGTAATAAGCTCCTACCCCCCATACACTTCCATTCCCCAGTAATAAGCTCCTAACCCCCCCCCCAACACACTTCCATTGCCCAGTAATAAGCTCCTAACCCCCCACCCCATACACTTCCATTCCCCAGTAATAAGCTCCAACTCCCCATACACTTCCATTCCCCAGTAATAAGCTCCTACCCCCATACACTTCCATTCCCCAGTAATAAGGTCCTACCCCCCATACACTTCCATTCCCCAGTAATAAGCTCCTACCCCCCATACACTTCCATTCCCCAGTAATAAGCTCCAACTCCCCATACACTTCCATTGCCCAGTAATAAGCTCCAACTCCCCATACACTTCCATTCCCCAGTAATAAGCTCCTATCTCCATACACTTCCATTCCCCAGTAATAAGCTCCATACACTTCCATTCCCCAGTAATAAGCTCCTATCTCTATACACTTCCATTCCCCAGTAATAAGCTCCTACCCCCCATACACTTCCATTCCCCAGTAATAAGCTCCTACCCCCCATACACTTCCATTCCCCAGTAATAAGCTCCTACCCCAATACACTTCCATTCCCCAGTAATAAGCTCCTACCCCCATACACTTCCATTCTCCAGTAATATGCTCCAACTCCCCATACACTTCCATTCCCCAGTAATAAGCTCCTATCTCCATACACTTCCATTCCCCAGGAATAAGCTCCTACCCCCGACACTTCCATTCCCCAGTAATACGTTCCTACCCCCCATACACTTCCATTCCCCAGTACAAAAGCACCAACTCTTCATACACTTCCATTCCCCAGTAATAAGCTCCTACCCCCCATACACTTCCATTCCCCAGTAATAAGCTCCTAACCCCCCCCCCCAACACACTTCCATTGCCCAGTAATAAGCTCCTAACCCCCCACCCCATACACTTCCATTCCCCAGTAATAAGCTCCAACTCCCCATACACTTCCATTCCCCAGTAATAAGCTCCTACCCCCATACACTTCCATTCCCCAGTAATAAGGTCCTACCCCCCATACACTTCCATTCCCCAGTAATAAGCTCCTACCCCCCATACACTTCCATTCCCCAGTAATAAGCTCCAACTCCCCATACACTTCCATTGCCCAGTAATAAGCTCCAACTCCCCATACACTTCCATTCCCCAGTAATAAGCTCCTATCTCCATACACTTCCATTCCCCAGTAATAAGCTCCATACACTTCCATTCCCCAGTAATAAGCTCCTATCTCTATACACTTCCATTCCCCAGTAATAAGCTCCTACCCCCCATACACTTCCATTCCCCAGTAATAAGCTCCAACTCCCCATACACATCCATTCCCCAGTAATAAGCTCCTATCTCCATACACATCCATTCCCCAGTAATAAGCTCCTACCCCCCATACACTTCCATTCCCCAGTAATAAGCTCCAACTCCCCATACACTTCCATTCCCCAGTAATAAGCTCCTACCCCCAATACACTTCCATTCCCCAGTAATAAGCTCCAACTCCCCATACACTTCCATTCCCCAGTAATAAGCTCATACCCCCCATACACTTCCATTCCCCAGTAATAAGCTCCTACCCCCCATACACTTCCATTCCCCAGTAATAAGCTCCAACTCCCCATACACATCCATTCCCCAGTAATAAGCTCCTATCTCCATACACTTCCGTTCCCCAGTAATAAGCTCAAACTCCCCATACACTTCCATTGCCCAGTAATAAGCTCCAACTCCCCATACACTTCCATTCCCCAGTAATAAGCTCCTATCTCCATACACTTCCATTCCCCAGTAATAAGCTCCAACTCCCCATACACTTCCATTCCCCAGTAATAAGCTCATACCCCCCATACACTTCCATTCCCCAGTAATAAGCTCCTACCCCCCATACACTTCCATTCCCCAGTAATAAGCTCCTATCTCCATACACTTCCATTCCCCAGTAATCAGCTCCTACCCCCATACACTTCCATTCCCCAGTAATAAGCTCCAACTCCCCAAACACTTCCATTCCCCAGTAATAAGCTCCTACACCCCCCAGACACTTCCATTCCCCAGTAATAAGCTCCTACCCCCCATACACTTCCATTCCCCAGTAATAAGCTCCAAACCCCCATACTTTTATTCCCCAGTAATATGCTCCTACTTCCCCCCCCCATACACTTCCATTCCCCAGTCATAAGCTCCTACCCCCATACACTTCTATTCCCCAGTAATAAGCTCCAACTCCCCATACACTTCCATTCCCCAGTAATAAGCTCCGACCCCCATACACTTCCATTCTCCAGTAATAAGTTCCAACTCCCCATACTCTTCCATTCATAAGCTCCTACCCCCCCCCCCATACACTTCCATTCCCCAGTGATAAGCTCCTATCCCCCTCATACACTTTCATTCCCCAGTAATAAGCACCAACCCCCCATACACTTCCATTCCCCAGTAGAACATAGAACATACAGTGCAGAAGAAGGCCATTTGGCCCATCAAGTCTGCACCGACCCACTTAAGCCCTCACATCCCCGTAACTCAATAACCCCTCCTAACCTTTTTGGTCGCTAAGGGCAATTTGCATGGCCAATCCACCTAACCTGCACGTCTTTGGACTGTGGGAGGAAACCGGAGCACCCGGAGGAAACCCACGCAGACACAGGGAGAACGTGCAGACTCCGCACAGACAGTGACCCAGTGGGATATCGAACCTGGGACCCTGGCGCTATGAAGCCACAGTGCTATCCACTTGTGCTACCGTGCTGCCCCACTAGGAGTAATAAACCCCTACCCCCATACACTTCCATTCCCCAGTAATAAGCTCCTAGCTCCATACACTTCCATTCTCACAGTAATAACAAAGGAGCTCCTATCTACATACACTTCCATTCCCCAGTAATAAGCGCCAACCCCCCATACACCTCCATTCCCCAGTAATAAGCTCCTACCCCCCATACACTTCCATTCCCCAGTAATAAGCTAACCCCCATACACTTCCATTCCCCAGTAATAAGCTCCTACCCCCCATACACTCCCATCCCCCAGTAATAAGCTCCTACCCCCCAGACACTTCCATTCCCCAGTAATAAGCTCCTACCCCCCATACACTTCCATTCCCCAGTAATAAACACCTAACTCCCATACTTTTATTCCCCAGTAATATGCTCCTACTCCCCCCCCCCCCCTCCATACACTTCCATTTCCCAGTCATAAGCTCCTACCCCCAGACACTTCCATTCCCCAGTAATAAGCTCCTACCCCCATACACTTCCATTCCCCAGTAATAAGCTCCTACCCCCCATACACTTCCATTCCCCAGTAATAAGCTCCTACCCCCCCCAGACACTTCCATTCCCCAGTAATAAGCTCCTACCCCCCATAGACTTCCATTCCCCAGTAATAAGCACCTAACTCCCATACTTTTATTCCCCAGTAATATGCTCCTACTCCCCCCCCCCCTCCATACACTTCCATTTCCCAGTCATAAGCTCCTACCCCCAGACACTTCCATTCCCCAGTAATAAGCTCCTACCCCCATACACTTCCATTCCCCAGTAATAAGCTCCTACCCCCCATACACTTCCATTCCCCAGTAATAAGCTCCTACCCCCCCCAGACACTTCCATTCCCCAGTAATAAGCTCCTACCCCCCATACACTTCCATTCCCCAGTAATAAGCACCTAACTCCCATACTTTTATTCCCCAGTAATATGCTCCTACTCCCCCCCCCCCATACACTTCCATTTCCCAGTCATAAGCTCCTACCCCCAGACACTTCCATTCCCCAGTAATAAGCTCCTACCCCCATACACTTCTATTCCCCAGTAATAAGCTCCAACTCCCCATACACTTCCATTCCCCAGTAATAAACTCCGACCCCCATACTCTTCCATTGCCCAGTAATAAGCTCATACCCCCCATACACTTCCATTCCCCAGTAATAAGCTCCAACTCCCCATACACTTCCATAACACAGTATGGTGATTGTCCGACCAGAGGGGAGGCAATATTGGATTTAGTACTTGGTAACGAACCAGGGCAAGTGACAGATTTCTTAGTGGGGGAGCATTTTGGAGATAATGACCACAATTCTGTGACTTTCACTTTAGTAATGGAGAGGGATAGGTGCGTGCAACAGGGCAAGGTTTACAATTGGGGGAAGGGTAAATACGATGTTGTCAGAAAAGAATTGAAGTGCATAAGTTGGGAACATAGGCTGTCAGGGAAGGACACAAGTGAAATGTGGAACTTGTTCAAGGAACAGGTACTACGTGTCCTTGATATGTATGTCCCTGTCAGGCAGGGAAGAGATGGTCGAATGAGGGAACCATGGTTGACAAGGGTGTTTGAATGTTTTGTTCAGAGGAAAAAGGATACTTATGTAAGGCTGAGGAAACAAGGTTCAGACAGGGCGCTGGAGGGATACAAGATAGCCAGGAGGGAACGGAAGAAAGGGATTAGGAGAGCCAAGAGAGGGCATTAACAACCTTCGGCGGGTAGGATCAAGGAAAATCCCAAGGCCTTTTACACATATATGAGAAATATGAGAATGACTAGAGCGAGGGAAGGTCCGATCAAGGACAGTAGCGGGAGATTGTGTATTGAGTCTGAAAAGATAGGAGAGGTCTTGAATGAGCATATTTCTTCTCTATTTACAAATGAGAGGGGCCATATTGTTGGAGAGGACCATGTGAAACAGACTGGTAAGCTCGAGGAAATACTTGTTAGGAAGAGACATGTGTTGGGCATTTTGAAAAACTTGAGGATAGACAAGTCCCCCGGGCCTGACGGGATATATCCAAGGATTCTATGGGAAGCAAGAGATGAAATTGCAGAGCCTTTGGCAATGATCTTTTCGTCCTCACTGTCAACAGGGGTGGTACCACATTGGAGAACTTCCACGCTCGGTGGGCACTGCAGGGGTTGGATTGCCCTATCAACCCCGATTTTCGCACTTTAATTCGACAGGTATTTGATACGGTTTTGTTCCTTTTCTCGTTCTGTTTGGGCTGTGTTCCACCCACTGTTTTGGGGCACTCCCCACATTTGTTTTATCCATCAGTTACTTTTTGTTCTTTTGCTTATTTACTAGTTTGCATCCAGCATCATGCCAATATCAGCGGCGGATGCTGATCCAATCCTGCACACGTAAATAAGCGTGCAGGTCATAAAAACCAAATCCTGCACGTGTAAATAAGCGTGCAGGTCATAAAATATATATATATTTTTTTAAAGTACCATCAAATAGTGGAACCTTATAAAAGGAACAGGGGTGGTACCAGGGGATTGGAGAGTGGTGAATGTCGTGCCCCTGTTCAAAAAAGGGACTAGGGATAACCCTGGGAATTACAGGCCAGTTAGTCTTACTTCGGTGGTAGGCAAAGTAATGGAAAGGGTACTGAAGGATAGGATTTCTGAGCATCTGGAAAGACACGGCTTGATTAGGGATAGTCAGCACGGATGTGTGAGGGGTAGGTCTTGCCTTACAAGTCTTATTGAATTCTTTGAGGTGACCAAGCATGTGGATGAAGGTAAAGCAGTGGATGTAGTGTACACGGATTTTAGTAAGGCATTTGATAAGGTTCCCCATTGTAGGCTTATGCAGAAAGTAAGGAGGCATGGGATAGTGGGAAATTTGGCCAGTTGGATAACGAACTGGCTAACCGATAGAAGTCAGAGAGTGGTGGTGGATGGCGAATATTCAGCCTGGAGCCCAGTTACCAGTGGTGTACCGCAGGGGTCAGTTCTGGGTCCTCTGCTGTTAGTGATTTTCATTAATGACTTGGATGAGGGAGTTGAAGGGTGGGTCAGTAAATTTGCAGACGATACGAAGATTGGTGGAGTTGTGGATAGTGAGGAGGGCTGTTGTCGGCTGCAAAGAGACATAGATAGGATGCAGAGCTGGGCTGAGAAGTGGCAGATGGAGTTTAACCCTGAAAAGTGTGAGGTTGTCCATTTTGGAAGGACAAATATGAATGCGAAATACAGGGTTAACGGTAGAGTTCTTGGCAATTTGGAGGAGCAGAGAGATCTTGGGGTCTATGTTCATACATCTTTGAAAGTTGCCACTCAAGCGGATAGAGCTGTGAAGAAGGCCGATGGTGTGCTAGCGTTCATTAACAGAGGGATTGAATTTAAGAGCAGTGAGGTGATGATGCAGCTGTACAAAACTTTGGTAAGGCCACATTTGGAGTACTGTGTACAGTTCTGGTCGCCTCATTTTAGAAAGACGTGGAAGCTTTGGAAAAGGTGCAAAGGAGATTTACCAGGATGCTGTCTGGAATGGAGAGTTGGTCTTACGAGGAAAGGTTGAGGGTGCTAGGCCTTTTCTCATTAGAACGGAGAAGGAGGAGGGGCGACTTGATAGAGGTTTATAACATGATCAGGGGAATAGATAGAGTAGACAGTCAGAGACTTTTTCCCCAGGTGGAACAAACCATTACAAGGGGACATAAATTTAAGCTGAATGGTGGAAGATATAGGGGGGATGTCAGAGGTAGGTTCTTTACCCAGAGAGTAGTGGGGGCATGGAATGCACTGCCTGTGGAAGTAGTTGAGTCAGAAACATTAGGGACCTTCAAGCAGCTATTGGATAGGTACATGGATTACGGTAGAATGATATAGTGTAGATTAATTTGTTCTTAAGGGCAGCATGGTAGCATGGTGGATAGCACAATTGCTTCACAGCACCAGGGTCCCAGGTTCGATTCCGGCTTGGGTCACTGCCTGTGCGGGGTCTGCACATCCTCCCCGTGTGTGCGTGGGTTTCCTCCGGGTGCACCGGTTTCCTCCCATAGTCCAAAGATGTGCAGGTTAGCTGGATTGGCCATGACAAATTGCCCTTATTGTCCAAAATTGCCCTTAGTGTTGGGTGGAGGTGTTGACCTTGGGTGGGGTGCTGTTTCAAGAGCCGCTGCAGACTCAATGGGACGAATGGCCTCCTTCCGCACTGTAAATTTTATGATAATCTATCATTAATCTCGGACAAAGGTTCGGCACAACATTGTGGGCTGAAGGGCCTGTTCTGTGCTGTATTTTTCTATGTTCTATGTTCCCCATACACTTCCATTCTCCAGTAATAAGCTCCTATCTCCATACACTTCCATTCCCCAGTAATAAGCTCCACCTCCCCATACACGTCCATTCCTCAGTAATAAGGTCCTACCCCCCATACACTTCCATTCCCCAGTAATAAGGTCCTACCTCCCATACACTTCCATTCCCCAGTAATAAGCTCCTATCTCCATACACTTCCATTCCCCAATAATAAGCTCCAACTCCCCATACACTTCCATTCCCCAGTAATAAGCTCCAACTCCCCATACACTTCCATTCCCCAGTAATAAACTCCTATATCCATACACTTCCATTCCCCAGTAATAAGCTCCAACTCCCGATACACTTCCATTCCCCAGTAATAAACTCCTATCTCCATACACGTCCATTCCCCAGTAATAAGCTCCTACCCCCATACACTTCCATTCCCCAGTAATAAGCTCCTACCCCCCATACACTTCTATTCCCCAGTAATAAGCTCCTACCCCCATACACTTCCATTCTCCAGTAATAAGCTCCAACTCCCCATACACTTCCATTCCCCAGTAACAAACTCCTATCTCCATACACTTCCATTCCCCAGTAATAAGCTCCAACTCCCCATACACTCCCATTCCCCAGTAATAAACTCCTATCTCCATACACGTCCATTCCCCAGTAATAAGCTCCTACCCCCATACACTTCCATTCCCCAGTAATAAGCTCCTACCCCCGTACACTTCCATTCCCCAGTAATAAGCTCCTACCCCAATACACTTCCATTCCCCAGTAATAAGCTCCTACCCCCATACACTTCCATTCTCCAGTAATATGCTCCAACTCCCCATACACTTCCATTCCCCAGTAATAAACTCCTATCTCCATACACTTCCATTCCCCGGTAATAAGCTCCTATCTCCATACACTTCCATTCCCCAGGAATAAACTCCTACCCCCGACACTTCCATTCCCCAGTAATACGTTCCTACCCCCCATACACTTCCATTCCCCAGTACAAAAGCACCAACTCTCCATACACTTCCATTCCCCAGTAATAAGCTCCTACCCCCCATACACTTCCATTCCCCAGTAATAAGCTCCTAACCCCCCCCACACACTTCCATTGCCCAGTAATAAGCTCCTAACCACCCCCCCCATACACTTCCATTCCCCAGTAATAAGCTCCAACTCCCCATACACTTCCTTTCTCCAGTAATAAGCTCCTACCCCCATACACTTCCATTCCCCAGTAATAAGCTCCTACCCCCCATACACTTCCATTCCCCAGTAATAAGCTCCTACCCCCCATACACTTCCATTCCCCAGTAATAAGCTCCAACTCCCCATACACTTCCATTGCCCAGTAATAAGCTCCAACTCCCCATACACTTCCATTCCCCAGTAATAAGCTCCTATCTCCATACACTTCCATTCCCCAGTAATAAGCTCCATACACTTCCATTCCCCAGTAATAAGCTCCTATCTCTATACACTTCCATTCCCCAGTAATAAGCTCCTACCCCCCATACACTTCCATTCCCCAGTAATAAGCTCCAACTCCCCATACACATCCATTCCCCAGTAATAAGCTCCTATCTCCATACACTTCCATTCCCCAGTAATAAGCTCCTACCCCCCATACACTTCCATTCCCCAGTAATAAGCTCCAACTCCCCATACACTTCCATTCCCCAGTAATAAGCTCCTACCCCCAATACACTTCCATTCCCCAGTAATAAGCTCCTAACCCCATACACTTCCATTCCCCAGTAATAAGCTCCTATCTCCATACACTTCCATTCCCCAGTAATCAGCTCCTACCCCCATACACTTCCATTCCCCAGTAATAAGCTCCTACCCCCCATACACTTCCATTCCCCAGTAATAAGCTCCTGCCCCCATACACTTCCGTTCCCCAGTAATAAGCTCAAACTCCCCATACACTTCCATTGCCCAGTAATAAGCTCCAACTCCCCATACACTTCCATTCCCCAGTAATAAGCTCCTATCTCCATACACTTCCATTCCCCAGTAATAAGCTCCAACTCCCCATACACTTCCATTCCCCAGTAAGACGCTCCTCCCCCCCTCCCCAGTCATAAAAGTGAGCTCCTACCCCCGGACAGTGGCCTTCACAGACAAGCTGGCTGAACATTCCCTGGCCCCACAGACAGGAGTTTCGCTCCGCGTTACTAACATCGCCACAGAGACGAAGAACCGATCGCAGCTTCTGGGACACATTCGGGACGAGGAGTGTCTCCCTCCCCTTTCCCCCAAAACAGCCGCGGTGTCCATTCTTAAACATATAACCCCCGGCCCCCCCGGTAAACACACAATGTAACAATTCTCCATCTTGTATTTACACACACACTTTAACACTTCCGAGTGCTGAGAATTAAATGTCTCGTTTGACACAAGCAGAGTGTTAGCAAGCAGCCCGGCTCCTAATGTCCCCAAACCCGCGGGTCTGACTCCCGGGGACAGGACCCCCCCACCCTGCTCCCGGGGTCTGGATCCCCACCCACACACACCCCCCGCTCCCGGGGTCTGGATCCCCCCCCCCCTGCTCCCGGGGTCTGGATCCCCCCACCCCCCCCTGCTCCCGGTCTCTGGATCCCCCCACCCCCCCCTGCTCCCGGTCTCTGGATCCCCTCCCCCCGCTCCCGAGGTCTGGATCCCCCCCCCCCCCCGGGGTCTGGATCCCCTCCACCTCCCCGCCCCCCCCCCCAGGGGTCTGGATCCCCTCCCCCTCCCCCCCTTGCTCCCGGGGTCTGGATCTCCCTCCCCCCTCCCCCCCCCCCTGCTGCCGGGGTCTGGATCCACCCCCCCCCTGTTCCCGGGGTCTGCCCCCCCCCCCCTGCTCCCGGGGTCTGGACCCCCCCCCCCCCTGCTCCCGTGGTCTGGATCCCCCCCACCCCCCCTGCTCCCGGTGTCTGGATCCCCCCCCTCCCCCCCCCCCCCGGGGTCTGGATCCCCTCCCCCTCCCCCCCGCCGCTCCCGGGGTCTGGATCTCTCCCCTCCCCCCCGCCGCTCCCGGGGTCTGGATCTCCCCCCCCCCCCACCCCCTCCTCCCGGGGTCTGGATCTCCCCCCCCCCACCCCCTGCTCCCGGGGTCTGGATCCAACCCCCCTGCTCCCGGGGTCTGGAATCCACCCCCCCCTGCTCCCGGGGTCTGGATCCACCCCCCCCCCCTGCTCCCGGGGTCTGGATCCACCCCCCCCCCCTGCTCCCGGGGTCTGGATCCACCCCCCCCCCCCCTGCTCCCGGGGTCTAGATCCACCCCCCCCCTGCTCCCGGGGTCTGGATCCACCCCCCCCCCCGTGCTCCCGGGGTCTGGATCCACCCCCCCCCCTGCTCCCGGGGTCTGGATCCACCCCCCCTGCTCCCGGGGTCCGGTTCCACCCCCCCCCCCTGCTCCCGGGGTCTGGACCCCCCCCCCCCCTGCTCCCGGGGTCTGGACCCCCCCCCCCCCCTGCTCCCGGGGTCTTGACCCCCCCCCCCCCCTGCTCCCGGGGTCTGGAAACCCCCCTGCTCCCGGGGTCTGGACCCCCCCCCCCCCTGCTCCCGGGGTCTTGACCCCCCCCCCCTGCTCCCGGGGTCTGGAAACCCCCCTGCTCCCGGGGTCCTGGACCCCCCCCCCCCCGCCCCCCTGTACCCGGGGTCTGGACCGCCCCCCCCGCTGCCGGGGTCTGGATCCCAACCCCCTGCTGCCGGGGTCTGGATCCCCACCCCCGCTCCCGGGGTCTGGACCCCCCCCCAGGGGTCTGACCCCACCCCCCCCAGGGTTCTGACCCCACCCCCCCCCCAACCCCCCAGGGTTCTGACCCCACCCCCCCCCCAACCCCCCAGGGTTCTGACCCCCCCCCCAACCCCCCAGGGCTCTGACCCCCCCCAACCCCCCAGGTTCTGACCCCCCCCCCTAACACCCCCACGGGTCTGACCCCCCCCCCTAACACCCCCACGGGTCTGACCCCCCCCCCTAACACCCCCCACGGGTCTGACCCCCCCCCTAACACCCCCACGGGTCTGACCCCCCCCCCCTAACACCCCCACGGGTCTGACCCCCCCCCCAACACCCCCCACGGGTCTGACCCCCCCCCCCAACACCCCCACGGGTCTGACCCCCCCCCCCCAACACCCCCACGGGTCTGACCCCCCCCCCCAACACCCCCACGGGTCTGACCCCCCCCCCCCAACACCCCCCACGGGTCTGACCCCCCCCCCCCCCAACACCCCCACGGGTCTGACCCCCCCCCCCCCAACACCCCCACGGGTCTGACCCCCCCCCCCCAACACCCCCACGGGTCTGACCCCCCCCCCCAACACCCCCACGGGTCTGACCCCCCCCCCCCCCAACACCCCCACGGGTCTGACCCCCCCCCCCAACACCCCCACGGGTCTGACACCCCCCCCCCCAACACCCCCACGGGTCTGACCCCCCCCCCCCAACACCCCCACGGGTCTGACCCCACCCCAACACCCCCCACGGGTCTGACCCCCCCCCCCAACACCCCCACGGGTCTGACCCCCCCCCCCCCAACACCCCCACGGGTCTGACCCCCCCCCCCCAACACCCCCCACGGGTCCTGACCCCCCCCAACCCCCCCCCCCACGGGTCTGACCCCCCCCCACGGGTCTGACCCCCCCCCCAACCCCCCCCCCCACGGGTCTGACTC